>NC_090931.1:1138253984-1139562318 GCF_040938575.1 Ambystoma mexicanum | reverse complement strand
AATTCATTGCCGGAGTTGAGGTATCCGAAGGGAGTCCGGGTCCATGTGTACTGCTGACCCCCAAAGGTAAAAGCCAGTTTGTATTGGTCCTCCCTACTGACAGGCACGGTCCAGTCTCCATTGGTCAGGTCTATTGCAGTGAATATCTGTGACCCCTGAATCTGGGCCAGCCCTTGGTCAATGTAGGGCAGAGGCCATCGGGAAGTATGGACCCGTTTGTTGAGCTCCCTAAGGTTGGCGCAGAGTCTCCACTGGCCGTTTGGCTTCAATATTCCCAGCACCGGATTATTGAAGGTGCTGTGTACTGGACGGATTATTCCCCGGGACTCCAGGTTCTTAGATTTTTCAGTAAGGGACTCCATGGATGCGAGAGGCAAGCGATATTGCTTCACAAACACTGGAGTCATTCCAGGGTCCGTGGGAATTATTGTTGTGTGGATGTCGGTGCGACCACAGTCATATGAGTCTACTGCAAAGAGATCTTGGAAATCCAGGAAAACTTGTTTCAACTTTTACTTCGGTTCCAGAGTCACACAGGCATCAGCCAGGTTGACTCTCTCTTCCACCATCTGCCTGAAGCCTGGAAAGACTTCTGGTTTTGCTATCTCAGCGGCCTCCTCCAGCTGGGTGGAGATGTCCCTGGTCAGAGTGATGATTTGGACTGGAGGCCTCAGGTGGGAAAGGCAGCCCTCATGGACCTGGAAAATCACCTCATCCCTTCTGAAGTCACAAGTCACGTCTTCCTTACCATAAGGGCAAGAAGTGTACACCAGGAAGTTCCCGCCATGCCGGGTAAAGATCCTGTCTGGTGTTGTATTGTCATCACTGTCACTGTCAAAACAGTCCTTGGGGATTGGTCCTAACAGTTCATTTTCTAAATCAATGGAGAAATGTCGGTCATCAACCGCCATTCCAATAATGGTGCCTGCGGCTAGAGTAATACTCTGTAAATCGCTGTTATCCACCTCTATTGGAATGGTGTCATGTTCTATGTTGAATAATGGTGTTGGGTTTACCCCTAACCCTTGCTGTTGAAGGAAAGCATTTAGATGAATATAAGCATCAGGGTTTTTCAATTTTTGTCCTCTTTTAACTTTCACTTCCAGGGAGAATTGTCGGGTCCTTTCTGGGATGGTGACTTCCTCCTTAATCTGAATTTACACTGCATAAGGTAGCAATTGAGCTGACCTAAATGCTTTTTCTGGATCATCAAAGCCCATGGGATTATCCGCTAATCAGGACCAAGCTTTGAAGTTTATTAGGTCCAAACTAATGGCAAAGTGATTGAGAATGTCACTGCCTAAGTAAAAGGCAGCAGTGACGTCTCACAAGACCCAACAATTATGAACTATGCTCTTGTTGCCAATGGAGATTTTGGGCATACACCTGCTTGGCAGGAGATGTTTGGAATTAGGTGCTTCCAGGTCCATTTCCCATTTGTTTATCAGTTTGAATGTGGGAATGGCTGGATCTTTTGGGAGTTGGCGGAACATGGCTTCGCTGATGAAGCTCTTACCGTTGTTCACACACACTCGAGCGAGAACAGAGTCCTTCCCATCATTTAACTGAACAGGGATGAACAACTGCTCTCCAATTTGCTTTATATCAGCCAGGCTCTGAGCTGATTTCACATCTTTCTGGACTATTGGAGTGGAAATGTCTCAATGTCTGATTGTGAATTAGTAAAGAATTTCAGGGTGTTTCCCTCCAGTGTGGAATGCCACCTTAAACTGGAAGGAAGGTTGATTTTCAGAAATAGAGAGGACCCCCCATTACCAGTCTGTTGTCCTACTGCTGTCACATCTGGAATTTGGTTGTTCTGGAAGTGAAATTCTACTTGGTCAGATTTTTGTTCAACCATGTGGCAGGTGCCGTTTAAACTAATATGGTTGACACTCTGTTTTAATTTTATTGGTCGGCTCGTCTGGGCCCAGAGGACCTTGTTTACACAATCTATTAGAGGTGACAACCATCTCAGGAGGTCATTCCCTAGTAAACAAGGGGTGCCCTCTGGAGTCACTACTATGACCTTGTGTCACCTAATTTTGATGTCCAAATCTGCAGTCCCCTCGACAGGAATTTCCTCCCCGTCAAAGTTCTGCAGTTGTCCAGGAAGAGAGGTGAGAGGAATACGGTATTTCTCTCCCCTTCCTGCATTTAGTTCATCAAAGGCACTTTTGGACAGAAGGGTAGCTTGGGATCCAGTGTCCACCAGTGCCAAAATTGTACCCTGCCCCTGTACTTGTACCGAGGCATAGTATCTTCCCTCCTTCTCCTCAAGCGGGCACAGATAATGCACATTTTTGGACAACTGGTGGGCTAATTTTTTGGTTTTGGACATGGTGAGAGAAGAGATTTGGGCAGAATTCTGTGAAGAGCCTGGGGAATCTGAAAGAAAAAGTTGGCAACTGGAAATGGTTTCGGGTTCTGGGCCGCCCTCCCCTTTTTGGAGGCAGTCATCAGGATGGGTTTGACCCATGGGATTTTGGTATTGTTGGTTCTGGGATAGAATGATGGGTGGCGACAGCTCAATCCCCACATCTACCCAGTCTATTGATTCGGTTTTAGGTTCCCCTGGTTCCTCTGAGGATCCCTCTCCCTCAAATTGGAAGACCTGTACCTCCTCCACAAAATGGGTCTGTTTGGGTCCTTTGTTTCTCCTACCTCCTCTCTGCTCCTTGGCTGGCAGACTTTCAGGGGTAGGAGATTTTGTTTCCGGTTCTGGTTTTCCAGGGGCTGTTTACAAGTTGGGAAGGAAGCTTCCTCCAAGGCTTTACACCCCCCTTCCCCTTGTGCCTCCTCCCTGGGAACCGGTGGGTTATCGGGGTGCTGCCCCTGTCATTGTTCTGGAGCACCAGGCCCAGAGTTCGGGGCATTCTGCGCTGGCATGCTCATCTGAGGGTTCTGTTGCGCCCTTGGCATGTGACCCAGATCCCGTGCCATGTTTTGGACCTGGCGCTCAAGTTGGGAAACCCGCTCAGGCGGATACGGGGTTCTTTTTTCTCCCCTGGGCTGATCCCAGGAAGGGTAGCTATCCCTTCTCTAGTAATACCCTGGGTTGGGAAGATTTGGGTACCCCTCCACCCTTGGCCTCCCCTCTACCGGATTAGGATGTGTGGGCTCAGGGAATTGGGGAAAGAAGGATGGATGGTTTTGGGGTTGGAAATTGGGTGGATACCTGGGAAAACAGTTCTGCCCAGTGTTTGGGGAATTTCTGCCCTCCTGTGGGAAGTTAGGAGGGAAGTTCCCTGGGTCAGGTGCTTGGCTGGACCCCTGCCCCCTTGGGCTGGAGGAGTCCACACATAACCCAGGATTGGTCTGTTTCCCTTGTAGCTGAGACTTACAAAGTCAGGGAAGCAGGGGACCCCATTTGTGGGACTACCTCCTTGACTCCCTGTCTGTGACTGGCCCGAGGGACTTCTGGGCTGTGAATTATTTGGTGCAGGCAGGTTTTTAGGCCCCCCCATCTCCAAATCTAAAACAGGGACAACCTTTCCCTCTGCCACCTTGGCAGCAGCAGGGGTGCTGTTGGTTTTGGGGTTTTTGGGCTGATTCTTATTTTCCACCAGTTTCTGCACCTCATAAATGCTGGTGGCTTGCTCAATGACCCAGTCTAAAGATCTTTTCTCGTGAAAATCTCTCACGAGCTGGGTCATTATGTATTTGGGGTCTGCGCAAAGGCACGCTTCAATTCTTGCACAAATTCTTGTGGGGCCTGATCCTCCCCAAATTGCAAATTGTAGGCTGCCTTGCGAGCCTCTTGGGGATTCCGGTGAACAGAAAAATGTTTCAAGATGGCCGCCCTATACGTGGACCATCTTGAATGGTTTTGGTCCTCCAGCCCCGCAAAGAAACTGGAGTATTCTGGGGAGAATGTCCATTTGACGTACTGGATGCAGCTACTGCTGTCCTTCAAATGGAAGGTCACCATCATTTGCTCAAAGAGCTCCAAGTGTTCCCACACAGAATACTTGGAGTTCTTGTGATAAGGCGTGATGACACTCCTAATTGCCTTAATCTGTTTTAATGGGTCCTTACGCAAGGCCCTTTTTTGCCTTATTGGTCTTTTTGGTTCGTGTAACCCTGGTCCATTCATCCTCCGATTCAGAAGCCCTGTTCCCAGAGGTGCTCATCTGATCTTCCAGGTTTTCCCGGATTCTGCGAGCCTGGGAATGGCTGGCAGAATGTGGGGACCTGGTCTCCTGTGTCCTGTGACGCTCCGAGGAGTCTTCAGGTCCCTCCTTGCTACGAGGATTTGCTGGGTACCACCCTCCCCCACTGACCTAACTGGGCAGAGGTTTTCAGGATGCCCTTAGTGGGCATACTCTCCTGGGGTTCCCCACTAAATTGCACTGTGTTTAGGTGCCCATACCCGGATGCCCGCCCATCCATTCCTGGGTGGTACTGGCCTATGAACCCCATCCTTGTGGCTGGATAGTAATCTGTCATTCCTGTGGCCCTGTGCTCATGTGCGCCTGGGGACATGGGGGTGGAAGAGTCCAGGGACTGAGAGAGATGAAGGCCTCTGGTACTAGGGCTCCTGAGGTTATGCTCAGGTGTTTCCCTTTCCCAGCGAACTTCATCTCTGTCAGCCCCTGCTCCCTGTTGCAATACAAGAGCCTGCGCTTTTAGTTCCTCAGTTAAGGCCTTACTAGACTCTATCAGTCTCTCCTGCATGGCTACCTGTTGCTGGAGCCTATCATTGTGCTGGCAGAGAGCCTCATTATCTCTCTGTGCCTCCTGATTGGTCCTGGAGTACTGGGCCAGTCTTTGCTGCAGGAGGGTTACCTCCTGAGTCCCATCCCTACTGGCCTGCTCCTTTCTTGCCAGAGCATCTTCCACCCTCCTGGTGTGCTCTAACAAGTTCTGATGCTATTTTTGGAGGTCACCCAGCCCCTGGAGGGCCAGGTGATTTTCTTCCATTTTCCTTTTTAAGTGGCAGACTTCCTGGCCTAAGGTATCCTTTCCTGAGTAAGAGCCTGCATCTGTGCCGCCAGGTCGTCCCTCTGCCGTTGAAGGGCACCAGCTTTCTGGCGCTCTTCATCAAACTCTGCCTGGGTATCCAGGACTTTCAAAATCATTTTATTGCTTTCCTATTTCTCTCTGTCTAGTTGGATTTGCAGGGTGGCTACCTGCTCTGTGCATGCCCTGTTGAAATTGTTCTGTTGCTCCAGCTTTTTCTGGTACTGCAGTAAGGAGTCCAAACTGTCTTGGTGCTCCTTCTGCAAAGCCAGAATTCTGGTATCCTGGTCAGCCTTTTCCTGTTGCAGGATATCCATATCCTCCTTCATTTTAATGATGTATTGTCTACTCTCGTTTTCTGACTCCTGGCTTCTGTGCAGCCTCTGCTCAGAAGAGACCAGGCCAGATTGGGCATTTTCTAACGCCATCTGTTGCCTATTTGCCAGATCTTGGCCTTCAGCACATTTGTCCTGCATGGCTCCCATATATAGATACAAATATTCCGCTATCCTGGCAATCTTATTGTGTTCATCTTTGGCTTTAGGAGCCATATATAGTTCACTCAGGGCCACATGTAAGGGACCCTGATCTCTCCACATATCTGATCCAGTTGTTGTGACCTGTTGTGTGATCGCCTGCAACCATACTTTTTGGTCCTGTTCAGACCATTCACCTCTCACAAACAGTTTATGTAAGAGGTGCTCCCTAGCTATCTTCATATCTACCAAGGTCGTCATTCTGGAGATTGATTTCCTTCCTGATTTACAGAAGTTTGTATTTTATTTTGCAAAACAGACCGTTTCCTTAGCGCGTTCCTTTGAGGAGTGCTTTACAGCGTAACACAGCGTGGTGATCTAACCGGATATGTATCCTGTCAGCTGGCACACTGTATTAATCTGCACAAGTGATAGAACTAATCCAGAATCCCCGACTACCAGCCCCCACTTTGTTAAAGACTCCAATCAAGCAGTCCCACTAAATCAGAGCCTTGTCTGGGATTGCTCAAGGGAAGCCCTTATTTATATATTTTTGTGTCCAGTTCGTGTACTCTGGATGACAACCCTTATATAACACCCCTCTCTTAGAATCCCCCTGACCCCACTGAGCCAAGAAGTAAGTTTGTTTTGCAAATTTAAAAGGTTTATTTGAGAATTAAACAATATATATATATATATATATATATATATATATATATATATATATATATCACTTTTATAATAAATTAATAACTGATATCACACTTGTGAATATGAGCAGTAATCAGCAATAGGTAATCCTATAATAGCACAGTTCTGGTGACTTATGACTAGGAACAGGGAAATAAGGTATCAGAGAATGCTTTATGGTTTCAAGGAGATGCAAAGATGAATAAGAGGCAGTACAGAAATAAACTTGATATGATTTCAGCAAAAGATAATGTGATCACTTTTTCCCCTTTTGGCAATTCACCCCCCCCCCTGTGCAATGTAAGGAGGTGGAAGTAACACACACAGTCTTCAGGAATACAATCACAGTACAATCCGAATTTAGTTCCCCCCTAGCAAGCTTAGATCAGAAGGATGATTTTAAACACAATCCTTTTAAATGTGGTTGCAATGAAGTGAAAAATATACTCAAATGATTTTAATTCCCTCTAGAGGTTCAGGGTGGGTGACAGCTACTTTGTATTAGTTTAGGATCACTTTAGCAATGCTCTATGAATGATTGTCAGGTGGCAAACGAATTTCAGCAAAGGAAAGCAAGGAGCTGCTATTTTGCCAAGTGAAGAAATTGAGCCAAATCGCAATTTGTGGCAATTTTTCCGAGTGCGTCGAGCACCATTACGGAAAAAGTATAATGAATAGAAAGGAGAAACGGACAATTTCGTGAAGGTAAATTCTCAAAAGAAAAGTCAAGCTCAGAATGACAGATGACAGTTTTCAGGTTTGAGATCACAGAAGGAACACAAGATTTCTAGGATGCAGTTCTCAATAGGTTAAAATAGTTTGAATTAGATTATTTTAAACTAAGAGATTGGGTTTTGCACAGTTCTGGCGGTACGCACACTATATTTTGGACAGGAATGTGACTTCGCCACAAATCGGGTCAGGATTGGACTGCGGTTCCCTCGCCACGGACGGTCTCTGCCTGGTTCTGCTCACAGCGATCTGGATCTCAGGTTCTGGCAAAAGTTCTTGGCACTGCACGGCGGTCTGGTCTCTGGTTCTGGGTACAGCTCTGCTTTCTGGGTGTTTCTGGCACAGGGTTTTAGGCCAGAATCAAACAGCTCAGCCCGGCTGTTTTACTCTGATGTGCCCCTTGGAAGTCTGGGGTGAATCAGTCTGCAAAAGATTTTTAGGCCTGCTGACAAATTCTGAAGTCTGAATTCAATGTTCTGGTCTCTGTCTGGATTTGAAGTCTAAGTGCTGGATCTGGTGTCTTCTGGCAAAACGCTCCGCAAGAAATCAGCTTGAAGTGGGAAGTGAATGTCCCTACCTGTCCTGCACAGTCTCCTTTTATGTGTTTAGAAAGTGGGAGGGTCGGCTCATCTTCTATGCTCAACCCTCTCAACTTATCATTGGCCAGTTCCTCTTCTCTCCCTTGATTGGGGGAACTGGGTTGTGAGTCAGAGTGATGAGGTAGGTTTATGGTCAGAGGATCCTCCCCTTGTCAAATTGCACACAAATCTATTTCTGATCCAAATACATATGTATCTATGTACCATTTTTCTAATATTATATGTCCAGTTACATATTTTCTGTAGCACCAACCCATCCGATCCCTGTCTTTGTAAGATGTCGTGTCCACTTATGACAGAATTCTCCCCTTTTCATCCAGATAGCGACCTCTAAACCTTTCCAGATTTTACACAAATGTGCACCAGGGATATGGGTTTCAGATGATAAAGTGTCAGATTTTTAACATGCATACATTTGGAGTAACAACCTTTTTTCCGCTACTATCCCCAAGAACATACCACAGGGTCCTAACGCCTCTTAAAATGTGCACAGAAAAATCACAAGAATGATGATGTTATTTATATAATTTTTACAAGTCTGCACTATGAATTATCCATCTTTTTAAAATTATGCTCTGGCCCCGAGGGGTGTGGTTTTCCAAAGCACATGGTGGAATTTCTGGTTTATCCACTTCCCCCAAGCTCAGCTTGCTCACAGACAGTGCCCCTCCCCGTTTCCTTCCAAGAGGAAGCCATTTACAACCCCCCTAATTTAACATTTGCCTGGGCCAAGGACAGTGCTTTGTTTAGTTTCCTGCCGTCCCCAGGTGCTCCTCCCTTGATTCAATCAGGGAGGTGTCATCTCCTTTTGGTGGGGGCAGCAGAATGCAGCCAGGCCTGGGAAGAGTGGCTGAGCAAGTTTCACTCCTTTCGGGGGTAGTTGCCGGGCAGAATTCACTCTCTTCAAGCCATGCTTCAGCTAAATGTCACTTTAGTTCCCAGTTTTCTACATTCAAACCAAACTTGCAATTTTTACACATGCAGCTAGAACGCTGATTCTAAGTTCAAAACTATGGCATTTAACAGTTGCAAACTATGTGCCACTCAACAGTAGGTCACTCATTTATTTTAAACATTTAGATTTTAGTGTCCTTCAGTCCAATTTCACTTCAGCTGCTGACATCCACAGCTCAGACAGTTTTGTTATAAACATGGTTTTGGGCTCTTTCTCTTTCCAGATTTTGTATGCACACAAGTCTACCTTCTGCCAAATGTCTGCTGGTGTTCATTGAGATTTTTGAATATCTTGCAATGTTTAAAATAGGCATTTTTAGCTTGCATTTCAGAGAAACAAAGGTGATTTCAAAGCGCTTTTTTTTTAGCCACCGGTACTGCTGTTTTTCCTTTGGCACACATTTCACTCATGGCACTCCTGGCCCCTCACGCTCGCACTGGTGGGTAGCAGGTCAGGGGACCATGTTGCTCTGCGCAAAACTGGACGGTTCTCTAGGATTCTGGCACAAATGTGGGCTTTTCCACCCTCTTGGAGTTCCTAAGCCCACAGCACCAAGTGTTGCAGCATAATAACTTGAACGTGGGCCAAGACACCCAACAGTGTTTGATCGAGCCTCCCTGCGTCCGTCCCTTATTTGAGAGAGATCACTGATTGGCGAGACGGGGCATGTTGTAGGCTCATCCACATCTTCACACTGGCAACGAGGCGGAAGAATCTATGCCACAACAATTACCATTCCGGCGTTTTCATGCTCGACTCATCAAGTGTCGGGCGAGCGGCAGGCTGCGGCCCTGCCAAGGCGCAACAGTAAAGGTAAAGCGGGTGGGAGTGAGAAGGCTCCCCGCCAGCCACAATCCTCATCAGGATTCCGGGCGGGGTACTGTGAGTACCCGCCAACGGCAACGAACACTCTGCGGGTGGAGCGCGTCGGCTCCCTGCATTCCGGACGGATCATCCCTGTCAACGGCGTTGGCCCTGGAAAGGCAGCGGTGGGTGGAGCGCATCGGCTCCCCACATGCATCGGATCTTCACGTGGAGGTAGGCCGTCGCTCCCGTACTCCTGCCAACGACGGAAACGTGTTGGTGAAGCGCATCGGCTCCCCACAGTTTCCCGCCAAAAATAGTAACAGCACAAGTGGGTGGAGCGCATCAGCTCCCCACAGTCTTCCTGCCAAAATAGCAACGGCCCAAGTGGGTGGAGCGCATCGGCTCCCCACAGTCTTCTCGCCAAAATAGCAACGGCCCAAGTGGGTGGAGCGTTTCGGCTCCCCACACGCAGAAGGAATTCCGGCTACGGGCAGCAAAACGTGGGTGGAACGCATCGGTTCCCCACACCTCTTTAATTTCAACACATTGCAAGTTCCTGCGCAGGCAGCAGCCAAAAGGGTGGAACAAGGCGGCTCCCCACTCTCCTACCGCGACAAATTGTAAGTGCACGCCGGCGAAACATTTGTCATGCCGGATGACTCATCGGAGGAATCACTAACCGTACAGCTAACACCTGCCCGAGTAGCACGCACAAGCATGACGGACAGTCTCATATCACAGCTGCCCCCCAATTTTGATCTGAGTGACACCAGCACATTGGGGCCCAGGTGGAAGAAATGGTTAAGGGACTTTGAAGTATGTCTCAAAGCAGTAGGCCCCCTGGAGGATGAAAGGAAACACAGCTTACTCACTCACGCCATAGGGTCAAATGTAAGAGACATTCTAGATGAACTTCCCGAAGACAACATAGTCATCTACACCAACCTCAAAACGACTCTCACTGACTATTTCACGACGCACACCAATGTGGACTATGAACGGCACATCTTCCACACCACAAAACAGTTGAAAGGTGAGACAATGGATGCATTTGTAATGAGACTAAGAGTAAAAATGAAACACTGGGACTTCAACAAATATTCAAATGAGGAGGCGCTTCACACCCAAATCATAGTGGGGTGTGAAAGCGGTGATTTCAGGAGACGACTATTGCAAAAGCCACGAAGTCTTGAAGAGATCCTACGCCTGGCCCGATCAGAGGCGGCACTCACAGCACAAGTGGAAGGTCTTGATGGCATCACCATCGCCCACGGGAAGCTTTAGAGTGTGCACAAACTTGAGAACACCTCAAAAGGGAACACATATCCATTCTGTTATCGTTGTGGGCATGAATACCCACATGAGGGCGCGTGCCCCGCCATGGGTCAAATTTGCTCTGCATGTGGGGGGGAAACCATTACAAGGCTGTATGCTTCATATATCGCAGCAAAATGCGGGGTAGTGGAAGAAACAGACATTCCACACCAGAAAGAGAGTCGAGATGTCCAAGCCCCAGTCGCGACTCACACCACCAGAATGACTCGACACGCCGCAGAAGCAGGGAAGAACCATCAGACCGAAGACAAACAAGAGCAACACAAGAATGGAGAAAAAACAAGTCTGCATCCTCAGGGCGAAGGAGGCGTCCTCAGAGATACGTCACATGCTTGGTGGAACAGTCACAGTCAGACAGTGTCTCCAGCGCCTCTTCAGAGGACAACCCTAGGAATGAAATGAAACCAAGAAAAGGAAAACCACGGGTGAAAGGCTACCTATATGCACTAGGGAACCCCACCGCGAAAGAGAACAGCCCCATGCTCATAATACAAGTCAACAAAGTGGCTGCTGAATTTGTGGTGGACACGGGAGCCACGGTCAATGTGGTCAGTGAGGAGGTATACAACAACATACCAAATGCACCATGTCTGCAGCCAGCCAGAGCGCTCATCATTCCATACGGCTCCAAGACACCCCTAGCGTGCAAAGGCTTCTTCATGGCATCATGTAGATACAAAGATCACACAAAAAGAAATACCCATGCACGTTCTAGAAGCCGCCACAGACAGTGGATGCATTATTAGCTACAAAGCTGCAGTCAACATGGGACTAATACATGTTCTGTACAGACTCATGATGCACAAACATTTGGATCGCACGGCAAACATTGCCCAAGTTTTCCCTGCACTGTTCAAAGGACTAGGAAAATTGAAGGACAGACAGATTGAACTACACATAGACAAAAACGTCCCGCCCGTAGCACAGCACTATCGGGGAATTCCTATGAACATACAAAAGCAGGTAGAAAATGAACTGATCAAACTTCTAGAGGCAGGCATAATTGAACCCGCAGAAGGCCCCACTTCGTGGGTGTCCCCATAGTACCCACACCAAAGAAAGACTCTTCAGACATCCGCATTTGTGTGGACATGCGAAAGCCAAACGAAGCAATTTTGAGAGAACGTCATCAATCTCCCAGAATCACGGATATGGTTCATCTGCTCAATGGAGCCACTGTCTTTTCGAAACTGGATCTCAATAAAGGGTACCATCAATTAGAACTCCACAAAAGATCCAGGTACATCACCACATTTGCTACTCACCTGAGTCTCTAGAGATACAAGAGACTCAGCTTCGGAGTCTCTTCAGCCGCGGAAATTTTTCAGTCAGAAATCCATAACATCATCAAACTTGTGCCAAATTGTCTGAACTATAGCGATGACATCTTAGTGTTTGGGCAAACTCAAGAACAGCACGATGATACACTCACGCGGGTTTGCATGGCACTGGAGGAAGCGCACCTCACTCTTAACAAAGACAAATGCGAATTTAGGAAGACAACACTAAGATTCTTCGGGCACATCTTCTCTGAAAGTGGAATGACACCGGATCCCGAGAAGGTTTGTGCCCTCACAAACACTACACCACCAAATTCTGTCACCGATCTGCGATCATTTCTAGGCATACCAAGTTATGACTTTGCATCGGTCAGTGCACCCCTGAGAGACCTCACCAAAACCAATGCAGAATTCAGGTGGTCCGACGAGTGCCAACAAGCATTCCAAGTCATCAAAAATCGCATCGCGGATGCCAAGAACATGGCGTATTTCGATCCACAGCGGCACACAGAACTAATTGTGGATGCAAGCCCAGTTGGACTTGGGGCCATTTTAACTCAACTTGATCGCAAAGATGGTCAAGCCATACATGTAGTATCCTATGCAAGTCGCAGCTTATCAAAAACTGAGCAAGCTTACTCACAAGCTGAAAAGGAAGGTTTGGCTGTGGTTTGGGCATGTGAGCACTTCCATCTATTTCTCTATGGGAAACCTTTCACAATAGTCACGGACCACCAGGCGCTACTGTTCATTTACGGCAACGCTCAGGCCAAAATGCCTCCTAGGATAGCTTGTTGGGCCTTAAGACTGCAGGACTACCACTTTGACATCATTCATCGGCCAGGGAAAGAACAAAATCCAGCGGACTTCCTTTTCGCGACACCCCACTCAAGATTGCAGCCCAGACCCATCCATAGCGGACCAATACATAATGTATGTGGTCCAAGAAAATGCCCCGCAAGGTTTGGACATGGAACAAATCACCAGAGAATCCAAGCAATACAGATCATCATGAGATGCCTTGAGACGGGTCGGTGGAAGCATGCAAAGCAACTCAAGGAGAATATTGGAAATGAAACCAATCAAGACATCACATGTCTACTGGCTGTAAAAGAGGAACACGCCAAAACAGAGGAAGGATTGCTACTTAAGGGAACAAAATTAGTAATTCCCTAGACCCTGAGAAAAAAAGTCCTTGAGCTTGCACACGAAGGACACTGAGGGATAATGTCTACAAAAAGGATGTTGCGGCAAAGAGTGTGGTTCCCTCAATTGGATACCCAGATGGAAGAACTGCTCAAGAACTGCTCAAGAACTACCCCACTTCTGTGGTCCTTAACCCTCAGACCAGACCAGAACCGCTAAGAATGACTGAATTACCTGAAGGGACCTGGGAAGAAATTGCAGTAGATCACTATGGCCCTCTGGAAGGAGGCGAATACATCCTTGTAGCCATTGATGAATATTCGAGATTCCCTGATGTGCAAATCGTACCATCCACGGCGGCGCATCATACCATCCCTGCGCTGGATCGGATGTTTGCCACATATGGCATTCCAAAAGTATTAAAATCAGACAATGGGCCACCGTTTACGGGACAAGACTTCAGAAACTTCGCAGAATACATGGGTTTCCATCACCGCAAGGTAATACTGTTGTGTCCCCAAGCAAATGGTACAGTTGAACGATTCATGGGCAACATTAAGCGCGCCACGCAGATATCTCGCCTGACTGGAGAATCAGTGGAAAAACTACTGTGTCAATTAATGAGGGACTATCGCAACACCCCATACAGTACCACAGGCAAATCGCCATCGGAAGTCATGTTCGGAAGAAATGTAAGAACCAGACTACCTCACATAGGTCTGGAAGAGGAAAGGTACAAAGGTGACGCCGAAATGAGACAGCAGGATGCATCACGGAAAATGGACATGAAAGAAACGGCTGACAAGAGAAGAAGGGCCGAAGAGAATGCTTTAGAACCAGGAGACATTGTCATTGCAAGACAGCCACAAATCTGCAAGAACATGGCGGCTTTCAATGAAGAACCCCTCACCATAAACCAAAGAAAAGGGTCCCTCATCATGGCTGAAGGCAGTACCCGTGTCATGACAAGAAACAGCTCTCACTTCAGAAGACTGCCAGGGATCATACCCCTAATTGAGCCTTGCACACCAAGAGATACATGGGAAAGAGATGCACCTTACAAAGCAGACATGGAGGATTCTGGCACAGATGAGCCACGTTGGCTATCGCAGGAATTGAGTGAGAGAAATAGCGGGAGGCCGCAAAGGACTCGAAGAAAACCACATCGTCTCATTGAGGAGATGCCATGATTCTGAACGTTATGTTTAGTATCGGGGGAGGGGGGGTGATGTTGTCACCAACGTGTCACGTGGAGAGGAACACGGGGCAACAGGAAGGGGAGGAGCGAGATGTGTTTAAGCTCGGGCAGTTCCTGAGAAGTGTTCATTCAATAAGGACGTGTTTGATTGATCCTCCCTGCGTCCATCCCTTATTTGAAAGAGATCACTGATTGGCGAGACGGAGCATGTTGTAGGCTCATCCACATCTTCACATGCTGTTTGATGGATTGTGTATTTTAGAATGCTTCAATGGTGCCAACAATGTAGGTTTTGTATTTTCCTGTGATGTCATTGTTACGCAAATTATTTTTGAAACTTGCCAAACCCCACATCTTTTTGGTTACTGAATGTTGGCAAGTATGTAAGGGTGGCGAACGTACTTCACAAAACCTTATGCTTCACTTAACCAAATAACTCAGTTACGGCCCATGGCCCAGGAAAGTAAGCTTATGGATCGCAGCTTTCTTAATTGTTGGAACGTTTTCTGATCAGAGGGTAAATGTAACTTTTGATTACCTCACAATATTGCTTACAGTTCGAGCCCCTTAACAATTGCTTTCGGATTCTAATTAAGGTTAAGTATTTCAAGGCAACTCTTCCAGAGATACATTTCGTGTGCGTATATCATGCTTTTAGTTATGAATAATCTGATAGTATTTTTACTACATTGCAAAGACACGCAGAAGCCGTGGTCCACGCTCTTTCCCCTTCCAAGATGGACATCAACTAAATCATGTTGGTGGGAGGAAAGATTGTAGTCCTTCTTCGCCTGCTAATCTGTGATTGGGTAGTTGTCATTCCATGTCAAAACTCAGTGCCCGCAGGACTGACACGATTGGTTAAATACATCGAAAACTCCGCCTACTCAAGGAAAGTCCGACGGCTCCAACATTCCAACCTCCTCCTCCAAAGTGTCCCAGAGCTGTCATTCCCCGCCCCATTTTTACGCCCCGTAGTCCGATTAGTCATTCGTTTAGTGGCGTAGCCCATTCTGTTTCAATTTCACTTGCCTGATTGGCTGGGCTTGTGTCCATCAAAAAAGGTGCAGATTCTCAGGTTACAGATGAGTCGCGCGACGGCAGGGGGGGTGGAGGTAAAGAGCGGAGTGTTGGGGAGGGGGGACGGGAGGGAGGAGGCGGTGGTGGGGAAAACAAAAACAATTCGTTCGCGCCGCCATCTTGGGCCGAGGCTTCGTGCGGCTGAATGGGTAGATATGGTATTGAAAGGGACGCCGCGGACGCCCACTCAGATTCAAGACCCGAAGAGAAAGGGTTTTACAGCCCGTGTTTTTTTGTCCCCTTGGCCCGAAGCTGGCGGAAGCTTGTCCCATGAACCGCAGAGCACGGTGGCTGCCCCATGCCCGGGAGCGTGTTGCTGGAAGTGGCAGGCTGAGTGAGGTGGGCAGAGGGTGCCGGACAGCAGTGTGTTCCCGTCGCAGCTGCTGGTGTGGTTTCCGCGCGGCGTTGCCAGTCTTCCTGTGGGAGAGGCGGTGGCTGCACTGCAGGCTTGTTGAATGGATGTGATCGGTCCTCTGGGTGCAGCGGGGCAGCATTGAACGTGGAGGGAGCAGAATGCAGCGGCGAGTTCTCCTGTCGGCCCCTGTCGCAGTTGCCCTGGAGGTGGACACGGACGGGAGCCTTTTGGGAAGGATTTAGCGCACCATTGGCAGCATCCAGCGAAACCCTCACATTTATTACTTTAACCGTGCCCAACCACTGAGGGCATTGCTCTTTACGACCGAGGCACGGGAGGGGAACCCGAGGCAGGCGATGTCTCGGAGCCGCCTCACTGACAGCTGACCCGCCCCCTCCTGCAGCCGCCGGGTGTAGTCCTTGAAGTTCGGGCCGGTGGGATCTCCAAAACTAGGATCCATTATCTCAGACCCAGTGTGTTGTTGCAATTGCCGCACCACCGCACGTGCCCTCCATAGAGGTCCTGCCTCTGCACCAGGATCACTATTTACTGGTTGGAAATTCGCCCCGTTTGTTCCAAATGTGCTTCTTCACCTGGCTCTATAACAGTTGACATTGTGTATACGTATTTTTGTTTTTGTTTTTTCTGGGGCAGTTAAGATCTGGATTAACACTGGGGGATACCCTGAGAGGTGTCTGAAAATGGGAGCCGCCACTAAACTGGCGTTCGCGGTGTTTCTCATCTCCTGCTCCTCTGGTAAGTCTGGCCAAGGTGGGAAGCCCCTCGCTCACCTCGTGTTTTTTTAAATGTTTTTATTAATGGTCTGAACACGCTATTAACTGTTTCATGTGGAAAGAAGCAACTGTGTATCATGCCTCGTCCTATACTATACCCGAGAAGAGCTCCAGCGTTGTAGGTCATCTCGCACGTGGAAGTAGTAGTGAGTTTAGAAGGACTCAGCAGGACAGAGCGAGATCCACCCAATGTTTCTTCTGTCTCCTTGCATTACTTTTCATATGCTTCTGTCGGTGTAGACCTCCAATAATGGGCTGGAAAAGCACGGCTAAGAACTAACGTTTGCTTTACGTGCATATCAATCGTGTAATACTGAACGGTAAATGAATAAGGACGTTTGCCACATCAATGGGACGCGTTAAGCGCATTTTGACTCCCCGGTTACTGTCTCAGGGTTTTCAGTCTGCAGTTTTCTTGTCATTTTTGTCGGTTAATGTTTGATTTGTGTTGCATGTTTGAACAGGGGTGTTGTCTTACCTGGCAGTTCAGACCACAGGTCTCTTCAGTGCTGGCCATCCTATGCCTGTCCGTGCACATGGCCAGCATGAGTTCTGGCACCCTTTCCTAGAGATGATAGATGTACCTTAGCGAACTGTGGCTAAAGGTCCAAAAAGTCAGCCTTGCACATGGCAGTGGACATGGCTTCCTGGGTGACACATACATTGTAGGTTGATTACAATTTCTTTGCCGCAGCCACCAAGGCGAAATTGGTAACACTAACACCTTGCGTTGTCGTTTGTTCTGTTTTTTAAAAGTGACATCCAAAGTATTTGATTCTTTTCCACCATGGGAATTCGTGGCTGACGCAGTCTTGAATGCTTTTTTTTGTGACCCTCACCCCCGCTTGGTTGCTTGTTATCTAGTCAGATTTCCTCCCGAGACTGCTTCTTGGGGACATTTTGATGTGGTTAGTAAATGGAGTCTTGTCTTCTGCCTGTCTGTGGAGATATTGATTATTTGACGTAGAGATGGCGTGCTTTGAAATGGAGAACATTGCCCAGGACTTGCCCCACTGTAACGTTGCCCGTTAATCGAAGGAGCTACAGTAATTAATATGTTTGGTGCTTTTTAAGTAACTCGATACTCAGTAACTTCGACTAAGTATGGATTTCAAGCATTGTCTCTTCTACGATATCTGGAATTAAACTTTGTTAAATTGTAAACCAATTGCCATAGAATATGTATTTGTATACACTGTTGCCGCCTCCTTCTTGAAAATTGATTTAGATATGTAGCGTTTTCAATCGGTGGATGACATGGTTACTATCTAAATGTATTCGCTCAGTCACTGGACTCCGGTTATAGGTTTTCAGGTCACTTGGCCTCGGTTTTCATTCTAATCTGGGACAGACGAACATGTCACGTTAACCAGGTTAAAATTGCCGTTAATTACAGGCTTTTCCAAAGTTCGGGTTTGATTATTGTAAGGGGCATTGGAGAAGTCATCGCAACACGATTCAAAACTCGCAGCTGCGGTTTTGCCGCGGCAAAATTTAGTTTAGTAAACCTACCTTACATTACACATATGGTAGAATATTTTCAGCGCACATGATAAACGCTTCCCTGACTAATCTAGTACATATACCCATCCCTGCACTCCCTTTTCTACTGCAATCTGGGTCTGCGATTGTCTTATTGCTCCGTTCCCCACCAGCATACCTTGTTTGAATGTTTGCGTTGGAAAAGTTGACATTTTGACAGTCCCCGGTGTTGGCAACGAGTCAATTACTATATAGTGACTACTACCACTGTGACTCGTGCCCACGAGGGCGTTGCCTTCCCTTAGTCGGACTGAAGAAATGTAATCTTTTATGCTAATCATGTTTTGTTTGGTGGACGTGATGGAGGAAAGTCATGGTTTTCTCAGCTGCACCATTTGTTGTCGTGCTTTTGATTACGAATACGACAGCTCAAAGCGTGTTGTACTGAGTTTTTTCTCATACACACTTATTGTACAGAGAGTAATGTTGTTTGCACAACTTTTGGGACATCGACGCTCGCAGACACGATCGTTATTCAGGCCGATTATAGTCGGGAAAGATTTGAGTCTTTAGTGACATTTAATTAGCGATCTTTTAATATTTTAATCTAGCTTTTTTTTTAACCGGATATATGTGCATTAAAAAAAAACTGCAAGTATTTGTCATCCCACCTTGCTATTGTATTCGTTTTTAAACTTTTGCAAGGGGCGGATTTTTTTTTTTTTTTTGTGTAACTCGGTCGATACCTACATTCATCTAAAAGGATTATTTCAGTTCCAACTTTAAGGTGCGGGTTTCTTGGGCCTCCCGCTATTAACGTCGTTAAAGCGCCCTTGATCACATTGTTATAATGGATTCTTTCGCCCCCCCAACCGTCCTATTTGCATATTTCTCTTGGAGTTGCCAACACATGGGCCCATTGACTCGACCAGTATGGGGTGGTAGTACGACAGCTGCCAGTTTTTTTTTTTTTGTGACGGCCGTGTTTTCATTGTAGTAAATTGACACGAGTGGTTAATGCCTTTCGAGGTGACTAGCGCAATGGTACACCGATTAATGTAACATCGTTTTTGTTTTCCGTTACTTTTTTGACCAGGTACGCATCAATTTTTAAGCTGCGTGGGCATTTTTTGTGTAGCACTACATTGCGGCAAGCAGCTTCAAAGTAAAATTGGGCAGAGGTTGAAGGGCTCACTCACCGAGGTAGGGAGACCTATCGTGACTCGCAAGAAGGTGGGCTTCAAGGTCAGAGCATAATGCTGACAACATGAAAAAACACAACCAGGGATAAAGGAGAATGTAGAAGACTAGGTTCCTGAAGGGGAGCAGGGCTGTTGGGTGGGAGCATCATTGCCTGTTTTGTAGTCCTTTATCATGTTTACCTAGGCCCCGGTGACCTGCGTTATTTAGATGACAGCTGGGCTTTCAAATGTTTGTTTTGTTAGTGATTGCTGCACCAGTCGGGCATCCAGGAGTAATTCCATAAAAGGGCCCCAATTGCATTTTTGTTTTTTGCTACAGTGCATGCTTCCTGTTTAATGGGGTTCAAATGAAGGTTTGATTGAACATGCACTAAAACCAACTCCTGGGTATCGGGTATCATCCAGTAGGCACCCTTGGGGAAGCAGGGCCTATAGTACATAGCGCACAGCACACCTGATTGCCACATGAGATTCAGACTAGCTTTTCTTGTCCAATATATCATCTATTATGCTTACATGTCCCCCAGACGTATCCTTTGTTCTCCTTGAAGCACATTCCCAAACCTGCAGAATTAATATTACATAGATGTTCAGTACGTCAGTTGGCGTGGAAGTGAAAAGTAGCTCCTGATACCCATTGGGTAAAGGCTTCCAAGTTTTACTAGGCTAAACGCAGAACCTACTGACAAATTCATAACCTGTGATCGGAGATGACAGTTGGCAATATCGGGTTCTTGGTGCGAGGACTAGGGTATGAAAAGTATGCCTGCTGTGCTTTGGCCATATATTTTATGAATGAGATGTAGTATCTTGAAAGTACAGCCATGTGAGGTAGATTTGTGAGCCTGTCGTGTCCCCTGAATAATTCTGTTTGCATGGTTCTTAACAATTTGAAGTCTTTCTTAGGGTCTCTGAGTAGGCTATAGTAGTCTAGATGGGGAGTACACCAATTGTGAAAAACTTACTTGGGGGAGGGGGTGTGGGGGGGATTCTGTGGCAGTGTGTACTTCTGAGAGCCTGGAGTCCTGACTGGGAGTCTGTCTGCTGTTTCCACTGGTTTGGAGGAGTACCATAACAAAACCAGCGCAGTACGCAGCAGTTGCTGGCGGACGGGCTGCCTCCCCCGATACCTCCCTCTTTGTCCCAAAGGTCCACGGGCAATAAGAAAATTACTGATTACTTTCCCACCTCCAGCAACGGGATCCCCACAGAACTTGCCAGCGTGTCTTGCCATGAGGACCTCTTTGAGGAGTTTTAATCACTTGCTTGCCTGGGATCTAAAACGATAGTGGTAAATGCCCTTACCAATATTTCGGTTCACCAGATAGATGCCGCTTCTTTCCATTTGCAGCACTGTGTTCTTTGACACGCGGCAAGAGGGCTATAACCCTCTAAAAGAAAATGGGCAGCACAGAACAAAGCCGGCATGGAGAAAGTGCCGGAAATTGCAGTGTTGGCTCCATTGATAAATCGTGACCCTGAGGCGTGCAAATTCAACCTAGATAATGAGATACCATTACTGCTCAGGCACACGTTACCCACGAATGATCTACACCCTGTAGAATTACTGTGCTCTAATGGCCTCCCGTAGCCATCTTTTCCAAACTCTCCAGATGTGTTGAATGAAAGCAGATCGTCTGTAGTGCTGTTCAATATCCTGGAGAAACTGTTAATGCTAACAAAAGTGAAGTATTATGAGGAAGTTGGATGTTCAATGTGATCAACTAACAAAGACTAAGGCTATGGTGAATATCCTCTATAGCCTTTTCGACACACAGACGTCAACTATTGCAGAACTTTGCACCCTTATCGCCTCCTCTTTACTATCTTCCTCAACTACTTCCTTTTCTGAGCAGTTATCCTCAAATCATCCCTTGCTTTGTCTGAACTTGAAAAACGGTCTGGAGGCGCTGGTTGAAATCCTCATGGACCGTTTACCAGTGGCTGGCAGGCAAGGTCAACAGCACAAACTTATTAAAATGCATTGATGTATGAACCATTGGCTGCTAAAAAAACTATTGAGGAAAGAGTATGTGCCTGGCAAGGCCCGTGTGAGAGTACCAGCTGCCCACTTTACCCCATGTTCCATCTAGCCACATTTTGGATCCAACTTTAAATGTGAACAAGGGGTTTCTATCATTGACTAATTGTGCAGTTTATTCAGGGGAACCCGCAGAAATTTCGACATTTTGTCTGGATGGTGACCAGACTAATTCCACCTTGTACGCCCCAACTTTGGGATGCATGAACATCAGTGCTCCAAAGAAGTCTTCATTGAGGAAATCTTCAAAGGCTCCATCCTGAATAAGAAGAAAAACGCCTGTTTTCCTCTAACATTGCAATCGGGGCTTGCCCCTGACAAGGAGGGATTGGATCTTGACATCAACCTGGAATCTGTTTGATAATCGACCAGAGCTAGCCACTATTACAACTGACGAGTTTGCTCAGACTGAATGGGGGTTTGGTCCCCCTCCCACTGTAATTAGTAACTCTGATGTGGCTGTTGCCCAGCTACCTATTGGGGGATCGGGGGATCCGATAGTCGGCCACCTGTCATCAGCGCAGAAAACTGTTTGGGGGTGCGGCTCACTAAAAGCAGAGTAACATCCAAGACCCTTCAGATCCAGAGCGCCTCTTGCGATGATGGCCTTGTACTGAACCGTGCCCACAAACTGGATTTGTTCCATGCCATTATCCCGTTGCAATATATTCAGAGTAATGATGCACACATTTGTGAACAAGTACTTCAATTGTATTTTTTTGTTGTTGCAAATAGTACTTTGTGGTATGTATTGGAACATGTGGGTTCTTTTGGTCTTATGGGCTGTGAATGTGCTTTAGTGGAAACGGAGTATGGCAAGAGATTTTGCCTGGCAAAGTGTGCCGGGGACACCCAATGTTGCTGGACCAGGTGACATGTCCTATTGCCCCAAGCTTGCCATTTGCTGCTGGGACTAGGGAGTATACGGGGGGGGGGAGGCAGAATCCCATTTGGCTCGGCTGGCCAAGCTGGAGGCCCAGCATGGGAGACTGGGCCTTCAGCTCCTACTACAGCCCCCAGGCTCGGACTATTAGTTGTAACACCCGTGGATTCCATCACCTGCTAGAGGGTGGTGGCCTGATGGAGCAAATTGATGACTGTTCTGTGGTGGCTTTCCATGAGACCACCTTACTAGCAAATTGGTCATCTAGCTGTTAAAAATTCCCCTATCCATAGTGGAAATAGCTTTAAATTCTCCCAACTTATTAGTGCGAAAAAATCACAAGCCCAGCTGGTCCAGTTGGAGAGGGCTTTAACAAACTACTTATAGTGAATGTATATGATCCTCCCTACAGGTCACCACATGATTCGTTAGTGTCTGAAATGGGAGGCATTACTTTATCATCAAATCGGATGTCTCCCGTGTATAATATTTGGGTATTTCAATTCTAGAATTCTGAGGGAATTGGCCCCCTCGATTGAGATGCTTTGTCTTTGCCTGATTTGGCGGACAAGGACTTGCGCTCATGTTTCTACAAGAGGGGCCTCGAGTGGGCAAACCTCTATTCCTTTGGATTGAAGATCATTAATGGATACTTTCTGTCGGATCTCCCCCCTCAATACACCCGTATCGGACAAAAAGCCTGTAGTCCTTTTGGATTTTGTCTTTTTGGATTTTGTCTTTGTGGCTAACTCCTGTACTTTGGTAAACTATATAGGCGCGATCCATAGACTAGAGTGATCGTGTCTCCATCCTGGTTGAACTGTTGTATTTCCCCACTGCCTTTGAAATATGATGGGAGTTGAGAGAATTCTAACTTGAGGAAAGGTTGTTTGAAACCTCCAACTCCTGCGCGGCTGATGCCATTAAGGACTTTGGTGTTTTCATCCAGGCAATTATATCAAAGACCTTTGTTAAAAGAAATAGTAATGCCCGAGTGAGTTCCCGGGAGACCACATGAACATTTGTTTGAGTTAATTGTCAAGAGGAGGAAAACTGCGTTCCTCTCTCTGGGAGCTACCATGTATGACATGGAGCCCTTTTGAATTTGCTTTGCAAGTCAACCAGGCCAAAAGAAACAATCACAAATGGTTGAGACAACGTAGGTATGAATTGCTCATTAACTAACGATGCTCACCAGTTCTTGGAGACCATTGAGGGTGGTATCCCAGTGACTCGTGATGTAATTGGCATCCCGGAATTGGAGTGGGTTGATAACATCTGTAGATCCTTGGGGAAGGGCTGCATGGCTTCCCCTTTTGTGAATTCCTCCTCGGATAAATGGGTGAATTCAAAATGCCCTGCCGATATTTTAAAGCTGATTGGGAGAAGTAAATCATCTAGAGCTCCGGGCCCTGATGGTCTGTAGTACCTTGATTAAATCGCACCCTACTAATTTGGCTAGCTCCAATCTAGTGGAAGAGCCAGTCTTCCCTTCGTCTTGGTTTGACTGTATCATCCTGCCCATTTGAAAAAAGGGCAGTCATACTGACCCTAGCAATTATCGCTTGTTAGCGATGTTGGATGCTCCATCAAAAATGCTATCGCTTATTGCTCGATGAATTGTGGAACGGGGCTATAAGCTCCAGTTTCATTCCATTTTTAATTGGACCGTTTTCCAGAAGGGCTTGTGTATGACGATCAACTGTCTCGCCTTGTCAGCAACCATCCAACAAGCTTGGATTATTTGACGGAGGACAGTGTACATAGCATTTATCGACTATAGCTCTGCCTTCGACTCTGTTAATGGGTCCAGGCTTTGGAATAAACTTGTCAATTGGAACATCGCTGCTGCGCTACTTGCTATGACAATTGCATTCCACGATAGGACTATAGGTAAAGTCCGGTTCAACAAATATGGTAGGATGTCATCTTGGATCCCAATTTACCAGCGACTTCAACAGGGGTGCATTCTTGCACCCCTGCTTTAGAATTTGTACTTGGCAGATATGGGAATGGCCCTCAGTAACCCATCTATATACCACCGAAACTGGGGAATTTTCCGCTCCAGTGGATGGGGTATGCAGATGATCTAGTCCTGTTAGATCTCGCCCATGCTGTACTTCAGGCAGCTTTAAACCAACTCGAGGAATTCTGACATGAATTCCTTGGCAGTAAACCTTAATAAAACCCAGGTTATGGTTTTTACCCTGCCTTATGGCAAGGCTCAATATCTAAATTGGTGGTTGGACGGGAATAATTTGTAGGTGGTAAAGGAATATAAACATCTAGGTGCGTGTCTGAGAAGAATTTATTAGGTGCCTGACACATTGACTTCTTGAGCGAAAATGTACCCAGGTCATGGGTGGTTTGGCTAAGCTTGCCCGCAGAGGAGGGGGTTATTCTTTAGGGATCTTGGTTCAATTATACACGGCAAAGATCCTTCAGCTTCTCATGTATGGAGCTGAAAACTGGGCGTTTGGTAACATACCCAATCTAAATAAGTACTCCTGAAGAAATTTTAAATTGCCAGTGTGTGCCTCGGTGGATTTGATTTGCTTCGAATTTAATATGCCCTCATGCAATGCGATATTCCAGTTATCATGTCTTAATACTGATTGGGAACTGGCTAGCAAACTTCATGCATAATAGTAGTATTGCCAACATTACTGCGGTGGTGCATCGCTGGCATACTCTGCCATTGGGCTGTCCTTTGGGATACCACAGACATAAACTCATTATGAAATCTATTTTCCAAAGCTACCACGACCAGCAGATTGCAAAGCTCTCTGGGAAGAGTAACTGCGCCTTTTTATTACACAAATATATCCCATCATAGGAGCGTCACCATGAATGAATACATCAGTTTGTGGTTAACTCCCTCTGTATGGGACTACTAATGAATGTAGTTAAGACTTGAAATAACTGTAGCTTGGTTTACCATTTCGCAGTCTCTTCGTTACTGTATACTCTGTGTGGACCTCAGCTTTAACTGCAAAACATATCTTAATGAGCTGTGAAGCAGTAGCGACATTAAGGACGGGTGCCTGTCGGCCTACCGGAATTTGACGCTTTAAATGAATGGCAATAATCCTGTATTATCTTTTTTACAATTATGTGGAGAAAGTTGACTAGTTGACATCAATTTTGAATGGTCTTTATGTAAATTGTAAAGGGTGCGAGTATTTGGGAACGAATAACTCTGGTTGGCAAGGTATTAATGGGATTTTCCTTTCTAGGATTGGGCGAATTCCTTTTTATTCTCTTGCGTGTTGAAAAGTTGTCCATTTTGTAAAACTATGTAACATGTTTAAATAAAAAAAATTACCTCAGCTCTTCAGGAGTTGACTCAGACCTCTACAAACATACAGTGATCCCACTCATAAGTGATAAAATGGGCACATCCTAGAGATGTACCTCCACCTTTTGTGATAACGTGAGTCAAGGGAAGGGTATACTCTTAGAAGAGGGGTGAGTTACCATAGCAACCCAAACAGCAATAGTGCAACAGTTCCAAAATAAAAGCACGTCAAATTAAAGGTCTATAAACCTAGATATAATTTAAATCGATCATGCAACTAGTAAAAAACACTAAATGTGCAGAACATTGAGATGAAGGCGCTATTGGAAATGTAGCAGTGGCGAAGAGCAAGAAATTGCAACAATGTTCCTTTTTTTTTTTTTTTTTTTAAAA
Organism: Ambystoma mexicanum; assembly: GCF_040938575.1. Taxonomy (NCBI): domain Eukaryota; kingdom Metazoa; phylum Chordata; class Amphibia; order Caudata; family Ambystomatidae; genus Ambystoma; species Ambystoma mexicanum. Next base: position 1,139,536,610 of record NC_090931.1, on the reverse strand, counting down.
GGATATGTCTAGGTAGAAAAAGGTCCAAAAGGGTGGCTGATTTTGTCCCAAGAGCACCTGGGTGGACTGAGCCTCTAAACAGTACTATAGTCTCTTTCTGGCCTGGTGCAACCGCATCAAACCAGGCGTGTGTGTTGTTTTTGGCGGTAGTAGTGGTTCTAAGATGTGAACAAAGTTCCAAAAAAGCACTGTCACTGTGTGACCTGTCATTTCAAAGGTTGTTGAATACAGTTCGAATACGTTTCAAAGCTGTTCAATCGGGGGCATGCAGGGTGTGAAACAAAGTTCAAAGCTGTGCGAACAGTGATATTCTGTCAGTTCTTATAGCGTCAACCCCGTTCAAGCTGTGTGAACCGGATTCCAGCTGCTCTTTGACTCTGGGTGCTGCGAGTACCAATCCAGGGTCTCTGATAAGAGCTGTCTTTTTCCTCTTCACTCCAAGTCCGGAGTGCTAGCTGACATATGCAGGAATCGTTCACCTCCAGGGTACCAGTGCACTATGCAGGTCTCGCTCTAACATCAGTCACCCCCCCCCCAGTGTTCCCTGGCCATTATATGGGACAGAGCTTGCCTTTGGCTTGGAGCGCCTGCCTTCACCTCCTGGCAGTGGCCTTTGGAGGAAACTGCTCTCTCCAGAGGAATTTTTTCTGATGTCCTTGAAACTAAGTGAATCGCAGAATGGGAAGGTGCCCCTTTCCTTATAAAGGCACAGGGGCTTCGGTGAAGGTAGAATAATACTCGTTTTAAGGGGCCCAATCCCTGTTAAGGTAACACATGGTATTTGTCTTATTGCATCACATCCAAAGTGCTTTGCACTGTAGGAAGTGTAGACGACAGGAAGGAATGAGAAGTCCAGAGAAAAGCAAGATTGAGGAACCTGTCCCCCAAATCTGCTGATCTCCCCCTGACTGCATTAACTCTGCCACCCTCCCAACCCCACAGCAGCAAACGCTCTTTGGAGTGCAACAGCTGATATGAAGCTTGTACTTTTGTTTAGGGTTTATCCTTTCAGGCTTGCTTCCCCTAAGCTCTGATGAGTTTCCTGGGCTGGAGAGGTGTTATCAAATCGGAGAGACCTGTTGCCCTGCTGGCTGAGCAGGAACATGCTGTGTAACTAGAATGCAACAACCCTTCAACAGCTGGTCTCAAAGTGTTGATGTGTATGCTACAAATCATATGTAGCTTTAATAATTGTGAACTACCAGTCACTGTACCAAACCCAAGAATAGTTTATTTTTCAAGATTGCACCGCCACCAGGCGGTTGGTGTGGTTTTGCATCAGAGATGCAGACTTAAGTGCAAACTCTTCACTCCAGTGACTTTGCTGTCGCAGAAGCTGTTAAACGGGCACATGTGTCCTTTGAACCTGATCTGTGCCACTGGAGAGCAGATGCTGCAGATCAGGAGACTTGCAACTTTTGTCATGGAGCTTTATGAAAGGGGGGGTCTGATTAACACACTGACTGAGCTAGAATTGCCCATACTTGTATTTAATACAAATGAAAAAAGCCAGGGAATCTACACACTTATCAGATGGCAATTTCTCACAATGACCCGACTTAGATGTTGTTCGCACCTCCAGGTGTAGTTTAGTTTTATTAGGTAGGTGAATGTGGAATTTGACTCTTTTGTAGATTGTTTACCCGGGTTTGAAGGACATGGTGATGCCGAAGGTGTCCCACCCCTTACTTCTAGCAGCGTTCGTAGGGGCTACTCCTACTATTGGAAGGGCAGGGGTGTCAATTAGCATGCTCAATAAGATTCTTGGTTAATTCCGTCATTAAGGCTTTGGCTCCTGCTTGTCATCCAGTTGAAGATCTGGGGATGTATGCTTAGATCGTATTGAGATTACCATGTTTTTTTCTTGAGGTGATGTGGAACTAGAATCCATCAGCAAAATATTGTAATAGGAGAGAACTGTCTAAGAGGGAAGTTGGGGATGCTTGTTATTTATACACCTGCTTAACTAACACCTGTGTAAAATGTTAAAGTTTGTATAAACTAAATAATGCTAATAGAAAAGGCGAGGCAATGATTGCTCATGTGGGAGAGGGAATCTAAATAGACAATTAGTAGTTTATTGCACTATGTCAGGTGAAATCATTGACTGCATGGCCACCATCATCCCACCAATCTAGGTAAATCTGGATTGCACAACAAAGGCCAGTGCCTATGATATAATTTACTTGTCCTCAATCGCGTAGAATTGTGGTTAACAATATATTAAATTGTGATGATTCTGACCTACACGTGGGACTATCCTAATTCTGAACGCTTGCAGGAGAAACTGAAATGTCTCATCCACAGCAGACACTATGCTTAGGCAAATGAAGGAGCAGAACTACGATGATGTGCTGTTCTTTGGTCAGTGTTGCGTATATTGGTTCAGAGATTTATGTATAATAAAAAATTAGTCATAGGCGCCCCTCTGCGAGAAAAAACACGGCCCATTGACCTGTTCTTTGGGAAGGTACCCACTCGAGAGTCCGGCCCACATGGACAGTCAGCACCAAAATGCTCTGGCAATTCCCTTCTGAGCAAGAGTATCAACAGCAACCCCAGACACGTGTTTCAATCTTGTTGGGCCTCATCAGTGAGGTGGAGCTGTGCCTCTGAGCAGAGTGAGTAAGGGGTTCTCGTCTGGATGACCCTAGGAAACTTAGGGTGACTAGACCTAAGGCCCATGAAACGATCACAAATTAGTCATAGGCAGCCCTCTGCGAGAATGTAAATGCCAATTCTCTTCAGATAGGGAATTGCATTGCAAGTAAAGTTGTTTAGCTGACACCTTTTTATTTAAGTGACCAAAACTCAGTCCTGTCTTGAAATAAGACTTTCCAGCATGTGTTGGCTATCCTTGACCAGCATTTGATTGATTGTAGGATTTGTTCTAGTTCTTATATCGCTGTTTGGGTTTCAAAACTAAGCATATAAGCTCACTGCCTGACAGTTGGCTTGTCCCAGAGAGCACATTTTTGATCATCAACTGATCTTAAGTGTCTCCTTGCCAGTTCCATTGGAGATGTTTCTGATGGCCCACAGCAAAGGCAGCTGACGTAAATTAACCATTGAAGGCTGCTGCGTTGTTCTTTGGATGCCGTAATACGTGATTACGACCAGGTGCCACAATAAGAGAGTTCAAAAAAGGTGCTGTTACCCAGGAGGCACAATTCAGAAGAAATTCGGGTTCCAGCCAGTGGTGGTCACTTAAAGCTGTATTAAAAAAAAAAAAACTGAAACCCACTGCAGCAATTATACAAAGGAAGGAATGACTACAAAGTAAAAACGAGGTATATCGTCTGAGAAATAAGTTTAACAAGGCCCCAGGTACCAGAGCTGTTAGGCAGAATTACATGCAGTACCCATTGGGAACACTACACACAATTAAGACTACATGTGTAAGCACAATCTCACTTTTGGTACAAGCCTGTACTACACTGTCATGTGGTAGCAGTGGCTGAGCAGCCAGACTTATCTCAAGAGGGATGTGAGCAGTACAAGGTGTTACACAAAGGACTTGCAATCACAGTGGTTCAAACAATCGTGTTTCTTGGTAAAACAATACACATTTATTTACCCATTTAGTTAGAAAGCATTCCACTAGTAATAAGCAGCTCAATATTACACACCAATACACTACAGTATTAAACCAATATGTTTCTCAAGTTAGGCTCCCCTGAAGTGGGAGCAAAATGGCACTTCAGTAACTTTCAAAAGGGTTAGAAAGACGGTTATAAGAATCAAAACACAGTTTCTTTCATAGGCGGGCAAATAGTTTCAGCTCACTACAAGAGGCAATTAAATTCAATAACCTGGGCCAAGTCAATGGTTCAGTGTCTTGGATAGGATAGCACAGTTCTGGTAATAAACAGTTAAAGTCTTTGCCAATGTTCTTAGAAGTAGTTTGTACAAAAAAAGAGTTGTATGTCGGGTTAGGAGCGAACAAGACTCCAAAGTTCGGAAAGTTTCACAAACTTTCACTGCTGCAAAGTGTATTTCTCTACCACATTTGCACAGTACCTTTTGAATGAAGAAAAGCTGTAGCTGAGGCAGTTGTTCCTGCAAATCTCGCTGTTCTTGAGCCTAAGACGTGGGGACAAGAGGGAGGCCGTCTGGAGGTTCCTGCACCGCACAGGGAAGAAGTCACAAGCTTGGAAAAACGTCTGTTTAAGGTGCGAGTGCCTAAGTCCACAATCTGGTATCCTTCTCACTGGCTATCAGGTTTTTCAACAGCATTCCGCAGAACATTCCGCTAGTATAGAGATGGTTTCCAGGTGGCTTGTGAGTTGGTGGTTCCCACCAGCTCAAGGTAAGGAGTCGTCTTTGAAGGGCTTCTCTGTTGACGGAGTTTCAGGCAATTTGGACCTGCAGCAGGGCTTCACCAGGCAAAACGGTCCAGGAGTTGCAGCAGTCGTCTTCCTTCAGCACGTCTTCGGTTCTTTCGTTCCAGTGGTCGACTCGGCCTTTCAAGTCCCTGAGACCTGCTTTAAACAGTTTTGCTCCTGTTCATTCCAGCCTAGCTATCACTCACCCAGCAGGTTGGCTGTCATTGCTGGACAGTCAGCCAGCCCTTCACGTCAGTGCATTCAGGTCTCCTTGGAGACTAAGCACAGGGAGTTTCGGGCACCTCCCTCACATCCTGTCCACCCCAGATACTTGGGTGCCAAAGGGGGGGCTTTTTATTTATTAATTTTTTAAGCCCTCCAAAGGCAAACAAACTGGACCAAACCTGGATTGTCACCCAGAGACAAACACTAGAAGAACCTTTCCAAAAAGAAATGATGAAAAAAGTCATCGGAACCTGTTTTTACAGAGATGGCTCAGACGCCATCTTGAAAAACATGGCTCCGGTGGATTTCAGCTGCCGTAGTGTTTAAACGGGTCGCGGTCGGGGAAATCATGGTAATACCACTGCCACCAGCCATTATGAGAGGAAACGGTAGCCTATCGGGGCTACATGAGTTTTCTAGGCATAGGGAACAATAGGTATTCCCTCCAGCACTCTGCTAGGCCGTGGGTGCTGAGTCTAGCAATTTAAAAAGACTAGTGAAGTCAATTTAACTTTACCTTCACTGGCAGACCGTAGTCAGTCCCAGAGAAGGCATTTAAACCTTGGGAAATCTAAAAGACATCCCTCTGCCCCTGCACTGAGGGTGCTGTGTGACACACAAGAAAAAAATGATGCCTATGGAGTTGTGTAAAACTCCATATCCAAAGAACACAAAAGTAAAACGCACATCAAAATATATGAAAGAGTGGAGAAGAAAAGGCTCAAACTCTTTTCAGGTGAAAATTAAAGTCTTAGAAATCCAGCAAAGTTGCTAGGTAAGGGAAATTAGCGCATTTATGCAAATTCTCCCTAACAAGTGCATCCTACAGAAGCCCCTGAATTTCCTGTTCCCCATAGAAGAAAGGGTTCGGCAGAGTGAAGTCAATATCATCGGGGCTAGTACAACTAAAAAAAAAAATCCTGCTGTTTGTTTTCAGGGTAACTCTCTTCCAACCAGGAAGAGAATTTCTGCTAGGGACTCGGTCTACATTTTTGTGTAATCTGGATCCAATATAGGTTGACAACTGGAAATGACAGTTAAAAACTGGCCTAGTCGCAAGAGCCATGTGTGTTTCCAAATTCCTGTACTACTTTAATTGCGTCTGAAGGCTGCCAACCAGCCTTCCATTACTTCGATGTCCCGCTTTTTGTAAAAGAGGTGTAACCATGAAGGAAAGAGTGTCCAATAACTGTACCTCCTGAAGGATTATAATCCCAAAGGAATTAAAAACTGGGCATTCGACATAAGGGGAAAACTATCTGTGGCACTGCACATTCCAAGAGGTAATTCGCAACAAAGGGCCATTACAGAGATCGTTAAACCCTTGCTAAAACCCTGTTTGGGGGGCCGAAGGCAACCAAAACCAATCGGTTAAATCGGCAACACCATGTGCAACTTTTTCCTTTTTTTTTTTCTTTCTTTCTTTCTTTCTTGAGTGACGAAACACGTCTTTGTGAAATGTAGAACTAGGATGCTTGGATCTATTCTCCTGGTTGTTGGTGTGAACACAATGTAATCTTTCTCTTTGGATTAATGACCAAAATACTCAGAATTCTAGTTTTTTTTTATAAAGGTACAGAAATTAAAATCCAAGTTCTCTCATTGATTACCAACAGATGAGAAAACGAAATAGCCGTTTCTATTCGAATGTGCAAATGTATCTAGTACTCTATAATCGGTGACTAACTCTCCCAGCCACCCATCCTCTCTACCCAGCTAGACCTGCAGGCCCTGTACCTTACATACCCTAAGAAATGCACTGAAAACCGCAGTGACACGTGACAAAATATTTTACCAGCGCTTTCTGTAAAATGGTACGTTACCATAAATCCACTTCATGTTTGGTGCACTGCTGCCACCCAGAGGCCGACCACGCACAGTGAAACCTTTTTATTTGACATTCCATGCCAACATAGTTTCAGTAAATGTCCTAACTTTTTAAATATCCCATACTCGCCAGCAAGGTAGAGCACCATATAGATGGTACTCTACCTTCATGTAAACATCTCGACTATGCGAGTGGTTGAGTAGATTTTGCAAGTCCTGTTTTCCTGAATAACCGAACACAACAAAACTATTCCATAAGAAACATTGTGGTAACAGAATGCAGGCTTCTATTTAATTCTCGCAGCATTATCCCCTCTTGTACATTTGAAGATTCAGTGTTTCTTTCTTCAGACTTTCTAATTTCCATCTTTCAGTTTGAAATGTGTTTACTTCAGATCAAATCCGTTTAACACATTTCACCACATGGCGAGATCCTAACGTTTCTCTGTTCCGAGGTAATGTTATGGAACCGGTCAATCATTTGGGTAACATTTATTGGTGAAGCTAGAGTACATAATCGGGTTCTCTTTACAACTTCTCCCTATCAACCATAAGTGGGGACGTTTTTTGCATTTCGTTTGATACAATCACAAATCTCAATCGAGATCTATGTAAGCTGAAGTGGATAATAAAGGTTTGAACAGGAGCTAAAACGTTGCTTTGTATTCGCATACCTGGAACTCTTGCATAACATGCTGAAAATCGTACTTCTGCACGAGAGGAAATGTATACCTTTTTGTATTTCTTTTTATGTTTGATCTATTATACTCCTCGTCCTATGGAGGAGTACAAATGCTTTTTATATCGATCCCCAAAAGCATAGAGATAAGTTGTATTTCACATGTTCCCCATGGGATTCAAAAGTTGCTCCTGGTTCTTGTTGGTGAGTTATCTTGAGTTAACCTCACAGGAAAGTGCACCGGCCAGAAGGCAATTTCAGCTAAACAAAAACTATACTTGATAGCCTAGACTGGATACTATTTGGCCTTGTTTATGCATATTGCAAAATACTTATTCGTGATGGAAGGGGGGACTTAAATGGTGCGTTCCACAAACTGTATTGCCACACAAAGAACCGGTGTCCGTTTGAGCTCATGATGTTTAAAGCACGTATTGGTTAATTAGTACGAGTGTCCAGGGGAGTAGAGCTAGATTTTGTTGTTGAGGAATGCCATAGCAGTGCTATGGCTCTGTGAATGAAAGATAATTTTTTTTTTTTTTTAGGTGACTCCCATTGCTGTAAAAGAGTACAGCACTCTTCGAGAAGTAAAGCTAGAATGCATTTCTCTGTTAAACGTATTTTTCTGTAATGTCTTAGGCCCAACTGCAAAAAATCCCCAGTAATACCCAGTGGACTACCCAGAAGATCTATAAACCCCACTGTTAATTCTCCTACAGAAAACAAAGCAACTTGTGTGACGTTGCTTAAAAGTGCTACGGCACGCTTCAATACCGACATGCAGCAGGAAAGGGATTTTATGTAAGACCTACAGGAGAAGCCAAAGCCAATAGCTTCTCTCTCGCAGTCCACAATGAAGCAGCTTAAATCCTTGCTGGCCGACTGCAACCAGGGTGGTAAACGGCCAGAATTGGAAACCTACAAATCGTTTGACCTGCGTATCCTTCTGATGTGATGACTACAGTGTGTGCGGGCAATGCTTTTCATAATGGCCGCCTGTTCCATAATAATCTTAAATGAGGCACCAGCAGAGAACGACTGCAGCCCCTGTCTGGGCACAGGCAGTGTTTTAGAGCAGTGCTTTGGAGGACGAGATCTTTGATCAATCATTGATTTCCCCCTCCCCCATAGTATTTTCCATGTACTGGAAAACGCATCCCTGAATACGCAGTCCGCGTTTGTTTCAATTCATCAGGCAATTCTCAAAGTGCGTGCTACATCTGTAATCTCTACACTGATAATTTAGCAGCTCAATACTCTTTCCCCTTACCCCCTTCATGCCAAAGGAGTCCGCTCTTTGTTCTGAAATGCGCCAGGTCCCCTGCTTGACTATGCTACCGCCACCTTTGCCTCATACAGCAGATGCCGATTATATCTTGTTTGCCTCCCTCTCTGCACTCCCTGGCCATATCATTTCAAACGCCTTCTCACGCCTTTTAATTGCTCGTACTGGCTGAACTCAAACTTAAAATCCGATGACTTTTCCCAGCATGTACCATAGTGAGCCCGGATTGCCTTTGCACACTAATGCTGTATTGTAACCACAGCCAGTGGGATCTTACACTTTGTAACTGCCTCACGGCACTGCAACCTGCCAGCATTTTGCGAAAAAAGTTGGTCACTCGCAACCTACCTACTACCCACGTCATGGCTATGCTGTTATCCCAAACCATGTGCCATCCCAAAATTCTCAACCTTCTTATTGCCTGCCAGAGGGCTGAACGTCTGGGCAGTTTCCCGTTATTTGGATCAAAAATCGCTACCTAGAATGACCCCCACCACCACACGCAGCTACCCCACTTTCAACAGATGCAAACCTTTCAACTAGCTCTCCCCAAGATAATCATGGGGAACCACACATGGCATGTTGCTTGATGGCTACATTCCAAATCCCTGATTTGATTAGTAAGAAGCCAGCATTGCTGAGGACTACTGACCATCCTGGGACTGAGAACAAACTAAACCCCCTCCTCGCTAGGGCCCCTCAAAGAAATGGCTTTACACCAGGGATCATATTATTTCGGTGTAACGATAACACCCCACGATCACCTACCTCGTCAACACCAGCAATCGTCACCAAGCCGTCCTCATTAATGAAGCCCAAGCACTGCTGAACATGCACTCTTTAAATAAGCATGCCTCTGACTACATCACTGATAATGAGTTAGATTTACGGTTCATGACTGAAATTTAGGATTTGGGAAACTAGTGGGCCCACGATAACTCTTCACAGTCCCAGATGGCTACACCGTCTACTGGAAAAATCGAGAAGAAAGGCAGGGTCGGTCGCAATTATTGCCAGAAACCATCTCTCCCTTTTTAACTAACCTAGCCGTTGTACTGTGTGCGAGATCCTGCACCTTAACCTGACCCCAAACCCCCCGCAGTTGCCTACATTTTGTCCTAATCCATCGCCCTCCAACCACCACAGATTTCTTTAATGAGAAAATCCTGCATATGCTATCAGACCTCAATGGGACAAATAGTGCATCTCTATTCTTGGGAGACCTTAATCGCTGATGAGGGGATCCATAGGATAAAGAGGCCATCCTCCTCGAATCCAGCCTAAATAACATAGACTGCCATGTTTTAAACTCTGACCCCCACCAACGAAAAAGGCAACATCCTGGACTGGAATGTTTCACGAAATCTCAAGGCCCAGATCACCAACACTACTTCTGGTCAATTTGACATCTGTCCTTGCACCAGCCCCACCCACCCCCCAAAAGCCACCTAAAGAAAATATTCAGCCCTTGACGACCTCAAAGAATGCAACGCAAACATCATGTTATCGACCTTGGCGGCAGAACACCCCCCCACCCCCAATGCACTAATTGAGGTTTTTACCATAAAATCCACTGTCGTGAACGGTCTGGGACAATCCTAACCATAAAACATGGTTTTCACCTCTGCGCTTAGTTCTCTAAAAGCTGACAAGCAGTGCTCCAGATTTTGAGGTTGAAGTATTTTACTCTCTATTTTTAAACTTTGAGAGTAAATGTGATTTTAAGAGAGTAAAAATGACTCCTCCTTTGCAAGAGTAAAATGTATGCGACATCCAGCTGATGTGTGAAAAAACTGTATGGAAATCATTACTATGTGGCAGCTTTCTGCACTGTGACGGAATACACCTTTCATTAATCTCTCATGTATATAATATTTAAATGTTGAAATCGCAAAAATCTAGCCAATTAGATAGTAAAGCATTCATGAATTTGCATTGTGTTTTGAGATTCGATAGCAGTATTGTCTTTTGATGTTTAATAAAAGTCTTAATTTCCTGGAGCTATTACTACCTGATGGTATGCCAATGCTATGATCCAACAGTGCAGAGAGGCAAGAACTCCATGTTAAATTCTATATCTAATTTAGTGGTTAAATGGTTATTTATATAGCTCTTTTGGCAAAGCGCTGTACATAGAACATTTTTATACAATTACCACCAAACCAAAGTCCGTACTCCTTTATCGACCTCGAAAGACTGAGTTGGACATTGCGGGATTCGAACCCGCAACCCACAGATCACACAGATCTCAGCAACAAGTGCTCAACAGGCTGAGCTATCTTATTGGCTAACATCCTTCAGAGGTTGGTTAACTGAGTATCGACTGAGGTATAATGATCACAGTACCTAGATGTATGACGAACCATTCATGAAGCACTACATAAAGTTAAATACCTATCTGGATTCTCAGAGACAGGTTTTGCTGAGTTTCTATTTCAATTACCAATGTAACTTTCATTTGGTTGTTTTTGAACAGCGCTTGCACTTTCGAGAGTCAGGATTTGGATGTTTTATTTGTAGTCTTGAAGATTTGAGAGGCTATAACACCTGTGATCAGTGTAATGACAATTACTCACCCTTGAGCAAAGACTCTGCTGCCACTGACCATTTATAGTAATGTACCCCATTGACTGCAAGGTTGAATGAATGTAAACTAGACTGTGCAGAGTCATCATTTTACACACTGTTTTTATAATTAGACTGTAAATTAAATTAGAAGTGTAACATTATCTGCCACTGCGTCATTATGCACACAGCACCAGCACTCTGAAAAATACAATTGTGCAATACTGGTTTGCTTTCACTGGAAAAAAAGCATAACTCGTTAAAAAAAATAATAATAATAATTATTCTCTATTGCAACTTAGTTTTCAATCTTATTCTACAATCCTAAAATTCTAGGAAAACATGAACAGTGCTTCTGAAGCTGAATGGAAAGAAACCATTCCTTTCATCAGTGTGTGGTTTATTTTTTTGAAAGGCTTCAGAGAAATGCATTCTGTTTCAGAGGTGGCTTGCAATTACATCCATGTAGATAAAAATCAAAAGAAGCCTTCTGGTTTCTGTCAAGTAACCTGACCTTTGCACTGCCTTCTGCTCTAAACCTGTGTGTAAATGTACCCAGGAAAATAATAAAGCTGCCATATTTGTAAAAAGGCCTGGTACGCTCCTTATCTGTAGCCCTGCTGTCAAGAGAAGAGCAGAAATGAAAGGGGTCCCTTATGTCTATGGAAACGAGAGTCACCACACACGATAGATACGCCAGAATTGAGGTTGTATTCCCAAAGCTAGGGTTTATTGCAATGCAAATAGTCTCAGTTGGCCAACTCGGTCTCGCGCCCCGCGACGTGTATCTCTAGACCTCGAGGGACACAAGAGCGTGCATTACGTACATCAGTTGCATATATACAAAATGCATATGATACAATCAGCTATGACATGTTTAACACCCCCCTTTATTGGGTTTCTTTGAACTCGATGTGATGATGGACACTTCCGACAATTATGACACCTTCAAATATCTATTCTAGTAACAATATGCAATTTGCAAGTGTGGAGGCATCTTTCAATTGTTGATCAGAACACAGTGCTTCTGTTCTTGGAAGCGAGCTACATACGGGGGTAGAGTCACATTCCAGACCCTGCTATCTATGAGGTGCTATTCGTGTCCTGGGAGCCGACATGCTCTACAGGGCTCCGTAAAGGGGGGCCGTAAGAAGAGCATAATTCAAGCCTTTAGCTGCTTTATTCTACCATATAACGAGACTGGCTGGCAGCTGCGAAATGATTAAATGCCCTGCAGCTCTGCTTCAAGGCTACATTCGGGAGGGAGCCGGGCATTCCTTCCTGGTGCTGCCTACGTTGTGTTTCAACAAGCTCTTGTTATCCTCACGGCCCTGCGGCCTTGTCCTTTCACGTGCAGACAACAATGTTTTACAGTCGAGCAGTGTAGGCAGAAAATGTGCTGCAAAGCAATAAGAACAGAAAGCAATGAGCAATGGTTAGAAAAAAACAAAATGGCGATCCTTGTTACATCAAAATGGTTGTTCATTGGCAGACTCGGAAACCTATGTCTTGTCATATCGTGCATGAGACGGTTGGCCCACGACCACCAAAATACGTTTCCCGTCAAACATGAGAGGTATCCATTTTTCTACACTGATAGAAAGGCTTTGGCTCACATGCTCCTCACCTGACAATAAAAACATATGGAAGACTCTCGCAGAATCTTATAAGGACTTGATCAAAAATGCAAAAACCTTTATAACCAACAAATTGCTAAAGCTAATAATAAACCCAAGCAGCTGTTCGAGATACTAAAGCTTCTCAAAGCTCTATTGACACCGGTCCCACCCACAAATCCACACATGCAGACTGCACTAGAATGCAGAACGCTTTCCAAGAAAAGATACTCAAAGCTAGGGCGAAAATCCAATCTCTGACTGCTGCAGGTCCAAACCCATAGTACATATCCCCTCGGGGGCCAGAGGGGGCCTCTTCCCCGCTTTCATCAGCACTCCTTGACAGTAGCGCTTCCTTTTTAGCTTTGCGCAAGTGTCCAACTCGGACCTGCTGCCCATTTTACCATCTGCCCGACATCAGGACCATACTATGTGTTAGGCAGAAACCTGTGCAGTTCCCTTAGGAACCACTGCAAAAAGTTTAAGACCACAGGAGTAAGCAGTAAACCCAATTGGTAGCAGTCTGCACCACCCAGATTTACCTGGAGGCTGTGGCTGAGCAGTCAGACCTCTCGCAAGAAGAGTTAGGCTATATAGAGAGTATACACAATGGGGCCAAAAATACAGTAGCACAAGCAAACACTGACCAGAGCTTTGGTATAAAAGTATATCATTATTTATTTAAAAACACACTTGTAAAAAATACACTGGCACTAATATGTCAAGCAAGTTCAAACCGTCACTATAAGTATATACACCACCCTAGTTAATTATTCGACAAGTCTAGGTTAAGACACCACTTATTTAGCAAAACAGAGGTGAGCGTGTAACCGTAGATGGCACTCCATTAATTTGTTTAAAAAGGGAGAGAAAAGGCAGAATGGGAAAATAAAACAGTACCAACACTTTTAAGAAATCCCAGCAAGTCAAGAAAGGCAGGGTCTACTGTAGAGCAAAAAGTTCATAGGCAAGGCCCGCTCTTGGAGAGAGCAAGGTTGAATTTGCCCAAGATCACAGTGGAAATGCACTCAGTCTTTGCAGAAAAGTCAAGAGGTTGGATCAGTTCAGAAAGGTAAAGTTAGCAGGTCCGAGGTCACCCCAGGATAGAGAGTCAAGGATTTACGGGACACCTTGGACAATCGGTTGCAAGGGAGACCAGGCGGGACAAAGTACCTGAAATGGTGAGAAAGCTCCAGCGGGGGCAGTTGTTCCTGGCAGCGGGTGCAAGTCGGGGCTTCGTCCAGGGGAAGAGATGATCTCGAAGTGGAGGAAAGCTGGAGGTCGTTGCACTGCCAGGGAAGAAACCGGCCGCAGAGTTTCCTGATTAAAAGGTACGACCCTTTTATTCGCGGTAGTGGTGAAGCGTGGCTATCTGGCCACCGGGGTGCTTGGCACGGGCGATTCGACCACGAGACGATCCAGGAAGGCGAAAAAGGCGAACTGGTTGGTCCCACCAGCTCCAAGGGAAGAATCCTCTCCTGGAAGAGGATCTCCTCTGTTGTCGGGGAAGTGGTGAGTTCGTACAGCAGGGCTCCACCGGTGGTGTCGTCGTTGTAGATGGCTCAGCTTCTCCCCTCTTCGGATTCTTTACGTCCTGTGGCGACTTCTCAAGTTCCAGTCTCCAAAGCCCTGATTTTATGCAGCAAAACCCCCATTCACCAGCCTAGCTGGCACTCAAACATGAGTGCGACTGAGTTGCCAAGGCAACTCAGTCCTGGGTGCCTAATCCCCCTCCCACACATCCTGTTGACCCCAGACAGAGCGGCACCATTTGGAGGGCTTCTGTGGAGAAGCCCGCCAAAAAGTGGAACAAAGGGCTCGACTTGGGTTAGAGTTTCAGAGGCGAACACAAACGCCATTTTAAAACCGAGTCCTGGCAAAAAGACCCAACCGGGGAATAAATATTAATTAAATAACCCGCGGTATCTTTACCATTGCACCAAAAAAGTGGTGTTTTTAAAACCAATGGGTAAAATCCCATAGGAAATATTCTGGGGGAATATTTCGTGTGGTATCCACTGCCACCAGCCAGAAACTCGACAAGGGGGGGGCGGGACAGTGCCCCCTTCGAAAATAGACCCATGGTTAATTGAATTACCCCTACCAGTACTTCCACAATGTTTGTACTGGTTCAGTTCACAATTTGAGACTAGTAAAGCCAATGGTGACTTTACATGCCCTGGGAGACAGTAGTCAGTCCCTGGGTATGGAGTCTATGTTTGGGGGTCACTATGACACCCCTGTGTTACTGCACTGAGGGTGCTGTGTAACACACATACCAAAAACACATGAAGCCCTATGGAGTAAAAGACCCCACAGCCCATAAAACACATTACATAGTCAAAGGACATTCTCAAATCATGCCTGAGTGGGAGAAAAAAAGAGTCTCACTCTTAGCCGGAGAAAAAAATAAACCCCAAAAATCCAGCAAAGCTGCTGGGGGACTCACTAGGTTTGGGAAATTAGCCTTAACAGAGAATTCTCCCCAACACTCGCCCCTCCCCCCCCCCAGACTAAGGGACAGGAGGATTTAATCCACTCCTGGATGAATCTCATATCTCTAGTCGATGACCTACATCCTAGAGAGACCATCAGAATGGTGGTGACACCCCCTGACCTGTGCTCAATGGTGACATCAAACCCTTGGAGGCAGATTGACCATCTCCATAGTTTTGGGTTTTCCCCCTTCATTAGCATCAACCATCTCAAGGGTTGGTGGTCAGTCTGAATGACAAAAGTAGAACCATACAAGTATGGCCTAAACTTCCTCAGAGCCCACACAATGGCAAAACCTTCTCTTTCAATTGTTGCCCACCTTGTCTCAAGATCCTTCAGCTTTCTACTGATGAAGCAAATGGGGTGTCCTCTACCTTTCCCAGTGCAACCTATACTTCCCAGGCTCTTGCCCATCTGCCTGAGAGGCTGCCTGGTGGCGAAGACCTTCCAGAGTTGGACATTCTTTGTCCCTTACTGAAGTCTGCCCCGTTGGGTCCACCTTCTGCCAGTAAAGACTGCAGCTCAGGATGGTCAACAGGATCCAGATCTCCAATAAGTTCTTGGCCTTCTACTAGCTATTCTTCAGAGTCTAGTTCAACCACAAAGGGTTGTACCTCCCTCTCAGCCTCAGCTGGAGGTGGAGTTACAAGTGTAACTTTGGACAACTTTGGGGAAGTCCTTGTTGGAAGCACTGGAGTGTTTGCTGCTGGCTTCTTCTTAGAAGTCTTGGGTTGCCCCTTTGCTTCTGTTGATTTTAAGACTGCAGCAAGTTGCTCCAGTAGAGAAGGAGTGATATCTTATCTCCAGAGAAGAACCTCTCATGTTTTTCTCTCTTGCAGGTCTGGTTAGCTCCTGTAACCTTTTACTAGGAGGTCTGGGGGTGTGTGACACTACTCCCAAGAGTTTTCAGGTCATTTCCCAACAGAACCCTTCCTGGTACCTCACATTGTACACTGACGGGTATCTTATCAGTCCTATCATTGCACTGGATGAGAACTGGTAATTGAGGAAGCATCTGCACAGGCCCTCCAGCTAACTTGGTGAGGCGTTTGGGTGCCTTAGCAACATCCTCTTGGGACCCTCGGATGTGGAAACGAAGCACAATCACCACACACGAATGGATACGCCAGACACGAGGTATTCCCAAAATCTAGGGTTTATTGCAAAACAAATAGTCTCAGTTGGCCAAGTGGTCCACGTGTGTCTAACAGACCTCGGGGGACGCAAGCAAACGAAAATTATACATCAGTTACATATATACAAAAAATGAGCATTCTACAATCAGTAATCACACATTTGATGCCGCCCCTAATTCATCCCCTTTGAATTGGAGGCGATGATTGACCATGGTGATGATTATGACACTTTAGTCCACCATATTTAGTAACAGGTTGCAATCTCAAATTTACAGACACCATTCTTTATTTGCGAGAACACAGCGCTTCTGTTTTCATGGATGGGCAAGCTGCGCGTGGGAGACTGGCACATACCAGGCCTCACTATCTTAGTTTTGATTCTCGCTCTAGAGGTCAGCTTGCTCTCCGGGGCCTCACTGTGCTCAGAAAGAGGGGCCGTAAAGAAGAACATGATTTAACTCTTTAAATGTTAGTTTCGTACATTGCTATTCTTTCAGGAGACTCGCTGGCATTCGTGTACTGATTAAAATGCCTTGCTCCCTGCCTTCAAGGATATGTGAGGGAGGGAATCGGGCATTTCTGTCTGGCTTTCCAGTGTAATGTTTCAACATGTTTCTTAGCCTTGGACCATTGAAGCGAAATAATATCTACAGCAAAGCAGTTTTACATGAGGCAAAGGGGCAACGTTAGAGAGCAGAGAGAAAACAAAATGGCGATTCTTGTCATCTTAAAATGGCCGCACTCTAGTTGAGCTAATAGCTAGGTAATAACTAATGAGCATATATTCTTAACACTTCTAAATGAGGCGGTTGGTCTTCGGCCAATCCTGCATTGCCTTCCATTCGAGGGGTGTCTATTTTTCTAGACTGACAAACCCTACTCTTGGTCGTATGCCAAACGCCTCATCCATACATTGCATCTTCCTCCGACTAAGTGCTTAGATCGGGCTCGGAATTTGATCCACACTATGACTCATACGCTCTCAGATTTCTCCTTTTCATCGTCAATATTAATTGCCATGAGTTCTTTAATTGTTTTCGATTCATTATTGTGGGTATTTGGTCTAGTAATGTGTTTTCGTTCTACCATCTGAACACATTCCTCACTAATTTCTGTGCATACTATGGGAAGACAGTGTATGCAACAACATGTCACGAATATTCCTAGGATTGCTACTAAGATTGCAAATAGCTTCCATCCCCAGGACCGTAACACTTCCCAGAACCAGGAGCTTATATTTAACTCCCAACCACTCTCAGGAGGGCGAAGGTCAGAGCTTAATACATGCAATTTTTCTTATCTCTTCGAAAATCGTGAGGGAGGAGTCACTTACAAATACGCAACATGCTGATCCCACGATTTTGCAAACATCGCCGCGATCAACTAAGAATATATCAAGTGCCATTCTGTTTTACAATGACATCAATCTAATTCCTTTTTCCTCAAGAGTCATATTATATAATATGTCGTTGGTTCCATTTATTGTTTCTTCCAATATTCTAGACGGTCTTATGTTATAAGAGTTTATCGCCTGGCCCCAAAATGGTATGAATGATTTTGCTATGTCCCCTACAATCAACCAGTCTTCAATTTTCCGGCGAGGTCGTGACCTGGTCAATCTGGTTATATCTGATGTTTTTAAAAGAAACACACCAGGAAACAGAAATCCCAAATAACACGTGCCTCCCCAGTTTCTAGGTAACCAAGGATATGCTTTTTCTCCACATATGAAATACATACACAGGATCTCCCACATATATTGGTTCCACTTCTTTATCAAGGAATGCTACGTTCCTGCATCTGGTAAATGTTCCTACCTGGAAAGAACCCTTTTTCTTTAAACAGAATGAGGGTTATAATTCACTGTATATGAAGGGGGTTCCGCCTCCTTATTCCCCCTGTGGGTTCATGTGGAACGTGATCACAGAAGATTTATAAGGTACAGACAATCTATCCTGTGGCATTATTGCTGGTGTAATTAACCGTCTTTTATGGAATATGGAGCAACCCACCGGTTTCATAATCACTTCCTCGAATTCATTCATGTTTGTTTTGTCAAGTTGACTTCACTTTCGTTCCATTTCCCATAATATAAGGCACTTAGAGAAGCATAACATGCAGAAGTTATGGGCAGGGGCTGTACATACCATCCCATTCCCTGACCACCATGCTGCAGTAGGTGGGCACAGACCCAACAGTTGTTCGTTCTTAGTATTGAGTGTGTCATATTCATTATCAATAGTAATGTTGTTCCCAATTCCTTCCCTATGTCTCTCTTCCATTGGGGACAAGGTATAGGAAATCACATGGACTGGACCTTCCGTCGTGGAAATGTTCACAGTAGGCAACCGTACTTCAAAGGGGTGCATTTCTTCTAGGTACCATAATACTGACATGGTCAATATTGGGGCTAATATACTCATTATACACATTATCGTTAAACCCAACATACAATTCTTTCGACCATGTCCCTTTTTCACCTTTCTATGTACTGCGTTTAACTTGCTACCAGCATTGGTGCAGGATGTTGGCTGGCTCCGGCATCTTCCCTCGTTGTTCTGCTCTCGCCGTGTTTGTCGTGAATATCTCATGCCGATGCGCTTGTTGGGATGTCGGAGTTCGATAAATGTCTACAGTCCTTCAATGCCAGTTCTCGTTCAGCCTGGATTGCTTATCTGTTTGGTAATATTCCCCTTGCATTTGCACATTGCTCTAGAGTTTCAGAGCAGCTGCCTTTGTACCATATGCACCCCGCTTGTCCGCTCGGGTTCCGGACACATGGATTTAGCACTGAGTAGTTGCGTTTGTTGAGCTGTCTGGCTTGCACAACTCTCACACCACTCTCCTCTAGGCCTCTGGTTCCTACTTCATCCGAGAATAGGAAACAGAGGCAATAAAATCACAAAAAGCTGAAGATGCGATCACTCCTTTTTTCTGCTTCGCAGGTTATACTGATTTGCTCCCGGTATCGTGTGGTCGACAAATATTGCGGGTGCACTTGCGGTCTCAAGCTTGGAGTCAGCCTGGGGCACAATGGCAGATTATGATGAATGCCCAGGCAACGATGCAGGCTGCGGTGCAACAGAAGATGGTGCCCGCCACAGAGGTATGCGCTTGATATCGACCAGCAGTGATGCAGAATCTGCTGCACAACGTTGGGCACTCTTTGCCCTTCCTCTTTTATGGCAATCTCATCAGGCTTTGTTTCTGGATCAGGTAGTTTCTGTGGCAAGGGACTGGCAATGGCATTTTTCGTGTCTGGAACCGCTGCCGTCTCTTTCTGGTCTTTGTCCCGATCAGTCGACGTGTCAAATGGCGGGACTTTCTTGGCATGTGTGGCATGGATCCACACCTTCCGTCCATCCACACGTATCGCTGTCTGCGTGGTCAAAAGGATTTGGTAGGGCCCACGCCACCTGGGTGCCAGTAATTAATTTCTAATCCGCACCCAGGTTCCTGGCTCCAATGCATGTCCTGGGCCAGTGTACCTCACCGGTAATGCCTTCTGCACCTGCTGATGACTCAAACTGTTTTTTTTTACTAACAAATTGCAATAAATTCTGAGTACAGGGTATTCTACCTCTCATTCTTTTCGGCTGGGGTGCACTCCACACATTCGCCGGTCTTCTCATTATGATTTCGTATGGGGAGAGACCAGTTTTGGCTTGCAATGATGTTCGCATACACAGTAACGCTATTGTCAGTGCATCTACCCAACTTAGCTTGTTGCCTGCACAAATCTTACTTATTTTGGATTTCAGGATGCCGTTATGACGTTCAATAAGTCCAGCACTCATGGGATGCCTGGAGCAATGGAATCGCTTATCGATATGGAGACTGCACAAATCTGTAATATTACTGCACCTACAAAATGCGGACCATTGTCCGACCATATTTTTTTAATTTTTTTATTTATTGTGCATTAAGCAAAGTATGACTTTTTACACTATTCTTTACATATAAAACGTTTCACAAACAGAACCAGCAACATAACATATTTCACCTAAAAAACATATAAACCATATCAAGAAAAATATTCATACTAAAAACTTTATAAAAATTACCATTCTCATCCCGGTTCCCTTTACTAGTTATCTAGCTTTAGATCTCTCAATAATCTAACCATTTCGGCTGTTAGGAAAGTTTCAGTAACAGAAGAAGCTATGGACCAAAATTCCTCCGTATCTAACCAACTAATATCGTGTACGAATCTTCTCAGTCTCAAGATTCTCATCTCCCTTGTCCCAGAACACTTAATTACCAGATGTTTTAATGTTTGACAGTCATTGGCATCACATTTTATACAGCATTTCCCTGATTGAATCACATTTCTGGTTGATTGGAAAAGTAGGTAGTAGAGTAAGTCTAAACCTCAAGAACATATCCCTGGAATAAGGATCCGGATATTTTTCCAAGTATGAGGGAAGAGTTGACCTTTTTCTACCCATACTGGAAAACGATTGATAATTTCTCATCCTATCTCTGGTGGTCACCCAATCCCAATTGGGTTTTGAATCAACATATCTGTTGTACAGTCTACGCTGTTTATTAGCTCTTGACATTTCAGCCTTAACTTTTCCAAAAATATGTTGGTATTGTCATGGAGCAGGGTGGACAAATACTCATATAGAGAATCCTTTATAGGAACCAACAGGGACCTATAAAGGGAAATCCATTTCCACTCGAGCCACAATCTTAAAGGAGAGAGCCCCAATTCATACCTCAAAGAGGCAATTGGAACACAATTTGGAAGCGATAGTATTGTTTTCCAAAATTTTGATTCAATCCGGTCCCAATTCACATCAAATGCCAGTATATTTGTGTCCATACTATACAACATGATAGGAACCACCTTTTCTATATAGAATTTTATCAATGGTGGATTGTCCGACCATATGACACAGGGCAGACCGAAGCGAGAGAAATACTCTTAGCATTACTTCCGCCGTGCTCATGGCTGTGCAGTCTTTCAACGGATATGCTTCCACCCATTTGCTGAATGCACATATGATCACCAGAACATACTTCAGGTTTTGGCATCGCTCCATTTCTATGAAGTCAAAGTGAATCACTTCGAATGGCATAGAGGGAGGGCTGAAACCTCCTGTTGGAGTCACTGTTCCTTTCCCCACATTGTGCTGTAGGCACGTTATGCAGTTCTGTACTAGCCTTTCGGCATTCTTTTTTTTATAAGAGGATTTTCCCAGACAGTGGCCAAATGTTGGACTATTTCCTTCGCACAGATATGTGTGGGACTGTGAGCCATTGTAACCATTGCATTTACATAAGCATTTGGCAACATCCAATTCCCGCTCCTCTTGTCCACCCAACAAACCTCCAAGTCCAGTTCTGCAGAGCCCTTGGCCCATTCCTGCATTTCGTCGGCGGTAGCTTCCGCCTGCATCTCTCTAACAGTTAAAATTCCATTTTCTATCATGCAGGGCACTTCCTCCGATTGTACTGTTAACATTTTTGCATTTAAATCAGTGGCAGTTTGTTTCACAATTCTGTCTGCAAATGCATTTCCTTGTCCCACTTTGCATGTCACATTTTTATGTGCCTCGCATTTCACTATCGCCAGGTGCTTTGGTCACGTAAGTGCAGACAGTAATCGTACAATCAAAGGGCCATGTTGAATTCTAGCCCCATATGATGTTGGGAAACCTCTCTCAGCCCATAATCGGCCGAAGTTATGAACCACGCCAAAGGCATACTGGTTATCGGTGTAAATATTTACGCTCCAGTTCTCTGAAATTTCACAAGCCCTTATTAAGGCAATTATCTCTGCTGCTTGGGCAGAGTTGTATGGGATTCTTTTACTCTCCACAACACTTTTTAATGTAGTGATGGCGTATGCGACGGTTGATGTGCCGTCTGGTAGTTTAAAACGGGAGCCGTCACAAAACATTTCCCCTTCTGGTTCTTTTAGTGATGTGTCACTCAGATTAATTCTCCCTTTTGTTTCTTCCTCAGTAACCATTAAACAATCATGGGGAGGTAATTCAGTCCAGAAATAGTTTCCCCGGGCATTGGCATTAGTTCTGCTGGATTCAAAGCGCTACACCTCATAATTTGGATGTAGGGCGCGAACAATACAATTTCATATCTAGTCAATCTAGCAGAGGTGAGGTGTTGCGTCTGCGTTCTATTGAGTAGAACATCTATGGCATGTGGCACCTAAAGTGTGCCACAATACCATCCCTTCTGTTTGTTTCACTGACACTGCAACAGCTCGCAAACATCGGGGTAGTGTGTGCGCGCGCGCGCGCGCTACAGGGTCCAGCGCAGAAGAAAAATAACCGCACTGCCCATTTCTTTCATCTTGCTCCTGTGTTACAAAAGACAATGCACATCCTTCGTTCTCATGCACAAACAGTCTAAAAACCTTTTCATAATTTGGCGTGACCAAAACTGGAGCAGAACTCAAAATGATTTTTAGCGAATCAAATGCTTTCTGACATTCTTCATTCCACTGCAAAGGCATCACAGCATCCTTTGTCAATTCCACCATTGGTTTCACAATCAAAGCAAAGTTCACAATCCATTGACGGCAATATGAAGCCATGCCATAGCTCACTCCTTTCTGCGTCTTTGGAATAGGCATACTAGAAATGCTCTATCCTCTCTGGCGTTATCTTCTCCCTTCTTTTGAAAGTAGGTAACCCAAATAAACTACTTCCTTTTGACAGTACTGGAATTTCTTTAGGCTTGCTTTATGGCCATGCGCCGCTAGATGAGTCAATAACAAAACAGTACCTTTTTTACATATTTCTTCCGTGTCAGCAGCGATTAGTAAATCGTCAATGTATTGTAGCAACACACAGTCTGCCGGTAATTCTAACATGTCTAGCTGTTCTTTCAATGCCCTACTGTATATGCTCGGACTTTCAGTATAACCTTGTGGAATGCATGTGAATGTGAATGATCGTCCTCCTAAAGTGAAAGCAAATACCTGCTTTCTCTGTGTACTGGAATGCTAAAGAAAGCGTTCTTCAAATCGATAACGTATTCTGCCGATGCAGGGATCATTGTCAATATTGTAGTGATATCTGGCACTAACGGAAATTGGGGATCTACTACTTTATTTAGTGCATGGAGATCAATTATGAAACGGTACGTCATTGCCCCCTTTATTGTACACTGGCAGAAGGGGGCTGTTACATACACTACCTGTAATCTCTTCAATCACTCCCAATTTCACCAAATCAGAAACAATACTTTTCAATCCTCTTTCCCCTTCTGCTGAAATTTTATACTGTGGAATACGCTGTAACTTTACGCCTTCTTTTACAGCAATTTTTACTGGCTCTATTTTCAAGCATCCCACATCATTGTCATTCACGGCCCAAATACAAGTTGGCACCTCACTCAATTCTCCTGTTAAAGGTTTCGTCACAAATTCAGAAGTCTGCATACTCTGGGGAGACATAGTCAAAAATACCCCATCTGGTGTACAGTGGATAAGTGCACTTGGCTTTTTCAATAAATTCAATCCTAAAAGATTTTCCCCACAATGCTCTGTTAAAAGAAATGGGCAATGTTCAGTAAAGGGCCCTATTGTCACTGCTACTGATTTGGACTCAGGATTTATTACTGGGGTGCCTGCAAACCCTACTGAGATATTTTGTCGCCCTGACAGAGGTATATCTGAACCAAGTGATGATCTATCGAGCACTTCTGTGCCCCCGTGTCTACGAGGAATCTATGCTCTTCATTCCCAACTTTCATTTCTACATAGGGTCCTTTCTGATTTGCGGGAATGGATACTGGTTCTGACCCCTGTCCTGGGCTGTCCTATTGGGGTAACAACACATCATCCGATTTGTAGTCACCACTGTTATTATAGTACGCTTCTGTCTGAATATCAAAAATGTTCCCACCTCTTCCTCTATTTCCAGTTTGTGCACCCTGCTGATATTGACTCTGAGCAGAAGTAATCTGATTCGGCGCCTGACCTTGATTTTGTGCACCATTCCCTTGATTACTTTGGTGTTGTGGCATCTGATTTCTGTTGTGACCATTTGCTCCCGGGTGCCCTCTGTGCTGTCTTCTCTCACCATATCCGCCTCTATTTTGCAAATGTGGGCATTGTGCCCTCCAGTGTCCTTCCTCTCTACAATATGCACATTGGTTTAATCCCAAAGGCCCTCCATGCATGTTCGAATTATTCCTGCCCTGTGCATTTCACCTTCCCCTGTTATGTCCCGCTACTTGCTGGAGTAACACCTATGTTTTCAAATGTGTTCTATCCTTTGCTTCTTTTTCCTTCTCAGTATTTACCCTGTTCTCATAATTTTGGGCCATGTGTAATACTTCTCCTAGCGCTTTTGCTTGCCATGCACTTTCTGATGTCATTATCAAATTTTGAACCGGGAGTATTAATCCCCTCGTCTTTACCTTGAACACACGCAGTCATTTTGTCCCATTGAATTCTTTTCTCTGGGACCAATTCTTTTAACTTTTGTACTATTCTTGCCGGCAATGCTAACACATTCGCCCCTGGTTGTGCACCCACATTTTTATTTTTATCCTCCAGTATTAAATTTGCCCACGTGGCGCCATAGGCTCTCATCATCTACCTTTCTTATTAGTTTCCATATGTCCGCGGGCAATATCACGGGGAATATTAGATCTAGATCACTCATAGTGAACACCGAGGATTGCAATACTCTGCTTTATAAAAACCCGATGGATTTTTCCGTATGTCAGGGATTGTTTTATATTATTCACTTCCTATCTAGAGAAGGGAACATGCACATATTGGGCTGTGTAATGTGCTGGAATTGCCACAGGCCGCGCACTACCTACTGCAGGAGTCTCTACCTTCGGTACAAAAGTAGGGGGCACTTCTCTCAACGGGAATGCCACACTCACTATTCCCCCCCTCTCCCCACTCATATGCAACAATATTCCCAGATCGAGGGGATAAAGCTGTCTCTCCTGTTCCCCGTTCCATTGCCCTCTTATATACCGCCAACAGTGCAGGAGGGCTAACCTTTTCCTCGCTTATATCTTTGTTTATTAAATATTCAACCATTGTCAGTAATGCTCTCCTTTTCATTGATAGTGTATTCATCAAATATTCCATGTATTTCCATTGTGGGAATACTAGGATCTGAAATCCATTTTCGTGCCTCCCGTATACATCCTTTTAGCTCAGCACTAATTTGCGCTGCTGGTGACACAAATCGCTGCTGTCTACCCCTCTCAATATTCTTTCTCCTATTCCCCGGTGTAGCAAGTACTTCAGAATATTTTCAAGTTCATTCTTTATTTCAAACAGTCGCTTCACATGCTCTTCTATTTCCTCATCTCTCCCTCTACAACGGGCTAATGCATTCAAATTCTACAATCGTTGCGTTGGTAACTTCCCAATTAACTTTTTCCATTGTGCCGACAAATATTCCCCCATGCATTACAACAATGCCTGTTTTTCATTGCTCCTCCTGAAGTCATGTATTGACGCTAACGTGGCCGCCCCATCATTCTCGTCTATATACATTTCCGCCTGTTCTTGCAGTTCACGCTTTCTCTCCTTGCTGATCGCGCTGCGGGTCACTCTCACACACTCGCTTTGTTCTAATTTGCTTATGGGAGGGGCAGTTGGGACGTAGGCACCCTCTTGACCGGGAGTTGTAGAAGGGGCAGTGGGCACAGGAGAAATCTGCTGGGTCTGTGATGGTTGTGAAACACTTGGGGCTGGCTGACTAGAGGGCGGTACCATTACTAACGCTGCCTGTGTCTGTATTGGTGTTGGGACAGTTTGAGCAATAGGAGGGGGCTGGATGGTAATCTTTTTAGTCTCACTCCTCGGGCCTTGTTTTGTTTCAGTTAATATCTTGTTAATTAATTCATCTGATGAATGTAGCTCCCTTTGCGGATATATTTTTTCTAGGTTTAATTCATCGCGCCACCTTGCCTTTCTCAAACTATTACTCCACTGCTGCTCCTCCTCCTCCTCAGCTTTCTCCGCTTTTGACTTATGCCTGCGCGCATGTTTCTCTCTACTTCTAAATCGGAGCATTGCTTCCTTCCTCCAGTCTCTGAGATTATCAAGTGCCCCAGAGCGTGCTCTTACTTCTCAAAACCTTTTCTAGGTTATCTATCCGGTACATCTCAAAACTCCCATTCCTCGGCCACTGAAGGTCTTCCTGCTTTGCTTATGCCAAGTTTCACAAAACATTATCGCTCCCATACCACGTGTCTGCGTATCTCGGCACTGCCTCATTTCGGGACCCTCGCCTCCTTGTTCGCTGGCTAGGGACGTTGATGAGGGATCAGCTGTGTGCAGATCTGCAAAGGAGTCATCACTTTCGCAGGGTGCCCCGGACACCCCTTGATACCGGCTCGATCGCTCCCGTCCTCGCCGTTCTTGTCGCCTTCATGAGTTTGCAACGTACACGATGGAACAAGTGGGGGAGGGTCCCTATTCGGGCGCCATATTGAAGGGGCGCCTCGGATGTGGAAACGAGGCACAATCACCACACACGAATGGATACGCCAGACACGAGGTTGTATTCTCAAAATCTAGGGTTTATTGCAAAACAAATAGTCCCAGTTGGCCAAGCGGTCCCATGCCCCGCGACCTGTGTCTAACAGACCTCGGGGAGATATAAGCAAAAATTATACATCAGTTACATAAATACAAAATGAGCATCCTACAATCAGTAATGACACATTTGATGCAGCCCCTAATTCATCCCCTTTGAATTGGAGGCGATGATTGACCATGGTGACGATTATGACACTTTAGACCACCATATTTAGTAACAGGTTGCAATCTCAAATTTACAGACACCATTCTTTATTTGTGAGAACACGGCGCTTCTGTTTTCATGGGCAAGCTGCATGTAGGAGACTGGCACATACCAGGCCTCACTATCTTAGTTTCGATTCTCGCTCTAGAGGTCAGCTTGCTCTCCGGGGCCTCACTGTGCTCAGAAAGGGGGTCCGTAAAGAACAACATAATTCAACTCTTTAAATGTTAGTTTCGTACATTGCTATTCTTTCAGGAGACTCGCTGGCATTTGTGTACTGATTAAATGCTCCCTGCCTTCAAGGATATGTGAGGGAGGGAATCTGGCATTTCTGTCTGGCTTTCCAGTGTAATGTTTAAGCATGTTTCTTAGCCTTGGACCATTGAAGCAAAATAAAGCAGTTTTACATGAGGCAGAGAGAAAACAAAATGGCGATTCTGGTCATCTTAAAATGGCGGCACTCTAGTTGAGCTAATAGCTACGTAATAACTAATGAGCATATATTCTTAACACTTTAAATGAGGCGGTTGGTTTTCGGCCAATCAATTATCCTGCATAGCCTTCCGTTCTGGGGGTGTCTACATTTCTAGACTGACACTCTGCCTTGAAAAATGATTCATCCACCACAGTTATGCTGGCCCCACTGTCCCTAATGGCAGGAGTCTCCTGACCATTCACCTGGACACCGTCCTTATAATACTCATCTGGGATAGAATTATACACATCTAAATTCTGTTGTTCCCACACCCACAGGGACACTAAAGAAACCTGGCTGAGACTCCAATGGGATCAGCAGCCAGTAGTAGAAAGTTCCCACTGGCCATTTGTACTTCCTTCTCTGGAGCGAAGGCTAAGGAGACAGTGTGGACCCCTGAA
The DNA here is from genome assembly GCF_040938575.1 of Ambystoma mexicanum. Lineage (NCBI taxonomy): Eukaryota > Metazoa > Chordata > Amphibia > Caudata > Ambystomatidae > Ambystoma > Ambystoma mexicanum. Next base: position 1,139,508,823 of record NC_090931.1, on the reverse strand, counting down.
GGTTTACCCTTACATCTGGGATCCCCTTTCACATGATCAGTTGAGCTACAAACCTAGCATTTTCCAAATGCCTTTTGGTGGCTTGTTCTGACCTCCTTCTGGTTTGGCACCAGAAGGTACACTAGCCTGATCTGGTGTCCCCTGTGGCTTACCCTTATTGTTTTGTTTGGGGCCCTCTTTGGGATTGGAATTAGAATTCTCTTTGGAGTCCTTTTTAGGCTGTTGTCCTCAGCCTTTTTCTGAGTTGCCCCAGAGTCCCTGTGAGTAGCCCTGTTGGCAACCCACAAGTCAACAGCCTTAGCTAGTTTTCTGGAATCTAATTCCTTTGAATCAGCCAAGTGCTGTCTGAGCTCAGGAGAGCAGGCATCATAAATTGACTCCAACATCACATGATTCTTCATTCCCTCACAAGTGTTCACCCTGTAACTCTTAATCCATCCCTCTAAGTGCTTCAAACTTTCACTCAGCCAGGTAGCCCAAGGGGTACCATCATGCTTTTTGAGGGTCCTAAACCTCTTAAGGTACTGGGAAGGGATCTTCCCAAATCTAGCTATTAAAGCTAGCTTCACACATTCATAATCCTTCTTATCCACCTCCCCCAATTCCATCACCACATCAGATGCAACAGGGGGGAGCCTAGAGAACAACCAGGGAAGTAACTCATTCCCTGAGATATCCTGGAGCCCATGATTATACTCAAACATAGCCAACCAATCCAACACATCCAACCTAGGCTCATACATACCCACAATCTCTTTAGGCATCCGTGGTCTTTTGGGACTGGTACTCCTAGAGGATCCGGAGAGAGAGAGTCGCATTTTCAACAGACAATTCCTTCATCATAGCTCATGCTTGAGCTCCATTTCTCTGAGCCTTAGTTCTTGATTCAGTTCTTGGTGCCTTTGTTCTGCTTGAGCATTAAGTCTCTTAAACCCCAATTCAAGCTTTATTTTCTCTAGCTCAATACATTGAGGACTAAATGTGGGACCTGGCAAAGGTCCAGTAGGTACAGCTGGTAGAGCAGACAGGGGCCCAGGGGGGACAATTACAACAGCCTCACCCTCCTCTTCTGACTCTGCCTCAAGATTATCAATACTTGGATCAATATCAATGTCATCACTTATCTACATTTTCCGGGAGAGTGGATTCCTCTGAACCATCACCCAGACTTTGGTTTGCTAACAATCTTTCTATTAGCTCCGTTTTCTTGCCTTTAGTCAGGAGATTCTTATGCTTACAGAGAACCCTTAAACAATCAGCAGTTTTTGTATCAGGGGACTCTGACTATAACATTCCATAGTTGACAGGTTAGAAAATAAACTATTTAATGCTAAGCTTTGTGGTTAGTTGCACTAGGGTATCAAAAAGCACACTAAAATGTATGCTCAACACAAATCCCACTGCTGTACACCATTGTTAGGCAGAAACCTGTGCAGTTCCCTTAGGGACCACTGCAAAAAGTTTAAGGACACAGGAGTAAGCAGTAAACCCAATTGGTAGCAGTCTGCACCACCCAGATTTACCTGGTAGCTGTGGCTGAGCAGTCAGACCTCTCTCAAGAAGAGTTAGGCAGTATATAGAGTATACACAATAGGGCCAAAAATACAGTAGCACAAGCAAACACTGACCAGAGCTTTGGTATAAAAGTATATAATTATTTATTTAAAAACACACTTGTAAAAAATACACTGGCACTAATGTCAAGCAAGTTCAAACAGTCACTATAAGTATATACACCTCCCTAGTTAATTATTTGACAAGTCTAGGTTAAGACGCCACTTATTTAGCAAAACAGAGGTGAGTGTGTTACCGTAGATGGCACTCCAATCATTTGTTTAAAAAGGAGAGAAAAGGCAGAATGGGAAAATAACACAGTACCAACACTTTTAAGAATCTACATCAAGTCAAGAAAGGCAGGGTCTACTGTAGAGCAAAAAGTTCATAGGCCAGGCCCACTCTTGGAGAGAGCAAGGCGCAATGTGCCCAAGATCACACAGTGGAAATGCACTCAGTCTTTGCAGAAAAGTCAAGAGGTTGGATCAGTTCAGAAAGGTAAAGTTAGCAGGTCCGAGGTCAACCCAGGATAGAGAGTCAAGGATTTACGGGCCTCCTTGGACAATCGGTTGCAAGGGTAACCAGGCGGGACAAAGTCCCTGAAATGGTGAGAAAGCTCCAGCGGGGGCAGTTGTTCCTGGCAGCGGGTGCAAGTCCGGACTTCGTCCAGGGGAAGAGATGATCTCGACGTGGAGGGAAGCTGGAGGTCGTTGCAATGCCAGGGAAGAAACCAGCCGCAGAGTTTCCCGATTAAAAGGTACGACCCTTTTATTTGCGGTAGTGGTGAAGCGTGGCTATCCGGCCACCGGGGTGCTTGGCACGGGCGATTCGACCACGAGATGATCCAGTAAGGCGAAAAAGGCGAACTGGTTGGTTCGATTTCCCCCCCCCCCCCCCAGCTCAAAGGGAAGAAGACTCTCCTGGAAGAGGATCTCCTTTGTCGTCGGGGAAGTGGTGAGTTTGTACAGCAGGGCTCCACCGGTGGTGTCGTCGTAGATGGCTCAGCTTCTCCCCTCTTCGGATTCTTTCGGTCCTGTGGCGACTTATCAAGTTCCAGTCCCCAAAGCCCTGCTTTTATGCAGCAAAACCCCCATTCATCAGCCTAGCGGTCACCCAAACATGCTAAGTGGTGAGCCGGGCGGCTCACCACTGGGCCAATCCCACAAGAGTGCGACTTGAGTTGCCAAGGCAACTCAGTCCAGGGTGCCTAATCCCCCTCCCACACATCCTGTTGACCCCAGACAGAGTGGCACCATTTGGAGGGCTTCTGTGGAGAAGCCCGCCAAAAAGTGGAACAGAGGGCTCAACTTGGGTTAGAGTGTCAGAGGTGAACACAAATGCCATTTTAAAACCGAGTCCTGGCAAAAAGACCCAACCGGGTAATAAATATTAATTAAATAGCCCGGCGGTATCTTTAACATTGCACCGAAAAGTGGTGCGTTTTAAAACCAATGGGAAATCCGGGGGAATATTTTGTGTGGTATCCACTGCCACCAGCCAGAAACTCGACAAAGGGGGACGGGACAGTGCCCCCTTGGAAAACAGACCCAGGGGAAATCGAATTACCCCTACCAGTACTTCCACAATATGATGGTTTGTATTGGTTCTGTTCACAATTTGAGACTAGTAAGCCAATGGTGACTTTACATGCCCTGGGAGACGGTAGTCAGTCCCAGGGTATGGAGTCTATGTTTGGGGGTCACTATGACACCCCCGTGTTACTGCACTGAGGGTGCTGTGTAACACACATACCAAAAGCACATGACGCCCTATGGAGTAAAAGACCCCATAGCCCATAAAACACATTACATAGTCAAAGGACATTCTCAAATCATGCCTGAGTGGGAGAAAAGAGTCTCACTCTTAGCAGGTGAAAAAAATAAACCCCAAAAATCCAGCAAAGCTGCTGGGGGACTCGCTAGGTTTGGGAAATTAGCCTTAAAGGAGAATTCTCCCCAACACTCGCCCTCTCCCCCCCCCCCCCAGACTAAGGGACAGGAGGATTTAATCCACTCCTGGATGAATCTCATATCTCTAGTCGATGACCTACATCCTAGAGAGACCATCAGAATTGTGGTGACACCCTGACCTGTGCTCAATGGTGAAATCAAACCCTTGAAGGCAGATTGCCCATCTCCATAGTTTTGGGTTTTCCCCCTTCATTAGCATCAACCATCTCAAGGGTTGGTGGTCAGTCTGAATGACAAAAGTAGAACCATACAAGTATGGCCTAAACTTCCTCAGAGCCCACACAATGGCAAAACCTTCTCTTTCAATTGTTGCCCACCTTGTCTCAAGATCCTTCAGCTTTCTACTGATGAAGCAAATGGGGTGCTCTCTACCTTTCCCAGTGCAACCTATACTTCCCAGGCTCTTGCCCATCTGCCTAAGAGGATGCCTGGTGGCGAAGACCTTCCAGAGTTGGATATTCTTTGTCCCTTACTGAAGTCTGCCCCGTTGGGTCCACCTTCTGCCAGTAAAGACTGCAGCTCAGGATGGTCAACACTCTTAGCAGGAGAAAAAAATAAACCCCAAAAATCCAGCAGAGCTGCTGAGGGACTAGCTAGGTTTGGGAAATTAGCCTTAACAGAGAATTCTCTCCAGCACTATCTAATTCGCCCCTAAATCCGCCCCCGCCCAAAAAAAAATTATCCTGGATAAGGATATCTTTGCCCCTTTTCTGACATGACTCATCAATACCTCTTTTTGGAATAACGTTCCTGAGGGCATTAAAAATGACTTCGCTCCTGAAAAAGCCAGGATTGGACCCAAATGACACAGCCGATCTAGATCTACCAGGAATTGCCACTTCTTCTTGAAAATCCTAGACAAAGTAGCCACTCGTCAGATTCAGACCTATATCGAATCCATGAATATCCTACACCCAAGGAAGTATGGTTTCCGCCCTGCCTATAGCGCAGAGACAGCCCTTATTGACCTTCAGAGCCAGATGCTTAGCAGCATGGATCAGGTTAAGCTCGTTCTCCTGGTCTTACTAGACCTACCCGCCACATTCGATTTATTAGATTGCGAACGACTCCTTGCGAACGACTCCGCCACATCCTAAAAGACACCTGCTATTGCTCGGTCCCAGCCTGTAAATGGATACACTCCATGACTGGACAGACAATCGAAAGGTACTGCCACCACGGCTCGTAATTCTATCCACCATGGGTTCCCACAGGGAGCATGCATGTCGTCGTCCCTCCTCCTCCATCTTGTTTAACCTATACTTCCTATCGCTGTGTAGCCTCTTAGTGGAATCTGGGGCATTTTGGACCAACTACGCAGACAACACCCAACTGGTTCTAGATATTTTGGGGGACTATGCCATTGACGGCCTACTGCTCCAAAATATTTATAACCAGCAGACAATTGTATGTGCCTCAATAAGGACAAGACTGAGCTACTTATCTTTGGCTGCTCCTATGCCAGGGCCAAACTTTGGTACCAGTCCTTTTCCATCCAGGACTGCAGCATATCAGTGAAGAATAAATTCAAAACCCTTGGTGTACAAACCGACTGCACTCTTGAGTGCAGTCCCACGTGAACCTAGTTGCCAAAAATTGCTCGTATCACCTAAAGCCATCGCCCGGGCAACTATAGTATCAAGATTAGACTACTGTAACACACTCCTAGTAGGTGAGGATAAAAAAAGTACCCAGTGCCTCCAAACCATTCAAACTGAGGCCGTCCGGATCGTTAAAAGGTCCTAAGATGCCACATTTCGAAACCACCAGCAGGATTTACACTGGCTACCAGTCACAGCTAGATGTCAATTCAAAGCAGCGACCCTACTTGAAAGTGTCTGCATGGGAAATCCCCAAGTTAACTGAAGGCAAACACCTCATGGTATACAGGTGTTTCAGAGCATGACGAGGCAGTGGTGGGGAACAAGGGAGAATAGAAATTATCTTACTAGGCCCAGTGACATTGAGAACATGCATTGGAGAGGAAAGGGGGCGGGGGAGTGCAGGAGGGAGGGGGGAAAGTGCTAAGCAAGGGAATGTAATAAAGTGGTAGTGCAGCCAGCAAGTGCTAGGTTTAAGGTGCAGACGTAGGGTGTCTGATAAGTGCAGAAAAAGGGGGGACTCTAGGGTTACAGATACAGACCCAAGTGCAAGAGTTGCCAGGAGGCGGTGCGGGTGCGTGGCAGGGTGAGCAAGTACCTGGGGCCGAAATCGGAGGGTAACCAGGTGCACAATGCTGAAGAACAGATCAACAGGAGAGAAGAAGGGCGAAGGCAGAAGCAAAGAGGAAGGTCTTGAGGTGCTTCTGGAACCTGAGATGGTTCTCATCAAGTTTGAGTGGCAGGGAGGCTGCTCCAGAGGGAGGCCCCTAGCCGAAGACAGAGATCTACACCCAGCTTGTTTCTTTGAGAACCGACTGACCCTGAGGGAGTTGGGAGGGGAAGGAGCGTAGAACTTGAGGGAAGGTGTTACGGAGGGAAAGTTGAAGGTATTTTGGACCCAGGCCCCAGAAGGCCTTGTGGACAATGCAAAGGATCTTGAATTTAATCCTTGCAGTCACTGGGAGCCAATGAAGAGATTTCAGGGCTGGAGAGATATGATCCCAGGGCTTGTGGCTAAGGACGAGTCTTGTTCTGGATGAGTTGCAGAGGGTGGAGAATAGAAGCCGGAAGATTTAGAAAGAGCCGGTTGCAGTTATCCAACCTAGAGGGAACCGGGGCTTGAGAGACTGAGCTTCTGGGGGAAGGAGAGGAAAGGCAAAATACCTCTGAGGCGGTGCAGTTGGCAGTTGACTTTTTTGAGACATCAGAGATGTGGGCAGAAAAGTAAAGCGTGTAGTCGAAGATGACCCTGAGGTTCTTACCCTCGCAGGTGGGGCTAGGGGAGGGCCAAGGGAGGCCGGCCAGAGGTTGACTGTAAAGGAGGGTGAGGGTGTGCCGATGAGGAGTATCTCAGTCTTGCTGGCATTCAGGTAGAGATCATTAGCGGCACACCACTCTTGAATGGCGGATAGGCAATCCGAGATGAGAGAAGCAGAGGTGGCGGAGGGAAGCCTGTAAATCGGTTGCTTGTGATCCGTCTAGTACAGAAAATTGGAGCACAAAATGGCAAACAGTTGCCAGGTATTGGTTGAAAAGCCAGGGTGAAAGATTAGACTCCTGGGGAACACCACCGGTAGAGAGGGAGATAGAAGAAAGGAAGGACCCAAGTTGGACCTGGGCGGGTCGATCAGAGAGGAAAGAGATCAGCCAGGCCAGAGCCTGATCTTTGAAACCAGGTTGTCACAGAGACGGTTGACTGTGTCGAAGGCAGGAGAGAGAGTAGGATGAGGACAGAGGGGATGTTCGAGTCCAGGTTGGAGAGCAGATCTTCACGGATGTTCAGGAGAGCAGTTTCCTTACTTCTGGCAGCTCTAAAGCCAGACTGATGGTCGTGGAGACAGCCAACAGTCCTTTGTGTCTGTGTGCGCCATGATGCCTGTGGGCTACGGCACAGCATAAATAAATACTATGTCCTGTCAGATATCTGTTGTATCAGTGCCCAGATGGCCCTGGGTTCGGCGTGCTATATAAATGAATAAATATCTCCCTTGTAAACGTAACCGTTTTTTGCTACTAATGTACTTCACTCGCAGCTTACCTAATTGTGACCACCAGCATTTTGCTCCAGGTGTACTCTGGACCCTTACATCTTTGCATCTTGCAGCCCAATGCTTAACATGCATCCTAACATGTTTTCCATCCTTCCTAACCTGATCTGTACACAAATGCTGAATAAATATTTTGCTTATCTGCTACCTACCTGATTTTGACTTTTTGTCAGATTCTTTTCAAGAACTACTTGTGGGATGTAACTTCTGAGTTTTCCCTTTTTAAGAATGTTCACCTGGCTCTCACTGTAACTAGCGCCCTGATGCCCGAGTGTTTGGGGCGCTGCTGTAAAAGTACATTTAAATCAAAACTTCATACAGTTAATTTCTAACATGCTTAAGTGGGGCCTGGTATGACCAGCAACTGCTTCATCCGTGCCCCTTCTGAAGTTATTATGAGAACACGGCTTTTATGCATTTGGTATACATTGCTTCATGCCAGGTCATTAAATCACATAGGCTAAATGTGAACACAAACAAGGGTCTCAACTTAATATGTTCAGCTGTCTTTCCATTCCTAGAGCCTGCTCCAAGAATAAATGCGAACATGCAAACCAAAAAGGGCTTTCCTTTTCCTGCAAGGCAAACGCTCTTTATAAACACGTGCTCAGACCAGCTGATTTAGAGAACCTATATGGCGTTAACACCTGATCCGTTGGGCCGGATCGGGTGCTAAGGCCATTAGCACCCCGGGTTACCGAAGCGGTAACTAGGGGTTTTACAAAAAGATGTTCCCTTGTTCAACAGACCACTGCACGCATCCCGTTAAACAAGGGAAAATCCTTTACAAAGATGGCTGCCATGGAAAGGGAAGAAGGGCTCTGTATGGAGCCCTTCTTCCCTTTCCATGGCGGCCTGTGGGATGGAAGGAGCGGATGCAGTGGCGGGACTCACCACCGCCGGGAAAAGATGAGTAGGGTTTTGGGGGAAGGATTAAAAAAAGGGAGAAGGTGGGGGCGCCGGCCGTCGGGCAGCTTGGAACATGGGCTTGTACCAGCGGTTCAAGCCCACGTTCCTAGCCATCTGATTGGCTGGCTCCCCCACCCACCCCAACCCAGATGCTAATGTTCATTCATTTTACAAAGTGCATACAATTATTCATAATTTTCCACAATTGGTCATTTGAACATAGTTCTATAATCACAGTTTCCTTGGTCTCAGTTTATATCGTAGTTCTCTTGCTCCAGCAATGTCTTTGGTACTAACAACGATACAAGTGTCCAATGTCTCAGCTGAAGGCGTGCTTTCAGCACCAGACATTGCAGACAAATGTGAGCCCACCTGTTTTAAGAACCTGGTCTGTCTGGGTGTACCACTATTCTGGATCTTGTCTAATATCTGGATAATCTTTAGTAAAGGGAAGTAACTCAATCCTGTTCCAGGGGACATGGATCTCGTCTGTTGGATTATCGGTTTCAAACACAAGCACTTCTCTCATGGGAAACGTTTGAGTTACCATAGACTTTTTAGGGGCATTTATGATGAACATAAAAATGGTGACACTATTGCCCTAATCAATTTAATAATCATTAATTGCTTGGTCTATTTCCTCATCAATTGGCAGGGGTTGTAACGCCTGCTCAGCGGTTAAACTTTTATGCTTACGCCACATTTGTTTGCATGACTCTTGTACTATTGCAAATTCGAGCGGGTCTTGCTGCTGGGGCACATAGGTTTAAGCCATTTCTAGTTCGTCATGCTTTTTTTGGATCCATGCTGCAACTACTCTTTCTGCAGTGCCTGTGGCTGTGATTACGGGATCAAGGTGATGGAGGGTGCTTCAGCAACAGGTTTCTCATTCTGATAAGGGGGCGGAGAAGGTCTTTTTAATAAGTAAACATTCTAGTAACCGGTCGGTCTCAACCTCTAAGGTCACTTTTAATTCAGGAGTCGGGGCTGAGGGGCAAACCTTGACTACACAAACCTGAATTCTCATATCTTCACGGTCTCCCTCTTCCCAATCCTTTTTAAAAAAAAAAAAAAAAATATCTCTATGATCATATGCGTGCACTTTATCTTGTTTCGGATTGTAGTTTGCGTCTTTTAATCTGTGCTTCTCCCATTGATTTTTGTCGAGCATAATCTTTATTGCAGGGGTCTAGCGGTTAACATTTCCCTTTAAATATCTTTTTTTTGTAAAGTTTTTTTTTTTTTTTTCAAGTCACGTGGAACTGCAAATCAGGGTTGTTGGAAGAATATTCATAGCATTTGTGCCAAAACACTAACCCCCCCCCCCTTACTCCCAAGCCTTTCTTGCTCATCAACTCCCATCCTGGCATACTTCCAGGGCAGTAGACCCATTGCTTCTGGACAACTCTTACATCGTAACCCACAACATCCTTTAGTACATGAATGTTCCATTCTGTCACTATTTCTTGTGATCACAAGGTTGCATTGTTAATGTCCCATTTAACACAGTTCGCCCACAAACTACATGCTCATTTCATGATTCATCCTTCCCATGGTTTCAACTTGTGTAAACTAGGTGTATTTCTCTCTATGGCTCATGTAACAGTATGCTCCCATAGGAAATACAACATTACATATTCATAACATCAGGTTGCACAACATCATTCTGCATTAAATAATCACACACTCCAGATAAAAAGGGTGAGACCGTTCCAGACTGGGGATCCTCGGTTGCAGAGATCAATGTGCTGAATAGACCAGCTGGTTGGTGAAGGTTGTGGCTGCAGGAAATCTCTTGTCCAAATAACGCAGTGCGCCCCACAACCTCGTCCTGTCCTTTGCCTGCACTCCAACCATGGCAGCTTAGTCCAACTGGATTGTAACTGCAACAAGGTTCCATCTGGAGTACCCAATTTGTGGGCAATTATTTTCATAATACCTACCTGTGTTCATAATTATCTTAAATGAGGCATCGGCACTGAAGAGCCCAAAACTTCATAGTTTATTTCTAACACGCTTAAGCAGGGCCCATGATGACCATCAACTGCTTCATCCGTGCCTCTTCTGAGAACAAATGGGTTTTATGCATTTGGTACACATTGCTTCAGGACGGGTCATTATATCACTTAGGTTAAATGTGAACACAAGCCAGGGTCTCCATTTACTACATGAAGCTGTTGCTCCACTCCTGGAGCCTGCTCCAAGAATGCATGCAAACCAAAAAGGGCTTTCTTTTTCCTGCAGGTTAAGCACTCTTTAAACATGTGCACAGACGATTTGATTTGTAGAATTTATGTTCATTTATTTCAACAAAGTGCCTACAGTTATTCATACATTTCCACATGTGGAAACTCTGAGCTGCCCACCTCCTCAAGGGATTTCTCCACTAGATAAAGTAAGATACCATTCCTTATGGTGAAAAACGATTAGCACTACACTGGCATACACTGTTAATTCTAGTCACATTTTAACAGTCTTCAGGGGCAGATAGGTCAGCTTAGTTGGACACTGCACAATAGCTCCTTAGTTGTACCTGACACTTTTCGTACTAAAGGACAAACCATTGCCAAATAATGAGTTTACAAGTGGCCAGTGCTACAATTTGAAGGCAATACACTTGGTTAAGTTACAGGATTCATGCCTGAAACCTCTGAATGGGGATCACCACCTTAACCAGGTTGATGAAAACCGAAAAGGCCACAAATAATTTAGTAACCTTCAAGGTGCTGGGGCAAACTTCAGGGCTTGGCTCCTTTTTGTAGAGGGGTAACCTCTACAAAAAAAGAGGTTATACCAGTGATGATGCATTTTTACCAACAAAACAGCCTACTAAGCTAGCCACGGACAAGGTATGCGGCCATGCATGCATTGGTTTTTCCTATTTGTCCTCCCAAGGCATATTGCAGGCAACATCAGTGGACATGGGTTGTGGGTGTGCATACACTGAAAAAGGCGTTGCCACAACCAAACGGTGACTACCTCTACTCTTTACTATTCTAGTTGGATGTAGCATACACACTTTCATCCGTGGCAGAGGATCACTACAGACACAACTAGTGTTGGCTATGGTAAAACAAGGATGCTGCAGGGCTCAACTATGGTTGGATAAACCGAAACTAAAAGCGGCTCCTGGGTATCAAGCAGTGACCAAGAGCTAATACATAGCATGTATCTTCCACATAAGATGCAAACAGCCTGTCCATTATTTATGCCTCTTATGGTTTAAATGGTGTATAGATGTCTTAATGTCTGTAGATCGTTCCAAATGCACAGTTAAATTCACATAGGTGTGTTTGTTCAGCATCAGTTAGCCTAGGGAGCCAAAGGTAGCACCTGCTGGCAAGCTAACGAGGGTCTAAGATACAAACGGGAGCTAAATAGCAGTAACAAGAGCACCAAATCGGAGCATCAGATTTTAATAAAGTAAGGGGTGGCAGTACTTCTACAAAATGGGGCCATCCAGGAGATCTCTCTTCACAAAAGGACAGCAGAATATATTCCATTACATTCTAATCTCAACACCATGGATGCATGAGGCTATGCCTTGATTTAAGGCCAGAATGCAAGTTCATAAAACTGCAATGACTCAAGATGACAATCCTGCAAGAAGTATTAAGACCACTCTGGACATGAGAGCTGCCTACCTTTTTTATATTGCCTTGTTCAAGAATCCTCAAGCATTCCTTTGTTTCAATGTAGCGTTTCTGTCCTATCAGTTGAAAATTCTTCCTTTTGGCATATTATGAGCATCTCTTGTATTTTCACAAACGTGTTGGCAGTGGTTGCTGGGCAAACCAATCTACCCCTATCTAGACTGGCTGATAACCAGAAACTGTGCATAACCGTGCTTCAGAAACTCCGAGTACATCACTTGGGGATCTCTTATAAATGTGTCAATTAAGTATAACCCCATACCAACAGCCGGCCTATTGATCCTGTTGGACCTAAGCACAGCCTTTGACCTTCTGGACCACCAGCAGCTTCAATGGACCTTGGAAAATGTAGGTAACTGCTCCAGTGAAGCGACCCGATGTGTCGTTTCATTTTTATCAGAGAGAAAATCAAAAATTCATTGGGGGGGGCTTTTCAAACAAAACTCTCATAAGGTGTGGCATCCCGCACGGGGCAAGTCTATCATCACTGCTTTTTAATCTATACTTAAGATCTCTCTGCATAGTGCTTGATCAGATCGGAGCTTATTTTACAAACTGTGCACATGACACGCAGTTGGTGATAGAAGACTCTACCAAGGTAATGTCTCTTTATAACACCATTGAAGCCTGGATGAGCGAAAGCTGGATGTGCCTTAACGGGAATAAAATGGAGCTGATGATTTTCGGCTCCCCACAAACCCATGCAAAACTCAGTAAAGTGTACAAAACCATTATCAAAGGCTCTCCGATCACCATGGTCCAGAAGGTGAAGACAAAGGGAGAGTATGCTTGGAAGCCTCAATGTGTTTTGAAGCTCAGGTCCCTTATCTCAAGAAATTGCCAATATTACCTGACTGCTCAAGTCCATGAGGCCATTCCTAAGTGAGGCTAATAGTGCTGCCAAAGCCACAATTTTATCCAGGCTGAACTATGGTAACGCACTTGTGATTGGCGCAAACAAAGGCTATATGGCCAGATGTCAAGTACTTCAAAACAGTGCGGTAAGAATTGTAAAGAAAAAAGCCTGAAGAGATCATATAACCAAGGATAGGAAAGACCTGCACTGGTTAAAAATGGAGGATAGAATCCAATTCAAAATCCTTAGTACAGAGGTGTATTTCAGAAAGCGCACCAGTGTACCCAGAGGAAACGATCTTACCGTATGTACCTGAAAGATATTTGAGATCGGGGAATCGGGGCTTGATCAACTGTCCTAAGTTTAAAAAGACCAGTGGACTACACTGTGCTTTCCCGGTGAAAGCAGACCAATAATGGAATCCTCTATCGGTGCAACTGAGAGTGGAGAAGAACCACTATGCATTCCGAAAGGCACTGAAAACCAGCCTATTCAGATGAAATGTTCATCTAGGAAACACATTTAGGTAGGTATTTGTATCGTCTTATTTGTAAATGTCTGTGTTTTCATGTGAGCGCCCTGATGCCCACAGGCTAATCAGTGCTATATACATTTATAAATAAACCTTTTGGGGGAGGGCAGAATTAAATGCAACACACGGCACTAGTCTACTCTGAGAGGGTCCAGGCTTTCCAAACTGTTCCCCCCTCTGTCAGCATGTCTATAACAGTAAAAAGGGGTATGGAATCTTTAAGCATGGTGGGATTCTCTATTAGCTTGGTTGCAGATTCAAATCTTCACGCAAGACCGATTCAGCAATTTGCAATGGTCATGAGATTACAATTTGTTAGTCTGTCGGTGCAGGGGACCATTAACATTGATGCTTCCCTACAAAGTTTGGCAGCACATCTTTACCATGTCACAACTTTGGGACGGTGGGCATCAGGAGAATGTTGCACACCAATGCTTTAGATCTCAAGGCAGTGTGCAATGCATTGCTAAGCTTCCACACGTTTAAAAGAAGTGTTCTCCTAAAAAAATAAATAAAAAGATGCAATACAAGAACAATGTTTAGCTAGACAGAGGGGTGGTGGTGGTGGTGGTGGCGGCCCATTCCCTGACACCACAGGGTTCGCAATTTAGGGGAGCTGGAAGCTATTTAGCTACTACTGCTTGTAGCCTAGTAGAGCCTGGTTAGCTTGACACCAACGGCTACACCTATGTGAATTGAACTCTGCATTTGGGATAATCGCTGTATCAACATTAGGACACATCTATGTAACTTTTAAAGCATATGGGTTAATAAATAATGGAGAAAATGATAAGATGGAATCTTATATGGAGGATCTATTTGTGGAGCGCTATGTATTAGCTCCTTGTTCCACAATGGTAGCTTCTGGTCACTTTGTAATGCTGGATACCCAGAAGCTGCTTTTAGTTCCTGCTTATCCAATCTTACTTTTGGGCCCTGCACCATCTAGTATGGTGAAACAGATGTGACTCTTGCGCATCCACAGGAACATATGCCTTAATTGTATCATGTTCCAAGAGTTTCTAACAGCCTCCGCAGACATGACCAACAGGTAAACCCAAGGCATAAATTAGTTTACAAAAACTGATTAGCTAATTACAATTTTCTTGATTAGCTAACCAACCCATTTGATTAGCAACGTTGTACTCATTTTTTTAATGTCAAAACATGTTTGTATCCAAAACATAAAATGAGCATCAGTATAGCATTTTTACCTACCGCTGAAGTAAGACATTTGTGAGATAAGTAAGGCCTGGCAAATTCTTTAAAATTCTACTAGACCTGCAGGTCCCCTAACCTTATCTACTGGACCTAGGGGAAATGCAATTTATGTTAACAAATGTAAATCTGTTTTCTGAAAATAGTGCGTTTGCGGTGACATGCACCATGTTTGGCACACTGCTGCCACCAGAGGCCAACCATTCAAACTGAAACATTTTATTTGACTTTAATTGCAAACAAAGTAAATGTTAAAACATTCAAACATCCCCAGCAAATGATACTCGCCCTTCATAAAATCTACTTGAGTGGGCAAGTAGACTTTGCAAGCCCTGGATGAGTGTCTGTAAAATATAAAAGGTTGGCTTTATGAATGGACACAAATAAATGACTGGATATGATGAAAAGGTTCTGAAAACAGTTTGGCCAGCACTGTGCGAAAATATAATGCAATCATAATCTTGGAGCAAAGCGAGCTCGGAGGCGAACTAGAGTGTATGGTATTGCAGCAGATTTGTAGCTGTACAGTGGATGGAATTATTCCTAACTACTTTGCGTAAACATCTAGTTGGCTTTGTGGATCCATTATGCAAGAGATTAAGAGGCTAATCAGAGTGGATCACAATGCAGGTAGAGAACTGGGAAAATTAGGTGGAATATTGCAGTTTTCGGCCATCTCACTTTCAGGGTATCTGGTTTCAAGCAACAGGGTGATTAAATTAGAATGTCAATGAGTATGGGATCAGCTCATGGGTCGAGCACCAGCTGCACATCTATGCAACGAACATGAGCCAGACCTAGGTCTTCCACCAAAGCTTTTGGTTGTGTGATCATGTACATTTTCAAGTGTTCACTCGTCAATGTGATGCACCTTTCCCAATTAAATGAAATATAGATGACACTATGAGATTTAGATGCACTAACCTACATTTTACTGTAAAGCTTGGAGACGAAAGTGTTTGACAGTAGCAATGCTGTAATTATGCATTGCATAACAACTTGCAATTTTGGGAATGAAATTACGTGACAGTCCTTTTTAAACAAAAAAAGAAAGTGAAAATAAATAAACAAAGTTAACACATACTGGTCTTTGCCAGACAGGATATAGTTAGCTTAGTAAAAGTGTCATCCCAATTAAGTTTAGTTAACAATTATTTGAAAAAAGAACCGTACCTAGCACTCCCACACATGCCTTTGACGCTTAAGATTGGAGGAGAGGGTTACTACTGCATTCTCCATTGGCCACTTTGAACTTGCAGTGAACAGAAATAAGAGTGGAGAGACTGGGCAAGAGAGGAATGTAGGGGGAGCTGTACTTTAATTGAACAGGATAACTTAAATAGCTAGTTTTGCAACACTGTCCATTTAATTAGCAAATCTGCATAATTGCATAGCAAATTGCTATGCGACACTGCTTATTTTATGCCTTGTAAACCTATTTGCCAAATGGGGTACTTCAGATTGAAATCTATTTGTGAACAAGTATTATTGCCAAATGCTGTAGCCTTGCCCTCTGCTACCAAGTAAAGGGGCTCCCAACGCTCACATTTCTTTCACAAGTGGATGAAGTTTGACCTGGTGTGGAAAAATGTATTTCGTATAGGTTCCACGTCTGAAGGCATACTCGTTTACCTACTGGACTTATTTGACTCAACTAAAGTGTTGAACTATGCACTACAGATCAACACAAAGTTTCATGGTGGAAATTACCACTTGTTAAATATTTCATGGGTGCAGTTAAAAATATATAACCGCTGATTACTCAGCTGGCTCAACGCTGGGATTGATAGTCTGATAAAGACAAGTGCTTCATTTGAATTTCTCCCTGCCTGCTCCTTAACTATCTTGCGTACAAGGTATCTTTCTTAGTGGCTATTACATCCATAAAAAAAGTAAGAATTTAATGTTCTTTCAATGATTGAGACATTTGTGGCAATACACAGAAACAATGTAATATTTAGACTGTGGCCAATTTTATGTAAACCTGCCATTGAAATTCTTGTGTTCTCCCAAAAGCTTTTCGTGGGCAGAAAGATCTTCATACACCAAGTAGTTGTGCTTAAAGTAGTAATGTTCTAGATGGGCACAACAAAACCATTAAAGACTAGTCGGTTCTTTTATTTTGCTGCAGGTCAAGAAGGTAACCTACTAATTAACAGCATTATGGGTTGTACATTCACGGTTCAAAATTGAGATGGGAGCGGTTTACCTCCTGCTTGTAGCCTGGAAAAGTTTGGTTAGCTTGTCACCAACTGCTACCATGAGCTGAACCAGCATACGTTTGTGACGCTAACTCTATGTTGGGGACAGTCTATAAATGAGCATTGGCACACATCTATATGACACTCTTAAGTGCAAGTAATCCTAAATAATAGACAATGTGTTTAAGTTTGCATCTTATGTGTAAGTTAGATTAGCAGAGCACTATGTTCTAACCCCTTGTTTCCAAGTGGTAGCTCCTGCTCGGTGGTTAATCCTGGATATACAGGAGCTGCTTTTAGCATTTCTGACTTTGTATTCGGGAGTATTATGAAAGTGCGCAAAAGCACTTGTGTAAACCTGAAAGGCTCACTCCGCCAGAAAATGAGCTATGCTTGCCTTCCTGGGCAGTGCTCTTAGAAACTATTTGCAAAGTGGCAAAATGGTGTTCAGTGCATATCTTTTTTTTTTTTTACCACACAATTGCAGAGATGCACACACTCGAGTGGATTTGCAGGTGGGTCAAGCAGTGGTCTGCAATTATTCTGCTCTTTTTCTGCTTGGCCACTACCCCACAAACGGACTGCTCGCTAGTCTATTCAAAGAAAGTGAATCTAAACAAGGCCCCAATATGGCCCTCTTGAGTAGCCATTGGCTAGTGATAATTGGCTTGTGATAAATGGCTCTTGGTGAGTATAATGGTGTGCTGTGTGCGTGTAGACAATGGAGGGCGGTTTGTAACTTTTTATGCTGGCTAGTAGCTGGCAACCTGGCTGGTTACTCCTGGTCTAAAAGGTTTCACAAGCACCAGAAGACAAATGCTACTTACCCTGTAATAATCTTTCTGCAGTCCTCATGCAACCACCCATCCTCGCCATGGAGGCATAACTAAAAGCCTGCACCCCTTTCAACATATTGACAGAAAAATTATGAGGGTGTAACCACCAATGAGCAATGCGAGAGAGACTACACGTACTGGTGAATGGGTAGAGCAACAGGAATGCCACTGCCAATACATAACTTTACTTTTGAAGAAAACCATGAATGAAAATACTCTGGACCAACCCCTAAATAGCAAAATATACGAAGTGTGTGACTCTAAAACAGTTAGCTTTGGAAACGCTATTACTGGGTAAGTAATTGTTGTCACATATGCAGTGTGCAAACGTTTATGTAGCTCTAGAACCAACTAGTGTGCTGCAGGGAGCCCTGGGTTATACGCTTCTTCACACCCTGCGACTCTATCGGCAAAACAATGTTCTTTGGAGGAACACACGTAGTTTACCAGAGGACTAACTCATATGTTCACTTTATATTGCTCAGTGAAATTTTGTAATGATTATCTGCTAAACGGCAAAATATGTAATGTGCACCTTTTTTAGAAAAAAAATCTTTTCCAAAATGTAAAAGCGTGAATTTGCTTACAGCTTCTGTTGTATGATGCATTATAGGCTCTTTATTTTTTAATTTTAAACGAAAAAATGTTTAGTCTTACCCAGAGGCTTCAAGACGCTATGGAAAAAGAAAATTGCACAGAAAATGTTTGTTTCAAAAAACAATTGACAGTGTGTGTGTATATATAGAAATGTATCAATCAATTTTAGATACTCCTATGAAGTTGTTACACCCGATATAAATGTTGGGTGTATCTTGATGTTAATCCTAAGAGTTTAAGCTCTGTATGTAGTGTGACAGACCTCTAATTCGTTTAAATCAAAGGCAAGGAGAATCTGGGCTTTTGAGACACACTCAACCACTAGCATTTTGGAGTATGTTTTAAGCTTGTTGAACCGTACTCTACCGCATGGTAGGGTATAGTTTCTGAACTGTTTAAACTTACCCTATAGGTGGCAGTGGTGCACAAGTTTTATTCCAATTACTTAGCAGTCAGTCTGCTATTTACGCCTGTTGGTTAAGGCAGTTGGCTGGGAGTGGTTCTGGGGCAGCTCCGAGGTGGATGTGTACTGAGATACAAGGAGTATACCTGCTTGGGGGTCAGCATGCTTCTAGTTCACCAAGGAACAGTCACTGAGAATTGTAAGTTGGTGCAAAAGTAATCATGTGGCCTTGGACTGGTGTGGTACAATAAAGATCTTACATTACTGATTAGTGTATGTCAAAATACCCCACAATGTCCACACTACAACTTGCTGGATGAAGGGTTTGGCTGCATGCTCCAGGCCTGCACAAGACTCATTGGATTCTTTTGAGTTTAGAAGATTTTTATTTGTATAAAATATACATGAATATATGAAACTGTATCCTAATAAAAAATCGAGTCTTACTAATCTTATTAGTAATTGCATTATTAACCAGGATGCATCTACGAATGACCATTCTGCATTGTGTGTGTGTATATATATATTTCTGAGGCTTGTCGAATCTGCTTGGATCACATGCTGTGCATAGGCCGACATCTAGTGGAAGCTGCGGAGTATTACAGTTTGTTTTTCGAAACTCGAAAATGGGCGTCGACACCGGCGTGCCAGTAATACTATCCCTAGTGTGACGTCCACTGTACCCAAGATCCCTCACGCGTCTAGGATCCTCAGATTGTTTTTTTCCGCCATACTGGTCGGAAGCATCTTGCGGAGTCCCCTGGCCTTAGCCATACTTTTACTAATTATTGAAGTTTAAAATTATTTATTGACATCCTTCCCCACCCCAACGTCGACACTCGACGACGGCTGGAGAAGACATTGACCGTCGGCGGCTGCACGACAGATCTGGGCCTCGGAAGGCCGCTGGCCTCGGCCCGGGCCTAGTAGGCCGCTGGCCTCGGCCCTGCAAGTAGGGAGAGTGGGGGGTGGTACATACTCTTCACTCTTGGTATATAGGTACACCTTATATATTTCCTACACTTACCAGCCCGCTGCCTCAAGGTGCGTATGGAGGGTACCCCTTTCCAATTCTGCCCCAAGTGCAACCGCAAATACCCTTGGGTCGACAGGCACGCCACGTGCAATCTCTGCTTGCCGAGGGACCACCCCGAAGCGAACTGCAGAGCGTGTAGTAGGTTTAAGCCTAAGACACTTAAGGACCGTTCGACAAAGCGTTGGGCCCACCACGCCAGGCAGGCGGCCATGGCAGCGGAGGGCACCTTCAGCGATGGCAGCGACGCCGTACTTTCGGACGGCGAGGGCATTACGGCGTCGAAAGACTGCCGAGCGCAGGTCCCCGACCTCGGAAGGTTGTCCGGCAGGGCGGCTATGGGGAAGACCCCCGGCGACGCAAGCGCTACACACCCTACACACACAAAGCACACTAAGTCCAACCGAACCTCGACGACGTCGACTTCTCGGAAAAAGGCACAGATAGAACGGTCCGACTCGGTGTCCTCTGGGCGCTCTCGATCGAGATCGCCTCATGACGCAAGGCAATCATCCACTCTTGCCAAGAGTGCCTCGCTCCCTAGATTAACGGAAGTTCGATCGTCGGAAGACGAAGACGACTTCCACCCCCAGGCCGCGCTCCAGGAGACCGAGGCCGCAGTTAACACCAGCGAGGCCCCACGCTCGAAACACACAGATACCTCTCCCGACCCTCGACGCCAGGCGTCGAAAGTCTCTGGGACCTCCAAGGGGCAGGGAAAACATTTTTCCACGCACGAGGAGGGGGGGAAACAGCGGAAAGCACAGCCTTCCACTCCTAAGCAGACAGACAAACACAAATCTACTGGGACATCAACATCCAGCAAGGGTACCCTTGATAAGTCCTCTAAGTTGCCTACTAAAGTCATACCCTGTTCCAAAGAATGGTCCAGTGAAGACATAGACAGGGTCATGTCAAGGATGTCTTCCTTAGCTGATTTTTATGACAAAAACCCAGAACATTTCCTTTCGTATGACCCTCAAGGGGCCACACCCTCAGGCTCCTCTGATCCTATCCCCCTAAGTAAAAAGGCCCGGTTCGAAAGACCTGAACCCTTTGAGGTGCAGCATTATTCTACTCCATACTCTACTCCACACCCCAGATACCAGGAGTTTGAAATTATGGAGGAACAAACCGGGACTGAATACTATGCAGATGAGGACCTGGAGGAGGTAGAAGATGAGCAGGAAATTTACAGAGTAGATTCCCCGGTAGAGAGCGAAGCACCAGTTACCGACTCGCCAGTTGATAACCAGCCCCTCCTTAATGAAGTTCTCGCTCGCGCAGCAGAACATTTTCACATCGACACCCACGGTGTACAGGAGGAAAGGGACTTCGCAGAAGAGTTGGTGGGAGAGAGGAGGCCGGTCGCTCAGACCATCCCTATCCTTAAATCCATCCAACGTAGAATAGATCCATCCCTGGTGAATCCTAACCTCACCAGAGCCGTCAACCCCAGAGTTGAAAAACTTTTTCGGGCAGCCCAGTCTGACCCTCTTTATATAAGAGGACATCTTAAACCAGACTCCCTAGTGGTTACCAACACTCGGAAGAGGGCTGGGACACCCTTATCGTCGTCAGAAGCTCCTCCCGACAAGGAGAGCAAAAAACTGTACGGGTTTGGCAGGAAAGTAGCCTCAACGTCTGCCTACCAAGCAAGGATTGCAAACTCCACCACCCTGTTGGCAAGTTACAACTGCCATCAATGGGAAGAGGTCGCGGCGCTCATAGCCTCTGCTCCTGAACCGTTAAAGGGCCACTTGGCTCGGATCTCGGCAGAAGGGAGAGCCGTGTCTGGTTGCATATTAAAAGCAACTTTCGACGCCGCGGACAACGCAGGAAGATTGATAGCAGAAGGTACTGTTATCAAGAGACATGCGTGGTTACGGCAGTCGGGGTTCAAAACAGAAACCCAGGCTTCATTAATGGACAAGCCGGTGGAACCCGATCTATTGTTTGGGAAAGCGGTCGAAGACGCACTTAAAAATGCCTAGGACGAATACGAGACTCTCAAATCCCTTGGCCAGCTTACCAACAAACCCCCTAACCAGAGGGGGAACAGTAATTTTCGTCGCCCACGCGGCCAAAATTCACAAAGGGGCAACTATGCCCAAGGACAGGGTACACAATGGAACAACAACCAGCAGTCTACCCAAAGTTACGGCAGGGGTAACAAGAGAGGTCGTGGAAGAGGCAGAGGCAGCCCCAACAAGGGAGGTGGCACGCCTCCACCAAAGCAGTGACGCCCAGTTCAGGGTCCCTTCTCACGCAACCCCAGTAGGGGGACGCATTTCCAACTTCACCCAGGCTTGGGAAGGGATCACCTCAGACAGCTGGGTGCTGTCAACAGTGTCCACAGGATATTGTATAGAATTACTGCAGCGTCCCCGGAACCACCCTCCACGACAAAGAATACACTCCTTAGAACATCAGAAGATCCTTCTCGAGGAGATCGCCATTCTGCTAGAAAAGGACGCGATAGGACACCAGGTAAACAAGGGTATCTATTCAACTTACTTCCTTGTGCCAAAGAAAGATTTGACAATGCGCCCAGTATTGGACTTACGGCCTGCCAACAAGTATGTCAAGCCCCAAAAATTCCGTATGACCACGCTACAAGAGGTAATCCCCCTCCTAAAAAAAGGGGGATTACATGGCAACCTTGGATATGAAAGATGCTTATTTTCATATTTCCATGCTCCCAGCGCACAGAAAATACTTGCGCTTCAAGGTGGACAGTCGCCACTACCAATTCAAGGTACTGCCCTTCGGGATAGCTTCAGCACCAAGGGTATTCACCAAGGTACTGGCGGTGGCAGCTGCACACCTACGCAGGGAGGCAATCCCAGTGTACCCTTATCTGGACGACTGGCTCATAACGGGGGAAACCCCAGGAATTTGCAGATCAAACATTCAGAGGACTATCGACCTCCTCCACGAATTAGGCTTCTCCACGAATTAGGCTTCTCTATCAACGAGAAGAAGTCAAGTCTGGTGCCAAGCACCTCAAAACAGTTCCTAGGAGCAATCCTAGATACTCAGAAAGGGTTGACCTTCCCTTCGGAAGAGAGAATTCGGAATATACTACTGCAAATTCCACATTATCAGTCAGGTCAACAAATAACGGTACGCAAAGCAATAAGGTTACTGGGCATGATGGCGTCATGCATTTACCTGGTCCCCCACGCGCGTCTGCGCATGCGTCCCATGCAGAAATGGTTGGCGAAACAGTGGTCTCAGGCAAGTGGTCAGTGGGACGATCTAGTGGTCGTTTCGCCAACACTCGTACAGAGCTTACAATGGTGGACAAGAGAGAATCTCGCAAGCGGAAAACCCTTTTACGATCCCGAAGTACAGGCAGTGGTAACTACAGATGCATGCCTCACTGGGTGGGGAGCTCACCTTCTCCACCACACAGCTCAGGGTCTCTGGTCTCACTCAGTAGCCAAGAACCACATCAACCTGCTAGAGCTTCTGGCAGTATTCCGAGCGCTTCGGGCGTTTGAGCCCCATCTGCTGAACTTGTCGGTGCAGATCCGGACGGACAGCACGACAGCCATGTTCTATCTGAACAAACAAGGAGGGACTCGTTCGCCAAATCTGTCCAAGCTTGCCCAGAAAATCTGGATATGGGCACTCAGACGGAACATCTTCCTGTCATCGCAACATGTTCCAGGGGAGCTCAATTCCCTAGCGGATGCCCTAAGCAGAGACTCCCTCCCAGAAGAACACGAATGGGTCCTTCACAGAGATATCGTAGAAGATCTCTTCTCTCAGTGGGGTTTCCCCACTATAGACCTATTCGCCACAAGCGAAAACAAACAATGCCAAGGATTTGCATCCAGGTTCCCCCAGCCAGACTCCCAAGGGAACGCCCTGTGGATGAACTGGTCAGGGATGTTTGCGTACGCTTTTCCACCAACTCCTCATCAGGAAGGTGGTGTACAAGATGAACAAGGAATCGATGACGCTCATCCTAGTTGCTCCCATGTGGGCGAGACAACCATGGTTTCCACACCTACGCAGGATGGCGGTGTGCGAACCCATCAAACTCCCAGCCTGGTACAACCTACTGTCCCAGCAGCAAGGTCAAACAGTGCACCAGGAACCCAACTCAATGAACCTGGCAGCATGGCTCCTGAGGTCATAGAGTTTGGCCATCTCAAATTACCACAGAGGTGTATGGACATCCTAAAATAATCCAGGAAACCAAACACAAGGCACTGTTACTTTGACAAGTGGAAGAGATTTGTTATTTGGTGCCAGAATAAACAAATCAACCCAGTTGATTGCACTCCTTCCAACGTTGTAACATACATGCTCCACCTGCTGGACGCAGGTTTGGTTTTTAACTCTCTGAAGGTACACCTGGCAGCCCTCTCGGCTTACACCACATCCCATAACAAAGTATCGTGGTGGAAAGTACCAGTAGTTAAAGCCTTCATGGAAGGAGTAAAGAGACTTTACCCTCCTATTTCGAACTCACCGCCAGGATGGGACCTCAATGTGGTGCTAGCTAAGCTCATGGGCCCCCCTTTCGAACCCATGCATAAAAGTAGTCTCAAACACCTGACTTATAAAACGGCCTTCTTAGTAGCCATTACCTCTATAAGAAGGGTCAGTGAAATTCAGGCTCTGTCAGTGCAGGATCCTTTCTTTACTATCCACAAAGACAAACTGGTTTTACGCACACACCCTAGGTTCTCACCTAAATTTATATCTAAGTTCCATGTAAACCAGTCCATCGAGCTTCCGGATTTCTTCCAGAACCCGCAAAGCTCAGCTGAGGTGAAACTACACACCCTTGATGTGCGTAGGGCGGTCCTCTACTATGTAAATAAAAACCAGACCGCTAAGGAAAACAGATCAACTGTTTGTCTCCGTAGCTACAGGCAGAGAGGGGGATCGCGTCTCTAAAGGCGCGATCTCGTAGTGGATTGTCAACTGTATACAGCTGTGTTACACTCTTTCTGAAAAAACTCTGCCTTTTACGCCAAGGGCCCATTCTACTAGAGGCACTGGGGCCACTCTGGCTTTCATTGCAAATGTTCCCCTCGACACCATTTGCAAAGCAGCTACTTGGAGCTCTATTCACACTTTTACTCAGCATTACTGCATTGACACTCATTCCAAGACAGATACACAAGTGGGACAAGCGGTTCTAAGACACCTGTTTGCTCATGACCCTTCTCACATCCCACCTCCTTCTGTTGGTACTGCTCGCTAATCTATGCACAGCATGTGATCTAAGCAGATTCCACAAGCCTCAGAAGGGATACATTACTCACGGTAATCGTATTTCTGATGCTTGTATCTGCTTAGATTCACTTGCGACCCACCCTTCCTCCCCTCCGAGAGAAGGCGCATGATTGCTTGTAGTCTTACCTTTCTGCCTATCTGCTTGGATTATCTGTACTCACACTACTCCTCATGCTTCCTCATGTCAGAAAAAATACAATCTGAGGATCCTAGACGCGTGAGGGATCTTGGGTACAGTGGACGTCACACTAGGGATAGTATTACTGGCACGCCGGTGTCGACGCCCATTTTCGAGTTTCGAAAAACAAACTGTAATACTCTGCAGCTTCCACTAGATGTCGGCCTATGCACAGCACGTGAATCTAAGCAGATACAAGCATCAGAAATACGATTACGGTGAGTAATGTATCATATATATATATATATATATATTTCTGAGGCTTGTGGAATCTGCTTAGATCACATGCTGTGCATAGGCCGACATCTAGTGGAAGCTGCGGAGTATTACAGTTTGTTTTTCGAAAGTCGAAAATGGGCGTCGACACAGGCGTGCCAGTAATACTATCCCTAGTGTGACGTCCACTGTACCCAAGATCCCTCACGCGTGTAGGATCCTCAGATTGTTTTTTTCCGCCATACTGGTCGGAAGCATCTTGCGGAGTTCCCTGGCCTTAGCCATACTTTTGCTGTTATTATAATTTTAATTCTTATTCATTCCCTTCCCCACCCCAACGTCGACCCTCAACCTCGACGACGGCTGGAGAAGTCATCGACCGTCGACTGCTGCACGACGGATCTGGGCCTCGGTAGGCCGCTGGCCTCGGCCCGGGCCTAGTAGGCCGCTGGCCTCGGCCCTTACAAGTAGGGAGAGTGGGGGGTGGTACATACTCTTCACTCTTGATATATAGTTACATTTATATATATTCCTACACTTAGCAGCCCGCTGCCTTAAGGTGCGTATGGAGGGTACCCCTTTTCAATTCTGCCCCAAGTGCAATCGCAAATACCCTTGGGTCGACAGGCACGCCACGTGCAATCTCTGCTTGCCGAGGGATCACCCCGAAGCGAACTGCAGAGCGTGTAGTAGGTTTAAACCTAAGACACTTAAGGACCGTTCGACAAAGCGTTGGGCCCACCACGCCAGGCAGGAGGCCATGGCAGCGGAGGGCGCCTTCAGCGATGGCAGCGACGCCGTACTTTCGGACGGCGAGGGCATTACGGCGTCGAAAGACAGCCGACGAGCGCAGGTCCCCGACCTCGGAAGGTCGTCCGGCAAGGCGGCTATGGGGAAGACCCCCGGCGACGCAAGCGCTACACACCTAACACACACTAAACACACTAAGACCAACCGGACCTCGACGACGTCGACTTCCCGGAAAGAGGCACAAAAAGAACGGTCCGACTCGGTGTCCTCTGGGCGCTCTCGATCGAGATCGCCTCACGACGCAAGGCAATCATCCACTCTTGCCAAGAGTGCCTCGCTACACACACTAACGGAAGTTCGATCGTCGGGAGACGAAGACGACTTCCACCCCCAGGCCGCGCTCCAAGATACCGAGACCGCGGTTAACACCAGTGAGGCCCCACGCCCGAAGCACACAGATACCTTTCCAGACCCTCGACGCCAGGCGTCGAAAGTCTCTGGGGCCCCCAAGGGACAGGGAAAACATTTTTCCACGCACGGAGAAGGGGGGAAACAGCGGAAAGCACAGCCTTCCACCCCTGTAAAGCCTAAGCAGACAAGCAAACACAAGTCTACCCTTGAAAATAAATCACCTGCTAAAGTAATACCCTGTTCCAGGGAATGGTCCAGTGAAGACATAGACAGGGTTATGTCTAGGATGTCTTCCTTAGCTGATTTTTATGATAAGAACCCAGAACACTTTCTTTCATATAACCCTCAAGGGGCCACACCCTCAGGCTCCTCCGATCCCATCCCGCTAAGTAAAAAGCCCCGGGTCGAAAGACCTGAACCCTTCGAGGTTCAGCCTTACTCCACTTCATATTCTACTCCACTCCCCAGTTACCAGGGACAAGTTTTCCCTAGAGAGGACCAGGAGTTGGACATGATGGAAGAACAAACCGGGACAGATTACTATGCGGAGGATGAGGACTTGGAGGAGGGAGAAGATGAGCAGGAAATTTACAGAGTAGATTCCCCAGTACAAAGCGAAGCCCCAGTTACTGACTCTCCAGTTGATAACCAGCCCCTCCTTAACGAGGTTCTCGCCCGAGCAGCGGAACACTTCCACATCGACACCCACGGTGTACAGGAGGAAAGGGACTTCGCGGAGGAGTTTGTAGGAGAGAGAAGACCAGTCGCTCAGACCATCCCTATCCTCAAATCCATCCAACGAAGAATAGATCCTTCCCTGGTGAATCCGAACCTCACCAGAGCTGTCAACCCCAGAATTGAAAAGATTTTCCGGGCAGCCCAGTCTGACCCTCTGTATATAAGGGGACATCTTAAACCAGATTCCCTAGTGGTTACCAACACTAGAAAAAGGGCTGGCACGCCCTTATCTTCATCAGAAGCTCCTCCCGACAAGGAGAGCAAAAAACTTTACGGGTTTGGCAGGAAGGTAGCCTCAACGTCCGCCTACCAAGCAAGGATTGCGAATTCCACCACCCTGTTGGCTAGTTACAATTGCCATCAATGGGAAGAGGTCGCGGCGCTCATTGCCTCTGCTCCAGAACCATTAAAGGGCCAGCTGGCTCGGATCTCGGCAGAAGGGAGAGCCGTGTCTGGTTGCATTTTAAAAGCAACTTTCGACGCCGCTGACAACGCAGGGAGATTGATAGCAGAAGGTACTGTTATCAAAAGACATGCGTGGTTACGGCAGTCGGGATTCAAGACAGAAACCCAGGCTTCTTTAATAGACAAGCCAGTGGAACCCGACCTATTGTTTGGGAAAGCGGTCGAAGACGCACTTAAAAATGCCAAAGATGAATATGAGACTCTCAAATCCCTTGGCCAGCTTACCAACAAACCCCCTAACCAGAGGGGGAACAGTAATTTTCGTCGCCCACGCGGACAAAATTCACAAAGAGGCAACTATGCCCAGGGACAGGGTACACAATGAAATAACAACCAGCAGTCTACCCAGAGTTACGGCAGGGGTAACAAGAGAGGTCGTGGAAGAGGCAGAGGCAGCCCCAACAAGGGAGGTGGCACGCCTCCACCAAAACAGTGACGCTCAGTTCAGGGTCCCTTGCCACGCAACCCCAGTAGGGGGACGCATTTCCACCTTCACCCAGGCTTGGGAAGGGATCACCTCAGACAGATGGGTGCTGTCAACAGTATCCGCAGGATATTGTATAGAACTACTGCAGCGTCCCCGGAACCATCCTCCACGACAAAGAGTGCACTCCCTAGAGCATCAAAGGATCCTTCTCGAGGAGATCGCCATTCTGCTAGAAAAGGACGCGATAGAACTCGTCCCAGGACACCAGGTAAACAAGGGTATCTATTCAACTTACTTCCTTGTGCCAAAGAAAGATTTGACAATGCGCCCAGTATTAGACTTGCGGCCTGCCAACAAGTATGTCAAGCCCCAAAAATTCCGTATGACCACGCTACAAGAGGTAATCCCCCTCCTAAAAAAGGGGGATTACATGGCAACCTTGGATATGAAAGATGCTTATTTTCATATTTCCATGCTCCCAGCGCACAGAAAGTACTTACGCTTCAAGGTAGACAGTCGCCACTACCAATTCAAGGTACTGCCCTTCGGGATAGCTTCTGCACCAAGGGTATTCACCAAGGTACTGGCGGTGGCGGCTGCACACCTACGCAGGGAAGCAATCCCGGTGTACCCTTATCTGGACGACTGGCTCATAACGGGGGAGACCCCAGGAATTTGCAGGTCAAACATTCAGAGGACTATCGACCTCCTCCACGAATTAGGCTTCTCTATCAACGAGAAAAAGTCAAGTCTGGTGCCAAGCACCTCAAAACAATTTCTAGGAGCTATCCTAGATACTCAGAAAGGATTGACCTTCCCTTCGAAAGAGAGAATTCGGAATATACTTCTGCAAATTCCGCATTATCAGTCAGGTCAACAGATAACAGTACGCAAAGCTATGCGGTTACTGGGCATGATGGCGTCATGCATTTACCTGGTCCCCCACGCGCGTCTGCGCATGCGTCCCATGCAGGAATGGTTGGCGAAACAGTGGTCTCAGGCAAGTGGTCATTGGGACGATCTAGTGGTCGTTTCGCCAACACTCGTACAGAGCCTACACTGGTGGACAAGAGAGAATCTCGCAAAGGGGAAACCCTTTTACAATCCCGAAGTACAAGCCGTGGTAACTACAGATGCATGCCTGACTGGGTGGGGAGCTCACCATCTCCACCACACAGCTCAGGGTCTCTGGTCTCACTCAGTAGCCAAGAACCACATCAATCTGCTAGAGCTTCTGGCAGTATTCCGAGCGCTAAAGGCGTTCGAGCCCCATCTACTGAACTTGTCGGTGCAGATCAGGACGGACAGCACGACAGCCATGTTCTATCTGAACAAGCAAGGGGGGACTCGTTCACCAAATCTGTCCAAGCTTGCCCAGAAAATCTGGATATGGGCACTCAGACGGAACATCTTCCTGTCATCGCAACATGTTCCAGGGGAGCTCAATTCCCTAGCGGATGCTCTAAGCAGAGACTCCCTCCCAGAAGAACACGAATGGGTCCTTCACAGAGACGTGGTAGAAGATCTCTTCTCTCAGTGGGGTTTCCCCACTATAGACCTATTCGCCACAAGCGAAAACAAACAATGCCCAGGATTTGCATCCAGGTTCCCCCAACCGGACTCCCAAGGGAATGCCCTGTGGATGAACTGGTCAGGGATGTTTGCGTACGCTTTTCCACCAACTCCTCTCATCAGGAAGGTGGTGTACAAGATGAACAAGGAATCGATGACGCTCATCCTAGTTGCTCCCATGTGGGCGAGACAACCATGGTTTCCACACCTACGCAGGATGGCGGTGTGCGAACCCATCAGACTCCCAGCTTGGTACAACCTACTGTCCCAGCAACAGGGTCAAACAGTGCATCAGGAACCCAACTCTATGAACCTAGCAGCATGGCTCCTGAAGTCATAGAGTTTGGACATCTCAAATTACCACAGAGGTGTATGGACATTCTAAAGGAGTCCAGGAAACCAAATACAAGGCACTGTTACTTTGATAAGTGGAAAAGATTCGTTATCTGGTGCCAGAATAAACAAATCAACCCGGTTGATTGCACTCCTTCCAACGTTGTGACATACATGCTCCACCTGCTGGATGCAGGGTTGGTTTTTAACTCACTGAAAGTACACCTGGCAGCCCTCTCGGCTTACACCACATCCCATAACAAGGTCTCGTGGTGGAAAGTGCCAGTGGTTAAAGCCTTCATGGAAGGAGTAAAGAGACTTCACCCTCCTATTTCGAACCCACCGCCAGGATGGGACCTCAACGTGGTGCTAGCTAAGCTCATGGGACCCCCATTCGAACCCATGCATAAAAGTAGTCTCAAACACCTGACTTATAAAACGGCCTTCTTAGTAGCCATTACCTCCATAAGAAGGGTCAGTGAGATTCAGGCTCTGTCAGTGCAAGATCCTTTCTTTACTATCCACAAGGACAAACTGGTTTTACGCACACACCCTAGGTTCTCACCTAAATTCATATCCAAGTTCCATGTAAACCAGTCCATCGAGCTTCCGGCTTTCTTCAAAAACCCACAAAGCTCGGCTGAGGTAAAACTACACACCCTAGATGTGCGTAGGGCGGTCCTATACTATGTAAATAAGACCAGACCGCTAAGGAAAACAGATCAACTGTTTGTCTCCGTAGCTACAGGCAGAGAGGGGGATCGCGTCTCTAAAGGCGCTATCTCGAAGTGGATTATCAACTGTATACAGCTGTGTTACTCTCTTTCTGAAAAGACTCTGCCTTTTACGCCAAGGGCCCACTCTACTAGAGGCATTGGTGCCACTCTGGCTTTCATTGCAAATGTTCCCCTCGACACCATTTGCAAAGCGGCTACTTGGAGCTCTATTCACACTTTTACTCAGCATTACTGCATTGACACTCATTCCAAGACAGATACACAAGTGGGACAAGCGGTTCTAAGACACCTGTTTGCTCATGACCCTTCTCACATCCCACCTCCTTCTTCTGGTACTGCTCGCTAATCTATGCACAGCATGTGATCTAAGCAGATTCCACAAGCCTCAGAAGGGATACATTACTCACCGTAATCGTATTTCTGATGCTTGTATCTGCTTAGATTCACATGCGACCCACCCTTCCTCCCCTCCGAGAGAAGGCGCATGATTGCTTGTAGTCTTACCTTTCTGTTTATCTGCTTGGATTATCTGTACTCACGCTACTCCTCATGCTTCCTCATGTCAGAAAAAATACAATCTGAGGATCCTACACGCGTGAGGGATCTTGGGTACAGTGGACGTCACACTAGGGATAGTATTACTGGCACGCCTGTGTCGACGCCCATTTTCGACTTTCGAAAAACAAACTGTAATACTCCGCAGCTTCCACTAGATGTCGGCCTATGCACAGCATGTGAATCTAAGCAGATACAAGCATCAGAAATACGATTACGGTGAGTAATGTATCCCATATATATATATATATATTTCTGATTGTTAATCTGCTTAGAATCACATGCTGTGCAAAGGTCCGACATCCAGTGGTCACTGCGGAGTATTGCATTTTGTTTTTCGTAGGCGAAAAGGGGACGTCGACAAGGCGTGCCTGTAACACTATCCCTATAGTGACGTGCGTTGTACCCACAATCCCTCACGTGCCTTACGCGGAGCTCCTAGAGAGACATTGCAAAACAATTACTACGGACCTCGGTTCTTTATAATATACTTATTGTTAAAGATCCCTCCCCTCGACGTTAGCTGTGAAGCTGTTTCTCCGCCGTGCAAGTTTTCGACGGAGGGTAAGAGACGGAGGAGATCCCTCGGCGCTGCCGAACACGTGGCCAGGCCTCGCCGGCCAACATACAGTAGGGAGAGTGGGGTTCAAACTTTTATCTTCTCGTCGAGAATGTCTTTCTTTCTCCCCTATCTTTCCCTTGGGGTTGTTATCACCAGTTTTTATTGCCTCAGCTATGGAGAGGACACCTTTTAAGTTTTGCCCACGCTGTAGGGGCAAATACACTTGGAAGGACAAACACAAGCTCTGTAATCGTTGCTTGCCCCTCGATCATAAAGAGGACAGCTGCGCGGCCTGTAAGCTCTTGAAACCAAGAACTCTTAAAGAACGGAAAGTTAAGAGGTGGGCGGACTATGCTATGTCGAAGTCAGTTTCCTCACCCGCCGCCGCTGTTACAGAAAGTGACGAGGAGGGTGATAACTCGACGTCCGTTACGGAAGTCATTAACCCCCAGAAGGAGCGATCGCGCTCCTCGACGTCCGTCCCCGGCCCCGACGGGCTCGGCTCACGCCCTGCTTATGGGGATGAACACCACGGCGACAAGGACGCACACAGACCCCATAGGCCTAAGCACACAACCCAGGGCTCTTCGTCAAGGACGAAGGATCCACCAGCGCTGAAGGGGACGCAGGGCACTCCGGCGTCGACCTCAGACCGCAAGGGTCTCAAGCCCCACCCGCAAACGCAGCCGCGACCAGCGATTGGGCTTTCATCTAACACGGGCGCTACCTCAAAAACATCCGATGTAACGCTCCATAGAGCGGCTGTCGAAAAACAACGCGCAACGCCGACTCCAGAACCCTCGACTGACGAACTCGTCGTCGAGAGTCTGGCGAGAATTGTTTCCGAGGACAAACGTAAGCGGACGACGAAACAGACGTCGAATACCGCACCCAAGGAAATGGAAACGCCGAAAAAGCACAAGAGTAGCCAGGAACTGCCCCATTCATCTAAAGGCACTTCTGAACTACCGGAGGGCTTTTCTGAGGGCGACGGAAACCTTTCATCGACGTTGTGGGAGCGTTCGAAGCGTTTTGAAGGTGAAAACACTGATTTCCCCCCTCTAGACTATTCAGGGGTTCCCCATGAGACCTTGGAAAGACTCCATTCTTGTATGGAAAAGATGGAGAGGTTTCTGGGTAGCCAAAACCCACCCACACCCAAAAGACCAAGAGAATGGACCCAGGATGACCCTAGGGTCAAGATTCCTAGGCTGTTTCCCCCTTCTACAGATGCATATGACCTCACTGAAGAGGAGCAATACCTCCAGGAAGATGAGTGTTTAGGTGGAGAGGAAGAACATGAGGAGGAGAGGTTTGAGGAAGACCCTTACACTAGCGCAGGAGCTTTTGAAGAAGATACAGCTACCTCACAGCCCTGGCACTCCCCATCAGTGCAGCCTTGGCAATCCCCATCAGTGCACTCAGACCCTGATGTCTTTCACCCTTCTCCTCCCAAGGACTCACCTATTGGGAACACCTCCCCCATAGATGACCAGCCTTCACTTAATGCACTATTGCGCAAGGCAGCAGCGCATTTTGAAATAGACACAGGGGAGACTCTTCCGGACATAAACTTTGTAGAAAAAGTTATTAAAGAAAAAGCCCCGGTCAGCCAGTCCATTCCGCTCCTGGCTTCTATAAGGAGAAGAATAACTCCTTCCCTTTCCAATCCGGCCTTAGTCAGAGGGGTCAACCCTTGGATAGAAAAGCTCTTCAGCCCTTCGTCTTCTGACCCTTTGTACATCAGGGGACATTCTATTCCGGACTCTCTGGTAGTTACTAACACAAGAAAGAGAGCGGGGGTACCACTATCTACTAGTGAGGCACCACCTGACAAAGAGGGCAAGAAGCTCTATGCACTTGGGAAGAGAATCACGACCTCCGCCGCCTTCTCAACTAGGATTGCGAATAACAATTCCCTACTAGCTAGCTACGCAGATGCACAGTGGAGCAAGCTGCGCAGCGAAGCAGAGGACGCACCAGAACCCCTGCGTTCACGCCTGTTGGCTACTATATCAGAGGGAACTCATGTAAACCAGGGCATCGTAAAGAACTCCTTAGATGCCGCAGAGACAGCTGGCCGTTCCCTGGTTCAGGGAATACTTCTCAAACGCCATGTATGGCTGCGCAATTCGGGATTTAAGCCAGAAACCCAGGCTTTCCTAATAAATAAGCCCATAGAGCAAACACATCTGTTTGGAAAAGCAGTTGATGAGGCCCTAGAACATGCGAAGAAGGAGTTTGATACCATCACGACTCTTGACCAAATTTCTAGGCCACCTAACAGACGCAGCTATGGCAATAGACGCTCCTTTCGTGGCCAACGCCAGCAGCAAAGCCAACAACAATTTTACTCTGCTACCAACTGGCCCTCTAACCAAAGCACCCAGTTCAGTCAAAGAGGCCAACATCGTGGCAAAGGAAGAGGGCGCGGCTCCAGTCCAAAAGGCCCCACGCCCAATACCAACAAATGACCCAAAGATTCGGGTCCCCTCCCATGCATCACCGGTCAGGGGCCGGCTAACATCGTTCCTTTCAGCATGGGAGGGAATAACGTCAGACCGCTGGGTATTATCCACCATAGCCCACGGATACTGCATCGAATTCAACGGTTCCCCAAAATACAGACCCCCACGGAACCGGCGCATGACACCGGAACACCTCACTATTCTTCTTCAAGAAGTAGAAGAGCTACTGAAAAAAGAAGCTATAGAGGCTGTCCCCCTATCTCAGGTAACAGAAGGTATTTATTCAGTGTACTTCCTTGTACCCAAAAAGGATTTAACCATGCGCCCTGTATTAGATCTGCGTCCAGCGAACAAATTTGTCAAACCCCAAAAGTTTCGTATGGTAACCTTGCAGGATGTAATCCCACTGTTATCACAGGGGGATTACATGACAACACTAGACATGAAAGATGCATACTTTCATATTTTAATGTTGCCAGCGCACAGAAAATACCTCAGGTTCAAGATAGAGAACAAACACTACCAGTTCAGAGTACTACCCTTCGGGATAGCATCTGCACCAAGGGTATTCACGAAAGTACTGGCAGTGGCAGCAGCCCACCTGCGCAGATTATCCATCCCGGTTTACCCGTACCTCGACGACTGGCTCATAACAGGGGATTCTTACGAAACATGCTTCTCCAATACCCAAAGGACCGTAGACCTTTTGTCCCAACTGGGCTTCTCCATCAACGAAAAGAAGTCCAGCTTAGACCCCAGCCAAATCAAACAATTCCTAGGGGCTCTAATTCGAACAAAGGACGGCCTCGTCTTCCCCTCCAACGAGAGGGTCCAAAACATGCTGTTTCAGATCCCCCCCATTATGTGGCAGGTCGAGAGGTTACGGTACGCAAAGCAATGCGCTTGCTAGGGATGATGGCGTCATGTATTTATTTGGTACCTCACGCGCGCCTGCGCATGCGCCCAATGCAAGAGTGGCTCTACAGCCAGTGGTGTCAGGCCAGCGGACAATGGGACGATCTAGTGGTGGTCTCGCAGGCCTTGGTTCTCTCGCTACGGTGGTGGACAAAGGAAAACCTGTTATTAGGGAAAACTTTTGCCACACCCGCAGTGGAAGCCACTCTAACCACAGACGCATCCCTCACAGGATGGGGGGGGGCTCACCTATCCCGTCAGACTGCTCACAGAGTGTGGACTCCGAGCTTAGCATCCAAACATATAAACCTGCTGGAACTATTAGCAGTGTTCGAAGCACTGAAAGCCTTTCAGGAACACTTACAAGGAAAGACAGTGATGGTCCTCACAGACAGCACCACAGCCATGTACTATCTCAACAAGCAAGGGGGCACTCACTCGCCAGGACTGTCCAAGCTGTCCCAGAATACATGGAAGTGGGCTCTCAAACACATGTTCCTACTATCACAACATGTACCAGGGGAACTCAATCTGCTAGCAGACAAACTCAGCAGAGACTCCCCCCCCACCCCCCCTACCCAAAGAGTACGAATGGCAATTGCACGAAGACATCGTCTTAGACGTCTTCATGCAATGGGGTTTCCCGGAAATAGACCTGTTCGCAACCCTGGAGAACTCACAATGCCAAAGTTACGCCTCCAGGTACCCCCAGAACCAGTCCAAGGGGAACGGTCTGTTGATTCAATGGTCAGGGAAGTTTGTTTACGCCTTTCCCCCGACTCCCCTCCTCAACAAAGTGGTGCACAAGATGCACCAAGAGCAGGTTACCATGATACTAGTGGCCCCAATGTGGGCCCAGCAGCCATGGTTCGCTCACTTGATGGAGATGTCCCTATCTCCCCCAATGAAACTTCCCTGCCCGTACAACATGCTGTCACAAGACAAGGGCAGGACACTGCATCCATGCCCTCAGACCATGAACTTAGCAGCCTGGCTCCTGAGATCATAGAATTTGGACATTTACATCTCCCTCAGAGATGTATGGACATCCTCAGGGAAGCCAGAAAACCTAATACTCGCCACTGCTATTCTAGCAAGTGGAAAAGATTTGTCATCTGGTGTAGAAGTAAGAACATCAACCCGGTTGACTGGTCTGCCACTAACATTATTCTGTACTTGACCCATTTACTGGATTCAGGTCTAGTGTTTAATTCCATTAAAGTCCACCTAGCGGCACTTTCTGCATACACCACTTCCCAACTTAAAGTGTCGTGGTGGAATATACCAGTTATCAAGGCCTTCATGGAAGGGGTAAAGAGAATACACCCCCAATAGCTAACCCAGCTCCCGGATGGGACTTAAACGTGGTACGTTCTAGACTCATGGGCACTCCTTTCGAACCCATGCACAAGGCAACTCTTAAATACCTCACTCTTAAGACTGCTTTCCTAATAGCTATCACCTCCATTAGGAGAGTAAGTGAACTACAGGCTCTTTCTGTACTAGACCCCTTCGTATCAGTTCACAAGGATAAGGTGGTTCTTCGCACACACCCAAGGTTTGCACCAAAATTCATCTTGAAATTTCATGTAAACCAATCTATAGAACTACCAACGTTCTTTCAAAACCCTTCCAGCTTGGGAGAAAAAAGTCTGCATACACTAGATGTACGCAGAGCTGTCATGTTCTACATGGAAAGAACCAGATCACTGAGAAAGATTAATCAGTTCTTTGTCTCGGTGGCAGGAGGAAGAGAAGGAGATGCAGTCTCTAAGTCCACTATATCTAGATGGATTGTACAATGCATCACTCTCTGTTACACTCTTGCTAAGAGAGAACTACCCTTCAAGCCAAGAGCACATTCCACTCGAGGCACTGGGGCTTCCATAGCATTCATTGCAAATGTTCCCCTTGAGTCCATCTGCAAAGCGGCTACCTGGAGTTCTGTGCACACCTTTACAAAACACTACTGTCTAGATGCACACTCTAGATCTGACTCCCAGGTGGGACAGGCAGTATTAAGACATCTTTTCTCTACTGTTCCTTCTCATAACCCACCGCCAACTCCGGGTACTGCTCGCTAGTCTATGCACAGCATGTGATTCTAAGCAGATTAACAAACATCAGAAGACGATGCATTACTTACCGTAAAAGCATTTCTGATGGTTGTATCTGCTTAGATTCAAATGCGCCCGCCCTTCCTCCCCGCTCGGATGGAAGGAACATAGACATCCTCTAATATATTTCTCTCTTTTCTGTACTCACTCACGTCTAGAAGGCTCCCTCAGGGCAGAAAAATACAAACAGAGGGACCTCGACGCGTGAGGGATTGTGGGTACAACGCACGTCACTATAGGGATAGTGTTACAGACACGCCTTGTCGACGTCCCCTTTTCGACTACGAAAAACAAAATGCAATACTCCGCAGTGACCACTGGATGTCGGACCTATGCACAGCATGTGAATCTAAGCAGATACAACCATCAGAAATGCTTTTACGGTAAGTAATGCATTGTCATATATATTCAAGGAAAAACTTTAGTTGCAGGGACGTTAAGGTGAAAGCCACTAACTCACCGCACCCCCCCCCCCCCGTTGTTCAGCCTATGACCACAATGATGACCTCACAGACCACGTGTACGACACCGTCCAATCAGCGGGTGTGGAAGTCTGTAGCCGCGAATACACCACACCCACAAAAAAGTTGACATTTATCAATGCTTTCTGTACTTGCTAGTGAAAGGGTTTCTGAGTAACTGCAATCACTTTGCCACTTTACCCCTTAATTCTGATCCTTTTACCCACTTTCCCCATATCCTATTTTTCTTTGTCTTGTGATTTGTTCAGTTTGTCTAGTTTTTGTTTGACTTTTTTTGTTCTTTTTTAATAAACCTTAATTTTTGGAGGCATTTTTTTTTTGTCTAAATATTCCTCCCCGGTTGGACGTCAAGATGTCCGAGTACCAGCAGTGATGATATTATCATTTGGGTTCCGAATCAATCGCCACTGAGGAAGAAGGAAAATGGGATGAAAACCACTGCTGACAGTTGGTGCTTCTTGTTCCAGAAAAGAGGCACAGGAGGTACTTTGCACATTCTGCAACAAAACTCTAATGTTCCATCTCAAAGCCTGGGGTCATCTATTAGGAGTCCACTGGAATGATGACAATAATGATTATCAGAAAGCGTGCAAACGTCATGGAAGAAAAATACATGGGTCCCAGTCTTTATGTAGACTGACATCAGCAGCACCTGCATCTGTGTAACATCAAACTGCAAATTAAGCCTCAACTTCTGCAGAGGTGTCAACTGCAGACTCCTGTTTTACCGACTCCTGATCTTTCCATGATGCAAGTCATGTGTAGATGATGTCTCGAATGGGTAGTCCGTGGGGTACCACATTTGAGTAATGGCAAAAGTTAATTGAACACCACATCACGGGTCATTCCATGTATTTTAATTTTTTTTAGTTTTTTATGATCATTTTTTGCCCCCTTTTTTTCAAAAAATGGCAACAAAACGTTGCTTTATATTTTAATTCCTTTTTGTTATAGGTTTCATCCCTGGTGTTTTCCTCCCCTATTCACCACCCCCCTTTTTTCTGTCCCCCAAAATGGCTCTTTTGAGGGCTACCTTTTAAGTTACAAAAATAGATCAAATTGAACAGACTGCAAAAATATATTACTATCTATTATTTGATGCGGTTTCAGTAATCGAATGTTTAGCTGCGGTTACACTGTTAACATGAGGAGCAGTTTAGCAGCGAATAAAAGCACTCCAGTCATTGCTCTCCTTAGCCATGCATGCACAATCCTTCAATTCATTGGGTGATGCTGTAGCCATGGCTACAAATATTTCTTTTAAAATGCAACCGTACCTATGTGCATTTCACATATCCTATATTCATGAAATGTCTTACCAAATACCTTTCCAATGCGGAAACAAAATAAAATATAGTTTATAACAAAATGATTTCTGTATTTATGTTCTCAATAATGGCACTAAGTGAATACTGATTGTATTTCTAGTACACAACCATTAACTGGCTGTATTCATTAATCGCACTGTAGAGGAAAATAATTTCTCAGAGAAAAAAAACCTTCAGTTATTTTTAAATATTTAACTAGTATATATAATTGTTAAATTTATATATAAATATGCAGTATCTCACTTTCTACAAGTATATATTAACATGTAAAATAAAAATGTACACAATTTTATAAAATAAACATAGAAAAAACACCCTTCACAAAGGTGCTACAGTGCAGTATACGAAACAAATGTAGTATTAGCACCTCACCTATGATAACCATTTAGGTAAATCAGAACTTGGTTTTGCATCTGCAAATTCAATTGCCCACAACTTCAATTCGTGCATCGATAGGCATTACACTACAATGCATATATGTTAACAATACTGTACAAACATTATTTAACCCCTTAAGTGCCATGGGTATTTCTCCCCAGTGCCAGGGCCTTTTTTGGTGATTTCGTTATGTGGCCATTCAATGGCTTGTAACTTTTTTGTTACATGAGGTATCTCGGCCAAATTTGGCCCCTTTTTTTCCCACATGTAGGCGGTCGTAACGCCACCCAGGAATCCTAGGTTGCTGTATGGGGGTGAGAGAAAATGAGCAAAAAGGGCGAAAGTTTTGGGTTTTTTCAAAAAATGCCAATAAAATGATGTACAAAGAAAGAAGCCTGTTGTTTTTTTTCCTTGTAAGAGCTAGGAACGAATGGTTTGCTGTGATGAATTCCCCAATTTCCTGGCTTTCAAGAACAGGTTGAGTGGAAACGAAAAAAATGTATTTTGATGTGGTTATCAACTGTTTTGTGAGAGGTAGGCGATTTTGGCCATTTTTGCCAATTGGACATGCATGGACGGAATGGAAGAAAAGGGTAGAAAAGCCGAATTGGAGGACAGAAAGGCAAGTATTTCTGAAAAGTAGACAAAATTCCAAGTTTCGGAAGGGGTGATTTGCGTAGGTCAGGCAACAACCAAGTAGGGGAAACTGCCATAGATTGGGGGAAAAGCGGGAAAATGACCGAAAAAAAGGTATGTGTTGGACATGGTTGGCTTGGTACGGCAATGGCTTCTATGCATTTTGAGAAAAGCAATGCTCCGTTACATTACCCCGACTCTTGCAGTTAGGAGAGCACACATTTTTTGTGGTGTTTTACAAAACAGGCAATACAACAAGCCAAACACAGCCATGGTACACAGGAGTTTTACGCTCACAGCCTGAACAGACGCACTTAGCATGTGTACATCGGGAAAACCAATGTGGTGAGGAACCGCAAGCATACATTTTTTTGAAAGGGCACAGGCAGACCTTTTCAAGGGTAGGTGACTTGTACAGGTTACAAAAGTGTATGGTGCCTAAAGCAGCGACTAAATGTAGGTCACATTTGGGAAATGAAAGGGTTGTGTGACAAAGGGCACCAGCAAATGGGTCAAAACGTTATGAAAACCACACAAACACAACACATGGCCTACTGTCCCGCATTCCCACAGGTGTCCCGATGAAAACGGTACCTCACATGTGTGGGTGCACCTACCTGGCGGCCAAGGGGAAAAGCCTAAAACACAAGTAACCCCAAGTCTGTTTTCAGACCGGAATTTGAGACGCTCTGCCGACCGGCACAACATACAGATATGGGCCTCGGGTCTCCAAGCCACTGGGGAAAACGGGGAACCCCATGCATTTCCGAAAAGAGGACACCCGTGGGAATCCCCAGAGGTATGATATGCCCAAATCGCCCCAGAATTTATTACCCAGACACCCCCGCAAAGTCCGAAATGTGGGAAAAAACGCATTTTCCGCACGGCTCACCCATCGAAACACCCCCCCCCCCCCCCAACAACACACGGCCTACCGTCCCGCGTTCCCACAGGTGTCCCAATGAAAACGGTACCTCACATGTGTGGGCGCACCTACCGGGGCGCAAAAAGAAAAGGGTAACTTACTGGTAACCCCAAGCCTTTCGCCACTGCCCATTTTGTTCATGTGGGCAACCTACAGATTTGGGCCTAGGGTGTCGAAGCCAACAAGGGAAATGGGGCATTTCCCAAAAGAGGACACCCGTGGGTTAGGAGAGGGCCACCACAAAAGGTGGGGCTGGACCTCCAATAGATGGGGCAGTAGGGTTTGGGCACCATGGGGCCAGATTCGCACACTAATGTGGCCATCTGCGCCAAGCGAAGTTGGGTAAACAAAGAAAAGAATACAAAATCGTAGGCTGCTTTTTAGGGGGGGCT
This sequence comes from Ambystoma mexicanum, assembly GCF_040938575.1. NCBI lineage: Eukaryota > Metazoa > Chordata > Amphibia > Caudata > Ambystomatidae > Ambystoma > Ambystoma mexicanum. The sequence continues at coordinate 1,139,467,568 of NC_090931.1, read as the reverse complement.
GAGGGGCACCCTAAATTGGCAGCGGATGTTGTACTGCAACGGGGGGCTCTCCCCCCCCCCCCCCACCCCAAATGGAGGTCCCCACCTCAAGCATCCCTCTGTGGGGTCAGATGCCCCTTCCTAGGAGCAGATATCTGCCCCCAGGGAGGGTTACATGAGGTGGGGGCCTCCATTTGGGGTGGGAGGGGTGAGTGCCACCCCCCCTTGCAGTACAACGTTCGCTGCCAATTTAGGGTGCCCCTCAGCCCCCCTAAAATGCAGCCTACGATTTTGGATTTTTTTTTTTGTTTACTCAAGTTCGCTTGGGAGTCCTCGTGCTTAGCTTTTGAGCATTTTTCAGCATTTTCGCTTTTTTGGAAGAGTTTACTCTATTTTTCAGTCAATGGAGCACCTATGCTCCATCGATCAACTTTACGATTAACAGGAAGCCGTTTTTGGACTCTTTCAGTGCCCCTCAAGAGTGAATTTTGTCAAGTTTCTTCGTGGAGACTTCCAGAAGATTCTTAAAGGCCTACACCGCGTGGATCATGGCAGACGAGAAGAAGGAATCCTTCGCTCTTTTCAAGCTTTGTACCGACTGCGGTTTGTGGAATGTTTAGATGGACGATAAACATTCCCAATGCCTTTACTGTCTATACCCGGTGCACAAGGAGGAAGATTGTGCGTTTTGCCGTGAGCTCTCAACTCGTACGATGAAGGATCGGTGTAGACTGCTGAAGGAATGGCTACAGGCCAAGGCCTTTGCACTGGGTGAGTCACAGGAGCATGCCTCTCCCTGATCCGGGGATACTGACCAGGCTTCTAAGACCTTTGAGGGTGCCCCTCCCGCGGGGGTCCAACAATAGGCTAAACACTGCGAGTCCACTGCCCCTGGGAGTGCCGCTGTGGCAGGCTCCTCGCGTCTGACGTCTCCAGCGATTTCAGTCACCAGTAGCGCTCCGGATCATCCAAGTGGAAGTTTAACCATCCGGGCAAACTCAAGGTGGCCCCGGAGACGGCCAAGGAGAAGCCCAAGACCAACCTGCCGGAGAAGGCCAAGGGAGACCGAGGCTCTGACCCTCCCCCCAAAGGAGAAGGCCAAGCAGGACAAAGCGTCCGGGATGCCCAAGGCCAAGCAGGACATGGGACTAGTCCTGACCGTGAATGCCCCGGTACACCTGACGAAGACCCCGCCTTCCATCGAGGTGGTGGTGGCACCGTCTCTCTCAAAGGCAGCAGATACGGACCCGCAAGGCGCACCCCCAAAGGCAAGTATCCAGAAGATGCTGGTAATCTCCCTGAGAATGTCCCCTCTGGACATGAAGAGGGCGGGGTGCGGAGGTCCTCCAGGGCACCGATATCTCGTCGGAGGAGGAGCTTGTCTATCTTCAGACCATCCAGGAGGAGGAGTACATCGGGATCAGGCCCTACGACAAGGGCGCTGATGAACGTCTAGGATACCGTCAAAGTCAATGGAGAGCCGCAGGTTGAAGAAGGCCGGGGCCCTCTGCCTGCACCCCAGCTTTCTGTTCCACCTCCACCTCCGCTACCACCTAGAGACCTCTATGTGGACATTCTGTGTTACATACTCTGGTCTCCGAGATACAGAAGAGGATGTCTGTTGTGCCGGCGCCCCCGGTGATGGCCAACCCTCTGGTAACGGGGCAACCGCTGACCAAGAAGAAAGAGGAAGAGGCACCCGCTGCCTCCTTGCAACCCCTCGCTGCCCTCTTTTACGGCCCCCCCACCGACCCCCTGGTTCCCTCCCCGAGGGATGAGACTGACCCTGACACGGCAGCAACGGGCATGAATGATGACGGCAGGATGGGGGACCTCCTGTCGCCGCCTCCCAGGTCCTCCCCGCCGGATGAGATGGGCTTGTTTCAAGCTATGATCTTCGGAGCTCTTCCAGCTCGCTCCAGAGGAAAAGGAGGGCTTCTTGTACCAGCGCTGCGAGGCTAAGAGCCCATTCTTTCGGTCCCGCTCTTGGATGACATTTGGGATGCGGGCCTGTCTCTCATGAAGAACCCGTCTACGGCACCAGCAAAGAGGGATCGCCTTGAGTAGTACAGCGTGCCGGACTCTGCACCCAAGTGCTTGCGGGCCCACCTGCCACCAGACTGTGTCGGCAGCGGGCAAGAAGTCGCTGGGCTCTTCTTCCTCGGCAGTGTCTACCCCTCCGAACACTGAGGGGAAGAAGTTAGATGCCATGGGACGACGTGTGATCTTCTCTGTGGCGACGACCATCAAGGCCGCCCTCGCTATCCATGAGGAGTTCAGCGGGCGATGAGCTGGTGGGGCCTGTGCTCTCATCTGACTGGAGGTGCGGATTTCCAGGCCCCACTGCATCAGGAGACAGTAACGACTGACGCCTCCCAGGAGGGATGGGGAGCCCACACCGGAAGTCTTCACGCTAGAGGCCTTTGGCTGCCAGAGGAGAAGACGTTGCACATCAACGTTCTGAGCTACGGGCTGTGTTTTGGGCCCTCAAATCGTTCCTGCCATCCCTCAAGGGGAAGGTGGTGCGGGTCTTCATGGACAATACCACGACGATGTTTTACATCCGGAAAAGGGGGCACCAGATTCCCAGCACTCTCCAAAGAGGTGGAGGACTTATGGCACTGGGCCATTGCCCAGGGGATGTTCCTTATCCCATTTCATCTGGCATGAGTGAAGAACGGTCGCCGACTCCCTGAGCAGGGAGCTTCGCTGTTGCCATGAGTGGGAACTTTGGCAGGACCTAGTGGAGAACTTGTTCCTCAAATGGGGCAATTCCCAGATCGACTTGTTTGCGACAGCAACGAACACCAAATGCCGGAGGTTTGCCAGCAGGTTTCCTTCTTTCTTTATGCGTTCCCTCCATTGCCGTTGATACTTGGAGTCAACTCAAACCGCGCCGGTGCCGCATGATCCTCGTCGCACTGGCGTGGCCTAGGCAGATCTGGTACCCGGATCCTTCTCAGCATGTCAGCGTCTCCACCAATCAAGCTGCCATTGGCCGCAGATCTTCTCACCAGGGAAGGAGGCCTTATTCTTTTTTTTTGATAAAACATTTTTTATTGTTTTAAACATTCCAAACTACACAACAACAGCTTTCATGAATTAGCATGTCCTCCCAAAGTACAACCATTAATAGACCATGTATTAATCACTCAAGACATTACCCCAGGTTTTAGTGCAATCCGACCATATCCCTCCTACTGCATACGACCGGGTCCAGCCGGTTCTAGGGACCAATCTCCTCCCACCTCCCCCATATCTTGTCCGCCTTAGTAGGGCATCCTCTGGCGGTATATACTCGGTGCTCTATGGTGGCACAAATGTTCATATCTGTTGCCCATTGCTCCATCGTTGGGGACTCCGGGGCTCCCCATTTCTGCGCTATGTTGCGCTTCATCAGTCCCGCTGCTGTGTTCAGGAGCAGCTTGCCCCATTTAGTAAGTTCAATCTCAACCGGAGCCCCCAAAATGAGAATCTTCGGGTCTAGTGGTATGCGGCACGCCAAGACATTGCCGAGTACAGTACAGCATTCATTCCAGAAGGTGCGGATTTGGGGGCATGCCCACAGGGTGTGGAAGAAGGTCCCCTCCTCATCCCCACAACGGAGACAGTTCGGGTTCAAGGCTCTTTCCCATCTATATAGTATCGTCCTGGGGTAATAGACCCTGTGCAGGATCTTTAATTGAACCAGCCGAATCCTGGAAGAAATGGCCACCTCCCGTGGGTGCATTAGTACTTGGATCCAGTCTTCTGGATCCATCACCCCCACATCCGCCTCCCATTTAGTTTTCAGGGTCGTGAGTTCCGGCGTAGCAAAGGATGTAATAGCATTGTATAGGATGGAGGTGCATTTGGTGGGGATAAGAGCTGGTAACATATTACGTTCTATTGGTGTGTAATCCGGGATATTGGTGCCTGCAGGTATGTGGTTTCTTAGGGCGTGGGCCAGCTGTACATAGTGGTATCGCTCAGTATCCGGGAGTTGGAATTTTTGCTGGATAGTTTCAAACGAGGCTATATCCCTCTCCTCAAGAATGTCCCCAACCCTCAGAATTCCAGCCCTTACCCATCGAGGCCATGGTTGAAGCTTCTTTATCTCAGGCAGGTTACAATTTCTCCACAAGGGTTGTGCCACAGTTACACTATTTTCCCACCCAACGAATCTATGCGCCTGTTTCCAAACCACAATAGTATGAACCATGGTCGTTGGTGGGAGGGGTCTCGGAAGAGTTTGGTATAGCAGTTGCCACGGGTCGGTATCGTGCATGGCTGCAACCTCGGCCTTGATGTGGGGGAGCTCCCTATCTCCATGAAGCAGGTCGTTGACTACTGCCAGCTGTGCGGCCCAATAATGTTTGGAGGCGCGGAGCTCCTATCCCACCCTCCCAGACCGATCTTTGGAGCGTAGTGAGCGCTATCCTCGGTTGACCACCCCCCCATATTAGTTCCCGAAAAAGGGATTCAACCCGTCTAAAGTCGGAGTCTGGGATCCTTAGTGGGGCATTTTGTAAGACATAGAGAAACCTTGGGAGAGTTATCATCTTAAAGAGTGCGGCTCTTCCCATGGGCGTAAGAGGAAGAAGTCTCCAGTGGTGGGCGTCATTAACGAAACGGTCAAGGACCGGTTGAAAATTGCGTAGTGTGCATTCACTCAGGTTTGTGGTCACCCAGATCCCCAAGTATCGAAAACCTTGCGGTTCTGTTCGGTACGGGCATTCCCGAGGGTCAGCCTGCACGTTGCCTTTCACCGGGAAAAGAACTGATTTTCCCCAATTGATTTTAAGCCCACTAAGGACACCAAAACGGGTAAGCATCTGCGTCACCTTGGGGCAGGACCGAGCTGGGTCTCCCAGGTAAATCAGGAGGTCATCTGCATACAAGGAGACCCGGTCCTCATGCCCTTCAGGCCATCCGAACCCCGTCCATGCGGCGTCTTGTCGAAGCCAAAGGGCTAGAGGTTCAATTGCCAGGGCAAAGAGAAGGGGAGAAAGGGGACACCCCTGTCTCGTGCCCTTTCCCAACGGGAAGGACCGGGACGACCAACCATTCACTCTGACCTCCGCTCGAGTGTTAGTGTAGAGTAATTTCACCCATCTCAGGAAGCTGTCCCCGAACCCCATACGCCTCATGACCTCCCAAAGGCAGTCCCACCTAACCGAGTCGAAGGTGTTTTCAAAATCTACTGCCAGTAGGGCGAGAGGGGTGTCAATGATCGGGGCCCGCTCCAGCGCCAGATGGAGCCGGCGCAGGTTCATACGCGTTGATTTGTGTGGCATAAAGCCACATTGATCCGGGTGGATCAAGGTATGGATCACTGATTGCAGCCGGTTGGCAAGGAGCATCGCAAGAACCTTGGCTTCGCTGTTAATAAGCGAGATAGGCCGATAAGCCCCCGGAGCAGTGCGCCTCTTATCGGGTTTGGGAATGACCACAATAGTGGCTTTACATAGGTCAGGTGGGAGGGTGCCCTGGTCGGGGGCACCAAGAAACATCCTGTATAGGGGGGTCGCCATTTTATTCCCTCCAAGTTTTTGCCAGGTCTCGGCCGGGAAACCATTGGGGCCCGGTGTTTTCCCTGTTTGGAGTTGCGCTAGGGCTTCGGCTATCTCGGATTCAGCGAGATCCGAATCTAGCTCCTCCCGTTGTTGTGGTGTCAGTGCTGGGAGTGTAATCTCATCTAGTAGGGTCGGGTCGAAAGGTGCTGTCGGGGCTCGGTAGAGTTCCGCGTAGAACTGGGCAAATGCTTCTGCTATTTCAGCATCCGTCTGATACCCAACACCATTTGGGGCAACAATCTCCCTGACATGACGTCTCCCCTCCTCCCTCCTCTCCAGCCAGGCCAGCATCTTGCCCGCCTTGTCTCCCAGTTCGTATATCCTCGCTCTGGTGTCCCAGTGAGCCTGCCTGGCATTATCTAGCATGATATTTCTGAGGGTTTCTGTGGTTTGTTTGAGGGACCTTTGAGTCTGCGGGGTGGGGTCAAGAATGTGCGTGCTTTCGGCCTGGACCATTTCAGCCTCCGCCTCTACTATCTTTTGGAGTCTCTCCGGCTTTTTGTTTGCCACCCAGGAGATGATTTCCCCACGCAACACCGTTTTATAAGCCTCCCACACCACCACCGGGTCATCCACTGCTGGTATATTTATGTCAAAGTATTCATCGGACAGCTCCGTAAGGCGGTCTACCAACTCTGGGAAGCCAAGGTGGTAGCTGTTTAGCCTCCACGTTCTAGGGGGAGTTACAAAGTGCGTTCGTATTTCAATCAATAGGGGGGAGTGGTCCGAGATTCCACAAGGGAGGTATTCAGCGGATATTGCCCTGTGTAGGTCTGTGTTCGGGACCAGGAGGTAATCAAGTCTAGAGAGGGAGCCATGTGATCCCGAGTGGAACGTGTAGCCTCTACCCTGGGGATGTAATTCGCGCCACACATCTCGGAGGCCCAAGGCGGACACAAAGTTGGAGAGTTTCGTGGGAGCATCCGGGTTACGCCCTCTAAGATGGGTACGATCCATAGTATTGCACATGACGTTAAAGTCTCCCCCCAGGACCCATCGATCTGGGTGGTGCGTCCCCAGGAGAGCGGTGACGTCCTCCAAGAGTCCCTGGCCCAGTCCGGGTGGGGAGTATATTGACACAATGGCCAGCGTTTCGCCCCAGAGTGAACCTAGAATGAGTACATAGCGACCCCGTGGGTCCAATTCCACCACCTGTGGGGAGAACGGGAGCCTTTTGTGTATAAGAATAAGGGTGCCCCTGGATCCCATCGTGTACCCTGCATGGAATGCGGTCCTGTAATTTGTTCGCTGAAAAAGGGTGCAGTGTGTTCCCGCTAGGTGCGTCTCTGATAGGAGGGCCAAGTCGGGAGAGTGCCTATTCAACAGCTGTTTAATCAGACGTCTTTTAATCCCAGAGCCCATTCCGTTCACATTCCAACTGAGCAGCTTAAGGGACCTGGGGCGATCGGGTGGGGGTGGGTGTGTTTGTGGGTGTGTCATCTAGAGCTTTCCGTTGGAGGACACGGAGGATGTCTGGGTCGGGAGAGCTGCCTCCCTTTAGTGTGTCTGTTGGGAATATGGTTCCAATACACAGTACAGCAGGGTGTAATGTACAGCGGACTGTTTTTAGGTCTGTGGTTGGACATGCTATGGATTCGAACTAACAAAACAACATTAAAACTTTCCCTTTCATCCCCCACCCTATACTCCACCCCAACTTGAAGTACCTGTCGCCCGGACATACAAATACAACCGACTGTCAGGGGACAGTCAACTCATCAACCTAGGACTATTCCTCAAGTGGTATAACACTACTTAGTCTTAAGTTGCCCTGTTCCGGCCGTGGGGGTTGCGTGGACCGGGCCGTCAGTTACTCAGACATTGGGTTCACAGTTAATTCGCTGTTAGCATGGGCTAATAACATGGCGCCAGGACTCAAAGCGTAACTGCGCGTGGGTACCTTATTCTCCATTTCAGTCATTGTCCCTGTTAGGCTGTGCCTGGGGTTGGTGCTGCGGGGGTTCAGGAGGTGCCCTGTCTCGCCTCGGGCGATTCCTACCGTTACCCTGTCTTCCGTCTGGCCTCCAGTCACCCTCCAGGTGTCTTGCCGCCCAACTCCATGCCTCTGCTGGGTCCGTGAAGTGCACAGTTGTTCCATTAAAGTATATCTTCAGCTGCGTCGGGAATAGGAGTCCGTATTTTACGTTGAGGGTCTGGAGACGTTTTTTGAGAGGGCCAAAGGATTGTCTAGCTCTTTGCACTTCTCTAGTGAAATCCGGGAAGAAACCTATCCTGGAGCCGTTGAACGTTATAGTGCCCTTGGCTCTGGCCATTTGGAGTATTGCGTCTCGGTCTCTATAGTTCAGAAGTTTCGCTATCACTGTGCGGGGTGGGGCACCTGGGATTTGCCTGCCAGTTGGCATTCGGTGGGCCCTTTCAATTGAAAAGAAGTTCGACAAGGTCTTGGGGGCAAAGATGTCTACGAGCCATTGCTCTAGAAACAGTTCCATGCTTGCTCCTTCCGTTTTCTCCGGCAGACCGAGGATCCGAATGTTGTTTCGTCTCGCTCTACCCTCCCCCTCTTCCACCCTTTCTTCCAATGCTTTGAGGCGAGCTAGCGCTCCTGACATTTGCTGGTTCATCGTCCTTAAAATGTCCTCTGTTTCAGATATTCGACCCTCGGCTTCTCCGGTACGGGCTGTGAGTTTTTGGAGGTCGTGGCGTAATAATGACACATCTGCGCTGATGCCATCCATCTTCTTTTCCATGGAGGTTCTCGAACTTGCTATGGCGTTCATGACATCCTTCAGCGAAATGTTCTCCTCTGTTTCTGGTGTTGCGGTAGTACCGGGTTGCTCCGGCGGGAGGGCTTGAGCGGGGGTCGCATACTGCTCTATTTTGCTCTGCGTTGTCGTGCCTCTTGCCTTATCCTTACCCATATCTGAAGGTATCTAGTGGACCTCGGGAGGTCGGCCCCACTCACGCACTGTTTATAAGGCTTTTCGACGTATGCTTCTTAAGGCTGTTTGTAGGGCGGGTAGGTGCGGCACCCCGTTCCGGAGCTGGTAGGGTATGTTGGCGCCCAGCGGTTGATGGGTGGGTTGGTTTGCCTCTACTCCTCTATTGCCGCACTGTGTGCTTGGTTGTTGATCTCTCGTTGTGGCATTGCTAAGAGGTCAGTCTGCAGATTGCGTCCTAAGCACCAAGCCTCAGGTCACCTCAGGTATGCAGGCACTCCAGTCGCTACTCATGTAGTGTTTAATGATGGACACTACATTGGCTTGGTGCGTCGTCTCCGGCGCCTCAGTGCCGCTCTCTCAAATCCGATCCCCAGGGTCTCAGACTTCCACCAGCTCTATCATGCGGGGCGGGGTACGGAGTCAGGTCTGCCTCCGGCGAGACAGCGCTCCCGCGGGGGCCGGGCCCATGCACGCCCGAAAACACACAGGAGGATGTGGTCTCTAGGAGCGGGGCCGTCTACCTTCTCACTTGCGGGCAGCTCCACGGGTTCGTGTCCCCCCTTCGCCCTCCAGCTGGGCAGGGTGTCTGCCTTCCTCTGTTGGCGCCGTGCAACGCGTCCTCTTCTCGTCTGCCGCTCCGGCGGTCAAACGCATCTGCGGGGGCTGCGGGGGGTCAGATTCGTGTGCGCTCGGAAGCACACGGCGTGGTGTGGCCGCCAGCAATGGGGACCGCCTACCTTCCCAGTCGCAGGCGGCTCCCGCTCGTACGATTCGTTCCGCCCGGCAGGAGTCCACGAGCTCGTCTCTCCCCTCCGCTCTCCGTTCTCCGCTATGGTTTTGCGCGGCTGCTCCAGGCCCCAGCGGGGCAGGGTGTCTGCCTCCTGCAGTTGGCGCCGTATTACGCGTCCTCTTCTAGGTCGCCGTTCCGGTGGCCATCTTGTCCGTTGCCGGCGTCTCGGGCTTCTCGGACCAATTGCTCCCGACTGGAGCTGCGGTTCGGGTCGGTATTATGACGACCCGAGCGCCCAAGGCTCCGCTGCGCCTGGATATAGTTTCCGCCGTTGTGGTGCCCAAATTACAGGACATTTCCAGGATTTGGCTGACGGCCGCGGGAGCTCCGAGGAATCACGTCCTCATCCCGTGCTCGCTGGCCACGCCCCCCCAGGAGGCCTTATTCTTAACCACGACCCAGGGTCTCTGAACCTGAAGGCCTGGCTCCTGCAGGGCTAGAATTCGATGGCTACGATCTCCCGGCAGACTGCAAGGAAGTTCTCGCCAAGGCTAGAGCTAATCTACATTGAAATGCTTCGGAGTTAAGTGGAAGTGATTTACTATTTGGTGTAATTCCCAGAAGATCAACCTGCTGAGGATCAAGGCTCCTCAGGTACTTCCATATTTGCTGTCGTTGGTCAAGTCAGGGCTGGCCCACGCCTCCATCAAGGTTCATCTGGCAGCTATCTCCTGCTACACCAGATCTCCAGGACGACCATCCTTGTGGTCCCACTGATTGGTCAAGGGACTATTCTGCTCGTTACCGCAGGTTAAGGCTCCGGCCCCGGCGTGGGAGTTCAATGTAGTGCTTAGTAGGCTCATGGGACCTCAGTTTGAGCCTATGCATTTTGCACCACTCTTTTTGTCGTTGAAAACCGCTTTTCACGTGACCATCACCTCTGCATGACGAGTGGGGGAGATCCAGGCCCTCTCCTGTAAACCACCTTGCTTTACTTTCCACAAGACGAGGATGGTGCTGCAGACGCACCCCTCCTTCATGCCCACAGTGCCGTCAGACTTTTATCTTAACTAGCTTTGGTATTACTTGTGTTTTTTCCGATGCCTTAGTCACCGGCTGAGAGGACTTTGCACTCGCTGGATGTGGCTAGAGCGCTGAAGTTTTATGTGGCCAGCACAAAGAGTTTCTGGAAAACCTCTCGCCTCTTTGTGAACTTTGGTCCTGCGAACCATGGGAAGGCCTTGTCCAAGGCTTCCATTTCCAGGTGGCTCTCTCCGGCTGTATCACCAACTGTCACTGGTTGGCAAACTGACCGCTGCCTGGCCGTCCGAGAGCCCACTGTACCAGAGCGATCGCTGCTACAATAGCGTTCCTGTCTGGTGTGCCCCTGCTGGACATCTGCAGGGCTGCGATGTGGAGGTCGATGCTCACCTTCGCGAAATTCTACTGCGGAAACAGGGATTCCAGGGAGGAGTCCAGACTCAGCCAAGCAGTGTTGCACAACCTGTTCGCTTGAAGGTCAGCCTGGTGAGGAGGTAAGAGATGCTTATGTTGAGCCTTGCCACTTCCCATGGTTGTGCATGTGTGTACTGCTATGTATTCTTTATTCATGAGCATGTGAATCCATGCCAGACCCCATTCTGGAGAAGGAACAAGTTACTTACCTGGAACTACTCTTCTCCAGCATGGGTCTGGTATGGATTCACATGCAAACCCTCCTGCCTGCCCCTCTGCAGCTCTTCTTAGTCCTACTGCCACTTTATGTGCTACCAAATCTGAAGATGGCTGCCAGAGGATTGGCTTATGTAGAGGGCAGCCATTGGCTGGGGGCAGTATGACAGAGCTCAGTGACTGGTTGTTAGGAGAAAGACAGTTCAGAACTGAAACTGATTTTTATTTTCTTTACCGAGGATTCCCAGCCCGACAACGGGGACTATTCATAAGCATGTGAATCCATGCCAGACCCATGCTGGAGAACAGTTACAGGTAAGTAGCTTGTTCCTTCCTGCCATCTACCCTATCTTTGAAACCTAATCAATACATACTTATTAAACTAGATTTTGTAATATTGATTGTAAATTACAACCACAGTCGCTGCATTACATGTAATGGTATGCTTTAGTTATAAGATCAGAAAAGTGTAAATTGTTCTTATCTGGTATAGGCACATGCACATCTTGCACAAAAATCTTGAGTAGAAAACTTTCTTACATTGTGGACACTTAGGATTCCACTTGTAACTAATTCCTACATACTCATCTACACTCGGTTTCCTTCACTAATACATTGAAGACGGTCATTTAAAAATTCTTGACTATCTTCCTGTCCATTTTGAGAAAATTGTTGATTTCCTTCGGGTTGACATTGCCGAATGTAAAACGATTTTTCATCTACATATGTTTCAAGTACTGAAAGTTCCCCACATAGTTACTTCTCTGCTCTGGAAGCTATTTCTTGCATCAATGGAGTCATTTGAAACAACCTACACAAAGCTGCATTATAATGGCATTCAACTCCTGTTTCATTACTAAATCTGCAATGAGAGTATGTTATAGTTGAACAACTCTCCAAAACTGTTAGTTGTACAAGGACTGATTTCATTTGAATGTACTTTCACTGACTCTTTATGTTTCCTGGATGAGCTTCACAGGAACAGGAACAGGTATAAGGTTCAGGTGAGGAGCATGCAACCTATTACATTCTTCAATGCAAGAAATGTCAGCTGTCACTTTCTTTCATCAAAGTTTGTTAAAAATTAACCTATTTTTCACACGTGACAAAGCTACATATGACTTTCTTTAAACACTGTATGACCAATGTCAATAAGTGCTATTTCTAAAGTCAACCCTTGTGATTTATGAATAGTTATTGCATAAGCAGAGCACAATGGAAACTGTTCTTTTCACAAAGGTATTCTTTAAAAGCATGAAATGTGCAGAGGTCCGAGAAATCCAACGATTTCGTTCTACACGATCAAACATAACTTCAACATGTTTAATAGTTGTACTGTGATGAAGTGTGAAATGCAATCACTCGTTCCCATCGCTCCATTGACTAGACCAATACCTACATTCAAGTTTCTCTTTAACATTACTTGTGCATTGATGCACAGTTTTAAATCTCCTTCCAGACCTTTTTTAGAAATTGAATTTTCTAGTTGACCTATTTGAACTTAATTTTTACATTTGTAGAGCACCTTAGCCCTGGGGCATCCGGGCGCTGTAAAGGAACCAGTGACATATGATATGAAATCTTGTAGCCTATGGTTTTATTCTTTCGTTCATCTTGCAGTGTAAATTAGACAGTCAAGTCTTTAGGGCCTTTCGTAAAGGCCAGTAGGATTCCATTCCTCTCAGTGTAGGTGTTAGTGCGTTCCAATGATGTGCTGCAACTGTAGGGCAGCTGGACCCTCCTCCTTTCACTACTTTGATCAAGGGAGGGACACTGTGGTGTGCATGGATCAATATTACTGTTATAGTAGAGGTGGGTCTCATTCTTTGGACCAGTATTTTGGGGCAGTGTTCTCTTATCCAACTCTAAAGGCATAACATGACCATCTAAAACGTCACACGATTTTATATGCACAATAATTTGCTTCTCTGATAGGAGCACCGTAGAGAACGTTTTATACTCTCCAAGTCTTCGTTTGCTTTGAAGTGAAGTGTTTCCATAAGAGTCAACATGACATTAGATAGACTGCAATCTATATCAAACATGTTAAAAATGAGTCTTCCCTTTAAGACTGCTTTCACATGCTCCTCACAAAATCCTATACGAATCGCATTAAGCATTTCTGCATAGTCTTTTAAAGTCTTCACATTGCCTCGGATTAATGTTAAGATCCTGGAATTTAAAACGATTCCAAATGTTAAAATTTCCAATACTTAAAAACTCTGTAGTAAGTCTTCAAAACCTCTTGCATTTGCAAGTGAATACAAGATTGCATCAAGTTAAACACCATACTTCATCTACAATCAAGTTATTATAATTTTCTAAGAACATTTCCTACCTCTGGTGAAGCACTTAAACATCAACGGGCGGTCTAAAGTAACACCTCCTACATTAAATGCTGCTACGCCTGTTGGAGCACTTACAATACATGACGGAGGAATCCATTACATTTTGTATCAATAGCTCTTATTGCAAGAATTAAAAAAAAAAGATTTACCTGTTCCTGCTTGTCCACGAAGATAAAATAATACAGGATTGTGTTCAACACATAAACATTCAAGCTTGTCATGCTGTAAACCATGTAAGAACCCATATTTAATTTTATCTTTTTTTTTCTCTACATCTTTTTTCTCTACATTAAGTTTACTAACCATTTCATCACAATTCGCATATGCAACCTTTTACTTTGTTGCATTACACTTTGTACTTCCTCTATGGCAAGCTCAACATCAGTTTGAAAATTGGCTTACCAAGCACATTTTGACTTCCTGCTGCAGAATCTTGACTTCCTTCAGGAGTCCCCTTTGTGAATTCAGCTGCCAGAAGTTCTTCACATAGTTCTGTCTCCTGTAACTCCAACTACTGGTCCCATTTTGGCTATGTAATTAGGTTTTCTGTAAGCAACAAATGATTGTTCAAAACTTCCAAGCAATTCACTGCAAGCCATGGGAAGAACTGCAAAAGACAAAAATTAAATTCCTTTTTCTCTGCAGTTTGGCAAGACAGTTTCATGCGGTTAATGAAACTTGCCCTCTCATGTCTCAATAGACAACCAGTACGTCCATTAACTTTAAACTGTCCTCCTTCATGGTTTGCTTCAATAGTTTGATATTGGTGACGTTGTGCTACTTCATAAACGAAGATCCTCAACACTTCAGATCGATTTTGATAATATGTTTCACTGAAGTTGGTTTTCAGAATCTCTGTACTGTCAGGTACTGCATCAGTGAACTGCTCAATTTCACTGAAAAGCTTCAGCACTCATTTTCTAGTACTAGCTGGTCCAAGACTTAACCAAAGTACATTCATGCGACGTCCATACAGAGGCAAACTAGTTAGCCGATCTGCGGCTTCATAGCTACTGCACTCTCCATGTGAAAGCCTCTTCAGACTAAAGCTTGGAAGTTTCTAAGACTTTTATCTGCTGATATAAATCTGCCCATGCGTCGGCTGCATTGCTCTTTTCAGATTTTGTCATGTATGCTGTAACATAACTAGCAACAGCTGTTGTATCATCAATAAACTGTACATCCGTTTATGCACTCCATAGCTGAACAATGACAGGATTCTAATCATTTATCAATTGGCATGCCTTATCTCTTTTTTAAAAGATTGGTATTTCTCGGTCACGTACCAGTAACATGGTGTTGAACAGATAACCTTAACTATTCAGTTGACCAACTGGTGTCACAGGCCTTGGATAGCCAAATCTGCACTGAGTGTAGTACCTTTTGTATTTTTTCTGGCAGTACTGTCCACATGAGTGCCTTTTGAAACCTTTCAACCTTGTTCAGTAGAGCAGGAATGGAACGTATAACATATTTTTCAATGAACTCGTCACATTCCTTAACCCAACTGAGGAGCATCTTCAAACCACAACAGCAAATGAATATGTGGAGCCCCACATTCCTGGTACTCTTTCCTCCAAATGAAATGTTCCACAGTGCCTAATCGACCATTTTCTTTATTACATATACATTTTAGCATGATTAAAAATCTATGATGAAAGAACCGCGATACAATTGGTGTGCATGGAACACAATTCTCCTGGTGATATGTGTTCTAGGTCTTCTTTCTGTGGATTACTTTCGCAAATCCACTCTGCAATATCCTCCCAACCATGCTCCGCGCAATTTAGTCACAAACCAAGTTGAAGGGCCCAAATTTCTAATTGTGCAATCTAACCTCTGCGTGTCTCCTATACAAATATTCCTTGGTTCCTCTCATAGCAAGAAAATTCATACTTTTTTAAAAAACATTTTCTCTTCCCCTTTCACCTGTTGCAGCATCTCGCATGCAGAAAGATTTTGATATCTAGATCGGTCTGAAGTGTATGAGCAACAACATAACGGCATGACGTAATGTTGAAAATTTACTTTCATACAATAGTATGAAATTAGTGTGGAATTGTGAATCTTGAGATAACATTCTTGTACAACGATATTCTGAAGCATATTTGCCCCTTCCGATCATCCAATCTCCCACCTTTACTAGTTAGAAAAAAATGTATATCTTTTCCCATAGACTGATTGGTGCACCTTTTGTTACTTTTATTTGATACAATTCGTAATGTTCTTGCACACTATTCCCTTCTGCAACAGATAGAAACTAGAACTTGCCTTCAGTGCTTTTGTTTGTTGACTCAACATCAAGCATTGGACTAGTCTGCTCCAAAGGCAGTACCGGCTCTCCGTTCTCACCAAGAAGAGAGCCCTTATCCAAGCCCGCATCTCTGCGGCATCAAACAACTCCGCCGAACTCTTTAAAATCTGCAAGGAGCTGGCCAACCCTGTTGCAGTCTCTACCTCTCCTGTCCCCTCCCAGGCCCTCTGCACTGCACTGGCCTCTCACTTCATCTCAAAAACTCAGGACATCCTGTCCTCGCTCTCCTCCTTTCACCTCCCTCCCTCCCTTCCCGGCTCTTCCTCTGGCCCTTCTGCAGTCACCCCTCCTCCCTCTTTCTCTGCCTTTCCACCTTTCTCTGCTGACGAGGTTTCCAGACAAGTCCGATCAATGAAAGTCTCGTCTAAACAGGTTCACCCCTGTTCCTCCAAAACTATCAAGGACCACATCGACTCCCTGGCTCCTGCCCTGGCTGACTTTTGCAACCACTCCTTCGCCTCTGGAGTCTTCCCTTCCCCCCTCAAGCACTCCCTTGTGCACCCTCTTCTCAAGAAACCCTCTTCCGACCCCTCCTGCCCGGCTAACTATCGTCCTATCTCCATCACTCCCTTCCTGGGCAAGCTCCTGGAGAAACTGGCCATCTCCCAGCTTAACCTCCATGCTGAATCTGTTGGTAGTCTTCATGACCATCAATCTGGCTTCAGAGCTGCCAGAAGCACGGAAACTGCTCTCCTGAACATCCGTGAAGACCTGCTCTTGAACCTCGACTCCAACACTCCGTGTGTTCTCATTCTGCTCGATCTCTCCTCTGCCTTTGACACTGTCAACCATGCCATCCTGCTCAACCGTCTCCGGGAAAACCTGGGTATCACTGGTCAGGCTCTGGCGTGGCTGACCTCTTTCCTTTCAAATCGACCCTCCCAGGTCCAACTGGGGTCCTTCCTCTCCGACATCTTTTTCTCCACCTGTGGTGTCCCCCAGGGATCTAATCTCTCTCCCTGGCTGTTCAACCAGTATCTGGCACTCCTTGCCCACCGCATCGCCGCTCTCTGCCCTAATTTCCAGTGCTATGCGGACGATACCCAGCTCATTTTCAGGCTACCCTCAGCCTCCCCCTCTCCTTCCCTCATCTCTGACTGTCTGTCTGCTATCCAAGAATGGGGTGCCGCCAATGACCTCTGCCTTAATGCTAGTAAGACTGAGATTCTACTCATCGGTACTCCCACTCCCTCCTTCCCTGCAGCTCTCTGGCCTGCCTCCCTTGGCCCCCTCCCTGCTCCTACCTGCAAGGCAAAAAACCTTGGGGTCATCTTCGACTCCACACTCTCCTCCTCTCCTCATATTTCTGACGTCGCCAAGAGGTCACACTACCAGCTGCACCTCCTCAGAGGTATTCTTCCCTTCCTCTCCTTCTCCCAGAAGCTCACTGTCTCCCGAGCCCTGGTTCTCTCGAAGCTGGATTACTGTAACAGCCTCTATCTTAATCTGCCTGCCTCCACTCTCTGCCCTCTGCAACTCATCCAGAACAGAACTGCGAGACTTGTCCTTGGCCTCAAGCCCAGGGATCGTATCTCTCCAGGACTGAAATCTCTACACTGGCTCCCAGTGGCTGCGAGGATAAAGTTCAAAACCCTCTGCATTGTCCACAAGGCCTTCTGGGGCCTGGGTCCTAAATACCTTCAACTCTCTCTTCCCACATATCTTCCTTCCCGAGCCCTTCGCTCATCCGCCTCCAACTCCCTCAGGGTCAGCCGCTTCTCGAAGCAACGAGCTGGGGGTAGATCTCTCTCCGCGGCAGGGGCCTCCCTCTGGAACAGCCTTCCTGCCTCCCTGAAACTCGAGGAGAACCATCTCCGGTTCCGGAAGCACCTCAAAACCTTCCTCTTTGCTTCTGCTTTCTCTCTCCATCTCCCCTGCTGAACAGCTAATATTCTTCACTGAAACTGCACTGATCCTGCAACTGGACCTCTCTAAACGGCCTCGGCCCTGGGCCCAGCCACTCTCCACTTGCACTGATGCCCTGGAACCCCTCTGCACTGCGGGACTGTCTCTGTATCCCTACAGCCCCCCCCTTCCCCAGCACTTGTTCTCCACTTACCTTGCACTTGCCACCAGCTGGCCCTATTTATTTATTACTTTACGCCACTTACCTTGTACTGCACTTCCCCCCTCCCCTTCCCCTTGCACTTTTCCCCCTCCCCCACCCCTGCACTTGCGCGATCTGAATGACACCTGGCCTAGTAGGATCGTTGTCTGTCTCCCCTTGTTCCTCCCCTCCCTGCCTCGTCGCGCCTTGAAACACCTGTGTATAGGCGCGTTACAAATACAATACAATACCATATCATATCATATATCAGTCAGACTGCCTCTGTATAAATCATTGTGCTCCAATAGAAACGCCAATGCTTTTTTCCTTTTTCCAATATCTATAAGCAGTTGCCAAATGCTCTTAGCTTTAGTGGCAACACCATTTACTAAAGCAAAGAATCTGCAATGTCACGCTTCACTCCTAGAGTGTTCACATTTGCTTCCAAGTTGAGAGGTAAATACGCAACTTTGCCTCACACCTTGCATTAATGATTTCTTAGGCGGATTTGACATCTTTGTCTGCAATCTAGCAATAACTTGGAAAATATTAACAGTTTGCATTGCAATCACTTGTTCAATTATGAAGCACAGAAGGGATATCGGGCACTACTGTCATTCAAAACACTTCTTGGAGGATTTCTTCTTTGATTGGTGTCTACAAACATAAAGAGCCTCTCGTGTCAAATCGTTCTTCTACAAACAAATGCAGATAAAGCTTTTTCCAAACATCATCTAATTTTCTTCTCAATGTACACTAGTTGCACTTATATGCAAAGAGTGTCTTGTCTTTCACTAGAAGACAAACTCAAATATTGCAATACTTTTATAATGTTGAATAATTTGATCCTTTAAAGGCATAGGATCATTTCCACTTCCTGTAAGTGTTCCATCTACATACTCTTTTAAATGCATTGAAGAAACTAAATTTTTTATGGTTCTGGTCCAAAGTATTTGATTTAAAACTGCTAGAGACAGAAATACAGCTTAACTAGAAGGCATCTCATTTTAGTATGATGTGCAGCCAGCATCTGTATATGATGACACTGACTTATATCTACTTTTATCAAGAGAAGCTAGAGAGTGACACAAGTTTTTTTTCTCCTAAACTTTAGTCATCCATCTATTCTTTGTAGCATTTTGATCTGTCTTTAAACATTGTTTTTTTGCAAAACTTGCAAACATCTCTTTAGACCGATATTGCACACAAAATCGTATGTCCATGCCTCACAATCCTTATTTTGTTTTATTTTTGACTGACTTTCCATTTCTGTATTATCGCACCATATGATTCACACCATTTTTGACTTTATAGCTACGCCAACTCTCGTCAATAGCTAGGTGAATTTTCTTTCCTTGAATGTAACACTCATTAAAAAATCTTTTCATATGAGCAGTGTTTCCACTCTCCATCAAATGTCACAAAAGGTGTCATGTGGAAGTACATGAACTGTTAACTATATTTGTATAGAATAGTGTAGTCGTCGTAAGTAATTTCTTAAGTTTATTCAATCCAAAAAATGAACAATTTTCTTTTCATATCAAAACGTTTAATTATACTACTTTTTTCTTTGCAAAAAAAATGCTTTACCACAAATCTTGTTTTTGGTTTCACACTTCTTCAAAGATTTGTAGAAACTCGAGTGATATGTTTTCACATACCTACTGTATTTCACTCCACACTACTCCTAACCCTGACGAAAGCAATATGGTGGACAAGGAGCGCAGCAGAGATGTGGAAGCTTCTGCCTTCTATCAACCCGATGGGGTTACAAAGCAAGTACAGATTGGGCAGACTAAATCTATACAGCAATACATGTTTTTATTGGAGAAGCTACACATAAAGGAAACTAATAAATGGCAGGAAATACTACATCGGCAACAGACGGTTCCCAAAAAGTCTAAGAATTTTGAAAATGCCCACATGAAATATTGCAAGAATGGGGAGAAGCGACAAATGAATGTTACTTTAAAATGTTGGCCACATAGGTTAAATATGCTGGAAGTGATATGGCAAAAGCGCTAAAAGACATTGATGATCTGGAAACGGCGTCTATATGGGAACAATCAAAAACTGCCAACAAATTAAAAATACAGATGGACAAGAACGTCAGCAAATATGAGGATGAAATCAAAGATGGAAAAAGGACATTTTTGCGAGATTAATAAAACTGCTACGGGCAGAATATATGCTTTTGCAAAAAAATATTCTGTTAAAGTATACAAAATCAAAAAGAGATGCTGATCTCTGCTACCCCAGATATACTCAGAAAGCAGCTCAGGATCATCGACCTATACCTCCGTTTCTAGCAACACTGATGATGATCTTTCTAAGCTCAATTCTTTAGAAGAAATTTGACATTTACATCAAGTGGGGAAAACCTCACAGGGGAGAAATCAGCCCAGAAACAAGCAAAGCTCTATACCATTAACAAGAGGAAGAACAGACTGGGATGCAGAGGATCAAGGGAAAGTAAGAAAGAGGACAATCAGGAGTCTGTCAGACACACTCTGGTCCATTGTTACCGTTTCTTGGTTTTGCCAAACGCCTCAAGTTGTCAATTTATCGGGAAGAATCTTAAGTCACATGGAGATCAAAGTACTCGTGAATGGTATATCTTTTTGTTTGACATCAGAATTTGACTATGCCCAATCCAGGGTTCACCTACGCTGCTTTGTCAGAAAAATAAGATTAGCTACATTTTTCGCTAATTCAAATGCATCCAAACCAAGAAATAGCGATGGTCAAAATTTCGTAACTTGTCCTTTACTTTTCAAACTGTGCTGTCCCGTGAAATTATTCCTGTTTTCAAAACCGAATTTCCTTTCCCGTTAAGAATCTCATCCTGCCATCCATTTGGAGTTACCCTTTCATTTTCATACTATACCTGTGATGTGCATTTGCCCCTTAGCATCAAAACCGCATTCTGATTTTGTCTGTTTAACCCATTTTTTCAAGCTGTTTCGTCATTTTAAACCTGTGAAAATAAGCAAATGCAATTTTTCCACACATGATTTAACTGCACTGTTTTTTCTTTCCCAAGTCCAATTTCTGAACTGTATGCCCATTGTCAGTACATTGCCTTGTAGTTTGCTAGTGTTCTTACATCTTTGATACTGCTACACTAATTTCTACTTCATTCCTTCAACCGCACATGTAAAATAAGTATTTAGCAATTCCGAGTGCTATTCTGCTCAATTTTCAAAGGTTTTCAATCCGATTTTGCCTTCCATTCAGAGGGGGGAGGTCGGATTTGCATTCTGTTTGTTGCCTAGTATGCCTGACTCCCTACTACTCCTTTACCCACACAAACAGGGGTTTGAGGGAGCGTTTCAGGTGGAAATACTAACTGTGGTGCTATCAGAAAACACCTCCCAAAAATAATCTTGCCTGTATTCACTTGTGCATTATATATCTGATGTTAGAACACACATAGTTTGACCTTTTATCATTCGTTTTACAGTGTTATTATCACCACACTGGTGATTGCTGCCCCATATTAAATGTGTGTGATTTTCATTGAAATTTAAAAATAAATATTGTATTACACACCAGCCTGGTTCATGGTCCATTGTGACCCCGGGTTGTAAAGGTGGGTGTGAGACGGGTTGGGTACCTTCTCAAATTGAATTCATAATAAGTAAAATAAAAGTATTTTGATTGTGCACTGCATACCCGGCCAGTAGAAAGGGTCCTGGTCTGGAGTGTACTGTGACTTTTTGAAATCCTTAACAATACCTTTTTATGGTTGACGGCCAATACTATAACCAGCTATGGACACAGCAGCAGCCCCGACGTACGCAAATATCTACATGGGGAGTTGGGAAGAAAATCTGTTGTCTGATGAGACTCTACAAGTTTACACAAGCAAAGTAACCTTGTAGGGTCGATATATTGGCGATCTCTTCATCCTATGGGAAGGCAGTGAAATACAAGCCTTAAATTTACCAGCACCACCATCGTACAGAAGTGATGTTCCTGGACATCAAAGATAAGGTTAATGAAACTATCACGACAGCAGTCTGCCGCAAACCGACTAGCACCAATGTAGTGCTACATGCAGGCAGTGCCCACCCTGAGTGCCTGAAAAAAGTATACCCCATGGGGAATTTTTGCAGATGAAACACAATGCAGCGAGTCGTCAACATTCCAACAGAACGCAATAACGGCAGCAAGATTCGTAGCTAGAGGCTACCAAAAGTCTACTATAAACAAAGCATACAACCAATGTGCCAAACCAACCAGAGAAGAGCTCTTCAAAAAAACTAAGAAAGCAAAAGCTCAAGGTTCTAAACATGTCAACATCAGATTTATTACAACCTATAACAATGGAGCTAAGGAAATTGGGAAAATCCTGGCCAAACATTGGTTCCTTTTACAGAGACATCCAGATGTTAATAAATGTATTCAAGCAAATGCCAGTGTGACTTTTAGGAAGGGTAGATCTTTACAGTCGGTTATTGCTGAGTCTTTTTCAATCAACTCCCATGCAATCTACGGTTCCATGACTCATTACACTCCAACAATGAGGAACTCAATAAAACGAAGGCAAGCACGCAAACGGCTAAATCTTTGTCGGTCCTTGCCAAACACCCAGCTAAAGCGGCCTATATGCAGAGGTCGGGGACCCAGACAAGGTCCTTCATCCTTCTCAAGTTGCAGAGGGTCCCAGGTGTGTCCAGCACGCCGGGTAGGAGGCTCCTCTGGTGCACCTCTGCACAAGCAGCAAAGGCAAAGTGCTGTTTTTTCTCTCGGTCATCAGCCTCCTTTTCGGCAACAGGTGGTCCCACCCCCGATAAATCATCCAAATTATGTTTGCCATCGGTCACACAAGACTCTGGTGCGAGGACGTATATTGTCTCATCTGGAGGCGTGGCAGACCATCAAAGAATATCAAATGGGACCACAAGCACTGGATCCTCCTCTAAAGTTGCCCATCTGGGGACTAAGACGAGACCAACGCTTCTGGGACTGCTTCAAACGGTGATTCTCTGGGTTTCTCAGTCTGGGACCAAACGTACCAAGCCTAGTCTTGAGGTTTCCTGTCGAGTGACTGGGGATTTTCTGGGTTTTACCCTGGTACTTCAATCAGGGGCTCTTTCAAAGACCAGCGGGATCGAGGGGCTCTAGCTACCGGGTGTGCCCCTAAGCTTTATCACAAAAATTCATGTAGTCATACCAGTCCTGGTAAGGGGGCAAAGGCCCCAAGTCTTCAAGCCCTGCCAAGGTTCCCTCACTTAGGGCTAATTATTCTGCATAAACCAAAAGGGCTGAAAGGTGCTCCAGGTCTGCTAGTGCCGGCTCTACCGAGGTTCCCTGTCCAAGGGCTAAAACTGATCCAAAAGCCCCACTGCAATCCCTGTAGAGACAATGGCCTCACTAAAACCTGTGACGCAGATCAATTCAGGCAGTGACAAAATGGCATTTCAACCCACGCGGTCTGAAGCAGCCAATTTGACAAGCTCACACCAACGATGCTGAGAGGGTTATACACAATTTAGATGTCAGACGTGCTCTGAAGTTTTACCTCGACAGAACAAGGGAACTTGGATGTTCTCCACAACTCCTGGGTGTGGTGACCCAAAAGGGAAACCAGCCTCGAAAGCATCCATCTCTCGTTGCATAGCTTCATGTATTTCCGAGGCCTACCAAATTCAAGGCCTTCAGCCCCCAAAGGGCATTCATGCACACATGGTCTGTGGGAAAGCAGCTACAGTTGCCTTCCAAAAATACATCCCTTGGGAGTCCATAGCCAAGGCTGCTACGTGGGATTCACCATCAGCATTTTTTTCAGATTGCTCCCTGGTTGATGCCCGTTTCGGCCAGGCAGTTCTTAAGAATTTGTTCCAATAAGGGATTTTCCATCCACCCGTATTTCCTATGGTCCGTGCTTGGGAATCTCCCACAAGTGTGTAGGAAAAGGGATGGGACGTAGGAGTATGACAGGTACTCACTGCAGTGACTACCTTACTCCTAGTCCCCTTTCCGCCATACGCCCGCCGTTCCCTCTAATAAGAATCCTCTATTGTTGCTAAATTATCCTGGTGATGGAAAAGGACTGAAGGGCGATGCGCGTAGCTCAGGGAGGCAGGGCTTCGGTCACATGCGTTGGCCCCGCACAAAAATAGGACAAAAAAGGTAATTTTTTGATGCTTTTAAAAAGTGCTCTGGTCCCATTGTGTAGGACGGAATGTCCAAGTATGGCAGAAAGAGGAGTATGGACTAAGAGTGAGGTAGGCTGTACAGTGAGTAACTTTGCCAATTTTGACCAAGGACACATGAGGAAGCTTCATGGAGAACATTAAACCTGTAAACTCGTGTACAACTTTTTTTGTTTTGATCCGTACACCAGAGCATGGTAACTTGGGCATTATGGCATTTGAGGCATTACAGCCCAGAGGAGGAGGGCTGGAACTGGTGTTAACGAAGCACAACCGGGGGTGTAATGCACATTGTGAATATGCGCGTTATAATTGCCCAATAAATAAAGGGGCCCGAGATGATGGTTAGGATAAGTGGTGATGAATTTTCAGCCCTCCTCCCCAGGACTATGCTATTACAATAAGTCTAAATCCCAAAGACTGGGTAAAACAAGTTTGAAACAAAACTACTGCAGAAGGAGCTCCGCACCTTGCAGTAATTATAGGCCTGATGAAATGTTGGTTTGCAGAGAGACTGAGACTGGGTGGAATATCGTGGCTAAGGCGGCATCACGTTTTTTCAGTTTTTTTAAAGATTTTTTTTTTAGAGGTGCTGGCCCTCTGATAACGTATGATTACAACAGCCTTCTAACGTTCCAGTGTTATAATGGTGATTAATTGTGTGACATGAAAAATGCACAATTTTTGTTTTTTTACCTCAGTCTTGCAAACCTTTCTGTCTGCACACCTGCGGAGTAAAAATGTAAAGATTTTCATTGTAGATGGTGATCAAATATTGAAAGCACAACTGTATCCAAACAATTTAAATCTACTGGTAAACGTTAAACAGTTCTGTTATGGGTAACTTAAGGCTTTTAAAAAAAGCCTTTTTGTTCTCTTATTCAATTTTAAATTTTCAGTAACTAAAGTTAGTCGTTGCAGGAAAATCGGTGAGACAAGGAAGCCTATTTTTATTTTCACCAGCAACTGTAGCAAATAGATTGTCCACTGAAATATTTTCTTAAAATGTAAAAACGTTGAGATTCCGAATGTTTTGCCCTTTAGTATACTTTGTGCTGTAAGTTTAATATTTCTTGAAACGGTACGTAATGCGATTGAAAATGTTTGAACTATTTGCTAGCTGGCTATTTCTCAGTAATCTCAGCATGGGTACATCCAGTCTGTTTCATGAATCGTTAATGGTAATTTTTAGGATGTTGACAACATTTTCATTATTAGAACATAAGATGTGTGGGCGTTTCAATGTGATTATGCTCTTAATATTCTGAAAAGCTTACCGTTTTGAAAAACATTAATTGTGCATCATATGAGTTGTCTTACAGGAAGCAGAATTTAAATCGTATGGCAAACTTTTTTTTGTAAAACTTTTTGGGGGTCCCATTTTAAAGAAATAATGTTTATACCTTCTCTACCTTGCAACAAGACTGTCAAGTGATCCTTTTAATGGTTGTGATTTTTCTGCCAATTTCCAAAGGTATCTCTAAAATGCTGAGTAAATGAGTTATGAATTTACAGGCCGTGTTAGGATGCACATCTGCTTATATTTTGAAGTAATGGATTGTCCTGTGCTTCACCAGGCCCCTGCACTAGATTGTGGAAAATTGCTGTGTGTGCACCACCAGTTAGTTAAAAAAATGTATTTTTTTCCATGTCACTGCTTTTTAGACACTATTCATTTTGTCTGCATTCCTAATATTTAGACCTATTGTAGCAGGGGTTACAAATTGAAGTTTCATGATACTTTCCAGGTATCGCTCCCATACTCCATTTTCTGTTTACACACAGCACACCATTTCCTACTCTCCAAGAGACCATTCTTACTTGCCATAGCTAGTGATGAGCGCACATTTTGAGTCATTGTGCAATATTTTGAGCAAGGATCAACCATGAGCCTCACACTAGAAATAAGGTAGGCCTAAGAGACCACACGCACCTATATAGTTTGTCCTGTTTGTGCTTGGTCGGTCTCTAGTTTTGTACCGGACCTATAAGCAGGTTTTCCCTACTCTGCATAGCGGTAAAGCTCAATAGGGTTTATTCTTGCAGAAGATGAGCTGGATACTGTTGTTCCCATCGTCACAGAATGCCCATGATTGTGTTATAATTTGCCCTCACATGCCTGCTCTATTTGTATTTTTTAGCTTTAAGTGCCAGAGTTCCGTCATATGCTCCATTTCTCCTCTGAATACCAGAATGTGAAAACTCTTCAAGGTTTCATGGAATGTTTATTGACTTTGACATGTGCACACACTGTTCATTTGTTCTATTCTTTGCTCTCATCTGATGCCAATTTAAATGGTATTGGCATGGAATTGTAAAGATTAGCAATCAAGAAGAATCCTCCAAACCCCAAGTGCTATTGAAGATCTTGCAAAAGGTTGCATCTCTAAAATATATTGGACATTTTGCGTGGTTATTCAGTTCATGGTCTTTTGTACTCATGTGACAACCCTTTCAAAATGGAGTGACTGTACCTGATGGTGCTAGCTAAATTAGAACAGGATGATGGTTGCAGGCCTGTTTTAGTGCTGAAATACCAAATCAATTACTGAAACGGAGCAAGCGTCTATGATTGCATACCTACACCGCAAGTTCAGTCGCTGGAGGGAAGAGGCAAGGCCATGGCATCCAAGCAAGAAGACCTGGAGAATGGGGCCCGTAGGAGCAATCTGCGAATTAAAGGGGTCATTCCTAGTTCCCAGATCAGGCCCTGGGAGAGTACGTGGACAAGGTATTTCAAATGCTCTTGCCACATCATAAGGCAGTGCTCCTGCTGGACCGTACTCGGCTACAAGGACAGAACAGGTCTTCGTCGGATACCCCACCAGACGTGATTACACAGGTCTACATCTTCATGGCCAAGCAGGACATGATTGCGGCAAGCTGGGTGCAAGTGGAGTTAATCTATCATGGAGCGTCCCTCCAGATCTCCCGGGGATTTAGCGATGGCTACGATCCAGAAAAGGAGGTCGCTCAGCCTGTTATCGACTGTCCTGCAGGACCAGAAAATCCAAGTACTGGTGGCTCTTCCCAGCAACGCTGCAGTTCAATTTTGAGGGCACGAGACAAACCATCGGCTCGCTGGAGGAGGGTGTGGGCAGACTTGTCTTAGTGGAAATTAGATATCCAGTGAACCTCACCCCCCTATTCCCCCCACGCCCCACCACTAACCCTGCGGTGTAGCCCTAAGGCCCAGCGCAAAATGTGGACGAAAGTGGGGAAATCTGGAGCCCTCCCGCACCAGACATGAGTTCCCGACCAGGCTGCACTAAAGAACGGTGATCATCGGATTGCTGCAATCTATAGGACATCACCGACCGTCGTTTCTGACAAAACAACTGAGATGGGCTTTGCATGACTTCGCCTAACCAAGAGTGCGATATGGGTAACCTGAGAGGTAGACCCGTTTTTGTTTTTGAACTGTTTGCATAGTTTTGGTTCCTATTTGTAAACTTCAAAAACCTGGTTGCACAGACGCATGAGACAGGCAACCGGTGAGCCCAGTCGCCCTTCCCCAACCACAAGGGAGGATTCAGAGGATTAGTTGGCGCAGCCTTCCCATTGTAAACTGCGATATGGAACACTATGTGAAAGGCCTCAATTCTCTGGCCAAACGCAAGTCCATCCTGCAGTGCTTGGAGAACCTCAACTCTTCTATTGCTTTCCTGCCAGAGACTCAATTGCCTTGAAAATGACCCAGGTGGGTCGAAACACGTGTCTGCTATCCTAATAAATATAGGTTACACAAACCCAACGGTTAATTAGTTTCATTTCTATGAGAGATTGTGCCCTCAAACCAATTCCAATCGCCCAGCGCATGTGCCCAGGGTTTCACATACAAAATTGTTATGAACCCAGCCCAGGAACTGCAGGGCACCGTCCCAAGCAAACACTTGCACATGCAGCAGGACAACCCGTAATTCACCTGAACAAGCGTAGTGTCCCAACTATTCTAGTGCCCTTAACTACCCTGTAAGCAGGCCTATACAGTCCTTGTTTGGACAGATTTCTCAGGTTTTCATTTCAATGAGCAGCTAATCGTTGCTATCCACGGTTTTAAAATACCACCTTCATAGTAAGGGTGGTGTGCAACCTGCCAAACTGATATCGTGGGTCGAGGCACATATTTGCTTCAATATTCAGCAGTACTCTGGGATCCTCTGGCATTCCAAAATTACACCAGAACCTCCGGAAGAGATTTATTGTGCGGGACATTCATTGGTGGGCCAGTCAGTGCCACAGAACATCATGCAGTGCTTCAATTGACCATTCTGAGTCTTTGCTTCGCTGGGGGATGGGCCCTGATAAGCCAAGCAGATGTTCCTATTCTTTGTGGGTGGGAATTGCTTGGCAGTTAGAGGGGGGAACACAGCTGATCCATGTTTGGAGAGAACTAGAGTCTGAGAGCATTTTGGTTTTTTTACATTTCATTCTGTTTCTGAAATGTTACTGTGGATGGTTTGTTTTTTACGTTCTTAAAGTCTTGATTCCCCCTGCGATCCCCTTTCGGGTTGTTTGGTTATTTCACGCCCTTTAAATCGCCTTCCTCGCCAAAGTTAAAAGGGTGGATGGATAAGAAACCTGTTTTGAAATCCCTTTGCAAGGCCCTTTGTTGGAATCCCTAAGCCTTTTACCACCTCAAATATAGAAAGTGAAACCTGCTGTGAAACCCTTTGTGCTAGAAGCGACTTGTGAAAACCTTTCCCTTACTGCCTTTCACAACTGTTATGGCTGCTGCATCGATGCATCTTTGCACAGCTTAACTGTACCGTTCTGCTGAGTTCACTCATGCAGATGCGCTTATGTTGAAAAGTAGGCTACGAAGCGAGTCCTAAAAGTTTTCATTTCATGGATCTGCATGCAGGATTGGTAGCACATCCATAGCCAGCCACACTGCATCCACCTTCCCCAGCCAAATCATGGGATTCTTAAATTGGCCATGTTACCCAGTAGCAGTACCTCACTGAGTGATGGCCATTTAAAACCTTTGGTGGTCGTAGCACACAACACACCTCAGCTGAACCTGTTCTGGCTTAAAGAATTCCCTGTTTTAAGATCCATTTTGGCTGTTGTAATAATCTGTGATTGCATTGTTCACTTACTCAGTCCAACATGTTAAATGTAGGATTTAAGTAGGTGGCAATTGCAGTCTTCATGTAGTGCTGTGGCAACTTGCTGTGCACCTACAATCGGTGTAGCACATGAAGTGTGAGCTGACCTTCTCGGCCACATCAATCCTGTTTTTCCTGGGCTGGCAATTGCACCACAATGTGAAGGACATGTGCAAAATAAGGAACATGCAGTCTTGCCAATTCGTAGGGCTGCAAGAATATTCAACCCATTGTCTGCCACTACCTCCTCCCAGATGTCCATTCCCCCTGTGGCTTCTTTGAAATTCTTGCTTACAGAAAGTCGCCTGGTGCAGGACTGTATGTACTTGATGATCTCTAGGTGTATTTGGGGATCAATACCCCTCTTAGCTTGCATGGAAAGGGAAGGTCATACTGTGCAGTCAAACATGCAGGTAGTGGTCTATCCACGTGTCCATGCTGAAATTGAGTTTTGTAGCCCTCCGACTGATCTAGTGTTTGCCATACTGCATGAAGTACTTTTGTCGTACATTTCTGTACAGCCTTCACTTGCTTTACCCGTGGCCTGACAAAGCAGGGCTTTCAACAAAATGTGGCAAGAAGTAAATAGACCGACCACATTACCACCAGTTTAGCTGTGAGCTAGCATGTTCTTCCATATTGCCTGTGATAGTTTTGGATATGTAGATAAAGGGCAAAGTCCCAAAGTTTTTGTTTTCGGGGAACCAATTCTCAAGAAGGGACGTTAATCAGGAGGCAAAAAATGGTGCATGAAGCACAGAGAATTGAAAAACCCCTCACTACTGGAACCCCAGGGGAAGTAGATTGACCGATTATTATCACATACAAACTACAAACACCATAAATGTGTCACATAAAAGTACATTGCAATGGAACTCTTTAGGACTAGAGACAAAATAGAGCAATCTAAGTGGGCGAAATATGTATAAATCTTATTTTATTGATAAATATTAAAAACAATATATATTCATACAATAGTGCATCACGAAAAACACAAGACAACTGTCTATGTAATAAGACATACAATGGGGAGAGTGAAGATTTTATCAGTCCTCCTTTCACATTTGAGAAATTTGACTGTAGCGGTTCTGCTTAGACGCTATTAGAGAAAGAGAGTGTCGACATGTTTCGGCCAGATGTCAGATTAGATACGTTCTCAGGTATCCATTCACGAATAAGTGAAATGGCCATCTTCAGGACAACAAATTTCTTTATGATTAAGCTGATGTGTAGTTTAGATGAAACATCGTGATCTAAAAGAATGTATGCATAATTAATTCATTTGACAAGATGCATGATTTTTAGAGATTGCAGTTGTCTTCTATTGGTAATGTTCACATAATTTGCAATGTATAAAGTTTTTTTTAAAAAAAGGCAGTACATATAATCTATAGCCTACACAGTGTAAAACAGGTGTTGTACACTTCAAAAATAAGACGACATAGAACATACGGATAACTCCTAGTTGAGTGACGGAAACATCGGAGCAATCTCTTAATTCCACAGGGTCAAGTGTGCTGGAGTAGATGCAAACGTTCATCCGTCTCAAAGTTATTTTACGTACGTTTGGCGGCACATTAGCGGCACAAATCGTAGGGACTATGGCAAGGTGCACCACATCCTATTTTCTAAAAAAAGAACATATAAGGTTATGTTCACATGTTTTATTAAATGTCAGATGTTTGATCATTTAATGTAAGCAAAAGTCTGAACATATACGGAGTTATCTCGCATAATTTAGGTGTACGGGGGTTTCCATAAAATGAATTGGAAAATGACAAATTAGCTACTAATGTTCAAAAATAAGCTAGAGAGGGACTTACAAATAGTTTAGTCACCAGCGTTCCTTCCACTATACTTTAACACCGCATCTTTTGATTGTACAAAGAAGCTGCATGTGCGGGTCAGAAATGAATGCAATCCAAATTGAAGATATATATCCTTCTGTGGATGGAAACAAATAGGGGAAGGCCCAATAGGTTACTTGTGTAATACACGAGAAAACTTTAAAGAGGGAAAGATGCATAATGAATGCATACTAGGTGATTTACTTCGAGAAACTCCCATGAATGGCTCAAGGAAGAGCTCTTATATTAATCGTATTGGGAGACCGGGCGTATAGGTGTCCAACAAACTGGTTTCGTGTTGGTAATTCTGTTCAAATATACGACGTCCGTCGAGATCTAACAAATTTACAAAAAGAAAACAGATGATAAATCTGTGCGATATTTGAAAAAGTGCCTGCAAGGTGGGTTCAATTCAGCAGCAAAAGTCGCCTCCATGTTAGTTAGAAAGACAGATGCGGGAAGAGCGTCTAGTACAAGGAATGTTTGGTAAGAAAAACGCATGTATACCTGGGTCGCAGGGAAGCCGGGATCAGTCGTACGCTTCGGGTGCTGGCTAACCTTCAACTGGAGACAGCGCAAGCAGATCAGTTGTTAAGGTCTGAGAACGAGCGTGAACTGACGTGAGTATTGTGTCGGGATCGGCGCGCTGCGCGCATGTGACCAAAGTCGCATGATTTTCGATAACTAGAAGTATGATTTAAAGGTGTACTACCCATGTGCAGAGCACAGTACTAGTGACCCATGGCAGTGAATATTGCATAGCACATATGGTGGCTAGATCTATTGATAAAACAGTACAGTCAGTCCTTCCAAAAAATTATTTTTAGAAGGGACATCTACGAGTTTCGAAGCGTTTATGCGAACGAGTATTGCGTTGTTTTAGTGGGATCACTTGAGGAAGTCGAAAGAAATTATGGGGTGGCATGCCAATGCATAAATGGCCATCAGGGCGAAGATGAGGGTACATAAAGGGGTCAAAATGGTAGAAAGACACAATGATCTAGGATAGGAGATTGTTCCATTCGATGGATGAATTTAAACCTTGATTGACCGTATTGAGGTTATAAATCCATCTTTGTTCTGCCAGAGTTAGTGTTAACTCCCTATTGCCCCCTCTTGGTGAGGATGGAATTTTTTGGATAACAAACCATAGTAGCTCTGTATGTTTATGGTTAGCTATTGTAAAATGGGCGACCAGGGGTTTATTTTCAGTTTTATTTTTAAGACACGATCTGTGATCACAGATTCTTTGTCTCATTACTGGTTTTTCCTATATAAAGTAGATTACAGGGGCATTTGATGCCATAAATGACCCATTCAGAGGCGCAATTCGAAAAGAACCTGAGGTTCCAAATTTTACCATTAAGGTCCAAAGTCTTAGTTGTTTGTCAGAGAACGCACTGAGCAGTGCCCACATTTATAGTGGCCTAGAACTGGTGGAAGGTTCCAGAGGGTAGTTTGAGTCGAAGGTGTCGATTCCTTGGGGTAAGTATGGACCAGCATGTCCCTCATATTTCTTTGGCGTTTAAATGCGAACCTCGGTTGTATCGGACAGAAATCTTCAGTAGCTAAAAGATGCCAATGTTTCTTTATTGTTCTTTGTAAGGCGTTGCTAATAGGACTAAATGTACTTACGCATGTGATTCTTTCTTCTGAGATGGTAGGCTCTGGGTGGAGACATCTGTCTCCATTAGTGTGTTTGGCTCTTTTGTATGCTCTGTTGATACATTTTCTTGTGTAACCCCTGTTGATAAGCCGCTGTTTAAGTTCCTTTCCTTCTAGGATAAAGTCACTGTCGTCAGAGCAGTTTCTTCTTACTCTGAGGAATTGACCTACTGGGAGGTTTTCACATAGGCTCCGAGGATGGAAGCTATTGAATCTCAAAAGTGTGTTGTTATCGGTTGGTTTTTGAAACAACTTGGTTTTCAAAAGACCAGTAGCCGTTTTATAGATTGACAGGTCAAGAAAAGGGATGGATTCTAAGGCATACAACATAGTAAACTTAATATGAGGATTGTGATTATTCAGCCACTCAAGAGATTGAAGAATTGTAATTTCACCTTTCCAAATAAGGAACACATCGTCAATGTAGCGTAACCACTTGCGGGGTCATAAACGGAGGTGGACTCAAAGTTATCCATAAAAAGGTTAGCCAAATCTGGGGCGAATGTTGCCCCCATACTCGTGCCATGGATTTGTTTGTAAAATGACCCCTCATATAGGAAGAAATTTTCAGTGAGTGCGATCTTGATGCACTCCATTATGAAAGCGGTGGGTACTTTATTGAGGGAATCTGTGCGTTTGTTAAGATAAGACTCCATAATAGACAGGCATTCCGTTTGGGGGATGCTCGTGTACAAAGAGGTCACATCTAAGGTGACAAGAAGGTCTGTGGTTTCTAATTGCATCAAATCCACTATATTGATCATATTAGTTGTCCTTGACAAAGGAATTCATGGATTTTACAAAGGGTCTGAGAAAGAAATCAGCATACATAGAGAGAGGCTCGAGGATGGAGTTGATTGCCGAAACAATTGGTCTTTCTGGCGGGATCAGCGAATTTTTGTGAACCTTGGGAAGGAGGTTGAAGGCCGGGATGGTGGGTTAAGTTTTTATCAAGAAATGATGTTCATCTTGGTCAACCCATTTCTGCTGTAGCGCATGATCCATCAGACTTTTAATCTCCTCTTGTAGGTGTACTGTGGGGTCTCTAAGTAGTTTTCGGTAAAAAAGAGGATTATCTAGTAGTGACATAGCTTCTGTTTTGTAGAAAGCAGTGTCCCAGAGGACAATGTCGCCGCCTTTATCTGCTGGTTTTATCAGAAAGGCCGAGATGTTTTGTAGTTCAGTGAGTGCTGTTCTTTCTGCTCTAGTGAGATTGTCAGTATGATGATTCTTATCTCTAAGTAGATGTTTGGTTTTTTCCATAATTTTATTCTCAAAAGCTTAAATAGCAGGGCTGACCATATGATTCAAAGGTGTAAAATTTGATGATGGTTTAAGTCCTGTTACACTGGGTTCTTTAGTGGAGGTGTGTCTGTCTTTAAAGAAATATTTAAGACGGATTAAACGGAAGAATTTATGCAATTCTACCTGAGTGTCAAAATCTTTAGCTTTCGTGGTGGGAACAAATCTGAGTCCATTTTTCAGGACTTGTGTTTCTAAATCCGTGAGAAGGTGAGTGAACAAGTTAAAAATGGGAATCACCAATTCTGAGGAGGGCCTCTCCAGTTGCGGGTCTGCATGGGGGTGGTCCTTGTGGCCAGTGACGGGTTTTCTTGCCGTGCCCCCGAAAAAAAGGAGGTTGATTACTGGCATTGGGGCCATTCGCGGAAGAGGCATTTTCAGAGTCCCTACTAGTTGTAGTGTTAGATGTGTTAGAGAAACTGACATATTTGTTTCTCTGACGACCGGTGTTTCTATTTCTGCTTTGTGCCAACTTATTCTGATTATCATAGAACGAGGCCACAAGATAGGGGTAGGTGATTGTTTCTGTGATAGTTTTGGCCACACTTGCATAGCTCCAGCACACTGATTTGGCACATTGAGTTAGTATTACTGCGAGAAGCAGAGCTAGGGCTCAGTGCCTGGAATAATGTTGGCACATCAGCAGTGTTTTCCAGAGTGACCATGGGGACAGTGGTGGAATGGTTTTGGCTGCTGGGGTAGGGCTGCAGTTGAGGTCTTGTTTTCTTTCCACTGAAGTTTGAAAAAAATCTACAATTTGGCTTTTCGTTATGTGCTAATTTAGAGCCTAATACACACCTGATTGCAAGTGTGGTGATTGTTGGTTGCATTGTCCAACCCATTTCACTTATGTTTTTGCACATTAATTTCTTCTAGATTGTTTGGAAACTACAATTGGAGGAGTAGCTTTATTTCCCTCCCCGTAACTGTGGTATTGTTTTTGGCACAGGGATTTTACAGTGGATTTTACCCAGTTACTAACTACTGCACAGGAATACATTCTGCAAACTTCAAGATACTTTACTTTGATTATGATTTGGTAATTGTCCGGTTTGAAGGCCAAGTGCCAAAACGCGTGTCAACTAATGGACAAACCTCACTAATAAAACGTCTTTAAATGGCGCAGCTTGTGTGGTGGCATTGAATTGATGTACTGCAATTAAGAGAGTAGTGGGAGCACTCTAAGCCCACACACAATGCGACAGTTTTTGATTAGTGTTAAACCAGACTGAATTACTGATCCCTGTCGCAGCAGGATCCCTCCCACCCCCCCAAAACCCACAATCGGAACTCCAACCAGAACAACTAATATAGTTTACCAGATGAAGGGTGCTTTTTGTGCGAAACACGTCGTAGCAAATAGAAGACGCGCCGAGCCACACCACCTGGTCTCAGCTTAGAACTCTTCCCCAGCGAGATATATGTTCTCACAAACTCCTTAATTGTGATTGTTACCGATGAAATCTAATTTTTCTCGTACTTCAATGTATACACAACTTGCTTAATGCAAAAACTCACACAAGCAGTATAAACCTAATCTTTATTTTTGTGATGAAATGTTACTTTTCGTTTGTTCTGCAGCTATTGAATTGTCACAATTTTTCTATTTGTTCGTACTTCTTTTCTATGAGTAAATAATTGTACACTGTTGAATGTTTTTGTTGGCTGTGATTTAATTGACAAAAAAATATAGAGTTGGACCAACAGAACAGGGAATAGCTATTCACAGCATTTATTTATCAATACCAATAAATGTTCTATATGTTGATTTCTAAAAACCTTTATTCACATATCAAAATTTCATGAAAAATATAAAATCAAATATTTACACAAAAACAAATATCTGCATCACACATTCATACTGATTCACTCCTACCAATCTTTCCACTCTTTACTTTGTAATCACAGCCTATAGATCTTATTGTCTCCTGGCCTCCTTCATGGACAGCCTCCAATTTTTTGTTTACACAGTGATCAAACAAGTCCTCTATCTAATCATATGATGGTACTGCCTGCGTGTTCCTAATCACACAGACCTATGTCTACACGTGTTTAGGTTGTCTTAACGGTGCATCCGCATTCATTGCCCCTTAGATCTTGCAACCTTCTTCAGGACAGAAAATCGGGGGTTTTGCCTTGTTGCCATAAGCATCAAATCGGGTGAGTATCACCACCTAAAATACAATACAGAATATCAACACACCTGACTGGATATCACTCAAACATTCATATATTCTATTTCATTGACATAAGCTATTCCCTCTTATTTAAATCACACTTGATGTGCAGAAAAAACGATTCTAAACCGTAATCATTATAGCAATATTTATGAGTGATAGACTTAGTAACACCCATTAAATTGATTATCAGATTAATCCTATCTGCATCTCTGCATAATGGCCACTTTACCCTGTCCATATCCAAGATGCAAATAAACCCAAATTTTAACATAATTTCGTTCTTGTACTTACTCAAATTAATTATGTTGCTGTATTCATAAATCGGTTGTATTCATAAATCAGTGTAATTTCTATGGACTCTTCAAGAGAGGTTCTTCGTTGTTTAGACTGGGCTAATGATTTCCAAATAGCTCCTACAAGGAAGGGGGGGCGGGGAGGGGATATTAGTAATCTTCACAATTTCTACATGTAGGAGTGGAAGGACTATTTTTATCGATGGATTAATAAAATACTTACGCCTGTTATAACATATTATATACAGGGAGATGTTTCCATCTGCAGCCACCAAGTACCGCTCTGAGGATAATCCTACAACAGGATCTGAAAAACAGATTAAGGGAATAGACTGAAAATGGATTGTTTACGAACTTCCATCTTGAAATGAGACCTTTTTAAATTCCCACCTGTCACAGTCCTTCCCTGTTTCTATTAACTACTGACTCCAATATCCATCAGAGCCCTCCTATGTACTCATGATTAAATTCTAAAGTGTCTAAAGCCTATCTTTCCAGTGCTCAAATATTGTGTGTGATCCTTCTATTCAGTGTCCCACTCCTTTTCTCCCAGACTACCATTCAGCCTCTCCTGCTTACCTTGTGCCTTCCACTTCCAGAGCCCGTCTGTGTACCGTGTCACATTCCTCTTCTGGCGCTAGTTTAGTGCATCACGCGTGCGTTTATTTATGCTCGCAAAACCATCGAGCAAGAAAGAGGACTATCTCTCCTCTTCCGTGTATAAACACTAAAAAGGGACTCCTTTCTTCATTTATGACAAACGAAGGCAGCGGAGAGAACTCTCGTCTTTGACGCGTTCACATTGAAAAGAGACTACTTGTTAGTTACCATTGAATTAGCGGGCCCATCTCCAATTATCATTGCTCATCCAACGTTCTATTTCAAGGCGTAATAAGCATTTTAGATGACGCAAATTATTGTTTAATAGACCCGTGTTTGCCCGGTAAAAATGTCTGCACATATTGATACCTGTCAAACCATATATATTGGTAAGCGTTTTACCTCGCAACACAGTGAATATTCATATCTTGATCCTCTGGTACAGTAAAAAACAAACAAACAAATTTGATTGACCCAGGCAATCTATTTTGCCAGAGTGTGCCCAGGTCATGCCCCCCGAATTAGTTGAGGGACCTCCTTTACTCTGACTCAGAATGCACTCTTGCATGAACGGGATTTGAAGACCCTTTCCAAACAAGAATATAACCTGGTCACAAAAATGCAGCCCACTGAAGCCAATAAATGTAATCTGCCTCCAAACAATTCTGTGAGGGTCTTATCAATTTGACAATGGTGCACACAAGCTTATAACTGTAAATGTCTCCTCACTAAAATTGAGATGGCACACTGAGTTACAGCCACCGAGTATAATTTCCTGCCACCAAAGGTTTGGATGTTGAGATCCTTCCGATCATTGGCCCTTTGCGGGTCGATCCAGTGGTCCCTTATGAGCCC
Organism: Ambystoma mexicanum; assembly: GCF_040938575.1. NCBI lineage: Eukaryota > Metazoa > Chordata > Amphibia > Caudata > Ambystomatidae > Ambystoma > Ambystoma mexicanum. Next base: position 1,139,430,010 of record NC_090931.1, on the reverse strand, counting down.
TGGCTTTTTTCAGAGTTCACAAAATGTCCTTCTCCTGGACCATGGGTTGTCAAACTGCGTCAAAGAATTTTCTTTACGTATTTATCTGTGCAACACCTTTCCCACCAACTGTTTTCGTCACCCCCGCAACTGTCAGGAGCAGTTTTAACAGCTGTACATCCTGTGAGGGATCCTTCCTGGTTTCAGACCCCACGTGCTCATTTTAGAGTGCTTGGGTGCTGATACACTGGGATTTTTCTGCAGCGTGTGATGACACACTCCAGGTGGAGAGAGTGATGTTCTAGAGAACCTCTGAAGGCCTTTGCATCACTAGTCAGTCTAGCAAACCGTTATCTTTTCACCAGAGCACCTGAGCAATGGTACACCTTCCCAGGGAGTTCTCTGAGGGGTCAATGCAATCCTTTTGCCAGCACCCGACTCAAGACCTGTAAGGGTACTTGAACCCAAACTTAGGGGTTCTACTGACACTACCAGAACTGGCGCCCAGGGGTGTGCGGGATCAGATCCCAGACTTGGTCTGAGCCTCATCAAAGCTTTATCACCATACACATGCCTGAGGGGGGCACCTAAACTCAATCGGACTATCAGGTCAACACCTGAGGCTGAGACACCTCCCTTCCTCTGAGGTCTGCAGCTTTAATGAGCCAAGACTCTAGTGCAAACTGTTAGGGAGATTTCTCACACAAGTTCTAAATTCCCCCTACCTTAGAGCCCTCCAGCTCTTTTGCTATCTTTTGGGGCTTTGAACTTTTCATTTTGATGTGTGTTTTCCTTTCGTGTTCTTTGGTTATTGTTTTTTAAATCCACTCCAGTGGCATCATCTTTTTTTGTGTGTCACACAGCATCTTCAGTGCAGTGGCGCAGGGATGTCTTTCAGACTTCCCAAGGTTTAAATACCTTCTCTGCGACTGATTACTGGCTTTACTAGTCTCTCTAAATGTACTGACCCAGCACACCCTATCTTCCCATAGAGTGCTGGAGGGGTTGCTTAGCTTCCAAACACTCATGTAACAGTAAAATGTTACCTTTTCCTACTTTAGATGGCTGGTGGCAGTGGTTTAGATCAACTACCGTGATTTTTCCCGACCACTAACAACGGCAGCTAAAAACCGGGTCAGCCATGTCTTTGATATTGCATCCCAGACCTGTCTATAAAAACAGACTCCGGTCATCTTTTATTCGCCATTTCTTTTAGGAAAAGTTCTTCTTGTGTTTCTCTGCACGCCAAACCAGGTTTGGTCCCTTTGTTCATTGGCCTTTGGCGGGCTTAAGTGCTGAAGCCCTCCTCTGGCGCCTGAGTGTCTGGGGTGGACAGGATGTGAGGGAGGTGCCCGAAACTCCCTGTGCTTAGTCTCCTAGGAGACCTGAATGCACTCTGGCGTGATTGGCCGGCTGGCTGTCTGACAAGGACAGCCAGGCTGGAATGAATGGGGGAAAAACTGTTTAAAAGCAGGTCTCTGGGACCTGGAAAGCAGAGTCGACCACTGGAACGAAAGAACGGAAGACGAGCTGAAGGAAGAGGACTGCTACAACTCCTGGACGACCGGTGAAGCCCTGCTGCATGTTCGAATTGCCTGAAACTCCATCGACAGAGAAGCCCTTCACGGTTTACTTCTTCCCTTGATTTTGGTGGGAACAACCAACTCACAAGCCACCTGGACACCGTCCCCATCTGGTCGAATTTTCATCAGTGCTGTTGAAAACCGGATTGCTAGAGGGAAGAAAACCAGCTTGTGAACTTTAAGGCACTCGCACCTTAAACCGATGTCTAGCTACAGCTTTTGACCTCCTCCCTGGGCAGTGCAGTAACCTCCCGACATCGTCCTAGCTCAGGAACAGCGAGATCTGCTCGAACTGCCAGGAACAACTGCCTCTACAGCTTTCTTCACTAACAAGGTACTGTGCAAATGCAGTCCGGAACTATTTTCGGCCATCGAGAAAGTGCGTAAAACTTTCCTCAACTTCGAAGGCTTGTCCTTCCCTAAACATTCGTCAAACTTTTTGCCTAGCCAAATTCTTCTAAACTCTGTGGCAAAGACTTAATCTACCAGAACTGTGCTATCCTATACAAAGACTCTGGACCATTGACTTTGGCCGAGGCCTCTGAGAAGAATTGCTGGTTGTATTGAACTGAAATCCTTTGCCCTGCCTATGAATGTATTTGGGCTGTCTATCTTATAACCTTGTCTTTTTACCCCTTTAATAAGTATCTGAAGTGCGTTTTGCTCCCACTTCACAGGAGCTAAAACTTGTTCATTTACTTACCGGTTGTATTTTTGTGGTTTATTGGTGTGATATTGGGCTGCTTATGCTAGTGTAATGTTTTCGAACTGATTGAGTAAATAAATGTATATTCTTTTACCAACTTTGAGTAAGTGTTTGTTTGAATTACTATATTGGTTGGTCCTTTGTGTAACTTGTTCTACTGCTCACTTAACTCTTGAGGTAAGTCTGGCTGGCTGCTCAGCCATCGCTACCACTTTACTGTGTAGTACAGGCTTGTACCAAAGGTGAAATTGGGCTTATACTTGTAGTCTTAATTACATGTAGTGTTCCCAAAGGGTACTGCAGGTGATTCTGCCTAACACAAACATACGCCTAAACATCGGGGCTCTGCACCAAACTCCAGCCCCCACAGTGATTTTTAAACAATCTGGTACCTTTGTGCCTGTGTCAGAAGAGGGGGGGCCCCCGCTCCCTGTGCAGATCCCCCACCCCCCTCTGAATTGTCTACCCAGTCAAATATACAATTGTTAAATAAACACTACCTACCTTGTGACATTTTTAAGGGAAAGGGGGGGGAATGCCTAATCCCTTGGTGCACATCATGCTCCACATCTTAATATTCCTTGAGATATTTGGGGGGGGGCTATTCACATAGACTAAGCCTTTGGAGGCCTTCTGCACAGTGGACACCTACAGCAGTGGCTCAAACATCTGCTCTATAGGCTATGCAGGCAGCTTCTCTGGAGGGATTATTTGACCAGTTCAGGAACCTCTTGAAATTGCAGCAAATTATTAGTATACTCGAAAACCTTTTTGGATGCAGCCCATCCTCCTCAACCAATGCCCCTGCCTCCGCCACATCAGCCTGTGCTGCCCCTTCCTCAGCCTATGCCGCCTCCGTTTGTCGTTTCCACAGCTGCATGAGCCCACACCTCTACAACCCTTGCAGGCTCATGCAGCGCCACTGGAGGTCCTGCTGAAGAAGTCCATTCCTACTATCCCCATGTCACAACGTGACTGGTTACCTCAACGCTAGGACTCTAGAGACTCCTTCAGTGATCGAATGGAAGACTAGCAGAATTGTTAGGGGTTCCTACTTCTCAACGGGGTCAACGAGAAAGTGTTTTGACAGCGTTTTTAACTGCCTGAGCAGGCAATTAGTCGGGTATTGCACGCCACAAATTCTGTTGCTGGCAAAGAAGGTATGGCAAAGGCCACTCTCAATACCATCTGTAAATAAGCAACTGGGCGCTAGATGTAGGCAATTGCTAAACGTAGGCAATTGTATAGTGAATCTACCGTTGTCTTCATGTCCTCAACCACATCACACAGTGAAAGCAGCAGGTTCTCTATACTGCAAGTCATTCTCTGAAGCGGCTTCTTTTATGCTAGCCCCTCCAGAAGGAGACTGGCAGACCAGCCCGCTACAAAGAGCTTTCCCGAGTTAACTCTTACTAGGAAGACCGCACGTGTATTCATATACGCGGTGCCCCTCTTGACGGCTGAACTGATATGCTATGCCGATTGTCACGCAACAGTGGATCCACGCTGAATTGATTACTGAACCATCAGTTCAACTTCCGTTTGGATTCATTCCCCCCGTCTGGTCATATTCTGCGAGACGCCCGCTTCTAATTCTTGACCACGCTTGGCAACAGCAACCTAAGGCACAACTCTACAGTGCACCACTGTGCACCTTTTCACGTAGCACATTCTACGACACAACTTGCACTAGCATTTCAGTGCACTACTGGTAGAATCAAGAATAAGCACAGGAAGCCCAAGACCTCCTGGTGGACTGTCACACCTTGATTCAACCCACTGATGTTTCTGTACCTGGGCTGTTTTTCTCATACTTGAAGTGATGTTGAATTACACTGCTGGTCAAGTATAGAAAAAGACGGACCCCCTTTAGGAGTCTACCTTGCAGAGGCCGCCAGAAATTGATACTTATTGTTGTACCTTGGAGTGATTGATTGTTTCCATACTCTCGCTTCGTTTGTTGTACTGTCTAATTTGTACTAATGATTTTTGTTTTCTGTTCTTTTAACCAATCCTGAATAACATATTATTGGGTTTTGTGCAGACATTCCCCTGATGTATTTCTGCTCAATTTCTTTAAGACACACTCCAGAATGAAACATGTTGGGACGTATCTGAATGAGAATGAGTTTGTTTGAGTGATGGAATAGTATGATTGAAATGACTATATGTGATCTACATCTCAAATTTGCACAGCACATGACACTTTCAACGAATAGGCATTTACTAAATGTGTCAAGTATTTGACCTGGTACTGTCTATTACTGTCTGCATGACCTTTTTGCATATGTGTATGTAGATTTTTATTTTTTTATTTGCTTTTTGCATTTCTTCAAGATTGGTGTTTTGTTTTAATGCTGCAGTGCATTGAGCACTTTGCTTTTAAACTTTGGCTTGATACTAATTAAAATTGATTGATTTTTGTACAATAATAGTCTTGTGCATGTTTGTAGTTACTCAAGGTGCATTTACTTGGCCCGCAAGTTTAATTTCTCTTCTGAAATGAGATTCTTTATCTCCTAGTGTTTTTTGTTCCATGTTTAAGGCTTCGCCTATGTTGAGGATACACTAGAAACGGGATTGTACCTTCCTCACACCTCCCTTCTTGTGTTTAATTTGTCTTCACGTCCTCAACCACATCACACAGTGAAAGCAGCAGGTTCTCTATACTGTAAGTCAGTCTCTGAAGCGGCTTCAGCTAATTCAGGATAGGCATGAGGAGGAAGAATGGGCAGGCTACTTGAAGCCTACAGCAAGAAAGTCTGCCTCAATGCAGGTCTACATCTCGGGCAAGCCAATGCAGACAAAATGTTAGCAGCTGCCAACCAAAAACTTTGGCAAGAAATGGGGGGGGGTTTACCTTCCTGACCTACAAATGGATCGTCAAGCGGCTTTCTTGGCCAGAGTAGCTGAATAAAGTCTAATGGCGCTAGACATGCTAGTCTCATCAGTGGCTTACATTGAGAGTACCAGCTGGGGTATGTGCCTCGGCACAGTTTTGATGCTGATGCACCCCACCACGTTTGTGTCAGAATATCAAGACCGGATTTTATATTGACCAATGTTTTATTCCACAACAGACGAACTGACAAAAAAAGAGCAGCATACCTAGAACCAAAACACTGGCAATACTATCTAAGCCAGTATCAAAACAATTTTCTCAAACTCAAATCTGGAAAGATCAGGGTTCTGGATACTTTTGGGGTTTTCAAGGTTTTCTGGAGAAGGACCAGACAACCAGAAAGATCTCATACTACACACCGTAGGAAACCGCAATGCACAGTGACAAAGGGCCTTTCTTTTCTCCCTCCTCTGCACAGTCCTCATAGCCCAAAAAAGCATTATGTCCAGCATCCAGGTCCATGACACCCTGGATGGTGGTAGTTTGGCTTGGCATGTGAGTCATTGGAGTGACCTGAGACCCTTTTATCAGTTGTCATTTGTATAGATTTTCAGATCCCTCTTCACCCTCCTCCCCCTGCTTCTCCCCCAGGATCAAGCAGTGTATCCAGCTCCCATTGCAGGAAAGGGCTTCGACTGAAGGATTTTTGCGAGTCCCGAAAATGTTCAGGTCTGAGAGTAGCTCTGGATTTATCCTATCTCAACCTATCCATTTGACACACTCACCGGATGTTCGTATGGTTCACAGTGATGGGACGATATTGTCAATAAAAAGTTCTTCCATTTGGTCTTAATTCATCACCTGCCTGTTTTCACAAAAATAATGTGATTGTATCCCTACTAGGAGAGGAAGGGGTCCCCACATATATCCATACCTGGATGACTGGAGAGTCAGTTCGACAGAGAAGGCTACTTACATCATCCGGAATAAATGCAGGTACACTTTGGGGGTTTTGCTCACCTCAAAGCCTGAACTAATATCCGACGAGTTAATATTCCCTGTAGTCGGATTGGAGATGGTGAGAGAAAAGATATTCTGCACTCCAGACAGATCCTGGGCACTCGGAGCAATCAACCTTTCTCTCCAGGCACACCAGACCAGTTTGGTAGTACTTAAATTTACTGGGGCTTCTAGAATCATGTATTTGGTTTCCCTTTTCAGACTCAAAAAGCGGTCCTTGCAGCTTCATTTGGTGAATCATGGGACCAAGAGAAGGGTCTCAGTTGGACAGGGTCTAAATTCCACCCTTCTTTCAGGAAGATTTGTTGTGGTGGAAGAAAGAGAGTAACGTAATGTGTGGCGCTCCCATCGCCAGACCCTTCACTGAGTGGTTGCATCATTGGATGGCTGGGGGGGGCACTCTTGGAATTCATGCAACTCGTGGCTTATGGCTTCCGTTTGACTAGACACGCCACATACATTTTCTGAAGCTCAAAGCAATTAGCTTAGTTCTTAAAATCTTCCTGCCCTTGCTCCAGAACAAGGTCATTTTAATCAGGACAGTGGTTTACATCGACAAGCAGGGGCTAACCAAATTCTCACTACCCTCTGAATACTGGTGTTAGAAATATGGAATTGGGCGTTAAGCCATGCTGTCCACCAATTCGTACACCTTCCGGGTGACGACACCACAGAAGCAGACAAACTAAGCAGCTTGGGGATGGGAGGAGCACTTATGAGTGGGAATTGCACCAGGAAGCGTTATACCTAGTGTTTCAGTCCTGGGGATAACAAGAGGTGGAGCTATACCAAGTGCCCATTCTTTGCATCATGGGAAGGGCAGGACAAGGGTTCCCTTGGAGATTAATTTCTGTTTCAACTTATGGTGCTATGCATTTCCTGCAACCCCCCCTTCCCACAGAAAGTGATTCAGAAGTTCTGGGAATCATCTTGCTGCAGGATGGTTCGACTGGCACCACTCTGGCCCTCCAGAGTTTGGTTCTCGGATCTAATACATCTTGCTGTTCAGGATCCAATACTGTCCCAGGGAAACTTGCATCACCTGTTAACTGAGGGGGTGGGGTGTGATCCACCCAGCCCCGGGCAGCCTTGCTCTAGAAGCATGACTCCAGAAGAATGAACTCTTTAGACACAGGGGTGTTGCATTGGAATCAGCAGATTGTTTCAAGAGCAAGGAAGGAATCGGCCAGAATACAATAATGCAATTGGATGAGCAGAAGCTAAAACCACCTCCTGGGTGTCTGGCATCACCCTGTTGGCAGGAGCTACCGCAGGGGAACCAATAGCTTCCAGTGATGCTTCTTTAACATTTTGTATGAACCATTGTTTTTAAATGTATGTTAGATGTGTTTTAATTCTTCTTTATAAACCTTCTCAAATACTCAGTTAATATCACATTTAGATGTTTGGAAAGCAGCAGTTGGCTCTAGGAGCCAAAAGTAGCGCCTGGTCGTTGGTTTCAAGCTAACCAGGCTCTACTGTGCTAGAAGCAGGAGCCAAGTAGCTCCCAGCTCCCCTCAATTTCAAACCCTGAAAGAGTAAGTGCCCCCGTTTGTTTTTGCGTCAAGGATAACGGCATTGACACCCTCTCTTGCTCATTAAATGCGTGTAGTCTTTCCGCTCATCTTGCGCAGTTGGGTATCCAAGTGGACAGGTGGCAAACATATTTGGCACCAATTGGAGCCTGCAGGTTTAACCTGGTAGTTGAAAGGCCTCTGCAGGGTGTAGCGAGAATGTGCCCTCCAGTGACCTTCATATGGTACTAGCGGCATTGGCCCATAAAGCCTTTAAACCAATGGCTTCCGCAGACATCAAATGGGTTACATGGAAAACCGCTCTACTTGGTATCTTTAACATCTGTGCACAGAATTGACAAATTTCAAGCTTTAGCATCTTAAGAGCCAGATACAGTCCTCCATAGAGACTAAGTGATACTCTGTGCGCAGCCTACTTTTTTGTGGATGGTTGTCTTGGCTTTCCATATTAACCAAGCAAGCTTCCCACTGTTTTACAGTTCCCAAGTTGGAGGTAGACCGGTCTTCATTGTCTGTTTGTGCGTCAGGTGCTTACATTTGACCTTTGCAGAGGAAAAGCATTCCGAAAGTCGGCTACGCTTTTCATCACCTTTTTCAAGGAACCTGCCTGGGTAATCAAGCACCCAAAGCCCTGGTAGCCAGATGGATGGTTGCAGCTATTTCTGAAGTGTAAAAGGTGCAGCACAAACCTCCCCCCTGCTTTGTTTCATGCACGTGCGGGCCAAAGCTGAACATTTCCAGCAGCAAGCATTGTGGGACGTAATAAGCAAGGTGGCCACCTAAGTTTCACCCTCCTCCTTCTGTAAGCATTACAGTTTAGACACCATTGCCTGGTCAGATGCCGCCTACCAAGGAGCAGCAATTATTCTTCCTCCCTTATTGATGGGTGTGTTGAAATCGCCCATACAGTATGGAGGAAAGGGGACGGCACGTGCCTGCAGCCGCAACCTCTACGTGCGCTGAATTTTATGGGGAATTGTGCTTTTTTTTTTTATTAGGGTAAACATTTTCTGATCCTGTCCTTATGCAGACATGCCCACACAGTATGGAGTAAAGGGGACTATTGACTATGAGTACTCCAGTCACTTTGGTGAGTAACCTTTTCTTCCAGACCTCCCTGCAATTCAGTGTTTATGCCAGGTCACTACAGCTTAGACCTTGAGGTTTCAGGTACTCAGCAGGTCTCTTCCATAAACCTTGAGTTCAGGCTTATCACACTCCACTGTTCCTTTTCCTGACATTGGACTTAAAGCTTCTCATGCAGTCCATTGTGGTGAGTACAAAATAAATGGGAAAGATGCAATGAGGAAAGAAAACAAAGGAAAGAGTATATGGAGCGCTGAAGAAGATAAAAGTAAAAATATAAAAAGTCTAAGAGTAGGAAGGAAACGGTGGAAAACGGGTAATAATATTGCAAAAGTTGGTGTGTTTCAGACTTGTATCATTGCACTTCTGAAATGAAAAATGTTTCTTATGGTCCAAGTCCATTCTTGATATATTGTGACAGCCATTGCCCGTCACTGCAATAAATATCCTGCAGCGTTCACACTCTATTGATACTTTTGCCATGGCATTATCCAATGCAGTGAGAAACATGGCAGTCCCTATAAACCAACTGTGGAGGGCTCATGTCTTGGGATATTTGGGAGTCTGTTGGTGTTCTACTAGATGCCATTTTTTTCATTTTTTTAAAAATGTTTGGCTCACAAAAACGCCTTTACAAAATCTCAATGGTTGTACATCTAAAAAACACATTATAACTCAGTAAGTACAAACGTTAAGAACAAGACAAGCAATATGCTAGAAATTGAGTTTCCCCTCAAGCTACTAACATCAAATACTTGCCTTAACTAAAATGTTTGATCTCTAACTATTTACAATATTATGGCTGCATTAGATTTCGGACAGTTATTTCACTGATTTTTAACACTCGTACCACTGCTGATGTCAATGCAGCATTGTGGCCCGAAATAGTCTGTCCCAAAGAAATTGTGAAACAAGACCCTCTGTCGCACAAATCTCCTGAAGAGTGCTAGTCGCGGAATCCACGTGGCTTCACACTCCATCAAATGGTGCCTGAGTGATTGATTTGCTGGAACAATACAGATTTTACATTGTTGTTTTGCTCTCTCCTTGCTAGCACTTCTCCAGTGTGCCAAGTTTAGCCTTAACATTAGGAAGTCGTTAAGTGTCGAACTTTCTGGAAATTTTGTAAGATAGCTGGAGAGGCAACCTAATTTTTTTCTCACCCTGTGAAATTGGATTTACAGAGGAAGACATTCTGACTCTCGATTGTCTCTATCCAATCAAAGGATTCCAGCTTCTTCTTGACTTTCAATGCGTTAGATATAAGAGTGTCTACATCCAAGTTAACCTTAGATAAGGACTCTCACTCTGCTTTCCAGTGACGCCAGATGCCATTTTGTAATTGTGTGTATATAAAAGATTGATGACTTTGCCCCTTTTAAGCTTATGATACATTGACCCTCCGGTGGTGAGATCTGCTGCAATGAAGGAGGATTTTCATAAGTAGCTTCTTGGCTTGCCTTTAGTACCTGCTCAGAATGAGCACAGAAGGGCCAGACATGCTGACAACACACGCACTCCCATGCATACACATGGTGTAATGACTAAACATACTTGATAGGCATTTTCCGGGCTTTAAAGGGGCATTGAAAGTATTGCTGTACATTTTCATTTGTCATGGCAGTTTGCCATTAGGATAGGCAGTTGAGTCTCAAGACAATCAAATTGTTCATTGTAGGTGTGGCGTTCCTTCCACAATCACAGAATTGATGTGTTACAATACTGCACATGAAATGCAGATTACTCCTACGTCCTGTCCCCTTTCCTACATACAGACTTACGAGGGTCGAAATTGAGCCTTATGGTGCAAAATGCAGGTAACACAACAGGAATAAAAGAAACCGATTGGAAAACATGCATATTTTATCCAACATTTTTACAAGGCCTGTACTTTCATTACAATTGGAATCTCCAAAATGCGTGATTAAGGAAGGGACAGATCTTGGGTTCATATATGTTCCTGCAAACAGTACACTCTAGAGCTGCGGCAGGCAATCTGCACCCTTGCAAATGGTTTGGTTGACCTGGTCTATCACGGATTATGCTGGCTAGGGATGATGAGAGTTGTAGGCCAAGATGTCCAGATATTTGTAGGTTCCTCACCACTGGCCTAGAAGATACCTGGTGAAAGATTACACTTCACTCTGCATCAGGGAATACCAGTAGCTCCACAACACCGTAAATAAAATTGTATGTTTGGCAAACGACAGCCCCTGAAGCTAATGATTCAGATAAAACAAAGTCCACTTTTACCACCTAACAAGACGGTCTACTATTTGGGCCTCAACATTTGGACTTGCCATTAGCCACTGACAAAAAATTGTGTGCAGCATGTATGTGGAGAAAGTGACTTTTTATGCCGTCTAGTAGCTTTCAACTTGACATTTTTACTCTGCACTCCATTAACTCGCTTCTTTCCTAAGAATGCACAGGAAAAAAGCGTGCAGGTCATGTTATGAAGCTTTTTTAACACAACATTTTGCATTCCTGCACACAGTATGCACGACTTGCATTTTTATTAGTAAGCCAGGTTTACAAAAAGAAAGTTGAGTTCACATCTGACATTGGGACAAGTTAAGATGGATATCTGCTGTCCTAACTACTTCAATATACCACAAAAGAGGCTCTGTGTCACGTGCTTGTAGACTGTTTGACACACCAGTGATGCTTGTTTTATGCATGGAAATCTGCTTAATGTTTGCAATTCCAAAAAAGGCATACCGACTGGCAACTCCTTGCCCCCAAAACCATGAGCCGATACTCCTCCAGAATCTTGTTTTTCTTTGCCGCCTGTGGCTCGTTTCTCCTTTTAGACACTAAAACCAGGAGTACACATCCCAGTGCAATGGAAATAAAATCTACATCCTTCCTGAGTAACACTGCCATGTTGCAATCAATATCTAAATGGCGAACATGCATTTTGTACAGACATCATGTGCAGTCAGATTTTTAATGTTTAAAAAAAACGTTTCTTTGCAACTTGTAGGGTATGCTACGTAGACTCTGTTTACTGTTAACATGAGCAGACATTTTTCAAGACTCAAGTAAAATCTCCACATTTTATGCCCAGACGCGGAACAGTTTTGCAGCTTTTGGAGTCCATGCACCATACCAGAAGGGACCTTTCAAATCTTACGAGGATATTTCTGTGCCTGCTCAGAAGACTTCGAGTTGATTATACAATAATTTCCCCTCTTGTATGGGTAGGCACTGTTTCTCGTCTTAGTACACAGAAGATGTGTATCTTCAGGCAACACACACTGAAGAATAAGGGAGTGCGGAGCCTAAATATAGGTCCATCAGCAACTGTTCTTTAACCAGTACAGTTTAACCATCAGCTATTCTGCATGGCCATGACAATGGCATCTAGGTTGCTAGTGACAAACATTGCAATAACAGCACTAAGTGGAGTTGACTGGAGGAAAACTATGTGCAGGAAAAGCTGTTTTGTACCTTTTTTTAATTTTGCCTTTTTGCCAAACCCCTCCCTGCCCAGCTGACTAGACTACTTTTGGATACAGAATATCCTTCCTCTGCGACGCAGAGCTGACTGGAGTTCACTGAGGCTCAGTGGGCGGTGTACGGAGGAAAGTGAGGCGAATAAAAAAGCATTACTAAGATAGTGATGGCGGCAAATGTCTACTGCAATAAACCCCCTGGGTACTCGAACACGTTTGCAGGTAAGACTGGGAGCTGACATTGTGAGTGTGATGGACCCAGTGGGAGTTCAGTCTCCCGGTGGGGAATTGCAAATTGACACGTATCATGTCCCCTCCCCCATGGAAAGTGTAACATTCTCAGAGTTTGCCTGGAAATGGGCAGGTGGAGGAGACTTTCAAGGAGTGTACGGATTGGCAGTTGCTGATTGCTCTAAAGCAAACGAGTGACGAACCACTGGAGGAGGGGAATGGCGCCCTGTGTGGACAAGCGTCCAATAAAGTGCCAAATATGAAATCTGGTGTGAAATTTCAAGAAAATGAGCCCAATCTAATGAATACACATGGAACTTTAATTGGTCCAAGGCATAGTCAGTGTAATAGCCTCCGCAGTTTGGGAATGGGGAAGTTGGGCTCTTTCGAACAAAATACATAGCAGTGTCAGCCCCCATTGGCCCCCCAGCACCTCTTCCATGTGGGGGATACCAGCTACTGGCCCCATACTGTTACTAACCAAATAATGGACAGACAATAGTCCTACATTTTGGAAACAGGTCACAATTTATTGGAGCATAACAAGAGGGGCAGTCCCAGCCCTAAACACATCATGGTACATTACCATACTTTTTCAAAGGTGGCCCGACAGCAGGGCAATACAGTTCTGGATGTTCACGGTGTCCCCTTGCCACCCACGGCTTTCGCAAGGCGCCAGACATACACTCCAGATTGTACTGCACGCAGTACTCCTTCTCGGGCCACTGAAACTTGCAGGTGAGGAATCTCAAGTGTTTCTAAGGTACTCGGTGCCCATCGTCCGAGTTTGGCTTGAGTGTGGCCCTCTGGAAACCTGCCCGTGGTTGAAGCCGCGGCTTACTCCTCTTCCCGGCTAGGAATGCCCCGAACTCCGCCACGCTTTGGGGGTGGCCCGCCCCACCACCCCCAATGCCCCCATGCTCCACTAAAACTTGCCATCGTTGTAGCTGTAACCGACCTTCCAGAAGGCCCCCAGAATGGCTGTGATGAACAGGCCATTCCCCCATCCAACAGATGCACAGCGTCTGCCATGTAGTCGGGAGGGACAAAGTGGAGCCCTTTCCGAGTTCTTAATGTTCCCCTTTCCTTTAGCCGCCCATGATAAGGCAGCGGACATACGCTTCTGATTGTACTGCATGTCGTAATCCTCCCTTAGACTTCTAAGGTGGCCCCATAAGCAGGGCAATGCCAAGTTCTGAATGGACACGCTGTCCCCTTGTCGCACACAGCTTTAGCAAGGCAGCAGACATACGCTCCAGATTGTCTTGCATGCCATACTCCTTCCTAAAACAGGTGTGTCCTACAAAACCCAAAGCCCTCTGCCTTGAACCTTTTCTGCTCCCTCTGTTGAGCCTGCGACTGGACTTCCCCCATGCCCTGTGCGATGCCTTCCCGTGCCATTGCAATCTGGGCACCACCTCCGACCTGATGATGTCGGTACCAGGCAAATCTTGCCAGTGCGCGCAGACCCATTTGAATTTGAGCCCATGGTCGGGCCCCTTCCGCTGGTGGCCAGATCCTGCCACCCAACTGCGCCATCGGCACCTTGTGGGCTGCACAAAACGGGTGTCTCCCCTGTCATGTATGTGCAGGTTGGGGGGGCTACTAAACAAGATCTATTGGTACCATTCCTGGGGCAAGGTGGTTTTTTTGCCCACCTTACACTTGTCCCGTAACTTATGTCCCAGTTCAGCACCCACCATCCTATAGCGTTCAGTCTCCTTGGGCCATAACCTGCTTTCCCCTGCTTACCTTTGTAAATCAGTACTGGCGCTCTAGTGCCGAAAAACCTGCTGGTGGCACAGGACTACCTAATCACTTGATAGTCTATGTGCCCCCCCTGCCCAAACCTGGTGGCGGGCCCGCCCTGTTTGTCGAGGCCCTTGAATTGTACACAAACCCTAATTTCAACCCTAGGTGTACTTGTGCCATCCTCCTGTTTTGTCATGGCATTCCTCCTGAGGCCATGTCCCACCGCCTGCCCAACCTCACAGGGTCATGGTGCTGTGTTACTGGGCAGCTCTACCAATTGTATGTAACCACAATTGCAACTTACCAGTGTATGTATGCAATCACCCGGTCTTACTGCACGGAAGTACCAAGTGTAGGTGTCCGTTCTGGTGCATTCCTGTCCTGGGCATTAACTTGCACCCCAACCATAATTGAAAAAAGATAAGTTGCTCATGCAACCGTCCACTTTTTTTCCCTGTGTATGCCATTGCGGGAGGTCCCACCATTTATGAAAACTTTTGGAGGTCCCTGAGCCGTGCTACTGGACAGACCCTTCCGTTGTACATAAAGCAAACCTTGCACTTATCGTACCTTTCTGCCATCCTCCAGTTTTACCACTGGTATGTCATTGTGGGAGTTCCCCCACAACCTACCAAACCTTTTCGGGATCGTAGTGCTGCGTCTCAATCACACTCCCGGGACCAGGCGGAGGTGGTCGTAGACGTCCTCTATTGTCTTCATATCCTATGGTAACGCAAGCACAAATCTGTTATTCACACTGCCAATCTGCAGAGCCGTGCCCCCTCCTCCCCCACCCCCATCTGGCCCCATCTATAAGTGGCCACCCTTGGTGGGACCCCAAGTCCCCAACCTTGGTTCCCGTGGCCAATCAACTGCTGGTGGGCTAACGCTGTGGTATGAACTACGACGCTGCTGCCCGTGTGCAATCCACCAAGCCATCTGTTTTTAAAAACTGACAGTGAACCCGGACGTGGTCAGGGTTACCGCACATTTACTGTGGTGTTGGTTTACCCCTACACATTTCACTCCCATGTTAATACACCCTTCTATGTAGGACTGTCTGCCCCACTGGCCTGCTATCCCTAACGCGGACAATGAAAGCAGACAAGTGGAGAGGGGCATTGAAGGCGAGATAACCACCCCTTATTTCCTTTCTGTTTAGTCTTCATTCCTTTTACATTGACGTTATTCATTAAACCTAATGGAAACAGGCAATTGTGTTCACCCAGTGACCTTGAAATGAAGATTGAACCCAAAATGCAGCTGTACCAGGCTTGCCCCATCTGGCGGTGACCGTTTCCCAAAATTGACTATAACGGGCTGGCCCCGCCGTAATGGAAAAATGGTGCGCAATTATAACTACCCATTCCTTTCCTTTATGCCCCAGTACCAGTGGCACCCATTAACGATCAATAAGCTGCCACTCGTGTGTTTCAGAATCTGCACCAGCAACCCTGGTTGAACTCTGGACAAATTCCAAAAACCATGACCACCTTACCGATGAGTATGCTATGTTCACTGTACCTTGGGCCTAGTCACCTCAAATTATGTATAAATGGATGTAAATAAACAGACCCTTAAGTTATACGTGGAAGGTAATTTAAACACATTGTGCATTCATGACGCCCTTCAGTCTTACCAAAAACATGTCGCTGTGGGAGCGCCCCACAGCTTACCAGCCCTTTTGGGATCATTGTCGCCTTCCTAGTCACACTCCTGGGACCAGACTGAGGAGGCCGTAGACGTCCGATATTATTCCCTGTCCTATGATGACACATAAGCACACATCTGTTATTTGCATTGTACATCCGCAGAACCGTGCCCCCAGTTGGTCCATCCATCCACCTTATGTTCCCCTGGCCAAACCAGCCGCTGGTGCGGACCTCAATTTCCTGGGCATTCATGACGTCTGCCTACAGCCATTCCCTTTTTAAGCACCATGGGTGCACTTGGCTGGAGTCCTGTTAAAACAGACCTTGACAAAGCCAAACGTTTTTGGCCTGTGTACATTACTTCTTGCCAGGCGTGCTATTATATCCCCGATACTTAAACATCTTGTAGCTGCTACCACAAATATGGGCTCGGTCTGCAACAACCAACCCTCTAGCGCTGCAGGGAACAACGGAGAAAGAAAAAACTTGTGGCCCCAAGTTCACTTTACCAAGTTTTTGCCCTCCTGTAAAGCTAGATAAACCCTGTAGCAAGGTGGCCTGTGAGGGAACACACAGCAATGCCCTACACATTGACTGCCACGGTATACATTTTAAAACCTGCACCCATTGCCTTATCAATGCAAAAAACCTTGATCCCTCCCCCCTACAAGCGAGCATAATGGATTCTACACTGTATATCCAGGTTTCTAACAATCGGGAATGGCGGAACAAAAGGAAACTTTACACTCCCTTGCGGCACGGAAAATTGATCTTGCCGAATACCAATATAGACATTACATTATGTAGCAATGGCACAGCGTGTTCACCTCGCTTGCTACCCATTCCTTTAAATGGCCTCTCGGTCGGCGGCTTTGTGCGACAATGCTGAAGCTAAAAGAAAAACTGCCCCAGTAACAGATTGCAACAGCCGCGAAATTACTAAATGCACGTACAAAAGGACAAACCGTCCTATCCTACAAAAGACTGGAACGTGCAGCGTATAAAGCCCACTTTCGCGGGCATATAGGTAAACACCCTCCTAAGCGGGCCACCATACTTTTTAACTCATCTAGTAAATCCTGTTCCTATTTCGTTATACATTTAAATTGGAACACGTGGTAGACTACGGAGCAAGCAACAGTACAACTCCAACAATGTTGAAGTGTACATACGTGTGCAACGCTGTCCGTGCCTTTTATCTCACTTCAAAACTTTGAGAGCATCCCTCTCTAATCAACTAGCGTGCATGAAAGAATAAATCCTTACCAACATATGCATACCTATGCACACACGAACAGATGTAGGCGGGGACGCAATGGGGCGCATCCAACACCACCCTTTAGTTCCAACTATTGCAACCCAGCAGTATATTAAATTGACCCCTGATAACCCGCTTACAGAAAGTCGGCAACACAAAACGCTAGGACAACACGGTGGCCAACGCAAGTGCTCGTGTCACTGGGCCGTCTCTCCTTGCTTGTAATAAAAAGGCCCCTATCAAATTCATCTCTGCGCAATCAAAATAACCTATTACTTTCAAATCTGGTGGAGTCAACGGTGAGTCTCTAAGAGCCAGCCTTCCAGTTTAGGAAAGGCTTTGCAAAATCTAGAGTTACAACTGAAACGGTGAATAACTCTACACTGACGTGCTTCGATAGTATTGCTTAGAGCTGTGGCTGGATTGGAAATCCTGACAAACCCTGCCCATGCTTTGATGACTAACAGTTTTACTTCAAATGTACCACTTTGCTTTAATAATCAGTAGTGATCATTGAAGACACAGATCCTGTTTATGAACTGCTCGTGGCATAACAATGGTCATGAGTCAGGTGCTACGTGTTTGCCTTGAAAGCCCGAACACAACGCAGCACAACACAGGTTTGAATATCGGCGCGCGCGTAGAAACTACTGGCTACTATTAAGCACTCTAGCATGAACGATACATTAAAACGCCTGTGTTGCCATAAGTCTGTCTCCACCCTGATCAAACAAATGGATCCTCAAGGATACTCCACTACGAGAAAGGGGTCAGTGAGCAAAAATATGATCCAAATACAAACCCCCGTGCTGCATCCTAATGCAAACAACCCTGTGCCGAATCCCCCAATTCCCCCACACAAGGTAGTACCATCCTTTACCTGCACGTGGCAAACCTAGGCCCGTCTTGGCAAAAGTACCTTTACTGCATGAGAAATGCACAAATTCAAATCAAAACGGTGTGTCTTCCATAGACCCGAGGCGCACATGCTTTGTAGAAAGCTCTATTCATGTGTGAGAAATGCCCCCGACACATATGTATTTGATTTGCAAGCAAAAGCTCTAGAAACTATACCAATCCGTTTCAAAGAAACCACCCGAAGTATTTGCATTAAAATTAGAAACCAGACCAACACGAAGCATTTGAATTATCAAATAGAAACACAAGTTCTTTTGAGCATATGATTTGGGATTGTTATGAACTAAGGTCTTTCTGGAGTGAGGTAACTACGAAGATGAATGAAGTTCTTCTGATGCATTTGGACTTTGATTATACAACTGTAATTTTGGGTGAGGATGACATGGTGGATGATCTCTCCTTTCCACAGAGGTGTTGGTTTTTCAGGGTGTCAAATTCTGCCAAAAAAATTATATTGAGAAAATGGAAAGGTGATGACAGACCGACAATTTCAGAATGGATGGATGATCTGAAACAAGTATCCAGAATGGAAAGATTGATTTTATACAGGGATAAGAAAATGAATTTGTTTGATCAAATTTGGGGCCGATTTTTGGATTTATAAGACTGTTGTCTGCATGGTTTAAATCAAATCTGTAATTTTCCTCTTTTTAGGGAATGTGTATTCATTAATGTGGTGGTCCTGACGCATTTAAATGTACAACTCGACATAAATCAGATAATTCCGGGTCATCGGCCACCCACTCCCCGAAAAATAAAAACCGCGTTCTAAACCATTTCAAAGGTACAAACACAATGTATTTACATTAGACTGTTGAAACCCATTTGACAAAGTCCCTTTGTTGAAACCCATTCACCGCACCACGGTATACCTTTTAAAAAACACAAACCCGATGCCTAAACTTGAAACATTCCCCGACCCGCAGTTTGACCCATTTACGCGCAAAGATGCTGCATTTATATTACAACATTGAAATCCCTGCACTGCGGTTTACCATTTAATAGCACAAACATGATGCATCACCTGCAACACCGCCCCGCGGTCTGAACCACAAACAAGACGCATAAATTAGCGCTATTACAACTAAACCATGCATGCCTCTTTTCCATTTCCAAATAGATTTGGGTCTCTATCTCGGCCGGCAGAAAACAAAACACCTCACACTTTTCACCAACGTAGCATAAGGCACAGTGGCCACTCCGCCATTGTATCTGGTTGTGGACCTACCGTCGCCCATACCAGGCTTGGCCCCTTTGCTGTGCGCCTAATGGCGGCAACCTCGTTTTTTGGCCGGCGCTGCGGTTTAATCAATTTTTAACAAACCCGATGTAATTAACTCGTCCTTGTCACAATCTCCGCATCGCACGCCGTTAAAACCTTTCAAAGCAAAAACACCATGCATTTAGTTTACACATTGAAATACATTCACCCCTCTCCGCACCGCGGTTTAGTCCATTCCAAAGAAAGGATGCGACGCAATATTACAATCCTGAACACATCCCTGCCACAATGGTTTAATCCCTTTCAAATAACAAAACAATTTAAATTACACATTGTAACCAACTCTCCGCACCGCACCTCGGTTTACTACTTTCACAGCAAAAACACGATGCATTTTATTTAACAATTAGCTCATCGTACACAAAGCATTCAAAATAGATGTGGGCCACCAAAACAAACATGCGCTGTAAATAGCATCCACCAAACGGTCCTGGCCGCATGCTGACGCCCAACAAGGAAAACGATCCCCAACGTAAACTTGGCTGCGACACGAGCAGAACAACAAAATTGCATTCAAGGAAGCGGCCCATGCCGACGCTACACAGAGAAACCGCTCCAGTAGCCCCCCCCTCCCCGCCGAGACCTCCCACATCTAACGGCGTTACAGTGAACACTAGGTAAAGCGTACCATGACAAATCAATACTACCATGTCCCTATGCTTTCCCTTCCTTAAATGTAATCATACTCTTAATCCCAAAGCATTTCTACACAGCAGTCTCGTTAACAAAAGGCAGCATTCAATGCACACGGCGCCCTCACAAAGGACCAACAAACGAATGGTCATAACGGCTCGCTGGCCCTAAAATCCTTCGAGCCCTAAGATCCTTCGTCCCGACTGGCACCCACGAGAACTCACTCCCCCATAACTGCCCAAGTGGCGAGGTGAAAAAGCCGTGATTGCCAACAGAAGGAATGCGCGTGTAATGCAATTGTTCCCATTAAAGCATGCCTCAAACATGTAATTCTTTGCCAATCCCCTATCGTCAGAGCTGTGCCGACAGCCTCAACGATAGATCAACGACCACGTCTCACCCAGCGAGGCGGTCAGTGTCGCGTGAAGGCCCTAAATTATATTTGAAGGCAAGCACTCGCCCTTAAAGCCGGAGGCGCCTACGGCCGCCCAACTACTTACCCAACCTTTGTAAAAGAGATCAAAACACACGGCTAATTCGCCGGAGGGGGACTGCTTCGAGCTGGGGAGGCACTGTTTAGGCAGGGGGGGGGGACTGGAAAGAGGCTGGGCTCGTTTGTTCTTCTTGCTGATGGATAAAAATCTATCAGCAGTGATTTTTGGATACCGAGGCTTGAGCCTCATTACTCCATCTTCTTGGGTTGAGTATGTAGTCGTGGGTTTGTTTTCTTCTTGGTCTGTGTGGTCTTGTCACAGTAGAGCTGGTTTCACAGGATCTTCGCAGTGATGGGCCGCAGGTAGCGGTCGAAGGGGTTTGCAGTGGTGGCAGTGAGTCTTCTGATCAGAGGGTTCGGGTTCTGATCCAGTCCTTGGCCGAAGTTCTTACTCAGCTTCGCTAGATGTTCGTCCAACATCTCGATGTCCAGGTCTCTGTGAAGGTCTGCAATCCTTGTGAAGATTGGAGCTCCAGAAGATATCCGCAGGGCCTTGTTCTGGACTATCTGAAGACTCTTCCGGTGTCGCTCATGGCAGGTCATCCATGCTGGGGAGGCATACGTCAGGGTTGGTCTGATGATCGCCTTGTAGACGTTGATCTTTGTCCGGAAGGGCATGGACTTGCTCTTCAGGAGTGGGTACAGCGCTGCCATCTTTCCTGTTGCCTTCTGCTGAGTATTCTTGATGTGGCTTTTCCAGTTGAGTTTGCTGTCCAGGGTCACACCGAGGTAGCGGCTGCTGCTCTCCCATTTGATGGTCTCCCCGTTGAGGCTGATGTGTGGGTGCTCCCTGATCTTCTTTCTGGTGAACAGCGTTGCGGTTGTCTTGCTGGTGTTCAGTTCTATCCTCCAGTCGCTGTACCACTTTGCAATGGTATCCAATGAAGCTTGCAGGTTCTTTACCACTTCCTTTTCGCTGAATGACTGGGAGATGACTGCAACATCGTCTGCATACAGCGCCAGGTCGGTCTTGTGGAGATCTGTCGGGATGTCGTTGGGCTCAAGTCCATCCCCGCCCTATATACTTGTCCCCAGGGCACGCCGGATGCTCCTGCCCTGGAGATGCCCCTTCCTCCAGGAGGGGGGACAGAACCTAACGAGGGGATGCGGGCGGCCAGAGGGGCGTCCCGCTATGTGGGATGTCCCTCGAACGCCCCCTACGGGGGCTTGGACATCCTCTCAACACTCAAAGTAGCCAATCTGGGGTGCAACATAATACGCAAATGCTAAATAACTGTGAGAGAGGAGGTGATTCTGTTTTTTTCCCCAATGAGAGGCCGGAATTAGCAGCTCATCTTGCTAGAGAGTTAATGGAGCCAACTACTAAAATCGCACAACAGAAAAGACGCTGTCTGTCCTATGTGAAGGATCGACTTCTTGCATTAGACAAATCATTGAAACAAGCTGGTATGAGTGCTGAACAACAGGTAGTAGTGAAGGAGATAGAAGCCCCAGCCTTTGGAGAAAATGAGCGGCCTGTAGAGCGAAAATCTATGCAGCAACAAACAGATGAATTAGACTTACACTGGGACTTGGCCTCACAGAATCACAATCTGGAAATTGAGCAAATGGCTCCTGAAGTGCTCAGTCCAAGTAGGGAAGAATTTATGCAAAAGAATAGTGGAAAAAATTGGGGCTCTATTTTGAACAGTGAGTCCCAGAAGGAGGTGGAGGAGTACAGGGAAAGTGAATCCAACACCCCCTTGTCAGTCTCCTTTCGGCAGGCCTCAGAGTTCAAGATGGAAACAACGGAAAGTTGAGGGGGTTCTGAGAATGGATGATGGGGCCTCTATCCAGCAAATAGTGATGACTTCTCCAGTATTTTTGGCACCATTTACAAAACTCTATGAAGCCTTGTGTACCACTCGACAGGATCAATCCGCTCTCATTGCAGTTATTTCTAACAAGATGGTGGGGTTGGAAATGCTGGCTAACAAGGTAGACTCGTCTAGATAAACGGGCAGAAACCTCGGGAAACTGGCAAAATCGCTTGTGTGATCTAGCAAGAAGAGAATGCACGGATAAAGTTTTGCTGATGGATGCTGTATTAGCCGATTGTAAATGGATGGGAGACGAATGCAAATAACTGAAGGAAGTGGAAAGAGACCCCCCGCCCTCCAGCCATCATTAGAAAAGGAGACGAATTTTACTAAGGAGGGGGTCCTGATCACACCAATTGAATCAGCACCCCCGAAATCTACTAGGGAGGAAAACATCTCAATGTTTAAACCTAAGAAGCCCTCGTAAGCCACTAAAGAGCCAGCAAGTGGTAGTAAGAAACCTACACAACAGAAAAAAAAATTTGAAAAATATGTCAATGCGACTAAGCGGAAATTGAATGGTTCAGGAGCCTTTTTAAGAAATGTACGCTCTCCACCTCCAACGGATAATAGACCCATTCCCAAACATGCAAGGAAAGAGCTGATGCTTCAGTTGAGTGAAGTGGTAGGTGACCCGCTGATAAAATCTGCGGTAGAAAGTCTTCCTGAAGTAGTCGATCTCTCAGATAGCTGCCTTAGTGACCTAATTGAGAAGTTGGAGGATGCGACAGCTGGAACGATTTTAGCAAGACGGAATGGGCCGAAATTGAGAGCCAAATGGCCCTTGCTACCCAACCTCATAACCTGTCAAATCATAAAGGAAACCTCAAGCAAACGCAGTCGTTGGCTACGAAGGTCACGGTGCGATTCCAAACAAAGGAAGATAAATGAAAGAAAAGTGGCCAAGTAAGGGACCAAATAATATCTCGGGAAAGGGTGGCAAGGCCGAACGGAAAGTTGGAATCCCATAATCATCCTCAGACTGAACACATTTTTTTTTTTTTTTTTAGAAATAACGGCCTTTTGAGCCATCTATACAAGGTTTTTCTGCCTGCTTTTGTGTACGGGCAAAGCATAGAATGCTGAAAATGTAGCACCCCTTTAAACGCAAACGTTTGGGACAGATGTGCCTAGGCTTGGCAAAGTTGCAAATGTGCCTTGAGGAGTTAAGCAGTTGAACATGGCCTTGTACAAAGCCTGAACAGAGCAGGGGTAGTAGCTTGAATTCCGGAGACACTGTATGCTATGCTAATAAGAGGGGTAATGTGGGGGCGCCGCATTCTCAGCAGTGAAACAGCTGAGTTGAAATCAACTCATTCAGGCTTTGAAATGCAACGGGGTAATAACTTTCAGATCAACGTGTTCTTGTTGGTATGAATGTTGCCTTTGCATAGGGGGGCTGCACCAGACACACGGCAAATGTTGTCTGGGAGGTATGCGTCAACTAGAAACGTCTACAGTAATATGTGTAATCGTCATTTGCAATTTTGTTTGGTCATTGCAGCTACGCGTTCAGTTTTTGGATTGCATTACAAAAGTTCAATAGCCAGCAGTAAAAGCATAGGGGTTACAAAAAATCAATCTACAATGAACCAGCTTCATAATATTTTCTTTTCTTTCAATTGTATTTTGAGAAAACGCTGAACAAAAAAATGTTTTATAAGCCCATGTCCATCTGGCAGCGGCTGTGGTTAGCAGTTTATGGCAGCGTGGGGTGAGGCATTTGGATTGGTCAGTGATGAGGGATTGCAGCGTGGTGTACAGCTGCAGCAATTGCCTAATTAAAGAAACATGCACTTAAAGATCAGGCTTTGCAGCACTGGTTTCTTTCTATAAGACCTCTGGTGATAGACCCTGCCTTATGCAGCAGCTCATTCCTCCTGCGTGAAGGCGGTTTAGTTCTTCTGTTTACAGGTCAGGTTATGGTGCACGTGCATAACAAGTTCTTTACGTGACTTTTTTCATCCAAAATGCTTATGAAGGCTGCATCTGCGCCCATCCCCTGGGCACAACCACCAAGTAATGTGGTAATGTTTACCTGGGGCCATCATGCTCTGGCAATTGGGCGCGCTGAGTTGCATTGCCATTTAGAGCTGTCGCTGGTAGTAGGCTCATGCTTTCAGGTCTTCTGGTCACTGTGCTCTCATCTAGTGGTAATTATCTAAATCGCACTGAAACGTTACACAGCAGGCGCTGATGCTCCTGGGAGCACTGATTGAAACGAAAGCTAAACTGAGCACGGATTAAAATGAATTTCGAACCCTGGACACGTAGGCCATTCCCCTGCGGGCCTCGGCCGGAGTCCTTTTCTCCACTTGGTCAGTCGTTTGTGGCACCAGGTGTTTTATTTTTTTTCTTTCCTGCCTTTTAAAAAAGAAATCCCCCCCCCCCCCCCCAACCGCCCTCCATCACACAACTGTCTCCCCTATTCACTACCTTTGTGGTCGTATTTTTCTCCCGCTTATGCTGGGACAAAAACGCCTGTTTGTCCGGCGGGCAGACACCCATTTTCTCAGCTTAGAGGCTGGGACTGGAGCACCAGTGGGACGCTTGTTTTTATTGTGATGCGCATTTGCTTTGTGCCCAAAGTGTTGATTTTGTCTCTTGCACTAGGACTTCCGCCGCCTGGCTCCAAAGCATCTTCCAGAGTTAATTTCAGAGGAATTACAGCGACCAGTAAGCTATTTGATAAGTTGTACTCTCGGGGTTCCATGAATTGCACCGAGCCGTTAATATGGGTGCAAGACTTTACTGGGTTACTGAAGTTGGATAGGTAAATACAGGCGGTGAGTCAAGTAGGTACATATATAGGGAGGGAGCTATCCACCGGCCCTTCATCCAATACTCTCAAGGCCCCAACTCAATTACATGGAATGTACAACCCATACTACAGACAAACATTCCAGACCAACATTCCAACAGGCACAGCACGCACTCATATCAACCAAGAGACAGAGATCTAAACACAAAACTATTTTCTTTTTTTTTCTTTACATCATTCTGGGGATCTCCACTGGGGGATTTCCAATCGCAGGAGGAGTTGTCCCTGCGTCCTAACTTTAATACCGGCAGGGCAGAGGATGCCCCATTGGTGGCTACCAGTACGAGTTTGCTCCGAGGTTACCTTTGCGAGGGTTAAATCTTCCATCTGCAACATCGAAGTTCCCCCTTGTGTGGCTAATGTTACCAGGACCGTTCCCGATGCTCCCCCCATCGAGGACTAATCCTATTACCTTGAAGACTATACCTCGAGAGAGTTAGAGCTTTCTGCAGCCATTCCATCCAGTCAGGCCTACTTAAGAAAATGAGCCTGTTTTGACAGTTGGCGCCACCATTTCCCACTCCTGTCACAACGTCTCACAAAATGAAATGACAAAGTCAAGTGGCACAATTAGTTCATAGTCCTCTTCCATCGTGGGGTCTACTGATTCGCGACCTAGGTCTAACCCTAGTGCCTTTCTATGGGAAAAAGGCTGTTTGCGCCAAAAGTGGAATGGTCAGCACCAACACAGATGTCTCTACCACCAACCTTGTTGTTAGCCCCCACATCTTCTCATCTATATTATATGTAATAATGATAATGGTGTGTTATTTATATAGCGCCTTAATCCAAACCGCTTTACAGAGCACATATTTGCATTCAATATCACCCAACCGAAATTGGTGCTCATTTATCGACCTCGGAAGGATGAAAGGCTGAGTTGGCCTTGCCGGGATTCGAACCTGCGACCTGCAGATCACGCTCCGATCGCAGCAGCGAGCGCTCAACCCACTGAGCTACCTAACCGGCGGTACAGATCGCTAGCTATGCTGACCTGGCAACCAACCTTTGCCTCATCGTCCGGGTAGGAGTAGCCAGTCATCAGAAAATACTTTCTTTACCAGATTCCAAGCTATCATGCATTCGGAACCAGTGAAATATTACTTTAAAGATATTTGTTTCAGGACTAAATTCTAAAACCAAGATCCACCCAAACCTGTGGAAAAAGTATTAGAGCCTACTCAGCCAGTAAACATCACTAAGACGACTCCGGTGGCACCTCTTCCACTAATTGGGCCAATACCTTTTTCTAATGACCCGTCTGTGTGTCCCACAGATCAGCAGGATGACGCTCTACAGGAAGAAGAGGAGATGCCTTCTTGTGCAAGAGTATTCCATGACCTGCTTTTGGATTTGTTAAACTTTCTGGATATTCCCATCCTGGAATACCCTCCTACTCAAGCGGGAGTCCTGCTAGGAGCCATTTCAATAAGGGCAATAAAGGTATGTCATTGGCCTACAGAAAGACATTCTCACTGAAGCGAGAAAGATGTGGACAAAGCCAGACTCAGTTACTTTGCTATGACTGATGCAGACTGAGCAAGTCTACGTTCTTGTCCCCGGCCGCCCTGGTCAGTAATGGTGGCTATCCTTTTGTATTGCAGACTGGCTTCTTCCTCTGCTCCGAATATTTTGAGTAAGGAAGACGAGCCCTTGAAGCTCTAGGCAAGAAAGTCTATACCAACTCTGCACTGTAATTACGCCAGGCTAATGCTACAGCATTACTGGCAACGGCAACCAAATCTGACGTTATCCATTGTAGTTTGAAAAGTATATTTCGCCTGTACATCTTGAACAGGATAAATGAGGTCTAGTGGATGCTAGAGTGATCACCCAGGGCTTCCTAGAGATGGAGGCTCGTCATGTGTATACCTCTTTAATAGAAGGCACCAGAGATGCAGACACCTGTAGGCTAGTGTGGCTTCTTGCTACCAAGTTTACAAAGAGGGTCCCTGATAAGGTCGTTGACCATCCCTTTCATGGGGTGGATTTGTTCCACCATACGATGGACTAGGCGTTCTCAAAAAAGAAAGCTTGGACCCTCACCACTAAAACAGGACGAAAAAGCAACAAAAGTCCTCGGTTCGAGGGATTTTCTCTCCCTTAGCCCCAGCATCTGGAGCCTCTCCAGCCACAGAGGAGAATCAAAATAAATGAGAAGATCCCACAGTAGGTGGAGAATTTCCCTGAACATCAAGTACAGTAAAACCACCCCCAACTATCTGTAGGTGATTGTAGTGGGCAGCAGGGGTTTCAGATTGCCCCCAATGCAGATCAATCCCCTTTCTTGAATGAAATTCCAAGTTTCTCAATGAGAGTCGTAGAGTAAGTGCCATTCACGGAAAGGGGACAACGGTTTTATTTCAGGCTCTTTTTGGTGCAAAAATCCAACCAGGCGGCCTGCGCACCATTTTGGATTTGGAGGATTTCAGCCTGTATCTCCTCCTAGAAAAAATAAAGATGATCACTCCAGCCCAGATCCATTCTCCTCTTCAACAGGGAGACTGATCTGTGCAGTGGATCTGAAGGATCCACATCCGAATGTGGGCCCCTCACTGCAGGTTTCTGCGTTGTTGCATTGGTGGTCTCTACTTTCAGTAACCAAGTACTTCTTTTTGACCGGAATAATGCACCCAGGATATTTACCAAAATGATGTCCTGTGTTTGTGTGTGTATTGTTTTGTAGTCCTCATTTATATAGTCCCCATTTGTATGGCGTCAATGCGCTGCTTTGTGGTTCGAACGCCCTCTGTGACCGTACTCTGTGTGTGTGAGATTCTAAGAGTTCATTTAAAGATGCATGTATTCCTTTTGCTGAGTTAGGACTTGGGCTGGCTGGGCTCCTTTAAGCAGCCATAGCTCGGGCATATGGGCAGGTGCTGTTGTTGGTGTAGGATATAGTGTTAGTGCTGGAGATTCGATGTGTGCCCAGCTAGACTGATATTTTCCGTAGGTTAACGCTGTATGCTAATGGCAGTGGTGTTGAGGTACGTCAGGGGTTTCAGTGTGGATGGCTATGCGAGCTGCTAGACCTGAATTGCATAGTCATTGCTGCATTCTAAAGTGCATGGATGGGTGGCCGTGCCTGCAGCTTTTGTCCAGAGTTTATCTTCGATGTTGTTTTTCTAGTTCCAATGCAATTGGCTGGTCTGGTCAGTTGTGGGCTCCTTAGGTTGAGAGCTTGAGCTGTGGGAGAGGGCCCGGAGGGACAGGGGAGTGATGTGCAATTGTCTGTGCTTTGGGGAAGAGGGGGCGACTTTGTCACTGTTTGCCACTGCGAATGCTGCCGGCATCCATGGAGGTTTGGATGGGTAGGTGTGGTGTTGAGTTTGGGCCAGTGTTTCTATGCGCGTATTGACGGTATAGAGTGTGAAATGGTTTCAAGAGGAGGAAGGGAAAAGCCAGGTTTTGAGGACCTTTCTGAATGCCAAGTGATGGTCAATGTTGCGGTTGTGCAGGGCCAGGGTGTTCCAGTTGATGGGTGCTTGGACAGAGAAAGAGGAGCCACCCAGTCTGGTACAGTTGTAATGTGGGCCAAGTAGGACAGATGCTGAACCAGATTTGATTTTCCTTGAGGGATTATAGCAAGCAACTTTGTCTTGGATGAATTTTGGGCCGGTGTTGTGGATGCCACGGTGAGTGATGCACATGGATTTAAAAGTAGTGCGTCAACCAATAGGGAGCAAATGGAGGACGCTTTGTAGGGCTGATGTGTTCTCTAAGTGGGAATCTTATGAGCAGGCGGGCCGCAGCATTTTTGATTCTTTGCAGTTTCCGTAGCTGGAACGCTGGTGCTCCTAGATAAAGGCAGATTGCAGTCCACAACGCAACACGATAGCCATCACTGGAAGTTCACCTCCAGTTCCGAGCCACATCAGCAAGGCATTGTGGGTATGCAAATTAGGAGGATCGTCCGTTCAGTATAGTCCTGACAGCCCTATACTACACTAATGATCCCTAGTAAGGGTGAAACCAGGTATGTAGTTGTCCTAACAGCTTTGGAAAATGTCTGTCTTGGGTCAATAGCACTACCCTCCAAGACAATTTCCTGGAGATACATATTTGAATTTGGGCTAATGTTCATATCCACAATTCCTTGCTGGTGTGGCTTGGAACTGGAGGTGAACGTCCAGTGATTGCAACTGGGTGGCATTGCTGAATGTGACTTCGCTAAAATGGACTCTTCTACTTTCACATTTCAGGTGAGAGGGTTTATTTTTTCAAGCCTTTTTAAACCCAACATCAATTTCTTGGTGTTTCATTTGTATATATTTTTATCTGGACCTGTTGGTCAACTGGTGGAAGTCGTCCTTGATGGTTGCAAACGACCTGACATTTGTCGGCTTCTACTGGGAGACTCACACGGGAAGGGTTTTTCCAACGACAGAGGGAATCACAAACATTCAGAAGACATGCTCTTTGTTCCTGAACTCTCTAGCAGCACACAGTGGTTTCAACAGCTACTTTCTCTCATGGCCTCCTGTGTACAAGCTGTGCCTCTGGTCAGACTGAAAATGCACAGATCTCAGACGAGTGAGTGTTTTGGTCTCATGAGGCTCATAGTCAACACACCGATTCTATGAAATTAAAGGCAATATTTTTTTAGCTCTTACGGCCTTCTTTCCAAATATGAAGAGCAAACCAGTATCGATGAAGACAGACCATGTAATTTTGATGTTTGATATCAACAGTGGTGTTGGCGAGGGTGGACAATCGTCCCAGGACCCCCAGCACTTTCGGATTATGGAAAGGCCTGGAAGTGTGCAGTAGGGACTCTGGTAGAGTACAGGTGTAAGGGGGCGGGTGCTAACGGGGGCTGTAGTGCAGGGACGGTGGTATGTATTTGTTTTTCTGTACATGGGGAACCAAACGCCATCTTAGATGGTAGCCATATTGAAATCGAGGCCTACTTCTGCACTGCAGCCAGGGTCGCGGCTCAAGCCACATGCACATGGAAATAAGTGTATGCATGCAAGAATAGGGAATAGATTCTGGCGTGAGAAAGACCAGGGCTACAGAGATTCATAGAACCATCATGGTCTCATGTTGCAAGTTTTTTTTATCCCAGAAGGAATGCGCCCTGCAAGGCCACAATGGGGTTGAGCGCTCTGCGAATAGCGATCCCATGAGGAGGGCACGAGCCTCTTACCTTCCATGACCCAGCTCGAAGTAATAGTACTCGGATGCCCCCATCTCAAGACCCTAGCATTCCAAGGTATATGTCAGTGCCAGACCACCCACCATAAAACTGTTTAAACCCCCAATCAATCTGAAAGAGGGACCAGTTGCCGTCACTATAGGTCATGTGATTTGTGCTGCGAGGTGCCTGGAGGGATAAAGCAACATAGCTAAAACAAGGGTGGGGAGCTTTGGTTGGGCGCCAACGTGTCTAGAATCGAGCTGTAGTTTGTTAGAAGCAATGGCCTTGAAGTATCCGCTTAGCCCACGCCTGCAGTACAAGAGGTCAGAGATAGAGCTTGTATTGTTTTTCTTTACATAATTGCCAATTAATTGTAGCTTCATGCCTGATAACGCGCAAGGAGGAACCCATGTGGAAGATGGACAGAAACGGCTGGGACCAATGGCCTGGCATCCCTTCTGGAGCAGGTAGCCTATGTATAGGGTCTTGAACAACCAGCCAAGCGGATTTGTACATTTATATAATTTATGTCACTGAAGACGCTGTGTGCCTTCATAAAGTGTTGCTCGTACTGATATTGGCAGAACGTTTCTTGGCAGCAGAGTACTTTGTTGGCACATTTCTATTTTTGTGAGAATAAAGCTTTGTTCCCCTTGCAAGAAGTGTGCTGGGCCTTTTTCCCTAGCGAGTTGTATTTTTCTGGTGTGAGGGTTGAGGGGTTTCTCTATATTTCTGGTGACCCCAACGTGATTCCAGTGACCCCCTCCCCCGCGAAGGCGGAGGCTTCCAGGCCACATCTCTGGAGGGGCCGCACCCATCTACAGTGACCACTACCAAGCGAGCAACCCACAGTGGTGTACAGAAGCTGTTTTTACAGAATTGCTGTCTGCTCTTTGGAGTGGGCGCATGGCTCAGAGGAGGGTGCAGAGTCATTATTGGGACCCTGCTCGGGTGAACACGCTGATGTACGTATAGCTCTTGCGAGTGACAACAATGGGCGACGGGAGTGAGTGGGGTGTGTGCAGTATACGTGCGTAGAAGGAGAGTGTGAAAGGCCACATGGCGAGGTTTTGTTTTTACCGTCATTTTTATTGAGGAGATAACTGGAAAACAGGAGTGTGGGAATCTTCATGGGTGAGGGGAGAAGGTGGCGCCTTTTTTGTGTGATAAGGATACAAAAGTAGGAGCGCTGTATAGAGAGCTCAGATTCCTGTGCCCAATATATTTCGGGTGGGGGAAGGAGACAAAATAGTAGTGGTTGTTTTAGCTTATTATTTTTGTTTGTTGTTTTAGTGTATTTTATTATGAATTTAGTGGAGGTCGAGGGTGGTGCCTGTGGAATTGTTGTAAGTGTGTGGAAGTGTACACGAAGGGGGGAGCGGACAGGGGGCGGTTCAGAGGTGGGATTGGAGGACTGGTAGTGACTACGAATATTGCACGTGACATACGTTTTTTGAAAATACGATTGTCAATTTGGGGGTGATGCGAGTACATGCATAGTGCATTACCATTGTGCAGGGATAGAATAGAGAAGTATCAGTCAGTTGGCGACAGAAACCCATGGGGGGGTGAATGCCCTGCCCTTGGCCGGAGCAAGGGACTAATAATAGGGAGATATTGGAGCACATGAGTACGTTCCTAGCTGCTAAATATAAAGGTAAATGACTACAGAAGCGGAAAGAGGTTTTAGATTTGTGGAAAATGGTGGAGGACATAGAGGACACTGCCGGGTGTACATCCCGGCTAGATAATAGTGTCACCCCAAGCGTAGTGAATGCAACAGTGCCAGAAGAAGCGCCTCAGCCTGCGCCCAGAGAGTGGCTGTACCCGCTTACTTCTTGCCCAGCCACAGGGTACACAGATCCAAAGTATGTGCACCCATCTGCTACGGCCCCAACCCTTTATTTACCAGCATCAAACAGCATTATTCAATGGGAAAGTTAAAGTAAAACGCAGTAGAGTTGGAGGAGGCACTGGAGGGGACTCGAGCACAGCTGACCCACTTGACGGCAATGAAGGAAGGGGAGAGCAAACCAGGACGCTGCCTAGATGAGTGGAGGGTGGGGGCATTTTGTTCAGATTGGGTAGCACCGCGAAAAAGGATGTGCACATGGAGAGGGGAAAGGGTGGCGATTGCAGAGCGGAAAGTGTAGGATATGGGACTCTACGGTCAGATAGGGAGCTGCGGGAAGGAGAGTGGGATACTGTGGATGAGTTGGAAGATGAGGAGGAGGATGCCCAGTAGGCGCCAGAGATCTCGCCCCGAGTTGAATTTGTGGGGACCACAATTGTGGAACAGATTTGTGCGGGTAGCAGTGGCAAGGAAAAAGGGAAGAGCCAAACAGCGCAGGAGCGAGGAATGGGCAAGCAACTGCCACTGTTGCATAAAGGGCTTGGAAGGACGCATTATGCGCTGTAGGCTCAGATGGCTAAAAATAATTTGATTGATCAAGGTGTTCCAGTCCCTTACTGCCTGGACTGAGAAGTGGATATACGCATTTGAGAAACAGACAGCTGAAATTCCTCTGGCGGTGGGGGACATCACAAGTGTACTTGTTGCAATTGTGGGATACCAGCCTCGGGACATGTGAGTTATGGCAGGGTTCCTAAGAGTAAAACTAGATGATGCACATGATGGGGCCCCGTTTAATAATGGAGCACAAGTGTGGGATGCACTGCGGCAAGCTTACCCTGACACACACCAGACTTGCATTTCATAATGCAGTATACTATGGGGGCACAATGAATACCCTGCTCAGTACATTTTACAATTGCAGGAGATGTGGAGCGCATAGACCGTCGACCAGTGGGATCGATTAGTTCCATATTTTGTCATTAAGAGATGTTTACCAAAGGAAGTGCAGAAAACACTCTATAAGATAGTGGGCGTAGAGGCTAGGGGTTTGCCGAAATTCAGACAATCATTTTACTCCATTGTAAAAGAATTAGGAACGAGAAAAGGAAACTGCTCAGAGATTGCAGGCTGAGGAAGCGAAACTAGTGCAGAAAAAGCGAGCCAAAATAGTACTTTAAGGGCCAGTGACAACAAACGCAGAAGCTGATTTGGCAGAGCAGACTGCTGCACGCACAGACGTGAGAATAGCCGCGTTCTGGCCAGGCGGAAGACAGTGGAATGGGAACGGTGGAACGCAACCTCAGTATTCTGAATGGCACCAATGAGGTCAGCAGGGGGGGGAAGATGAGGGTTCCAGATGGGGAGAGGGGGGCTTGGTGGGATGGGGTTGCAGGTGGTAAGGGACCTTCTCAGTGCTGGAGCTGTGGGAAGTGGGGACATTTTGCAAGAGTGTAGAACTAGGCAGAGAGCAGGCTATAACCCGTACAACCAGCCCCTGCAATGCCACAGCCATGTTTCCTCACAACCCCCGATGTTCACTGCTATACCCTATGAAATACACCAGGCTTATACCCAGTTACCACCAAAACCCCCTCACATGCAGGCACAAGCACTGCCTAATACACAACCACAAATGGCCCAACAGAATACCTTATACGGGGGCCAAATGCCCACGTCCAATACAGTGCCAAACTGAATGATAGCGCCTTATCAAAGGGTCAGTGTTTTGGGGGGGGGCCCTTTTATGTTCCCAGGTACCAACGCCTACTCGTTTAGAACAGTTCACAGAAAGCTCTTGCGTGCCCAGACTTGTCCAGGACGAGGAACCCTTGGTGGGTGCTGAGATGGGTAATAGTAACGAGCAGTTCATCTTTATGGTCGACGCAGGTGCCACTACTAAATCATGCATCAGTGAGGGGAACATCCCGCTATCAGGTGAACACTAAACACGCTGGGATTTTCCGGGGCTGTTGGAACATAGCCATCAAAATAGAAGGGACGGTGGTGCGTTTATGTACCCTTACTATACTCTGAAGCATCCCCCATTCATGTGTTGGGACGGGATTTGTTGAGCAAGCTGAACATGACCATTTCCTTTACAGACCGAAGGGAAGTCTGCGCCAACCCAGACATGTGTGCCTCAAGGGGAATGGTCATTCGGACCCGAGGAGGGGAGGTGGTGGTCCACGGCATCCTGATGTATCCTGCCTCCTGCAGGATCTGCCCTGGGCCAGTAACAACAAGGAACAGGAACCAGGCTGACCCAGGTAAGTAAGAATAGAAACATGCTTTATTTACTTCTTGATTCCATAGTATAGGTAGTAAACAGGAGAGATAGTCGTAGGCCTCCACCCTGGTTCCTTGCCCAGCTCCAAGTCCCTAACCGTAAATTGTGGAACTTCCAGGTGCCCCCAACACTCCAAGCTCCACTAGAGCATTCTGCAAGGCCCCTGCACTCACACAGACATCATTCATCACATATAGGATACTACACATTCCTGTAGACCCGGACATTTTTGTCTATGCAATACCGGTACTGCTTGATGCAATGCCCCAGATTGGTAAATCTTGCTTATACCTTCGGATTTCATCTTTTGGCCTTTGGTAACACTGGAGCTTGTGGCAGATACAATAGTAACCCTGAATTTGCAGGGCCTAGTTGTGTCGGCTAAAATGACTGTTGTGGTTGGGAAAGTATATTGGACCCAACGGTGCCCCTCCAGGAAGTGACAGATGCCAAATTGTTCGAGGGCAGGGTTGACGAGTGAGAGATTGTTAGCAATGTGCATACCCTGTGAGATCATGGTGCAGTATCGCAAGGTGCAGTGTACCTTGATGGCCCTTGTCGCTCCACCCCCTTAATGGAGACCGACCTAGAGCAGGTCCCAGAGAAATTATGGACAACCAATGCCCACGATGTAGTGCTCTTGCAGGGAGTAAGTACGAATAACACTCAAGCCAGACGCACTGTTGTGCTGAGAGATGAAGAGGTGGAGGATGGAATACAGGAGGCCATCACGGCCCTCCTGAATCGGGGAATAATAGTATTTTCCATCCCTCCATGCAACCATTATCTACCCGATCAAAAAGGCAAAAGGGGAGTTGGAGAATAATCCAGGACCTTTGCCCCCTGAACGACATTGGTCAGATAGAATTTCCTGTGGTTCCGAACCCGCAACGATACTGTGCAGCATTCCCAAAGAGGCAACCTATTTCACTGTGATCTATCTTAAAATCTTCTCCATACCACTGCAACCTGATTCGCGGTACCTCACTGCGTTTACGCATGGGGGGTGCGTTTCGAGCACACTAGATTACCTCAGGGCTACTGTGAGTCCCCCAGTATTTCCAACAGAATATTTTATGCCGACTCAAGTGCCCAGTACCATCATCCAGTATGTTGACGACCCTTGGTGTGCAGTGACAGTGAGCAGCATTGCCGGAGGAATCTATCCTCGTGCAGCTGCTGGCATATAAGGGGGTGCAAGGCAAAATTGCAATATTGCCTCCAAGAAGTGCTCTATTTAGGGCTATTGATATTGGTATAAGGGAAGAAAATCATACCCGATCGCGCTGCCACAGTGCGCAGCACTCCTCAGCCCAAAACTGTCAAAGAAATGCAGACATATTTAGGGTTGTGTAATTTATTGCAGAGCATGGATTCCAAGTTATGCAGCATATCCCAGATCTCTGCTGCAGGACCTCGAGGAGGTCCAGCAATGAGACCATGATTGCATGGACAGAAGACATGGTCAACAGTTTTAATGATCTAAAGGAGGTCCTATCGACGGCCAGCTAGCTACCCCAGATTACGCACAAGTTTGATCTGTTCTCCGATTCCAATGGTCAATTGATGACTGTGGTACTTGCACAAGAGCCATTGGCCTACTACAATGGGGTGCTAGATTCTGTAATGCAGAACCAGTTCCCATGCGAACAGGCTATTCCCGTGGCTGCATTTGCGATTGAGAAGAGTTCTGCAATTGTCATGGGATGCTCCGTAACACTGTACATAAAGCATGCAGCGTTCGCCATCTTGGATCGCTCTAAATCAGTGCGAACTACACAACGGGCATCCGCATATGAGAATCATGTCCAACCCGAAAATTCATATAGTGAGGTGTAAAACTGTTAACCATGCCACCTTTTAACAGAACCATGCACAGAAGATGACCTTGCCAGGCACAATTGTGTAACATTTGAGGGAGAAGAGGACGATATCCCAAAAGCAAGGGAAATACTGCACAAAGGGTATGGGGGATGCTCTTCTTTGACGGGTCAGCAACTATTGACCTGGACACAGGCTTAAGGCATACTGGGATAGTGATGGTGCGCCTAGCATCTCGATGATGCTGTGTCATTATTTACTCAGCATCTGTGTATGTCACCACTATGTTGCACTCGGGGCTTGCATGTTGGAAGAGAAGTGGGTTTAGGAGGGCTGACGGGTCCCCAGTACAGCATGCAGCATTGTTGGATAAACTTATCGATGCCCTGTCCAGCCCTCGCTGCCGGCGGTGGTGAAATGCACCGTCCATACAAATAACACAGACAAGGTCTCACTCGGTAACGCGGCAGTGAAGTAAGTGGCATAACTCGGAGTACCAAACATCTGAGTTCCCAGTAGTAGCACAGAGCAAAGAGCAGTTGCCAGACCGATTGGACAACTAATTGTTACAGGACCAAGCGCCGCAGGAGGAAGAAAAGGAATTGTGGGTGAAAAGAGGATGCAAACAGTCCCCCACAGATTTATTGTGGTGACAGGACAGGAAACATCGAGCAAAGCAGTTATGCCACATGAGTTGCTGCTAGTCGCATTTGATCAGCTGCATCACCCTTCCCATGTATCCAAGCAACACATTGCAGCAGATATACAGGCGGACTGGTTTGTCCCCAATCTGCAGGAGGCAATAACTAAAATGGTTACCTGTACCACATGTCAGACTTATAGCACTGGTTTTACTTTACAAACTAATTGAGGTACACTGCTCCACCCTGCTGGGCCATTCCGTGAATTACATAAGTGGATATGAGTGAAAGATGTAACAGGTCTCGTTACCTCATAATAGTTGTTTCCTTTCTCACAGTGGGTGGAGGCTGGTCCTTATGTGCACCCAGATGCAAAATGGACGTACAATCTGGATGCACAAGAGGTTTTCCTCGTTGGGGCGTGTGCGACGTAATCAGGTCCGATAACGGTGCTCACTTCTTTAATTAACTTTTCAAGGAAATCGCAGCATTATTGGGCATCAAACATAAGATGTGTACCATTTACCACCCCCAGGCCAATGGGGTTGTGGAGAGGATAAACTGTCTTCTAAAGAGTAAATTATCCAAGTTTAGCAGCACCTTAAAGACATTTTGGGTGCACTGCTTGCCCTTTGCTTTGTTCAGTATGCACACACCAGGGATGTGGTGTTAACGGGGCGCTGCATGCACACGCCCCAATCTACAATCAGGAGAGCATCTGATGCTTACAGGGCAGAGTCTATTTATGCGGACACATTTCACAGCTTGTGTGCCTTAACTAAAGTCATAAAAGATCTCTCTCGACAGATTGCACTGCCAAGGACTGACGAAACTACCAGCGCTTCTGTCAAGGCACTCTGGTCCAAGGCACAGGAGTGACGCAATACCAACCAACCCCACTATGGTCGTGGAGCCTGCAAGTCAAAGCTTACACAGGCAACCCGGACCAGAGCAGGGAAGGAGGGTTAGGGTCTCGCTGGTTGGATAGGTTGTGGGAGTTTTGGGAAACCGGATTGAGGGTTGAGTAGAGGTTGTGGATAGGAAGGGGTATTTTAATGAAAAAGGGCTGACTATTGCACACTTTTGATGTACTTGGTACCAAGTAGCTGTTCGCACACCAATACCACATCTCCGGACTTAGGCCCCTCACTGGTTAACCTTACAAAGTCGAGCCCATGCACATAGATCAGTCCACAACTAAATAGCATTATTTTCCAGCATGCAAACTTAACTCTGGTTTTCAGTTTCCTGTCCGTGGTAGAGCCGTCAAGTCTTGTGGCAGGTCCGTAGTGTTTCACAGCTGGTCCAAGCTAAAAGAAATAACACGAGTTAACATTTTGTCCTCTGAGTTCAGATAACATTCACACTCATTCCTCATACACGTTCAAGCCACACAACGTTCATTGCAGCCATCCGAACTCTGTTCGCGGATGAGTATGCCAAGGTTACGCCACTCTTCTGGGCTTTTTTCCACTTGTTCCTGATATGGAAATTGCCAGCGCTATCTTCCACAGGGGTCTTCCTTCAGACCACCGCGGAAAGTTGCCACGTGTGTTTTCGCCTCCTGTGCGCCTTGTTCTCCCTGGTCCCAGGAGGAGGGAACACGCACTAGTTGGGTGCGGATATTTCCGTACACTTCACTTCCCCACAACAACACAATCGCGGTATGGCGACGCGCCAAATACACGCCCACTTATCTTCTTGGTAGGCGCAGGGGATGGGAATGGGCGAGCAATGGCCCCCTGTGCTTCTCCCCCGATCCCTCAGATTCCCAAGATGGGTAAAAGGACTTATCTTGTGAGAGTGAGGGGCCGGGCTGCTTCTCTGGTGGGGCTGGGCCCCTCGCGAGTGATTCTGCTGGAGCTGGGCTCTGCACGTCCTCTCTCTCCGAAGTCTCAAGCGCAAGCCCCGTGCCTCGGGGCTTGCGCATGCGCGTAGCTCCTGATTGGTCCATAGCGACCCCGGGCATGCTGGGAATTGTAGTCCGGAGACAGCATCTGCTGGGAAACAGCCTTTTAGGGCTTCTACAAAAGGGGCACAGGAGCCTTTTATATGGGTGTAACTTTCTAGACATAGTCCTTACGCCCTGTCTAAGCATCACAATCCCCACCATGCCCCTCTGTGCCCCTTGTCTTGGCCTGG
Organism: Ambystoma mexicanum; assembly: GCF_040938575.1. Classification (NCBI taxonomy): domain Eukaryota; kingdom Metazoa; phylum Chordata; class Amphibia; order Caudata; family Ambystomatidae; genus Ambystoma; species Ambystoma mexicanum. The sequence goes on along the minus strand of NC_090931.1, from coordinate 1,139,391,055 downwards.
TTTTGGTTTTAGCCCTGACAGCTTCATCTGATTCTTCACCTAGGTCGCCACCCCTCCAGCTTTTCCCTGGCGACCGTGTCTTCATAAAGAACTTCGTCTGCCGGTGGAGTGCGCCTAGATAGGTTTATGCTACTCCCCTTGCGGTAAATTTGTTTAATTACGGTGTTGGCTGCACATGTCTGATGTTCACAATGCACCCCCCGCCAAAGCTTTGCAGAATAATTGGGCAGATTAGGCACTGCACTTAATGTCTCCTTCGGGGACTGTTTTTCAAGAAATGTGTAATGGCATGTTTCCTACCAGTTTTGTGTCTATTGCTGATTTCAGTTTTTAAAAGGTTCTGCAACAAACCTACCTCTACAAATATATAAAAATGCTGCTATTCATTGTTTTGCACAGAAAGTTCTCGCTCTCACTATTTCTCTCTTCCTCTCGGTTTCTCTCTCTCTCTTATTTCTCCCTCCTATCCGGACGATCCTCCAGGGTCTTCACCGGGACCGAAGCAACTGTCGCAGTCTACTACGGTGTCCCACAAGCATTCTGCCGTCACACACACTGTACAATAGGAACACAAAGCCACTCTTCGAACACTTGGACAGCCTAAAAATCCTGTACAGAAACTTCACTGATGATACGCAAGCCCTCATCAAACTCACCGGCGGTCACAAATTAGATTCTACCAACATCAATAAGATCTACAGCATCATCCAGGCATGGATGGCTACACACCATCTCTGCCTGAATGATGTTGGCTCCCTGGGGGGGGGGGATTACTATAGAGGGCTATCGTCGGAGATGTTGCCAAGGCAACTAGCAGAGATTGGTAAGGCGATGGAGCAGATAACGTTCCCCCCAAACTAGAGACAGAGGCAGCAAGTAGGCTGGAGGAACCCATAATGGTGGAGGAACTGGAATCCACCTTACAGGGGTTTCCGACAGGCAACGCTCTGGGAGCGGATGGGTTACCCAGTGAATTCTACAAAGAATTAATGGTAGAAGTGGTGCCCCATTGTTAGAAATTCTAAATTAGACGTTGGAGTGGGGAATGTTGCCAGCATCGCTAAGGGAATCCATGATTGTTCCACTGCTGAAGCCCAACAAGCCGGAGGACGTCTGTGTTTCTTACAGGCCCCTATCGTTACTTAATCAAGATAGGAAGATACTTACAGCCTTATTAGCCAATATACTGAAGCCGGAAATATCTAAATTAATCCACCCAGACCAATCTGGATCTGTCCCGAATAGAAATAGTACATGTAACATCAGGAGGTTGCGCCATATCATCGACTACACGCAAGCTAGTACACATCAATATATGGTGGCTTCACTTGATGCAGTTAAAGCATTTGATTTGGTCAGGTGGCCATGGCTGCTAGCAGCGTTGAAGGGCTAGCCCGATTGCTAGGGTTAAGACCAGTGGGTGCATTTCAGATCAATGGCAATTAAGTAAAGGTACCAGGCAGGGGTGTCCGTGGTCGCCTATGCTATTTATACTAGCCTTGGAGCTGCTTGCGATGTATCTTCACAAGGAATATCAGGATGCTGGCATAACTATACGTGGCAATACTCATTTGCTTTCCCTGTATGTTGATGATATGCCCTTATACTTGCAACATCCCAAAACTAATCTCTAGTATATTCTAGTTGTGTTGGAGCGATATGCGGCCTTATAAGGTATCACAATTAATGCTCAAAAGTCATGCTTATTCCCCTTAGCAGGGTACAAAGGGAAAGCACTAGACGGGTTGCCATTACTGCCGATTTAAATGGGAGGTAGCTATATTTAGATATTTAGGGGTAGATATGTTCCATGACCCCAGGACAGAACACCTACAAAACATGGTGAAAGCGGTGGATAAAAGGGAGCAATCCATGGTTTTCTGGGCGAAGCTGTTGCTGAGTGACGCTGTTGAAGATGGTGGTGCTACCGAGGCACCTCCACTTTACCAATGTGCCTTATAGTATACCTAGAAGCTTCTTTAAGAGGTTAGACACAATGTTGTAGTATCCTGTGGCATAACTCAAGATGGCGTATGGGCCTTGCTAAATTGCAAAAGCCGTATGCCCAGGGTGGAATTGGCGCCTCGCACTTTGAGGCTTACTTTATGGTGTGCCAATAAGAATTTGTGGCAAAGTGGTTATCCGATGAGCAGTCCCAAGACACCTTATTACAGCCACATTGTACTCCATTCCTCTTGAAAGAAATAATATGAACCGTTAGGTCACGCACCCCGGACCTTCCGCTACTCCTGAATCTGGGCAAAGAAGCATGGCGTAGAGCTAGACTCGCCATATTTCCCCCAAGTACCACTAATGTCGCTAAAATGTGAAGATTCACAACTCGGATTGAAGGTGAGGAAATATTGGGAACCGATGGGTGGGATGACAGTGGGCAACCTATTGTGGGATGGTAAACCAATGGATTTCGACATACTCGCCTCTGAAACAGGAATACACGCAGGACAGTACATTGCATATGCAGTATTACTTCAAAGGGTGCAGAGCAGATGGCCTGTCACTGAAGGGATATTACATGAGGGTGAGATTATAGAGACATTGTATGACATTTCAGAAGGGGGACACAAGGTGTCACAGCTATACTAGCTGTTACTGTCTAGATCGGATGATATGATGGCACAGACCGAACGCAACTGGGAGGCAGACTTACAGGAGCAACTGACTGATGCTTTACCTTTAGCGTACCATAAAAAGGTTTCTAGAAATGCAAAGCTCCAATTGATCCAACCCAAAAAGGACCCAAAGATCACCAAATTTAGCAGAGCGACAGAACAGGTTTGTCCGAAATGCAAAATGATTGATACAGATTTACTACACGTTTTGGGCGTGTTCAAAGATTAGGCACTTTTGAGAGGAGATGGCTCGAGCCCTGGCTGCTAGAGGTATAATATTGGATGAAGGTTCCCCTGAGGCTTGCATGTTGGGTATTTTTGTATGCCCTAAGCAGGCGAAACACGTTAGTTAACTAAAAGACTTTGCATATATACTGGCTAAACATAGGATAGCTATGGGATGGAAAGCGCATAAGGGACCGGAGTTGTGCCTATGGTGGAGGGACCTCCTAAAGTGGTCGAAAGCAGAAACTGCTGAATGGTAGGAGGCGCCCGTGGCAGCCTAGATGAACAAAGTGTTTCCCTAGATTCCTGGAAGCAACTTATACAAGACTTGTCGGTATTAGTTAATGGCACAGCCGGGGGGGGGGGGTGGTAGGTTCCCCCGAGATATGAAGAGTTTATACCAATGTTGGGTTAGTGACAGATGGTGGAATGTGATAGTATCGGGGGTTGGATAGGCTGGGGTTGGGTGGAGGAGTTGGGGAGGTTGTAAAAAGTATACAGACACTATTGATGCTTAATGTTATGGTTCATTTATTGACATCTGTAAGTTGCATTGTTGTTATAAACCAATACAATGTTTTATTTTTTTATTTTAAATCTTCACCTGAAATGTACCACACCCTCAGCTATGATATAACCTCTATTCTCCAGCATGGGGTCTGGCATGGATTCACATGCTCATGAATATTCCCCGTCGTCAGGCTGGGAATCCTCGGTAAAGAAAAAACCAGTATCAGTTTCGTTTCTGATCTGTCTTTCGTAGTTGTAACCAATCACTGATCTCTGCGTCATACTGACCACAGCCAATGACTGCCCTCTACCTAAGCCCCGCCTCTGGCAGCCATCTTGAGATTTATACCGCACGTTCATGTGTTGGGATCCTCGTGCTATTGCTCTCGAGCGTTAGTGCTATCACGTTTTTTCTCAAAAACTTTGTTTTTTTCGGTCAAAAGAGCCTCAAGCTCCACCCACTCCATCTGATCAACGGGGACCCGTGTCGGATTAGTCTACGCCCCTTAAGGGTGAAGATTCGTCGAGCTATGCTTTTGGAGGACTCCAGAAGTTTCTCAGGCCCATCTCGGTCATGGCCCAGGAGAAGGGAAGCTCGACGCCCGGAAAGCTGTTCAGGGTCTGCCCTGGATGCCAGCTGCAGAATGTCTTTAAGGAAGACGAACACTCCTTTTGTCTTTACTGCCTACATGAAGACAAGACGCACGTGGAGAAGGACTGTGCGTTTTGCAGCAACATGTCGGAGCGGACCATGAAGGACCGCCATCAACGTCTCGCCAACTGGCTGGAAGGGAAGAGCCCGTCCGGCGAGAAGAAGAGGAAGAAATCCGAGCGGTCTTCTAAGACCTTTGAGGACGCCCCGGCGACGGGGGTCCAACATAAGGCCAAGCACCGCGAGTCCGCTGGCACCGGGAGCGCCGAACGGTCGGGCTCTACGGGCGCCAGGCAGGGCGCACCCTCCCCGGCACCATCAACCACGAGCCAATGCTCTGGGTCGGGTAAGAGGAAGGCCAAGCACCCGGCGAAGGTCCTGGAGAGGCCCCGGTCGAGCTCGAAGCCGGAGGGGGAGCGAGGCAGTGTTTCTCCCCCCCCCCCCCCTCAAGGAGAAGGCGGTGAGCGCACGAAGGGTGGTGAAAGCCTTAATCCATCCGGCCAAGGCCTCTATCGAGACAGTCGCGGCGGCCCTGGCTCAGCCTGTGGAGGCGACCTCGGGGCTCAGTCTCCCTGCCACCGCGGAGGGAGTCCTCTTTTATGCCCATCGACAGGACCCCCGTGAAACCTCCGACGGAGAAGAAAAAGGGGGGGCAGAAGGTCGCCGTGGATTCGGCCTCAACCTCTGAGGAAGAACTGATCGAGGTCTTAAGCCACGGCGTTGGCGTGGAAAAAGACCAGCCCGTCGGGAGGGATCCCGACGCAGGAGACGACGACATCGTCGAGGGTACCGACAGGGCCCCTGACCGCCCGTCGGATTCCCCTCTGCCAGTGCCGCGAGACAACTCGGCGGCCATTTTGTTTGCTATACAGTCCTTATGCTCAGAGATAAGGACGAGACTGCCGTTACCAGTGGAGGAACCACTCCCGTCGGGGGACCCGGAACCAGGCCATTCGGGCAGCCCCCTCCTAAGAAAAGAAGGATTCACCCTCCACCTCCTTTTCAGCCGTTGCGCCCCGTTCAGCCCTCCTCCCCGTCCACGACTCGAGGGGATGATACGGGGACTGACACGGCCGCGACGGGTACGGACGACGAGGTGTACGACGAGGATCTGCCGTCGTCTCCTCCCACCCGGGCTTCCCCGCCCGACGAGATTGGATCTTTTCACTCCATGATCGCCAGTGCATCCGAGCTCTTCCAGCTCTGCCCTGAGGAGAAGAAGGAAGGTTTCCTTTATCAGCGGCGCGAGGCCAAGAGGAAGACGGTCCTCGCGGTACCTCTACTGGACGATATTTGGGATGAGGGCCTCGCCCTCCTCAAGAACCCATCCACGACGCCGGCTAGAAGAGACCGGTACGAGAAGAGGTACCGGGTCCCGGACGCGGCCCCCTTGTGCCTCCAGGCACAGCCTACCCCGGACTCTGTCGTCTCCGCGGCGGCCAGGAAGAAAGCGGGGGGGGGTGCGGCCTCCAAGTCGACTTCCCCGCCGGACGGTGAGGGAAAGAAATTGGACACGATGGGGCGCAGGGTCATCTCGTCTGCAGCGACGACGATTAAGGCGGCTATGCCTTGGCTATCGTAGCCCGGTATGACAGGGAGCTGTGGTACAAGCTGGCTCCCCTGCTGGACTTCCTACCGGACGACAAGAGGGCGGATGCCCTGGAGATCTTGCAGGAAGGTGAGGTGGCGTCGGACCACGCCATCACTATTGCGACGGACATCGCCGACACTGGATTTCGCCAGTTGGGCAACGGCGTGTGCCTTAGGCGGCGTGGATGGCTCAAGGCTACTGACTTCCGTCAAGACGTACAGACCAGAGTCCTGGACATGCCGTTCGATGGGAGCAACCTGTTTGGAAAACAGTGGACGATTCCCTTCAAGCCATTAAAGCGGACACGGAGACGGCCCGGGCTCTCGGGGTTCTCCAGCAACGGCGGCCGCCCTTTCGGAGCGGCGGAGGCAAAGGCGCCTCCAAAGGTTCCGGCGGCGGATTTTCCACCTACCGTCAAGCGGCCCGTTCGTCGTCTCAGGAAGCTTACAGGGGACGAGGCAAGTCAGGCGGACCCCGCCGTCGTCGCCAAGGAGGTCAAGGCGCAAAGCCTCGTCTAAGCAGGATTGAACCGGCCGTGGGGTCGGGCCCCCACCGAAGCACCACGGTGGGAGGCCGGCTGGCGAGCTTCGTCAGCGTGTGGGAGTCCATCTCCACCGACCGTTGGGTGCTGGACGCCCTAGCCCAGGGCCACGCGCTCGAGTTTCTAAGAAGGTGCCCGCGCAGCACCCCCTGTGGCCAGGAAAGGGCTTCACGTCCCTCAGCTTCTCCGGGAGGTAAGGGCGATGCTAAGGAAGGGCGCCATCAAACTCGTCCCAAAGAGGCTTCGGGGCTCCGGAGTTTACTCAAGATACTTCCTCGTGAAGAAGAAGACTGGAGGATGGCGCCCTATCCTAGACCTACGACGGCTGAACAAGTTCATCAAGGCACAGAAGTTCCGGATGGTCACCCTCCAGCACGTCCTGGGTCAGCTGGAGGAGTTCAACTTCCTGTCGTCGTTGGATTTGGAGGATGCCTACTTCCATATTCCCATCCTAAAGGGGCACCGAAAATTCCTCAGGTTCGTGGTCCAAAGGCGTCACTATCAGTTCAGAGCCCTTCCCTTCGGTCTACGGTCGGCACCCAGGGTATTCACCAAGTGCCTTGCACCAGTGGCGGCGCAGCTGCGCCGAGAGGGGATCCACGCCTACCCCTACCTGGACGACTGGCTCATCCGAGCCAAGACGAGGGAGCTCGCCGTGGAGCACACGGCAAGGACCGTCCAACTTCTCACGGACCTGGGATTCTCCGTGAACTACGCCAAGTCCCACCTGGTACCCGCGCAAGACGCACTGTTTCTGGGAGCAAAGCTCGACACAGTGTCCCTTCTGGCCTCCCCGTCGGAGGAAAGGACCAGGGCCATCCTGGGCAAGGTACAGCGGATGTTGGTTTCCGACGTGGCCACGGTGAGGTCCATCAAGTCCCTCCTCGGAATGATGTCTTCTTGCATCTACCTCATTCCCATGTGCAGGCTCCGGATGCGCCCGTTGCAGGAGTTCCTGGAGGCGCGCTGGATCCAAACGACGGGCGGCTTCGAGGAGAGGATCACACTCGACGAGAGTTTCCGACGAGCGATCCGGTGGTGGGGCATCCGCCCGCATCTGACGGCGGGCATGGACTTCCAGGCCACCAGGAGACAGTGACCACAGATGCCTCCCTGGAAGGGTGGGGAGCGCACACCGAAAATCTGCACGCGAGAGGCCTTTGGCTCCCGACGGAGAAGTCCCTCCATATCAACGTCCTGGAGCTCCGTGCAGTGTTTTGGGCCCTCAGGTCCTTCCTTCCGTCCCTCAAGGGCAAGGTGGTGAGGATCTTCACCGACAACACCACCACCATGTTTTACATCAGAAAACAGGGCGGAACCAGGTCCCCAGCACTGTCCAAGGAGGCGCAGGACCTGTGGCATTGGGCCATCGCCCAAAGGATGTTTCTGGTGCCGTTTCATCTGGCAGGGATAAAAAACACCATCGCCGACTCACTCAGCAGGGAGCTGCGCTCGTGCCACGAGTGGGAACTACGGCAGGATCTAGTGGATCGCCTCTTCCGACGGTGGGGCACACCCCAGATCGACCTGTTCGCGACGGCGACGAACTCCAAGTGCCGGAGGTTCGCCAGCAGGTTTCCCCAGCCGAGGAGCAGGGGCGATGCTTTCTCGTTCCCCTGGGAGGGCCTGTTCCTATACGCGTTCCCTCCATTGCCACTGCTGATCCGGCTCATCAACCAGCTCAAGAGGTCACAGTGCAGGATGATCCTCGTCGCACCTGCGTGGCCGAGGCAGATATGGTTCCCGGACCTTTTGGACTTGTCAGCGTCCCCGTCAATCAAGCTGCCAGTGGACGCGCAACTGCTCTCCAGGGAAGGAGGCGCCATCCTCCACCACGACCCGAAGTCGCTGAACTTGCAGGCCTGGCTCCTGCAGCGCTAGAGTTTGGAGGATACGACATACCGGCCGACTGCAGAGAGGTTCTTGCAAAGGCCAGGGCGTCCTCGACTCTTAAATGCTACGGACACAAATGGAAGAGGTTCTCTGTCTGGTGCCACGCACAGAAGATTAACCCTCTAAGGATTACGGCTCCCCAAGTACTGCCGTACCTGTTGACGCTGGCCAAAGCTGGACTGGCACACGCGTCCATCAAGATTCATCTTGCTGCGATCTCCCGATACACCAGAACCACGGGGCGGACGTCCTTGTGGTCTCATCGTCTGGTGAAAGAGTTCATGAAGGGACTGTTCAGATCATTCCCGCCGGTGAAGGCTCCGGCCCCGGCATGGGAGCTCAACGTGGTGCTGACCAAGCTCATGGGACCTCCGTTCGAGCCTCTGCACTCGGCCCCGTTGACGTTCCTGTCGTGGAAAACAGCGTTTCTTGTGGCCATCACCTCCGCACGACGGGTGGGAGAGATCCAGGCCCTTTCCTGCAAGGCCCCGTACTTGACTTTTCACGACACGAGGGTGGTGCTCAGGACGCACCCCTCCTTCATGCCCAAGGTGCCGTCGGACTTCCATCTCAACGAACCCTTGGTGTTGCCTGTGTTTTTCCCGTCGCCTTCGTCGCCGGCTGAGAGGACTTTGCACTCGCTGGATGTGGCTAGAGCGCTGAAGTTCTACCTGGACCGCACAAAGTGTTTTCGGAAGACGTCACAACTCTTTGTGAACTTTGGACCTGTCAATCAGGGGAAGGCTCTCTCTAAGGCTTCCATTTCCAGATGGCTCTCCGGCTGTATCATGTACTGTCACCGGTTGGCAAACCGACCGCTGCCTGGCCGTCCGAGAGCACATTCCACCAGAGCGATCGCAGCTACCACGGCGTTCCTATCTGGTGTGCCCCTGCTGGACATTTGCAGGGCTGCTACGTGGAGGTCGACGCACACCTTCACGAAATTCTACTGCGTCGATCGGGATTCCAGGGTCGGCCAAGCAGTGCTGCGCAACCTGTTCGCCTGAGGTGAGCCTGGTGAGGAGGTAAGATTGCTTAATGTTGAGTTTGATGTGATGCTTAATGTTGAGCCTTTTGCCACCTCCCGTGGTTGTGCATATGGGTACTGCTATGTATTCTTTATTCATGAGCATGTGAATCCATGCCAGACCCCATGCTGGAGAAGGAACAAGTTACTTACCTGGAACTGTTGTTCTCCAGCATGGGTCTGGCATGGATTCACATGCGAACCCTCCCGCCTACCCCTCTGCGGCTCTTCACTTGGTCATACTGCCACTTCACCTGCTTCCAAATCTGAAGATGGCTGCCAGATGCGGGGCTTAGGTAGAGGGCAGTCATTGGCTGTGGTCAGTATGACGCAGAGATCAGTGATTGGTTACTACTACGAAAGACAGATCAGAAACGAAACTGATACTGGTTTTTTCTTTACCGAGGATTCCCAGCCTGACGACGGGGAATATTCATGAGCATGTGAATCCATGCCAGACCCATGCTGGAGAACAACAGTTACAGGTAAGTAACTTGTTCCTTACCTGCACTTTGCCAGAATCCTACTGTCGGTAACACTTTACAGTATTTCTCCTACCTATGCTGTAACCTTGTAGCGCTGTGATACCTCTGGGTCTGGGCACTCAACAAAATAAATAAATGGATGCACAAGGGTCTAACCATTCCATTTATAAGAAGAAAAATACTAGTTTTCATGAATACTTCGTAGTACCAGTCTACATGTACATGTGTGCTGCACTGTACAGCAGGTTTATAAGCTGTTTATATTTTGACTGGGCTTTTATTTAGGGTGTAGTTTTATATGGGGTGGGCATATAAAAAGGGGGGTGAGCAATATGAACACAACAAAAATGGCTCCTTAACTACTGATTGTACTGCTTTTGTAAATATATCCCTACCAAACAGAACAATTGCAATGAACAATACTGCGGACGTGGGCCATGATACATAGCATAATGCATTTATTAATGATACACTTGTCACCCAGTAATGTATGGGGAATTGTGCAAATTTTCTTCATGTTCTCATTATTTCCTAATGTGTTTTCTAACAGAACTATAAATGACACTTTCTTTCCTCCTGCTTCACATTTTCATGGCTCAAATGTTTAGACAAATTAGAAGGGCCTAATACGATCCATACCAAAGTCTTGGGTTAGACACAATAGAAGATGTGTACCATCCATTGTTAAGTAATAGTTGGTATGCAGACATGAGCTCAGTGGGCAAACCTAATTTAATGAAAGCAGTTTTGTATGTTCCTTGATTCCAAACACTTTGGTAGCCCCCACGGTATTAATGCCACAAGAAAATCTTGTTGTGAAGGCTCAATATTTATTCCAAATGACCTTTTGCAAAGCACTTTCCAGGCACAAAGAGTGCGACTGGATGTAATGGATCCTGATCAACTGCAATGTGCTCAAAAACCCAAAAGCGTGCAGTGCCTGCAGAGACCATACCTAAAGTTGGAAGGAGTGAGGGTCGTGGCAAGCAGATGGCAAGAAACTACCACGAGCTGCATGGCAGGAGGAGTAGTAGGATTCCAAGAAGAAGTAATAGACAAAGTAAACGGTTTGTGCAGTGGGTACTGGAATGAGCAGGTGGCAAAACTCACGTGGATCGAAGCAAACCACTCAAAGTGCAAAAGCAGGAAGGATATGAACTATTTTTTTGTGTGGACCAACAGTAGGTGTAACACAACATTGTACATCCCATTTCTCAAGAAAGGGACAGCAGCCGTGAAGGACAGTTACTAGGTGTGTGGCCAGCATGCTTTCCTGCATCTCCCACCATCATGGAGGGGTGCCTACTTGGCACTCCTGGTGGTCCCTGAAGAACATTTGATAGTGGGACCTTGTGGCTTGTCTGCCCCAGTGGATAACAGTACCACCACAGTGCAACCACAAAAGCTATTCTTTTGTATTTTGCCAGAAAAAGAGAAAGAAAAGTTGCGTAGAGGATCAAACTCTTTGTCGCAAGATTCCTCCCAATTGCTAAAAGAAATAACATCAATACCGACTGTACACAAAGAAGAAACTTTCTTTGCTTCCTTATTTTTACCAGGAGTGCAGACTGCAGCAAACACCAAGTGGCTGTGGATTGTGCTTTGGGAAGTAATCCAACTGGCTAATGACACTGAACAGGGTCTCCACGCAATCAAGGTGGAAATGAGTGCCATCTGCCTGAAGACGTTGCAGAATTGTTATGTGCTAGACCTTCTCACGGCTATGGAAGGAGGGGTTTGCAAGAAAATTTGGTGATTCTTGCAGTAGCCACGTACCTCCTAATGACGCAGAGGACGGGTCCCTCACCAACATAATAGGGGCCCTGCACACCCTTAGTGCACACATGCAAACGGAAGCTGGGATTCAGAAGAAGGATTAGTTTGACTACCCCTAGTGGGCACTGTCCTGGATGGGAGCTATTGTGAAGGTGCTGGTTCCCGTAATCGTGTTTGTGATCTTTTGCAACTGCCAGCTGGGATTTCAATGCTGTGCCAAAGCAGCGCCTAGCAGCGCAATGATGGTCTCAATTGGGGTACAGGAGGCACATTGCGATACCAAAGATAGCTGAGTACAAACTGATGATCCAAACAAGCCACATATGGTTGCAATAGTGCAATGTCTTCACCTCCCCCTCCCCCCACCTGACCCTGAAAATTACGCAGAACACTGGGTAGATTTAGCAGGGGATGAAGGGTCTGTATATATGACATGTGTGTGTATATATACCGAGTAATACGAGCAAGCAGGGGAGAGTTTATGGCATTTATGTAGGGCATGGGTATCAAAGGAAGGATCACCTCCATACTTGGAGGCTGAGAGAGTGGAAAGGGAAAGGACGAAAAAGGACGGGGAGCTCACATGGGGAATTTGTTTATGTAGTATTAACGAAAGGGACAATGTTGGGGCGGGCATCTTCCTGGGACCCCTGGCGCTTTCGGATGAGGCAGAGGCCTGGAAGTGTGCAGTAGGGACTTGGGGAGGGGGCGCTAACGGGGACTATAGTGCGGGAGGGTGGTGTCTGTTTTAGTGTACACAGAGAACCAAATGCCATCTTAGAAAGTAGCCATATTGAAATCTAGGCCTAATGCTGCACTGCAGCCAGGGTCGCTTCTCAAGCCACACGCACATGGAAATACGTGTATGTATGCGAGTATAGGAAATAGTTTTGTAGCGTGGGCACCAGTGACCAGACCAGGGCTACAGAGATTCATAGAGCCATCATTGTCTCATGTTGCCAGCATTAATATCCCAGAAGGAATGTGTCCTGCAAGGCCACGAGGGGTTTGAGCGGTCTCTGCGCAAAGCAATCCCATGAGAAGGGCATGAGCCTCTGACCTTCCACGTCCCAGCTCTAAGTAATAGCACTCTGTTGCCCCCATCACAAGACCCCTAGCATTCCAAGGTACCAGTCAGTCCCAGACCCCTGACCATAAAACTGGTAAACTCCCAATCGATTAGAAAAGATCTGAAAACCGGGATCTGTTGTCTTCACCATAGGTGACGTGATTTGTGCTGCGAAGTGCCGTGAGGGATAAAACAACATAGCTAAAACCAGGGTGGGGATCTTTGGCTGGGCGCCAACATGTCTGGGGTCGAGTTGTAGTTGTTAGAAGCAATGGCTCAAAGTATCCTCTCATCCCATGTCTGCAGTACCAGGTGCACATCAGGTCAGAGATGGATCCTGTATTGTTTTTCTTCACATAATTGCCAATTAATTGTAGCTTCATTCCTGATGACATACAAGGAGTAACCCACATGGAAGAAGATTGACAGAAGGGGCTGGGACCAATGGCTTGGCATCCCATATGCAGCAGGTAGCCTATGTATAGGGTCTCGACCAACCAGCCATGCGGATTTGTATATTATGTAATTTACGTCTCTGATGGCTGTGTGCCTTCATAAAGTGTTGCTCATACTGATTTTGGCAAACGTTCCATGGCAGCAGAGTACTTTGCTGGCGCATTTCTATTTTTGTGGTAATAAAGCTTTGTTCTCCTTGAAAGAAGTGGGCTGGGCCTTTTTCCCCTAGCGGGTTGTATTTATTTTATTTTGTTCTGATGTATGCATTGAGGGGTTTCTCTACAAAGCTGGCAAGAAGTCAAGACTGCTTACTTTTCTAGAGGTTCAGATCTGGGGGTGGGCTTTGCAGCACAACATCTCAATTCTAGCTGTCTATGTACCGGGTGTATCCAATACAGTGGCGTATTGGCCAAGTCTTTAACAGAGGCCAATCATGAATGGTAACTCCATCCGTGAGTGACCCAGTCCCCGTACTTTCCTATGGGACTCAACAAGTGGACTTATTTTCCACAGAGTCGCAGGTAGTGTGGCTTCTTTGCCTTGAGGAAGTGCCAGGGCCAGAGCAACCTGGGGGCGCTCTAGGGAGATTGTGGAAGGGTATGATGGCTTACGTTCCCCCACACCACCTTCCTCTGATTTACCAAACTCTACAAATGTTTCGGCAAGTGGCACACTGCAAAGCAAGCTTCATAGCCTCCTGTTTGAATGTTCTGGTTTTCAGATCTGATTAACCTGCCCCAGGAACTCCACTCTGTCTTCCTGTTCTCGAACCTAATTATTACCCCTCCCCACAATTGCTGAACTTGGAGGTATGGCACCTGTAATCATGGCATGGCATCTTGGTCTCTCTCGAGGATAATATGCACGTCATTCTAGCTGCAAGGATGGACTCCACAAGGTTGCAACACAAAAGCAAATGGCTCAGGTTCCGCTCCTGAGTCTGCCGACCGCTTCTTTAGACACGCCTTGTCTTTTATTTCTAGCTTACCGGCTTCAGGCAATAAGAATGAGATGTGCAGGTTGTACCTTTCTGCTTTGACTGCCTAGCTTCGTTCTGAAAAGCGGCGTTTTTCAATACCCAATCCTGTTGTAATGCTGCATTTTGATGGACATAGTCCTTGTTTCCTTCTGTTAGGCCTCCTCATCCCAAGTGGGACCCCAATATAGTCATTCATTCTGTTTGCCACAAACCCATTGAACCTATAGCATAAGCAGAGATTAAGGTGGTCTCCTGGGAGGTAGCTTTTATAATGGTGATTACATCTGCCAACCAGGTGCCTTACATTCATCCCTTTTCAGCTGAGGAATCCTTTACCGATTTTCATAGACCGTTGTACTCCGACAACCCCTTCTGTGAAAATGAAGGGTGAGTTCCACATCAATCAAGAAGCGTCACTTGATTTCTTTCCCAATCCGACTGCTGAAGCAGAAAGGGTTCTTCACTCCCTGGACGTCAGGCTGGCCGTAAAATTCTATTTCAACAGAACCAAAGATTATTAGGAAATCTACCCAGCTTCTGGTAACCTTTGGGTGGAGTAAATGAGGACTCCCCAGCAACTATAGCCAGATAGGTTGTATCTTGTGTTCTTGAAGCTTATGCTATTCAAAGTAGACTCTGCCCAAATCCCTGAACATGCATCTGGTCAAGGCCTAGGCAGCTTCTGTGGTCTTTCAGAGGCACGTCTCTTGGGATCTGATTGCAAAGGTGGCTGCCTGGGCCTCAATCGGCTTTCTGCAAACACTATTGTTTGTATCTAAACTCGAGGGCAGATGCCCAGTATGGACAAGCCATTCTGAAAAAACTTTTCAGTTAAGGGTTATGACCTTCCACCCACAGGGAGTTAAATGCTTTGATATCTCCCAGAAGCATGTCCGAAAGGAGACTGGACATACGTGTAAGGAAGTGTTATACACTGAAATGACTGCCTTACTCCTAGTCCATAGTCTACTTTCCTCCATACGCCCGCCAAAACGAACCGCCTGCCCACTACCACCTCCCCCCTCCCACCACCTGCCAGCTACCACCTCTAACCCCCTGCCAGCTACCACCACCCCCCGCCCACTACCACCTCCCCCCTCCCACCACCTGCCACCTCCCCCCTCCCACCACCTGCCAGCTACCACCTATAACCCCCTGTCAGCTACCACCTCTCTCCTCCACCCCCTGCCCACTACCACCTCCCTCCTCCCACCACCTGCCAGATACCACCTCTAACCCCCTGTCAGCTCTCTCCTCCACCCCCGCAAGATGCCACGAACCCCCTGCCCACTACCACCTCTCACCACCTGCCACCTCCCCCCTCCCACCACCTGCCAGCTACCACCTATAACCCCCTGTCAGCTACCACCTCTCTCCTCCACCCCCTGCCCACTACCACCTCCCTCCTCCCACCACCTGCCAGATACCACCTCTAACCCCCTGTCAGCTCTCTCCTCCACCCCCGCAAGATGCCACGAACCCCCTGCCCACTACCACCTCTCACCTCCCACCACCTGCCCACTACCACCTGTAACCCCCTGCCAGCTACCACCTCTAACCCCCTGCCAGCTACCACCTCCCCCCTCCCACCCCGTGCCCACTACCACCTCCCCCCTCCCGCCACCTGCCCACTACCACCTGTAACCCCCTGTCAGATACCACCTCTCCCCTCCACCCCCGCAAGATGCCACGAACCACCTGCCCACTACCACCTCTCTCCCCATGCCAGGGATTACAGGGATTCGCTGGAGGTAGTGGCCTTGCGGTAAGTTCTCTACCCCAGAGTCTTGCAGGCCATGGTTTGTGGATAAACTGAACCTTTCCTTAATTTCCCCTTTTAAATAAAAATAATGTGATATTTTGCAAATACAATCAAATTAAAAGCTTTAGCCCAGCCACGAACCATGGCCTGCAAGATTGTGAGGCTTGGAACTTAACCACAAGATATGATAGTTTATTTATATAGCGCCTATACACAATGTGTTTCATGGCGCTATATAAATACATTTATATAAATAATTTTTTTTGGGCAATTCACAATAAAAAATACTGAACGACGCAAAACAATGACAATTCCCGCCCCCCACGCCCACGCCAAAACATCCCCGCGCCCAAATGTCGCAGCGCCGAACTGGGCGCGCTAAATTGGGCGCGCCCAATTGTCTCCTGCGCCGAATCGGTCGCGGCGAATCGGCCCGCGCCGAACTGGCCGCGCCTAATCGTCCTGCTCCGTGTGAGGGGTACTGCCATAGTGCTTCTTTGACACTAGAGTGACATCCAGTGAGAGCTTGCGGAACTGCAATTTGGTACGTCCTGTGATTGTGCCTGTGTCCTCAATTACCTAGTAATGGCTTTCCAGCACTATAGGTTTGACCTTTATTGGCATAATTAAAGAAGCACGTTTTGTCAAAGCCCGGTTTGCATACGGTTTTGCTCACCTAGATCTATAATGCAAACACGTTTAATTACTTCATTTCACTTAGGATGTATGCATATTTCCCAAAGTGTTGCTTGGTGGATTGATTGGAGCTGTGTCACTCTAACGCCAGCGGTATACTTGCACTTTTCGAAAACGTCTCTAGCAGCAAAAGTGCTAAATGACCATACAATATAGTTGAGTACAATGATGGGATTTGGCCCCGTTTTGTCATGTCCGTGTCCCGTGCTAAAACTTCATAAGATCTGGAAACGCCATTTGTTTCTATTACAGATTTGTGCATCCTTTTTGAAAACACAAAAAATGACATTTAAAAAGTGCATGGCAATGTAAACTTTAAATCTTTTCTTGGCTCGCTTTTCAATCCTGTTTTATGTTGGTGCCTTAAAGTGATTGAATCACACCATCTCTCCGTTTATTAGTATGATAAACTCTGCTTTGTCTGAGTGGAAATATCACAAAAATGTTCTGCTTATTTGTAAACAGCCTTCCTTTGATACTCAGATCAACTATTGCTAAACCATATGGGCCTCCATTAGCTGTTTGTAAGCACTGCTGCCTCGATCTCCGTTGTAGAGCCAATGCTCAGTTCCATCAGGCTGTCCACGGAAATCTTTTTAAATGGAGAGTTTTTATCCATCCACCCAGTAATATAGTTCTACAGTGCTTAGAAATATCCCAGAAGTATGGAGGAAAGGGGACTCTGGACTAGAAATGTTAGTCACTACGTTGAGTAACATTTTCTATTTCAAATATGGCGCCCACGAATGTAATTCGTAAGTTGGTATCCCGCAAGGCTGACTCAGCCGTCATCCTTGTGAGGTTGATAGGTGATGTTGCCCAATTTAATGGTCTCCAATCTTAGAGCATGGTACAGTCTTGTATAAAGTCCTACTGAATAGAAAAACGCGATGTGCACATGTGGCAACAATCTGCACTACCAACTGCTGAGAGATCATTCACTCTTGGCAACGTAAGTAAGAAATGGTGTGCTGTTGACTGGTGCATGTATCGAAAACTGGCATTCATGCCAGGGTGGTGGTTCTCTTTTATGACTGGCAAGTGGTTTACAATGTATTTGCACCCAGCACGTGGGCATTTAGAACATTAAATTGAACTGCTGCTGGTTGGGTTTTAAAAAAAAATCTTGTAATTACTGATATTGCATGAGTCTTGCTGTAAATTCACGAGAGCTTGCAAAACTCCTGATTCAATACATACTGGTCAGATAGTGCCACATTTCTTCAAATCCATTGCAGATCATTGGAAGGTGGTAAAATAGCTGCAGTTGCCGCACATTCTGTGCATACAAATTAGATATGCAAACATCTAATTTTGTGTGCATTCACTGATGCATCTCGATGACAAATTGTGAACTCTGTTTAGAGTACTCCTCACAGCCCTGTGAGTTCTTCCCACTTGTCCTCAGATGTGGTTCAGATGACGTGTATGTGAGCAACAAAGTGGGTGTGTGCATGAGTGTGTGTATGTGATTGCATTGTTCAACACCCTAGACCCCTTTACAGAGACTGCCAGCAGCTTCATGCGAGTGATTTGCAGAGACTATTTCTGTCAAACCGTGATTGTCAGCCTCATGCATGTGAGTAACTATTACTAGTGTAGATCGGTTGTAGCAGCAGGTTCATGCATGAGATTTACAGTGCCCATTCCTGGCATATATAGGTTAGAGCTGCAGCCTCATGAAAATGGTATGAAGTGCTCCTGTGTAGTGCACTCTTGGTGTCATGGCATTTCTCCAGCATGGGGTCTGGCATGGATTCACATGCTCATGAATATTCCCCGTCGCCAGGCTGGGAATCCTCGGTAAAGAAAAATCAGTATCAGTTTCGTTTCTGATCTGTCTTTTGTAGTAGTAACCAATCACTGATCTCTGCGTCATACTGACCACCGCCAATGACTGCCATCTCCCTAAACCCCGCCTCTGGCAGCCATCCTCAGATTTTTACTGCACGTTCAAGTGTTGGGATCCTCGTGCTATTGCTCTCGAGCTTTAGTGCGTTTTTGCGCTTTTTCATAGGAAAATTCTCTCTTTCGGTCAAAAGAGCCTCAAGCTCCACCGTTTCTTTATCCGATCAACGGGGACCCGTGTCGGATTCTTCTATGCCCCTCAAGTGTGAAGATTTCGTCGAGCCACGCTTTTGGAGGACTCCAGAAGTTTCTCAGGCCCATCTCGGACATGGCCCAGGAGAAGGGAAGCTCGACGCCCAGAAAGCTGTTCAGGGTCTGCCCTGGATTCCAGCTTCAGAATGTCTTTAAGGAGGACGAACACTCCCTTTTGCCTCTACTGCCTGCATGAGGACAAGACGCACGTTAAGGACTGTGCGTTTTGCGGGAACATGTCGGAGCGGACCAGGAAGGACCTCCATCTGCGTCTCGCCAACTGGCTGGAAGGGAAGAGCCCGTCAGGCGAGAAAAATAAGTAGTCCTAGCGGTCTTCTAAGACCTTTGAGGGCGCCCCGGTGACGGGGGCCCAACAGAAGGCCAAGCACCGCGAGTCCGCTGGCACCGGGAGCGCCGAACGGTCGGGCTCTTCGGTTGCAGGCAGGGCGCAACCTCCCCGGCGCCATCAACCACGAGCCAACGCTCTGGCTCGGGTAAGAGGAAGTCCGAGCACCCGGCGAAGCTTTTGGAGAGGCCCCGGTCGAGCTCGAAGACCCCATCGGAGGGGGAGCGAGGCGGTGACCCTCCCCCCAAGTAGAAGGCGGTGAGCGCACCTAAGGTGGTGAAAGCCTTAATCCACCCTGCCAAGGCTTCTATCGAGATAGTCGCGGCGGTCCTGGCTCAGCCTGTGGAGGCTACACCAGTGGAGGCGACCTCGGGGCCCAGAGTCTCCCTGCCACCGCGGAGGGAGTCCTCTTTCAAGCCCATCAACAGGACCCCCGTGAAACTTCCGACGGAGAAGAAAAAGGGGGGGGCAGGAGGCCATTGTGGATTCGGCCTCAACCGCTGAAGGGGAGATGATCGAAGTCTTAAGCCATGGCATTGGCGTGGAAGAAGACCAGCCCGTTGGGAGGGACCCCGACGAGAACGTCAAGGGTGCCGACGAGGTTCCTGACCGCCCGTCGTAACCCCCTCAACCAGTGCCACAAGACAACTCGGAGGTCATTTTGTTGGCTATACAGTCCTTATGCTCGGAGATAAGGACGAGATTGCCGTTGCCACCAACGGAGGAACCGCTCCCGACGGGGGACCCGGAGCCAGGCCCTTCTGGGAGCCCTCCTCCTAAGAGAAGGATTCATCCTCCACCTCTTCAACCATCGCGCCCTGCTCAGCCCCCCTCCCCGTCCACGACCTGTGGGGATGATACGAGGACGGACACGGCCGCGACGGGTACAGACGACAAAGTTTACGACGAGGATCTTCCGTCGTCACCTCCTCCCCGGGCTTCCCCGCCCGACGAGATTGGATCGTTTCATGCCATGATCGCCAGGGCATCCGAGCTTTTCCAGCTCTGCCCAGAAGAGCAGAAGGAAGGTTTCCTTTAGCGACGGCGCGAGACCAAGAGGAAGACGGTCCTCGCTGTACCTCTACTGGACGATTTCTGGGATGAGGGTCTCGCCCTCCTCAAGAACCCATCCACAACGCCTGCGAGAAGGGATCGAGAAGAAGTACTGGGACCCCGGACTCGGTCGTCTCCGTGGCGCCCAGGAAGAAAGCGGGGGAGGCATCGGCCTCTTCGTCAACCCCCCCCCCCCCGGACGGCGAGGGAAAGAAATTGGACACGATGGGACGCAGAGTCATCTCATCGGCAGCGACGACGATTAAGGCTGCCAACGCCTTGGCTATCGTAGCCCGCTACGACAGGGAGTTGTGGTACAAGATCGCTCCCCCCCTTCTGGACTTCCTACTGGCCGACAAGAGGGCGGAGGCCCTAGAGATCTTGCAGGAAGGAGAAGTGGCGTCGGACCACGCCATTACTATAGCGACGGACATCACTGACACTGAGTTTCGCCAGTTGGGCAACGGCGTGTGCCTTAGACGGCGTGGATGGCTCAAGGCAACGGACTTCCGGCAGGACGTGCAGACCAGAGTTTTGGACATGCCGTTCGACGGGAGCAACCTGTTTGGGAAAACAGTGGACGATTCCCTGCAAGCCATCAAGACGGACACGGAGACGGCCCGGGCTCTTGGTGTTCTCCAGCAACGACGGCCGCCCTTTCGGAGCACCGGAGGCAAGCAGGGTGCCTCCAAAGGTTCCGGTGGCGGATATTCCACCTACCCGTTCGTCGTCACAGGAAGCCTACAATGACGAGGCAAGTCGGGCGGACCCCGCCGTCGTCGCCAGGGAGAACAAGGCGGCAAAGCCTCGTCGAAGCAGGACTGAACCGGCCGTGGGGTCGGGCCCCCACCGAAGCATCCCGGTGGGAGGCCGGCTGGCGAACTTCATCAGCGTGTGGGAGTCCATCTCCACCGACCTTTGTATGCTAGACGCCCTGGCCCAGGGTCACGCGCTCAAGTTTCTAAAGAAGTGCCCGCGCGTCCCCCTTGTGGCCAGGAAGGAACATCATGTCCCTCAACTTCTCTTGGAGGTAAAGGCGATGCTCAAGAAAGGCGCCATCGAGCTCGTCCCAAAGAGGCTTCGGGGCTCCGGAGTTTACTCAAGATACGTCCTCGTGAAGAAGACAGGAGGATGGCGTCCCATCCTGGACCTACGACGACTGAACAAATTCATCAAGGCCAGCCAGACGCTTGCACGCCTTCGTACCCGCCGTGGTCTTTGTCCCCAACGAAACCGGCGAAATCTGGTAAGGTGTCGACGCCATCGGCGACAGGCCCATCGAGTGCGGCTGTCGGGGCCTTTCCCTCGAGTAGGCCCTCAGCGCCATTGTCAACGTCGACGCTGAAGCAGTCTGCGTCCTCGATGCGATCAGCGCCTACAGGTCTGAATTTGCCTGTGGAGGCCCCCAGAGCTGTGGATCCTCCGAGAAAGGCTCTGTCCAAGTCTGTGAGGCCTGCTATTGATTCCATGAGTTCTATCATTCTCTGCAAGATATCTGAAGATGAGGAGGGGTCTGATGTTGAGTTGGAGCCTTTTGAAGCTCTTGGGGACCCTCCTGAAGCTCTGGATATGGTCTTTTCGGAGGACAGTCAGTTGGAAGATCTGCGTCAGTCCTTACATGATGCCAGTGGCCTGCACATGTCTCCTGAGATGAGTGGCAGGCCAGAGCCTGGGGCTCATGCTGAATCCTGCTACAGGATGTTGATGTCGAGGGTTACGGAGTACCTGGGGTGGTCCGGGCCTCCTGTTGAATTTGATCAGGATGACCTGACTAACATTTTAGATCAGGATCCGTCCACTGACCCAGTGTTGCCTTTTCACATGGCGTTACAGAAGAGGGTGGCTGCTGCTTGGAACGTCCTGGAGTCTCTTCCGGCAGTCAACAAGTCGTTGTCTAAGAAATACCACCCGTCTAGCAGCGACCGCAGCTACCTATCCACTCACCCCACTCCTGAGAGTTTGGTGGTTCAGGCGGCCAAGGCCACCTCGAGGCAGACTGCGTACCCTACCATCCCTCCAGATAGAGACGACAAGCGCTTCGATGTATGGGCACACAAGGTATTCGCGGCTGGGAGTATGGCCCTTAAATCAGCCAACTCCACCTGTGCCTTAGCCAAGTTTTCGCACACTCTGTGGAATTGTCTCTTTAGCAGCGGAGCATATTCCCGAGGGGGAAGAAAGGGATGGGTTCCTTACTATTGTTCAGGATGGCAAGGATTCCATGTGTGAATCTCTTCAGTGTGGGTTGGACACGGCTGATAGTGTTAGCTGGTCCATGGCTGCGAGCACAGTGATACGCATGTTTGCATGGTTGCGGAAGTCGGGTTTTGCACCGGACGTGCAGAACCGTCTTCTCAACATGCCCTTTGATGGCTCTCATTTGTTTGGCAGCAAGGCTGATGAGAGCCTTGAGAGGTTGCAGACCTCCAAAGCAGCTGCTAAATCTTTGGGCGCAGATGTGCGTCAACCTCTGCCTTTTTGTCCTAGGGGACAACAGCGCAGGGGTTCCTTTCGTTACTACTCCTCCTTTGGTATATCGAGGAGAGCAGCCAGTCAGAGGGACCTCCGTAATGGTCCTTGTGGTGGACGGGGACGTGATGTCAAAGCCGCTAAAGCAGCTGCCTCTTTGCCTTCAGGCGCTGCCGCAGCCGCTCCAAAACAGTTATGAGGCCAGGATTCATTGTTCGCCGGTTTGGGGCAGACTGTCTCAGCATCTAGAAGAGTGGCGAGCCATTACTTCAGATGCCTGGGTTCTGGAAACAATAGCCCACGGCAACTGCCTACCCTTCCTAAATCGGCCTCATGACAATCCACCAGGGAAAAACTCTTTGAAGATTCCGGATCCCCTCCTTGTGCAGGAAATCTTAACCCTGCTGGAGAAAGGCGCTATAGAACTGGTGCCTGTGGTGGAGAGGAACCAGGGCTGGTATTCCCCATATGTTTTGATTCCCAAGAAAGACGGAGGACTGAGAGCCATCGTGGATTTGCGTTGCTTGAGCAAGTTCCTCAGGAAGGACAAGTTCAAGATGGTCACTTTGTCTCACGTCCTTCAGGCCCTTTGACTTGGTTGGTGTAGTTGGACCTACAGGATACTTATTTTCATGTGCCGATCCATCCAAAGCGCAAAAAGTTGGCAACTCGCACTTTCAGTTTCGGTTCCTGCCATTCAGGTTGACCTCCGCCCGAGGGTCTTCACCAAGCTCATGGTGGTAGTGGCAGCGGATCTCAGGAGAGGGGGGATTCATGTCTACCCCTAACTGGATGATTGTATAATCGGGGCACGTTCTCCCGAACATGCCTTGGATCCTCTCAGCCTCACCTGCCACTCCCTTCAAAGACTGGGCTTCTCCCTCAATTTCAAGAAGTCGCACATGACACCTTCTCAACACCGACAGTACATCGGGGCTGTGTGACACGTCCTTGGGGAAGTGCTCGCCACACAAGGTGAGGGCTCATCACATTGTCCAGATGGTCGACAAATTTCAACATGCCCAGAGTGTCCCGGCTTTCGAATTCTTAAGGTTGCTCGGCTTCGGAACATCCAGTCGAAAGAACGTTACCAGTTGGTAAGTAACTTGTTCTTCTCGATTAGTAATGTTCACCCAGGGAAAGGTTGATCGTTTCTACGCTGAGCTTCTTGATGTCAGTCGCTGTAGTCTTATCATTCAGTAGATATAGCAACGTTTTAAGCTTGAAGTGTTAAGGTGCACATTGTAAAAAAGTTGCACCTTGAACAGAAAGTGGCAAATAAAAGTATGATTATCTGCGCTAAATAAAACCAACACGTCCCCTAACGATTTATTATCTTCATGCTTTATTCACCCATCAGACTTCCTTTTTTACACTGATCAACCCTGTATATTACTTTTTTCCCAGCAATATTTAGGCTCACATTGGTGTTGTAAAGGCTTCAGAGGAAATATTTATGCATGGAGCCACTCTGATGTGCTGCGACTTACATTCCATAAAATACGTATGTTGTCCTTAAGTGGATAGAATTTACCATTAATTTAGTTATTTTTGGTGTTGCTTAAATATTAAAGCAAACTATGGTCCTATGAAGTTATAATTCGAATAAAGGTTTCCCCATTTAAAACAAAAATGTTTAAAAACGATTTTAATGGTTGCAACCCTCCAAGAAACATGTAACGCTTTACAGCAGAAGTTGAATTTAAAGTTAATCCAGACAAAATATTAACCAGCCACGGTTATTGCCTCAGATATAATCATTCGGGAAGGCAGTGTGCTAGCTTTGAACAAAACGTGTTGGGTTGCAAATGTTTCCGCATGGTAATATGCCTACCTAAAGCTAGATTTCAGGATGTTTTTTATCTGGCATTTTCGCTTGATTACCTGCCACTTTACCACCTGGAAAGCCTTTGGTTAACCAACATATTTTGTTATCCAGCATCCCCGATTGCCAGGCTTTGGCTGTAAAGAACATTTGACGTATTATGTTTAACTTTAATTCTGTTTTAATCTTGACCTACTTTCTGTTCCTTTACAGGAGCCATACTGGGGCGGTCAGAAACTCAGAAGTGCATGTTCTACAATACCCATTGGGAAAAAGACAAAACCAATCGCAGCGGCGTTGAACTCTGTCATGGTGATAAAGATAAAAGACAACACTGTTTTGCTACATGGAAGAATATTTCGGGGTTCATTGAAATAGTGCGGCAAGGGTGCTGGTTGGACGATGTTAGCTGCTATGATCGGTAAGATATTTATTTTGTAGCTTGCAGTTATGATGAATTGAAACTCTTTAATGTAATCATTTGTATAGCGCCTTTCACCATTGGTATGGTTCCAATACGCTGTAGGTTGAATGCCCTCAGGAGACAGAATTCCAGCTATGGAAATGCATCAGAGAACTATAGAATGCGTGAGTGCATTTTAGCCAATACAAAGGTAGGTACAGGTGGCCAAGTCCCTGCCAGTCATTTATGTCAAGCAGGCATGTGGATGGGTGCAGAGAGGTAGTATGGAGGGTATGCGAGAGCAGGAGAATCCTTGTGTGCAGCTAGAGCGATTTTTTTTTTTTTATTTTTTTTTTATTTTTTTTTATTTTTATTTTTTATTTTATTTATTTATTTTTCTCGTGGGAGAAAGCTGCAGTCTAATGACAGGTGTTAGTGTATGAAGAAAGATGCGTTCGGCTAGTATCCATAGGCATGGAGTGTGATACGTACCCGCATGTCCTGGCTGGGTCTTGGTTGTGCAGATGCAGCGGGATTTAGAAGGGGGTCAATTTAAAGTGCGACAAAATTCTGGGCATTGCTATACAAATGCACCAAGTATAATACAACAGTATTGCATGCCCTCAAAAATTAATCTAGATACAAATACATTGGCTAGCTTTGGAGTGCAGCAAAATTTCAAAACCATGGTAAGAATCGCATGGTTGTGCTAAGGTAATAAGGCAGTGGCAGGATTAAGAAAGCGCAGCACTGGCTATGCTCCCAATTCCTGCCACCATACCTGTTTGTAGCAATATACAGCTTTGTACGGTGCCCATGGTAAACCATGGCAGGCCTTTTGGCCCTTTGCCGGCTGCCCACGGCTCACTAGATGGATGGCCTTATCGGGAATGGGGTGGGCAGGAGTAAGCTCGGGAGAAGGGCAGGGGAAAGGAAATGGAGGGTAGAGGAGGCAAGGGAGCCTTAGCCATTTGCTATTAAGATCGGAGGAGGGGGCAAATAAATGACTACACCACAAAGGCCTCTAGAGGCAATCCAGCACAAAAAACAGATTGGAAATTATACTAAAAACACAGGCAAATCGCTCCAAAAGAACCCCAAACAGGTTGTAAACTCCTTACGAGGTGATGGCTGAAGATTAGTTTTTTTTTTTTTGGGTCTCACCAACAAAACTTTTTTACATTTTTATGCAGGTCCAGGTACCCGCATTGCATCAGGGTTTATCTCCCCATGCACCACCTCCGAGCCTCGCCCTTCAATTCTTTTCTCTGCGTCCTATGAATAAAACTCATGTGGCACCGGCAGGCCCTTTATCTGCCCCTTTTTTTACCCCTCATCTGTACTGCATCTTCCTCCCCTCGTCCCCAGCATGCATTCTGTTTCCTTCAGTCTATGCCGAGACGAGTGCTTTGTTTCTTGTTCTTCATATGGGCGTCACTACATGGCTTCAGAACCACACTCACTATCTCGAGTGCTTGGGGCCTGAACACTGGTGGGACGCTTGGTTCTACTGTGATGCACTCTCGGTCGACGACTTCAGTGCTGGGAAGCGGTTTTACAGGATCCGGCTCCAAGACCTATTCAAAACTTTATTGCTGTGAAATATCAGACGGGTAAGTGAATTTTCTCATGAGGTCACCCTGGTCTGGTTATTTCTTTCAAGGGAACTCTGGTCATGGGTGGGACTGATTGGGTCTTAAAGCTACCAGTACTCAACCCAAGGTCTCCAGCTTTGGGGCTAATCTGGATATTGGCGCATGCTTCGAGGTTCCCTGCTTGGGGGAACGGGGGTAGGGGGAGATCTAGACACCAGCAAGTCAAGTTCAAGGTTCCCACTTGGGGGATAAAGCTTCCGGGAGCTCTCAGCGCTTCCCTCCAAAAAGGGCTAATCAAAGCACCACAATAGAGGTTCCTCTTAGAGGGGCTAATTGTACTGGGACTTTTCCAGAGGTCCCTTCTTGCTTTGATGCTAAGTAGGGTCCGTCCCAGTTATTGCATGGATGGTAGACCGTCCACAGTACCGGATGCTGTGTGCTTTCTTAGTTTCTAACAGAACACATTAAGAAAACGCACAGAATCTGCATTATTTTTTTTTTTAACTTTTTTTTTTTTTTAAACTTTATTTTTGGTATTTAACACACCATACAAATACACACCCACATTAGGGTGGACTTTAACTTTGCGCCGCCGATTTGAGCCCTCCCAACCCCCCCCACCCACCTTCCTCACCCGTTACACCCAAACAATGTCATCGTTGGGAATCCTCACCTCCCTCCTGATCCATGACTAGAGGAAAATTTGGCCAGGACTGAGATCACATCAAAGGTGTGCCGCCGGTCTCCGATGCACCAGCTGATGAGGCTTCCGCTTCATTCATCAAGAATATTATCAGTGGGCCCCATATGTCAGGTGGGCGAGCGTGTAGTGGAAGGAGCTTTATAAAGTCTGATTCTACATCTTGGTAGTAGAGTAAGTCCTTACGCCAGGCTGCGTAGGATGGAGGGGGACCCCGGCCCCATGCCATGGCGACCCTCCTACGAGCAAGTTTCAGCAGAACTGCAGTCAACTTCCTTGATGGGGCGGAAAGCAGCCACGCTGCTGTTTGTATCGGATGTATTGCTTCTACTACAATCGCCGTCGTTGTGTCTAACACTCGGTTCCAGAAAGGAGCTACTTCAGGGCACTCCCAGGACAAATGGACAAAGTTTGCGGATAATAATCTGCACCTCTTGCACTCCGCTTGCGTGTCAGGGTGATGTTTGTTGATTTTTTTCAGGTGTGTAGTAGGTTTGGTGGAGGAAATTGAAGTGAATGAGTTTGAGACATGAATTAAGTGCGATCTTCTGAGTCTGATTCAGGATGTAGCCCCAATCCTCCTCTGAAATGACTGTGTTTAGTGCTCTTTCCCATCTGTTTTTTGCCCCGGTGTTGGCGGGGGTCGTGCTCGAGATTAATGCCAACCTGCCGTCACCCTGTGCCTGAATAACGTCATGCAGCAATTGCCAGTTTGGCGGTTGATATGGGAAGTCCGGCAAAAGGGTCTGCAGAGTGTATCGAGTCCGAAAATAGAGGAACACGTCCAGTGCAGTGTTGCCCCCTTTCATTTTTGCTTGATCTGGGGTTAGGAAGCCATCCTCATTAAAAAGGTCCCCTAGGGATTGTATGTGAAGCTTGTCGACCCACTGGTGAAAGACCTTCTCTGAAGTTAGGGGGATTCCAGGAATAAACTTGACTGGCAAGAGAGGAGAGTACCTTGTTTGCACCCCAAGCTTATGGGCTAGGGTCTTCCAGACCTTGTACGTCGTGAGCACCACATTCATCGTGGGGGAAGGCACGGGGATCCGGCCAAAGACCACTGCAGTCAGGAAGTTGGGAGTCGCCAGGGCACGTTCCACTTGTACATGAGGGCGGACTGCTTGCGTCGCATACCAGTGGCTGAGGTATTGTGCCTGAGCTGCCCAGAAGTATTTCTCCAAGTCCGGAAGGGCTAGCCCCCCGTTGGACACGGGAAGTGTCAATATTGAGTGCGCCACTCTGGCTAGTTTGCCCGCCCAGAGCAACTCAAGGACCAAGCTTTTCAGCCTTTTCAGGAAGGTTTGCGGTAGTAACAGAGGAATGTTGTTGAAGAGATACAGTAGTTTAGGCAGGACCTTCATCTTGACCAGGTAGGCCCTCCCCCAGAGCGTTAGTGGAAGTGACTTCCAGCGTGAAACCTTGTCTTGTAGGGACTTGACCACTTCCTCGTAATTATCACGAAACACCTCGTGCTGGTCCAGAGACAGCTGTATCCCCAGGTACCGAACCTTGGCGGACTTCCATGTGAGATTGAATTCGTCTGCAAA
Organism: Ambystoma mexicanum; assembly: GCF_040938575.1. Taxonomy (NCBI): domain Eukaryota; kingdom Metazoa; phylum Chordata; class Amphibia; order Caudata; family Ambystomatidae; genus Ambystoma; species Ambystoma mexicanum. Next base: position 1,139,362,725 of record NC_090931.1, on the reverse strand, counting down.
CTGCTTTGTGGCACGAGGCAGTGGAAAGACGACGGATTTAGCATGATTGATTTTTAAACCAGAAGCCGCTCCAAATTTGATGACTTCACTCATGACTGGGTTCAGGTTAACTTCAGGGTCTCGTATGAAAAGCGCCGCGTCGTCGGCGTATAGGGAAACGATGAGCTTGTAAGGGCTGATGATGAGTCCCCTCTGTTGTCGGAGCTCTCGAAGGTTGGAGGCTAGTGGCTCCATTACCAGGGCGAAGATTAAAGCTGAAAGTGGGCAGCCTTGTCTCGTACCTCACTGCAGGTTTATTGAAGCTGATTTTGCGGTGCCTACAATATTAGCTTGTGGCTTGGTTTACAGGAGCGAGACGAGCTTGATGAAACGGGCACCCAATCCCATCCTGGTGACAACCATGAACATAAACGGCCACTCCACTGAATCGAACGGTTTTTCGGCATCTAGCAGGACCGCAATTGCCTGATCTGTGGGGTCTAGTGCCTCGATGATTCCGAACATTCTCCGGATGCCGAAGGTCGTATTGCGGCCCGGTAGAAATCCGGCTTGGTCAGCTAGTACAAGGCCAGGCATCAGGGGCATCAACTTATTGGCTAGAACCTTGGCGAGTATTTTATTGTCGAGGTTAAGCAAGGAGATAGGGCGGTACGAAGCACAATCTTCTGGTGGTTTACCTGGTTTATGCAAAAGGATGACATTGGCTTCACATGAGGAGTGAGTGAGAGTCCCCACTTCGAGCGCTTCTTCGTACACAGCCGCCAGGAGAGGAACCAGGGTATCAGCAAAGGCTTTGTAGAATTCTCCCGTTAGGCCGTCAGGGCCTGGCGCCTTAGAAGAGGGTAGGGTCTTTATGGCTGCTCTAATCTCGTCCTGTGAGATGAGCTCATTCAGCGGTTCACGCAGATGTTGTTCGACCCAGTAGAGCTTGTGTCTTCTAGATATTCCAGTGGGGCGTTTGAATCTTTTGGGAGTTTAGCACTGTAGAGATCCTGGTAGAATCGACTGAATTTCTCTGCAATCTTTTCGTCAGTATGGAACACCTCGCCTTGCTTGGTTCGGATCCTTTCGATTTGGGACTGTTTTTTGTCGGCTCTGATTAGATTCGCCAGAAGGGCACCTGGTTTTTGGCCCTTGCCGTATTGACGGACTTGGCTGGGGCGGCTTAAAAATTTGACCTCCCGATCTGCTGCGGCATTGAATTTTTGCAGTTCTATTTTCAGGGCTGCAGCTGACTCCGGGTCGGCCATGTTCGTGTTCTGGATTTCAAGAAGCTTTAATTTATCTTCGCTGGTTGTGAGCTCGCTCCTAATGAGCTTGAGGACACCATTTTCTTTGGTGTGGCATACCCCTCTAATGAAACATTTTAAAGACTCCCAGATGGTGCTTGCAGAGGGGACCGAGCCCAGGTTGGCCTCAAACACGTCTATCTCCTCCCTCAATTCAGAGGCAAAGACATCATCATCATGTAGTGAGCCCCCTTTAAAGCACCAACGCTGTAATGGCGGTGTGGGGTTGGATGGCTTGAGTTTAAGGAAAAGTGGTGAGTGGTCTGAGAGCGTTCTCGGATGGATACAACACCGGCCACGTGTCAGTGGGCCATTTATTGAGGTGAAGAAATAGTCGATCCGGGAGCTTGTGTTGTGGACTGCAGAATGGAAGGTGAAATCTCGCAGCTCCCCATTAGAGACTTTCCATACGTCTTGAAGATCAAACGCTTTGCAAATTTCCTTTATTTGGAGACAGGCCTTAGAGGGCGGCTGCTGTGTGGCCTTTGATCTAGCTCTTGTAGGGTCCAAAGCCGTGTTCATTTCCCCACCCCCAAATAATTGTTGCGGGGTCGTGAGTGGAGAGCTGAGTCAACACCCAACCGAAATTGTCGGGGCTGTCCACATTTGGCGCAAATGAATTAATGAAAGTCATTTTCTGACCTGCGATGATGCCACACACTAGAATCGCTCTTCCTTCGTTGTCTTTTGCCATATGAAGTAGCATGAAACTGAGCCTCCTTTGTATGAGAATCGCGACTCCTCTCGAATATGTGGAGAAGGATGAGAAGTATCTGTGGCAACCCCAGCTCTTGGCCCACTGATGATCTTTCCCTGGGGTGAGATGAGTCTCTTGGATCAAAGCCACGTCCACTTCGTGGCGTCTGAGGTAATGCAGAATTTTTCTGGTTTTAGCAGGGATATTGCCGCCTCTTATATTCCACGTTAAGACATTGAATGGGGCGAGTTAATTTTTATATGGGGCCATTTTGCCATTTCAGTGGACTGCGATGGACTAGTTATCCTCGGACTAGTGCCAGGGTCAATGCTCAGAGGTGGGGAGCCCGGCTGAGGCGACGGCTCCGATGGTGGGCCAGGAGCAGGTGGGGAACAGGATGGTCGGGATCTGGCGGCGCTGAACTTTCCCAATGAACTCTGAGGGCTCGAACCGCAGGCTTACCCCAACAGGCCCGAGACGTTACTCTCTGAAGGGTGGGCAACCCCCAACTGGCCCACCGAGAGGTCCCTCATGAACCAACAAACAACCAAAATAACCCCTGGAGCTACCATGCCGAGGAGTGAACCTTCACCTCGGCGGAGAAAACTCCACTTGGAAAGAAACGACTTAACAGTAGCTGTGCTAGGGGCGCTCGGGGATTCCCAAGTGACCCCAACAGTTGCTGTGCTAGGGGCACCAGGGGCTTCCCTAGTGATTCAGCCCCGACTTACGTATAGTGTATGTGTTCCGGTGTATTCAGCAAATTGGCTAAGCCTGCAATGAGCCGTGTGGTTCTACTGTTTTATGGAGGATTCCTGAGGTTTCTGTCCCTTTGAGGTCTTGGACGCGCCTGGTTCTGTACTGGACAACCCAGTGGATCCAAGAAAGTATTGGCTTCTTCAGGGGATTGAAAGAAGTGAACTTTCCCCTCGTGAAGTATTCTAAGTCGTGCAGGGAATAGCATTGAATAAGTTAATTGACTGTTTCTAAGTCTCTGTTTAACATTGGCGAATGTTTTCCGCTGAGCCTGGACCGCCGGGGAGAAGTCGGGATAAAAGTGAATTATGTCCCCCTCATGCAGTAGTTCGCCTTTTTCTCTGGCCAGCCGAAGGATGGAATCACGATCCCTGTAGTTAAGGAGCCTCGCTATGATTGGCCTGGGTGGCAAGCCTGGAGCCGGTCTGGACGAGGGTACCCTGTGTGCTCTCTCAACTATGAAGATTTGGGATAAAGCGTCACGACCAAATAGGGATATGCAAAGGGACTCCAAGATGTCCTCCATTTTCCCTTGCACTTGGTGTTCTCTCACTCACACTATCTGTAAGTTGTTCCTTCTCGATCGGCCCTCCAAATCCTCACATTTATCAATAGTAGATTTCATTTGCACTTCTAGTTGCGAGACTTTATTTGTTAGGGTTAAGGAGTTATCATCGAGATTAGACACCCTTTGTTCCATCTCCTTGATGCGTTCAGTGTGTGAGTCCATACGATGTTGCAGCAAGTCTACTTTGGAAGCTAGACCATCCATTTTGCTATTCAGGCTACCGATGCCACTCTTCAAGTCCAGAAGGATTTCTTTGATTTTAGACAGATTAACTGATGTCTCTACTTGTTTTGGACATGCTGAAGAAGAAGCCTGGTCTTCCTGAATGAAGGGTGCTTTTGGGGTTGAGCTGCTGTCAAAGTTTAGCTTCCTCTGGGATTTATCGTTTTTCCCCATCTTGACTGAGGGTTTAGAGGGGGCTGGTGAGGCTAGCGAGCGGTCCGACCCGCCCAGGGTGCCCAAGGGGCTCTTCACTGAATAGGATTTCTCGTAGTGCACTGAGAGTATTGGACCTGAGAACCTGGTGGGGGCAAAGAGTTGCCACAAAAAACAAAGCACTTGCTCTTGCCAAGTTCTGTTCCCTCTTGTTTGGGAAGAAAGGTGGGGGAGGGTCTCCTGGGACGGGACCCCCGCGACAGAGGTGATGCAGCGTGTGGCCCTGGGGGGCCCGTGCTTGTATCAGCGGGTATTTTATTGTATTTATTAAATGTTTATTTTCCTGAAAGAGGATAGAGGACCCCTGTTACCGCCGGGGTGTTGCTTCGGGCCTCTGTTCTGATTTTGGCGTTCAACTCGCCATGCAGCCGTTGTCCACCAGAGCATTGGGGCCAGGAGAAGGTGGGCCGCCTGTGGGCTGGTGAAATGCGGTCCCCGCGGGACGGCAATCGGGAGGATTTACCCTCTGAGGAGCGCAGCCGCCTGGTTCTGTGTGACTGCTCGTGCGCGGAGGGGGGTGAGGCCCACGTTCGTGTCTGCTCCGAACTGGGGGAACTACGACCTCCCTCCCGCTCCTTACCTCCACCCGTGGCCGTCCGCTCGCTCTCCAGGCTGTCCGGATCGTGTCTGCACTTCGGCCCTGCCGGGTCTCACCAGTCCGCCCTGATCTTCGCCGCCTCCGATGAATCGCTGGATTCTGGTGTGTATTGTCCGATCATTGGAGGGGGGTGGACGGGGATGGGGCGGCGGCGGTAGTTGGCCTCGCGTCCAGTCTCCCCAGCCTCCGGCAGCTCCGGCGGCAGTGTCTTCACAGCGACTGGGTCCCGGCGGGAACACAGGATCCTTCACAGATCTGTCGGGGGGCGCCTCTGTTACGCCACACTCGTTGAGCACGCCAGGTCTCCGCACAGGAAGTCTCCGGGCTTCTGCAGGGGGCGACGGTGGCTGCACTCTAGCCCGCGCCCGGCAGGCCTGCAGGACGCGGCTTGGTCTCTAGACCCTGCGGGCCGTGTAATGTCTTGGAATGGCTGATTTTCTTCCAAATTTCGCGTGCAGGCAGCTGGGGCTCGTTGTTTTACAGGGGACGTGGAAGGAATACATGAAAACACTGAAAACAGCAAGGATTATGCAGGATTGATGCAGGGCTGATCGGGAGCCTAAACCAAGGCGGCCATCTTGGTTGGCCTTCTAGCGCCCTCTCCTGAATCTGCATTATTTTTTAAAACGATCATTCCACTGTCAGCCCTTGCAAGTATTGCACTCTAAAGGTCAAGCTGCCAAGAGACAGACGTGAAGAGCAGCTATTTTTGGGTAAACAGCTTATATGTGGAGAATTGCAAATCCAGCTTGCACGTGCAAGGCAAGCTAGAATTACCTTTTTTGGTTTTATATATATATATATTTAAAAAACAAGCAACCATAACTCATGCCACTACCATGCACTGCTAAGACTAACGCCCACGACATCAAAGATGACATCACAAATGTCACTGATGACATCACATGCCTGTCTCCCTCTTTTTTCCTTTACTGACATATCTAGGCCACATGGTTTTCTTCAGTAACAGTCAGGTACTAGAAATTATAAACGTACTATATTTGTAGACTTATCCTTCAAGTATGTTCTTACAGTAATTCACTTAGGGTCCAGTCATATCATATGAAACATATACATATGGGAAGACACAAGCTTGAGAAACAGCAATCCTTTCTGTGCATGAAGATAATCAGTAGAGTTATCAGCACTTTCTGATATTTCTGTTTTTTTATTACTGTATTTTCCCTGTATATGCTCATATTTGTATACATTGTACTCACACTACTTTCCTTAGAGTCCAGTCACATCATGTGATACATGTACATAGGGTAAATAGCTTTGAAACAGAGCAATAATTTATTTGCATAAAGATAATCAGTTAGGTTATGAATTGTTTCTGCTACTACTTCTGCTTTTTTGCTTACTTCACTTTCCCTGTATATGCTCATATTTGTATGCGTTATTGTGTCTTCGTGTTTTGTCTGTAATAATGCAATTATGTTAAGTGGGTTTTATTAGCTACTTATTACATATTTCACAGTACACAACTCTAATAAGAAAACAGTTATCTCATTATTCAACATATCAACATTATGAATATTATAACTTCATCATGGATGCTGCACACACTGCCTAGGTTTCTGCATGAGTAGCTTAGTATACTCGATAGAACTTCATAATAGAATGCTATTTATATCAATGCATTGCTTAATGCACTAATTAGCTCATGATATTTATTCCAATGATCCTTGACACTTTTTTCTCAACATTATAATAAGAATCCCTTATTCAGACATTTCATGAAAAGAAAATTCATATGTGATGTCATCAATGACATTTGTGATGTCATCTTTGATGTCGTGGGTGTTAGTCTTAGCAGTGCACGGTGGTGGCGGGAGTTATGGTTGCTAAGCTTACCAAAACTGGTGAATTTCAGGGGGTTTTCGGTTTTACTTGGAACCATAATGTCCCTTTAACAAAGTTTTTTCATTGAATTGTGAATGAAAATGAATACATTTAACATATATATTTTCTTTTGTACAGACCATACAAAAATTGAAAATACTAAAGAAAAAGCAGTATTGGATAAGACTTCAGCACATAGAAGAAAAAATTGACCTACTCATCGCAAATTTTAACAATTTAAAAAACTTTGTGGAGGATCACTTGAAACAAACTACTACATACCATTGTCCGACATGTACCTGTCCCCCTCACCATATCCCACTCAATTATCCCCAAACCCTCTCCATGAACCAAAACATTTTGATGAGACTTACAACCCTTCTTCACCTCATATAAATCCTATTGAAACCCCCAATTCTCCTGTTTTTGTTTCAGTTTCTGCCTCACCTTCTCTGTCATAAATTTAACATACATGTAAAATAAAGTAAAATTATTATATTGTGTCCTAATTCATTTCTTGTCTTTTTTTAAAAAGCAGTTCATGTGTCCACAGACACGGAATGTCCGTAAAGAAACAAAAATGGGAGCGTCCTAAGGACACTATATCTGTCCGTATTGTATTGTTCGCAGGCAAGTTGAAACTATTCTAAAAACACAGGCTGTGTCCTAAAATGTTCGTAAATAAACAAAATAGGGGTGTCCTGAGGACACTATACCTGTTCGTAGGCAGGTTGAAACTGTTCTAAAAACGCATCAAGTGTCCTGGGATGTTCGTAAATAAACAAAATGGGGGTGTCCTGAGGACGCTATGCCTGTCCGTATTGTTCGTAGGCAAGTTGAAACTGTTCTAAGAACAAACGCCTGTCCGTAACTGTTCGTTTCACTTGTGACGCACTTTTAATCACTTCAAGACCCGAACAGTGTCCGTAGAACACCAACGCGCATGCGCAAAACAGTTTCAGTGCATTTGGTGTCCTGCGGACACCCGCTCCCTTCGCAAACATGTTCGCGAACCTATCAAGTGAGTGTGTGTTCTGATTGCAAACACTGTTTGTATCCCCAAACAGTTTAAAACTACATTTTCAAGCAATCTACAATATTTTTCAATAAAAACTCACCATAGCATAAGTCCCTCATAGTAATCATGAGTTTCTACATACTTTTTTTGACTTTTTGAACCCTTTTTTCTGTTCGATCTGTCCGCGGACAGTGCGTATGTCCGCGAACCGCTCACAAGCACCCCTATAAAAGACCACACCTAGAGCTCATTCTCATTGTGTTTCTGGCTATCCTACAGAACACAGTGAATTTTGCTGCCAACTTTGCAGATTTTCATCTCGAACCGGATGGCTTCCATGGCTCCACTCATGCCATCTGGTGCTGCATCTGCCTCAGCACCACCCCCACCCCCTCCACCACCACCACCACCGCCTCCCCAAGGGCCTGAAGAGGGGAACAGGAGTGAGGATGCACAGGAGGATGACGAGAATGAGGTAGTCCAAGTCCCTACTACCAGCACTCGGCGTGAGTCTTGGGTGTGGCGGTTATTTACCGTTCGTGGTAATGGTCCTAAGGCGCGTGCGAACCAAGTCACCTGCAACGAGTGCTAAGTCGCGGGAGGCCTGGTTCATACAGCTTTGGGACAACTACCATGAAGCGACACCTAAGGTCATTCCACACTGGGGCCATTCGCAAGTTTGTACCTTGCGAGGAGCGTAGCAGGTTGACCTCCTCTACTTCATCCTCCGTTTTCTCAGAAAAATCTGATTGCCAGCATAAGTAAGATGGACTCCATCTCTGCGAAAAATGTATGTACTACGAAACATAATATTTTCATTGTGAAAAGAGGACATGCCAAAATCTTAGAAAGGCACAAACAGCCTTATTGACATTGCGCCTTGCTTTCTCCATTTGTAGACCAAATGAAGAAGAACAAAGCCACATTTGTCTCTGCGCAATCCGTAAAAAAATTACTTGAGAATTTGTAAACATGTCCATGACCTTCCCAAGTCCTTCTTTCATTGCAAATTGCAAAGAAATTCCAGACACATGTCCTAAACTGTTCCCTCCACAATGAATTACAATTATGTCTGGATGTTGCTGTGTCTCCAAAGTAGCACAGAGAGGTAGCAAGTTCAACCACTTCATTCCACGTACTCCATGCCAGTGCACTTTCGCATGTGGGAATCCAAGATGTGCAGCTACTCCACAGCGTTCTGCATGCACCTTCAACCAGTGTATCCACGAGTCTCCCAAAATCCAAACAATCTGTTTTCTGAAACACACAGCCATAGCCATCTGTTCTTCTCTCAGCAAAAAGAGTATCTGAGAAACTCTCTCCTGGCACAACACACCCACTAAACTTTCCTGACCAATCCCTTTCTCTGCTCATTCTCATTTGCATGGCTCCCCAACCCAAAATCCCCGGATGTAACACCCGATGCCCGCGGACTACCGCCATGTCCGCGGACATATCGTAACATGGACAGTCCTTCTGCCATTTCCATTTCACTTTCTGTGCCATTCCCTCATTGGATATAGCTAAGAAGTCACATGACCATCCACCAATCACATCCAAGACCTCTACATCTAACTGCATCATCATAGATCAGCACTTTAAATGTACTGTTAATCTCTCTGAGTACAAGTGTCATATCATTGGAAAGCACCTTCTACCAGAAATACTGTACAAGTCTCCAAGATTTCTACTTGCAGCTGCATACATATCCATATGCATGAACACAAACTACAGGGTATGCATATTTTCTGTATAGTACATGTACAATTCTTATAGATTCATATAAACAGATTAACTGACTTTTAGCTTGTCTAATCTATAAAAGGAATTTACTGTAATTTTTTCCATCTCCTAAAATTAACTGTCACTTCCAAACCTATCTGCTATTTATTTTCTTTTTACACACACATTTTCAAAGCATGTTGGACTAACATATTTAAAGTACAATATGAAGAGTTAACATACTCAAACAAAATTGCATGCAACCAGTATGTTTAAATATCAAACAACAATACGTGTACAAAAACAAACATTTATTTACTTATATTTATATAGTGCGCAAGCAGCGCGTGGCATTGAGGCGCTGTTACTTACAAGAGCTTAGTTACAGAAATAGTGGTATTCAGTGCTGCATTATGAATTCCACAAGGCATAGAAATGATATTTTGGTTGGTACAGTAAGTCCTTACAATACTGTTTATGCATTAAGAACATATGATATGTATTCAACTGGTGCAACGCATCGTATGTGAATAAGATAGTTTTCATGATTTTGAGGAAGGCGCCGAGGGTCAATGTCAATTAAAAAAAATCAATGTCTAAATTAAAAACAGTGCTATATACAAACAAAATTACTAATTTGTTTCCTTTTCAATGGCAGTGAAGACCATTCTCCTGAAAAGAAGCAGCCGAATTTGAAGTACAAAGAACAACTAAGAAGAAACCTGCTAATTTCTGAAAAAAAGTAATTTGAATACCGCCATATTATTTGTACTATTATTCAAACACACTGTAAGGTTAATTCATGCTATTTCTGTGCCTAAACATAGAGATTGTGCACCATTCTGTCTACAAATCCCCATTTCTTAAACTGAGATTTACAGGCAGAATGGTGCACAATTTCCTATTTTTCGACACACAAATGACCCAATTTAGCCCCTAGAATTTTGATATTATAGAACAAACAACTATTTTAATTGTATACCTTTAGATTTACTATTTGTACTTCTCCACACCACTAGCTTACTTTCGACTGTCGTCTGAACCCCAGTTTAGTATCACATAAATTCAAGAGTACCCATCCCAACAAGTTGTAGTTGCCCAATGGACAATCGCACACCATTACATACATCTTTATCATCTTACTCACACTCATGCTCACATACATTAAGAACAGCCCAACCCATACCTTCTTTATTTTTTTCAACAGACCCTAAAGAATGCCTACCAAAAATCAAGTCCGTAGAAAGCAATGGAGAAGCAGAGCAAATGAAAATAGAAGTGTCCAAAACAAGCATCCATCTCTAGCAGAATTTGTAAAAAAAAGTTAAAACAAAACAGCTAATAGTCATTTAGCGAAACAAAGCAAGCTTCAAGTACAGAAACTTTGCCTCCTCTATCAAAATGTAAAACGAACCACAAAACAATTAACAAAAAATCAGCTACCACTACAGATAAAATCTTGATATAGTGCAAAGTAAGCATACCAAAAAAAGTATTTTAGCAAAACTGTTCCGTCAGAGTCCTTCAAAATCTTATAAAACCGGAGAGAAATCAGGCTCAACCCTTAAAACCTATCGTAGGAAATGAATTTTAGAAGCGTTGATAGATAGTGCAATTCTTCTCAAAAGAAAGTTATTTATTTTAGTGTTAAACAAAATGAAACCACTAACAAAACTAATGACTAAATTACAAAAAAGACTTCTCAATAAACGAAATGTCAACAGAAATAAATTCTTAAGTATCTGTGGAGGTGAATGGAGTCACACTACGAGCACAGAACTATACTTTAATGAAGAAGCATACAAACAAAAGCAAACAAATACAATTGCCATACATAGCAGTGGACGAGGTTATGAAAAAGTTAATACCATAATGGAACAAGAAATACTGCTTACAAAAATATCCAGAGAAAACTTAGAATTACCCCTCCATTCAACTGAATCAGAACGTCTAGTATACAAATGGCCATGCACGTAAATGTGTAACATTCCCAAAAATCTTTCAAGTCTTTACGCCAATTCCTCAATCAATATGTGAAAGGCAAAGACAAAATCAAAATTAAACTACTGCAAAATATGGATACCTGTCCAGTGCGCAAGTACACAGGACTACAAGGACATTCATTGGCCTGCATTTCAGGACCTACTTGCAAAACCACCTTCCATTATATCAAAATGATATCAACACATCATTCAACTATAAGAAATCTAGTCTATAAACTGTACTATGCTAAAAGTCCTGCTTTAGCACTAGCCAATTTAAATAACATTCTTCTACATGGTACAGCAAAAGACCTACTTGAAGAAATCGACTATATCCAGAAAAAATATTTTGGAAGTGAAAGCCACTTACAGAATGAAATAGCTTTAAAGCAAATTAGCAACAATTCTATGCATGGCAACCTTCTACTACACACATACAAAAAAGAAATACTGAAATTTAAAAGTACATCTGACGAAGTACCAAACCATGTGTGTGTATGTTGCCGTAGAACTTTTTATAAAAGTAACACAAAAACTGTAGACCTAACATACAAAATAGAAGACAATGAAGATTCTAAATGGGTTGAATTAGCTCTCTACCTTATAGCAGAAAACAAATACGACATAACTGACCCTTTAATACTTTGCAGTTACTGTGCTACAAAACTTGACAACAACCAAACTCCTTCACGTGCTATCACAAATAATTTGGAATTATTTCCACTACCAAAACCCCTACAACAACGCAATTTATATGAGAGCATCATAATTCAAACAGTGCACCCATTTCAAGCAATAATACGCCTTCAACCAAAAACAGCAAAATTACCTCCCTCTGAATTAGTGAAAGGTATTCGGGGAAAAGTAGTGTATTTACCATTAGATCTAAAGGAAAATGTGCACACTCTAGGAGTGCAACATCCAATGGAGCAATCTTTAATTATTTTAGTAAATGGTGTACCTACAAAAGACAAAAAAATCGGCAACAACTGGTAGATTTACATAAAGTTAGACAAGCCTTCCAATATCTAAAGGACAATAATGAATACTACAAAGAAATTAATATTGAAGAAAACTTGAAGGATACCACTGAAATAATTCAAGAAACACAAGAAGCTGGTCAATTTGAACTCCTAGATCCTGCTACAATATCCAATACTTTAGACCATTATACAATTCACCCATTGCACGCTAATGACACCGTAGAAGATGCACTAGAAACGTACCAAATGCGTCAAACAAAAGGGTCACCAATCAGCATATGGGGAAAAAAGTATAGAAGCACATACTTTTACCCCAACTCTTTGCTACTGGCAAAGGAGGAAGGTACGATGATAGACCTATTCAAATAACAACATCAGAATACCGCTCATTACGGATGTATTCTGAAGATCCCAGATTTAGACAATGTGGAATACATATTCCACCTACTCTTTTGAAAGTGAACGAGCAACTTTGTTACAGAGCTGCACACACATTAAAATCGAGATTCCACTTTCAAAATATGTCAGCTACACTATTACAAAAAGTACAATCAAATATAAATCTATTAGCAAATATGTGTGGTACTAAAGAGTACTGGTTTCGACGTCATGACGATGTACGTTGTATGATAAGAAACCTTGGCCCACCCACTTGGTTTGTTACATTAAGTTGTGCAGAATATGCATGGGAAGATTTACATGATTTCCTACGCATATCAAACAAAAACAAACATAGATATACTAACACCTGGAGAACTTTGTTCTCTAGATCCTGTTAATGTTTCAAGATATTTTCACCATCGCTTCATTGCTATGCTACACTTTATTTGTAATAAAACTGCTCCTCCCCTCGGAGAAGTGCAACACTTCTTTTGGAGAAAAGAATACCAAGCCAGAGGAGCACCACATATCCACATGATTTTATGTATTAAAGATGCTCCTAAATTTGGTCAAGACAGTGATGCCACTGTTTTACAGTTTATTGAAAAATGTCACTTGTGAAATTCCATCAGAAGCAACAAATAGTGATCTTCATGCACACATTTTCCAATTTCAAAGACACAAATGTGGCAAATATTGTCGCAAATACAAAGGGAAATACTACACTAAATGCTGCTTTGGTTTCCCTAGACCGGTTACAAAAACATGTCAAAAACAGGTCAAGTGAACAACTTCATGTCTTCAGTTAGACATAGTGTTAAAGGTAAATCACCTAAAAATACATATTATATATTTCTTTGTCTGTTTCTTTTTATGTATCAATTATTACAATGCAATCATTGCCCACTTATGGAATGCAAACATAGATGTGCAGTAAATTGCAGACAATTCCACTGCAGTTGCACGACATGTTACAGCATACTTAACAAAAGCAGAAAAAACATAGCTCCAAGACCTCTGGAATGACCTGTCATCAGACAAAACACTGTCTCAGAAATTATACAGCTTGGGCATAAAAATGCTCTCCCATAGAGAATGTGACTCCTATGAAGCAGCAGATCGTTTAACTGGTACTGCTTTGTATGAAAAATCTGAAAATATAGTATGGCTAAGTCTTGGTCCTGCTAAATCTAGAAAAAGAGTTCTAAAATCGTACGAAGATATAGAAACAATAGCCAAACATGATCCCAACAGCCAAGACGTTTTAAAAAACAATTTACTGGACACGTACTACCCAAACAGAAGTAACACTTTGGAAACCATGTGTCTATACCACATAGCCCAAAACTTCACATACAAAAATAATATAAAACCTGATGGAAAAAAAGGTAAATACAGAGTGACAAATTGTGAAGGCAGCTTAGTAAAACTCAACAAACAAAATTTAATTAATCATATCAAATTGTCATTAAAGACTCCTCAGAATAAAGAACTATATTACATGTCCCTGCTACAACTCTTTGAACCATGGAGAAAAGAAGAAGAAAAACTAGATAACTATAACTCATATGAAGACACTTTCAAAGCAAATGAAAGCACTATAGCTGATGTAAACTTTACACAGTACAAAACAATGTTGCACAATGAACAGCAACATGAAGAAGAACTCCAGGCCCAACTAGATAAGGACACTCCTGACAGTAGTCAACCTTCTGTAACAGGAAGCCAAGAACCACTGGGAGAGCCACTAATAACAAATGAGGCAGAATTAGCTATGACAGAAGTAGAAAACACCATGTGTCAGTATGAAGATAAAGAAGACTTAACTATACTACAATCAAAACTAAACAATGAGCAACGTAGCATTTTTCAAGAAGTTACAAAAGAAATTGCACATGGTGTACAACATGAAAACAAAGAATGCACCTGTCAAAATTTCAAATCTATACTACTGTATGTCAGTGGTGAAGCTGGTTCTGGCAAAACATTCTAAATCAAAATCAGTAAATTCCTTCAACAATTGACAAACAACAAACTGTCAGCTGTTGTCACTGCCCACACAGGTTTACCTACCTACAACATAGGCGGTGTCACTTTACACCAATTACTACTCCTGCCAGTAGAACACCAAAACAAATTAGACTATTACAAACTTTCTACAGAAGCTGCAATGGAACTACGCAGAGTATTAAAACAAATGAAAATGCTACTAATAGATGAAGTGTGCATGGTCTCCAACCTAATGTTGGCTTTGATTCACTTCAGATTACAAGAAGTATTCAAAACAAACTACGAAGAGCTCTTTGCAGGACAACACATTATTATTTTCGTAGATCTTCTTCAATTGACACCAGTGAAAGGTGAGCCTATTTTTAAAACCTTAGGACACAAACACTGCCGTAAAACTGTTGGCAGCATAGGAAATGTCAACCTTTGGCAACATTTCCAATACAGAGAATTAACAGAAAACATGCGGCAATCTGCAGATCTCACTTATGCCAACATTAGAGTTGGTATACTATCTCAAGAAGCACAAGCAATATTGAAAACCCGGCACATTCATGCACTTTATGGCGATAATGCAGATGTTATGGAACAATTAGCCCACACAAATGTCAATTGTATGGCCTTAATGCCAACTCTTGCAAGCTGTTTCAAATTCAATGAAACAATGTTAAAAAAAGAAATGCAACCAATAATGGAAATTAGCGCCACAGACAAACTAGACATACATGGTATGACACTACCCATGTGTGAACAAGCCACAACAAGACTAAATAGTTTAGAAAATTCAATCTCCAGCACAGCTGGATTGGAAAAAAAATTAAAATTATCCTTAAATTGCAGAGTAATGCTTAAACGTAACCTTTACGTAGACCAAGGACTAGTTAATGGAGCACTGGGTAAAGTTGTTGGCTTTCAAACATACCCACGTCGTGACAACATTTAGTTTGTCAATATTGTCTTTGCAAAAAGGATAGGACGCTCAACAGCTCGATTCCTTCTCTTCAAAGACATGTATGTACACGGAGAACAATTTTCTCCAACTCTTGCATACGCAGTCACCATTCATAAATCACAAGGTCTTACCCTAGACAAAGCATTAATAGACATTGGTAACAGTCTTTAAAGAAGGCATGAGCTACGTAGCACTATCACGCTTACGTACACTTGACGGTCTATTTCTAATCAACTTTGATGCAAGTAAAGTAAACGCTGATATTCCTTGCATTTTAGAATACAATAGACTTGGTTCACTATACACCCCCATCTAAAAACATATCCTGTTCAACAAAAAGTAAAACGTTGTAAAAGAAAACTAAATCAATCAGAAATACAACAGGATATCACTGCAAATCCTCCAAAGAGAGTAAAAGAAACTAATACTTCATCAAGTACCACAAGCAAAAAGAACCAATTAGGGAAAGTAAACAAGGTACTTCGTCAAATAAGGAAGACAAACCCAAAAAAAATCACTGATACAGAATTACCTGGTCCATTTAAACTCTCAAATTTAATTGGTGTAAGTTGCTACGCAAATGTAGCAATGAATATTCTATTTCAATTACCACCAATTGTTGACAACATATACTTACACAGTACAGACCAATTGTGTTTGCAATTGTTAGTACTTCATAGAAATGCAACAAACAATCCTAATAACACATAGTGTTTATGGAATAAGACAACAATTGGACTACTGTGCTGGAATGGTGAAATTCACTATAAACTCACAGGAAGATCCACAATAATTTCTAATGTACTTACTACAAGTACTGGAAAACAAAAACATACCTATAAATGAATGTTCCAGATTACCTCATTACCTAATTGTGAATCCATTCCATTTCAGCAACTTGTAAAAAATGCAAACCATGGTAGATTATGTTCTACCTGCAATTCGGATAATCGCTCCACCTTAATAATACAAACACATGGTAAATACGCAATACTAATGTTATTACGTTACAATGCAGATGGTACCAAAAACAACGGCAAGCTGACTGGATTCACACATGGTCAAGTATCACTTGGTAAGAAAACCTTCACAACAAATCTACCACGCAGGAGCCACAACCAATTCAGGTCACTACACTGCATATATAAAAAAGAATTGTGGATGGTTCGAATGTAATGATAGTACCATTACTCTAAAGCAGAGATTACCAGCAAATCTTACAAACGCTTATTTAATCTTCTTAAAACCAAAATTTATTAACTAAACTATACTTAAACCTTCTATTAAACTATAAACAGTTAGAATATGCCAAAAGATATCTAACTGCCCCAAGATTCTACAACAATTAAACAGATAAATGAATACCACTAAATTATATTAAAAAAAAAAGACAGAATACGCCAACTGGTATCTAACTGCCCCACAATTTCACAATATCCAAACGGATAAATCAATACCACTTCATTATAACAAAAAATAGACAGTCACAATATGTCAACAGGTTTCTAACTGCTCCAAAAATCTGCAACAAGCCAATACATATAGCATTAGCCAGAAACAACAAGTGAACACTGAAAACAAACAAATAGACTGTAGCATAACAAAAAAAGGTTTTTTTAAAATCCCAACATGGATTTTTTTTTTCTCCCACAGACCCAATGATTTTAAAAACAAACACAAAAACTGAGCAAATTTCACAGTACACTAGTTCGTAATCTACTAAATATGAGAGTAAAAAAAAGAAATCTTGATTATTCAATGTTATAAGTCATTACAAAATACCAATACTAACATGATCTTTTCTTTTATCACAGAAATGAACAAGAAATACATGTACTCCAGTTACTAAACCAAACAGTAAGTATATTATAATAAGTACAACCATCGCAGCAAATCGCACCCATAGTGACTTATAACTTTGGTGGTTATAAATCTGGTCTTGTCCATGCACCCAAGACTATAGGCCCTGCCCACAACCACCACAGCATATCACACCCATAGTGGCTTACAACTTTGTTGCTTATAAATTTGTTCTTGGATCCCAAAGTTATAAGTCACTATGGGTGAAATATGCTGCAGTGGTTGTGGCCAGAGCATAGAGTTTTGGGTGCATGGCCATATGGCCATGCACCCGAGACTATATGCCCTGGCCACAACCACCGCAGCATATCACACCCATAGAGTCAAACATTTTGACTATGCCATATGGGCACTTTTAATGTCCGCGGACATGATGAGTGTTCTTAGAACAGATTCAAATTGCCAGTGAACAATACGTACAGCGTCCTCAGGACACTCCCATTTTGTTTATTTACGAACATTTCAGGACACCGCGAGTGTTCTTAGGACAATTTCAGCTTGCTTGCGAACAATATGGACAGACATACCGTCCTCAGGACACCCCCATTTTATTTATTTACGAACATCCTAGGACACATCATCTGTTATTAGAACAATTTCAAATTGCCAGCGAACAATACGGACCGCGTCCTCCGGACACTCCCATTTTGTTTATTTACGAACATTTCAGGACAACGCAAGTGTTCTTAGAACAGTTTCAGCTTGCTTGCGAACAATACGGACAGATGTAGCGTCTTCAGAACACTCCCATTTTGTTTATTGACGAACATCCCAGGACACTGCATATGTTCTTAGAACAGTTTCAACTTGCTTGCGAACGAAACGAAGACATACCGTCCTCAGGACACCCCCATTTTATTTATTAACAAACATCCCAGGACACTGCATGTGTTCTTAGAACAGTTTCAACTTGCTTGCGAACAGTACAGACAGACATACCGTCCTCAAGACACACCCATTTTGTTTATTTTTGAACATATCAGTACACCGCGTATGTTCTTAGAACAGTTTCAACTTGCCTAGGAAAACAAACGTACGGACGTAGTGTCCTCAGAACACCCCCATTTCATTTATTTAGAACATTCCAGGACATCTGTGTTGTCCGCAGACAAATTGAACACAACAAGGAGATCTACCACCTAAATTAATACAACATTTAACCCATCTCTTACTCCCCCACCCTCCCCAAACAGTCTTACACAACAACACACTGTACTAAATAGCATTTCTCCACCAAGTTTCACTGCGCTGTCCGCGGACGTCTGTGAACTCAAGATGGCGGGGGTTCCCGAAAATCAGACACGCTTCACGCTCTTCATCGTCCAATCAGCGAACACGGTGCATGTCCGAGGACATGACGCAAGTCGGTCAGCCAATCAGGACATGTCCGCGGAACGAACAGGGAAGTGTGTATGCGGACCGAACATAGATATCACACATTTTTTGTGACCTACTTCATGGTCATTTTATAAAAAACTACTGGACGGATTCTTACCAAATTTGCAAAAGCACGCTTTCGAGACCAAGCCGCTGCTCCTGGACCAAATTTGGTGAAAATCCGTCCAGCGGTTTGGGCTGTAGGTGTGAGCAAAGTTTTTTTCCCCATTCAGTCTTTGGGGGAAAAAAAGAAGTTTTGGGACCCTCCTTATAACTTTGTCCCCCCTGGACCAAACCTCACCAAACTTTGCAAAAAAAATTCAGAGTTGGCCATATACTTTTTTTTGCAAAGTTTGATGAGGATTCGTCCAGGGAGAGCGAAGTTATAAGCCACCCAAAAAGGGCTCTTCCTATGGAAACAGCAACTTAACCATAACTACACAGCCACTGCAGTGGCTGTGTAATATATATGTTCCCCGCCCCCAATATGGGTTAAAGATCTTCTATGTTCCCAGTGCTCGAAGGAGAGCTCCGAGACCATTTTATTTTATTTGCCTTCTGCTGGATTGCATTCTGGTATGGTATTTGTAGTCCCCTATTCCAGATGCAGGGGGATTGAGCGGGAGTTGGAGGATGCCAAAATTGTACACTTTTTGGCTTAACATAGTTCTATAAGAATTGATATATTTGAGTGTCACTAGGGTATGTAAACTACGACGCATGTCTGTATGTAATTTGCGTAGTACCTCTGTGGGCCTTAACACAGACCATGAAATGGATGTGTTGTTATGATATTACTGTATATGCTTAGTGAATCTGTTAGATCTAATAATCCTGCAATATTTTCTTTTCAAATTCTTGGTACAATGATCGCGTGTCATGACCACTGTCAGGGGCCACAAGCAAGCTCCCACAATTACTCTAAGGGCCTCAAGACTTCAGCAAAAAGGCTCCTGGAGCCAGTCCTGGCACATCGGCACCAGGCTCATACACTTTAAGGAGATACTTACCACTCTTACTTTCAATTGACTACATGGGTCTTTAAATCCAACATGGAAGTACCCACACAGTCTAGTTCTTAAGAACCAAGCCGTGCGGTCTAGTGTTTTGGGTGTGGCAGGCCTGGAACTACTTCCCCTGGTACTACTTTACCTGGGGTATATAAACCACACCCTGGCTGCAGAACACGCTTCGCATTATTCTGCAACCAGCAGCGTGACGCTCACTGTGTCCAGCTCCTGGTCTTCCGCATAATCCGGTAGTCCTGCAAGAACAAGATTATTCTGTCTTACCTGAGGAAACATCATCCAGCACTCAGCATCTCAACCTGGCTGCAATCTGTGGAAACCGAGAGAAGAAGAAACATCACTCACCTGTGAGTACTAACTTAAGGACTTCGGGCGAACCGCTACCACAGCTGCTGCTCGAACATCGCGACCTGCAAGAACGAGAAAAGGAAAACAATACTAGAACACGCGTGCTTCCAAAACTTTGAATTCCATCAGTCTTACCTGAATTCCATCGCGCTATGCCGCGCTTCCATCCGGAGCACCACAGCAATATCTGCAAAGGAAAAAGAGACATATTCAGGTTCGCTTTCAATATTAAACAACTGCACATCGCTGTACTTAACGTATTCCGAGGGCCAGTTTTTCATCGCGCTCTCATCCACTCACAGCACCACAGCGGCCAGTGAGGAGAAGAAGAAAAAAACACAGGTTAGCTTTAAAAGACAATAAAGGCGACACGCTTTGCACTTTTTTACCTAGAAACGTGCATTTCCATCCGGCACGTAAGCATCAAGACCTTCGCACCTGAAAAGGAGGAGATAAAGACATTAACAAATTCCCACCATAAACAGAACAAAGACTTATAATGAACAAACCTACCTGCCTACCAGCAGATTCAGGGTCACAGCAGGCCTGAGCCCAAGGAAGGCATAGTGCACCAGTGAAGCAACTCGGGCAGCTCGCCAACAAATGTCAAGCGCCCCTGCACAAGAAACGCAGGACGGATAGCTCACCCTACAAATAACTAAGGTGAGAAAAAACCCAGTGGTCAGAGTGAGGTGGGAGATTCACCCATTAGAGAGAAGTTATCACAAATCCTCCCTTCTGTAATTGTAGATTCATTATTCAGCACTGGGAAACTATGCGTCCAGGGTTCCAGATCTCAGAGCCTTCCAGACGCCCCCAGGGATATCAGGTGAGCGTAACATCGCAATGGTATTGACATACATGTGACCTGGTTTTATCGCAGCCCCTCAGGTTGTGTTATTCGTCCTGTTGCGTCATTAGCCTAGATTGTTTGCACTCTTGAATTGCCAGGAGACTTGCATGATGCTCTTGCAACGTACTATCCCAAGCATAAGTTGTATACTTACCTTTTACCAACCCATCTACTATTTAATGGTTCATGCCATCCCTTAATTAGTTGCAATAGGAATTAGACTCTAATATTCAATGATACTCTTACGTCCCATCACCTTTCCTCCATACTGCATGGGCGTCCCTTCCTAGGGACGGGAGATGGAACCTTTTTCACCAGAAAAAACCTTCTTCCCCTTTAATTTTAGAGGCGTGCTGGGGTGCGGCCCTGGGAACATGCGCTACCCTGACTCCGCCCCCGGCGCCACACCTTAGTCCCCTTTTCTGCATCGAAGGGAATGGGCTGATTTCACAAGCGCTCATGGGTTTGGCTTTGACCATGTAATACCATGTGCTTTTCCCCTGATACATTCTTCTGTCTTTTTGTCTTCTTTTATCAATCAGTTACTCGCTCCTCTGGCACCATGCTCCTCCCCGGTGCATGTCGACTTCAGCAGGTGTCCAGCCTGCGAGGGGCTCTTCCCTACATCCGATCGCCACGCTCTTTGCCTCTGTTGCCTTGGCCCCGACTACGGATGGGAGGGTTGTACCGCGTGCAACGCACTTTCTTTGCATGCCCTGAAGAGCAGACTTGCTAGGTGGAGGGAGCTCTTCGAGAAGTCGTCTCCAGAGGACTTGAAGGACTTAGTCAGACATAAGTCAAGGGCTAAGGGAGGGCCACTCTTTTCCAGCGCACTCCGCAAAGGTGACTCCTTCCCAAGAAATCGCCAGAGCAGGAGGAACCTCTCGGGTTCTCACAACAGCATGGGTACCGAGGCTAGCTCAGCTACCGGCTGCCAGGCCTAGGGGTCTGTAGATCCTTCCAGAGACAGTGCTGAGGGACCGCAAGGTTCTTTTACTGGGTGCATACCCGAGGGGCTACGCCCTTTTACTGGCAACATGTCCGAGGGGGCACCTGCACTCAGCACTACTGGCGATCCCGCTGAGGGTGACACGCCTACCAGGCCTCGGCCTGAGATGCAGGGCAGGTCTCATGCTCCACCATCAAGAGTCTTGGAGGAGGCTGGGCCCAGTGAGCTAAGCACCACAACTTTGGCATGTGGCGTGCAGCTTGACAAGATGGGCGACGTACCAGACAAGATGGCCGCTCGTCCGATACCTCCCCGAGGAACGGAGCAGGTGGGTGAACGAGTTACAAGTTGGGACTGGTGTCAACCAGGTACGTGACCTACTGCTTATCCATTGGCAGCGCTGGGCAGGTTCCCTCTGCTACCAACTAGACAGTATACGCACCGGCCCCAGCAGCCGCCCACAATCGCGTCAATATCACCTGCCATCCCACTGGCCTGCAAGGACAGGTTCTTAGAAAAATTCCTCAGTCATGAAATCTTCTCAGGTGAGGCCATCCTCGGGGATGTTATCAGGGACATGCTCCCTTCGACCCTTCCGCCAGCACCTATAGCCATTCCTCCTATGGGTCCAGCGCTGCAGGCCCCACTACAGCCTTTGCCGGCTCCTTCAATTCCGGCTCCCCTGCCTCCCACAGTTCCGGCGGTACCGTACCAGCCTCCGCTGCAGCCTTGGGCTCCAGTCTCCACACCTCAGCCCTCAATACCCAGCACCTCTCCATCCGCTCTGGACCAGCCGGACACCCTGGTGGACACAGACGAGGAAGAAGACCCCGAAAGGTCATCGTCAGCCAAGGCCTTCCACGAACGGCTTGCAGGGCCAGCAGAGTACTTATGCCTTCCTCAACCAGAAGTAGAACAACCGGAGGCGGGAGCTCTTGCAGAAGTCCTCACTCTACGCACCACGGCTAGAATGGGGATTCCAATGCAGAAGGACTTAGTCGCCTAGGCCAAAAAGGAGTGGTTCAAACCCCACTCGGTGCAGCTGGTCAGTCGACAGCTGGACACCAAATACAGGCAAATGGAGGGGGAAACGCTCTTGCTGTCGGTCCACGCTTAACAACACAGTCGTCCTCGGCCACCTTGTCCTCCGTGCTGCTAGGCAAAGGAGATCTTGGAGGTGTACGGGAAGAAGCTATATTCCAACGCTTTGCTGCATCTTCATCAGGCCAACGCGGATGCCATGCTCGCAGCAGTTAACCAGAGGCTTTGGTGGGAAATAATTCAACAAAGGTAGCAGGCGCCCCTCTCTCGGAAGAACAAGGCATGATAACCTGTTCAGTGGTTGTAAACCACATTGAGAGTTCGCAGCCATCTGCTTTTTGCTCACTGTACCTTTCACAGATGGGAAATATCCATTTGCATATCAGTCTTTGTCCCGCCCACATGGGCAGTCCAGCACCGAAATGCTATGGCAATTTCTCTCTGAACAAGAGTACCACCAGCAACCCCATACACGTGTTTCAGCCTTGTTGGGCATCATCAGTGAGGTGAAGCTGAGCCTCTCTAAGCACAGTGAGCAGGGTGGGAAATACCCGACTTCCTTCAAGAACTTCTGGTGCAGAGCCAGTCACGCTTCAAGGTGGGACTGGCAGAGGCTAAAATGGTGGCGCAAGACATCATGGAGTCCACCGTGGCCCACATCGACCTGTGGCCGGGCCATATGCATCGCCACAGAGATGAGGACGGCCTGGATTCGGGCTACTAAATGTATCCCAGACATCCAGGAATGCATATTGGACCTTCCATTCGAGGGTGGTGACCTGTTCCACTCCACCACTGATGAGAAGCTAGATGAAAAGAAAAACTGCAAACTACAAAGTCTTTATCCTTACGAAGGACATGCCCAAGGCATACATCCAGTCACATCAGCGCTCCGATAAGAGGCAGACGTCCGGAGTGTTCTGTGGCTTCCAAGAGCGAAGGTCCAGGCAGCCTGACCGTTCAGGGAGTCAACACAGGCGTAAACGACAAAAAGGGGGGGGACAAAGGGCTTTTTTTCAGTCCCCCTCCTCCGCAACAGCCTCAGAGGGAAAGAAGGCATGATGTTTACCTTCAAGTCCATGCGTCTCCGGTGGGGGTCAGGCTTGCACAGTTTTGGCGTCAGAAGTTAGCAGACCCTTGGATCCTCTTGTTAGTCTCCACGGGGTACCACTTACCGATCCCTTCCTCTCCTCCCTCCTCCCCTCCACTCCCACAGATTGGGACAGCAACTCTGTTGGAGGAGATTCAGTCACTCATCGAGAGCCAAGCAGTGGAAGAAGATCCAGCCTCTCAGCGAGGCTCGGGCACAAGATTTTTGCCATACAGAAGAACAAGGCTGGCCAGAGAGGTGTGTTGGATCTTCACACCCTCAAACTTTCTGTTAGGCAGAAACCTGTGCAGTTCCCTTTGGGAACACTGCAAAAGATTTAAGACTACAGGTGTTAGCAGTAAACCCACTTGGTAGCAGTCTGTACCACCCATATTTACCTGGTAGCTGTGGCTGAGCAGTCAGACTTCCCTCAAGAAGAGTCGAGCAGTATGCAAAGTATACACAATAGGCACTCAGACACAATAGCACAAGCAAACACTGACCAGAGCTTTGGTATCAAAGTATATAATTATTTAAAAACACACTGTTTGAAACACTCCAGCACTCTTATTGTAAAACACTCTAAACACAGTTACTATTATGATATATACAACCCTTATTCCTTATCAGACAAGTCTTAGTTAACACCACTTATTTCCAGACAGAGGTGAACGCTTAACTATAGATGGCACTCCAATAAGTTCATGAAGAAGGGAGGGAAAAAGACAGAATATGTGAAGATACACCACTCTAAGATTTAGGAACACTTTTAGCAAGGCAGAAGAGCAAAAGTCACTTGTGAGCCAAAGTCCATAGGCTGGGCCCACTCTTGGAGAGAGCAGAGCACAAATGTGCCCAAGATCACAGTTACAATAGGCTTTGAAAGTCTTGCAGAGAGTTCGAAAAGAGTTTAGAGAGGCTCAGAAAAGTTTAGCCAGGGTGTCCCAGGCTAACCCAGGTTTGAAAGCCGGGGGCTAAATCTACCCCGTACAGTCGGTGGCAAGGGAAGCCAAGCGGAACACGGTACCTTAAGTGGGAAGGATCCTCCAGCGGTGGCAGTTGTTCCTGGCAGCGGGTGCAAGTCTCGGCGTCGTCCAGAGGAAGAGAAGATCTCGACTTGGAGGAAAGATGAAGGTCGTTGCACTGCCAGGGAAGAAACCAGCCGCGGAGTTTTCCGGTTAAAGGTATTACCCTTTATTTTGCGGTCGTGGTAAAACGTGGTATTCCGGTTGCCGAGGTGCTTGGCACAGGCAAGGCGGCCACGAGATGCGTCGGGAAGGCGAAAAGACGGTGAAACTGTTTATCCCCACCAGTCAAAGGAAGAAGACTCTCCGGCGGGAGATCTCCTCTGTCGTTGGGAAAAGTGGGGAGACGGTTCAGCAGGGCTCCACCGGTGGTGTCGTCGTAGCAGGTCGGCTCAGCTTTTCCCTCGTCGGATTCTTAGGTCCTGTGGCGACTTCTGAAGTTCCAGTCCCCAAAGCCCTGCTTTTATGCAGAAAACCCCCATTCACTCAGCCTAGCTGTCACTCAAACATGCTAAGTGGTGAGCCGGCCGGCTCACCACTTGGGCCAATCAGGACGGAGTGCGACTTGAGTTGCCTAGGCAACTCAGTCCAGGGTGCCTAAATCCCCCTCCACCCCTCGTAAGTACCCCAGACAGAGTGGCACCACTTTGGAGGGCTTCTGTGGAGAAGCCCGCCAAAAAGTGGAACAAAGGGCTCAACTTGGGTTGGAGTTACAGAAGAGAACACAAACGCCATTTTAGAACCGAGTTTTGGCAAAAAATACCAACCAGAGAATTAATAATAATAATTAAATAAACCGGCGGTATGTTCGAGGCTATCGTAATTAAATAAATAAAGATAGTAGCCTCGAACAATGGGAAAATCCCATAGAGAAATATTTGCGGTTCAATATAAAAAGTAGTATCCACTGCCACCAGCCAAAACTTGATCAGGGGGGACGGAGACATGCCCCCTCGACTAACAGACCCCGGGGCAATCGAATTGCCCCAGCCAGTACGTCCACAATATGATGGTTTGTACTGGTTCTGTTCAGAATTCAAGACTAGTAAAGTCAATGGTGACTTTACATGCCCTGGGAGACAGTAGTCAGTCCCAGGGTATGGAGTCTATACTGGGGGGTCACTATGACACCCCTGTGTTACTGCACTGAGGGTGCTGTGTAACACACATCACGAAAACACATGAAGCCCTATGGAGTAAAAGAACCCATAGCCCATTAAACACATCTAGAGTCAAAGGAACACACTGAAATCATGTCCAAGAGTGAGGGTAAAAGAGTCTCACTCTTGGCAGGAGAAATAAATAAACCCCAAAAAATCCAGCAAAGCTGCTGGGGGACTCACTAGGTTAGGAAATTCAGCCTAAACAGAGAATTCTCCCTAGCACTTTACCTCCCAAAATTCAAGATGGTTACGCCAGCACTCATTGCCGAGGGGAGACTGGATGTGTGCTCCCTGGATTTGAAGGACGCATATGTACACGTCCCGATTTGGCAGCCCCATCATTCCTTCCTGCGGTTCAGGATCATGGGCTGCCATTTCCAATACAAGGTGTTACCCTTCGGCCTCATCTCGGCTCCCAGGGTGTTTACCAGACTCATGAATGCAGTGGCGGCTCTCTTCAGGGTACAGGGCCACCATCTCTACCCATACCTGGATGACTGGCTCGTCTGGGCCCATTCTCTGGAGGCACTTCCTCCACCCTTACGAGCACACTCCACGACCTGGATTTTCGCTCAACCTCAAATATCAGCTGTAGCCTATACAGAGACTGGCTTTCCTGGGCCTCATATGGGACACGAGCTCAGAGTTTTTCCCCCCCCCCCTCCGAGAACAAGATCACAGCCATCAGGAGGGCCATTACTCACTTCCTCACCCGACAAGTGACTTTGGCCTGGTGGTACCAGCATCTGTTAGGTCTCATGACAGCAGTCCTACTGGCCGTAACCAATACAAGACTCGGGATGAGGAGATTACAGCTGCACTTCGCAGCATCTTGAAATTGGGGGCGGGGCTCTCAAGCGGAGTTGGTCAAGGTTCCTCCTCCTCCACTCGAACCTCACATGGTGGTCCAGGGACTGCAACCTGCGGACGGACGAGCCCTTCCGGCAGCTGGCTCCGCAGGTCACTATTACAATGGACTCCTCGCTTCAGGGCTCGGGGGACCACTCTGGGCAGCCACCGTGTCCATGGAGTCTGGACCCGGCACAAGAGTCCCATATCAACTGGCTGGAACTGAAGGCCATCTGGCTAGCGCTCAAAGCTTTCATCCCACTCGTTGGGGGGCAAGGTCGTCCTCATCCAGACCGACAACTCCACCACCATGTACTATATCAACAAGCAGGGTGGGACCAGGTCACCTCCACTATGCAGCCTAGCGATCATGTGGAATGGCGCTCTGGAGAACAACATCTACCCTTCGGCCATCCACCTTCTGGGGGAGTCCAACCTGGAAGCGGACAGGCTCAGCAGACTGGGTGCGGACAATTATGAGTGGCAACTGAAAGACATGGGGCTGCTGGAGATCTTCGGCACATGGGGGCATTCTCAGGTGGATCTTTTCGGCTTCCTGGGACAACAACAAGTGCCATCAGTTTGCATCCTGGCAAGTACAGGACCCTGGTTCCCTGGGCGACGCATTCCAGATACAGTGGAATGGCATGACTGCATATGCTTTCCCGCCCACCCCCCTGATCCACAGGGTGATTTGCAAGATAAAGAAGTTTTGTCAACTCAGTATCATTCTATAGCTCCCTGGTGGCCGGCGAGACCGTGGTTCTCGGAGCTTCTCAGCCTATCGGACAGGCCACCCATTCACCTGCCGTTGGGTCCTGCTCATCTTCTGGTATAGCGGCTGGGCGGAGGGGGGCGCGCCTCAGAGATTAGCTCTAGCAGAGTGGCTCCTGAGCAGGTCACGCTAAAGCATCTTAGCCTATCACAGGCTAACCTAGAGATCATTCAGGGTGCCAGGAGTAAAGCTACCAGGACCCAGTACAATGGACTAGGTTCTGTCACTGGGCGGACTCTATGGAGTTCGACCACCCCCCCTTACGTGCACTTTGGACGACGTGCTCTCCTTCGCACCTCGCTCGTTCAGGTGGACACATGCGGCACGTATTAGGCAGCTATAGGAGTCTACATAAATTCGAAGGAGGAGGTATTTTCCTCTTCCAACCCAATAATCAAGAGACATTTGACAGGCCTCGCCAGACTCTACCCGCCCATCAAAAGACCACACCCTGTGTGGGACCTCAATATATTGTTGGGCGCCTTGGCGCACAACTCTTTCGAGCCAATGGCGTCCGCGGACATCGCCATTGAAACAGCTCTTTCAGTCAGCGAGATACAGGCTCTGGTGGCCTCTGAGCCTTATACTACCGTTCACAAGATCTAGACAGGACCAAGGGCTTCCGCAAGTCGGATGCTCGGTCACCTTCGGGGGGGTCAAGGCCCGGATATCAAGCATTAAAGGCATCTATTGCACGATGGATGGTTTCGGCCATCAAGGAAGCCTACGAGGGGCATCAAAAGCCACTTCCAGCTAACCTTCACGCCCATGCGGTCAGGGCCAAGGCCACGGACATTGCATTCCAATGGCAGGTCCCGTGGCAGGTCATCAGCAGGGTGGCCTCTTAGGCCGCCCCTTCGGCTTTCTGTAAGCACCACTGTTTGGACGCCGGCTCCAAGTCAGACGCGGCTTTCAGACTGGCTGTTCTAAGGAATCTGTTTTCTTAAGGAGGGTCTCCTCTCCACCCTGGGGCTACATTCAGTTGTAATCGCCCATGCAGTATGGTGGAAAGGGGGAGGGACGTAAGAGTAATTATAAGTTACTCAACGTACTGACTAACATACTCTTGGTCCCCTTTCCTCCATACGTCCCACCATCCCCCCCCCCTAATAATACTGTTGTCATTAGGCAATGTTAAATATTGTCGACCCGTCAATGGGGACTGCAGTGTGGCGCCGGGGGGCGGAGTCAGGGTAGCACATGCTCCAAGGGCCAAACCCCTGCACGCATCTAAATCTAAAGGGGAAGAAGGTTTTTTCTGGTGAAAAAGGTTCCGTCTCACGTCCCTAGGAAAGGACGCCCATGCAGTATGGAGGAAAGGACACTAAGGACGAAGAATACTTTTGTCACTACGGTGAGTAACTTATCATTTTCTGCTTAACAGCACCAGACTCTAGCTCAAGTACAGCAGTCGTCACATAATTACTTATTCTAACTTAGTAGACTACAGGCACCTGCTTAGCCAGACACTCAGCGCAAGAACCATAACGCCGGCAATCGGGACCCCACATCCGTTGCCATGGTTTTGCCGCTCTCCACATCAGAAGCGAGTAATATCAATAGACTTGTGCATGCCGCCCACGTGTGAGCGGTACTGATGAGGCACCAGGCATCAGCCAATATATAGAATCACTACTTATTGAGGTAAACGTTAATTAGACTTATTGAAATTATGTTTTTCTACGTTGCTAAGTGAGGGTAGGTCTTTCTCACTTGCATCAGGTTATATTCAAATTAAGTAATCTAGGACTACTTTTTGGACTCATCCATTACATATTTTTAGCAACTTTTATTTAAAGTAGCCAATTTATTTTAGGGAAATATAGCAACACCCTCAACAGACGACCAGCTATCTCCTTTCCCATCTACACATAGATGTTTGCGGAACTGCGCACACAATTAACGGTGAGAGTGAAGATGTTTAGCAATGATACAATCTGAGACTTAATTCTTATTAAATATCTCTACTTCCATGTCTGATACTAATGAATTAAGATGCTCTTAATGACCATCTGCTGAGATCAAGTGCAAGAACCTGACATACAATTATATGCATGGATGTAATTTACATCATGAACTCATGCAATCTCTTTGTTGCTCAGATCTCTGAAGCTTACCAAGCTTTGGTAAGCAGGCATGTTTCAAATGTAACTGTTTAAAATAAACTTGTAATACCACATAACTATTGTGGAAATTCGGAAAGATGGAACACATCACTTTATGACTACCTGTGTCCACCAACACTATTGAACATAGCATTTATGCACCAAACAATGTATTGACAAGAGAACTTATATGCCCTATGTCTACCAAATCACTTAGTTTAATACTTCACCTCACTCACACTTCGGGATAGCGCTCATTTAGACTGTCTAGTAAGAATTGAATTCCAGGGATGGTGAGGTTCTGCAAGGCTAATCATGGTTTTATATGGGCAACGTCACACTGATATAGAATGCATGATATAACCAAGGACTGTATTTGTCTGCGATTGCGCAAACCATTAGATTTAGCAATTATTGATTAAAGTTCGATGACCTAAACATAAGTTAACAGTCTGACTTGCTGTTCCCTGTCTTATGCTCCTTGCTCCCTTTGCCAACCCAGCTGTCCAACATCCAAATTGGTATGTAATGTATATCATTTTTGACACTTTGTAGCTTTTTTCCCTATGACTTCCTTGAAATTGCTAATCTTTATTACCATTAATTTTGTGGTATATTGAGGGCGTGGCCAGCGAGAGAGCAATGCGGACGCGAGTCCCTGGAGCTCCCGCGGCCGCCAAAAAAATCCTGGAATTTGTGGCAAATCAATACAGAAATAATCCTGTCAAGGGGCAAAATCACGAAGGAACACTAGGCGAGTTCTAATCTCAATTGGCAAACTCCTGACCGAGAATGAAGTAACGAAGCGGGACCTGCGATTGTGTGAAGGGAGGTGAACAAGATGGCCGCGAGCTAAAGCTCAGGCTCACAGCGCGGACAAAGATCATACCTGCAACACAGCCTTGAAGTCTGACCTGAATCTATGTCGCTGATGCTAATTACCGATCAGCGTAGCAACAACGGGAACACATACAAACGGACCCCCTGGTTTATGGGACAAGACGCTGCCCTGTGGAGTGGGACTCCCCGCGTGAGCTGTGAAAACAGCACGTAAACAACGGTAGGCGGACGATGTACCCGAACTACACCAATGTCGGGAGGTCAAGGGACAAAAGTGCACCACCCGACCCATGCAGACTGAAGGAAGCTCTCAGCCAGTTACCGGATCCCACCGGGGAGTGCCGGTACCGCTGTAGCCCCCGGCCTGCCCATAAAGATCTACGCCGATCGGCTGAGGCTGCGGGGGCCTGTTCCCGACCTGGACCTCCTCCCGCGGGGGCAACGGGGGGACGAGAGCACCAATCTGCTGTGGAATCAAGAAGCACTATATTGAACCATCTCCTGCAGATTGATTGATAGCCTACTGTGGGCGACCAAAGAACCGAACCAGAGTGGCTGGGCTCCCTGCGCTGCGGGCCTGCCCTCCCGGGGGGTCTGCGCTGACGCAGTTGGAGTGACGCCCTGTAGAGCAGGCTTCTGGCTCTGAATTACTGGCACTTTAAACGGGCGATACAAGCCCTCGCTCGATGAAAGATACCCCCACAGCGAGCGCTGGCCTTTGTCCACCCTCCCGCTCTGCTCTGCAATTACCTAAACCCGTACATCCTGGAATACTGTGACCGAATCCAGGGGGTGGAACGCCCGACAGTGCAGCAGCACAACGGTGCACGAGCGGAGCCTGAGAGGCTCTAGTGGTCCACCTAAGGCCCTTATAACACCGGGGCCCGGCTGCCGCCGCAGGTACCCAGTGGGAACTCCTTGAAAATACAGAAGCAGCAACTAGAACCCTCCCAATCCCCCTGAGCCCCTTCCACGCAAAAGTTGAGGCCCGTGTTGGACACCACTGTAACCTTGGGTCCTCGGCGGAGGGTGGGCCCCGTGCGCGACATGACAGCACACGCCTGAGAAGGGAGCAACAACACCGAACCTGGGACAAAAGTATATCATGGCACAGTAGCACTAACTATCACGCCGATCAGACATAGAACAGAACACAAGATCACTGTCATACTTGCAGGAACGGTCAGTGGAGTGGGGGCCCCAACTCTGTGCGGGCAGCACCACTGCTCACTAAGCGAAAAAGGCTGGGATCTTGAGAAGGTGCATGCGGATTGCACCTCCACCTCCCGACACACATGGAGACGACCGTGCAGACCTGTCCATACCATCGCCATTGCTAGTGGCGGAGAGACCATATAAACAGGCAATAGGCCTCTCCTGCGCCTATACGAGGTGACGCCACACTGGACACCTCGACCTGATTGGTTTGGAGGGCACTTGACAAACTCTCATTGAAGAATTCTCGTGACAGCCATCTGCTCTAGAAATGATATGACACCGTGTCACCTGCTGGAAAAAGACCAAACCACTGCGGCCGTGACCCCTCGTACCAACCTGTGAAACAAGATCCTACAACACGACTTGCCGCCAATCAAGCCCAACATGGGCAAGGATAAACCCAAATAGGTGACAACTCAATGCAAAATCGATCAATTTACAACAACTAACACAGGCAATTTGACAGAACAGAGCTTACAGCTACCATGGCAGAGGCGGAAAACACCTTGTCCCTGAAGGACATTATGTCAGCGATTGCAGACTCACGTGCTTCGATGGAGCAGAAAATGGATGACATTAGCATGGACGTCTCACTCCTCCGCCATGACCTCCAGAAACTACCATCCCGGACTGGAGACGTAGAGCAGCGCATATCAGGAGTAGAAGATGGGCTGCGAACAACAGAGCAACTAGGGTCATGACACGTCTAAAGACGATGGAGGAGAAGGTTGAGGAAGTGGAAGGAATATCGCGATGCAATAATATGCGGATTCTGGGCCTACCGGAAAAGACAGAAGGGCCCAGCATGGAGCTGTTCCTGGAGCAATGGCTAGTGGATATGTTTGAGCCAAAGACATTCTCTAAATTCTTCTACATCGAACGGGCCCACCGCATGCCAGCTGGACGGCCAGTGCCTGGTGCGCCACCGTGAACGGTTATAGCAAAGCTTCTAAACTACAGAGACCGCAACGCACTACTCCAGATGGCTTGCGCAAAAGGTACAGTAACCTACGCCGCTTCCAGAATAGCTTTCTTTCCAGATTACACCAGGGAAGTTCAGAAGGCCAGGCAATCTTTTGACCAACTCAAAAAACTGTTGCAAACCCTAAATGTGAAATATGGCCTACATTTCCCAGCCCAGCTTAAAATATACCACAACGGCACATCAGTACATTTTATGGACCCCAAGGATGTGTGGAAATGGGCAGAACATTGAAGGGGATTGGAGGACAGCGCGGAGCAACAAATGGGAATCCCCGGTGCTCTGCCAGAGCGGAACCCGCCGGCCCCACGACCACCGGCACAGGGACAAGAACCACCACCGGAAGGAATTCTCTAGCTTACGCTAGGTGAGGCTCAATCCTACGCCGCATTAAGCCCAAATACAGATTTGGTACCTCAACGGGGCATACAATGTGTGCCTATGCTGACCACATATAGACTCATTGTAGAGCGGCCAAAGGAAAATGACCCATTCCCCCCCCCCAACCCCCCCCACACCCCAGAATGGCGCTCCAGCATTGTTCGGCTGGGGCGAGCTTCTAGGATTGGTACACAAAGTGTTTGTGTTTCTTGTTTGGTTATAGTGCAATTGTAAATTTGAATATTGTTGAGTTTGGGCGACTGATGCTTCAGGTTGAGTTGGAGTATTGGGAGTGGTGTAGGGAAAGTTATGTGTTATGTTTTCATTTGCAGATCCACCAATCAAAACACGTACATGTCCGGAGCGTGCAGACCACTAACTTACACCCATCCACAGACTATTAGGCACAAATGTGTATATCCCGCTACACATTACACCCGGTATGATGGCGGCTAGGAGTAACAAGAAAACTCTGAAACCCCTAACACGGAACGTAAATGGACTGGGTAGAGGGATTAAACGACGCCTAGTCACGCAATTCCTAAATAGACCTACACCTGATATAGTACTCCTCACGGAGACGCATTTGGCAGGCACAACATGTACTTTGTTCCGACGTACAAACTATCGTACGGCATTACACGCTGGCTTCTCCATGGGCTCAAGAGGGGTCCTGATAATGGTGCACAAACGACTCCCACTGTAACTGTCCAAAGTCACACAAGATACGGGCGGCAGACTATGGAACGGAACCCTGGCTATACTAGCGGTATATGCTCCACCTCAGCTAAAGACTGAGCTTATCCGAGACACCACACCTATACTAACTGACAATGCGGCTGATATCTTAGTGATGGGAGGGGACTTTAACAAGGTCATGGACGTAGAAAGAGACCGATCACACCTGCGGGGAAGAAATCCTAAAATCAACACTAAACGTGCTACCTTCACCACTGCACTTGGACTGAGGGATGTGTGGTGGGACTTGTACCCTGGGGAATGAGGGTACTCGTACCATTCTGGAGTCCACGCCTCAATGTCAAGGCTAGACTATTTTTCCTGTTACTGAGGCAAATGGAGCAGTAGGTGCGATCCTACTCCCGCGTGGCATCTCGGATCACTTCTGCGCTCCTAATAGTGCTCACAACAGATGGACTACTCCCTCACCCCTTGTGGCATCTGAATAGATACTATGTCGGCATTCCAGACCTCGCTGACCACATTCAAAAGACTACGACTACATATTTCGAGCTGAACACGGGGTCAGTAGATAACCCGACAACACTATGGAAGGCATACAAGCCGGTTCTGCGGGGTGAGATTCTCTCCTGGACGGCATCTCACAAGAAAGCCTGACAATTGGCGCTGAGTGAGGCGGAACAGGATGTTGCCCAGAAGGAATAAACACACATTGCCACTGGCTCACCTGAAACATACCGCGCCCGGTTGCTGGCCAAGGAGTGCCTCCATAACATAGCCCTAGACCAGTGGTTTTGAAACTTCTTTGGCTTGGGCCCCCCCTGAGCAAAATTTGGGCAGACCGGGCCCCGCCAAAAATGCCAAATGGACAATATATAGAAATGGCTATTAACTATTGCGCGCCGCCAATGCACCCTAGTCCCTGGGCTCTCTCACCTGCTCCCATCACAGTCGCCGGGCTCCCTCATCCCACTGCTACCCAGTCCCTGGGCTCTCCCACCCTGTTCCCAACACAGACCTAGGGCTAGTGGGAGCTGGTGAATTTTTTTAAATGGAGGGGCATAAATAATTCCTGCAAAAATGCCACCGAGCACAGTGAGGGAGCCCGAACCAATCAAAGGGGGTTCTGAGGGTGCAACCCTCCTTCCCCCCCCACTCGCCAAAATCAGCTCCACACACACACACACACACACACACACCCGCCCCCCCCCCCCCCCCAACCCCACTCTATCATTCATGCAAGCACCCATCACCATACACACATTTAAATAAAAAAATAAATGAACATAAACGTACCTTCTGCAGGGGCCTGCACGTGGGTGCTGAAATGCCCCGCTCCAGGTTGCTCTGTCAGTATGTGCGAGGAGGCGCAGGAGCTCCCTCTCGCACATACAGACATGCAGTTCCCCAGCCAGCATGTCCAATGAGCTTTGCAAGGCTGGTGAAGCAAAACGCCCCCAGCCTTGCATGGCTCAGTGAGCATGTGCGGCTAGGGAACTGAACTGTCAGAGGGAAACAGTGTTTCCCTTTGACAGTTCAGCCAGCACAGGAGCACTCCAAGCTGGAAAAAGCAGCTGAGGGAGTGCTCAGTGTTTCACTGGGCTGGCTCCTCGGCTCCTCCATAATGGGTAAGGGGGCCCACTGGGGCTAGTAGTTTTTTTCCATTCTTGCTGAATGAATATTCTTTAAATATCACAATGTACTTACATTTGAACAAAAGACACCCCCATGGGTACTATTCAAACAGCCTGTGACTAAAGGAATGAATATCAATTTGCAACTGTGGGGTGCTTTTTCATTGGTGCCTGAGAAAGTATTATGGTCCAGTCCAACCATGTGAGCCACCCCTGCCCTATTTCCTCCAATCTAAAAAAATAAAAATAAAAAATAAAAAGTTTGAATACCTCTGCCCTAGACAATGCCAAACAAGCACACATGATGATGCGGACAAGAATGCTGGAACGGAGGGATGAGGGCCATCGGCAGGTTAGGGAAATCGAAACGGATGACTCAGCGATGTTACAAGCCGACCGTGACATCGCAGAGGGCTTTGCAGCCTACTATGCTGAACTATATCGAGCCCCAAACATGGCCCATAGACACTATGGTGCTTGACGGGATCACACTTCCCCACTTAGATGTCACCCAGCCTGCCCTCCTTGAAAATGATATCACAGAGGACGATATTGCATTGGCTATTTCTCAATTAAAGCTGGGGAGAATACCGGACCAAGTGGCTTCCCGATTGACATATGGAAGAGACTGGGTTGGAATGAGGTAGCTCCACACCTACTTAAAATGTTCCTACACTCCAGGAACAAGGGACCCTGGCCCTGACCTCCGGAAAGCTAGTGTAATCGTCATACCAAAATCCAGCAAGCCCCCAGAAAAATGCAGTTCATACAGACCGATTTCCCTAATCAATGGAGAAACCAAAATCTTAGCAAAAGTACTAGCAAATAGACTACAACAAGTAATCACTGCGCTGATCCACCCGGACCAGTGTGGGTTAATGCCGCAGAGGGCCACTCGCATGAACCTCCGTAGACTTCACCTAGCAATAGAAAGGGCTCCTACCCTACAAGATCCCCCTAGCACTGCTCGCAATTGATTTCAAGAAAGCCTTTGATTGGTTTTCTAGGAGGCACTCTGGGAAATCATGCTTCAAATGGGATTTGGAGAATCCTTCAGGAGATGGGTCCAACTCCTGTACAATTCTCCCGAATCAGAGGTCCGGGAGAATGGGTGGCCTTCGAAAGTCTTCCAGCTGGGTAAAGGAACGCGACGGGGATGCCCCCAATCAGCAATGCTCTTTGCGCTCATTATTGAACTCTTAGCGATACTACTGAGAAACACACCGTCGTGGTGGGGCTTCTGCTGGCAAGAGGACATGGAGGATAGAGTCTCCCTGTATGCTGGTATATCTGGGAGGCCCGGTGCACTCTTGCCCAGTGGTCACAAAGTTATTGGAACAGTATGGGTCCTTCAGTGGTCTAATGGTGAACTGGTCCAAATCTATATTGTTTCCACTCACTGCTGCAGAAAATACTATCCCGTCCAATTGCACGTATCGAATTGAAACAGGACAATTCTTCTACCTGGGTGTTCAGATCAACGTTAATCTTTCGTCTTATGTGATCGATAATCTGCATCCGATTACAGAAAGATTCATAAGAGACGTGGGACATTGGGTGTTGCTCCCGTTAACACTACAAGGGAGAGCAGCACTATTCAAGCTGCTGACTCTGCCGCAATTTTTATATATTCTCCACAATGCCCCGCTCCACATACCTGCCCTAGAATTTCACAAAATTGACAGCACACTCAACACTTCTATGGGTAGGAGGGCACCCGTGAATATTGCTGCAAACACTACAAGGCTCTGTCTGGGAGGGTGGCATTGGGCTGCCACACCTACAGACCTACTACTGGGCCAGCCAAATGGCGGTGATCAATGACATACTACACGGAAACAAAGAACTACCCCATATCCGGGCAGATATTGCTGCGATGCAAGAGATGTCCCCACTGGAATGCCTCTATCAGAAATTAAAATCCTCATTCCCCTCACAATATGACAGCACACATTGCAATGATATGGAGGGTCTCCCATAAATATATTGGTTGGGACAAGATCACCCCGGTACAGGCGCTGTGGGTTAACGGTAGCCTATCCAAACTAAACAAACTTCCAGCGTGGCCAAGGTGGCCTGCATTGGGGATCAATAGAGTCGGAGACGCAATCGTAAATGGCAGAATAACATCCTTTGAGGACCTAGGCACCCGTTTCGGTCTTCCTGACAGTGAACGGTTTCATTACATCCGGCTGCAACACGCATTACATGCACATCTCCCCTTATTCTCTTATATGCCCAAATGCACTCCAATAGAAAGAAATATAGTGCGTGATCAAATTGCTACTAAGTTCTCTTTACAGCTAAAAGTACTACACAGAGTGTACTACCCAAGAGTGGCTCTCTACCGCTGGAACCGAGCCACTGACCCAATATGTTTACGCTGCTCACAAGACGAGAGCACCTTCTTCCATAGGCTGTTTTTTTTTCTTTTTTCTTTTTTAAATCAATTTTTATTGGTTTTCTAAAGGCAACAGAGAGCCTATACAGCATGTAAACATTTGGGCAGGTGCCCAGCATAA
Organism: Ambystoma mexicanum; assembly: GCF_040938575.1. Lineage (NCBI taxonomy): Eukaryota > Metazoa > Chordata > Amphibia > Caudata > Ambystomatidae > Ambystoma > Ambystoma mexicanum. The sequence goes on along the minus strand of NC_090931.1, from coordinate 1,139,324,753 downwards.
CTCAAAAAACAAACCATAATTCCCTGATGTATTCACCCACCCTTCCCCCTCCCTCCAAACACATTGTCTCAGGACTCGGGAACCGCTGTTTTATGGTGGTTGTTTGTTATGCAAGGTGTTGATGTGCCGACACATCAGATACACTTAAAAAAACCAATAAAAAGTGTTATTAAAAAAATGGTGTGGTATATTATATGCTACATATTGGTACACATTGTTTTATATTTTACCCATTTTCATTTGATGCAAACAGTTTTAATTTTTTTTAAATGACAGCTTACAGGACGACCTAATGTAGAAAAATGTGTCGGCTGCAATTGAAACCTAATACATGGCTTTAATAAACCAATTTGTAGATACAGACTAAGTTTTGAATTTTGGAGATTTTCTACTCCAAGAATAAGACTAATACTCACTTTGCCCAGCGCAACCCACCAACCCTCACCAAACAGACCTATCACTGTGGTATGTGTACTTCTCCAGTTATCATCATAAAGCAGAGTATTGTTGAAAGCCAGACATGGGGGTGAGGAGGTGAAATGATGAGAGGGAAAGTAAGTCATTTATTTTTTGTCCAGAATGTGGCGAAAGGTTGACATTCTGACACTGATGCAGTCATTTTCCCATGATTGTGGCTGCTTTTCAGGGCACAAGAGAAGGACACGTGGATGGACAGTGTAACCTTTTTTTTCCAGAGGATGGACGCAACCCCTTAGGTTTCTTTTGAGGTTGGCAAACTTGCTCAAGTATTTGGCTACTAGGATTTTACTCTGGTTGTCATGTTTTCAGTGCAGACACTTGCCCACAAGAACACAAGCACGTGTCTCTTATTTTCCAAGGTATATATCTGTAGAGATTGCTGGGTTTAAAAGGAGAGTACCTTTTTTTTCTTTGCCAGCATATTTATTGGAACATTTCCTCTCTCAGGATATTTTTCTGGTGTTCATTAATTTTATTTTAAAAGTTCAATGCTATTTTGTCCCACGCTCTCTTCTGCTAAAAAGTCTGTGATTGATGAACGCCTTTGAGCGATGTGTTGAAAGTGTTTTAAAATATGGAGTGGGCACGAGCAAAGGCCGTGCCCTCTGGCCACTGCCAAAGGCCATGGCTAGTGGTCTGGTAGTGTTCTAAAATATACACTGGCCATGGCCAAAGGCGCAGAATAAAACTGTGCTATAGCAAAACATCTTTAGTTGCAGGGATGTTAAGATGAGCAATACAGGCTTTGGCGCATGGTAAATAAGTGGTATTTGTGATATCCGTGAAGTCATTGTTGTGGTCATAGGCTGCGCAACAGGGGGAGCAACGTTAAGGTGGCTTTAGCTCAATTTCAGTTCTCATTTTAACATCCCTGCAACTAAAGTATTTTACTTGGAAAAAAAAAAAATATATATATATATATATATATATATATATATATATATATATGTGAATGATGTTTGTTAATCCGCTTAGAATCACATGCTGTGCATAGTCCGACATCCAGTGGTCACTGCGGAGTATTGCATTTTGTTTTTCGTAGCCGAAAAGGGGACGTCGACAAGGCGTGTCTGTAACACTATCCCTATAGTGACGTGCGTTGTACCCACAATCCCTCAAGCGTCGAGATCCCTTCAGATTGTTTTTTTCCACCCAGTTATTGGTCGCCTCTATGCGGAGCTCCTCGAGAGACATTGCAAAATCATTTCTTCGACCCTTGGTCGTTTATTATTATTAATATCTAACATATAGATCCCTCCCTCGACGAAGCTGCAAGCTGTTTCTCCGCCGAGCAAGATCTTCGACGGAAGGACGAGCGGAGGAGATCTTTCGGCGTCGCCGAACACGTGGCCTGGTCTCGCCGGCCTTACACAGTAGGGAGAGTGCGGTTGTGTGTTCTTTTATTTTCTCTCTGAGAATGCCTTTCTCTTTCCCCTCCCTCTTGTTGCCCTCAGCTATGGAGAGGACGCCCTTTAGGTTTTGCCCACTTTGCAAAGGCAAATATACCTGGAAGGACAAGCACAAACGGTGCAACCGTTGCTTGCCCCTCGATCACAAGGAGGACGGCTGTGCGGCCTGTAAGTTACTTAAGCCCAAAACGATAAAGGACCGTAGGGTCAAAAGGTGGGCGGCCTACGCCATGTCTAGGTCAGATTCCTCGGCCGCTGCCGCCGAATGTGACGAGGACAGTGATACATGGCCTCCGTAACGGAGGTTGTAGACCCCTCGAGGGAGCGTTCGCGCTCCTCTTCGTCCGTCCCCGGCCCCGACAAGCCCGACTCACGCCCAGCTTATGGGGATGAACACCCCAGCGACTAGGACGCACACAAGAAATCTCAAAAACACATACCCCACGGCACGCATTCGTCGAAGACTGAGGCAGCCAGAGCGCCAACGCAGGTGCCGGGCCCACCGGCGTCTTCCGCCGACCGCAAGCGTCGCCATCCCTCCCCGCCACCGCTCCCGCGACAGGCGACCGGGCACTCTGGAAATAAGGGTGCTAACCCCAAACCCTCAGGCGGTGATGCGCCTCCTAAGAGTGCGCACATTGCTAGTAAAGACTCGACAGTACCTAGCGCGCACGTTGCCAGTAAAGACTCAATGGTACCTAGCGCGACGGCGAGCGATCCCTCGGCAGACAGAATGATCGCCGAAAGCCTCGCGCGTATATCTTCCAAGGACGGCCAGAGACGGACGTCAAGTGACATGCCGAAAACCGCGCACAAGGCCAAAGAAACGCCAGAAAGTAGGCTGGGACAGCTACCACCGTCGACGGAAAGCCCTATCCTGCCAGAACACTTCTCAGAAGGCGAAGGCACCTTATCTTCGACGCTATGGGACAGATCTAGGCGAATACAAGGAGAAGAGACTCCTTTTTCACTCCCAGACTGCTCTGGCCTACCTCAGTGGACCTTAGAGAAGTTCCAGTCCTGTATGGACAAGTTAGACAGATTCCTGGCCATTCCAGAAAATAGGACACCTAAAAGACCTAGGGCGGTACTCCTAGAAAGTCCAAGGGCTAAATACCCGAAGTTGTTCTATAACCCCTTTCAGGAGGGTATGAACTCTTACGACCTCACCGAAGAGGACACTCACTTCCAGGAGGAGTTCATTAATGATGAGAACCAACAAGAGGGAGAAGGCTTCCATGAGGACACTAACATAAGTGAGGAAGGGTACGAAGAAGACCCAGATGAGGGTGCCCAAATCCCTGGCAGTCACCATCAGAGTCTACAGAGCCAGACATTATAGACATCAGGTCTCCTCAGACCACACCAGTCAGGAACCCTTCGCCTGTTGACGACCAGCCCACCTTTAATGTGCTGCTGAGGAAAGCAGCAGCACATTTTGAGGTCGGAACTGGGGAGGTCACCCCAGACACTGACTTCGTGGAAAGGATTATCAAAGAAAAACCCCCCACCAGCCAAACAATTCCAATACTCGCCTCTGTTAAGAGACGAATCAACCCTTCACTGGCCACCCCTGCACTAGTAAGAGGGGTTAATCCAAGAATCGAAAAATTGTTCTCACCCTCTCAATCAGACACACTATATATTAAGGGTCACTCAATCCCGGACTCCTTAGTGGTGACTAACACTAGGAAAAGGGCTGGGGTTCCACTGTCTACCAGCGAGGCACCCCCGGATAAAGAGGGGAAAAAGCTTTATGCCCTAGCCAAAAGAATTACCACCTCTGCAGCGTTCTCAACTAGAATTGCCAATAATAACACATTGCTGGCAAGCTACGCTGATGCGCAATGAGGAAAGCTTAAGCAGGACATCGAGGAAGTCCCTGAACGCCTAAAAAATAGATTGCTGGCTACAGTTAATGAAGGGTCTCTGGTCAACCAATGCATCGTTAAGAATACCCTCGATGCAGCGGAAACAGCTGGCTGCTCTTTGGTATAGGGAATTCTGCTGAAGCGCCACGTCTGGCTTCGCAATTCCGGGTTTAAGGCGGAAACGCAAGCGGCGCTCTTTAACAAGCATATTAAAGAGTCTAACCTCTTTGGAAAGGCAGTGGACGACGCACTGGAAAATGCGAAAAAAGAATTTGATACCATAAAGACCTTGGATCAAATCTCAAAGCCCCCTAACAGGCGGGGATTTGGCAACAAGCGTTCTTTTCGTGGCCAACGCCAGCAACAGAATCAACAACTTCAATATTCTGCCAACAACTACCAAAGTAATAGTAGCCAGTACAATCAAAGAGTTCAAAGCCTTTGCAAGGTCGAGAGGCCAGGGTTCCACCCCTAGAGGCTCCCAAGCCGCAAACACCAAGTGACGTGAAGGTTCGGGTCCCCTCCCATGCATCACCGGTGGGGGGCCGGTTAACATCCTTTCTTCCAGCATGGGAGGGAATAACATCAGACTGCTGGGTACTATCCACCGTAGCCCGCGGCTACTGTATAGAGTTCAACAGTTCCCCAACATACAGACCCCCGAGGGGACGACGCATGACACCAGAACACCTCGCCATCCTTCTCCAAGAAGTGGACCAGGTACTGGAAAAAGGAGCTATAGAGGTCGTGCCTCTATCTCAGGTAACGGAAGGTATTTATTCAGTGTACTTCCTTGTACCCAAAAAGGATCTAACCATGTGCCCTGTATTAGATCTGCGCCCAGCTAACATGTTTGTCAAACCCCAAAGGTTTTGTATGGTGACCTTGCAGGAAGTGATCCCACTGCTATCACAGGGAGATTACATGACAACACTGGACATGAAAGATGCATACTTTCATATTTTAATGTTGCCAGCGCACAGAAAATACCTCAGGTTCATGATAGAGGGCAAACACTACCAGTTCAGAGTGCTACCCTTCGGCATAGCATCTGCACCAAGGGTATTCACGAAGGTACTGGCTGTGGCAGCGGCCCACCTGCGCAGGTTATCCATCCCAGTATACCCTTACCTCGACGACTGGCTCATAACAGGGGATTCTTACGAGACATGCTTCTCAAACACCCAAAAGACTGTAGACCTTTTGTTCCAACTGGGATTCTCCATCAACAAGAAGAAGTCCAGCTTAGACCCCAGCCAAGTCAAACAATTCCTAGGGGCTCTAATTCGAACAAAGGACGGCCTCGTCTTCCCCCTCCGAGAGGGTCCAAAACATGCTGTTTCAGATCCCCCAATATGTGGCAGGTCGGGAGGTGACGGTGCGCAAAGCGATGCGCTTGCTAGGAAAGATGGCGTCATGTATTTATTTGGTACCTCACGCGCGCCTGCGCATGTGCCCAATGCAAGAGTGGCTCAACAGCCAGTGGTGTCAGGCCAGCGGACAATGGGACGATCTAGTGGTGGTCTCGCAGGCCTTGGTTCTCTCGCTACGGTGGTGGACAAAGGAAAACCTGGTAAGAGGGAAACCCTTTGCCACACCCGCAGTGGAAGCCACTCTAACCACAGACGCATCCCTCACAGGATGGGGGGGCTCACCTATCCCATCAGACTGCTCACGGAGTGTGAACTCCGAGCGTACCATCCAAGCACATAAACCTACTGGAGCTACTGGCCGTGTTCAAGGCACTAAAAGCCTTCCAGGAACACCTACAAGGGAAGACAGTGATGGTCCTTACGGACAGCACCACAGCCATGTACTACCTCAACAAGCAAGGGGGCACCCACTCTCCAGGAATGTCCAAGCTGGCCCAGAATATCTGGAAGTGGGCTCTCAAACACATGTTCCTACTGTCGCAACATGTACCAAGGGAACTCAATCTGCTAGCAGACTAACTCAGCAGAGACTTCCCTCTGCCCTCAGAGTACGAATGGCAGTTGCACGAAGACCTCGTCTTCGACGTCTTCACACAATGGGGATTCCCAGAAATAGACCTGTTCGCAACTCTGGAGAACTCGCAATGCCAAGATTACGCCTCCAGGTACCCCCAGAACCAATCCAAGGGGAACGGTCTATCGATTCCATGGTCAGGGAAATTTGCTTACGCCTTTCCCCCGACTCCCCTTCTCAACAAGATTGTGCACAAGATGCACCAGGAACAAGTTACCATGATACTAGTGGCCCCTATGTGGGCCCGGCAGCCATGGTTCGCTCACTTGATGGAGATGTCTCTATCTCCCCCAGTGAAACTTCCCTGCCCGTACAACATGCTGTCACAGGACAAGGGCAGGACACTGCATCCATGCCCTCAGACCATGAACTTAGCAGCCTGGCTCCTGAGATCATAGAATTTGGACACTTACAACTCCCACAGAGATGCATGGACATCCTCAGGGAGGCTAGAAAGCCTAACACTTGTCACTGTTATTCTAGCAAATGGAAGAGATTTGTCATCTGGTGTAGAGGAAGAAGCATCGACCCAGTTGACTGCTCCCCCACGCACATTGTCCTGTACCTGACCCATTTACTGGACTCAGGTCTAGTGTTCAATTGCATTAAAGTCCATCTAGCGGCACTTTCTGCATACACCACTTCCCAGCTTAAAGTGTGGTGGAAAGTCCCAGTTATCAAAGCCTTCATGGAGGGAGTAAAGAGAATACACCCTCCGATAGCAAACCCAGCTCCCGGCTGGGACCTGAATGTGGTACTTACCAGACTCATGGGCTCACCCTTTGAACCCATGCACAAAGCAACTCTTAAAGACCGCTTTCCTAATAGCGGTCACCTCCATTAGAAGAGTAAGTGAACTACAGGCTCTTTCTGTTTTAGACCCCTTTGTAGCAGTTCACAAAGATAAAGTGGTTTTACGCACGCACCCAAGGTTTGCACCGAAATTCATCTCAAAATTCCATGTAAACCAGTCAATAGAACTACCAACGTTCTTTCAAAACCCTTCCAATTCGGGAGAAAAAAGTTTGCATACACTTGATGTGCGCAGAGCTGTCATGTTCTACATGGAAAGAACCAGACCACTGAGAAAGACTAATCCGTTCTTTGTCTCGGTGGCAGCAGGAAGAGAAGGAGATGCAGTTTCAAAATCCACTATATCTAGATGGATTGTTCAATGCATCACTCCGTTACACTCTTGCTAAGAGAGAACTACCCTTCAAGCCAAGAGCACACACTACTTGAGGCACTGGGGCATTCATAGCATTCATTGCAAATGTTCCCCTTGAGTCCCTCTGCAAAGCAGCAACGTGGAGTTCTGTGCACACCTTTACAAAACACTACTGTCTAGATGCACACTCTAGATCTGACTCCCAGGTGGGAGCTAGTCTATGCACAGCATGTGATTCTAAGCAGATTAACAAGCATCAGAAAACAATGCATTACTTACCGTAAAAGCATTTCTGATGGTTGTATCTGCTTAGATTCACATGCGCCCACCCTTCCTCCCCGCTCTGATGGAAGGAACATAGACACCTTTCTAAATCTCTCTCTTTCTGTACTCACTCACGTATAGAAGGCTCCCTCAGGGCAGAAAAAATACAAACGGAGGGACCTCGACGCGTGACGGATTGTGGGTACAACGCACGTCACTATAGGGATAGTGTTACAGACAAGCCTTGTCGACGTCCCCTTTTCGACTACGAAAAACAAAATGCAATACTCTGCAGTGACCACTGGATGTCGGACTATGCACAGCATGTGAATCTAATCAGATACATCCATCAGAAATGCTTTTACGGTAAGTAATGCATTGTCATCTCTTCAAATGAGCAAAAGGAAAAGAAAACCGTAACTCGGTTTTCCCTGCCTCAACAGAAATAACTAGTGTTGAATGCTCAAGTAAGTCCCAGTGTCAAAATCGTAAATCTGTCCCTTACACACTAAGCTAACTAAATCAATGACAATGTCTTCTTGATCCAGAGGGGTGACTCGCTTCCCCTGGACAAAAGGCAGTTCTTATGTTGCTCAGATCCTCTTTATTCAACTACAGCCACTCCTTGGCTGTCAGAGAAATGTCTTTCTTTCCCCTGCCTTGCTCAGGCTTACAAATCAGCTCTTAGAGGTCCCAGACCCTGATTGGTAGCTTTAGCTTACCCTCACCAGCTATTGTGCTAAAGAGGAACAGCCTGGATACTCTTTCCAAGCTGTCATGTGTCTTTGGCCCTTGAGTCCCTCTCACCAAATGCTGCACTGACAAAGCGTTGCCTGGATGACCTCTCCATGCTGTAGACTTGGTTCACTCTCTTGCCAAGCCTTGGTACAAGTCCATATACGATATGGGTGCAAGTCCCAGGCTCACCGTTTTTGAGCCCCTGTGGCTTCCTGCATACCTTGTGTTATGGCTTACACAAGTGCTGGCTCGCTCGAGGCAGATCGGCTCACTTGCGCTACTCTGTAACTTTCCAGAACTTCCTTCCCCCTGCAGCAGCTCTTCAGGTATCTTCTGCTTAGGGATGGAGTGCTTTTGCGGTCCTCCGGTCTCAGGATCGTCTGGAGTTTTCGCCCACTTATGGGCCCTGTGGCCACCCCGTCCTGGACCAGCCTTGGGCTCTCCTTCTGGACGGCTTCCTGGTCAGCACCTGTCTTCTCATTGAGCACATCTGTCCTCTTGCGGTTCCTCGTGGAAGGGCTTGATCAACTGTCAAGTCCTTTTGTTGTTTTTTATCTTCGTCCTTTCAATCGCTGTTAGTAAACCACTAGACTGGTGAGAGGTTAAAATGCATACTCGGTACTAAGACGAGGAGGAAATGCGGAGCAATACAAAGTGAGTATTGAAATGGTAACTCAATAGTACTCCTTGTCTCCGTACGCTCTAATTGAGGTGCCTTAGCAAAGTAGATGGGGTGTGAAGTTAAGTGTGACTAGGATTGAGGAGAAGAAAAAGTGAGGTAATTCTGGAAAGGGACACCAGTGTCATGTGCTGGGTGTGAATACCATGTTCTCCTGATGTGGTTGTCACTGTTCCCAAAGGGGAGTCTTCCCATCCCATGAGATCCACCCCCAGGGGGAGCACCGGGCAACTGCTCCACCACCCTGCTCTCATGGTAAGGGGCGCCCCCTTCAGAAGCAACAACATCATGGGATTTGTCACAATATATATTTGTGTATGTGTGTGTATATATTTCTGGAGCTTGTGTATCTGCTTAGATCAGACCGCCATCTAGTGGTAGTCACAAAGTATTACAAGATTTGTTTTCAAAACTCAAACGACGTCGACAGGGTGTGTTAGTAATACTATCCCTAGTGTGACATGTACTGTGCCCATGGCCCGTCATGCGTTGAGGTCCCTCAATTGTTTCTTTCCACCATTGTGGTCGGTCGCAAGTTGCAGAGTTCCTTTCCAGGCTGATGCCTTTGATTAGTTGAAAGTTTGTTTGTAGACATTTCTTTCTTTCCTTATTGTCTGCTTTTGCTGCATGGCCAACAGACTGCTCGACAGCCTTTGGCAGACAACTCAGTCATCGACCACTTGACTGAATCGACGACCATGCGCGGCCTATATGGGCCTCTTTCGGCTTAGGCCCTTAGAGTAGGTAGAGAGGGGGGATGTTCTTCCTACTGACCTCTTTAGAGAATGCATATTCTGCCATCCCCTGTCACTTTTTCTCACCAAACTGCCCTTTTAATTAATAATGTACAAATTCCCGTGGAAGAACACGCACCAAGTGTGCAATTACCGTCTCCCTAGTGATATCCCCGAAAAGTTTTGTAGTCCTGCAAACTTTTTCGACCTAAAACTCTCAAAGATCGACGCACCTCATGCAATGCAGGCTGAGGCCTCTGTCGACGTGACGGAGGACTCCAGCGAGCGCAGTATCGGTATCCTTAGTGACGCCAAGGGCGAGTGGGGTTTGTCGGAACCCGACGCGGCTCCATGATGGAGAAGACACCCGGCAGCCATAGCGCACACAAGTCCGAGAACACAAAGCACATACCCTACGGCTGACTTTCGACGAAAGCATCAAGGCCCGCCGGTGTCTGCAGGGGGAAAAAGCCTCAGGTTCTTGCCTGTCCTCTGGACCATTGCATACGCTTTCGCCTCACGACGAACCGGACCCCAAGGTCGGTTCGGGCACCGCGCACAAAAAGTCTACCCTTTTTGCGTGCCGAAGAACAGGCTACGAAAGGCACATCGTCGTCTCCCAAACAAGCGCCAAAAATGCGAGAATTAATTTTAAAAAACACGTAGGTGCTACCCTATTAAAATCAAAGTCACTGAAAAAGCCCAAATCCTCCACACCTTTGTCCAAAAGCTCTCAGGCTGTACAAATAGACACTCTCAGGTGCTATGCACCACCAGAACCAGATTCCCTCCCAAATCACCCTTACCATGTCAGGCTTCCCACCTTCATGTGACTATACTCCTGAACAATTTAATACAATTTTAAAAAGAATGTCAGGTCTTGTGGACTTTATGCACGCGCATCCAGAAGAACTAACTTCCCTTAAAGATGCCTCACAGCCACGGGCCTCAGCAAACCAACTCCCTGCCAAAAAACCTTGTCTTGAGCCACAACCTAGCGCCTCTGCTCAAGGCCCACTGGGCTTGACCTACCAAGACCCCTCAAGACATGTAAAATGATGATCTCTCAGGGTCACAAGATCCTAGCTCTGAAGGAGACCTTTAGGATCAATACTACGATGACAATATCTACGTCATCCAGTCGCATGACCACCAACACCAGCCGGTAGCAGATTCTCCCATTGACAACCAACTACAATATAATGAACTGGTGCTAAAGGCTGCCCAACATTTAAAATTGACCCCCAAGAGGCACAGGTCGACAAGGACTTTGTGGAGTACATTCTTGGAAAGTCTGCCACTCGGTTTATTCCGCTGCTACAGTCTTTACAAAGACGCATACAGCCCTCCCTACTTGTGCCTAATCTCCCGTGGGCGGCTAATCCCAGAATGGAGAAACTATTCAGGCCAGTGCCCACTGACCCTCTGTGTATTGGGGGTCAGCTAAAACCTAATTTGCTAGTCGTCACCCCCTGGCATCGGCTGAGGCCCCGCCAGACAAGGAAAGCTAGAAGATCTATACTTTTGGGAGAAAGGTTGCCTCCTCAGTGGCATAGCAATTCTGGTTTGATAACTCTACGTTTCTAGCTAGTTATGGCTGCCACAAGTGGGATGACCTGAAACATAGATTGGAACTTTTCAAGAACACCTAAACTCGCAATTATTAAATACCATTGCAGAGGGCAAGCAGGTATCAAACTGCATCCCCAAAACAATCTTGATGTAGCAGACAATGCAGGACGCATCATCGCCGAAAGCACGCTCATAAAGCATCACGCCTGACTCACAGCCTGGGTTTAAGCTAAATATTCAGACCACCCTCCATAACATGCCAGTTGAGCCTAATGTACTTTTTTCGGTAAGGCTGTTGAAGACACCCTCAAGAGCGCAAAGGAGGAGTATGACACTCTCAGATCCCTTGGCCAGTTAACAAACAAGCCCTACGTACAACGGGGCTCCTCAAACTCCAGAAGGTTTCAGGGTCAGTGCTCATCACTCTTCCGGAATTAGTCTGGGGGGACAGTCTTCGTCTTGGGGCCCATCGCAAAGACATACTTCCTCTTCCGGTTTTCAAAGAGGAAATAAAAGGTCCATAGGAAGAGGCAGAACCTCACCTTGGAGAGACTCCACCCCTCCTAAACAATGACGCTACTGCTACACGTCCCCTCCCATACCACTCCAGTGGGAGGCTGAATTTCACACTTCACCCACGCATGTGAGGGGATAACGTCAGTCAAGTGGGTGTTGTCCACCGTGGCAGATGGGTATTGTATCGAACTGTTAAAAAAACCTCCCAACCGCCCGCCAGAACAGAGGAAAATGATGCCAAAAGAAAAGCGCATATTGTTGGAAGAAGTAAAGGCTCTGCTGGAAAAAAAAACACCATAGAGATCGTCCCAGCAAATCAGGTAAACAAGGGTATTTATTCAACGTACTTCCTTGTGCCAAAGAGACTTTCCATGGGCCCAGTACTAGATCTGCACCATGCAATCAAATATGTCAAACCCCAAAGGTTTCGCATGATCACGCTCGAAGAAGTAATCCCCCTCCTAAAATGGGGGCACTACATGGCAACATAGGATATGAAAGATGCATACTTTCATATTTCAATGCTCCCTGCACACAGGAAATATCTGTTTCAAGATAGCGGGAGTTCACTACCAGTTCAAGGTACTCCCCGTCAGCATCACCTCTGCGCCAAGAGTATTCACAAAGGTGCTTGCAGTAGTGGCAGCACACCTGAGCAGAAAGTCAATCCCAGTATACCCTTATCTGGACGACTGGCTAATTACTGGGGAATCTCCTCAAATTTGCTAACAAAAGACAATAGAACTTTTCAATCTGGGCCTCCATCAACGAAAAGAAATCAAGTCTATTCCCCAGCCAAATAAAATAATTTTTAGGGGCAATTCTAAAAAAAAAAACAAAAAGGAGCTTTCTTTCCCGTCAAACGAGGGTACAAAACATGATGTTGCAAGTGCCTCACTACAAAACCTGTTGCTATATAACTGTACGCAAAGCAATGTGCTTTCTCGGGATTATGACCTCATGCATTCACTTGGTGCCACACGCACGCCTGCGCCCAATGGCGGAATGGTTAGTGAAACAATGGTCTCAAGCAATTGGTCAGTAAAACAATCTAGTGGCTGTTTCGCTAACCCTTGTACAGGCTCTTCGCTGGAGGTCCAGGGACAACCTGCTAACAGGAAAACCCTTCCGTGTTCTACCAGCACAAGCAATCCTAACTACAGACGCCTCACTCGCCGAATGGGGGTGGCTCGTTACCTTCACCACACAGCCCACGGCCAGTGGACACATGCTACAGCCCAAAGACATATCAACTTTCTGGAACTGTTGGCAGTCCTCTGGGCTCTTCATGCCTTTCAGCAACATCTTGCAGGTCAGACTGCAAGTCCTTACAGACAGCACCGCTGCCATGTCCCACCTAAACGAGCAGGGAGGCACACACTATCAGTCTATCCAAGCTATCCCAAATAATAAATATGGAAGTGGGCACTCAAGCGGAACACATTCCTACCCTCTCAACGTGTTCCAGGGGAACTCAATTCTCTGGCAGACACTCTAAGCAGATACCCTCTACCAGAAGGAACACGAGTGGCAACTCGACAGAGATAACCTAGACGGAATGTTCTCACAATAGGGTCCCCCCTTGTTTGCCACAAGCCTAAACACACAATGCCGGACATCTTGTCCGGTTTTCCCCAACCAGGGTCCAAGGGGACACCCTGAGGAAGAACTAGTCAACGAAATATGCTTACGCTCGCCTCTAGCCCCCCCCCACCCCACCTCTTGGCACCACTCCAGAGCAAAATAATGCACAAGATGCACCAAGAACAAATGACTCTAATCCTGGTTGCTCCTTTGTGGGCCATACAACCTTGGCTTCCATAACTGCTCAAACTGGCGATGTTTAACCGAATCAAGCTCCCCTGCCCATATAACATGCTAAAACAACACAAGGGAGCATCTCTCCATCCACACCCTCAATCTATGAATTTGGCAGCTTGGCTCCTGAAGTCCTAGAATTTGGCCACTTGAATCTTCCACAACGGTGTATGTATATCCTAAAGGAGGCACGAAAACCCAACACCAGGAACTGCGATTTCAATAAGTGGAAGAGATTTGTGGTATGGTGCTTGTCACAAACACTAAACCCAACAGAATGTTCCCAAGCTAACCTTCTACATTCCATGCTTTACCTACTAGACTCCATCCTAGTATTCAACTCCATCAAAGTACATCTGGTGGCCCGGTCAGCTTACACCACTTCACAAAACAAGGTGTCCTGGTGGAAAGTTCCTGTCATCAAAGCATTCATGGAAAGGGTAAAGAGGCTATACCCTCCAATTTCCATCCCTCCTCCGAGTTGGGATCTTAATGTTGTACTCTCCGTGCTCATGGGTCGACCCTTTGAGCCTATGCACAAGGCCAGCCTAAACATCTTACTTACAAAACTGCATTCTTAGTAGCTGTCACCTCTATAAAACAAGTCAGTGAGCTACTGGCTTTGTCCATACAGGACCCTTTCTTCGTAATACACAAGGACAAGGTTGTCCTCTGAACACATCCTAGATTTTCACCTAAGTTCATTGTAAAGTTCCATGTTAGTCCATAAAACTTCCTACCTTCTTTCAAAATCCATCTAACTCAGCTGAGAGAAGCCTCCATACACTTGATGTATGGAGGGCAGTCTTGTATTATGTGAACAAAACTAAACCTCTAAGGAAATCAGATCCAACTCTTCATTTCCATAGCACCTGGGAGAGCGGGCGATCAAATCAAATCTTTTGATGGATAGTCACGTGCATAGAGCTCTGCTATTCCCTATCCAAAAGAGTTTTACCTTTCACTCCCAGTGCTCACTCTACCAGAGATACAGGAGCCACCTTAGCCTTCATTGCAAACTTCCCTCTAGACGACATTGGCAAAGCTGCTACATGGAGTTCAATCCATACTTTCGCGCAGCATTATTGCCTTGACATTCACTCTAAAGCAGATTCACAGGTGGAACAAGCGGTTCTAAAACATCTCTTTGCTGCTGTATCTTCTCATTTCCTTCTCCAGATACTGCTTGCTGATCTCTGCAGAGCATGTGATCTAAGCAGATCCACAAGCTCCAGAAGGGATACATTACTATTTCTGGTGCTTGTATCTGCTTAGATTCACATGCACCCACCCTTCCTCCCCTATTGAAGTAATTGTAATTGTTTATTTGTATAGCGCTTGAAGGCGCATAAATATTTTTCTGGGTTATCACTGTTTCTGCTTTATCACGTCTGTACTCGCGCTACACTTCATGCAACCTCTTGTCTGAAACAATAAATCTGAGGGACCTCGACGCATGAAGGACCATGGGTACAGTACACATCACACTAGGGATAGTATTCCTAACATGCCCTGTCAACAACAGTTTTCGAGTTTCGAAAAACAAATCTTGTAATACTCTGCGACTACCACTAGATGTCGGACTATGCAGAGCATGTGAATCTAAGCAGATACAAGCACCAGAAATCCAATTACGGTCAGTAATGGATCATATACATTCACTAGAAATAACACTTTTTTGGTATCGCACGCCTCTCACTGGTAATTCCTTCTTCCTTTTCTGTCTTTCAAAAATGTTTCGGATTTGTCTTAAAGATTGATGTACAAACTTTTTAAAAACACTATTCTGAGGTGTATTGCCTTCATGTTCTGCTTGCAGTATAGTAGTATTGATATTAAAACTTAATATCAAAACGCCTTCCATTTTACAACGTTGCATAACAGTTTGAACTATATTTACAAGGGCACGTAAAAGGAGGAGGATGTGGAATGCAAAAGCTACAGCTAAGTCACATGTCACTGTACATTAAAGCAATTCAGTGTTTCCTTATCCATTTATACACTTCATAAATGTGGGTTGTGCGTGCTTATCTTTGGCCAATTTGAACATCCTTACATGTTACGTTTTCTTTGATGGGTAGATACGCTACATGTAGCCACTCTTTATAAATTATTTTGTTGTTTGACATCGGTAGTTTGGTACTTATAGAATGCATTAATTGGCTCTATTGAGCTTTCAGATATCTTTTTACTCTGTACAACTGCAGCCTTCATTAGTCTTTGCAATGCCACAAATTTGCACATTTGGGATATCACATTTGTATGATTTATTTTAATAATGTCTGGTATTAGTACTTTAGCTCTTTATTTCTTTGTGAATGTTTTTGATCAAAGACGCTTCCCTCAAAGTTTGATC
The DNA here is from genome assembly GCF_040938575.1 of Ambystoma mexicanum. Lineage (NCBI taxonomy): Eukaryota > Metazoa > Chordata > Amphibia > Caudata > Ambystomatidae > Ambystoma > Ambystoma mexicanum. The sequence continues at coordinate 1,139,309,141 of NC_090931.1, read as the reverse complement.
CACTGTTTATCAGTAATGCATAGCGCTTAATTAATTTTGTACTTGTATATGGACTATGAGAATGAACACATTGAAAGATGGCGCTTTGTTACAAAACTGTTTAGGCAAGATATGTTGGTTTCATCGATCAGCTGACTGTGAATCATGTGTTTGCTATCAAGGGCAGTGCCTTTCTGTTTAGACTACAAGCTTTGTGGGTTGGAATAAAAACTGCCTGATGAATTCCGAGAGGGGGCAGAACGCATGGCGTTTTTCTACCCATTTGAGTACGGGGTTGTTAGGGGGAACTCTCAGAAATGAGCTCATTCCCTTCTACCTTAGAGACCCCCAGCACTTTTGCTGGACTTTTAATTTCTAACCTGGACAGAATGAGACCTTTTTCCCACTCTCGTATTTTTTCATTAATTTGAACACTGTTTCTTTTGACTTTGGAGTCTGACAAACTCCATAGGCATCATCTTTTTACATTGTGTCACACAGCACCTTCAGTGCAGTGACACTGGGAAGTCTTCCAGATTTCCAAAAGGTTTAAATACCTTCTCTTGGTTAAACTACTGTTTCCAAGAGCAGTGAAGGGAAATTGTCTTTACTTACATTTTGTAACTTTCTAGACCCAGCACACACTATCTTACAATAGGATGCTGGAGGGGTTACTTAGTATCCCCTTTTAGTTTCTCATATAACATTTTTATGTTACGTTTCTACAATTAATGGCTGGTGGCAGTGGTTTACATTTTCCTACCATTGTGTGTTTCTGCAGCGGGCTGCAATTACAGCTGCAGCAAAGCACCCATGGGTGCCCATTTTGTCAAAATGGCCCTGGTCGTCTTTTAATTTCTTGTTGTAAAAGTCCTTCTTGAGATTTACTCTGCGCTCCAAACCAGGTTTAGTCCCTTTGTTCGTTTTTTTTCTTTGGCGGGATTCACTGCTGAAGACCTGCATATGGCTCCAGCATGTCTGGCAGGAAGTGAGGGAGGTGCCTAAAACTACCTATGCTTAATCCCCTTTGTTACAGGAATGCACCCAAAGGTGATTGGCTGGCTGTCCTTGGAGTACAGCCACACTGCTGTGTGAGTGACAGCTAGGCTGCAAATGAATGGGAGAAACCTGCATAAGGCTAGCCTTGGAAGGCAGAGTCGACCACTGGACGAAGGAATCCGAGGAAGAACTTGGAAGAGACGCTTGCTGCAACTCCTGGACTGTTGATTTGCCCAGTGAAGCCCTGCTGCATTGCTGAAGCTCTGAATTCGCCTTGACTAGAGAAGTCCTGCAACTGACTACTTCTCCCCTTGGGTTGGTGGGACCAATCAACCCCAAAGCAAACTCGTCTGGACATCCTCTCAGATCTGGCTATACTTCCATTGCTGCTGCAGGAAACGATTGCCAGCGAGAGGAATACCAGGATCGAGTACATCGTTTTTAAGTATGACCCAAGCTCCAAGAAGATCCTCTGGACTCCCATGAAGCAGGGCTGACCAAGCCTGAGCCACCTCAACAGAGTGCTGGCCCCAGATGTGAGGAAAGTCCATAAAGGTATCTGAGAACCACAGTGGTGCTGTTTGCAAGAGCCTGACCGCGTAGTGCTGCTTATCTGAAGTTTGCCCATTGCTGCCGCCGACTTTCAGTTCGTAGTGCACGAGTCACCAGACATCCTTCCTCTTGTCCCCACGACTGAGGCTCAAGAACAGGATCTGCAGACCTACAACTGGAACAGAAGCCAGCTGGAACCAATTTCTTCAAACCAAAGGTACTGTAAAACTAAGAGGTTGCTTACCTCTTGTTGTGTAGCCTTTCTAGCTCTCAGTTGAGACTTGTCTTGGTTGATTTTGCAGAGTTGCTTGCAGCTTTGGTCCTCACAAGCCTCGAGCTTGTAGCCCTACAGTGATTTCATTTTCTACTAAGATTTCTAAAACATTGTGCGAGACTTCTTACCTACCTGCAAGAAGTGCTTCAGCTCACCTAGACTTTTGCTCAATTGTCATTGGCTATCCTGGCTCCCTGAACGACTCTTCTTACCTCTGACTTTGTGCTTTAACTATCCCTCAACAAAAGTCACACATTAGATGACTTGTGTAGCTGGGAAAGGGTTAATTTACTTTGCATTGGAGGGTTTAAAAAGTACTTACCTGCTGAAGAATATTTGTTAACCATTGTTTTATTACCTCATCTTTTCCTTTTGACATTAACCTCAGTATTGCTCTAAATGTGCCAGTGATCTATCAATGTCCACAGTGTCCTAGTTATTTAAGTCATCTCAGGGTGTAGGACTTGTCTGTGTGCCATCCCAAATGGGTATCTAGTGATTTATTGAAACCAAATGTGTATTTTTGAAGTATATTATTATTACATATATTTGCTCCCTTCTAAAGAAGGCTGATTGTTAAAAATAATTGATAAATCAAGAAACCTTGAAAGTAAGTGTTTATTTGGATACTTGTCACTTTTTTTATTGAAATTTAGCAGAAATAAATCTACTTTTTTCAAAATTTTAGTTTTTTAACAGAATTTACAAAACTTTTACAAAATCTTTATTGTTTACAGCAATAAAAAAAAAAGAAAACCAAGGGCAAGTCAACTCACTTATAAATCAAATCAGCAAAGTTGTTTTAGCAAGACCTTACAATGTACATATAACTCTATCATTTTCTTGAAATAGTACATTGAAGAAATTTGCCAAGGCTATAATCAGACTCATATTGTTAGTATTGAGAAGAAAAGCCCATCTATGTTCAGGCTGCAAATTAGCGACAAGGAACATATACTTCATAAACATTTTGTTTCTCAGGGAAATCAGCCCTGAGCACTCAATTATTAGATGTTCTAATGTTTCCTTGTGTATTCGATCAACACAGAATCTACAAAAGCTTTCTGACACAGGGATTTGTTTTCGTTGGGCCAAAACAACGCGAGTAGGCCACAAATTGAATCGCGTTCTTACCATAGCCATACGTATATGTGGTGAAGGAGATTTAATCGGATACGGGGCAACAGCTCCCATTCTCTTGTCAACATAACCTTTAAAGTGTTTATACTGTAGGCATAGTGAACGCGTCAGAATCCAATCGTAAAGGTAGATTTTCTGTTAAGCTCTATCTGGATTCATTATGAGCGTTTCCAGGTCCACATCTGCCATTGCCAATACTTGATACACACATTTAGTCCATTTCTGAATAAAAGTATGATTTGACGTAAATACATAGGATGCTAATATTGCAAGGATTGATAATGCATTAGTGTTGACAAGGCATTTGCGAAATAGGGCACATAGTTGCCTATGGTATTTAGCACCCAAGGATATCAGGCCCAGCTCATATCGCAAACAAGCCCCAGGCGTTGACTGAGGTACCCCAAGAATCTTTCTCCAAAACTTGGCTTCTAGTTTGTCTAGGGCATTAGTTGACATTATTGGTCTCGATTCTAACCCATACAATAGAACAGGGGACACTTTTTGTTGCCAGAAGAGAATTGCTGGAGTGATTGTAAATTTACCATACTTGTATAATATTAGTTTGGTTTGCGATATAGCTGATGTTAATTTCTCTTGTAGTATCTGTGTATGAACTAGTGCAGAATTATTTGTTTCTAGAGGTAGACCTAAGTATCTATAGTAAGGTTCAACATCTAAAATAATGTCCTTTACTCTCCAAACAAATCGATTTCTGCAAGTCAGACTTTTAGAACATACTACAATTTGTGATTTCTTGACATTCATTGTTAGTTGATTTTCATCAAAATATGTAGTTATGGCTGATAAGTTTTTGTAGGCCTATAGGGGTCTTAGAGATGAGGACCAAATCATCTGCATACCATAGTGCCTGAATTGGGGTGGTGTTTAACTTTGGTGAATCTGAACAAATATCATTGAAAATGTCTCTAGCATCATGAATAAAGAAGTTAAATAGGGCCGCGGCCAAAATACAGCCCTGTTTCAGACCTCTCGCAGTTTTTATAACAGCTGACAGTAGACCCGTGAAGGTTAACCGAACTTGTATGGAGGTCGAGGAGTGTGTCGAGTAGATGATGTCTATCAGATCCTGGGGGCAACAAGCTTTAGTCAATTTCTCAATTAGTTTAACTCTTGAGACAGTCGAAAGCTGCATTTAGATCGATAAACGCAAAGAACAGTGAAATATTTGTATTCTTTGCTTGCTCTTTTAGGGCATTGATTATCATTGTTGACTGATGTCCCAAGGCCTGGCACAAACCCTGTTTGATTTCGATCGCGTAGATTAAACAGTTGCGACCAATTATTAAAATCTCTTAGGACTAGACGGTTAAAAATTTTGCCCGGGCAATCCAAAAGGGCGATCGGTCGATAATTCGATGGTGTACCACGATCCCCCTTTTTGAAAATTGTTACTATAAGCGATGTGCGCCAAGAATCCGGGATTTTCTTTGTGAGAAGAATACGTTGAAAGATGTTGTTCAAGATGACTGCCCTGTATTTGGGATACTGTTTTAGCATATAGTTGTTAATCCCATCGGGTCCTGCTGCTCTTGATGATGATGATTTCAAGATTAATTCTTCAATAATTTCCTCCGAGCACTCCAAGTTCCATGATGAGGTAGCTTGTATGTCATATTTAAATGAGTCGAAAGACTTATCCGCATTTAGGGCTGTAAAATGGGCAGTCCACTTGATCTCAGATACTCCATTTGCTTGTGAGATAAGTTGGTTATCAGTTGTGTTTAAGTTCAATAATTGCCAAATTTGAGCTGAGTTTTTATTTGATGTAGCCACCAAAAACGCTTCTCCATCCTGTTGGTAAAGTTTACCTTTAAACGCTCTAGCCCACGTTCTAAAGCGAGATTTAATGGTCTTACAAGCTTTAATCTTCTCCATCAAGGGCAACCTATTGGTAGCTCGGAGGTCTTGGCGAGAGTTATTTTGCCTGCTGCATCTGTTGGTTAAATGCATGATTGTTTCTTCTTAGTTGGTATTTGAAACTTCTTGAATGTTGACAAGGAGTCTACATATGATTGCGATTGGGATAATATCGGTCGTTCACACAATATCGTATTGTATGCCATTAAGTACTTTGGAGTCCACCTGAAGCGTGTCTTGGCATTATTTATATTTAGCTCCTGTTGCATCCAAGAGTGTTTTCGTTGGTTTTCCAGATCAGTTCTCGGCCAGCTAAGCATTAGCATATGATGATCGCTTACTGATTGTGTTATTATTTCCAGGCTTGTAGCTTGTATACTTGTCACTGTGAATCTCTGTGTAATAACCCTACAACTCACATTAACCCCTCTTGAGCTAAGCCTGGCTACTCAGTCACTCTACTAACTAAAACTAGCTGTTTTTTGCAAAAAAAACCTGCAAAAACTAAAATAATAATAAAAAAAATCCTCAGGGTCCCAGATTCTCAAAGCGTATCAATGCATGAAATGAAATGCGCAAACACATCTCATCGCTTGCACCCAAAAAAAAGCTGCCCAATCCACAAGGGACACCTGAATGGGCACATTTTATTAAAATGTGCCCATTCAGGTGTCCCTTTTGGATTTTATATGCGCGCCCATTCAGATGGCCTTTTTCACCTCTGAGTAAATCGGGGGGCGTTTCTGCTAATTTGAAGGCGCATCCTAAATTTCCACGCAAGATGCACTTTTAAATGTGCAGAAATTGTAGGCAACCCTACGCGCACAGTAGCTGGGAGTGCCACTGCATGACAGGGGGCCTCTTACAAGTCTGGCGGTAGCTGCGCCGTTAAAAACGGCATGGCTGGCGCCTGAGTCCTTTTTTTTCTGGCGGTCCCTCCGGCCAGACGCTGGAAAAAGGAAAATCCCCATTCCCATAGAGTCCCATTGGACTCAATGGGGAGGACGGATGCACCGGCACTGTGTGCAACAGTGCCAGTGCATCCGTCAAAGTCTGCGAGCGGGTGCCATTCTGCCCGCCAGGTCAGACCTGGCGTGCTGAAAACCACCCGCTCGCAGAACTCGTAGTTTGCAGGTCCGGAAACAACGGTAGCAGCAAGTTTACCGGTATCGTTGTTTCCGGACCGGCAACCTCATAATGACACCCAGGTTCTTTCTTGACCCGATCATGCATTTTTTTAAGGTATGAACCGCTGCTATGTCGCTTGCATTTCTGTTCCTCAAACAGAATAGAAATGCGATTTTTGGGCCGCATTTTCCAGTGGAAGCGCTGGGAGCTGGCAGAACACTGTCGGGAGAACGCTTCTATTCAAGGTAATACCCATTTTGACCGCCAAAAATCGATCGAATGGTACAATTTGACCTATTTCGCCAGTACCATTCGATCGATTTTTATAAATACCGAACATGTGTGGGTTGCGGGGGTGTCACCCGCTCCTTATGTTCAGTATTTTGGCCTTGGGGTTTGTAGGGGTGTCCCCCGCTTTTTCAAAATTGGAGGTGGGGGGTCTGAAAACAAAAACAAACTAAAAAGGGACCCTGCAGCGTCAGATCCGTCCTGCGTAAGAGGGACTGATCTGACACCACAGGGTTGGAGGGGAAGCGGCGGCAACCAAGCAGTTAACTAGGGGAGGGGTGGGTTGGTGGTGAAAGGTACATTTTGGGTTGTTTGGCTGAAGTACAAATCTATTTGTGGCAAAATTGACTACGGTCAATTCTGCCGCAAATAATTCCACGTCTGTCAAACAACCCAGAACCCTATTCAAGGCAGCTGTCCAGCGCACAATTTGCACTACAGCTCATACTGGTGGAAATGCGAAGGTTGTCTTTGAGAATAAGGTGACCCGCTTTTTCCAAAAATGGGTTATCTAAAAATAGCATATCCTCGGCTTAAATGTCCCATTTTTTGAGTATCATGGTCTAAATCTGCATTTTAAAAAAATGGTCACACTATGAAAGGGAAAGGAGAGAGAGAGAGAGAGGAAGAGTGATGGGTGAGATGTGACGTGATAAGCAAGAAAGCAGAGGGAGAGCAGTGGGTCAGAGGAGGAAGCAGTGCAGAGGAAGCAGTGATGTGGTGGACCAGAAATCTGAGAGCGACCGGAGGTACAGAAAGTAGATGGAGCGTGTGGTCAGGGGGAGCAGTGAGCCAGAAAGCAGAGAGGAAGCGGTTGGCCGGAAAGAGGCAGTGAGCTGTAGATTTGCAAAAAGGATGACGGAAGAGTGTGATAGAATGGGAGAAAGGATGCAAGATGCAGAAGCAGCACAAAAGAATGAAGGACTGTATACATATAGTATTTCCATACATTCCTATCTAAATTGAATTGTGTGCTTCACTGCGTGGACTGTGGACCCCTGACCCCACTCGCACTCTCCTGGGAATAGCCTTGGCTGCTCTCCATTGCTGCCTTGATTGGGTTTTAGCCTAAGAGTTCTCCTGTTCACTATCTAGGGTGGCCTTCTAAAGCTGTCCACCAGGCGAGATTATACAAATCCATCATTACACTCCTTATTTTTGTTCTTCCGTTTTTAAAAATTAAGATTTCCCCGTTTTTTCCATTCATTGGAAAACCAGACAGATGCATGCTTATTTTACAGTAACCTAATGCTGATGGGACAAACCCACTAAATCCAAATTTCAGCAAAAGAAACCTGTTTTATTTCTGCATAAGTGAATACAGTAGTAATGTCTCTTTATTGGTATAATTTCAGGAATGAATGCATAGAAAAAAAAGATAGCCCCGAAGTGTTTTTCTGCTGCTGTGAAGGCGACACGTGTAATAAAATGTTTCTCTATGTGCCAGAAATGGAAGTCACGCAACGTAAGTTGATCAATGGTTTCTTTCGACATTGTTTCTATTTTCTAAGAAGTGTACACTGGCTTGTGCTTGTTATATTGACGAGAATAAACATGCCCTAGTATTTTCATCGTGTTGCAATATCGTAGTCTGGCCGAGGGCATATTGAAAGTTGTGACCAGGGGGATCAAGCATTTAAGTTGCTTTTTTTTTTTTAAATGGCAAAGTATATTATTTGAAATGGATATTGGCGTCAAAATGCAAAATCCTCTTACCTTATTTGCTCTCACCACCCTCCCTCACACTTTGTGTTCCATGGATGTCCCTGTGACATTTTGCCCCTAGTTCACTGAGGTGTATTTTCTACTTTGAGTCTCTTCACACCTCTGACCCTTTCTTGGCTCTTCGTCACTTTTACTAACGAACGGACTATTGATAATTTCGTTTTTCTTTATTAATTGTGCAACATTTTATCCCGTCTTCCACTAATAAGTGTGTATGTGTGTAACACACGCATTATATTTCTTCTGCCATATCTCCCTAGCTCTTATCCCTCCCCACCCCTCTTTTCTAAACAAATAGAAATTCTGGCTTATACAATCAATTCAATGCTAGGTCCTGGCCCTCTTCCTCGTTTGGAGTGATATTTCTTGAAAGCTGATGTCACTGTGGTCAGAAATGAAAATGAGAGGGAGTGAGGTGTACCCGGCAGCCAACCTTTCCCTCATCTGCTCTCCAATTAGCTGCCTGTACACTCTTAAGCTCCACGGGTAAATGTAATAAGGAGAACGGAAGCAGGAAGGTTCTTAAGTGGGTGGGGTGTTGAGATGGTTATTGGATTGAAAATGTCCCCAGCTTTCTAGGGCTCTTGTCGTTCCAGAAAATGAAATAAATATTGGGTATCTTTTAGCAAAACAATGCTCCTCAGTGTCCAACATAACCCAGTGTGCAAGGACTAGCTCTGGGGAATGAGAAGCTAGCACAAGCCCAGGTTCCAATCCGCAGGAGATTCAAACTAGAACCGTTTGTCCCTTACATATTATCCAGAATGCTCTTCCCCAAACCGAGTTAATGCAATGCATTATTGCATGGCACGCATTGTCCTGGGAGTCAAAAGGAGCTCCTGCTGATAGCTGATGTGATTTTGGCTTTTCACTTCTAAGCTACAAGCGAGAGCAAAGTAGTTCACAAATATCAGGCCCTGATGCATTTCTCATCACCCTTACGGATTCGAACTTGCTGCGAAGCACTGATTGAATTTACTGCTGCCCTCTGTTTTTTGTTATTTATTTTCTTCTCCAAAGGGCTGTCTCTTCAGACAATTGAAAGTGTAGCTGGAATGTTGGAAGCAACCAACATAACTTCATAGGCACTTTCTACCTAAACCAATGTGGTGGAACCCCTCTTCTTGATAGGTGTGATGAGGTGCCATACTCTGAACAGCCTGAGGGAAGGAGGACGGCTGTGGGGTCAGCTATGCTAATAAGCCATGTGAGTGCTACCTAGAAGGGTTTTATCTGGGATCCCCCCAGAAATCCATCCCCACCTCTCAATCCCTAAATCTAGTCAATCTATAGGGCGCTCTCTCTTACAATACGAGGGGTCAGGAAGGAGGAAGTCAGGTCTGATGGGGGTGCATTTCCCCTCCAGAACACACACACATTCACGAAAGGTAGGGATATCTCAGTAAGCCACGTATTGCATCAGCGTTCCCCATTTCCGCTCCTGTGCCAGTGTGATCTACCGAACATGCCCTCCTGCAAGCTCAGACCCATTCCCTCTAATTCACTGTTCCACAGAGATCCAGTATCGAGGAAGGGGATAAAGCACCAACAACAATTACTGTGAGACTCTGATGCAACCCGTTTCTGCCCAAGGGCAGCACTTATAATAATCTAGCAGAGACTATCCCATTATTGATATCAGCCAGATTTATATACAGCCCAAAGCTGCCACAGAGCGGATTCTTAAAGTAAATTATTGAACGCTGATATTAAATGTGAATTTACGAAAATATTATCCATCTTAAGTATGATGCGTGTGGATGGGGGGAAAAAAGTAAATTCTCTTAGATTATGAAAATCCCAAGTATTTAAATTCACATCGAGCAAGAAATTCAAAAAGCTCTTATGAGTTTTGGAGGGGACTTACGATACAACACACAATCACAAACTTTTTATGCAGTCACCACATAAATATGTATGCTTTAAAGAATCTAAAAACTAGCAGGCCGATTCATGTAATTCCTCTCAAAAGTGTCGCACGCGGCTGGCGCACAGCGTGCCCGTGCGAATGTCTGCGCCAGCCGCGTGCGATAAAATCAATTTCCGCGCACAGCGTATTCATGGATTCGAGGGGATTGGGTCCTCCGACGTATTCCATATCTATGACATGTAATCACCACAGCTGTGCTGCTTCGGAAACTTTTTCGGCGTCTGCGTCGATGCGCCGTCGTCGAGGACCTCCTCCGACGTCATCCGATGTGATAAGTAGGACGCACGACGCCCATAGCCTCAGTTCCGGTTTTTCCGCGAACGTGTTGCTTCGTGTTTCTCGGTTTAAACGCCTCGACTCTTTGGAGTTCTGTTCTTCTCGGTTCTTCGAACCTGTTAGTTTGTGAAAATCCTTCTGAAGATGTCTACTTCGTCTTCGATCCCGCGTCCGGGTTTCAAGAAGTGCGGGGAGTGTGGGTCCAAGATGTCGGTGACGGACTCGCACGACGACTGCCTCTGGTGCCTCGGGGAGGCCCACGACACGGATGACTGTATCGACTGCCAGTCGCTCACGTCCAAAGCCTTACGCGAACGTAAGAAGAAGTTGTCGGTAGGTCGGGTGTCCAAGCCCCGGAGGTCGAAGTCTGCGGGGCTTTCGATGGATGATTCGAGGGGTGACTCTCCGTGTCATCGTCGGAAGTCTCGTGGGTCTCCTTCTAGGAGTCGGTCTCGCCACTCCTCAGCCTCTTCGAGGCATTCTCGGAAGCGCCGACATCGGTCGTCTTCCAGGTCCTCTTCGGAGGGCTCTGCCCGGCACGTCACTTACCCCTCCAGCCGTGCGACGCCGGCGGAATGGGCTTCCTTCGGGAAGAAGATGTTGGCGATTCTTGAGTCGCAGGGTACTCAGCCGTCCGCGCCCCCGAGTGGGGTCGGTCGTGTGAGGTCGAGAGACACCGCTCGCAAGAGTGGTCGGCACGAGTCACAGGAGAGGTCCCGTTCGGACAAGGGGACTCGTTCTCGACGTACCCGTTCCAGGTCCCGGTCCTCGACGCGTTCGAGACCGTGTGCACCTGTGAGGTCTTCGAAGAAGGCATCGACGTCTGTGGCGTCGAGGGCGTCGACAGGCTTTCTCAAGGCTCTGGCTCCGAGGAAGTCGTCGATGCCGTCGACGCTCAGGTCGTCGAGGGACACGCTCGGGGCTCCGGCCTCGAGGGCTGCGTCGACGCCGCCGATTCTGGAGGCGCTGCATCTGACGTCGACGCAGATTTCCTCGACGCCGATCCTCTCGGCGCCGACGCCGATCCTCTCGGCGCCGATGCCGGTTCTCTCGACGCTGGCGCCGATTCGCTCGACGCCATCGACGCCTTTCGTGTCGGAGGTTCCCCTGGGCACGGGTGGACCCCCTAGGAAGGCTCTGGTTAAGAGCAAGCACTCTCGAGTGCCTTCTTTTCGCCACCTGGACTATATTTCAGAGGCGGATGAGGATTCTGATGGCCTGGTTCCGAGTCAGGTTCCGGATGAAATTGTCTCGGGCCATAGTCAGTTTGACGAATTGAGACAGTCGCTGCATGATGCCAGTGGACTGGACACCTCTCCGGATGTGGAGTTTTGTAGGCCTGAGCCTGGCTCTCATGCTGATTCCTCATACCGGCGCCTTATGGCTAGGGTTTCTGAGTACTTGGGATGGTCTGCTCCCCCAGGGGAGTTTGTGCAGGATGATCTGACAGACATCCTTGATGTTGGTCCCCCAACTGACCCGGTTCTGCCGTTCCATATGGCTTTACAGAGAAGGGTGGCGGCGGCTTGGACTGCTCCGGAGAGTCTCCCGGCGGTGGGAAGATCCTTGTCGCGAAAATACCGTCCAGCTAGTGGCGACCCCTGCTACTTGACCAGGCACCCCACTCCGGAGAGTTTGGTGGTGCAGGCGGCCACGGCCCCGGCGAAGCAGGCGTCGTACCCTACCATCCCTCCTGATAGGGACGACAAACGTTTTGATGGCTGGGCGAAGAAAGTGTTTTCTTCTGGTGGTATGGCGCTTCAGGCGGCCAACTCCATTTGTGCCTTGTCACGTTTCACGCACACTCTATGGAACTGTTTTGCGTTAGCGGCTGAACATGTTCCCGAAGGGGATGAACGGGATGGTTTCCTTGCTATGGTCCAGGATGGTAAGGATGCCATGTGTGAGTCCGTTCAGTCGGGTTTGGACTTAGCTGAATGCGTCAGTAGGTCCATGGCGGCGAGCACCGTGATACGCAGGTTTGCGTGGTTGCGGAAGTCGGGGTTTGCGCCTGATGTGCAGTCCCGGCTCCTCAACATGCCCTTTGACGGTGAACACCTTTTTGGCAGCAAGGCTGACGAGAGCCTTGAGAGGTTGCAGACCTCGAAAGCTGCAGCGAAGTCGTTGGGCGCTGCAGTTCGCCAACCTCCGCCTTTTCGTCCTAGGGGACAGCAGTGGAGGGGTGGTTCCTTTCGCTATTACTCATCCTTCAGTAAAGCGAGAGGAGCTGGCAGTCAAAGAGGCCAACGCAGGGGTACCAGAGGTGGACGACAGGGTACCCGTGGTGCCAAGGCCGCTCAGGCAGTTGCCTCTTTGCCCTCAGGTAACGCCGCAGCCGCTCCCACTCTGTCGTGAGGCCATGTCCCATGGTTCGCCGGTTGGGGGAAGGCTGGCGCAGCATCTTGTAGAGTGGCAAGCCATTACTTCAGATGTGTGGGTTCTGGAGATCATAACCCACGGCTACTCTTCCTTTTCGGCACAGGCCTCGCGACAATCCACCGGGGAACCTCTCTTTGCAGAGTCCGGATCCGCTCCTTGCGCAGGAAATTCAAGCCCTGCTGGAGAAAGGCGCCATAGAACTGGTGCCTGTAGCGGAGAGGAACAAGGGATGGTATTCCCCTTATTTTTTGATTTCGAAGAAAGACTGGGGATTGAGACCCATCATGGACTTGCGCGGTTTGAACAAACTCCTCAGGAAGGACAAGTTCAAGATGGTTACTCTCTCTCAAGTCCTCCAGGCCCTTCAGCTTCAGGACTGGTTGGTGTCACTCGACCTCAAGGATGCTTACTTTCATGTGCCGATCCATCCCAAGCACAAGAAGTACCTGAGGTTCGCGGTTGGCGACTCGCACTTTCAGTTTCGGGTCCTGCTGTTCGGATTGACCTCCGCCCCAAGGGTTTTCACCAAGCTCATGGTGGTGGTGGCAGCGCATCTCGGGCAAGGGGGGATTCACGTCTACCCCTACCTGGACGATTGGTTGATCAGGGGGAGCTCTCCCGAGCAAGTCCTGGATCATCTATCGGTCACCTGTCGCTCCCTTCACAGGCTGGGCTTCTCCCTCAATTTAAAGAAGTCCCATTTGACGCCAACACAGCGGCTCCAGTACATCGGAGCAGTGCTCGACACTTCCCTGGGGCAGTGTTTTCCTCCCCAGGTGAGGGCTCTTCACATTCAGCAGATGGTGCACAAGTTTCAGCATTCCCAGACGCTCCCAGCGTTCGAGTTCTTGAGGTTGCTCGGCCTCATGGCATCCTGCATTCTTCTGGTGCCAGAGGCTCGCCTGCGGATGAGATCTTTGCAGTGGGCACTCAAGACGCAATGGTCGCAGTCCTCCGGCAGGATGTCGGACTCGATTCAGGTGCCGTCCTCGGTCGCCCGGGACCTTCTGTGGTGGGCCGTCGAAGGCAACTTGATGAAGGGGGCTCCATTTTGGCTTCCCTGGCCGGAGGTGACGATCGTGACGGATGCATCCCTCACGGGATGGGGAGCTCATGCCAACGGGCTGACAGTCAGCGGTCGTTGGTCTCCGTCGGAGTCCAGACTCCATATCAATCTGTTGGAGCTGAGGGCCGTCAGGCTAGCCCTGAAGGCTTTTCTGCCGTCTGTGCGAGGGAAGAATGTCCTGATCCTGACGGACAACACAGTGGCCATGCACTACCTCAACAAAAAGGGGGGGGCAGGTTCACTTCCTCTGTGCAGGGAGGCGATGCAGCTCGAGTTCTGGGCCATCCAGCAGGAAGTTTCGATCTCGGCAGTTCATCTGGCCGGAGCCGAAAACGTGACGGCGGACGCTCTGAGCAGGCAGAGCGCGATCTCTCACGAGTGGGAGTTGGCTCAGGAGATTCTCCTGGAGATCTTCGCCCTTTGGGGGACCCCTCAAGTGGATCTCTTCGCCTCCAGTGTCAACCGGAAGTGCGAAAGGTTTTGCTCGCGGGAATTTCCACCAAAAGGAGCCTTAGGAGATGCGTTCGTGGTGGAGTGGTCATTCCCGCTGCTGTACGCGTTTCCTCCAGTCCCCGTCATCCCGCAAGTGCTGCGGAGGTTACGGAAGTTCGGTTCCCGGATGATCCTCATTGCCCCGGCGTGGGCTCGGAGAACGTGGTACCCGGACCTTCTCGACTTATCCATCTGCCCTCCACGTCGTCTTCCCTACCGAGATGATCTGCTCTCACGGGAGGTGGGTCAGGTTCTCCATCCAGAGGTCAGATCCCTCAACCTTCACGCTTGGCTTCTGAAAGGTTGAGGTATAAGGATTGGGACCTCCCTGAGGACGTGATGGAGGTGTTGCTTTCGGCCCGAAGGCCAGCAACAAAGTCTCTGTGCCGTTGGCGTAAGTTCTGCGACTGGTGCAGAGTTCAGAATGTGGATCCTTTTGCATGTGACATCCCCATGGTTCTGTCCTTTTTACTTTCTTTGGCCCACAGGGGCTTGCAAGTGGGTACCGTTAAGGGTTACCTGGCGGCGCTGTCCATCTTTAAGCGCTCATCTGAAGAATGTTCTTACTTTAAAATCCCTTTGATTTCACAGTTCCTGAAAGGGCTCACTAATGTGTTCCTTCCGTCACCTTTCCTGGTGCCCGGTTGGGATTTAAACCTTGTTCTTAAGTTTCTTATGGGTGCTCCGTTTGAGCCTTTACATTCTTGCCCTTTGAGGCTGTTAACTCTGAAAACTGTGTTTTTAGTTGCGGTTACTTCCGCTCGCAGAGTGAGTGAGTGAGTTACAGGCACTTTCAGTTAAGCCTCCCTTCACTGTATTTCACAAGGACAGGGTTGTCCTTAGAGTTCGTCCTTCTTTTCTTCCGAAGGTAGTGACGGAATTTCATTTGGCCCAGAAGGTTGTTCTTCCGGCATTCTATCCTCCTCCGCATCCTAGTAAGGAAGAGGAGAGGCTCCATAGGCTTGATCCTAGGAGAGCTTTAAGCTTTTATGTTTCACGCATGTCCCGGGTCAGAGTGGATGATCAACTCTTTATTGGTTACGCTGGGAAGCGTTTGGGACAAGCTGTGACGAAACAGACTTTGTCTCGCTGGATTATTTTGGCCATCTCGGAGTGCTACCGCTTGGCGGGTAAGGACCCACCGGCTGGCTTGCGGGCCCATTCTACCAGGGGTATGGCTGCGTCTGCTGCCCTGCAGAGGGGTGTTCCTATTCGCAACATCTGTGATGCAGCCACCGGGGCTTCAGTACATACATTTGTACGTCACTATTCCCTCGATTCCATCCGAGCACAGGATCTGGCCTTTGGCAAGGCGGTCCTTTGCTCTGCTATTTGATTGGCTATTCTAAATTTTGATTCTAAATTCTTTCCCTCCTCCTTGCTTTTGGTACTGCTTTGGGAGTCTGTCATAGATATGGAATACGTCGGAGGACCCAATCCCCTCGAAGAACAAGTTACTTTCTTACCTGGTAACGTTCTTTCGATGGGATGGTCCGACGACGTATTCCATATCGCTCCCGCCCTGCCTTCCCCGCTGCAGAATTTCTTTTGCGATTGCAGCTTACGTTTCGCAAGGCTTTGTGTCTGACTGGCAGTTGACTTATGTCACACGTTCTGGGGGAAAAAACTACAACTGAGGCTATGGGCGTCTTGCGTCCTCCTTATCACAACGGATGACGTCGGACGTCTGAGGAGGTCCTCGACGACGGCGCATCGACGTCATCGACGCAGGACGCAGACGCCGAAAAAGTTTCCGAAGCAGCACAGCTGTGGTGATTACATGTCATAGATATGGAATACGTCGTCGGACCATCCCATCGAAAGAACGTTACCAGGTAAGAAAGTAACTTGTTCTTCTCGCCTCCAAAAGCAGACGTGGCGCAGAGTGGCGCAGCGACCCTGCAGCAGCGCCAGTTACGCCCCCAAGAACGCCCTTGCGCAAAGAAAAGCCATCAAGATCGCAAAACCATCGCAAAGGGCCGTGCCAATCCTGTACCAGTTTACCGGACTGGCAAACAGCAAACGCAAAGCGGGGAACGTGTATTACGGGTTTCGGGAACACGCGTGCGCTTGAAGTTTCACACCCGATCGGGCCTGGGGGAGCGGGGTACGTGTATTTCAGGGGCTCGCGGGTGGTTCCACACGCGATCGGGCCTGGTGGAGCGTGTGCATGTATTTCAGGGGTGCGTGAGAAGTTCCACACGCGATTGGGCTGGGTGCGGGTATTCCAAGGCTGCGCGGGAAGTTTTACACGCTCGCCTACAACACGTATTCATGGAAACGAACGTGGCCAATCCGGAAACACGTACGCCAGCAGGAAGTAGGCATACGTCCACCCGCACAGCATAAAAGTGCACGCAAACAACAAACAAGCTCAGACGCCAGGATGAACATACCGTTCCTAGCAGCAGTGGCCGTGGGATACCGCAGGAGGAGAAGGAGGAGGATAGTCCGGGCCAGAATTTTTACACCCAGAACCAGCCTTTTTGGGATGCCTGATGACCATGTGTATGGGAGGTACAGGTTTCCACCTCACATAATACTCGACTTGGTCAGTGAGTGGGAGGATGACCTCACATCAACCACCCTGTGCTCCCAAGCACTCAGCCCCCTGGAGAAGGTCCTCAATGTACTGCACTTCCTGGCCACTGGATCATTTCAGCGGACAAGTGCCATAGTGGGGGGGGGTGTCACAGGCCACGCAGTCACGCTGCCTACACCAGGTCTTGGCCATCATCACTGCACGCCCATCAGTCCGCAGGCACATATACCTGCCCAGAACACCTGCAGAAAGGCAGGCTGTTGCCCAGGATTTCTACAGGGTGGCACAATTCCCCAAAGTGCTAGGTGCCATTGATTGCACCCATATGGCTCTACGTCCCCCCAGGGCAACTGAGCACATCTATAGAAACCGCAAGCACTGGCATTCCATCAACGCCCAGGTAGTATGTGATGCCAAGGGAATCATCACCTCAGTATACGCCAACTATCCAGGCTCCACCCACGACAGTTTCATCTACAGAATGTCTACCCTAAACCGGGACATAGAAGCTGGGCGGCATGGCGATACATGGCTGCTCGGTGAGTATAAATGCCACTGTGCATGCATGCATGTCAGATACTGAGTAATGTCACAACCCCACTGATGATACCCATCACCACCTCCCCAGGGGACAGTGCCTACCCTCTCAGCACCCACACGATGACGCCAATTCGGAACCCCACCACGCCACCCCAGGTAAGATACAACACAGCCCACATTGCAACCCGGGGCATCGTGGAGCGCACATTCGGAGTGCTCAAGTCATTCTTCCGCTCCCTTGACCGTTCTGGCAGGCAGCTGTTATACGCTCCCCCAGTAGTGTGCAGGATCATAGTGGCAGCATGTGTCTTGCACAACGTTGCAACACGCCGGGGCCTGGCCGTGGACATGGTGGTGCCCCCACATCCCCAACCACATGCATGCCCACTGCGCATGGGAGGTGAAAGGGCACGGGGTGAGGCAGCCCGTACGCAGCTCGTGGCTAATTGCTTGACATAAAATCACACCCCTGTGGAGTGCACACAGCCCTGGCACATACCAGCTGACAATGATGATTGTAACTGACAATTATGATGTGTCAATGGACAGTCAACTGTCACAACCATACCAGCCTGAGATTGTACATCTGGAAGTGTTCCATTGTGTGCTTCCCTACCTACACAAACACCACCAATGCTGTGTTCAAAAGACACACTTCTATGCTGCTAAAATCATTACCCCCTTGCAAGACACAACATGACAACAGTGCCATGTCACCCAACCCCTCCCCAGCACCGCCACCCAACACACCATGGCATGACATGCCATGTGAGAGCAAACAAAGTCATCCCCCAAACATGACTCGTGTCACAAAGTACAGTGTCCCTAATGGAAACTGGCCGCACACAATATGCCCACATAAATGTAGAAACAACACACATGACCAAATACTTACCACAATACAATCGACATAGCATAAACATGATAGTACTAAGGCAAAGGATACGTAGTCTTACAACATGAGAATGCCAGCACATCCACCACCTCCAACTGTACAGTGTAGTTGCCAGGCACATCTGGAAGTCCACTGCTCACAACATGAGCTCCATCTCCAAGTGGACGGCCTTGTGAAGACATGAGGAATGAACCTGCAAATTAGGAGGGAGACATGGATGCACAAGCACACATCAATACACCATGCAGTGCACAATACAACAACAATATGCACTAGGAATGTATATACAGTATTGACTACAGACTGCCCACACAGCTCATGGGAGTCCAACGTCACTGTGTAATTCACTGTCACTTGGGCACACCCTTTGCAAGCCCATGGAAACGGGAAGCAGGAGGGGTGTGTGTCTCACGAACCCAAGCATCTAACCCAAAGTCAGGACAAGCCTGCATGTGCCCAGCCGGAATACAGTGGATGCCCATGGGAGCCACACAAGGCAACACACTGCAACAAAAAATCAAAAATGGCCATGTGTGGGCAAGGGGGGGTGGGGGAGGCCACCCAGGAGGTCCGAGGACAGGGTGCCCACCAACAGCCACCTGCGTGAATGTTGCGAAAAAAACACCTCCATGGGCTCATGGCCTGCACGGCTACTAAATAGTGGGAGATTCACTGCTGGATTCGCTCTCCTCAACCTCTGCTGCTGCTGCCATAGGAGGTGGTGGTGCTATGGGAGGCAGCCCACGCAAAGCCCTAGTTTGGTCCTCCATGGCAGCAAGCATGCGGGTCTGGAAGGCCTCGTTCTGGAGGGATATGGTGCGGAGATCCCCATGCAACACCCGACGTGTTGCCCGGACCTCTGCCCGAGTTGCCTGCATCTCTGCTGAGAGCGTACGGGTGACGCGCTCCAGCAGCTGTTCCGTCCTGGTGACAGTGGAAGCCTCAAGGTCCACAAGAGTCTGCCTGAGGTGCCGGACCTCTCCCCTCAGGGCTTCCCTCTGTCCCTGGGCATCTATAGAAATAGATTCCCTCCAATTGTCCAGGGCCGCCTGTCTGTCCCTGTTGGACGCCAACATGTCCTCCCTGACTGATTGGCAAATGGAGTCTGTTGCCTTCTGTAGTAGCTCCATCTGCCTTTCTGGGGGGACAATGGAAGTGGCCACCCTCTCCCTGGCTTGAGCAATCATTTCTGATGATGCTGCCTGTTGGTTGGCCATACCGTAAATGGATTGCTCCCATGCGGTATTGCCTGGTGGCGGACGGCCACCGCGTTGGCGGGCACCACACCTGTCTGGGGCAATGCGAACTGCGCCTTGCTGTGTCGGCACTGCCTGAGGCTGCAGGACTGCATTTCCCCTCTGAACTGCTGGCCCAGGAACAGGATCAGATGTTGCAGAGTGTGGCCCTGCATCTGTTACCACCACAGGCGCACCTACCAACATTGACATCCCCATAGTGGGCTCTACCCCTGGTGCAGGTGGGTCGGACAGAACAGTATCCCTTCCATGAACACATACCTGCGAATCCACAGAGGCCTCATCCGAATCAACACCTGAAAAGAGTTCTGGGGAGGTGCAGCCAGGGACACCCCTGGACAGTATGGCCTGCAGCAAGAGAGGGTCCCCCCCTCCACCAAACCACGTCCCCCACTGGTGCCTGGTCGTGCTTCAGATCCCTCCTGGGCCTGCACCATCTCCTCTCCCTCAACAGCATCGGGTGCGTCATCCTCTGGAAAAACATGAAAGACAAAAAATCGGAACAGGCATTAGCACCATGGCACGCTATTAGGCCAGACAAGCTACAGTACCAGTACTTGATTTACACATGTCCCACATGACTATAACCCTCCCATGCATGCACTGTCCATGAGTTGGAAGGGGAGGAAAATGTCAGACACTGATGACACCAAGATGGGAGAGCAACACATCAGCTGCATGCTGTCTAGCAGTGCCATCACACATTGGCCTGTGAGTGGCATGTCCAATGCACATACATGACACATGCCATCACACAGATGGCATGTACCATAGGCATGTCATATATGTGACAATAGGGCAGAGTGATGCGCAGTAGAACCAGGTGAATTCCTACAATCAGCCTGAATGAACACAGCTAAATACGGAACAATGTTGTAGCAAGATGCCACTTCAAGGGCAACTGGCGCGATGTAGTGCAAAACGCCTACTGTGGCCAGAAGGGATACTGTAATACCCAAATCCCGGGGCGCCGAATGCATTGGATGAAGCACATGGGTGGGCGAAAACACTCGGGCACACACACCCTGACCTGGCACTCAACCAGAACCCCTCCCACAAACAACATACACATGGATCACACACACATGCATGTGCACTCACCGGACAATGCCTCGTAATCTGGCAGTTCTCCCACACCTTGGATCTGCTCCTCTGTGACGTAGGTCCCAGCAAACATGCTCATGTAGAGTGAGTTCTATGTCCTCTTGTGGAGACCCACCTCCAGTCACCAGAGTTGCGGCATGACTTGAGGCCAGCTTTTTTTTAGCCCTACGCTTAAGGTCGTTCCAGCGCTTGTAGCACTCAACAGCTGTGAGCCTCATAAACCCAAGAGCACTTATGCTGTCTGCGATGGACTGCCAGTGTGCCTGACGTCGAGCAGGTGTAATCCTACACCCTGAAGTGACCAACATTTCGGCGTCGTGTTCGGACACATACTGCACAAGTGCATCCAGTTCGGCATCATTGAAGCTAGGCTTCCTTGGCGTGCCGGACTGTGTAGCCGTGTCGGGGTCATCAGCCTGTACTGGACGAGCACTCTTCCTTTCTTTTTGTGGGTGGTGGGGATCCGGAGTGCCCTACGCCGCTCTGGACACTAGGGGTAGGAGCACCGGTGGACTGTGTAGTAGTAGTGTGCGATGGCACACTGACCACATGACTTTCTGCAGGCGTTAGCTGAAGTGTGATGATGGCAGGGGGAACCTCAGTCTGATGTACCGGGACCAACACTGTCCTTGCTGGGGGAGTCAGAGCTGGGGTGGACGGAGCTGTAGCTGCCCCTGCAGCCTCCCCACCCCGCCTACTTGGGGCAGCAGATGACATGGCTGCCCCTGTACCACGTGGCCTGGTGACACTGGCTTGCGCCGCCACCCGTGGCCTAGACTTGGCGACCTGAAAGTCAGCCTGGGAGTCACCCTGTGCTAGGTCAAGTGCCACAACGGGCCGGTCCAACAAGGGCTGAGCAGGGATGGTGTCAGCCACGTTTCCCTCAACCATGGGGGGGGGGCTAGGGTAGTCTGCAAATCCTGGCCACGTCCCCTACCGCGCCCACCTCTGAGGCTCGGCCACCTTTGCCATCCTTACCACTTGCTCGCCTCCCAGCCATGGCACTGATGGAGTTGTGCGTATGGGAGTTGCAGTGGACAATTGTCCTGGGCAATTGGGGGTCAAAGGGGTAGGGTACTAGATGGAATTCGTAGAATATGCAGCAAGCTGGTATTGGAAACAGCGCACCACTTAATTGTATGTTAAGGTGGAGTTACCTAAGAAAATACTGTAATAATGGTTCAATTGTTGATAAACGATGACTCTGGGATCTGTTTTTAAATGGAAACTAATTTAACCTAATTATATTGTGACATTTTTTGATGTGGTATTTGTATTGAATGAGCTATATGATATGCGAGGTATTTTTAGTTATGTGAGAAAGATATGCAAAAGCATACAAAAAGATCCAGGACATTGCGCCTTTATAAAGGTAAATGCAGATGTATTTTATTCTCATCTGTAATATGAAAATTGCCCTTCTAATTACACGTGTTTCGGCCCCTATCAGCCTTTTTCAAATTAAGGCTGGTGTAATCAAACTGATACAAAATTGGATATACAGGGCAATGTATTATGGCATACATATTCGAGGCAAAAGCAAAAAAGAAAAGGCAATACATGCATTGAAAGTAATATAATATAAGAACCATCAAAATGATTGTACAGATAACAAACAAAAACATTCATTTATAAGTTGTAAGAGAATTGTTGAAAGGGAAGGGGTAGAGAGGGGAGACATACAAACAAAACAGTAGACAAAAGACAAGTAACGTATTAGTCACGGTTATTCACTAAATAATGTGTGCAGTAAAAACCACGGCTACTTCATGTCAAAACTTACCCACACCGGGGGTCTTTGACTTCTCATTCAGAAAGTGTATTGGGTCAAATCCCATTGTTATCTAATCCGTTACCAGGAGAGAAATATAAAATTGTCTTTCAATTCAGAGTTCTGACGTGTAGAATGCTGCACTCGAGTCTCAGTATTGCGAACGCGGTATTGCTCCTCCATTTGAAGATGTTTATGGTTGACTAAGTTGGGTTAACGTGTGTATTTTACAAGTTATGATGTATCATGTAACGTTTTCACGTCCACAATCAAAAATCGCAATACTATGAATCGGTAAATACGCGGAGGCAACGGACACCACTTACTTGAAAAGGAAAGTAGTCACTTGCGTCGGCTTCGCTGATCCACACAAGCACCATCTTGGGACTATTTTAACTGTTCCCATGGCTACCTGATGCCGAATATGCCGCTCCGTCCTGTTGCCGGATTTCTTGTGGCTTACCGTCGGTCCAGTGGTTTGCAACACATAAATGAATGTGAGGAACAGAGGGGTGATTCCTGTCCCCAGTTTGGATTTGGTTGCAATTATTTTTTGCATTAAGTTAATGTTGAACGAGTCGCCCAACAGACCAGCTGTAACCCTAAGCCCAGCACTCTTGTCTTAATCTATTTTTAGTTATAGTATACTTTAAAGTGTGAATTGATTCTTGGCTACGTGGTTAAAGATCACATGTATACAATCAACAACAAAAAAGAATTTGCCATTAAGCGCAATTTAGTAAACAAATTATTACGATTGTGTGTGCTAGATCAGGGAATTCTGACGAAGACAAGTAATCATTTACAATTTGAATAGAACCACCCTGATGCAACAGTTTTTCACTTGCGTTTTAGGTGAAATCCTTTGGTCCTATGGGCATTCACCAAATTATTTGTGTTGAACCTTAATTTGTCTTGTGTTCACTTGAGCCTTCGTCACAGACTAGTAATACAGCTTTGAAAATTGCCCTTTCCCAGCAATATTCCCCTTGCCACAGTCCACCTACAGAAAGTTGGCTTTTAAATCGATAGGCTCAGCATACACCCATCACTCTATGCATACATGGGAATTGTTGAACCGATTTCCAGTGGATATATGGTGCTTAAGATGCACCACTGAATCCCCTGTCCTTTTTGGAAACAGCATATCACGTTAACAAAAGCACTGTCTTACTTGTGTTTTGACAGACATTGGCCCTCAACGCTTCAACACTACATACAATTTCTCCCCAATGGAGATTCCAGGTTGCATGACCAATAAGGATGACGCCGCGAGGAAAGTGGCATGTCCAACTAAGTCCTCGACTCCAGAGAAATGGGCTTCCTTCAGGGAGCAGATGCTGGCGATTTTCCAATCCCAGTACACAGTTCCGTCCGCGCCTTTGGGAGAAGCCGGCAAGGAATGGTGTCGATTCGTGGCTCGCATGCCTTCGGTCTCGGGTCCTCGGCGCGAATCATCGGGAACCTTCGAGGTCCTGTTCGGACAAGGATCAGGATGGTCGCAAGAGACGTGCTTCCAGGTCTCGGTCCTCGTCCCCAGCGAGACCGCAGAAAACAGGTAAGGGCTCGAGGTCGGCGTAGACTCTGTTGGGGCCTTGTCCGTCGGATAAGGACGTCGAAGCTTTGCCTTCGCACCAGCCGTTGACGCCGAAGCCGTCGGAGCTCTCGACGCCAAAGCCTTTGGCGCCTTTTGGCCAGAATTTACATCTGCACATCCCTAGTACTGTGGATCCTCCAAAGAAGGCTACTTCGAAGTCTGTGAGGCTTGTTCAGGACTTCAGACCCTCTTCTGTCCCGAGGCGTGACTTTTACCTCCCTCTGGATTTTGACCCTGTTGAGCCTGATGGGGCTCCTGTCTTTTCTGGGTACAGTCACTTGGAAGAGTTGAGGCAAACTCCTCATGATGCCAGTGGCTTGGACACTTCTCCTGAGGTGGAATTTGGCAGGCCTGAGCCTGGGGCTCATGCTGAGTCGTCCTCAGCCAGCAGGTGACTGATGGCTAGGGTCACTGAATATCTTAGATGGTCCAATCCTCCTGAAGCTTTTGTTCAGGATGACTTAATGGATATTTTGGATCAAGGTCCGTCCTCTGACCCGGTGTTACCTTTTCATTTGACGCTGCAGAAAAGGGTGGCGGCTGCTTGGCAGAACACGGAATCTCTTTCGCCAGTTAACAAATCGTTAACTAAGAAATACCGCCCTTCCGGTAGCGACCCCAGCTACCTTTCATCTCACCCCACTCCCGAGAGTTTGGTGGTTCAGGCGGCTACACCGCCCTTCCGGTAGCGACCCCAGCTACCTTTCATCTCACCCCACTCCCGAGAGTTTGGTGGTTCAGGCGGCTACGGCCACCTCGAGGCAGGCGCCGTACCCTACTATTCCTCCTGATAGGGACGGCAAACGCTTGGGCATGCAAGGTGTTTTCTGCGGGGAGTATGGCGTTGAAGTCAGCCAACTCCGGTTGTGCCTTAGGAAGATTTTCACACACTCTGTGTAATTGTGTTTCTCTAGCGGCTGAGCATATTCCCAAAGGGGAAGAAAGGGATGGGTTCCTTGCTCTCATGCAGGATGGCAAGGAAGCCATGTGTGAATCCCTTCAGTCGGATTTGGACACGGCCGACAGTGTTAGCCGGTCCATGGCTGCGAGCACAGTTATACGCAGATTTGCGTGATTGCGGAAGTCTGGTTTTGCTCCGGATGTGCAATCCCGTCTTTTGAACATGCCTTTGATGGCGCGCGTTTATTGGCAGCAAGGCTGACGAGAGCATTGAGAGGTTTCAGACCTCAAAAGCTGCGGCAAAATCTTTGAGTGCAGCTGTGCGTCAACCTCTGCCTTTTCGTCCTAGGAGACAGCAGTGGAGGGGCGGTTATTTTCATTACTACACCTCCTTTGGTAGGATGAGAGGAACCACCAGTCAAAGGGGTCAGTGTAAAAGTACCTATGGTGGTCAGGGAAGTAGGGGTGCCAAAGCCGGTCAGGCAGCTGCCTCTTTGCCTTCAGGCGCTGCCGCAGCCGCTCCAAAACAAGCATGAGGCCATGTCCCATTGTTCGCCGCTTGGGGGCAGACTGTCTCAGCATCTCGAAGAATGGCGAGCTATTACTTTGGATGTGTGGGTTCTGGATACAATAGCCCACGGCTACTGCCTTCCCTTCCTAAAGCGGCCTCACAACAATCCACTGGGGAATTTCTCTTTGAAGCTTCCAGATCCGCTCCTTGTGCAGGAAATCTTGACCCTGCTGGAGAAAGGCGCTATAGAACTGGTGCCAGTAGCAGAGAGGAACAGGGGTTGGTATTCCCCATATTTTTTGATTCCAAAGAAAGACGTGGGATTGAGACCCATCTTGGACTTGCGTTGGTTGAACAAACTTCTCAGGAAGGACAAGTTCAAGATGGTCACTCTTTCTCAAGTCCTCCAGGCTCTTCAACTTCAGGATTGGTTGGTGTCTCTGGACCTACAGGATTCTTACTTTCATGTGCTTATTCATCCAAAGCACAGAAAGTACTTGAGGTTTGCGGCTGGCGACTCGCACTTTCAGTTTCGGGTCCTGCCATTCGGATTGACATCCTCCCCAAGGGTCTTCACCAAGCTGATGGTTGTGGTGGCAGCGTATCTCAGGCGTGGGGGGATTCACGTCTACCCCTACCTGGACGACTGGCTGATCCGTGCGCGTTCTCCCGAGCAAGCGATGGATCATCTTGGTCTCACCTGCCACTCCCTCCACAAGCTGGGCTTCTCCCTCAATTTCAAGATTTCGCATCTGACACCTCCCCAACAGCTCCAGTACATCGGGGCTGTGTTGGACATGTCCTTGGAAGTGCTTGTCTCCCAAGGTGAAGGCTCATTACATTGTTCAGATGGTAGACAAGTTTCAACATGCCCAGAGACTCCCAACTTTCGAATTCTTAAGGTTGCTCGGCCTCATGGCATCCTGCATTATTCTGGCGCCAGAGGCCAGACGGAGGATGAGATCCCTGCAGTCGGTCCTCAAGTTGCAGTGGTCACAATTCTCAGGCAAGATGTCGGATCCCGTTGAGATTCCACTATGTCTCACAGGATCTGCTGTGGTGGGCCCACGAGGGGAACCTGATGAGGGAGCAGTTTTGGCACCAGTGGCCGGAGGTGACAGTAGTGACGGATGCTTCCCTCACTGGATAGGGAGCTCATGCCGGAGATTTGACTGCCAGCGGTCGTTGGTCTCCATCGGAGTCCAAACTCCACATCAACCTGTTAGAGCGAAGGGTCATCAGGCTGGCCCTAATGGCTTTTCTGCCATCTCTGCAGGAGGAAGTGTGTCCTCGACATAAAAGGGCGTTTAGGGTCCCTACCGGTGTGCAGAGAAGCGATGCAGCTCTGGTTCTGGGCAATCCAGCAGGGAATATCCTTCTCGACAGTTCATCTGGCCAAAGAGGAGAATGCGGCGGCGGAAGCTCTGAGCAGGCAGAGCATAGTCTCTCAGGAGTGGGAGTTGGCTCAGGAAGTCCTTCTGGAGATCTTCGCCCTTTGGGGAACCCCACAAGTGTATCTCTTCATGACCAGTGCCAACCGGAAGTGCGAGAGATTCTGCTCAAGGGAATTTCCTCCGAGAGGAGCCTTGGGAGACGCCTTTGTCATGGATTGGTCATTCCCACTTCTGTATGTGTTTCCTCCGGTCCCCTTCTTTCCTCAAGTGTTAAGGAGGTTGCAGAGGTTCGGATCTCACATGATCCTCATTGCTCCGGATTTGGCCAGGAGAGCGTGGTACCTGGACCTTCTAGAAATGTCCACCTGCCCTCCACGCCGTCTTCCCTACCGAGAGGATCTGCTCTCGTGCTCGAGAGGGTGGGGGGGTCCCATCGGGGTTCTCCATCCAGAGGTTAAGACTCTCAACTTTCACGCTTGGTATCTGAAAGGTTGAGGAATAAGGATTAGGACCTCCCGGATTACATAATGGAGGTGTACCTTTGCCGTTGGCGTACGTTTTAAGCAGGGGACAAAATGTTGGACCCTTTCAGTGTTCCATTCCCATGGTTCTATTTTTCTTACTTTCTTTGGCCCTTCAAGTAGGTACCCTTAAAGGTTACCTAGCAGCGCTGTCCATCTTCAAGCGCTCGTCTGAAGAATGTTCTTCTTTTAAGATTCCTTTGATTTCCCAATTTCTTAAAGGGCTCACTAATGTTTTCCCGCAGTCCCTGTTCCAGGTGCTGGTTTGGGATCTGAATTTGGTCTTGAACTTCCTGATGGGTGCTCCATTTGAACCTTTGCACTCTTGTCCTTTGAGGCTGTTGTCTTACAAGACGGCTTTCTTAGTTGCGTTTACTTTCCGCTCGCAAAGTGAGTGAATTGCAGGCACTTTCATCTAAGCCACCCTTTACTGTGTTCCACAGGGATAGGGTTTTACTGAGGGTACGTCCTTCCTTTCTACTTAAGGTAGTATCGGAATTTCATTTAAGCCAGAAAGTGGTTCTTCCGTCTTTCTATCCTCCTCATCCTGGTAAGGAAGAGGAGCGACTCCATAGGTTGGACACCAGGAGAGCTCTGGGGCTTTTATATTTCTAGGATGTCCAGGGTCAGAGTGGACGATCAACTCTTTGTGGGGTATGGGGTACCGATTGGGCCAAGCTGTTACCAAAACAGACCTTGTCCAGGTGGATTATCCTCACCATTACTGAATGTTACCGTTTGGTGGGCAAGGACCCTCGTGAAGGGTTCGCAAGTTCATCTCACTAGGGGCGTAGCTGCTTCCACAGCCCTGCAGCGGGGAGTTCATATTAGGAATAGTTGTGATGGAGCCACATGGGCTTCTATCCACACCTTTGTCAAACATTACTCCCTGGGTACGCTCCACTGTCAAGATATGGCCTTTGGTAAGGCGGTACTTTATTCTGCCATCTAATTGGTTATTGTAAATTATTTTCCCTCCTCCATTTTCTGGTACTGCTTTGGGAGTCTGTCAAAGATGTGCAATACGTTGGTGGACACAATCCATTCGAAGAAAAAGTTACTTACCCAACTGGTAATGTTCTTTTGACTGGGTGTTCCTCCAACGTATTCCACATCGCCTTCCCAGCCTGCCCCTCTGGCGTATTTCCTAGGCTATTGCAGCTTACGTTCCCTCAAGGCTATGTGCAGTCAAGCTGGCATTGGATATGTGCATGTCACACGTTATGGAGGAAAAAACAAACTGAGGCTATGGGCGCCGTGCATCCTATTTATAACATCCGGTGACGTCGTCCTCGACGGAGGCCTTCGACGGACATTGTCATCGACACAGGATGCCCTCTGCCAAAAAAGTTTCCGAAGTACACAGCTGTGGACATTACATGTCAAAGATGTGGAATACGTTGGAGGAACATCCAGTCGAAAGAACGTTACCAGTTGGTAAGTAACTTGTTCTTCTGCAGAGCCTACGTGCTCCCATGTCTCCGGCCCCGATAGGCAGGCCGTTGGTACCGTTATGAGAAAGTCACACCCTGTGACAAGGCCATCCATGCACCACGTGTACTTAAGCGCACATCCCCTAAGGCCCCATCGCTGATGCAGTCGAAGTCCTCAACGCACGTAGGGCCATTGAAAATGTTGACGCCACCTTCCGAAACTCGCAGTTTCGGCGCCCTCCCCACAACTGCATCCGTGCCATGGAAATAGGTATAAGACTCCTTCTGGAACAGGCGTTTCTCATAAAACGTCCACTACCATCGACCTGCTTAAGCGCCTAAGGACTCTGTTGTGTCGCTGACCGTGGCAGCTCCCACAGGTGCGCCAAAACCCTCTATGCTGCGAATACAGATTCCAAAGCTTTGCAAGAAGCTTACGGTTAGAATGTCGGTGGACAGGGACTCTAGAGACCCCTCTCTCCCTGAGAGGACTGTTTCTAGGCCCCCCAGCCTCTTTCTGAGGCCTTACATAAGGGTTCACCAGTTTCTAGGCAGCCCTTCCCACCGCCTGACACTTCAGCTTCATCAGAATGGACTAGATAGAGGTTTGAACAGTGTATGGCTAAGATGGCAGAGTTCGACTTTTCAGACCAGTATGACGGACCCTTGAAGAGACCTAGGGAAGTGTGCTCTTGCCCCATCCCATCTAAATTTCAGAAACCTCCCTTCCCTGGTGCCCAGTTTCCCTCTTTGGAGGAACCACAGGGACACCGACCCTGGATGTTTCTTACGAAGTTTACCCTTTATGACCAGGACCCGGGCTATCAAGACCCAGACTGGAATCAGTTAGAGGAGCAGAGTTTGTGGCACACACCGCCACATACCACTGTCCCAGATATCATCTGTCTGGATCCCCCTACTACTCCTCCGCAGAGGGACTTGTTGCCTGTCGATGACCAAATGCTGTTCAACTCCCTCTTAAAAAGAGGAGTCGATCATTTTACAATTGCTACAAATGAAGCCGCCCCTGACACTGACTTTGTGGAGGACATCCTCAAGGCAAAGACTCCGGTTAGAAAAGCCATCCCCTTATTAAAGTCTGGCTCCTTCTTTACTGTCCCCATCCCTTACACAGGCAATTAATCCCAGTGTGGAATAATAGCCCCCTCAAACCGCCCTCTACATTAGGGGTCACGCCACACCAGTCTCCTTGGTTGTAACAACCACTTGCAAAAGGGCAGGGGGTACCACTGTCCTCAGAATCCCCTCCAGACAAGTACTGCAGAACACTTGGTAAGCGGGTTACCGCATCTGCGGCCTACTCCACAATTATTGCCAACACCGCCATGCTCATTGAGAGCTACAATGATGTTTAGTGGATCATGCCTGCTGGCGGTCATGGCAGAAGGCAGACAAGTGACCCAGCATATCCTGAAAAACACTCTGCACTCGACTAAAACCGCTGGACGCACCCTTGCCCAGGGAAGCCTACTCAAGAGGCATGCCTGATTAAAGAACTCCGGGTTCAAACCCGAGACACAAGCCATCTTAATTAACAAGCCTGTGGAGGAATCCAACCTATATGGAAAGGCAGTTGACGACACCCTGGAAACGACAGAAAAGGAGCACAAGACTTTAAAGTCACTTAGCTAGGTTACGGCTAAACCTTTTCACAAGCACAGCGGCCCTTACACCCGCCGGTCTTTTCGTGGCCAATCCTTCTTCTGCTGGCCCCAAGGTCAATATGGCTCGTGGGGGTACCCCCTGGTCCTGCGGTCAGGGCTCCTATGGCAACTAGCAGTACCAGCAAAGAGGCTCTAGCAGGGGCAAGGGTAGAGGCAGAAACTTTACTCCCAGAGGCTCCCCAGCCTCCACCTCCAAGTGACTTGCTGATACAGGTCTCCTTCCATGCTTCCCCGGTTGGGCGTCGCCTGTCATTCATCCCTGGCTGGGAAGGGATCACTTCGGATCAATAGGTGCTAAATACAATTGCCTACAATTGCCCACGGGTTGTATCAAGTTTCTCTGACCACCTCGCTACCACCCACCAATTAGGAGATGCCTTTCTCCAGAACACCTGCGCATCCTGCTCGAAGAAGTTCAGTTGCTGCTGGAAAATGGCACCGTTGAAGTCGCCCCCCCTTCTCCAGGTAAACGGTATTTATTCAGTGTACTTCCTTGTACCCAAAAAGGATTTCACCATTCGCCCTGTTTTAGACGTGCGCCCTGCGAACAAGTATATCAGACCTCAAAAGTTCAGGATGACAACACTTCAGGAGATAATACCACTGCTGCAGCAAGGGGGGATTACATGGCCACATTAGACATGAAAAATTGATACTTTAATATTTCTATGTTGCCAGCGCACAGAAAGTACCTCAGGTTCATGATAGAGGACGCACACCACTATCAGTTCAAGGTTCTCACCTTCAGCATTGCCTCGGCCCCAAGGGTGTTCACAAAGGTACTGGCGTCTCACTTGCGCAGGCAGTCCATCTCAATCTATTCCTACCTTGACGACTGGCTCATAACAGGAGATTCGTACGGAACATGCCAGACAAATGCCCAGAAGACGGTAGATCTCCTCTTCAACCTAGGATTCTCTATCAACTCAAAGAAATCCAGTCTAACCCCCAGCCAAGTCAAACAGTTTCCGGGGGCTCTAAATCAGACATAAGACTGTCTTACCCTCTGAGAGGGTCCAAAACACGCTGTTCCAGATCCCTCACTATGTAGCCAGTCACCAGGTGACTGTACGCAAAGCCATCCGACTGATGGTTTCCTGCATTTTCCTATTCCCTCACGCGTGTCTGCGCCCCATGCAAGAGTGGCTCTCAAGCCAATGGGGTCAGGCCTGCGACCACTGGGACGATCCAGCGGTTGTCTCGGCAGCCCTCGTTCAGTCTCTAAAGTGGTGGTCAAGAGAAAACATTCTGCAGGGGAAAACCTTCACCACCCCCGCAGTACAAGCCACTCTCACAACAGACTTATCTCTGTCAGGGTGGGGGGGATCAGTGGGGGTTCACCTCCTTCAACAGACGTCAATCACATCAACCTGTTGGAACTGCTAGCAGTGTTCCAGGCCCTGAAGGCTTTCCAGATACTCCACCAGGGGATGACAGTTCTAGTCCTCACGGGCAGTACCACAGCTATTTACTACTTGAACAAACAAGGGGGCACTCACTCTCTAGGGCTATCCAGACTATCCCAGAACATCTGGAAGTGGGCACTCTAAACACATGTTCCTCCTCTCACAACATGTTCCAGGGGAACTCAATCTTCTGCCAGACTCCCCCCCCCCCCCCCAGCCATAGAGCACGACTGGCGGCTACAAGAGGACATTTTTCTCAACTTCTTTGCAGAATGGGGCTTCCCAGAGATCGACTTACTCGCCGCCCTAGAAAACGTCCAATGCCCTGATTATGCCTCCAGATACCCACAGAACCGCTCCAAGGGGGAACAGTCTCTGGATAACATGGTCCTGGAGATTTGCCTCCGCTTCCCCCTCCCCCGATTTTCCCTTCTCAACAGAATAGTGCACAAGATGCAGCAGGAACCAGTCACGATGATCCTGGTGGCCTCTACTGTGGGGTTCATTTACCCACTCAGCAGAATTCCCCTCCATAACCAAGCTGCAAAATGACTGCGCTGGCACTGTTAAGCACTATCGCCTTGCCTTAAAACTGCGTTTTGCAGCTACAAAATGATGGCTGCACTGTCTTGCCATGCACCTATGGGGTAAGATGAAATGGGCAACACACTGAGAAAGGCTGCCAGTGTGTTTTCTTATGTGCAACAAAGTAGAGAAGTGAAAAGCAGCGCTGCTTTGCTGCTAGCTCAAAATTTCCCATTGAAAAAGGAAATATTTTACATTTAAAATGATGCCCCCCTGATGCTCTGTTTATCTGTTCAACATATACAGTTCTGATCCAGTAAGACCCAACTTTGCCCAGCCATATTCAAGCTGTGCTTTAGCAAAAGAAAGCATGTCTCACTGAATGACATGCTGTGTCAGGCAAGATCTGGGAAATCACCAGAAACTTTACTCTCAGCCATCCGGAAAAACGCTTGGCTTTTATGCTACAACATGTCAAAAATAACCTCTTCAAAAGAAACCCTAGTTCTCTGTACATATGTCCATTTCAGTGGACCTGTGCATTGAACAGATTGCTGTGTAAGAGAAACTGACTAGGGCTGCAAACAGTGTTTGGAATCCAGATGGGAGAGCAAACCGAATTTGAAAGGGACATCCCAGCAGAATTCACCACGTATCAAAATGTGTTTTTTCAAACAAGAAAAATATCTGTTTTAAAAGTGTAATGTTGAATAAGGCCATGTCCTTACCTACAAATGTAAGGGGGGGGTTGCTTAAAAATCTAATGTTTTATTTTTATTTTATTTTTTTTTATTTGTTTATAACCTCATAGGTTTTTAGAAAACATATTTAGAAATTCGCATTCCCTGTTGCGCAGTTTGTTTACTACCTAAGGACACCACTCCTGGGGACTCCTTTCATTACTCCTTTCATTACTCTAAACTCGAGAGCAGGCTTAACGTGGGTGCCTCCTCAGGGGCTCCCTGGAGGCTCTTGCAATTTGGCCCATTAGCTCTTTGCAGGGCGACAGTCAAAAATTTCGCGGCTGTCCTGGACCATTTAGCCGAGTCCCAGCTATCAGCCGTGACCAGTAGGTTTCCTCCTCCAACATCTTGGCTTCGTTGAAGAGTGGTGTCAGATAGGATTGTCTCTCATAGGATAATGCTGGACAAATCATTAACAGATGTCGGAGTGATTCTCGGTTGTCCGGCACACTGCATAGACGGCACTCCGCTGATGGGGACAGCACTCTATTAGATAGAATTTCTCTAGTAGGCAGTAAGTTCAGCCGTGCCCGCATAAAAGTGTGTCTTAGATTTTTTTCCGGGAACTTGTCACAGTACTTTAAGGGTTCCTTTAGGCGATTGTGCGAAGGAGGTAGATGCTTTAGTGATTTGTAAGAAAGAGCTTTTTCGTTTGTACAGATCCAATCTTGCTGCTCTAGCTTAGTTTTGACACGGCATGGATTTGAAATCAGTATTTTTTCATCACACGCTACCGCCTCTATAGCGATCTTGATTTTTTTTTCCCAATCTACCAAGGCTTTGCAGTTCTGTCCTTGTAATTCCGCCGCCACGATTTTGAAAATCGGTGGGGAGCTTTGGAGCAGGATTTTCCTGTATAGTTGCGTTGCAGATATGGTCACCACCGCTCCAAGAGATAGCAGACCTAAATCTCGACGGATTGCTGGCAGGGGAGCTGACTTAGGCAAGCCTAATACTGATTTCCAAATGAAGCCTTCTAGACGCGGCCATAGTTCATCCGGGAGATTGAGGTTTGCCGCCATGCCATAAGTAATAGTTGGAACTACTTTCGTTTTGTAGAATTGTAGGGCGGGGAACCACGAGAATTTTCCAAATTTCCCATCGACTGCCCGCATTTGAGAGGTTAAGTTTCGCACTTTTGACCAGAGCGAGTTTTGGAGTGAGTTTTCACGGAGCGTGTTGTCCAGCATTACTCCGAGATATTTATATTCGGTTATGACTTCGATTTTAGTTTGTCCCAAAGCCCAGCCGAAGGTTGTTTTAGTGCTCTTTGTTGATTTTGAGAGTATCAGGATTTTGGTTTTCATTTTGTTGATTTGCAGATTGTTCGTGCTCATGTAGGCCGCCACGTTGGTCAACTGGCGCTGAAGGCCGATTGCTGTTTGGTCCAGTAGAACCAGGTCGTCGGCATACCAAAGCCTGGACACTTTCTCCCCTCCTACTTTAGGAGGGAATGCTCGCACCATTTTCTCAGACTCTTGATAGTCCCCAATAAATGCATTAAACCGGGCCGGGGCCAGGGGGCATCCCTGTTTGACTCCCCGTTTGGTGTGAATCATGTCGGAGAGGGCCCCTTGCTGGTTTAGACGGACCCTTAACGATGTTTCCGTGTGGAGTGCCAGGATGGGGTTGAGAACTGGTCGCGGACAGTTCCATGCTGTCAGTTTGGCCCATAGCTTAGTACGATCTACTGTATCGAAGGCCTGCGAGAGGTCTATTAGTGCCATGTAAACTTTAGTAGCTCCCCTCTTTGCGTTGGCTTTGATTATACTCAGGATCAGAAGATTAATTGCCGTTCCTGTACCTTTTTGGAATCCTGTCTGGAAACAGTCCGTAGCTGGGGAGATGGCGGCCCAGTCCTTGAAGTGTTGTAACAGCAACGAGGCAAAGATTTTGCCAATTATATCTAGAAGTACAATCGGTCTGTAGTTAGCCGGTTGGTTTCTATCGCCCTGCTTAAAAACTGGGACTAAAATTGCCTCTGTCCAGGATTTTGGAACTTGCCTCTGGGTCTGGCATTGGGTAAAGAGTTCGGAAATTGCATTTGCCCATACTGCTGGATGCCTTTTAATATCCACATTTGTCAGTCCATCCGGGCCCGGTGCCCTTGAAGTTTTTAACTTGGCAATTGTTCTTAAGATATTTTCCTGATTCGCTAAATCGATCCATGGGTATTCCCCTCCTTTTTGAATCTGGTGGGGCAAGTCCCCTGGTACGCGGTATAAGTCTGAGTAGTGGGAGATCCAGTTTTGTTCAGATACTGAACTCGAGAGTGGTGGCGCTTTTTGGCAATTTCTATTTCTCCAGCATGGGGTCTGGCATGGATTCACATGCTCATGAATATTCCCCGTCGTCAGGCTGGGAATCCTCGGTAAAGAAAAAACCAGTATCAGTTTCGTTTCTGATCTGTCTTTCGTAGTAATAACCAATCACTGGTCTCTGTGTCATACTGACCACAGCCAATGACTGCCCTCTACCTAAGCACCGCCTCTGGCAGCCATCTTCAGATTTTTACCGCACGTTCATGTGTTGGGATCCTCGTGCTATTGCTCTCGAGCGTTAGTGCTATTTTTTCACGTTTTTTCTCAAAAACTTTGTTTTTTCGGTCAAAAGAGCCTCAAGCTCCACCGACTCTCCATCCGATCAACGGGGACCCGTGTCGGATTCGTCTGCGCCCCTCAAGGGTGAAGATTTCGTCGAGCTACGCTTTTGGAGGACTCCAGAAGTTTCTCAGGCCCGGACATGGCCCAGGAGAAGGGAAGCTCGACGCCCGGAAAGCTGTTCAGGATCTGCCCTGGATGCCAGCTCCAGAACGTCTTTAAGGAGGACGAACACTCCTTTTGTCTCTACTGCTTACATGAGGACAAGACGCACGTGGAGAAGGACTGTGCGTTTTGCGGCAACATGTCGGAGCGGACCATGAAGGACCGCCATCAACGTCTCGCCAACTGGCTAGAAGGGAAGAGCCCGTCCGGCGAGAAGAAGAGAAAGAAATCCGAGCGGTCTTCTAAGACCTTTGAGGACGCCCCGGCGACGGGGGTCCAACATAAGGCCAAGCACCGCGAGTCCGCTGGCACCGGGAGCGCCGAACGGTCGGGCTCTACGGGCGCCAGGCAGGGCGCACCCTCCCCGGCACCATCAACCACGAGCCAACGCTCTGGGTCGGGTAAGAGGAAGGCCGAGCACCCGGCGAAGCTCCTGGAGAGGCCCCGGTCGAGCTCGAAGGCGGAGGGGGAGCGAGGCAGTGTCCCCCCCCCCTCAAGGATAAGGCGGTGAGCGCACCTAAGGTGGTGAAGGCCTTAATCCATCCGGCCAAGCCCTCTATCGAAACTGTCGCGGCGGCCCTGGCTCAGCCTGTGGAGGCTACACCAGTGGTGGCGACCTCGGGGCTCAGAGTCTCCCTGCCACCTCGGAGGGAGTCCTCTTTTGTGCCCATCGATAGGACCCCCGTGAAATCCCCCGTGGGGAAGAAAAAGGGGGGGGCAGGGCGTCGTCGTAGATTCGGCCTCAACCTCGGAGGAGGAGCTGGTCGAGGTCTTAAGCCACGGCCTCGGCGTGGAAGAAGACCGGCCCGTCGGGATGGATCCCGACGCAGGTGACGACGAGGGTACCGACGGGGCCCCTGATCGCCCGTCGGATTCCCCTCTGCCAGCGCCGCGAGACAACTCGGCGGCCATTTTGTTGGCTATACAGTCCTTATGCTCTGAGATAAGGACGAGACTACCGTTGCCGACGGAACCTCTCCCGTCGGGGGACCCAGAACCGGGACCTTCTGGTGTTCCCCCTACCAAGAAAAGAAGGATCCACCCTCCACCTCCTTTTCAGCCGTCGCGCCCCTTCCAGCCCTCCTCCCCGTCCACCCGAGGGGATGATACGGGGACTGACACGGCAGCGACGGGTACGGACGACGAGGTATACGACGATGATGTACCGTCGTCGCCTCCCACCAGGGCTTCTCCGCCCGACGAGATTGGATCGTTCCACTCCATGATCGCCAGGGCATCCGAGCTTTTCCAACTCTGCCCTGAGGAGAAGAAGAAGGAAGGTTTCCTTTATCAGCGGCGCGAGGCCAAGAGGAAGACGGTCCTCGCGGTGCCTCTATTGGACGACATTTGGGATGAGGGCCTCACCCTCCTCAAGAACCCGTCCACGACGCCAGCTAGAAGAGACCGGTACGAGAAAAAGTACCGGGTCCCGGACACGGCCCCCCTGTGCCTCCGGGCGCAGCCTACTCCGGACTCCGTCGTCTCCGCGGCGGCCAGGAAAAAAGCGGGGGGGGTGCGGCCTCCACATCGACTTCCCCACCGGACGGCGAGGGAAAGAAATTGGACGCTATGGGACGCAGAGTCATCTCGTCTGCAGCGACGACGATTAAAGCTGCCAACGCCTTGGCTATCGTGGCCCGATACGACAGGGAGCTCTGGTACAAACTGGCGCCCCTGCTGGACTTCTTGCCGGACGACAAGAGGGCAGAGGCCCTGGAGATCCTGCAGGAAGGTGAGGTGGCTTCGGACCACGCCATTACCGTTGCGACGGACATCGCCGACACTGGGTTCCGCCAGTTGGGCAACGGCGTTTGCCTTAGGCGGCGTGGATGGCTCAAGGCTACGGACTTCCGTCAAGACGTTCAGACCAGAGTCCTGGACATGCCCTTCGATGGGAACAACCTGTTTGGGAAAACGGTGGACGATTCCCTTCAGGCCATTAAAGCGGATACCGAGACGGCCCGGGCCCTTGGAGTTCTGCAACAACGACGGACGCCCTTTCGAAGCAGCGGAGGCAAGGGCGCCTCCAAAGGTTCCGGCGGCGGTTTCTCCTCCTACCGTCAAGCGGCCCGCTCGTCATCTCAGGAGGCCTACAGAGGACGAGGCAAGCCTGGCGGACCCCGCCGTCGTCGCCAAGGACAAGGCACTAAAGCCTCGTCGAAGCAGGATTGAACCGGCCGGGGGGTCGGGCCCCCACCGAAGCACCCCGGTGGGAGGCTGGCTGGCGAGCTTCGTCAGCGTGTGGGAGTCCATCTCCACCGACCGTTGGGTGCTGGACGCCTTGGCCCGGGGCCACGCGCTCGAGTTTCAAAGAAAGTGTCCGCGCGTCCCCCCCGTGGCCAGGAAAGAACTTCACGTCCCTCAACTTCTCCTGGAGGTGAAGGCGATGCTCAAGAAGGGCGCCATCGAACTCGTCCCAAAGAGGCTTCGGGGCTCCGGAGTCTACTCGAGATACTTCCTCGTGAAGAAGAAGACGGGGGGATGGCGCCCCATCCTGGACCTGCGACGTCTGAACAAGTTCATCAAGGCGCAAAAGTTCCGGATGGTCACCCTCCAGCACGTCCTGGGTCAGCTGGAGGAAGGAGACTTCCTGTCGTCGTTGGATTTGGAGGATGCCTACTTCCATATTCCCATCTTGAAGGGGCACCGAAAATTCCTCAGGTTTGTGGTCCAAGGGCGGCATTACCAGTTCAAAGCCCTCCCCTTCGGTCTACGGTCGGCACCCAGGGTGTTCACCAAGTGCCTCGCACCGGTGGCGGCTCAGCTGCGCCGCGAAGGGATCCACGTCTACCCCTACCTGGACGACTGGCTCATCCGAGCCAAGACAAGGGAGCTCGCCGTGGTTCACACGGCAAGGACCGTCCAACTTCTCACGGACCTGGGATTCTCCGTGAACTACGCCAAATCCCACCTGGTACCCGCGCAAGACACTCTGTTTCTGGGAGCGAGGCTCAACACAGTGTCCCTTCTGGCCTCCCCGTCGGAGGAGAGGACCAGGACCATCCTGGGCAAGGTGCAGCGGATGTTGGTGGCCGACGCGGCCAAGGTGAGGTCCATCAAGTCCCTCCTCGGAATGATGTCTTCCTGCATCTACCTCATTCCCATGTGCAGGCTCCGGATGCGCCCGTTGCAGGAGTTCCTGGACGCGCGCTGGATCCAAACGACGGGCAGCTTCGAGGAAAGGATCACACTCGACGAGAGTTTCCGACGAGCGATCCGGTGGTGGGGCACCCGCGCGCATCTGACGGCGGGCATGGACTTCCAGACCCCAGCCCACCAGGAGACAGTGACCACGGATGCCTCCCTGGAAGGGTGGGGAGCGCACACCGAAAATCTGCACGCAAGGGGCCTTTGGCTCCCGACGGAGAAATCCTTACATATCAACGTCCTGGAGCTCCGTGCAGTGTTTTGGGCCCTCAGGTCCTTCCTTCCGTCCCTCAAGGGCAAGGTGGTGAGGATCTTCACCGACAACACCACCACCATGTTTTACATCAGAAAACAGGGCGGAACCAGGTCCCCAGCACTATCCAAGGAGGCGCAGGACCTGTGGCATTGGGCAGTCGCCCAAGGGATGTTTCTGGTGCCGTTTCATCTGGCAGGGATAAAAAACACCATCGCCGACTTACTCAGCAGGGAGCTGCGCTCGTGCCACGAGTGGGAACTACGGCAGGATCTAGTGGATCGCCTCTTCCGACGGTGGGACACACCCCAGATCGACCTGTTCGCGACGGCGACGAACTCAAGTGCCGGAGGTTCGCCAGCAGGTTTCCCCAGGCGAGGAGCATGGGCGATGCTTTCTCGTTCCCCTGGGAGGGCCTGTTCCTCTACGCGTTCCCTCCTTTGCCACTGCTAATCCGGCTCGTCAACCCGCTCAAGAGGTCACGGTGCAAGATGATCCTCGTCGCACCTGCGTGGCCGAGGCAGATATGGTTCCCGGACCTTCTGGACTTGTCAGCGTCCCCGCCAATCAAGCTGCCGGTGGA
Source organism: Ambystoma mexicanum (assembly GCF_040938575.1). Taxonomy (NCBI): domain Eukaryota; kingdom Metazoa; phylum Chordata; class Amphibia; order Caudata; family Ambystomatidae; genus Ambystoma; species Ambystoma mexicanum. The sequence goes on along the minus strand of NC_090931.1, from coordinate 1,139,269,461 downwards.
CGCGGATCTGCTCTCCAGGGAAGGAGGCGCCATCCTCCACCACGACCCGAAATCGCTGAACTTGCAGGCCTGGCTCCTGCAGCGCTAGAGTTTGGAGGATACGACATACCGGCCGACTGCAGAGAGGTTCTTGCAAAGGCCAGGGCGTCCGACTCTTAAATGCTACGGACACAAATGGAAGAGGTTCTCTGTCTGGTGCCACGCACAGAAGATTAACCCTCTACGGATTACGGCTCCCCAAGTTCTGCCGTACCTGCTGACGCTGGCCAAAGCTGGACTGGCACACGCGTCCATCAAGATTCATCTTGCTGCGATCTCCCGATACACCAGAACCACGGGACGGACGTCCTTGTGGTCTCATCGTCTGGTGAAAGAGTTCATGAAGGGACTGTTCAGATCGTTCCCGGCGTGGGAGCTCAACGTGGTGCTGACCAAGCTCATGGGACCTCCGTTCGAGCCTCTGCACTCGGCCCAGTTGAAGTTTCTGTCGTGGAAAGCAGTGTTTCTTGTGGCCATCACCTCCGCACGACGGGTGGGAGAGATCCAGGCCCTTTCCTGCAAGGCCCCGTACTTGACTTTTCACGACACGAGGGTAGTGCTCAGGACGCGCCCCTCCTTCATGCCCAAGGTACCGTCGGACTTCCATCTCAACGAACCCTTGGTGTTGCCTGTATTCTTCCCGTCGCCTTCGTCGCCGGCTGAGAGGACTTTGCACTCGCTGGATGTGGCTAGAGCGCTGAAGTTCTACGTTGACCGCACGAAGTGTTTTCGGAAGACGTCACAACTCTTTGTGAACTTTGGACCTGTCAATCGGGGGAAGGCTCTCTCGAAGGCTTCCATTTCCAGATGGCTCTCCGGCTGTATCATGTACTGTCATCGGTTGGCAAACCGACCGCTGCCCGGCCGTCCGAGAGCCCATTCCACCAGAGCGATCGCAGCTACCACAGCGTTCCTTTCTGGTGTGCCCCTGCTGGACATATGCAGGGCTGCTACGTGGAGGTCGACGCACACCTTCACGAAGTTCTACTGCGTCGATCGGGATTCCAGGGAGGAGTCCAGGGTCGGCCAAGCAGTGCTGCGCAACCTGTTCGCCTGAGGTGAGCCTGGTGAGGAGGTAAGATGCTTAATGTGGAGTTTGATGCAATGCTTAATGTTGAGCCTTTGCCACCTCCCGTTGGTTGTGCATGTGTGTACTGCTATGTATTCTTTATTCATGAGCATGTGAATCCATGCCAGACCCCATGCTGGAGAAGGAACAAGTTACTTACCTGTAACTGTTGTTCTCCAGCATGGGTCTGGCATGGATTCACATGCGAACCCTCCCGCCTACCCCTCTGCGGCACTTCACTTGGTCATACTGCCACTTCACTTGCTTCCAAATCTGAAGATTGCTGCCAGAGGCGGTGCTTAGGTAGAGGGCAGTCATTGGCTGTGGTCAGTATGACGCAGAGACCAGTGATTGGTTATTACTACGAAAGACAGATCAGAAACGAAACTGATACTGGTTTTTTCTTTACCTGGGATTCCCAGCCTGACGACGGCGAATATTCATGAGCATGTGAATCCATGCCAGACCCATGCTGGAGAACAACAGTTACAGGTAAGTAACTTGTTCCTTCTGAGCAATGTCCAAAAATCTTTGGTCTTTCTCGTCGCCCCAATTACCAGCATGGCTTCCGCATCCTTCTGGTACAGTGCTTGGCGATGGTGTTTTAGCCATGCCTTGTAAATCTTCTCGCCAGTGCGGTATTCAGTCCATGCCTCCCTCTTCCCTGCCTTGATCGCTTTCTTTTTTAGCTTTCTCAGCTCCAGTCTTTTTGTCACCACCTCTTGGTTGAACGTGTGGACATGGTTGGGAGGGTTTTTCACCTTGGGCATAAGTAGCGATACATATTCAGGTCTTCCCTCGATTAGATTTTCCGGTGGGACCCTCCCTTTTTGCTTTAGAGCGATTTCCAACCCTCTCACGTTGTTAGATGAGAGACGAAGTCGGTTTTGCTGCATATTCGAGCTTACCACTGGAAGGTAGTGCGCTCTTTCCTTCGTAAGACCGCCCCAGGACATCTGCAGCAGGTTTTGGTCACTTTTTGGTGTCCGATATACTGTGAAGTCCGTCAGATACGGGATCAGACCTTCGGTGATGAAAATGTAATCGAGAGTAGCCTCCGCACCCGACCTTTCCCATGTTGGAATTTGGGATTTGTGCTCCACCAGTTCTGCCACATTGTACAGCTTCTGTGATTTCATTAATTCTGACCACGCTTTACCTCTTTCGTCGGCCATGGGATAGTAAGGCTTATCTTTATATTTGCTGGTCCCACATTTTGCGTTCAAATCGCCGCATATTATTACGTGGGGGACCTTTAGGTCGATTGTAATTTTATCGATGATGTTCGCAATCTCCGTACAGAAGCCCTCAGTGGAGACTCTATCAGGGTTCCAGTATAGGTTGATTATTGCTACTTCTGATGTAGCGTCTATGGCTAGATCCCGGGGACGGTGATTCCAAGATACAAGAGTTGTTAACATGCCATAATCTTCAGCTACCTTCTTTATACTCGAGATTCCTGAGCCTACCCGGGTTGCCGTCAGTAGGCCAGCCGATGGTCGTCCCTGTAAGGACCTTGTTGCTGGGGAAACTTCAATTTCGTAGCCGTCTAACGCCGGTTTTCCCAGGAGCCAGGTTTCTTGAAGGCAAATAAGATCGAAGGCTCCTAAGTTGGTCTCACTTTCGGTCATTAGATGGCGATGACCTCTTGTGTTCCAGGATGCCATATGAAGGGGTAGTTCTTTTTGCTTAGTGGGCGGCGTTTCCTCCCATCTCATAGTGGCGTTGGAACACGATGGTGATTGCTATGCTTTGAGGGGGCGGGCAATAAGGTCTTGAACCCACTTCCACGGTTTCAATTGGGTTCCCTCTTTGTTCGGCACTGTTTTCGTCCGTTTGCCTAGTTCTTCCTGGTATTGCTTCTCGTCACTCATTCCTTGAGCTTTCGATGGATCTGTGGGTCGACTGTTCCTGTAATTGCTGTGTTCTTTATTTTCATAATGGTTAGACGGCCTGAATTCTCCCCTTACATTTGTCCTTGAGGACCACTTGGGTTTATACGGTGTCTTTTCTGCAATATATTTTGCGGCATGATGTAAGGTCGTGTCATTTTTCTCTCTCTTGTGGGTTTGGTGTAAGGGCAGTGGGTTTCGAAGTTTTTCTATTTTCAAGCCCATACGGTGGAGATCCTTTACAACTTCTCTGGAGAGATCGAAGGCTGCCTTACTATTCACATGGAGGTAGGCTTTCGCTCTGTGGTCCCGATGGTATGGTTCCACAAGTATAAGATCGGCTGATCTTAAATTTCGCAACGTGCTTATCTTCCGCAGCAATTTCAGGACTGTGCCTCGGTTCAATACTAGATAGGTATCCTTTGCAGAGGATTGCTCTAATTTGAAGAGTATTGAGTCGTGTAACTTTTCTTGTATCTTTTCCTTTGACTTTTGGTGACTGCCCATCGATTTATGGGATTGTAATCGAGTTTTATCCTGGTGCTGCCATTGATTTGGCCCGCAGCTTGTGTCTTGATCTGGTTTGCGTGTTCTTGGTATTTCTTGTTCTTTAAGAGTTTCTAAAGCCTCCAGGGCGATACTTGGTGAGTTTGCCGGCGAACTATGAGTGCGAGACCTTTGCCCCCCCCCCCATTAGTGTTTGTTGCCTCATTCGGTTGTGGGGTCGGTTTCCCCGACGAGGGTTTTTGCGAGCTTGTCGTTCGGGAGCTGATTTTTTCCGATGTTGAGGGCCTCGCCTTTTCACCGACAGAGTGTTGCGAAATGTTCAATAGATCCTGATCTGACTCATTCCCACTACTAACATCAAGAGTCAGAACTGGTCTCAAGATAGTTGAAGGTTTCTCTGGCTGTACGACGTTATTGGGTTGAGGTTTTAAGATCCCCTCATCTCGACTTTTCTGTGATTCTGGTAGTTCCCTTTGAGTGGTCTTTGCTTTTTTGTCCATTTCCAGTACGCTTTTCCCCTCTGCTTGCTTTAGATTAGTCGTGAGCCGTCCGGCTATGACCAGTTCCTGTTCGTGGTGTGCAGTTTTTTTTACTGACTTTTTGAAAATGGGGGCGGTACCCATGCTGCTGCCACTTTCTGTTGTCTGTATAGCCTTTGAAGAGGAAGTGTTTTATTTCAACAGACTTTGATTCAGAACAAAATAAAATAAATAAATGCATTGGCTGTACGGGGGAACCAGCCACACGGGTTTCCTGCTTGGCTTCATTTGTGTGCTGGCAACAGGGGTGGCCTTCCCCCAAAAGGAGCCACAATGGATTTCTGGGATACCTACATATTACATTTTGCCCCTGGAAACCTTGAATGACCAAGAGGAATGTTACATTTGGAAGTGACGCCTCCCACCCACTCAAACTAAGGAGCTCCAAAGACAAACTCCCTGGGAAACCTTGGGCTAAACTGACATTTGGTGACAAAGGCCAAGCCATTTGGCTCAAAAGACTATTTTAATGAATAAACTTTGAGACTGTTATTTCTACAGTCTCAGCCTCCTTCACCAGAGGAGCAGGAGCTCCCCCGGACCCTGCAGGAGCAGTGGTCTCCCTTTCCTGGATCCATCCTGAATTGCCCTTGAATTCGGGTAAGAATCATTATTCCGTGCGTGATTCGTTTTTTCCTGCTGCTAATTGCACCAGTGATCCGCCGACCTGCAAGAATATCTACTCAGCCTGCATGTTTTAAACTTGATGCCTACAGCTGCTGTGTTTGCCCCTGCCACCATTAGCCACCACAAGGTTTTTACACTTCCAAGATGGCCGCCCGCCATGTCTCAAGGAACCCCAGTGCCTAACTGAGCACATCCGACTGTCCTCGCATCCGATTGGCCATTGAGCCACCTTAAGCAGCCTATCGCCAGCCGGTAGGCGAAGCCGGCCCACTCCCAGCAAAGCCCAGGATAATAAGGCCAATACCTGTCTTCACCTGTCCTCAGCCTTCCTCGCCGTTTGCCCGGACCCCCTGCCGGATTCCAGACCAACCTGAACGGTAAACGCCACTTCGCTTTTAAATTGAACTGCCTAGACTCTGGAAAAGGCTTTGTTACCACAAGCTACTTATTGCCACTCTCGTGCACTCAGGCCTTATTGCATGCTGTATCTGTGCCCAAAGTTGCTGCCATTTCCAGTACATAGGTGCTCAGTCGTATTTTGACTACTGTGTCGCTAATCATCCCTGTCACATATAACTGCACTGTGCCTCACTGCTGCTCGGCTACCCTATGCAATTCTAGCTGCCATTTTTAACCGCATTGTGACCATCTGCTCTGTTCTGCTGATCTGCTCACCAACTGCCTCTAGATCCGTTGACCTGCAGCCCAATGTGTCCCCGCTCAACATACTTTTATAGCCACTAAACTCAATGTTGTGCTTAATCTGCTCTATGTGCTATTCTGAAGTTAGGGGTTATTCTGATTCCAGGTGTTATCTTGAACTAAGTGTTACTCTGAACCTAGGTGCTATTCCCATTCCAGGCGCTATTCTGAATACATGCTACTTTGATCCAAGATGTTAATTGGTACACTGGCGCAATTCTAAACCTAATGCTGAGCTAATTGACAAACGCTTACTATGACCACTTTGCTTACCTGTACCTGAGTCAGATGCCAATCTGCAACCTTGCACTACATGGATTAGGTAGTATTCGGCTCGTCCAAGCAGGCCGCACTGTCCACTGCTAGATTTCGACCCTAGACAGGACACACACTGCACCTTACCCCCCTCACACAATGTTCCTCCCGGGCCTTTACTCTATACTACTGAGAACCATTCTCCACATCACCAATTCCGCATGCCTGCCCAGCTCACCCCTTAACTTGACCAGCCTAGGCACCGCATCACCCACCCTCACAGAGCCCAGCACCACAATCATGCTTAGCCTACTCGCTCCCCCATGCCTTTCGGACAGGCTGACCAGATTACGATCCAGACTTCCAAAAATACACGAGCCTAGAGCCAGGGACTCCACACAATCCATACTCACACACCGAACCTCCATCAGCTCCTGCGCTAACCTTACGCTAAAAAAACCCGAACCTAAACCCGTCAACTCCACTACAACCAACAATAGAGCGCTCATCACAGCTACCACCCCCACCCCTGCCAAAGCCAAAACCCTACCTATAAAAGGTGCCCTCATCAACGCACGCTCCATGATTGCCCATGCCACGGACATCGCTGATCTCATTTTAGCTGAAGATCTAGACTTCCTAGCCATAGCAGAGTCCTGGCTTCATGCAGCCGCAGGCCCAGCCCTTTCGCTAGCCATCCCCACTGACTACACCATCATCCGAGCGGACAGAACTGAAGCTAAAGGCGGTGGTTTGGCCATCATTGCCAAGACCCACCTTAACATCAGACTCCACTCCGCCACACACCACCCATCGCTAACTCCCAAACAATATCCATTCACTTACTATACAGACCGCCCGGACCCCCGGGATCTTTCGAGGAAGACCTCAATGCCATCCTTACCGACAACCTAAAAAACTCCTCACAATGCCTTCTCTAAGGAGACTTCAATTTAGGCTACAAAGACCCCAAAGACAATCAAGCCACTCTCATCAGCAACACCTTGTCTGAACTAGGCTTCACACAAAAAGTAACCAGCCCCACCCATAACAAAGGGAGAACCCTTGGTTGGATAGCAGACTATAACTGTGCCGTATCGATCACTAACAACACTCCCCAATCCTGGACCGACCACCACCTCCTCTCCTTCTCACTTGAGGCCTCAAGCCCTACAACCAACATGGCACTAGCCCCAGCCATCCACACGAGAAGCAAAAAAAATATCACGGTAGAAAAACTGATCCCACTCATTCTTCCTACACTAAGCCAACTCCAAGACTCTAATCCCTATGACCTCGTAGAAGGCTATAACAACACCATGCGCATAGCCTTAGACGCTATTGCACCATTGAAACTTAGAAAATCCAAACCAAAAAAGCACCTCAACCAATGGTTCTCCAGCCATCTTAAAACCCTTAGATTGGAAAAGAGTAAACTGGAACAAGTCTGGAGACAATCTCCGACTGACCACAACAAACTATTGCTTAACAAAATAACGGCCAACTATAAAAAAGAAATCATAGCGGCCAAACAAGAATCCTATAACCTGAGAATCTCCCAATCCAACTCCAGCTCCAGAGAATTATTTACTATCCTGAAAGAATTGGAAACCCCGGTAACAATCCCAGATACTTGCGTTAAAAACAAACAATGGTGCACCAGTGTCCAAAATGCACTAAACAACAAAGTCACTGGCCTTCAAACAAAAATTAAAAATAAGAAAGACTCCCTCACCAATCTTACCAACCCCATCAACGCCCACTCGAGCCCTCCACCCTCACACCACACACCTAACTCTGCTCGCTTCAGCTTTTCCAAAGTCTCTTCCCTCGAAGTAGAAAAAATAATTCTTGGCCTTAAACCCTCCAACTGCAAAGGTGACCTCTGCCCCCCACAAATCATTAAAGACGCGGCACGAGACCTCTCGCCATTCATCACCAGTCTCATCAATGCCTCTTTTCCTCAGGAACAGTCCCCAGTAACCTTAAAGAGTCCTGGGTCCTCCCTCTCCTCAAAAAACCCTCCCTTGACCCGTCCATCCCAACCAACTACAGACCGATTACCACCGTCCCATTCCTGCTCAAGATACTAGACAAGACAGCATACCAACAAATTCAAAAGTATCTTGAAACAAACCACCTTCTAGGAATAAGACAATCCGGCTTCAGACCCCAACATGGAACTGAAACAGCCCTGATAGATCTGAAAGCCCAAATAGACGACCTTAGAGATAACGGGAAAACTGCATTACTACTCCTGCTAGACCTCTCTGCGGCGTTTGACCTAGTTGACCATAAAATCCTATGTAATCATTTAGACTCAGCTGCCCACTTTTCACAAGAAGCCATCAGTTGGATTGAGTCATTCCTCAACAACAGATCCATGCGAGTCTTCTCCTCCTCTGCCGCCGCCGAACCCATCCCCATTACATGTGGAGTCCCACAGGGCTCGTGCGTCTCCCCCACTCTGTACAACGTGTTCACAAAGCCCCTGTTTGATGATCTAGACTGCCTGGGTATCACCTACACTAACTACGCCGATGATACACAGATCCTCATCCCGTTGACGGGAGATTACAACCAGGATATGGCCTTGGTGAACAGGGTGTATCTCATCATCCAGGCATGGATGGCTTCGCACAGTCTATGCCTGAATGATGACAAAACTGAACTCATCATCCTTGGTTCTACGTCCAACCTAACCAAACTCGACCACAATTATGCCAACTTCATCATAGATGGGAACCTAATCAAGGTTTCGAAAGAAGTAAAAACCCTAGGAATATACCTCGACTCCTCCCTAACCTTCCACAAACAGGTTAGCTCGATGGCATCCTCTACGGCTTACACATGTAAGCTCATAAGAGCAGCCAAACCCTTCCTCTCCACCCACAGCTGCACTACACTTGCCAGAGCATTGGTATTATCCAAACTGGACTATTGTAACGCCCTCTACATAGGAGCCACCAACCAAATCACCAACAAAATTCAGACGCTACAAAACAACGCCCTTAGGGCAGCACTCAATATTCCCAGGAGGGAACACATTTCCAATATCAGGAAATCCCATAACTGGCTCAGCACAACAGACAAAATCCTGCTTAAAGTAGCATCGCTCACCCACAAATGCTGAATAATGCTGCCCCACGCTATCTGGCAGACAGAATATGCAAACACAGCCCCATCAGACCCACCAGAACCTCCAATGCTAATCTGCTCACCGTCCCCAGGTTTAAACGCACTAAAATGGGTGGCAACAGCTTCCAGGTGAAAGCACCCCAACACTGGAACTCCCTACCACCATCGCTCAGAACTCCCGAACCTTACTCACTTTTTAGACGCAACTACATCCATTGGTTAAAGAACACGAACCACTAACACCTCTAACACCACACGGCTGCTCTCCGCGTTGCATGCTTTAAGAGAATCTGTAAATTTGTAATACTAAACTTGTATATATTTGTAATTCTTTAAATACATCTACTGCATTCTCTCCTGCCAAACTGTACACATGTTCCTTCATCGTCACACTGTAATTATGTAATGTATAATTATGTAATGTAAAGTATAAGCATCCTGTAACCAAGCTTTGAATCACCTTGCTGCTCATGCGCCCTCATACCCTCGGGTCTGGTGCGCAATACAAATGAATAAACTAAACTAAACTACAACCGGTCAACGCAGTAATGTAAAGGTTTTACAGTTTACATGTAATTTTTGTGGCTTTAAAACAAGATATTGTGGCTGTCCATAGCATGTATGGGACGGAAACAGGAAATATGAATCGTGGGAAAAGTACATATGGTGGAACGTTAAAAATTAATGGAAATATGCTCTACGATATGTACATATATCTAAAATTGTGGCATTTTGGGTGAAGTGGTTCCCACTAAAAATCCTGAAAAAATTATTAGATGGGCGAAACAATGTCGTACAGACCTGGGAGTTGCAATACCATGCTCTGTATGAAATATGTCATCTGCCTATGTAATTTTTAAAAGCGCAACAATTGTAAAAAGGAGCGATTTCTTTTTGTTGTCATAATTGATTTTGTGCAAAAATGACTGTGGGGTGGCTTAGTACCTCATAAAACACAACCCCATAAACTAGTCCCCTCCTGGAGGAGGCAACCAATATAGGCTGGACTATCCAGTTCTTAGGGGTAGGTCTAGCTTAGCTCCGCCCAACAATAAATCCTGTGAGGTCACCCGCTTTATAAAAATGGGAAGCTCACAGAGACAGGGACACACTCTTCTGAATATATTCCACCTTCACTCTGCTAGATTTCAGATTCTACTGCCAGGCCAGAGCATAGCTCACCCTATCCAGGCAGGACCATAGATCCAGAAACCCCACTAAAAATCCCAATAACTGGGGGGGAAAAGCTGTGGTACCCTTTTGGGAGTATCCTGTGACCAGACTTTCTTTTTGCCCCACTACCTGCATGCCAGCTGTACCCTTGCTTTCCAGTGACCAGACATGCCCAGCTGTTTGCTGTTAGGAGAGCCCGCCGTGCTGTGACACAGCCTTTGTGTCCAAAAACCCAGTTGACTGCCCCAAATCCCAAACTGAAGTGCGGATTGTAAGTATTTCCCCATCCCATAGCAGCACATAGCATACCCTATCTTGATACTTTCTTTGTTCCATTCTCTAAGTAATCCTATCCATACCCTGGTAACTTGTTTAAAACGGTCTGAATTGTCTGTGCATCCTGTCCTTGATCTCCAAGCTTTAGCCCCATTCTTTTACTCATCTCTCTTGCATAGATCCTCTGTCATATTTTGAATATTCCCACATAGAGCTGAACACGGGGTGAAAAGGTTGATGTTGCAAATTAACCATGGAGCGTACAGTGTCTATCTTTAACAATCTAGTCTTGATAGTCTGGTTTAAGTAAAACTTGTCCTTTTTTCCAAACCGACTTTCTCTGTTAACTGCGTTTATTTTCCCAAAACCGAATCTCCTTCCACATTGAAAATCTTATCCAGGTATTCAGCTAGAGCCACTCTTTCACTTCTATATTATCCCTGAGATGTGCATCTATCGCCCAGCCTAAAAACTGCATTCCCATTCTGTCTATTTCACCGGTTTTTATTTTTAAAAACCGTTTTGACTTTTAAAACTGCAAAAATTGGTAAATGCAACTTTTCAACGTGTGATTTTGGCTGCACTGGGTTCTTACTTTCAAGTTGCTTTCTGACCTGTATGCCGTTTGTTGAGACCTTGCCTTGTAGTTGCTAGTGATATTACATTCCTGATACTGTGATAAATCATATTTACCTCATTTATTCAAACGCACGTTTAAATTAATTATTTATCAATTCCGAGTGTCATTTTATGCAATTGCAGAGGGTTTTTTCCTCTGATTGAGGGAACGTCTGATTCTAACTCTGTTTGCTGCCCAATATTCCTGACTACTTGCTGCTCCTTTCTATCCGCTAAAAAGTCAATTAATTGGGGTTTGAGGGAGCATTGCAGGGGGAAATCATAACTCTGGTGCTATCTACCCGAACGTTAAAATTGTTCCTATACATCTGTGCTTTGGGTATGTTATAACAGAAGGTCAAACTAAGTGTATATCATCATTTATTCTGTAATTATCACCCCATTGGTGATTGCTGGCCAATGTTAAAATTTGTGATTTTTCTTTGAATTTAAAATAAATATTGTATTCCCACCTACCGGCCTGGTTCATGATCCATTGTGACCCGGGGTATTTGTTATAAGGGTTTGAGACGGGTTGGGTGCCAGCTCAATCTGAATTCATAGAAAATAAAAAAAAAGTATTCTAATGGAGCGCTACATCCTAGGCTATAAGGGCACGAGTCCTGGTCCGGTGTGTGACGCCCAATTGGAATCCTTTACAGCTTGAGGGCTCGTCCATGATTTGGGATTGTGTATTCACCTGTGACAGCTTAACACAGCAGGCTAACCTTCAAGGTAGTGATACTTTGTGTGGTTGGGACACTGTTACGCTGTAAAAAGCACCTCCCAAAAACAAAGACGTTAAGTATCAAGCCCGTGTATAAAATTAAAGCTAAATCAACCCCAAACTAGACAAAAAGAAACGGAATATAGCTTACCCCTATAGAAATAAATTAATAAAGAAAGAACACTTTCCAAAAATGGGCCACAGTAGAGATCAATATGGCCAGGGAGCACTTTCTGCACAAATTATTTGTCAGAGGGGAATGGGCAGAGCAAGATGAGAAAGTCTGGCTAGAAGAAATGATACATCAGGGCACCACCATGGACACGTGGCTGGACGGTGGCCTATAACAAGCTTTGAGCGAGTTGTACATGACTCTGAAAATTAAAGAGGAGCAGATTAAAATTGTCAGAATGAAGGCCTACATGTATCTCCATATGGGAGTAATGAGGGCAAAGCATGAAGAAAATAGAACTCTTGTGCAAACTCAAACTGAATTCTTAACTCAAATCCAGACCAAGCTAAAATTAGCGGAACAAAATTTGCAAAAGAGCCAAGATTCTGAGGTCCAAGTCGAGAACTACATCAAACAGTTGTAAGAGGACTTGGCTCTACAACAACAAAATAAATCTGACCAAGAGGCCCAATTAGATGCATTGAAAGAGGAGTGTCAGGAAAAGGTTGACTCTCTGGAGGAGGGTCAACAGAAGCTGAATCAACAAATATAACAGAGCCTGTTCAGAGCAGATAATCGTTTTACAAAAACAGGTTGACGAATTGGAAGAGGAGAATAATAAATTAATTAGTAAACCACTCCACCTCCAAGCAGAATTTAATCAAGAACGCCAGAAATTAAATGCTATCAAGTCACAAAGGGATGACCTAACTGAACAGAGGGGCACCCTAAATCGGGAGAAAGATGGCCTAAACAGGAAGTAAGCAACCTAAAGACAGTTTTACAGGTAAGAGAGTTAGGCCTTCAGAAACTAAATTAACTCAAAATAGAATACAGAAAGTTATTGGAGCACACCAGGTGCGTAGAAGGTGCTCTGGAAGAGAACACCCAAACTAAAAATGCGCAAACTCAGGGGGTGAATCACCTGCAACAAAAATTGTCTCATTGTTCCCAAACTATACAAGCAGCACAAACATATAATGAGGCCCTCTGTGAGGACAAAGATGGGCTCCACCAGCAAGTGGCAGCTGAAGAGCGGGTCATAGAGGCCCAGACCGTTGCCTATTATCAAGTGGTAGGGGCTGAGAAGGTGACCCTAGCGAGGTTGGAGAAAGTATGCTAGATTTAATCCAAACTGGAGGGACCCCGAACAAGTAAAGAGGGCCAGGGCAAACCCTGATCATAGTATGATGACCTCTGTACTAAGGGAATCAAACCCATTTAATACTTTGTACACTACTGACTTCATGTCTACTGGTTCACATGAGCCAGAAACCATGAGGCCGTCAGAATTAAATAGGCCTAGCATAATGGAGCTGACAGGTCAGCGCCCCCAGAAATTGATGGACGGGCGTCCCTGTATAGATACCAAAATATTATGGCTGATGTCTCTGACAAGGAAGCCCCCGATGAGGACAAAGTCAGGGAATTAGATCTGCAGAAATACTACCTCCAAAGAGACCAGTGGGTTCGATTTGCAGAAAAACAGCATGAAATGAGGCCCCAAAAGAGCATTCTGAAGAACTCCACCCTATCAGGGCAGTGGGAGGGATCCTCTGCCAACTCTAGAAGCAGGGAGGAGTCAGAAGACTACTCTCCTGTGCGCCACAGGGGAGAAGAAACTAAGCCCCATCATTCTGTGAGCCCCTCCCAAGCTCACAGAATGAGGGAGCGCCTAGAAGATCAGGAGGGGACCTCAAAACAGCAGCGCCTCTTGAGAGCGAATGGACTCGGGTGACACGGCAAAAGAAGGCAAATAAACTAAAGCGTTCTGGTGAAAACCCCCATTAGGCAAATCAAGGCTATTAGGAATTTTATAGCACTGTTCCATAAAAACGCAAAATATTCTGTCTGAGAGCATTTGGAACTCTATGAACAATTGATGGACACTTTTCACCTTAAAGATAGCCAGAACTGCATAGATTATGCCAAATGGATGATCTCTCCGGAGTACTCCAGATTCTTTGCTGGACTGGAAGACCAAAACCATTCAAGATGGTCCACCTACAAGGCGGCCATCTTGAAGCACTTTTCCGCCCACAGAAATCCCCAAGAGGCTCGCAAAGCGACCTACAATTTACAATGCAGAGAAGATCAGGCCCCACAAGAATTTGTGCAGGAGCTAAAACGCACCTTTGCACAAACCACCAGGGGGGTGCGCACGGATAGCGGAGAGTTTATAACTACCTACTTTCATGCACTCCCAAAGTACATCATGACCCAGCTGGTGAGGGATTTTCATGATAAAAGATCCCTGGACTGGGTAATAGAGCAAGCAGGCTACCCGCATCTATGAGGTCCAAAAACCTGCAGAAAATAAAAATCAGGTAAAGAACCCCAAACCAACCAACACCGCTGCTGCTAAGATGGCAGAGGTGAAGGTTGGCCCCATTTTGGACCTAGAAATGGAGTGGCCTAAAAATGCACCTACCCAAAACCAGCAAATTCAGAGGCAAAGAAGGCCTTCTAACTAATCAGCAACAGGTGGCAGTCAGGGAGGTAAACCCACCAATGGGACCCCTCACTCTCCTGATTATATAAGTCACAGATACAAGGGCAATCGGCCTATCTTGGGGTAAGTATGGACTCCCCCAGCCCAAGGAGGGGGGGAGATCCAACCAAGTAAGTACCGCCCCAGGAAACTTCCCTCCTAACTTCCCTCAGGAGGGCAATAATCCCCCTAATCCTGGGTTATCTGCAAAACCCCAACCTGCAGGACAACCCTCCTTTCTTTCCCTGCTTTCCGGAGCCCAGACTACCCAATCCGAGACAGGGGAGGCCAACGGTGGAGGGTTACCAAAATCCCCAATACCCAGGGTACTCCAGAAGAAGGGATAGTTACCCCTCCCGTGAACCACCTAGGCATGAACTGAGACCGCTGTACCAACCGGAGTGAGTGTCCCAACTGGAGCGCCAAGTGCAGAATCTCGCACAGGATCTGGGTCACATGTTGAGGGCTCAGCAGAACCCTCAGATGAACATGGCGACTCTCAAACCAAGGGTCTGGCACCCCCAGAACAATGACAGGGAGAGAACCCCGATAATTCAACGGTTCCAGGGGAGGAGTCATGGGGGGAAATGGGGTGTAAAGCCCTAGAGGAAGCTTCCTTTCTCACCCGTGAAAAGCCTCTGGACACCCCGGAAACAGAACTAAAATGTCCTGCCCCCGGAAATCTGCAACCCAGGGAACAGAGTGTGGGTAGGAGAAATGAAGACATCAAAAAGGCCCATTTTTGTGGAGGAAGTTAGTGTCCTCTTTAGAGGATTCTGGTAAAAATAATCTTCAGGGACGGGGGAATTCCTCCCAAAGAAAAATGCGTCCCAAGTGATCTAAATGAAGACTGGGTGGGTGTGGAGTCTGATTCAGAGTCACCCATCCCTGAACCCCAGAATTGCCATTCTGAGAAAAACATTGTAAAGGAGGGATCCTCCCCACAAGCTGGTCCTATTGACTGCCTCGAGGTAAAAGAGGGCAACACAGAGCTAGGGGAAAAAGGGGATTCCGAAATCCCATCTATTTCAGGATGCCAAATTTTTATTACAGATTCCCAGACTGCGGCACAGAAAATTGTCCAAAACTCTGTGTCGGAGTCCAAAATAAAGATATTGACCACCCAGCTTGCCCAAAATGCCCATTAACTTTGTCCGCTTGAGGAGAAGGAGGGGAGATTTTATGCCCCAGTGCGAGTGCAAAGGCAATGTGCATTTTCTGCACTGGTGGATACTGGATCCCAAGCCACTCTCCTGTCAAAAAGGGCCTGTTAGGGAGAATTCTCTATAAAGGCTAATTTCCCAAACCTAGTGAGTCCCCCAGCAGCTTTTCTGGATTTTTGGGGTTTATTTTTTTCTCCTGCTAAGAGTGAGACACTTTTTCTCCCACTCTTAGACATGATTTGAGGTGTTCCTTTGACTTTGTATGTGTTTTATGGGCTATGGGGTCCTTTACCCCATAGGGATTCATGTGTTTTTGGTATGTGGGTTACCAGCACCCTCCATGCAGTAACCCAGGGTTGTCGTAGCGACCCCCAAACATAGACTCCGTACCCTGTCACTGACTACTGTCTCCCAGGGCATGTAAAGTCACTATTGGCTTTACTAGTCTTCAAATTGTGAACAGAACCAGTGCAAAACATCATATTGTGGACGTACTGGTCGGGGCAACTCGATTGCCCTGGGGTCTGTTGTTCGAGGGGGCACTGTCCAGTCCCCCCCGACCGAGTTTTGGCTGGTGGCAGTGGATACTACTTTTTATATTTGACGGCAAATATATTCCTATGGGATTTTCCCATTGTTCGAGGCTACCACTTTTTTAAAATAGCCTCGAACATACCGCCGGTTTATTAAATTAAAATAAATTCACTGGTTGGTATTTTTTGCCGAAACTGTTCCAAAATGGCATTTGTGTTCGCTTCTCTGACTCCAACCCAAGTCGAGCCCTTTGTTCCACTTTATGGCGGGCTTCTCCACAGAAGCCTCCAAAAGTGGTGCCACTCTGTCTGGGTACCACAAGGGGTGTGGGAGGGGGTTTAGGCACCCTGGACTGAGTTGCCTTGGCAACTCAAGTCGCACTCTGGTGTGATTGGCCCAAACCACTTAGCATGTTTGAGTGACAGCTAGGACTGATGAATGGGGGTTTTCTGCATAAAAGCGCGGCTTTGGGGACTGGAACTTCAGAAGTTGCCACAGGACCTAAAGAATCCGAGGAGGGGGAAGCCGAGCCGACCTGCAACGATGACACCACCGGTGGAGCCCTGCTGAACCATCTCACCACTTTTCCCGACGACAGAGGAGATCTCCAGCCTGGAGAGTCTTCTTCCTTTGACTGGTGGGGATAACCAATTTGCCCGTCTTTTCGCCTTCCTGGATCATCTTGTGGCCGCCTTGCCTGTGCCAAGCACCCCGGCAACCGGTATACCACGATTTACCACTACCACGAATAAAAGGGTAGTACCTTTAACCGGAGAACACCGCGGCTGGTTTCTTCCCTGAAAGTGCAACCACCTTCATCTTTCCTCCACATCGAGACCTCCTCTTCCTCTGGACGAAACACAGACTTGCACCCGCTGCCAGGAACAACTCCCCCGTTGGAGCGTTCTTCCCATTTCAGGTACTGTGTCCCGCCTGGCTTCCCTTGCGACAGATCGTTCGGGGTGACAGTAAATCCTCGACTTTCTAACCTGGGCTAGCCTGGGGCCTGTTAACTAACTTTTCCTGACTTGATCTCATCTTTTTTTGAACTATCTACAAAGACTCTTTGGGCATAACCGCACCGTGTGATCCTGGACACATTTCGCTTGCTCTCTCTAAGAGTGGTCCTGGCATTTGAACTTCCTTGCTCTCCAGTAGACTTTGCCAAACCTGCCTCATTGTGGTTCTTTTAAAAGTATTGAAATTTTTTTGTATAACTTATTAGAGTGCCATCTTAGGTTAAGCGCTCACCTCTGTCTGAAAATAAGTGGTGTTTCTCACTAAGACTTGTCTAATAAGTAATCAGGGTTGTATATCTATAATAGTGACTGTGTGTTGAATTTACTTTTTTTGTGCTAGTGTAATTTACAAGTGTGTCTTTAAATAAATAATTATATACTTTTACACCAAATCTCTGGTCAGTGTTTGCTTGTGCTACTGTATCTCTGTACCTATTGTGTATACTCTATATACTGTCTAACTCTTCTTGAGAGAAGTCTGGCTGCTCAGCCACAGCTACCAGGTAAATCTGGGCGGTACAAACTGCTACCAATTGGGTTTACTGCCAACACCTATAGTCTTCAGCCTTTTGCAGTGGTCCCTAAGGGAACTGCACAGGTTTCTGCCTAACAGGGCCTTTGAGCAGCTAAATTCAGGAAGGGGGGAGAGACATCAGATCCCTCTCACCCTCTCTTCCTGGACAACTCCAGAACTTCGGGAATTAAATTCCTATCGAGGGGACTGCGGATTTGGAAATAAAAATTGGCCGACATAAGGTGAAACACCCGGTAATAGTCGTGACTGCAGAGGGAACACCCAGTCTACTAGGGAATGACATCCTTCGCAGGTAGTCTCCCCTAATAGACTGTGTGAACAAGGTACTCTGGACTCAGACTAACATGCCAATAAAATGAAAACATGAGTGTCAACCAGGTTAGTTTAAATGGCTCATGGTTGAACAAAAATCTGATCATATTGAGTTGTTTCATTTCCAGAATAATCAAATACCTGACTTTACAGTAATTGCTGTAGGACAACAAACTGGTGATGGGAACTCCTCTCCATTCCTGAAAAGCAACCTTCCTTCCTGTTTTAAGTGGCTGACATTCAGAAAATTAGAGAACTGTTGTTCCTCCTTATTCAGTTAAATGAGGGGAAGGAGTCTGTTCTCGCCCGAATGCGCATGAACAACGGAAAGAGCTTCATCAGCAAAGCCATGTTCAGAAAGCTCCCAAAAGATCCAGCCATTCCCACATTTTGATAAGTGGGAAATGGGCCTGGAAACTCCCCAATCCAAACATCTCCTGCTTATCAGGTGTATGCTCAAAATTTCTATAGGTGACAAAAGCATAGAACATAATTCCAAAAGGTCAGGGTTTTCCCAACTCCCTTGGAAGCAGATCCATAACCCAGGTTCCGAGTGCCAACCAGTCCCAATTGGGACCTTTTGGACCCAGTCCTGGCGCCAGTGGCACCAGGCTCATAAATATGCCCAGTCCCAGCGCTGGAAGCGCCGGGCTCATAATGCTTGGGTGGACTTACCTGCAGCAGACCATGCTGCTTACTTGCCTGCCAGTTGAGCCTCTGATCCTCTTCTGTTTGGAACTACTTTTCCTGTTGGGTGGGGCAGGAGCCACTCCCTAGATTCAGAACACTGGAACTCTTCTGGAAAGCAGGAACTCTTTTCTTACCTAGGCGTGGCTGTGGAAGGAGACACCTAAGCACTACAGGAGGCTATTTAAACCACACCCGATGGATGAATCTTGCTTTGCGTTATTCTGCATCCTCTGCAGCAGAACGCTCATCGTGTCTTCTGCATCTGATCCTGGGCCTAAGGAAAAAGGCTTACCATCCTGAATCCAGTCTTCAGCAACACCTATAAAGACAAGAAAGAACAGGTTAGCATTACGTTCTTCAGTGACAGCTCTTCACTTACCTGGTCCATCGGCTGTCACCAACGCCTCGCGCTGCATTCCGGCATCTGAAAGACAAAGGCTTGCCTACTCTTCGTGCGCTCCGGAGGTCTTCACACTGCATTCCGGCATCTGAAAGACAAAAGCTTACCAACTCTTCGCACGCTCCGGAGGCCTTCGGCGCTGCATCCCGCATCTGAAAGACAAAACAAGGTGCGTTTAAAGACATTGGGGAACTTTAATACTCACGTGCCATTACTCCTTTCCACATCAAACCCAGTGGGTATTCCGGCACCCTGCAGCCGCTCCGAACTTGTACCTGCAAAATAAAAAGACAGTTAGAGCGCATCGTGAAGCAGGCAACAAGCGCTTACTTACGTGCTTCCAGGCGCTTCTATTCATCACACGGGCTCAATCTTCAACTCTCTTCAGCCCGACATCCGCCATCGCCGGAACCCTGCAAAACAAGAAACATCATTACTAAAGACTTTAAAGACATTAGAATTACTCGAAACTTACAGTTCGTGCAGTAAATGACGGACAGCAGTCCTCTGAAGTCAAGAGGCCTGCTCCCCTTATCCAGTGAAGAAACTGGTTACAGCACCCTGCCCCGAGGCAGATGGAGAGCACGGCGTTCACTTACCTAAGGTGAGAGCGTTAACCTTTGGGGTTCTACAGGAGAAGAGAAAGGGAAGAAGAGAGAGACATTCAATAACCCAGTTCCTTAATCCCATATTTTCTATCTGCAGACATCTTTCCTTCAAGTCAGACATACAGTGCACAGAGGTCCAGCCCAAAGAGCCAGCCGTGTGTTACACATCACCTTTGCAGATACGGTATACGCCCAGTCAAGACCGGCGCCTCTACAGGAATCAGGTGAGCGTTACAAAAACTTAAAGACCGCACACCTCTGCGTGAGCTAAGAAGCCTCCTTGGACTGACTAATTACAGTAGGAAATTCATTGAGGATTAGGCAGAGGTCATCAGACCCCTGATCCATCTGTTGAAAGGGGGGTCAAATGGGAGTGTGGTCCAGAACAAGCTGAGGCAGTAAAACAACTCAAAAGAAGTCTCTCACGTGCCTTGTCTAGCTTACCTTGTCAAAAACAAGGAGTTCTTCTTGGAGACAGGTTCTCGAATACATGCTTGACAGCAGTATTATATCAAAAGCATGACAAGGTAAATAAAGTCAATCCTATGCAAGCAAGACTTTATCCTCTGTGGATAACAATTGTGAGAAGGCACTCCTGGCAACGGTGTGGTCATTGAAGAATTACCGCCCGTTCATCCAGGGGGAACACATCATAGTGGAGACTCCACACCAAAGTGACAGAATTCGGGCCGGAAATGTGAGTAATTCCAGAATTACTTCCTGGATTGTGTCATTGCAAGGCTTTCCTGTAGAGGTCAGATATGGCCCAAACAAGAAGAGTCCCCTCGCGCAAGGTCTGGCTGACTTGTATGATTGTGCCAGAGAAAACTGTCTTGAGGACGAAAGTCTTAAAACCAGGGACAACATGGAGGCGTACCTAAATTCCCAGCACAAAGTCTATGAAGAAAAGTGCCAGGGAATGCCCACAGTTTGTGGACGGGTGTTCCTACCATGTTGACAACAGGGAAAAGAAATTGGTGGCCAGCGTTGGGAATGCCTGGGTGAATGATGCCCCGGAATCCCCCGTTGGGTGCAGAATCTGTCCCCGCAGTAGTCAGGTGGCGGAGTTGATGGCAGTTCATCAGGCCATCCTCCCTGCCGTCCAACTCCACAAACTGGTCATAATCACTGATTCAGATTATGTCCGAAACGGGTTTGTGGAGCACCTGATCTATTGGAAAACCAGAGGCATGCTTTGTACTAATAACAAACCACTCAAACATGGCAAGCTAATACAAAATATTGATGATCTGGTCTTCTCTAATGGGATGACGATCTACTGGAAGAAGATCAAGGAGCGGAAATATCTCCCCAGTTGGCGCGGTCCTTTTGAAATTGTAGATAACATTTCACCTGTCACCTACAGAAGCTGCATCCCCAAAGGAGAGTTGGCAGAAGAGAAATGGGTCCATATTAATCAGTTAGAGTTGTCACCCCAGACACACTTTGCGGCTGATTGAGGCGCAAAGAGAAAGTCAAATAGAGGATATCTGTTAATTAAGTTTTGAATAGTCTTCTAAATTTAAGTCGATACTTGTGAATGTAGATGTGAACACAGACTCACGCTTGACAGTTAGCTTATATAGGCTCTAAATAGTAGGTTTTGATATGATGTGTATGTATCTCCACAGAATTTGAATCTGTAAAGGGTGCATTTTGTGCTTGAAGACGGAACATTGTCCAGCTCTCCCTTGTACTACTTCCACCCTGATGCTAGCAGCACCATTTTGGGTTAAGCACTTTATAATGATGAAGTACCGCAGTGAATGCTAAAAAGAAAGTGACGGATCAAAATACTTCCCCTGAAGAAAGTTCTCAAGAAATTACATGAACTGAAACATGTCGAGGCATACTACCAGGGATTAGATCTACTGGTCTGTGTATTTGGGTCTTCATTGACCAATATTTTTCCTCTCCTGTATACACTCCATCAATGTGTCAATAGGAGTTGTGCATCTAGTCCATTGCATTTAGCTTGCTGTCACTTGCACTTTATTTTTACTAGGTTTTAACATCTGTAAGTTTTTTTATGTTTTTTAATAATTATTAATAAAAATGGTATATTGTGATATTTTTGTGTAGCTGATTACTTTTTCTCTACTTTTTGCTATTGTATTTTGTCTCTATAAACCCTTCTTGAAGGTAGAGTTCTTTTTACTACCTTAGGCAGTAATTATTTTGAAGGGTTTCCTTCCAATATATTTTGTTAGGTTCATAGGTATATTTATATAACAGGGAGTACTTTTCTTCATTGTCCGTGCAAAAGGGATCACCAAAGATTCTAGTAAAAATCAATAGTTATCTGTGTCTTGTGAGGGATTATTTGTCGTTATTGTCAGAGTACTGTAATGATCGTAATGCATGTGTGTCCCACTGCTGTCAACCTTCCGGGAAGGCAGTCAGTGGGAAAATGTTGTAACCGTTTATTTATTCACTAGATTTGTACTGGTTCCGCCCCTTCATAGACCAACAAAATGGCTGCACTGCTACTGTTGAGCACTATCGCCTTGCCTTAAAACTGTTTTGCAGCTACAAAAAAATTATGGCTGCAGTGTCTTGCCAAGCACCTATGGGGCAGGATGGAACGGGGAACACACAGAGAAAGGCTGCCAGTTTTTCTTATGTGCACCAAAGAAGAGAAGTGAAAAGCAGCGCTGCTTTGCTGCTAGCTCAAAATTTCCCATTGAAAAAGGAAATATTTTACATTTAAAATGATGCTACCCTGATGTTCAGTTCATCTGTTCAACATATACAGTTCTGATCCAGAAAGACACAACTATGCCCAGCCATATTCAAGATGTGCTTTAGCAAAAGAAAGCATGTCTCACTGAATGACAGGCTGTGTCAGGCAAGATCTGGGAAATCACCAGAAACTTTACTCTCAGCTGTCCTGAAAAACGCTTTTATGCTACAACATGTCACAAATAAACGCTTCAAAAGAAACCCTAGCTCTCTTGCATATGTCAATTTCAGTGGACCTGTGCCTTGAACAGATTGCTGAGTGAGAGAAACTGACTAGGGCTGCAAACAATGTTTGGAATCCAGATGGGAGAGAAAGCCGAATTTGAAAGGGACATCCCAGCAGAATTCACCACATGTCAAAATGTGCTTTTGCAAACAAGAAAAATATCTGTTTTAAAAGTGTAATGTTGAAGAAGGCCCTGTCCTTGCCTAGAAATGTGAGGTGGGTTAGGTTTAAAATCTAATATAATGTTTTATTTCAACAGACTTTCTTCTGATTCAGAACAAAATAAAATAAATGCATTGGCCGTACTGGGGAACCAGCCAAACAGGTTTCCTGCTTGGCTTCAAAGGACATTTGTGTGCTGGCAACAGGAGTGGCCTTCCCCCAAAAGGAGCCACAATGGATTTCTGGGACACCTTCGTGTTACTTTTTGTCCCTGGAAACCTTGAGTGACCAAGAGGAAGAATGTAACACGCTCAGATTCTGGGACACCTACGTGTTACTTTTGGAAGTGACACCTCCCATCCACTCAAACTAAGGAACTCCAAAGACAAACTCCCTGGGAAACCCTGGGCTAAACTGAAATTTGGTGACAAAGGCCAGCCCATTTGGCTCGAAAGACTATTTTAATGAATACACTTTGAGACTGTTATTTCTACAACCAGACAGCGCAGTAATGTAAAAGTATTACAGTTTACATTTAATTTTTGTGGCTTTAAAAAAAGATATTGGGGTTGTCCATAGCATGTATGGGACGGAAACGCCAGGAAAATATGAATCATGGGAAAAGTACATATGGTGGAACGTTAAAAATTAATGGAAATCTTCTCTATTATAATATATACATATATCTACAAATGTGGAATTTTGGGTGAAGCGGTTCCCACTAAAAATCACGAAGAATTATTAGAAGGGCAAAATAATGTCGTAGAGATTTGGGAGTTGGAATACAATGCTCTGTATGAAATATGACATCTGCCTATGCAATTTGTAAAAGCACCACAATTGTAAAAAGGAGCAATTTATGTCATCATTGATCTTATGCAAAAATGACTGTGGGATGGCTTGGTACCTCATAAAACACAACCCCAAAAACTGAGTGCCCTCCTGGAGGAGGCGACCAACACAGGCTGACCTATCCGGTTCTTAGGGGTAGCTCTAGATTAGCTCTGCCCAACAATAAATCCTATGAGGTCACCCACTTTATAAAAAAGGGGAAGCTCACAGAGACTGGGACACTCTCTTCTGAATTTTCTAGCGCCTGCGTAGTTCTTGGTCCCACTCTTGGATGACATTTTGGACGAGTGGCTGGCCCTCACGAAGAACCCTTCCACGGCCACATCAAAGAGGGACCATTATGAGAAGAAGTACAGTGTGCCGGACATAGCACTCAAGTGCTTGCGGACCCAACCGTCGCTGGGCTCTGTGGTTTCGGTAGCCGCCAAGATGTCTTCAGGCTCCTCCTCTTTGGCAGCCTCCATTTCCCCCCCCCCGGACAGTGAGGGGAAGAATTTGGATGCCATGGGGCGACATGTCATCACATCGGCGGCGATGACCATCAAGGCCGCCAACACTCTTGTCATTGTAGCGCATTACGACCAGGAGCTGTGGATCAAGTTCGCTCCCTCCTGGACTTCCTTGCTGACGACAAGAGGTCAGAAGCTTTAGAGATCCTGCAGGAAGGCGAGGTGGCGTTTGCCTTCATCGACGGGGCTGGCTAAAGGCCTCCAATTTTCATCCGGATGTTCAGTCGAGGGTGTTGGGCATGCCCTTCGACAGAGACAATTTGTTCGGGAAGGCTGTGGATGAGTCTCTTCAGGCCATCAAGACGAACACGGAGACGGCTCGTGCCCTGGGCACGTTTCTACAGCGGCTGCCGTCCTTTTGGACCTCAGGCGGCAAATCCCAAGGATCCTCCACAGGTTTCAGTGGAGATGCCTCGTCTTATCGTCAACCCTCCCGCTCGTCGACCCAGGAGAACAGGGGCTGTTCCAAGGCCTTCGTAGGAGGACGTCGTCGCCAGGGTCCCCAAGACAGCCCTTTGACATCAAAACAGGATTGAACCGGCTGTGGTGTCGGGCCCCCACCTGTGCACCCCTGTGGGAGGCCGGCTGCGATCTTCGTCGGCATGTGGAAGACCATCTCCACCGATCATTGGGTGCTGGGCGCTCTCGCTCATGGACACACCGTGGAATTTCAACGAAAGTGTCCCCGAATACCATCAGTGGCCCGGCCGGAAAGCCACGTCTCTCAGCTGCTGCTAGAAGTGTGGGCCATGCTAGGAAAGGGCGCGATGGAGCTTGTCCCAAATAAGCTCCGGGGCTCCGGAGTGTACTCTCATTACTTCCTCATCAAAAAGAGCACTGGAGGTCCATCCTAGACCTCTGTCGTCTGAACAAGTACATCAAGTCCCAAAAGTTCTGGATGGTGACTCTTCAACACGTTCTAGGACAGCTAGAAGAAGGGATTTCCTATCGTCGTTGGACTTGGAGGATGCTTACTTTCACATCCCTATCCACAAGGGACACCTCAGGTTTCTTCGCTTCTTGGTTTCGGAGTGAAGTCGGCGCCAAGGGTTTTCACCAAATGCCTGGCGCCGGTGGCGGCACAGCTGCGTCTACGAGGAATCCATGTATACCCTTATCTGGACGACTGGCTCATCCGGGCAAGCCAAAGGACATTGCCGTCGACCACACGGCGAGGACCGTCCAGCTCCTGACGGATCTGGGGTTCTCAGTGAACTATACAAAGTCCTGCTTGACTCCCATCGCAGGATGTGCTGTTTCTGGGATCCCGTCTCAACCCAGTGTTGTGCCTGGCGTCTCCGTTAGAGGAGAGGATAGCGGCCATCTTGGGCAAGGTACAACGGCTGTTGGCCCTGAAGGTCACAAGGGTGAGGTCCATCAAGTCTCTGCTTGACATGTCATGCATATACCTCATTCGACTGCAGGCTGCGGATGCGCCCACTACAGGAGTTCCTAGACGCCGGTTGGATACAAGCGTCAGGAAGCTTCAAGGACAAGATCACACTCAAAAAGAGTTTCCGTTGAGCGATACGGTGGTGGGGAGTTCACGCACATCTGTCCGGAGGTGCGGATTTCCAGACCCCACCTCACCAGGAGGCAGACGGTTCCCTGGAAGGATGGGGAGCCCACACCGGAAGTCTTCACGCAACAGGCCTGTGGCTACCGGAAAAGGCGTTGCACATCAACGTGTTGGAGCTGCGGGCAGTGTTTTGGGCCCTCAAATAATTCCTTCTGTCCCTCAAGGGCAAGGTGGTGCGGGTCTTCACAGACAACACCACCACAATGTTCTACAACAGGAAGCAGGGGGCCACCAGGTCGCCGGCGCTCTCCAAAGAAGCGCAGGAACTGTGCACTGGGCTGTCACCCAGGGGATGTTCCTCATCCCGTTTCACCTGGCAGGAGTGAAGAACACCCTCACCAACTGCCTCAGCAGGGAGCTGCGTTCTTGTCACGAGTGGGAGCTTCATCAGGACCAAGTAGATTGCCTGTTCTGCAGATGGGGCATTCCCCGGATCGATCTATTTGCGACAGTGACAAACACCAAGTGCCGGAGGTTCGCCAGCAGGTTTCCCCAGGCAGGGAGCATGGGGGAGGGAGCATGGGGGACGCATTCTCATTCCCCTGAGACAGCCTGTTTCTGCATGCATCCCCTCCGTTGCTTCTTCGACTAGGCAATCAACTCAGACGGTCCCGGTGCAGGATGATCCTCGTCGCACCGGCGTGGCCGAGACATGGTACCCGGACCCTCTCGACATGTCAGTGGCCCCTCCAGTCAAGCTTCCAGGTGGTCGCAGATCTTCTTGCCAGGGAAGGAGGTGCAATTCTGCACCACAACCCAGGATCGCTGAACTCCTGCAGCGCTATAATTCGGGGGCTACAATCTCCCAGTGGACTGCAAGGAAGTGCTTGCCAAGGCCAGAGCATCATCTACTCTTAAATGCTATGGGTATAAATGGAAGAGGTTCGCCGTTTGATGCTGTGCACAGAAGATCGATCATCTCCTCTGCCGTATTTGCCTGTCGTTGGCCAAGGCTGGACTGGCCCATGCCTCCACCAAGATCCATCTGGGGGCTATCTCCCATACACCAGATCTCCGGGACGGACTTCGCTGTGCTCACACCGTCTGTTTAAGGAGTTTGTCAAAGGACTGTTCCGTTCGTTCCCGCCGGTGAAGGCTCCAGCCTGGCGTGGGAGCTCAATGTGGTGCTGACTAGGCTCATGGGTCCTCCGTTCGAGCCTTTGCATTCGGTGCCACTGAAGTTTCTGTCGTGAAAAAACGTGCTTCTTGTGGCCATCACCTCCGCACGACGAATGGGAAAGATCCCTCTTGTAAACCACCTTATCTGACATTCCATGAGACGAGGGTAGTGCTGGGGGCGCACCCCTCTTTCGTGCCCAAGGTGCCATCGGACTTTCATCTAAACAAGCCCTTTTGTTGCCTGTATTTTTTCTGACGCCTTCGTCGCAGGCTGACAGGACTTTGCATTTGCTAGATGTGACTAGAGCGCTGAAGTTCTATGTGGACCGCACAAAGAGTTTCAGGAAGACGTCACAGCTTTTTGTGAACGTTGTCCATGTGAACGATGGGAAGGCTCTCTCCAAGGCTTCCTTTTCCAGGTGGCTCTCCAGCTGCATCACCCATTGTCACTGGTTGGTAAACCGACCGTTGTTTGGCCGCCTGAGAGCCCATTCGACCACAGAGATCGCTGCAACTACGGCGTTCCTGTCTGGTGTGCACCTGCTGGACATCTGCAGGGCAGCTACGTGAAGGTCGACGCACACATTCACGAGATTCTACTGCGTCGACAGGGATTCCAGGGAGGAGTCCAGAGTCGGCCAAGCAGTGCTGCGCAACCTGTTCGCTTGAAGGTGAGCCTGGTGAGGAGGTAAGAGATGCTTAATGTTGAGCCTTGCCACCTCCCGTGGTTATGCATTTGTGTACTGCTATGTATTCTTTATTCATGAGCATGTGAATCCATGCCAGACCCCATGCTGGAGAACGAACAAGTTACTTACCTGTAACTGTTGTTCTCCAGCATGGGTCTGGCATAGATTCACATGCAAACCCTCCCTCCTACCCATCTGCGGCTCTTCTCTTGGTCCTACTGCTACTTTACTTGCTACCAAATCTCAATATGGCTGCCAGAGGAGGGGTTTAGGTTGGGGGCAGTATGACCCAGAGACCAGTGATTGGTTGTTAGGAGAAAGACCGTTCAGAAATGAAACTGTTTTATTTCTATACTGATGATTCCCGGCCTGACTGGGAATATTCATGAGCATGTGAATCCATGCCAGACCCAGACCCATGCTGGAGAACAACAGTTACAACAGTTACAGGAAAGTAACTTGTTCCATATGTTCCTTTGGATCTTATTGTATTTATTGTATTTACCATTGATGAACTTTCATAATCGATCAAAACCTGATTTGAAAGTCAGCGAAGGGTGTGGGTGAAAGGGGTTCGAGATCCTCTCTTATCATTTGGAAATTAATTGCTAACGGGAGAAGGATGATGATTGAGTTGTGATGTTAGTTTTTTTTTTTCAAACCAGATAATTTAACATGTACTTGTTCTTGATTTTTTTTAATGTTTCTTTTAAAACCAATAAAACAGTACAAAAAATGTGTATATATATTTTAACTCCAGTCTTGCCTTAATCAATTTACCAATTCTCCAGAATTCTTGAAGATGCTGAACAGAAATTATATATATGTAATAATTAATGTAGCCTTTATACATGGTAACAAAACTGTATAGTGCCAAATCAATAAATTATCCCTGAAAGGTTAATTTGAAGAAATCTACGGCTTCAAAGTGAGCCAAAGTAGTAGTGATCTCATCAGACACCAGTACTGCTGTTGAAATAGAAACCACTCGCCTAGAGGTTGTGACTTTGACTCCCTGGACAACTGGAGGTACGGCACTAGTACAAAAAAATGTTTTGAAAAAAGACTACTAGATGCGAGAAAAGACAGCTTTGGTCCAGTTTGACAGCAAGAGAGACCGAATTTATAACCTCTAGCTACATTTTGAACTACATTGAGCTAAGATTGATAAAACCCTATAATCGCTGTATGTGCTTAATGTCCATAATGGGATCATTTTACCTGGGCGTTCCAGTCCCCTTATTAAAAGCAATTAAAATTGAGAAAAATCTTATCAAGGCTTCTACATCTATATGAAAGGCAAGTGGTCAATACAAAATAGCATTTCATATAATGAATAACAACTTGATTTAATTTGAACAATAGTTAAACTATTGAAATAGTAATTCCAAACTTCAATAATGCTTAAAGTTTGGAATCTGTTAACATGTGCAGCAATACATTTAAATATTTGTCCATTCCGAACTCCTGTAGCTATTACCCGTTCAGGATTCTTAAGTTATTGGCTCCATGACGTGATTAATTACTGCCAGTTGGCTAAATAAGAAACCAGCTAAGAAGTCGCCATTATAGATTTCATTCTCTTGTTCCAAAAGAAACTGAGCTGCCTTGTTTGTTAAACTCCAATCACTGGTATATTTGCAGATTCGTAAGGCATCATCCAGATTTCTTTTTCCATTTGCTTTAATAAGGGGTTTCAGCCAGTATCGCATGGAGGGATTTGTAGAATGGGCGTAATAGTATGAAGTGAGCAGCAGTTTCGTCAAATGTCAGGCAAAAGTGGCATTTTGCATATGTATTCTGCCCCATCTAGCTGTAAAATCCTCGAACTGGTCCAATCCCCAGCTGCATTAAGAGGATCCTCTCCTGTCTAACGTATCCAAGTAACTCTCGAAGCAGAGGGAACTTTAAATTCCCAAATATTCGCCAGTGATGCGACTGCCCACAGCAGCTTGCAAACTTTCACACATGGCCCACTCTCCATACATCTTTTTAAAATAGATTTGGCTTGAATGCCATGGCAGCAGGGGTTAGTCCATAAATCAGGAAGATGAAGTGAATAAAACATTGAGTTAACATACTTAAACCAGGGTAAGTCACTTGCGCCAACTGATGATAGATCTTTAAGTGACTCCATGTATGCTTCTAAACTGTAACTTGTCCATATCTTAATACAGTACAGGAAGGAGTTTACCCGAATCGTCTCGGTTATATTCCCTATTCCTAACTGTAACCTGGTTGGCGGGGAGGGAGCACTGTATGGTATTAGTCTCGTTTGGCGACTCCATTTCATAGTATTGCTAATTGATGAAGGTAGTCAAAAGTATGGATCACTGTGCCATGATATAAAACTTGGTAGTGAGAATGCTTCTGTCTCCGTTTTGCACAGCACGACTGACCTTTGTTTTATTAACTTTAATTTTTAGCCCCTTGTCCTTCACTAGGATATTAACAATTATCGTTGAAAGCCACATGGGGTCTTGGACAAGAGAATGACATCGCCCACGAAGAAAAGAGTAGCCAATTCCTGACCAACACTCTGGGCATCCGCCTCCAAATTGGAGATTGCTATGATCAAGTCATTTACATACAGTGAGAACAGTAGGGGTGCCAATACACACCCCTGTCTGACTCGCACATTTATTTAAAAGTGCGCTTTGAGACCTGAACATGACCTTGACAAAATCTGTATACAATGGAGTAATTGCACCAACCAGATCCATTGGATCTTCAAATTTTCCCGTAATAGCCATAATTTAGGTCGAGAAACCAAGTCGAAAGCTGTTTCAAGGTCAATGAAGGCAATGTACAATGGCTGCTTTTTCATTAGGACAAATTTATATAAAACCAATAAAAGGCATAATGCTCGGTCGATAGTTGCAACACCCTCCCTAAACCTGCTTGCATAGGGGATAATGCAGTGTGGGCAATACACCAATCTTCTAATCTATTTTGCAACACTTTGCTTAAGGTCTTCCCAAGAGAGTCTAATAAAGAAATGGGGTGGTCATTTTGTGGCAAGTTTCGTGCTCCCTCTTTGTAGATGGGAACCAAGGTGGCCCCGTGACACATATGCAGCACCTTGTTCACCTTAGGGTTTTTAAAATGTTTGTTGGAAATGGAATCCAGATGTCTCCATGTTCTTTGAAGTCTGGTCCTGGGTCTTTGCCTACTCGTTGTGCAGTCAGCGGTATTTCCACCTTTGATGATTTCGAGGGGATTGGGTCCTCCGACGTATTCCATATCTATGACAGTAATCACCACAGCTGTGCTGCTTCGGAAAATCTTTCGGCGTCCTGCGTCAATGACGTCGATATGCCGTCCTCGAGGACCTCCGACGGCCGACGTCACCAGATGTTATAAGTAGGACGCACGACGCCCGTAGCCTCAGTTCCGTTTTTTTCTGCGAACGTGTTCGCTTCGGAGATCTCTGCGCGCCTCGACTCTTTGGAGTTTCTGTTCTTTCGGTTCTTCGCACCTGTTCGTTGTGAAGTTAATCGGGATGTCTTCCTCTTCTTGAAGCCTAGACGCGGGGTGGAAGAAGAGTGGGGACTGCGGGTCCAAGATGTCGGTGACGGACTCGCACGATGCCTGCCTCTGGTGCCTCAGGGAGGCCCACGACACGGATGATAGTGTTGACTGCCAGTCGCTTACGTCCAAGGCCTTGCAGGAGCGTAAGAAGAAGCTGTCAGTCGGTAAGGTGTCCATGCCCCGGAATTCAAGATCCACTGGGCTTTCGACGGACGATTTGAGGGGCGACTCTCTGCATCGTCATCGTAGGTCTCAGGGGTCTCGGTCCCTGAGTGGGTCCCGCCACTCCTCTGCCTCTTCGAGGCACTCCCGGAAGCGCCGTCATCGGTCGCCTGGTTGCTTATCCCACCAAGCATGCGACTCTGGAGGAATGGGCTTCCTTCGGTAAGTAAATGTTGGCGATTCCTGAATCGCAGGGCACCGGTCCGTCTGCGCCTCCGAGTGGGGTCGGGCGTGACCGTACTAGAGACACCGCTCGTACGCCTTCTGGCTCAGGTGGACAGCACGATTCGTGGGAAAGGTCCCGCTCGGACAAGGGGAATTGTTCTAATCATGCCTGTTGCAGGTCCCGGTCCTCAACGCCCTCGAGACCGTGTGCACCTGTGAAGTCTTCGAAGAAGACAACGCCTGTGGCGCTGAGGTCGTCAAGGGACTCTCTCAAGGCTCCGCCTCCGAGGAGGTTGTCGATGCCATCAGCGCCCAGGCTGTCAAAGGACACGCTCGGGGCTCCGCCCTCAAGGCCTGTGTCGAAGCCGTCGATGCTGTCGGCGCCGCGCTCGACATCGACGCCACTTCACTCGACGCCTTTCGAGGCTGTTTTGTCAGAGGTACCCCGTGGCACGGTGGAACCCCCTAGAAAGGCTCTGGCCAAGGCCAAACATGTCTTTGTCCCCCATTCTGTGCCCATTTTCCACCATCTTGATTATATTTCTGAGGTGGATGAGGGTTCTGAAGATGGGATGGTTCCTGATACGGTACCAGACGAGATTCTCTCTGGACATAGCCAGATGGAGGACCTGCGTCAGTCGCACGACGCCAGTGGTCTGGACACCTCTCCGGAGGTGGAGTTCTGTAGGCCTGAGCCTGGCACCCATGCCGAGTCCTCGTACCGGCGCCTTATGTCGAGGATCACCGAGTACTTGTGGTGGTCTGCTCCACCGGGGGATTTTCTGCAGGATGACCTGATGGATATCCTTGACCAAGGTCCACCAACTGACCCGGTACTGCTGTTCCATATGGCTCTGCAAAGGAGGGTGGCAGCGGCTTGGACTGCCCCGGAGAGTCTCCCGGAAGTGGGCAAGTCTTTGCCACGAAAATACCACCCAGCCGGTAGCAAACCCTGCTACTTGACCACGCACCCCACTCCGGAGAGTTTGGTGGTGCAGGCGGCGACGGCCCCAGCAAAACAGGCGTTGCATCCTACTATCCCTCCTGATAGGGACGACAAGCGTTTTGATGGTTGGGCGAAGAACGTGTTTTCTTCATGGGGTATGGCTCTTCAGGCAGCCAACTCTGTATGTGCCTTGTCACGTTTCACGCACACTCTGTGGAACTGTGTTTCCTTAACGGCTGAACATATTCCCGAAGGGGACGAACGGGATGGTTTTCTTGCTATGATACAGGATGGCAAGGATGCCATGTGTGAGGCCGTTCAGTCGGGTCTGGACATGGCAGATTGCGTCAGCCTGTCCATGGCGGCGAGCACCGTAATGCGCAGGTTTGCGTGGTTGCGGAAGTCGGGGTTTGCTCCTGATGTGCAAGCACGGCTCCTCAACATACCGTTTGATGGTGTACATCTTTTTGCCAGCAAGGCTGACGAGAGCCTTGAGAGATTGCAGACCTCAAAAGCTGCAGCGAAATCATTGAGCGCTGCAGTTCGCCAACCTCTGCCTTTTTGTCCTAGGGGACAGCAATGGAGGGGAGGTTCCTTTCTTTATTACTCATCCTTTAGTAAAGCGATAGGAGCTGCTAGTCAGGGTCCAAGGTACTTGAGGTGTCGAGGACGCTCGGGCAGTTGCCTCTTTGCCCTCAGGCAATGCCGCAGCCGCTTTAGCTCAGTCATGAGGCCATGTCCCATGGTTTGCTGGTTGGGGGAAGGCTGGCGCAGCGTCTTGTAGAATGGCGTGCCATTACTTCAGATGTGTGGGTTCTGGAGATCACAGATGACAATCCACCAGGGAATCTCTTTGAAGAGTCCGGATCCGCTCCTTGCGCAGGAAATTCAAGACCTGCTGGAGAAAGGCGCCATAGAACTGGTGCCTGTAGCGGAGAGGAACAAGGGATAGTATTCCCCTTATTTTTTTATTTCAAAGAAAGATGGGGGAGTGAGACCCATCATGGACTTGCGCGGTTTGAACAAACTCCTCAGGAAGGACAAGTTCAAGATGGTTACTCTTTCTCAAGTCCTCCAGGCCCTTCAACTTCAGGACTGGTTGGTATCTCTCGACCTCAAGGACGCTTATTTTCATGTGCTGATCCATCCAAAGCACAAGAAGTAACTGTGGTTTGTGGTAGGCGACTCACACTTCCAGTTTCGGGTCCTGCCGTTCGGATTGACCTCCGCCCCGAGGGTCTTCACCAAGCTCATGGTAGTGGTGGTAGCGCATCTCATGAAAGGGGGGATTCACGTATACCCCTACCTGGACGACTGGTTGATCAGGGCTTGCTCTCCCTAGCAAGTCCTGGATCATCTGTCCGTCACCTGCCACTCCCTCCACAAGCTGGGCTTCTCCCTCAACTTAAAGAAGTCCCTCTTGACGCCAACTCAGAGGCTCCAGTACATCAGAGCAGTGCTCGACACATCCCTGGGGCAGTGTTTACCAGATGAGGGCTCATCACATTCAGCAGATGGTACAAAAGTTCCAATATGCCCAGAGTCTCCCTGCGTTCGAGTTCTTGAGATTGCTCGGCCTCATAGCATCCTGCATTCTTCTGGTGCCAGAGGCCAGGTTGCGGATGAGATCTTTGCAATGGGCACTCAAGCTCCAGTGGTCTCAGTCCTCCGGCAGGATGTCGGACCCCGTTCAGGTGCCGCCCTCGGTCACCCAGGACCTTCTGTGGTGGGCCGTCGAAGGCAATCTGATGAAGGGGGGCTCCGTTTTGGCTGCCCTCGCCGGAGGTGACAAACATGACGGACGCGTCCCTCACGGGATGGGGAGCTCATGTCAACGAACTGACAGTCAACGGTCGTTGGTCTCCGTCGGAGTCCAGACTCCATATCAATCTGTTGGAGCTGAGGGCCGTCAGGCTTGCCCTGAAGGCTTTTCTGCCGACTGTGCGAGGAAAGAATTTCCTGATTCTGAGGGACAACACAGTGGCCATGTGCTACCTCAACAAAAAGGCGGAGTGGGGGCGGGTCACTTCCTCTGTGCAGGGAGGCGATGCAGCTCTGGTTCTGGGCAATCCAGCAGGAAATTTCAATCTCGAAGTTCATCTGGCCAGAGACAAACGAGACGGCGGACGCTCTGAGCAGGCAGAGCACGATCTCTCATGAGTGGGAGCTGGCTCAGGAGATTCTCCTGGTGATCTTCGCCCTTTGGGGGACCCCTCAAGTGGATCTCTTCGCCTCTAGTGTCAACCAGAAGTGCGAAAGGTTCTGCTCGCGGGAATTTCCTCCAAGAGGAGCCTTAGGAGACGCGTTCGTAGTGGAGTGGTCATTCCCACTGCTGTACACGTTTCCTCCAGTCCCCGTCATCCCGCAAGTGCTGCAGAGGTTACAGAGGTTTGGTTCCCGGATGATCCTCATTGCTCCGGCATGGGCCAGGAGGACGTGGTACCCGGACCTTCTCGACCTGTCCATCTCCCCTCCACGTCGTCTTCCCTACCAAGATGATCTGCTCTCACGGGAGGGGATCAGGTTCTCCATCCAGAGGTCGGATCCCTCAACCTTCACGCTTGGTTTCTGCAAGGTTGAGGTATAAGGATTGGGACCTCCCTGAAGACGTGATGGAGGTGTTTCTTTCGGCCAGACGGCCGGCGACACAGTCCCTGTGCCGTTGGAGAAAGTTCTGCGACTGGTGCGGGGTTAAGAATGTGGATCCTTTTTCATGCGACATTCCTGTGGTTCTGTCTTTTTTGCTTTTTTTAGCCCACAGGGGCTTGCAAGTGGGTACCATTAAAGGTTACCTGGCGGCGCTGTCCATATTTAAGCGCTCGTCTGAGGAGTGTTCTTATTTTAAAATTCCTTTTCTCAGTTTCTAAAAGGTTTCACTAATGGTTTCCCTCTGTCACCTTTCCAGGTGCCCAGTTGGGATTCGAACCTTCTAATGGGTGCTCCATTTGAGCCTTTACATTCTTGCCCTTTGAGAGTTAACTCTTAAAACTGTATTTTTAGTTGCGGTCACTTCCGCTCGCAGTGTGAGTGAGTTACAGGCACTTTCAGTTAAGCCACCCTTCACTGCGTTTCATAAGGACAGGGTTGTCCTTGGAGTTCGTCCTTCCTTTCTTCCAAAGGTGGTGTCGGAATTTCATTTAGGCCAGAAGGTTATTGTTCCGGCATTTTATCCTCCTGTGCATCCTGGTAAGGACGAGGAGAGGCTCCATATGTTAGATCCTAGGCGACCTTTAAGTTTCTACATTTCACGCATGTCCCGGGTCAGAGTGGACAATCAACTCTTTATTGGTTACGCTGGAAGGCGTTTGGGACAAGCTGTTACTAAGCAGACTTTGTCTCGATGGATTATCTTGGCGATTTCTGAATGTTAACGCTTGGCGGGTAAGGACCCTCCGGTAGGCTTGCGGGCCCAGTCTACCGGGGGTATGTCTGCCTCTACTGCCCTGCAGAGGGGTGTTCCTATTCGTAACATCTGTGATGCTACCATCTGGGCTTCGGTCCATTCTTTTGTACGTCACTACTCCCTCGATTCTATCCGTGGGCAGGATCTAGCCTTTGGCAAGGCGGTCCTTTACTCTGCATTTTGATTGGGCATTCTAAATTTCTATATATTCTAAATTCTTTTCCCACCTCCTTACGTTGGTACTGCTTTGGGGGTTTCTCATAGATATGGAATATGTCGGAGGACCCAATCCCCTCGAAGAACAAGTTACTCTCTTACCTGGTAACGTTCTTTCGATGGGATGGTCTAATGACGTATTCCATATCGCTCCCTCCCTGCCTTCCCCGCTACAGAATTTCTTATGCGATTGCAGCTTACGTTTCCGCAAGGCTTATGTGGTCAGAGTGGCAGAAGATTGGTGCCACACGTTCTGGGGAAAAAATTACAACTGAGGCTACGGGCGTTGTGCGTCCGACTTATACCATCTGGTGATGTCGGCCGTCGGAGGAGGTCCTCGAGGACGGCGTATCGATGTCATCAACGCAGGGCGCAGAAGCCGAAAGATTTTCTGAACCAGCACAGCTGTGGTGATTACTGTCATAGATATGGAATACGTCGTCGGACCATCCCATCGAAAGAACGTTACCAGGTAAGAGAGTAACTTGTTCTTTTGACCTCTGCTATCCCACTTGTGTCAAGGAGGCTAGGACCTGTAACAGATTCGACTATGGTTTTCCATCTATATAGAGTGCTGTAGTATTCGAGCCAGTGTTGTTCAGGAATGTTAATGGCGTTCGTACTGGCACCATCCTCTCAAACGGCCCTCTTCTCTATTTTATAAAAAAAAAAATGTGTTGCTCTACTGCAAAGCCCGTCCCAATTTGAGCCATGCCTGCTTTGTGAACTTTTTTGGGGGTGGGGGGTGGGGGCGGGGGGGTACATTAGCAGTTCTTTAGAAGCCCCTCCTTAAGCGGATCCAAATACAAAGTTTGTCCTGTGGTTTCCCCTGACAAGGTAGCTGGGTTGTGTCCATCGCTCATGGTAATTTATCATCCGACATATGGAATAGTGATTGGATCCCTTAATTTAGGGCTGATACAACATAATTAATATCATTGTTCTTCTGTTTATACCTGCACCATACTTTGCTTTTGGCAATTTCCTCAAATCCTCCCACCATTTGGTGAGCTATGGGCCGTCAACCTTTTTCCAGCTAATTGCAATTCTGTGTTTTGTTGTAGCTTGATAAATTTAGTATTACATTTAGACACAGTAAAAATGTGCACACTTGTTAATGCAAATGTTCAAGTTTCCTCTGCAGAATTGACTATTTTTCACGTAGAAATGTGCAAAATATCCTTAGATTTTCACACATTTTTTCAACCGATTTGTACTGTTTCTACCATCCGTTAGTAAACGTCTGAAAATATTTTTAAATAATATTAAATGACTGACTTATTTTTCTGTTCGCAGCCACATCAAATCCAGTTACGCCAAAGCCACCTTTATTCAACACCCTTCTTTATTCCTTGGTGCCCATCATGGTGATTGCAGTAATCATACTTTTTTCATTCTGGATGTACAGGCATCATAAGTTGGCTTATCCTCCAGTACTTGTACCAACCCAAGTAAGTTGCTCGACACATTTTACTCTTTTGTATGTTTAATTTGGTATGGATTGTTTTCCCTAAATATTTTTCATGTGGACATTAATAACTGCTGATGGTCAAACATTATCAATGTTTTTCTTTGTAGCACTCCAAATCATGTTTACTATCATGAATGATTTTCATAGTCCTTGTCTTGCCCCCTTTTCTTACATACCATTTAAGAAACCAGCAATAACCATCCAAGACTAACATGACCTGGAGCCTTTGTGTCCAGCTCCAAAAATAATTCTCCAGCAGCATTTTATGCACTTACATGTGCAGGTGTGGTGCACACAGTCACACTGTAGACTTCTTAACAACGGTCAGCAGGACTTGAGCCTTTTGGGAAAGTCTTATTTTTTTCTTTTCGTTTTTCTTTTTTTTAAACTTTGTTTAAGTGCTTGACATTACAACAGCGAATCGGGTCAGCAGCATCAAACAGTGATATACAACATGCATCTGCATTAAGTATAGTACCATCATAGGAGGTCAGGCATATCCATTACAAGTGCTCAGCAGTGAACATATGAATAAAGAACCACATCACAATCAAGTATTCAAGTCCACGGCATCAGGCACATTATCCCTCGGCTGCTGCAAGTAATTGCGGAAGGGAGGCCATGTGTCCACAGGTTTTCACTGGATGGGCTCAAGTGATCTCCAGCGCTCCTCCTGATCAGATGCCCATGTAACAGCCCTAGCCATTTCCACACAGAGGGGCATACGGGCCGCAACCACAACAAGAGAATACTTTGCACAGCAAGAATCATACATAAACTAGCCAGTCTCTGGTATCGTGGCTGGAGCCCCTCAAACTTGTGGAACAGACAGGTCAAGGGGCTAGGCTCAACTGTGCAACCAAACATTTCAGATACTGTATTGCAGATCCCACTCCAGAACTCCCACAGTTTCAAGCAGTCCCATATCATGTGTAGATCCCAGCACCTTCTGAGTTACACCTCGGAAACCGGGAAGAGCAGCGTGATGAAAATAAACTAACCCTGGCTGGAGTGTAATGGAACCTGTATAACAGTTTGAATTGTATCAGGCGGAATCTGGAGTTAAGCAAGACAGTGCGGCTCCGTGAGCACAGTCTCGTAGTTTTCATCTGTGATATCCTTACCCAAGTCTGTACCACATGCTATTAAAAGCTTAGTAAGTGTGGTTTATTGCCCAAGTCATGCAGCAGCTCATATATTCTGGTTACCCGGCTACGAGCCGAGGAGCCCTTCAGCACCAGTTCAAGTAGGGGATCATTGTATTTGTATTTGTATTTGTTTTATTTGTATAGCGCGGACCAGGCCCAGGGGCAACCGGGCGCATATCTTAGTGGAACATTACATTATAGGTAGTAGTACATTGCATTACCGGTGGGGCCTGTCGTAGACAATGGTCCCAGCAGATTGCAAACAGAGGATACAGTTGACGTTACACAACATAGATGTACAATTGACGTTACAAATCACGGCAGCGATCAAAGCTAGGTCCCAGATGGCCCGTTCAGACAGAAGAGTGGTTGTTAATGGGATGTAGCTAACCAAAGCTTGGCTTTGTGTTTGAATTGGTTAAAAGTGGGTAGTGTTCTGATCGTGAGTGGTACAGTGTTACATAGCTTGGCTGCCAGGACTTGGAAGCTAGTGCCACCAGCAGAATGAAGCTTGAATCTAGGGACCGCAAGACCTAGGGTTTGTGCAGATCTGAGTGTTCGTGCTGGAGTATATTGCGTGAATCGCAAGGCTAAGTATGAGGGGGCCTGGTGGTTAACACATTTGTATGTGAGCGCCAGTGCTTTCAGGGAGATTCTTTGGGCAACTGAGAGCCAGTTGAGGTTCTTCCTGGTTTCTGAAATGTGGGCAGATCGCGGGATGTTGAGGGCTGCTCCTAGTGGCATTGTTTTGGATTGTCTGAAGTTTAAGATTGCCCTGGTTAGTGCCCTGGTAAAGTGCATTGCAGTAGTCCAATTTGGACATGACCAGGGTCCTGGCCAGGGTAATGCAATTCTGGGCAGTAAGGAAAGGGCGACAGGCTGAGATCACTTTGCAGGTCTATGCCGATGCAGCGGCCACTGCATTGGTTTGTCTGGTGAGCGTCAAGGAGGCGTCCAGATGTATACCCAAAGTTTTGGTGTCTTTAGATACTTTAATCAGATTGCCATCAATGTTAAAGGAGCCGAACAGGTGACTCAATTTGTTGAGTCTCTGTTGCGTGCCTAAAATGAGAAGCTCAGTCTTGTCATTGTTGAGGCACAATTCATGCTGAGCCATCCAGGCTTGTATGACAAGGTAGATGTCATTAAGGGCTTTAGAATCAGCAATGTAGTCACCAGTGATGGGTATGAGTATCTGGGTGTCATCAGCGTAATTCGTGTAGGTGACACCCAGATAGTCAAGCACATCAAATAGAGGTTTGGTGAAAACATTGTAGAGAGTTGGGGAAACACAGGACCCTTGCGGGAGCCCACAAGGGACTGGTGTGGGATCGGCCGATGCAGTAGGGGAGAAAACTCTCATGTGTCTGTTGTCAAGGAATTACCTGATCCAGTTGGATGCATTGTCTGAGAAATGGGCTGCTGACTTCAGGTGCCGACATAGTATTTGGTGATTGACCAAATCAAAGGCAGCTGATAAGTCCAGTAATAGTAGAAGGGCCAGTTTACCGTTATCTTTAAGGTCCTCAATTTGAGTTTTGAGATCAAGTAAATCTGTTTTGGTCCCGTGCTTAGGTCTGAAGCCAGATTGTCTTGATCCGAGGAGGTTATTGGTTTCTAAGTAGTTCTGAATCTGCAGGTAAGCTGCTCTGTCCAGTATTTTGAGAAGGAACGGTACGGTGGTGATTGGTCTGTAGTTGGTGTTTCAGAGTCTAGAGTCGTTTTTTTTAGGAGAGGGATAACCCACGCGTCCTTTAAGTTGTTGGGTACCGTGCCCGTTCGGAATGAGGAGTTAATGAAGGTGGTTATGAAAGGAGCGAGGTCATGTGCTGCTTCCTTGATGGTAGGTGCTGGGCAGGAGTCACCTTGGCAGTTAGAGGGTTTTAAATTGCGAATGATGTTTTCGACCTCAAGGATGGTGAGTGGGGTTAAGCTAAAGGGGGAGTGAGTAAATGAGGCCATCAGAGTGTGGGACGGTTTAGTCGGGGGGTTGGTGAGTAGGGTGGTTTGTTTGGCATCAATTTTAGATTGCAAGGTGGTGATTTTGTTAAGGAGAGCGTTTTGGATGATGTTGCACCATTTACTGTCTTTGGTGCAGGTGTCCGGCGCGGGGGATGGGGATTTCAATTCTTTAAGGATTTTAAATAGCTCCTTAGTATTGGATTCCGCTTGTACGATGCGTTGGTTATAGGTGTCCTTTTTGGCTTGTAGGATTGCTTCCTTGTAGGTGTGGGTGGCGATGATGAGGCGATCTTTTAGAGTCACATGGGTGGCTCTTCCAAAGTGATTCAGCCTTGCGCTTTTCTTTGCGTAAGGTTCTTAGCTGCGGGGTGAACCAGGAGTTAAAGTGGGCTTGTTTGGCTATCCGTAATTTGAGCGGTGCTATATTGTCAATGGCTTTGAGCAGTGTTTGATTGAATGTGTCTACTAGAACTGTGGGGTCGTTATGTTGGGACACGCATTTATTCAGGATGGGAAGGATGAGGGGGAGGAGTTTATCCTTGGTGATGTCTTTTTTATTCCTTATGGGAATGGTTGGAGCTATCATAGGAGTGGTGTGAGGGCTGGTCGCTGGTCAGTGGAAGATGATGATGTGGTGGTCAGACCAGGCACAAGCGTGGTTGGAGCTTATGGATGTGTTGCAGTTAAGGTCCGTAATCCAATCAAGCATCCTGCCCTTAATATGGGTAGGTTCGTCAATGCGTTGATGGAAGCCAAAATTAGCTAGTGTAGTAGCTACTTCGGAGGCTAAGTGATCCTTGGTGATCATCTGGGGGTTATGCAGGGCATTCTGCCCCTGTAGCATGGATTGCGCGTCTCAGGCCAGCATACTGCAGCCAGCTGGAGGGGAGCTACTTTATGGGTCCCGGAAATTCACACCATTACACTATGGATCCCATGTCATAAACCTCACCCAGCGTGGCGCATACCTACCGTGCCCAGTTGTCTGTGGGCCCCTTGCCTATTTGGGGGAATGTTGGGAGGCAATTCCAAAGAGGAAGGCCCCATGCAATGGAGGGGGTTATCCACCTGCTCCCATATCTTGCCCCACGCAAGTGCAGTCACACCGACGGGATCAACCAGGGCAGCTCTGAGTGGCAGCAGCACCAGCGATCTCACGTCGCGCATTCCGGCCGAGAGCCTCTCTATCTTGACATGTGGGGGCGGGGGGTTTGTTGCTGCACCAGTACACTGCAAATTGTGCCTGAGCAGCAATCCAGTATTTAACGAAATCTGGGACAGCCAGGACTTGTTTCCCACTTGAGTCTAGCTGCACCCGAGTGCCACATAAAGTTGTTGATTTCGCTTCTCATTGTATATAAAGAGCTCAGCGCCCGGCCAAATTGGAGCATTCAAGAAATAATACAGCCGTTTAGGCAACACAACCATTTTCAAGAGTGCCACTCTGCCCACAATAGTAAGGGGACGTTTTGCCAGTTATGCAACGTGTGCGCGAGCTGTAACATGTGTCTGCCATAGTTGCGGTCATATAGAGAGGCCTGCTGTCGTGTCACAATGACACCCAGATATTTAACCTCCTGAGGTGCCCAAGCAAATCCCATCATGTCCCGAGGCGCAACAGTGGAATCTGTCAGCAGGAAGAGTTTGGATTAGAGCAGTTCAATTTCAGGCCAGACAGGGTGCCAAAGGCAAGGATATCATGTAGAATCGGTGTTGGATAGATCTTCGGGTCTCGCACAAACAGTGAAGTATCATCTGCATATAGCGAGATGATCTCTGGTTTGCCCGTCAGCATGATCCCTCTGTTAGAGTGTCTATGCCAGATCAAGTCGGCAAGAGGTTCCATCACGGTGGCAAAGATCAAGGGCGAGAACATGCAGCCCTGCCGATTCTCCCTATAGAGATGGGAATAGGATCCGAGAGCTGCCCATTAGTGCAGATGCTGGCAATTGGAAGTGGATAGAGCAACCCCACCCAGGAGATAAAGTGCGCACTGAAATTGCACCTTACAAGCACCGTCCCAAGAAATCTCCAGGTCACTGAGTCGAAGGCCTTCTGGATATCAAGCATAGCCTCCACAGCCTGCACACCAGGGTCCATCTGAGCCTGGATGTTGAAAAGGCGTCTCTTGTTCAAAGCTGTGGAGCAGCCGGAATGAAACTAGACTGGTCTAGGTGGACAATGACATGTACAGAGCGAGACGGAGGGCCAATACCTTAGTGACTATCTTCACATCAGACTTGGTTAGGGACAAAGGCCGATAAGCTGGCGACTAGCTGTGCCTCTTATCGGGTTTGAGCAATGCCATAATGACTGCCTTTCGTTGTGTAGGAGGGAGAACCCCTAGTGTGCATGACTCTTCCCAAAGAGTGGCCAGGTGTGGGACTAGGAGAGATTTAAAGTATTTATAAAACTCCATCGTCAGACCAGGGTGCTTTACCGGACGGAAGAGCATCAATAGCCTGTTATGTATCGTCCCTGGGCAATGGACCATCTAGCGTCTCCTTCGCCTCGACGGACAGAATGGAGAGTGGCAGACCCTCTAGGAAGGATTCAACCTCTGGGACAGATCTCTCATCAGAGTTTGCGTAGAAAGAGTGGAACGCCCGATTCACATCAGATGTCGAGTGCACCAGAGCACCGGATCTGTCATAGATCGCCAGAATGTGTTGGCTTCCTCACTCCACACGCACCACTCTGGCTAGAAGTCTGCCAGGCTCTCACCCTCGCCATACCTCCTTGCCACTCCAGGGTCGTCTAACAACTTTCATTCTCTGTCTGCATGTTCCCTGAAGTTATCAAGATCCTTTTTAATGTTGCAAAGCGTGACGGTGCTGAAGCAGTTGTGTACTGCGTCTCGAGTCAACTAAGGGTATCTTCGCATACTTTGATATTTCGACGCATCGCTTTGATCAGGCCACATTACTTAGCCATGGCCATGCCTCTGATATATGCCTTGAAGGCATCCCATAGGCTAGCGTGGGCTTCCACCGAGCTGTATTGATCATAA
The DNA here is from genome assembly GCF_040938575.1 of Ambystoma mexicanum. NCBI lineage: Eukaryota > Metazoa > Chordata > Amphibia > Caudata > Ambystomatidae > Ambystoma > Ambystoma mexicanum. The sequence goes on along the minus strand of NC_090931.1, from coordinate 1,139,226,023 downwards.
ATTATTCCTCTACGCATTTCTCCATCTCTGCCCAAAACACCAGATCTGTCAGCGCCAATGGCTTGAGTCTCCACGGCTGTCTCTCCCCAAAGTCGCCCCCATGCAAGTGACATTGTAACATGAGTGGTCAGAGAAGGTTCTGGACAAAATACCAGCCCCTTTTGATGTTGCAGGTGAGAGTATCGGATATCAACCACATGTCAATGCAGGAGCGTGAGTCATGGACCGTGGAATAGGAGTATGCACAAGTTGAGGGGTGCAGTAGCCTCCAGGCGTCCACCATACCTAGTCTAGTCTGGCCTTCAATTATCGAATGTGCAGCCCTGGACGGCTGATGGGCCCTACACCCCGATCTGTCAAGATTGGTGTTCATAATTGTTCAAATCCCCCCCACAGTATGGGCACTAGGGTACAGTGCCAACAAGTCCGTGACCTAGGATTAAAAGTCTGTGTCGTTGTTGTTTGGGCCGTATATGTTCATCATAACTATTTCCTGGCCCATTAGTACCCCATGTGTTAGAACATAGTGGCCCATCTGGTCTAAATGTGACGATTTGTGTACATATGGAACAGTTCTATGAATAAGAGTCATGACCCCATGGCTTTTAGAGGAGTAGGCCGTGTAGTGGCGTTGTGTGCCCCAGGACTTAACAAGCATGTCACATCCCCTTGCCAGTGCATGTCTCTCCTGCATAAAGAGAACCTGAATTCCATGCCGTTAGACGTACAGTTGGAGCTTGCGCATCTTCAGTGTGTTGCCCAGTCCAGCACATTACAGCTCACGAAGCCCAGAGTGTTATCCGCCATCTAATCTGCGCTCCAAGCTGGTCTCCAGCACAGTGTGCAGAATATGAGCATCCCGCAGAGCTAGGACTATAGGGATACTGCTGAACTGCTAACCTAACACACATGTGAAGCACATTTTGTTCATCTCGCCCCATCTCCCCGACTCTTCCCCACCCCACCCCATCCCTCTCCCAATCGGAGGAATGAATACCCCCACCCCAAAGCCAACCAACCTAACAATCGTTGCAGTTTTGCATGGGGGGGGGGGCAGCATGCCCGGTTCAGCCCGGCCTATATCACAACAGATCGTTACAAGTTTAATACAAGTGTACAGTGCATTTACGGCTTATTAAAATGAACTTGTAACAGAACAAATGCCAAGTATATTTTGCAAGCGGTAGCGCCGCAATGAGTTCCAGAACCAATTCCCCAACAAACGATTACATGGGACATCTGAGTAATTCTGGCGTATAGGAGTCGTCCAGGGAAATGGTCCGCCAAGAATTTCACAGCCTCCTCAGGTATTGTGAAAAAGTTTACCTTCCCAGCATGTTCGACCCTGAGCTTGGCCGAGTACATCATAGCATACCTGACCCTCTTCTTTACAGCCAGGAAGGATTTATGCTCCTTCTGTACTGCAATCGAAAAATCAGGGTATAGGTGGATCCTGCTGGAGCTCTCCCTTCGCCCTGGCTACCCTCAGCAAGGCATCCCTGTCGCGATAGTTAAAAACCCGAGCGAGTATTGGGCGTGGGTGGGGCCCTGGCTTGGGAGCCAGAACGGTGAGCACACTCGATACCAAATTGTGGCGAACTTTAAGACTATCCAGCAGGGTTAGCAAAGTATGTTCAACAAAGTCTTCGATGGGGCCGTCTAGATTGTTCTCCGGTATGCCATTGATGCGTAGGTTGTTGCGTCTCGAGCAAGACTCAAGGTCTTCGTTTTTCCTACTGATGGACTGCTCCTGCCTAGTGAGTGAGGAAACATCTGCCCTCAATGCCATAATGTCGTCTTCTGTTGTCCCCACTCTATTCTCGACCTAGGCAACGCTTGCATCGGTCTTCTCCAGTCAAGACTTTATAGTGCTGATGGTGCAACTCATGCCATCTAGCTTGGAATGTAGGGCTGTAAATCCCTCACGCCTATGATCCATCATGCACTGCAATTCCATAGGCTCCTCCAGTGCCAAAGGCTTGCCACCATCCCCCTTGGCTCCTCCCTGGATTTTAGGTGCAGCCTTAGTATATATGTTTCTGATGCTTGTTAATCTGCTGAGAATCACATGCTGTGCATATAGTCCGACATCTAGTGGTAATCTCAGGGTATTGCATCTTTCTTTCGAGGATCGCCAGGGGACGCCGACATGGGTGTGACTGTAACACTGTCCGTGACTGTAACTGTCCCTACCGTGACGTGTAGTTATACCCAAAATCCCTCACGCGTCGAGGTCCTGCTGATTGTTTTTTTTCCGGCCAACTAGTTGGTCGCCTTATGCGGAGCTCGTCAGAGTTGATATTGTATAGTAATTATTCGTTACAACGTCGCAAATCCCTACGCCGACAACATCCAACTGCTGTTTCGGCGACTGGTGCATTGATAGACATCTGTTGACCGCGTGGCCTCGGCCCTTAGTTCACACCCTTACAGTAGGGAGAGTGGGGTCCTGGGTTGATTCTTTTTCATGAGAATGCATTTCCTCTTCCCTCTTTCCTTTTCTAGTCTGGCTGCCGCTTTCCGCCTGCTAAGGAGAGGACTCCATTTAAGATTTGTCTGTCTTGCAACGGAAAATACCCCTGGAAGGACACCCTTTGCAAATGCAATAGGTGCTTGCCTCGTGACCACGACGATCGATCCTGTAAGTCTTAAACTCTTTCGTCCAAGGACGTTAAAGTGGTTTTCCAGTTGGCGTCGTCTCCTCGGATGACGAGGACTCTAGCAGTCGCCATGGCTATGATCTGGAGGCCATAGACCTTTCAGCGGAACCGTCCGGTTCCCATGTGCCCGGTCCCGACAGGCAGACCGCCGGTACTGCTATGGGGAGTTCACACCCCAGCGACAGGGGCACACATGCACCACCCAAGGATAAAGCATACAACCCCGCGAGCTTCCTCGTCAGATACGTCAAAGAAGCACCAGATGCCAACAGGCCCGCCAAAGACTTCGGTGCCTGCCGAACCTCACAGTCCGGGGCCCTCCCTGCATCCGTCCACTCATTCGGGCGTATCATCTAAAATGTACACGAGTGGCGACACACCGTCTAAGAGCGCGTTGGCTCCAAACGTTTTGGCAGAGCCAGTAACTGCAATGACACCTACAGGCATGTCGAAATCCCTTATACAACCGCTGAAAATATGTGAGTCTAGCGGCTATCGTTTCGGATGCCTAAAAGCACTCCCTCACTTTGAGAGGAGTACTCCGAAAGCCCCCAGCCCCTCTCTAGGGCTTTAGCTAATAAATAACCTCCCTCTAGAGAGCCTTTGCCTCCGCCAGACACCTCTGCTTCATCCCTGTGGACCAGAGATATGTTTGAAAATTACATGGACAAAATGTCACAATTTATAGACTTTTCTGAAAGGTTCATTACTCCCAAGAGACCTAGGGTGGAGGACTCCTGCCCCATTTTAGCAAGGCTGCAAAAGCTTCCAACACAAACACACCAGGAAGAAGTATGAGGTTTCTGAGCCAGAGGAGACATAAGAGGATCCCTATAGTCATGAGGACAATCCTTTTGGGCCGGACACAACTGACCAGTGCCCAGATTGGAGACAAGATCAGCCAGCAGACGAAGCACCTTGGCTTTCACTCACTCCAACTCCTGACCCAGACGTTATTTGTCTGGACCCGCCCTCCTCGCCTCAACAGAGGCAGCCATCACCCATTGACGACCAAATGGCTTTCAATGCCATCCTAAAGAGGGCCGCAGACAACTTCCAGATCGCCACTCAAGAAGCAGTTTAGGACTCTGATTTTGTTGAGGGCATTCTAAAGGAAAAACCTCCCACAAGCCAAGCTATTCCCCTGCTGAAGTCCATTGAGGCACTTGCACCTTCCTTACTGTCCCCTTCCCTTACCAGGGCTGTCAACCCTTGGTTGAGAAACTGTTTTATCCCTCTCTATCTGACCCTGTGTACATTCGGGGGCATGCCACACCAGACTCCGTGGTTGTTGCAACTACAAGGAAGAGGGTTGGGGTGCCACTGTCTACTGCAGAGGCTCCCCCCACAAAGACTGCACTGAGCTCTGTCTTGTCGATCGCATCACCACGTCAGCGGCATATTCTACCAGAATTGCAAATAATACTACTCTTCTCACGAGTTAAGCGGTGTGCAGTGGAACGTGCTTCAAGAAGGCCTCCAAAAGCTCCCTGAACCTGCGCGACCATGCCTACTGGCGGTCATCTCTGAGGGAAGGCAAGTGACCCACAACATCCTTAAAAACATGGTAGATGCTGCTGAGACTGCGGGATGCACATTGGCACAGGGTACTCTCCTCAAGAGGCACGCCTGGCTAAAAATTCAGGTTTTGAGCTAGATACACAGGTCTCCTTGATAAACAAGCCTGTGGAAGAGTCTAACTTGTTCTGTAAGGCTGTGGATGACGGCTTGGAAATTGCAAAAAAAGAGCATGAGACCCTCAAATCTCTCAACCAAATCACAGCCAAACCTTTTCAACAGCGGTGGGGTGCTAACTCGCACCATTCCTTTCGGAGTCAGTCCTTCTCCCGATCTCCACACAGGCAGTATGGCACAGGAGGTACCCCATGGTCCTCCTGACAAGGTTCAGCACAGAGGCAAGGGTAGAGGCAGAAACTCCACCCCAAGAGGCTCCCCGGCCTCAACATGAAAATGACTCGCCAGTCCGGGTCCCCTCCAATACCTCCCCAGTCAGGGGACGTTAAACATAATTTATTTACACATGAGAAGGGGTCACATCAGACCAGTGGGTGCTCAAGACAGTCAACCACGGTTATTGTATCGATTGCCACCAGCCACCGCGATACCATTCTCCAAAGAGCAGACGCCTATCACCAGCACACCTGCAAATCCTGCTGGAAGAGGTGCAAATCCTTCAGGAAAAGGGCGCCATAGAAATCGTCCCCATTCATCAGGTAAACAAGGGTATTTATTCAGTGTATTTCCTTGTACCCAAAAAGAATCTCACCATGCGCCCTGTGTTAGACTTGCGCCCAGCGAACAAATATGTCAAACCGCAAAAGTTCCAAATGCCAACATTGCAGGAAGTAATCCTACTGCTGGTGCAGGGGGGAGTACATGGCATCATTGGATATAAAAGATGAATTCTTTCATGTTTCAATGTTGCTAGCGCACAGAAAGTGCCTTAGGTACATGATAGAGAACAAGCACTATCAGTTCAAGGTCCTTCCCTTTGGCATTGCCTCAACACCACAGGTGTTCACAAAGGTACTGGCGGTAGTAGCTGCTCACCTGCAGAGGCAGGCCATCCCAGTCCACCCTTCACAGACTGGGGCTTCTCGGAGATCGACCTATTCGCAACTCTGCAGAAGGCACAATACCCAGATTACGCCTCCAGATACCTGCATAACCGCTCCAAGGGGAACGGTCTCTGGCTAACCTGGCCAGGGAAATGTTTCTATGCTCCTCCCCCCCCCCCCGACTACCCTGCTCAACAAGATAAGTGCAAATGATGCACCAAGAACCAGTTACGATGATTCTGGTGGCCCTGATGTGGGCCCGCCAACCTTGGTTCTCCCATCTCATTGCAATGTCAGTCTCTCCTCCCAGGAAACTGCCATGCCCCTACAACATGCTGTCACAAGACAGTGGGGAAACACTTAATCTATTCCCTTAAACTCTCAATTTAGCAGCCTGCCTTCTGAGGTCATAGTTAAGGCACCTCCAATTCCCTCAGAGATGTATGGATATACTAAGGGGAGCACAAAGATCCAACACCAGACACTGCTACTCCAACAAATGGAAGCGTTTTGTCATCTGCTGCAATGGCAAGAACATCAATCCTATTGAATGCACACCTAAACATTTTGTCTTGTACTTAACTCACCTACTAGATTCAGGCTTAGTTTTCAATTCCCTAAAAGTGTACTTAGCTGCACTTTCAGCATACACCACGTCCCAGAAGAAGGCCTCGTGGTGGAAAATTCCAGTGATAAAGGCTTTTCTGGAGGGGGTAAAGAGAATTCATCCCAGTTTCCAACCCAGCTCCCGGATGGGACCTGAACGTTGTACTTACTAGACTAATGGGACCTCCCTTTGAACCTATGCATAAGGCTAGCATTAAAGCACACCCCCTACAAGACCGCCTTCTTGGTGGCAATCGCATCAATAAGGAGAGTTAGTGAACTGCAAGCACTTTCAGTACAAGACCCATTTGTTACAATTAACAAAGATCGGTGGTCCTGCGCACTCACCCACGATTTGTGGCTAAATTTATTTCAAATTTCCATGTGAACAGTCTATAGAACTACCCACCTTTTTCCAAAACCCCACTAATGTGGAAGAAGGAAGCCTCCACACACTAGATGTGAGGAGAGGAGTGATTTATTACCTGGAAAAGTCAAGAACACTAAGAAACACAAACCAGTTTTTCGTTTCAGTGGCAGCTGGTAGAGAAGGGGGCCCTGTCTCTAAATCAGCTATTTCACAGTGGATAGTGAACTACATCACACTGTGCTACACTCTTGCCAAGAGAGATCTGCCCCTCACGTCTAGAGCACATTCTACTCTGGGTACAGGGGCTATAGCATTCATTGCAAATGTTCCTCTTGAGTCCATATGTAAAGCGGCAATCTGGAGTTCTGCACACACCTTTACACAACATGATTGCCTAGATGCACATTCTGGGTCTGATTCTCAGGTGGGGAAGCGGTGCTATCTTTGCTACTGTTCCTTCACATATCCCACCATCTCTGGGTACTGCTCGCTAGTCTATGCACAGCATGTGATTCTAAGCATATTAATAAGCGTCGGAAGACATGCATTATTTACGCTACTAGCATTTCTGATGATTGTATCTGCTTAGATTCACATGCACCCACCCTTCCTCCCCTGATGAAGTAGAAGGAACACTTCTCGCTCTGTACTCGCTCACGCTGGTCATGAGGCTTCCACACGGTAGAAAAGAACACAATCGGAGGGACCTCGATGCATGAGGGATTTTGGGTACACTACACGTCATGTTAAGGATAGTGTTAGTCACACCCATGTCGACGCCCCCTTTCGATCCTCGAAAGAAAGATGCAATTCTCCGCGATTACCACTAGACTATATGCACAGCATGTGAATCTAAGCAGATACAATCATTAGAAATGCTACTACGGTAAATAATGCATGTTTTGTTGAACTTTGTTTCTTGCCCCCTCCCTTGGCCATGATAGCATGGCAGTACACCAGGAGGGGTCCCAGGGAATGTGCGAGAAGAAGGCTACACAAGGATCAACAAGATGTGACTCTCCCTGCCAGGGATGCGTGGGGTGATGTGGCCGCAGCAATCTCGCAAGGTTGCCCTGATATGGCGTATAGTGGCCTTTTTAAATGTGCTCGGGAGCCAGTGCAAATACGGTCCCTTCCAGAAGTAATAGTTCATAATAATGGCAGACAGACCTGGGACATGAGGGGTGATGTGTCAGCAAGGGAAGGCGGAGACCAGCGAAAGAGAAGATGTTCCGAGCGGCAGCCAGATCCCACTCAGTCACGCCCTGCAGCTGCTACCTTCAATCAAGGAGTTTTCCAACCGCCGGTGACTGCAAGGCAGTTAAAGTGTCGTCTGAGTGTACAAAGCGGAAGGAGCACCGGGAGGGACCTCGGGGGGGCACCTATGGTGTGTCCACAGCCAACAGGACAGGCACCCCTGAGTAAACCAAATAGGGAGGGGGCCTTGCAGCTCCTCAATCAATGCAGGGGACAGGAGGTCGCTGCAGCGCGGTGTGCACTCACTGCAGCTGATGCCATCGGGGTATGCGCCCAGGCACCACGGAGCACGGACCTATCACCCATCCAGGGCCAGAGGCAGGGCAGCTGTCAGTAAAGCTGCAGCAGGGGTAGTCCGATCATAGAGCCCGGGCACACATCCAAGTGCCTGCTGGAAGCAGCCGCAGCTAGGAGTAAGGGCAGGCGTCACAGGCCGGGAGGAGCCAGACGACCCTCAATGTTTTATCCTCATACAGGGCAATTCCAAAAAGGGAGAGCTGCAACAAAGCCCCTTCATGTAGAACTGGGCGAGTGCAGAACTCCCAGGATTCACTGAAGATCCCAGCACTCTGAGATCTGAACAGGAATTAAAAAAAACCCTTGGTCTTTGCTGGCAGGATCACACCTGAGCTGAGCTCTGCGATCTGTGCAGATGTCCGGCAGGCTGATGAGGTGTGGGAGCCTCCGCCACTCACAACAGAGGGCAGCCTACGACACCGTGCCTCGGTGGCCCGGCATTGAGGTGTTTCCACCCTCCTAGGCCCTCGCAGTAGCCGTGTCGCGCACCACAAGGGTCGGCCCAGCGTCAGTGAAGGCAAGCGAATAGCAGGTAGAGGATGGGCCAGGGCGCAAGGAACTGTTACGCTCACCTGACTCCCACGGAGGCGCTGGCCTGGTTAGCGCTGCTGTGACCTCTAAGGTGATGCGCAGTGTTCGGAAGACAGACTGGACCGGGCCCCCAAATCTGGCTTGTCTGGCTCGCAGAAGTATCCTTCTTAGGGTCTGGAAGGACGAGCTCTCCATCCTGCTTCTGATGCAGGGGCGCGTTGGTGTCCAGTTACTTCACTGGATTTTCGGATTGGTGAGAACCAAACTTGCTTGGCTTCCAGGTAAGTTTTTTGATAAGCGGTTCCCCTTGTGTCCATGCATTAATGTACTAATGCTAGTGTCTTTTTCCCCATAGGGGCCGGGGTACGGAATGCCGGGGAACAGGCACCGACCCGAGATGAGAGGTGAAATCCTTGTAGAAATCAGGTAAGTCTTTAATGAGCGTTTTTTGGTAATGTCTTATCATTCGCTCATTAACGCTGATGTCTCTTTTTCCCCTTGGGGGCCGGGGTCCGGAAATGCCAGAATGCCGCGCGGACCCGAAATGAAGAGGGAATGAATCAACAGGTAAGTCTTAACATGGAGATTTAGCTTTCCTTATTCCCTTCCCTCTCTCACCTTTTGTTATGGTCTTTTTCTCCCTAGGCGCTGGGGCTTGACTGCGAATCCGGATGATCGCTGCTGAACATGGAGGCGCTCTGTAAAGGTGAGTGGAATGCGGCGCTGCAGCGATCGACGCGATGAGCTTTTAAATTAAAGTCTTCCTTTTCAGGATTGTCGGCGAGATGTCTCTGGGATGCAGATTTAGCAGGTAAGGACTTTTCCTTCTTCTGTTCTCTTCTTCTCTTCCTTTGCAGGTGATCCAGGATGCTGGCAGGCGTGGCAGAAGTCAGGATGCAGGAGCAGACACGGTGAGCGTCCAGCTGCTAGATGCAGAACAACGCGAAGCACGTGTGGCTGTTCGGGTGGGGTTTAAATAGCCTTGGAAGAAGTTCCAGGTATGTATCCTTCCCCGACCACGCTCGGATGGTAAATTAGTCCCACAGGTAAAGTAGTTCCTTTCAGGCCTCAGAGGCTGGGATCCTGCAGCATGGTCTGCATCAGGTAAGTGCACCCAAGCATTCCCATAATGAGCCTGGCGCCGTCTTTTATGAGCCTGGCGCCATAGGCGCCAGGACACTGTCCAAAGGGCCCCTATATGGGGTTGCTGGGTCCTTCCTTGGGGACTGGATGTCCGCTTTTGGAGACGCCGGGCTTGAACCGGCTCCCCGGGAGCGGGCATCATGACAGGAACCCCGACAAGGATTCCAAGTAGACTGACCCTCAGTCTCGTGAACCAGCAGGGGCCGTCGGCCCCACCGGACCCAGGAGCCAATCAGATCAGGCCCCCACCATGGGAGCAGCAAGCGCCAGCGGGTACCACGTTGCAGACTCGACCAGGACTGATCCCGTCATGGGACCACAGAGGAACCCCCCACCCTCGTCAAGCAGCCCCTCAGGGCAGGCTCTGCAGTGCGTGCGGCCTCCGGTCCAGCTTCGGCAGTGCCCAGTTGTTGAGTCTGTGGTGCCGGGTGGTTGGTGGGCCGGGCACCAGCAACCTAAGCACAAGGCAGGCCCCCAGCAGAGTCGCTGCTAGCAGGAGTGCTGCACCAAAGGCTCCGCAGCACCGCTGGGGCCAGCAGTACCGTTGGGTGTGAAAGGCGAGCAGAGTGGGCCTAGTGGCAGCAGCAGTATGCTCCAGCAGGAGCATGGTGTAACAGCAGGCCAGTCGTAGCACAGCCAGCAGAATCCACCGAGCCGGAGCAAATATGTTCTGCCGTATAATCTGCTCCTTAATGTTCACAGCATTCACTCACAAAAGGAGGATTGCATCGTGAAGAGGTCCCGGGCTGCAAAGCCTACCACTTAGGTGGCCATCTTCGTCGAGTGCAACAGCGCCTCCCCTGCTTTCTGTTTTGAATATTCTTTTTCCTCCAAGCCATTCCCTGATGCTTTGAAAATCGCTTTCTTGCTTCTTCAGTTGCGGGCCACTGGTTCCAGCATTTAGACCCCCACTCCTTGTGTTTTGAGGGCTTGGGCCTTGAACATTGTTGAGACAGCAGCTTATACTGTAATGTGCTCTGTGTCCACTCGCCAGCCGCGCTGGTGGGAGGATCGGTTTTCCTGCACTCCTCCACCATATCTAAGAGGTCATCAAAGTAAAGAAGGCTGGTGAGGGCATGTTCTATCAAGGCACTTTAGCCCGTTTTGACAAGGTCTGGAGTCCTCAACGCAGCATGGTGGTAGCATGAGGAGTGGCCTTTCTCCTCAACTTTTACATTACTAGCTGGAACACACCATGATTCTTTGCTCACATTAGTACCATCAGAACAGAATACTGACGTGTGATGGTCCACACTACATTACCTGCTGCATTAGTATTCATGCAACATCACATGCATGTTAGTAACCATGCTTTAATGAATCATGTAGAGAATGTAGCACTTGGAGTTCTTGTCCCAGCTTGTGTCCTGTTTTTGTCAAGAGCAGGGCTTCCTCTGTGCTACTCTGTCTGAAAGAAAGGGCTATTACTGCATAGCTATGGTGTTCCTGTCACACTTCATTCATATATGCCCTTTTTCTGCCTCTACACATTGCCACTATCCCTTTAATCAGGTGGTGGGTCCCTCCCCAAGTGGGTGGGTGTGCTGTCCGATTCGCCATGGTTGCCTTGCTGTTGCTGTACCACAAGCTACAGTCTCTGCACCGGCTTTCGTATTTGTCATTTATATAGCGTCTTACACCAAGGCGCTGTACAAGACCAATTTTCAGTACACTTGAATGAAGAAAATAATATAATAGAGAAATATTAAATGACTACAATGAAACTAAAATACAGTTAAGATTGAAGTAACAATGTTTTCAGAACAGCACGGAAAGTAGAATAGTGTGAATAGACTGCAAACAAAGGGGAAGAGCATTCCAATAGAGAGGAACCAACAATGAAAAAGAGCGGAACCGTGAAGAAGCACGTGGAGGACTGGGTACAATTAGAAGAAAGTGGCATTGACAGTAAAGAGAACGAGATGGAACATAAGAAAAGAAGAGAGGGAAGATAAATGGGAGAAAAACCATAGAAGGACTTGAATACTATACAGACAAAGTTGAATTTCAGTTGTGAGTGGAAAGATAGCCATCGAAGAGAGGGCAGAGAGCCAAAAATTGAGCCAGGAGTAGAAAAGGAATACAAGAGACGAATAGAGGAATTAAAAGCAGACTTTGGAGGCGCTAAGAGAGACTGGGAGACCAAAGAGAAGTACAGAGCAGTAGAATAGTCTTGAAATAATTAAGGAAGAGATTAGAGGCTTAGTGGCACTGAAAGTTACAAGGTATAACTTTACGAATATTGAAAAGATGGAAATGACAGGAGCAAGAAGTAATAGAAATGTGATGAGCTAAAGAAAGATTAGTGTCAAGATGGAAGCCAAGATTGCAGGCAGTAAGAGAAAAAGGCAGATTGGAAGGAGAGAATAAAACAAAGGGAGGAGGAACGGGCAAAGGGATAGTATTTTCTGGGAAAAAGAACTTCAGATTTAGAGGGATTGAGGACAGGAAAGTGGTCGGACATCCAGGTTTTGATAGCAGAGAGACATGCTAAGAGATTCATGTGTCTAGTAGGTGTGAAAGAAGAGATAGAAATAGTTAGGTGTCATCAGCATAAAAAAGATGAGATGTTAGCCAAAGGAGAAAAGTAAAGAGAGAAGAGAAATGGGCCAAGAACAGACCCTTGTGGAACACTGTGCGAAAGAGGAAGATACTGAGTAGGTGCAGTTTGATAGATAGGATTGAAACCATGCAAATACAGAACCAAAAACCCAAGAGGAAAGGGATTGGAGAAGTGGTGTGATCCACTGTGTAAAAGGTAGCGGATAGATCCAAGAGTGTAAGAATAGAAGAGTGTTTAGCATAGTGAGCAGCAAGAAGAGTCGCAGACCGAAAGAAGAGCCGTTTCAGTGGAGTGAAGGGGTCAACAACCAGACTATAAACGAGGTAAGATAGAATTAAGGGTGACAAAGGAAGAAAAAGGGGAGTAAACAAGACATTCCAACAATCTGGAAAGGTAAGGAAGGAGAGGGGTGAGACGAAAATTAGAAAGAATAGCAGGGTCCAAAGAAGGTTTTTTTATGAAAGGAAGAATAATGCCATGGGAAAAAACCAGTTATGAGAGAAATATTAAGACTAGTAATATAAGAAATCAGTGAGAGATATATTTTAGGAATAAGGTTAGAGGGAACAGGATATTTGGGAAAAGCAGTAGGATGAAACCCGCAAGATAAGCAAAGAGTTATCGGAATTAGATAGGTGAGAAGGAAGAAAGAACCATAGTAGATGGAGGGTAAGCAGGGCACGAAGACGGCAGTGAAGTAAGGGAAATAGAAGAACAAAGAGAATCCACTTTAGAAGTGAAGAAGTTAGCAAAGTCAGATGCAGTAAGCATTGAAGAGAGAATTATCAGGGGGAGTCAGTAGACTAGAAAGGGATTGGAAGAGACACCGGGGGTGGGATGATTGAGAGTGCAAGAGATCAGAGTAGTAGAGACGTTTTTAGAAGAGAGTGCATTGTCATGCAAAGTATAAGAAGAGAATGACACACCATCTGATATAGAAGAGATTTATGCCAGCGATGCTCCAAGTGACGGTAGACCTGGAAGTGAACATAAAAGAGCCAGATTCAGAGATGTAGGGAGGGGAGAGAGACCGTAAGAATCAATGATGGCAAGAATGGAGGGCTTCCCCATAGTTGCCCTGCTGCAACCGTTACAACAGACTTCTCTATATGCGCCCGCTGGATTCTGCATTCTAGAGGGGGAATCTCCCTGAACTCCCCTCTCCGGCACTTACCTCTGTGGTGCATGGGGCCAAAGAGATGTCTTCATGGGGCGTAGCAGCTGGCGTGTGCCCAGTATTCGCGGAATATCTGCACTCTGCTTACTTCCTCGTTGGCGTCTTGAGCGCAATCATTGTGCTTGTCTGCCTGCTGATGTCAGCAAGATGGCTGCTGCTCAGTGGCTGTGATGCATGCCTGGGGCATGTAGTCCGTGCTTCCTTGTCCCAGTTGGCTTTTCTGGTCCTGGCTACTGCTGCATAGTGTGCCCTGCTGAAGGGACATGTCAGCAGGCGTGTGGGCATGAGAGCCTTCCATGTTATAATTATAATTGTTATGTTTATAGCACGCTTAATACTGGAGACCAGTTTCTAAGCACGAGACCGGGATTTGAACCTCTGTTGCTATGTGTTGTCTTGCTTCCAAGATAAATAAAATTGCCCCTTAGCTATCCTCCCGGTTGTGGAACCCTGACCCTGGCCCTAATTATAAATTATTTGAGCCACCTGTAGTTCTCTTGCCTGCCTGCTACTGACACATTTACTTCTTTGGAGGGGTCAGCTGTCCCGAAGTGATTCTCGTGGTCTTAGTAAACAAGCTACCGGTGGTGACCCTGTGGTTTTATTCAAGATTTCCAATCAGTAGTTAATTCCAAGAGTTGTCCCACAATACCCCCTACGAGGACAGACACCAGGATCTTTCCTGAGGTACCTGTTGCAGAGCTAAAGTGTAGCACTCTTACCACTTAAAGTCAACTGGGGCTAGACAAGGAACCACATTTCTGAAGGCCATCTACCTATCCATGCTTATGCCAAGGTTCCCTGTGTTCCTTCTGGTCTATTGACAGGGTCTTGGCACAAGGTCTTGGTTATTTACTTTTTTTTTTAAGTGGGCAGGGTAATGAAAGTTTACTTCCACGAAATGGCAGACTGCAGTGAAGACCGGAAATCTCTTTTTGCATACTCCTATCACACAAGTCACAATCAGAGTGACAAACTAGGGTGCACCGCTGTGCTCAAAGTTCTGCATTGGGTAGAGACTCATTTGGAGTGGGGTGGAGTGGAGTGACCAAACACACATTGCTATTGCCAAACCTTCCTCTGCATGCTTCTTATCCCCCTCTGAATACTTGGACCTGTGGCTTTACAGTCACCAGCACTTTGCTGCAAACAAGTGTCCTTAAGCTACTTGATTAGGGAACCTGCCCTCCCAGCCCACAGCTCAACCCTCCTCCAGAGACCAGTTCTTTATGAAGTTGCAGGTTTTTGTATACCCCTGCTGCAAGAGCTCTTATTTCATGGAGAAGACGAGGCCCTTCTACAGCTGCAGGCTACCGCAAATCTTCTGCCCGTGACCTTGGTCTAAGGGCTAGACTGTAATTTGCTCCCTTAACCCCATGTCGGAAGTAGGATTGTTTTGTTTTACTCCTCTAGCTCTTCCTGTGCTCTTGGGCCTGCCCTTTTAAAACAAATGTAATTGTATTTTGTTATAGTCATAAGACTTTTCACAAATACAAAAAAATACATATACAATTATTTCTTGTCTACTAAAAGACTCATTCTCCAGCATGGGGTCTGGCATGGATTCACATGCTCATGAATATTCCCCGTCGTCAGGCTGGGAATCCTCGGTAAAGAAAAAACCAGTATCAGTTTCGTTTCTGATCTGTCTTTCGTAGTAATAACCAATCACTGGTCTCTGCGTCATACTGACCACAGCCAATGACTGCCCTCTACCTAAGCACCGCCTCTGGCAGCCATCTTCAGATTTTTACCGCACGTTCATGTGTTGGGATCCTCGTGCTATTGCTCTCGAGCGTTAGTGCTATTTTTTCGCGCTTTTCACAAAAAACTTCGATTCTTTCGGTCAAAAGAGCCTCAAGCTCCACCGATCCTACATCCGATCAACGGGGACCCGTGTCGGATTCATCTGTGCCCCTCAAGGGTGAAGAGCCCGGTCTCGGAGATGGCCCAGGAGAAGGGAAGCTCGACGCCCGGAAAGCTGTTCAGGGTCTGCCCTGGATGCCAGCTGCAGAACGTCTTCAAGGAGGACGAACACTCTTTCTGCCTTTACTGCCTTCATGAGGACAAGACGCACGTGGAGAAGGACTGTGCGTTTTGCGGCAACATGTCGGAACGGACCATGAAGGACCGCCATCAACGTCTCGCCAACTGGCTGGAGGGTAAGAGCCCGTCTGGCGAGAAGAAGAAGAAATCCGAGCGGTCTTCTAAGACCTTTGAGGGCGCCCCGGCGACGGGGGCCCAACATAAGGCCAAGCACCGCGAGTCCGCTGGCACCGGGAGCGCCGAACGGTCGGGCTCTACGGGCGCCAGGCAGGGCGCACCCTCCCCGGCACCATCAACCACGAGCCAACGCTCTGGGTCGGGTAAGAGGAAGGCCGAGCACCCGGCGAAGCTCCTGGAGAGGCCCCGGTCGAGCTCTAAGGCAGAGGAGGAGCGTGGCAGTGCCCCCTCCCTCAAGGATAAGGCGGTGAGCGCACCTAAGGTGGTGAAGGCCTTGATCCATCCGACCAAGCCCTCTATCGAAACGGTCGCGGCGGCCCTGGCTCAGCCTGTGGTGACTGCACCAGTGGTGGCGACCTCAGGGCCCAGAATCTCCCTGCCTCCTCGGAGGGAGTCTTCCTTTGTGCCCATCGATAGGACCCCCGTGAAACCCTCCGTGGGGAAGAAGGGGGGGCAGGGCGTTGTCGTAGAGTCGGCCTCAACCTCAGAGGAGGAGCTGATCGAGGTCTTAAGCCACAGCCTAGGCGTGGAAGAAGGCCAGCCCGTCGGAATGGACCCCGACGCAGGTGACGACGACATCGTCGAGGATACCGACGGGGCCCCTGCTCGCCCGTCGGATTCCCCTCTGCCAGCGCCGCAAGACAACTCGGCGGCCATTTTGTTGGCCATACAGTCCTTATGCTCCGAGATAAGGACGAGGCTACCGTTACCGACGGAGGAACCTCTCCCGTCGGGGGATCCAGAACCGGGACCTTCTGGTGTTCCCCCTACCAAGAAAAGAAGGATCCATCCACCACCTCCTTTTCAACCGTCGCGCCCCTTCCAGCCCTCCTCCCCGTCCACCCGAGGGGATGATACGGGGACTGACACGGCAGCGACGGGTACGGACGACGAGGCATACGACGAGGATTTTCCGTCGTCGCCTCCCACCAGGGCCTCTCCGCCCGACGAGATCGGATCTTTCCACTCCATGATCTCCAGGGCTTCCGAGCTTTTCCAACTCTGCCCTGAGGAGAAGAAAAAGGAAGGCTTCCTTTATCAGCGGCGCGAGGCCAAGAGGAAGACGGTCCTCGCAGTGCCTCTGTTGGACGACATTTGGGATGAGGGCCTTTCCCTCCTCAAGAACCCTTCCACGACGCCAGCTAGAAGAGACCGGTACGAGAAAAAGTACCTGGTCCCGGACACGGCCCCCCTATGCCTCCGGGCGCAGCCTACCCCGGACTCCGTCGTCTCCGCGGCAGCCAGGAAGAAAGCGGGGCGGGGGTGCGGCCTCCACATCGACTTCCCCGCCGGACGGCGAGGGAAAGAAATTGGATACTATGGGACAGTCATCTCGTCGGCAGCGACGACGATTAAAGCGGCCAACGCCTTGGCTATCGTGGCCCGCTACGACAGGGAGCTCTGGTACAAGATAGCTCCCCTGCTGGATTTTCTGCCGGACGACAAGAGGGCGGAGGCCCTTGAGATCCTGCAGGAAGGTGAGGTGACCTCGGACCACGCCATCACCGTGGCGACGGACATCGCCGACACTGGGTTCCGCCAGCTGGGCAACGGCGTTTGCCTTCGACGTCGTGGATGGCTCAAAGCTACGGACTTCCGGCAGGACGTCCAGACCAGAGTCCTGGACATGCCCTTCGACGGGAACAACCTGTTTGGGAAGACAGTGGACGATTCCCTTCAGGCCATCAAGGCGGATACTGAGACGGCCCGGGCCCTTGGAGTCCTGCAACGACGGACGCCCTTTCGGAGCGGCGGAGGCAAGGGCGCCTCCAAAGGTTCCGGCGGCGGTTTCGCTTCCTACCGTCAAGCGGCCCGCTCGTCGTCGCAAGAGGCCTACAGAGGACGAGGCAAGTCTAGCGGACCCCGCCGTCGTCGCCAAGGAGGTCAAGGCGGCAAGGCCGCGTCCAAGCAGGATTGAACCGGCCGTGGGGTCGGGCCCCCACCGAAGCACCCCGGTGGGAGGCCGGCTGGCGGGCTTCGTCAGCGTGTGGGAGTCCATCTCCACCGACCGTTGGGTGCTGGACGCCCTGGCCCGGGGCCACGCGCTCGAGTTTCAAAGAAGGTGCCCGCGCGTCCCCCCCGTGGCCAGGAAAGAACTTCACGTCCCTCAACTTCTCCTGGAGGTAAAGGCGATGCTCAGAAAGGGCGCCATCGAACTCGTCCCAAAGAGGCTTCGGGGCTCCGGAGTCTACTCGAGATACTTCCTCGTGAGGAAGAAGACGGGAGGATGGTGCCCCATCCTAGACCTGCGACGTCTGAACAAGTTCATCAAGGCGCAGAAGTTCCGGATGGTCACCCTCCAGCACGTCCTGGGTCAGCTGGAGGAAGGAGACTTCCTATCGTCGTTGGATTTGGAGGATGCCTACTTCCACATTCCCATCCTAAAGGGGCACCGCAAATTCCTCAGATTCGTGGTCCAAGGGCGTCATTACCAGTTCAAAGCCCTTCCCTTCGGACTACGGTCGGCACCCAGGGTATTCACCAAGTGCCTCGCACCGGTGGCGGCGCAGCTGCGCCGCGAGGGGATTCACGTCTACCCCTACCTGGACGACTGGCTCATCCGCGCCAAGACGAGGGAGCTCGCCGTGGTCCACACGGCAAGGACCGTCCAACTCCTCACGGACCTGGGATTCTCCGTGAACTACGCCAAATCCCACCTGGTGCCCGCTCAAGTCGCACTGTTTCTGGGAGCGAGGCTCGACACAGTGTCCCTTCTGGCCTCCCCGTCGGAGGAGAGGACCAGGACCATCTTGGGCAAGGTGCAACGGATGTTGGTGGCCGACGCGGCCAAAGTGAGGTCCATCAAGTCCCTCCTCGGGATGATGTCTTCCTGCATCTACCTCATTCCCATGTGCAGGCTCCGGATGCGCCCGTTGCAAGAATTCCTGGATGCGCGCTGGATCCAGACGACGGGCAGCTTCGAGGAAAGGATCAAGCTCGACGAGAGTTTCCGACGAGCGATACGGTGGTGGGGCACCCGCGCGCATCTGACGGCGGGCATGGACTTCCAGACCCCAGCCCACCAGGAGACTGTGACCACGGATGCCTCCCTGGAAGGGTGGGGAGCGCACACCGAAAATCTGCACGCAAGGGGACTCTGGCTCCCGACGGAGAAGTCCCTGCATATCAACGTCCTGGAGCTCCGTGCAGTGTTTTGGGCCCTCAGGTCCTTCCTTCCGTCCCTCAAGGGCAAGGTGGTGAGGATCTTCACCGACAACACCACCACCATGTTTTACATCAGGAAACAGGGCGGAACCAGGTCCCCAGCGCTGTCCAAGGAGGCGCAGGACCTGTGGCATTGGGCCGTCGCCCAAGGGATTTTTCTGGTGCCGTTTCATCTGGCAGGGATAAAAAACACCATCGCCGACTCACTCAGCAGGGAGCTGCGCTCGTGCCACGAGTGGGAACTACGGCAGGATCTGGTGGATCGCCTCTTCCGACGGTGGGGCACACCCCAGATCGACCTGTTCGCGACGGCGACGAACACCAAGTGCCGGAGGTTCGCCAGCAGGTTTCCCCAGACGAGGAGCATGGGCGATGCTTTCTCGTTCCCCTGGGAGGGCCTGTTCCTCTACGCGTTCCCTCCCTTGCCTCTGCTAATCCGGCTCGTCAACCAGCTCAAGAGGTCACGGTGCAGGATGATCCTCGTCGCACCTGCGTGGCCGAGGCAGATATGGTTCCCGGACCTTCTGGACTTGTCAGCGTCCCCGCCGATCAAGCTGCCGGCGGACGCGGATCTACTCTCCAGGGAAGGAGGCGCCATCCTCCACCACGACCCGAAGTCACTGAACTTGCAGGCCTGGCTCCTGCAGCGCTAGAGTTTGGAGGATACGACATACCGGCCGATTGCAGAGAGGTTCTTGCAAAGGCCAGGGCGTCCTCGACTCTTAAATGCTACGGACACAAATGGAAGAGGTTCTCTGTCTGGTGCCACGCACAGAAGATTAACCCTCTACGGATTACGGCTCCCCAAGTACTGCCGTACCTGCTGACGCTGGCCAAAGCTGGTCTGGCACACGCGTCCATCAAGATTCATCTTGCTTCGATCTCCCGATACACCAGAACCACGGGGCGGACGTCCTTGTGGTCTCATCGTCTGGTGAAAGAGTTCATGAAGGGACTGTTCAGATCGTTCCCGCCGGTGAAGGCTCCGGCCCCGGCGTGGGAGCTCAACGTGGTGCTGACCAAGCTCATGGGACCTCCGTTCGAGCCTCTGCACTCGGCCCCGTTGAAGTTTCTATCGTGGAAAACAGCTTTTCTTGTGGCCATCACCTCCGCACGACGAGTGGGAGAGATCCAGGCCCTTTCCTGCAAGGCCCCGTACTTGACTTTCCACGACACGAGGGTAGTGCTCAGGACGCACCCCTCCTTCATGCCCAAGGTACCGTCGGACTTCCATCTCAACGAACCCTTGGTGTTACCTGTGTTCTTCCCGTCGCCTTCGTCGCCGGCTGAGAGGACTTTGCACTCGCTGGATGTAGCTAGAGCGCTGAAGTTCTACGTGGACCGCACGAAGGGTTTTCGGAAGACGTCACAACTCTTTGTGAACTTTGGACCTGTCAATCAGGGGAAGGCTCTCTCGAAGGCTTCCATCTCCAGATGGCTCTCCGGCTGTATCATGTGCTGTCACCGGTTGGCAAACCGACCGCTGCCTGGCCGTCCGAGAGCCCATTCCACCAGAGCGATCGCAGCTACCACGGCGTTCCTATCTGGTGTGCCCCTGCTGGACATATGCAGGGCTGCTACGTGGAGGTCGACGCACACCTTCACGAAATTCTACTGCGTCGACCGGGATTCCAGGGAGGAGTCCAGGGTCGGCCAAGCAGTGCTGCGCAACCTGTTCGCCTGAGGTGAGCCTGGTGAGGAGGTAAGATGCTTAATGTTGAGTTGATGTGATGCTTAATGTTGAGCCTTTGCCACCTCCCGTGGTTGTGCATGTGTGTACTGCTATGTATTCTTTATTCATGAGCATGTGAATCCATGCCAGACCCCATGCTGGAGAAGGAACAAGTTACTTACCTGTAACTGTTGTTCTCCAGCATGGGTCTGGCATGGATTCACATGCGAACCCTCCCGCCTACCCCTCTGCGGCTCTTCACTTGGTCATACTGCCACTTCACGTGCTTCCAAATCTGAAGATGGCTGCCAGAGGCGGTGCTTAGGTAGAGGGCAGTCATTGGCTGTGGTCAGTATGACGCAGAGACCAGTGATTGGTTATTACTACGAAAGACAGATCAGAAACGAAACTGATACTGGTTTTTTCTTTACCGAGGATTCCCAGCCTGACGACGGGGAATATTCATGAGCATGTGAATCCATGCCAGACCCATGCTGGAGAACAACAGTTACAGGTAAGTAACTTGTTCCTTAATTCTTGTCAATTAAAATACTTAGAAACATTTTAGGGAATGAAAAAACAAAAAAGGTCAGAAAGAAAGGGAGTGAAGTATGATAACCAGCATAAGACTCCAACTACCCTAAATTGAGTAGTTGACTTATTTCATCATAAAAGAATATAACATTTGAGATTTATTTGATAATTTGATCAAATCTAGAGCGTTTAAAAATCTGAGTACTTCCAGAACCATGCTCCGTTCATGCCCCAATGTTAATCTCTCCCAAAAAGGGTGGGATGTAAACCATTCCTCATTCAGAACAAAGCGAGAGAAGTGTTTTATACTTCACTACACTCTATAACTGTATGTTTCAGAGTTTGTACTTGTGGGGAACTGCACAAGCCGCACCCTAGGGACGTCAACTCTGCTCTCGATCTTGCTCGAACCTCCCTGATCGGTAACCGATTAATCCTCAATCTTAAAAATTCTGTTCTCCACCTTGAATTAGGGAGACTGGAGAGAGTAACTTGTCCACTATTTCCCTCAGTCAGGACATCACTGAGGAGGCTCCCATATGTGAGTGGAGTGCTAGATCTTGATACAGTGTATCCCTCTCCAGAAGTGATATATGTATAAGGATTATAAGTATAGTATTAGTCTGCTATGCAGGTGGGCCGCCAAAGATGATCAACCCAACTTGTATCGCAGACTAGCCATTGGAAGTGAGTGAGAGATTCAGTGCTTTCTTCCAAATGCGCCTCTCCATTCTTACCCAGTCTACAGACCAGGAACGAGGGTCTATTTCCATACCATAGAGCAGTTTCGGAATAACTTTGCTGCTGTAAAATCTTCTCAATTGGAGTATGGAAAACCTGCAGTAACGTGCATTTAGTCCCTTCATTTGGGAGCAGAGTTGATCCGCCACCTCAATCTATTCATTATAGGTACCATAGACAGACTTGAAGTGAGCACAAATCCAAGTATTTGACCTCTGGCACCACTGGAATAGATGTTCCATGTAGTTGCCAGTCTAATCCAGGGACACGTTTCCCCCTCTGGTGGAATCTGACTATATTCGATTTGGTTGGATTTATAGTCCGTTCATTTACCTCTGCATATTGATTGAAGACATCCAACTGTCTTTGGAGACCCACAGGCGTGTAGTCCAACAAGACTACATCGTCTGTGTAAGACAGCCACAATATGTTCCTTAACCCAATCTTGGGTCTGGCCTGAGAGCTTGGAGACAAAGCCTGCTCCACATCCGAAAGGTACCGGTTGAAGAGGCAGGGGGCCAATCTGCACCCCTGTCTATGGGCTGTGTAAGAATTCCCTCGCCATCCAGGCGAACCTTTATTTTAGAATTAGTGTGTAAATGAATCCAGATGGTTAAGAGGCCCCCTGGGAGTGACCAATTCTGAAGTTTACTCCAAAGATGACCACGATTGATCGTATCTAAGGCTGAAGAAAGATCCAACTATGCGCCTTACAGAGTTTGACCCGCTTTCAACCATGCTTGCCCTTTTAGTGATGCCGTTTAGAGATGTAGAGACCCCTCCTAAAACTGATGTGCTGTCTATGAAGAATACCCCAACTGTCTGCCCAAGCCTCTAGTTCTATTAGAACTGCTTCTGCAAAGATTTTACTATCCACGTTTAGTGATGCTATTGGACGGTAATTGGGGTGGGGGAGTCCGAACCCCCTTTTTATAGATTGGAATTATTAATGTTGTTTGCCATGACTCTAGAAGCTCTCTAAACTAAGATATTCTTGAACATTTCCCACAGAATCCTGGACCACAGAGGAGGATCGGCCCTCATAATAGTCAACCCATTGGGCTCTGATGCACGAGAGGAAGATGTCTTTCTAATCAGCACCTTAATCGCTTCCTTGGAAAGATTATTATCCCACGGAACCAGATTAACCCAATTGAACTAAGTCAGAGTCTGCTTTCCTATAGTTCAATGTAGTGGGAGCGCCATACCCCTTTGGGAATCGTGGTTGCTTGCATTGCTGACTGGGAATTCCCCTCCCGATTTACTAGTTCCCAAACGTTAAGCAAGGAATGGGTTCCCAGACATTTGAGTTTGAGCATCTGCTCGCTATTGCTTCGAAGGTGTAAACATCTGTGACCGAGACCACCCTTTTGTATGCTTTTTTTTTTACGCTGTTGTGAATAACTCGTGCTTGAAACTGCGTTTTTCTAATGGATCGGATCTCCTTCCTCGTGGCCCTTTTCCGTATGTTGGTCTCCTCATCAAAATCGTGTTTGTGCACCCTCCTCATAGTAGCGGACACTTGGCCTGGTTCATCCAATGACCACAAAAACTCCCAAAAGAGATTAGGGTTATGGAGAGCTTCAAGCTCACCCACCTCGCCATCTTTCAAAACAGAATGCAGTTTCTTATTTAATGTTTTCCCATTTCCCTTAAATTTTGAGTTGCGGGACCCAGCCTGGTTCACAACCAATGCAGGGTACAGCATTTTGTCCAAATGACATAAGGCAGCACTCGGTTTAAGAACTAGCATTTCATGGTTGCTGAGAGAGGAAGTTTTTACCTCCAAAATAACTACATTGACCAAACAGTTCAGGTGATAGAAAAACATAGTCAATGATCTTTTGCTAACCTGCCCTCCAGGGCAAGAGGAGTATCACCAGGGATGGAACTGTTAGCCATCTTCAGATTCCAACCCTGCAGAAACTCGAACCAGATCTTCCAATTAACTTTGGGCTTACTACCCCTTAGGCCAGTGGGGGGACCCTGAATTAGGCAGTAGGAGTTTAAGTACCCTGCAATAATCAATCCAGCACCCTCATTTAACGATGGAATATTAGACAAAAGTGATGCTAAGGCGCACAAGAAATCGCCAAGATTGGAGGTTGCAGGGTTCCAGTTCAGATTTATTAGTACTGCAGGTTTAAGATTATCCTGCCCCACCCTTATTCAGCGATAGGCCACCGTGGCTAAAATTCAAAGGGTCGAAGGAGCCATGTCTCCTGAAGCAACACTGTCGTGGAGACCAAAAGGGCTGCCACCCTCTCTTTTGTCAAACTACTGAAACCCAGCGTATTCCAACATAACAGCAAAACCTTCCCCCCTACCGAACGTGAGGCATCTGTCAGGCCGAGCTGTACAAAGATCTGGGAGACTATCTGGGGAAGGAGCGATATTACTGTGGACTGTGTCCTGTTGTCTACCCGCCTCCCCCTTATTCTTGTAGAAGAACCTTCCCCTTCCTGAGTTATACAAGGTCTCAAAGCTCCTGACTTCTACCCGACTTCGCGTCTCGGGATTACACCCCCACCCTCCCCTCGCTGTGGGGTGAAGATGACAACATGAAGCCCATTTTCTTAAACTCTTCTCCCGCTGCCAACAAGGCATCCAAAACCATGCAAGATTTGAAGCCGATCTCTACAGCATCTGTTCTAGATTCAAAGGGAAAGCATACATAGTCTATATCCAACGTAGAAAATAGAGATCCAGAATAGATCTGGTAATGGCCAGAACTCTCGTCCGATTTAAAACACATCCACTCTTCCCTCCCGGCAACTGGTGTACCCATATTCTAGGCAGTGCAAAAGGACCTCTCAGCAGCCTTCTCCGGGCCCAAATGTGGATTCTCCTTTTCTTCTTGGGCACCCAAGCACACAGGCAAAGAGGTGCCAGCCTCACCAGCAGCTCCACCACCCACAACCACTTCAACAGAGCAAACACTGCCTCTATTTCCCTAATTGGAACAGTACACTGCTTCTTTCTTTGGATGAAGATTGGGGCCCATTTAATAGGTTGAACAGCGGGGCCGTGCACTGCCCCCATTGGCCGGGCTGCGGCTGGAGCAATGCTGGAGCCGGGCAAGTTTGTGTTGAAAAATCCCTTGCTTCTTGGGGCACCTTCACTTTAGGAATGACTTGGGGCTCTGCTGGAATCTGGACAATTGGTGTCCGAGTGATTTTCAGGTTCCTCGCTCGAAGTCTCCTCATGAAATTCCGGGTCCCCACATTCTTTTTTGTTTTCTGTTTTTTTGACTTTGGGGCGGAATCTCCCCCCTGAGGAATAGACCTTACGTTATTGTTTTTGTTCTTCTTTTTTATATTCGCTTCCCTCGAAGAGGGAATCAAGGCAGAGAAGAACTTTTTAGGCAAAGTGAAGGAGATATTCCAATAGGGTAGGAGTGCATCAGCTTCCTGGAGTCTTCCTCAGTTTTCCATTTCAAGCTCGATGTTGTAGGATGACCCCTTGTTCCTTTCCTTGGTCATCTGGATCATCGCTGGCTCAGGGTGCAAGCCCCTAAAGACCGAATCCGCACATAATGAAAAAGCTCTGTACTTACCAGGTGGTTTCTTGTTGTTGCAGCAGTTTTCATAGAACCCATCGACATGAGTACGTAACTCTGGATCCTGGAGTGGGCGATTACTTGAGATCCTCACCCTCCGAGGTCCCTCCCCCGGGGGTCATAATTATTTGGAGACGAGTGTCTACCACATTTCTCGTAGACTTCTACTACGGGTTCTCTACTGCTGCTTTTTCTTGTGAGGTTTTTGGTTTGCCCATTGACCTCTGGAACTCTTCTTTAGGGTCTCTTCTGGCCTTTCCTGGTGTTCGCTGCGGAATCTGCACCTGTAGACATCCGACTTCCAACTAAGCGGATGGCCTATTTAACTTCCTCTCATTGTTTCCTATGGAACTTTCAACCTGCTCTGTAATTTTCGTAAAGTCCTGCTTTGCATTTGTCCAATGGTGCATGGATGTTAACATTGTGGCTAATCTTGGTAACACTGTAAATATTTCCCCTGAAATGATTTGTAGAAGTAACTGTTGCTGACATGCCTTATTCCCTTTGCAAGCCTTTTGCTATGGTTAAGTGTTTTCTACCTGTTACGGCTATGATGTATTATAATGTGTGCATTTGCATTATTGATTTGGTGTGTTGCTCTAGGCCATATGGATTTTTAACAGTATTTGTCCTCACTGGTTAAACATGTTTAGGTCCCTTTCCTGCCTATCCCTTACCTGTTTGTTAGGTCCTGGCCCCCGGTCTAGGCTTCAACATTTATAACATGGATGTGTTGTATCTTAAGGATACTGTACAAAATTGTGCTGGGCTTTATCTGCTTTCTAGGTTTGGTGTTTCCCTTGTTTTCCCTACCGCCCTGTTAATTGTTGTTGGGTGCCTACCTGTGTTAGTGGGCACACATGTAGACGGTGGAGTTAGGGGAGTCATTTTTAACATTTACTTTTTTAAAAAAAAATATTTGCATAAACTATTCTACCATAAGTACTTATTTTGACTGGATAGATTTCTGTGTGACTTAATAAATACATTCTATATTTTCCATATATCAGTGTAGTGTTTTTTTCTAGTGATGTGTGGTCTGATTGTACTTTTGTGTCAGCTTACTACCGCAACCTGAAAGTGGAGCCTGCTAGGTCTGTCCATGTTACTATCTCGAGAGAGATTTGGCTTTCCTTTCTTGTTGGGTGTGTTAGCTTCCCCTTGGGGGTAGATGTTGTAGTGACCTCAACATAGGGTCGTACAAAAATTGTCTTCACATGCAGCATCTCGTGAGGTCGCAGCAGCGGAAACATTTTTGTATATGACCCATGTACAATGATATTTTCGGTATCCTTGTTAAATTATATAATTTCGGTCAATATTTTTCGTCTAAAAGTGCCATTCTCCACATCTAAAATAGGAACTCGTAACATTAAAACGCTTAAGAAAATGTTAACTGATGAAGCCAGAATAGGTTGGTGGGCAAGGCATATCACTTACTACGGGTGATTGCAGGATAGGTTTTGTTTTTTTCTTTAAAGAATGCAAACTGCCATCTTGATATTTTGTTTGCAGAAAAATGTGTTTTAAACTACGAAATACGTATGTTTGCACAAAAGCAATGTGCCAAAATAGGCACACATGTTTGAGGACTAGATAGTCTCGAATACATTGCATGCGTTAAAGCTTAATTGACAAAGCATCACTTTATGTTCACTTTTCAGGTCAGGTTTTGACGTTTAAGAGTTTGCTAATGTGTTTACACTTCTGTCTTTTACAAGTAGTAATGTCTTTGAATTGTTTTCTTCGCAAGCACGCCTTTCACATAATGATAGAGGTAAGATAAGACCTGCTTCTTCCAGTAAGGTTTTTGTAAATGTGGTAATAGTGCACAGTTAATGCTTTAACATTGCCTGACGTTTGCATGGCATTCAAAAGGATTTTTGTTTAAGTGGCATGTCTTTATGCATGCTTTCCAAAAACGTGTCATTGCCTTAGATAATGCATGGCATTTAAAAAAAAAAGTTTGCGTTCCACCATGCCTAGGTAATGCCGATTTGTAGCTTAATAGCGATCTGCTGTCACATGGTTACACACTGAGAATAGTTGGAAACAGAAAACCTAAAATCGGTCTGCTTAACCAAATACCTTTTTAATTAATGGCTGACTTCTGAAAGTGTTTTTAAAACTGTCATTTTTTTTGGAGTGGGTAACAAAACTATCTTTTAGGACAAATATTGCTTATGCATTTTTTTAAATTTATGTACAAATGTTAACTCTGCGATTTTAAGTCACATGTATGGCCTTTTCTTTTCTGTATTACATTTTGACTGCACAATCCCTTTCACTGACTTGACATACAGCTGTGGTTTGGGAACATTGCTTTGAGAGATGATCAGGCACATAAGCTCTATTGTAGCCCAAGTCTTTCCTCATAGTGCCATATGAATATGTAATAAATCCCAGAAGCAAAATAAAGTCTTTGCCACAGGAAATTGATTTCAGGGACAGTATAAGTTTAAGTGAAAAACGGGTTCCCGTGGAAATAAAAGGAAAAATTAATGTGACAACAGCGGCAGTATTATTTAACCACTTAGAAATGTGTTGAGAATTCATGAAGTCCTTTTCTCTTCTGTACTCCTGTCTGAGGGAACACCAGCAACTACTATATCATACAGAACAGTGTGATATGCTCAATATTTTGTACTCCACCCTTCACCACCTTACGTCACGGTTTTGCTTTTCAGACGCATGTAATGACCTCGGAACTACTCGCCCTATTGCACGGACCAAAAGTTATTGGACTCAGGAAGGCAATAATACACACCTAGACCAACAGTTGGAATATAATTGGCTCTTACAGGCCCTTTATTCACGCGAATTTTAAGCATACAAATAACTATTGGAATAAATGCAATTGGTTATACATAAACACACAAACAAGCATGAATGCAAAGGGTCTACATCACGATTAGTGCAGTTGTAGGAGAAAACTTCATCTCCGCCACAACCCAGTCCCAAGGCAGGTAAGCAGAGAGATCACACCTACTAACGGGGTCTGGAGCAGAGCGTCCTCCCTCTCAGCAAGGCTTCATCACCCAGGGTTCAAATTCCCTGTCATCGGGATACCTCGCTTCTTATGGGGGACAAATCCCTGCCCCTCATCGTTTGCAAAATGCCCCCGGACGAAGGACAGACCGCAAGCATTGGAGCCAAAGAGCGGAAAAATCCAGACACTAGTGGAAAAAACACAGCTTGTCTCATTCGCGTTCATTCCCAACACCCCTTATCAATGCACCTGCACATCTGACTCCCCTCTCAGCTCGTCCTTGAGCGAACAATACAACAACTATCCCTCATAGTGAGCTCCTCTGTTTCATAGTATAATATTGCAACTGTTTTCATGTCTGCCTTCTGCACTCACAGAAATGTAAACTTTAATTGCGGTTTGTAAGTGAATATCCAAAATGCCAGCACACCGGTGCTATGTTTTAGCTCATTTTCGCACATGCTTTACACTCCACCCTTTGACGAACAACTGCCATAACACAATGAATGAATGAAGACAGTTTCCGAAATTGACGAAACATCCTCATCAAATTGGGAATACAAAAAATACAACAAACAACCAAAACAAAAAACACAGCAAAAATACAAATAAAAACATAACACAATGCCTCTGAAATCAATGAAAACAATTGATCCCACCAGTTCCCGCCCTGGTCCTGAGTAACTTGAGAAATCAAGTCCTTAAGCTTCTCAATAGAACGGGAACGATCATCCAGATCAAAACACATCCCTTCCACGGCATTACAACCCAAATTATGTATCAAAAACAAATAATCAATAGAACCCCTGTTCTGCAAAATACCCTTTCTAAAATGTCTGTTGTCTAATAGTAGCTCAAAGCTTGAGAGGTTTCATTAAGCCCTTGAACTGCCACACCGGCCACTCTAATCAAGGATTTACAGCCCCCAGCAGCCAAACGCACACCAAGGAAAATGCAAGCGCCAAAACCTCAGGTTTAGACAACAAATGCACATTAGCATCACAGTGCGGGGACAGGCCAATATGATGAACAGAAAGTGTAAAACGACGAATAGCAGGCTGCACAGGAAACCTCAGCAAACTGAGGCTTGTCAAAGCACAAGGGCAACCAGAAATGTTAGCAGGAATATAAGAGTAAGTAAAGTTACCACAGGATAACAGCCAACCAATAGGAAGCTTCACATGCCGAAGATGACTGGCAGTTAAAACACTAAAATTACGAAACCTAGTATTAGACACATCAGTGCAAACGGACATAGATCCAGTACATAAGTGGTTCTCAAAATCAGTCACAGCACGATCATTAGTGAAGTCCAATTGTTGATATTTGCCAATGCGACATGGATCACATGAGTCATGAAACAGCAAACATCAGCAGGAGCAATGTCATAAGTGACAACGTGTCATATTCCTCCGTTTGCGATCAGTGTCCAAAGACAACTTGCAGTACTCCTAGACAGAAAAATAATTCAGTACATCAGAATCTTGAACTAGAGATTATGCAGTACTCCAAAACCGTGTTGCAGTAGAGGGTGGCGTAAGCACGGCCACAAGACATGTAGAAATCAAGTATGCAGCATCATGAACATCAGCCAGGCAAAAGTGCGAGATATTCAATACTTGACGGGCTAGAAAAACCCATACATTTCAGGCTGCTCAACAATCATGCTGCACAAAAGACACAGAAGTTAAAGAAGGGGGCAAAACATCACACCCATGACCACAACGTTTTCTCAAGAAGTTGCAGTACAATGTAGTAGATATGGCATCAGGCAACGCCGTAAAATCAAAGCTGCTAGTCGTCATCCAGACCAACAAATCCAGTTGTAGGATGGAGAAATTTGTCACCTCATCTTGCATGTCCACGGACCCTCGTGAATGGACTGAACACAAATCCACTAACGCAAACATCACCCACAGGGTCTGGAAAAAATCAAATTTCAGAAAAAAACAAGTACTCTTACGTCCCGCCCCCTTTCCTCCATACTGCATGGGTGTCCCTCGCGAGGGACGGGAGACTGAACCTTTTTCACCAAACAAATCTTCTTCCCCTCTAAATTTAGAGGCGCGGCCCTGGGAGCATCCACTGCCCTGACTCCGCCGCCGTCCGGTGCCACACCTCAGTCCCCTTTTCCGTGTCAATGGGAACGGGCCGAATTCATCAGCGCTCCTGGGTTTGGCTTTTTGTATGTAATTCCACGCACAGATTCTTTCTCTATCTTCTTTTGTCTTTTTATCATTTAGGTACTGGGTCCTCAGACGCCACAGCTCCTCCCCGGCGCATGTCGACCTCGACAGGGTTCAGCAGGTGCCCATCCTGCAACGGGCTCTTCCCGATTTTAGACCCCCATGCCCTCTGCCTATGTTGCCTTGGCCCAGACCACGGTTGGCAAACCTGTTCGGCGTGCGGCTTGCTGTCCTCGAAAGTGCTGAAGAACAGACCAGCCAGGTGGAGGGAGCTCTTTCAGCAGTCTACTCCTGAGGATCTCAAGAACTTCGTGAAACATTGATCCATGCCCGAGGTAGGGCCTAGATTTTCATCCGCAACCCGCAAGGGAGACTCCTTCCCTGGGACACTGCTGCGCGGGAGGGACCGGTCAGGTCCTTATAACGACAAACGCACCGAGGCTGTCAAAGCTACCGGGCTGAGGGGTCCTCGGATCCTCCTGGTGCCAGTGTCGAGAGGCCACCAGTCTCTATTACTGGGCTTGCGCCTGAGGGGCTCTGCCTTGTACCAGCATCATGGCCGAGGGGCTACGCCCTGTTACCGGCAGTACGTCCAAGGGGGCACCTAAACGTAGCTCTAACGACCCCCGGGTCGAGGTTGGTATACCTACGGGTATGTGCCCGAGGAGCAGGGCAAGTCGCTCGCCTCACACTTAAGAGCAACACGTCGCAGCCACGTGGTAGGCAGCTCAACAAAATGGGCGACGTGCCAGAAAAGGACACCCGTTCGACATCTCTGCCTGACTTTGGCAAAGAACGAGTATCAAGGTGGGACTCGCATCAAACAGGTACGTGGCCTACGTCCTACCCTTCTTATGCACAAGACTGTTTCCCTTTGCGTCCGTATGTACAGGGTCGGCAGTGGCCTCAGCTGCCTCCTAGCTACCCCATCCGTGCCCTCCTCGTCGTCGTCTTCGGCCAGCAAGGACTGGATCTTTGAGAGGTTCCTCGGCCTCATGAAGTCTCCTCAGATGGGGGCTTTCATCAAGTATGCTGTCAGGGAAGTCCTTCCCGCTATGCTAGCGGCACCACAGACGCCTCCTCCGGCTCCCCAGCCTAATCCACGGGCAGGTGCCATACCAGCCTCCTCTTCTTCCTCAGCCTCCGGCCGTGGCCCCAGACCCCCATCCTCCGGCTCCGATACCCCCCCCCCCCCCCCCCCCCCCTCCTCCTGCTCCTCCTCCACAGGATCCACCAGACCATCTGGATACTGATGAGGAAGAGGATCCTGACACACCATCATCGGACAGGGCCATCAAAGTGCATCACTCGGGCCATGGCGGAATACCTGGGCCTCCCCCAACCCCAGGTAGAGCAGCCAGCAGAGGGCGTCCTCGCTGAAGTCCTCACGAGGCGCCCTTCTGCCAGAACAGGGATTCCACTACAGGCCGACGTGGTGTCCCTCACCAAGAAAGGTTGGCTCAAACCCCACTCTGTCCAGCCAGTCAACCGGCACCTGGACGCCAAGTAGAGGCAGATGGAGGGGTATACACTCTTGCTCTCCTCCCACCCTCAGCCACACTCCTCAGTGATCACTCCGGCATTACTGTACTCCAAGCCTCAGTCGTCCTTGTCTTCGTCATCTACGGTGCTGTTCGGCAAGGAGGAGAAAACCTTGCAGGCATACGGTAAGAAGCTGTATTCCAATGCTTCCTTGCATCTGAGACAGGCTAACGCAGATGCCAGGCTGGCAGCCGCCAACCAGAGATTATGGCAGGAAATTGCCGACTTACTCCCGGAACTCCCTGCCCACAGCCAATTGCGTTTTAAGGCAGAGCTGAAGCCAAGCTTGTGGCTCTGGATATCATGGAGTCCACCCTGGCACATTTTGATAACTCTGGACGTGCCATCTGTATTGCCACGGATATGAGAAGGATGGCCTGGCTCACGGCAACCAAGTTCAACCCAGATGTCAAGGAATGCATTCTAGATCTGCCCTTCGAGGGCAGTGACCTCCTTCACTCCAGCACGGATGAGGAGCTGGACAAAAAGAACAGCAGCTCTCAGACGGCTAAGTCTTTATCCATACTGACAAAGACCACACCCAAGCTCACAGTCTCAGCAACGCTTGGATAAGGGTCGCTCTTCTGGAGGCTTCCGCAGCTTCCAGGAACGGAGGTCTAGGCAGCCGCAATGCTCGCCGACCCCTAGTCAGCGCAAGCATCAAAAAGGGGGGGGGGGCAAGGGCTTTTTCCCATCCCCCTCCTCTGCCTCCGAGGCTAAGAAGTCTTGATAACACCCCTCCGAGTCCACGGGTCTCCAGTGGGGGACAGGCTTGTTCATGCTCACTTTTGGCGACTGAACTTTGCGGACCGCTGGATCCTGTCAGTAGTCTCCTCGGGGTACCGTCTACCTATTCCTGCCTCTCCTCCTCGCCCTCAAGTTGGGACAGCAACTCTTTTGGTGGAGATTCGGTCACTCGTCCTGAGCCAGGCCGTGGAGGAAGTCCCAGCCTCCCAGCGAGACTCGGGCTTTTACTCCAGGATCTTTGAAAAAGAACCAGGCTGGCCTGAGGGTTGTACTGGACCTTTCTACCCCAACCTCTCCTTACCTATTCAGAGATTCAAGATGGTTACGCCAGCCTTTATTGCGGAGACATTGTGCAAGGGAGACTGTGTGTGCTCCCTGGATCTGAAGGGCGCTTATCTGCATGTCCAAATGTGGCAACCCCATCGTTCTTGCCTCCTCTACAGAATCATGAGCTGCCATTTTCAGTACAAGGTCCTACCGTTTGGCCTCAACTCAGCTCCCAGGGTCTTTACCAGGCTCATGAATGCTGTTGCAGCCCTACTCCGGATGCAGGGCCTCCATATATACCCCTACCTAGACGACTGGCTCGTCAGGGCTACATCTCAAGAAGCAGTTCACCATTCCTCCCATGCACTGATGAACACACTACACGACCTGGGCTTTTCGCTCAATCTCAAGTCACAGCTACAACCGCGCAGTCTTTGACCTTCCTGGGCCTCATCTGGGACACGTCCTCTGAGGGGAAGACCCTCTTGGAGCGCAAGACCTTGGCCATCAGGAGGGCCACGTCCCACTTTCTCAGCCGAGGCGCTACTTCGGCTTGGTGGTACCAGAATCTCCTGGGTCTTTTTGCAGCGGTACTGTTGGCCGTCCCCCACACAAGACTCATGATGAGGCGGATTCAGCTCTACTTGCAAGCGTCATGGACCAAGGAAAGGGGCTCTCAGTCCGAAATGAGCAAGATCCCCATTGCTCTCCACCTGGATCTCGCATGGTGCCCCAGGGAGTGCAACCTGCGGACAGGCAAGCCCTTCAGGCCCCCCTTCCCACAGGTGACGATTACCACAGACTCCTCCCTCGAGGGCTGGGGAGCCACCCTGGAGGATCTCTCGGTCCCCGGCACGTGGACCCGTTAGGAACAAGAATACCACATCAATTGGCTGGAACTGAACGCCATCTGGTTAGCGCTCAGAGCCTTCCTCCCCTGTCTCAAGGGGAAGGTTGTCCTCATCCAGACGGACAACTCGACCAGTATGTACTAAATCAGCAAGCAAGGGGGGGGACCAGGTCCCTGATCGACATGTGAGAATGGGCCTTGGAGAATGAGATTTTCATCACGGCAGTCCACCTTCCGGGGGAATCCAACCTGGAAGCGGACAGGCTCAGCAGGTTGGGAGCAGACAACTACGAGTGGCATCTGAACGACCTTGTTGCACAGATGGGGCTTCCCCCAGGTGGATCTCTTTTCCACCAGGCACAACAAAAACAAGTGCTCCCAGTTCGTCTCCTCGCAGGGGCAGCGCCTAGGCTCCCTGGGCGACGCCTTATGGATCCGGTGGAATGGCATGTCAGCATACGCCTTCCTGCCCACTCCACTGATTCACAGAGTACTTTGCAAGTTCAAGGAGTCTCACCAGCTCAACGTCATTCTGATAGCTCCATGGTGGCCAGCCAGGCCATGGTTCTCTGAGCTGCTCAGCCTCTCGGAGGTCCCTCCAATCCACCTCCCGACTGACCCGGCACATCATCTGACGCAGCAGGGAGGCAAGGTCGTCCACCCCGCCCCTCAGAAGCTGGCCCTCAGAACGTGGTTCCTGAGCAGGTGACGCTCAGTCACCTCAACCTATCCCAAGCCAATCTGGAAATCATACAGGGGGCTAGGAGCAAGGCTACCAGAGCCCAGTATAAAAGTAAATGGACCAGGTTCTGCCACTGGGCGCACTCCAAGGCTATCGACCCGCTGGCTTGTTCATTGGAAGATGTGCTGTCATTCTGGGCGCACCTCGCCACCTCTGGCGTGCAGGTGGACACCTGCTGCACATACCTTTTAAGCCACTGGGGCCTACAGGAATTCAGAGGAAGGGGTCTTCTCCTCCAACCCGATAGTCAGGAGACATTTGGCCGGGCTCCCTAGACTCTACCCGCCCATCAGAAAGCGACACCCCGTGTGGGATTTGAACCTAGTCTCGGGCGCCCTCGCGCACAAGCCGTTTGAGCCTATGGCATCCGCAAATATCAGGCTGGTCACCATCAAGACGGCCCTGCTAGTCGGCCTCACATCGTCACGCAGGTGCAGCGAGATCCAGGCCCTAGTTGCCTCCGAGCCGTACATTACCTTTCACAAGGATCAGGTGGTTCTGCGGACTCATCCGGCATTTCTACCTAAAGTGCCACAAGGAGATCGTCCTTCCTACATTCTTTGCTGACCCAAAGGACGAGCCTCAGAGAGTTCTGCAATGCCTAGATGTCAGGCGTGCCCTAAAATTCTACCTGGACAGGACCAAGGGCTTCCGCAAATCGGATGCCCTATTTATCACTTTTGGGGGCTCCAAGCCAGGCTACCAGGCCTCCAAAGCCTCAATTTCCCACTGGATGGTCTCAGCCATCAAGGAAGCATACAAGGGCCAGCATAGACCCCTTCCGGCGAACATGCATGCCCATACGGTCAGGGCCAAGGCACCGGCCATTGCCTTTCAGCGCCATGTCCCCTGGCAGGTCATAAGCAGGGCGGCCACATGGGCCACTCTATCGGCTTTCTGTAAGCATTATTGTTTGCATGGCGGCTCCAGGTCGGATGCGGCTTTCGGACAGGCGGTTCTCCGGAACCTGTTTGCTTAAGGAGGGTCTCATCGCCACCCTGGGGCTACATTCAGTTTTAACCGCCCATGCAGTATGGAGGAAAGGGGACGGGACGTAAGAGTAATTAGAGGTTACTCACCGTAGTGACTAACGTACTCATAGTCCATAGTCCCCTTTCCTCCATACATCCCACCATCCTCCCCCTAACAATTCTGGTGTCATAAGGCAATGCTAAATCTATTGTCGACGCGTCTTTGGTGACTGAGGTGTGGCGGCGGAGTCGGGGCAGTGTATGCTCCCAGGGCTGCGCATGCTCCCAGGGCTGCGCATCCATGCGCATCTAAATTTAGAGGGGAAGATTTTTTGGGTGAAAAAGGCTTTTTGTTCTACTCAACCTGGTATCCTGCTGAGAATACTCCTCTTATCTGCATCATCAGCGGCTGGCACTGCGAGTCCAGGGGGACTCTTGCCTTCTCAGCCCGCGCTCGCTTCCTGGAGGAGGCGGAGCCCATCGGCGGTCACGTGACCTATCACGTGACTTGATCACACATCAAAAAGCAGCCCCGTTCACCCTTGCGGCGTTAAGCCCGGTGCGGAGTAAAGGGTGTTGCCTTCCCATTTTTACAAGAACTGTTTTGCTGCTGTTTGGCTCTGAGAGGCATAGACATTGAGTTCCGGCATACAGTCAAACTCGCTGCACTTCCCGTTTCCTGGAAACAAGGTATCTTGATGCTTGAATAAACTGTGGAATCTTTTGACTCGGATGACCTAGTAGAAGTAAGTAATCCTTGTTATTAACTATATTTAATTAAAATCATACAACAAGGTGCTCATTTTAAGTTTTATTTAAAAACCACTCTATACTTAAAAGTGATGAAACTTCGCAGTAACTTGATTGAAGATGATCTGAAGATACCGGAACGAGAAGAACCTATTCTATCAACCATGACATTCGATGATACACTGATGAGCACTCAACCAGATATTGCGCCACCATCTTCCTCTAATGTAGTACCTCCACAAACCACAGCACATATTCATTTAGAGTCGCCTATTTTAATTCCTAACAGAGCACACACAACTCATGAAGCTTGTCCTCCCCTAACTGAAAACTGGAAAAGGGGACTCGAATTCACTGTCACAACATCAAAGATACAGAAAAAAAATTGACGATCACTTCGGTGGAAAAACAATTCTCAAAGAAGCTGCCCCGGTGATCATTCATGGCGAATCCTCATCCACTAAAGCCGCCTCTGTACCAATATCACCAATATCTGACACAACTATGTATCCTCTCGAGAAGCTAAATCTATCAAATTCAGATGGGAGTTCAGACTCTTTATCCTCTGACCAAGATAATAATTTACTAATGCCTCATATCCCGTCTGAAGTTCATAATTTGCAGGACAAGCCTCTTCAAAGTCCACCTGGTCCTTCTGCACATACTCTACATGCTCTTAGTTATGTTCTAAATTCCTTAGTCTCTGTCTTTGAACTGTTAAAGGGTGAAGTTCAGTCACAGACAGGCTCCCTTATTGAATTAACTAAAGAAGTTGCCGTTTTGGATGGTGCGATGGTAGGTTGTTGCAATCTCATCAACAACAATCTTTTGCAACAAATACAAGAACTCAAAGTAGAATCAGCAAAACAAGGAATGGATCTCTCTGCTATACATAGATCCATGGCTTTTAAAAACACTTTAGAAGAATCCAATAAAAATTCACTTCAGGAGCTTCTTAATCTAATACAAAATTCTGCCATCAAAGCTCCGTCTTTACTCACTCAAGCCATTGATAATTACATATACCAGCCTTTAGACGATACTCCTTTGTCTGAGTCAATTCTCGATGAATTTCGAAGACTGGCCAATGTAAGTATTGAGTGTGAAAATGAGAACATCTTAAATGCACATATAGCAATTGATCCGGTCGCCATCAATGAAGAGCAATCTGTGGTGCATACTTCATGTCTACAACAACCTTCGTCATCAGGAGGCAAGAAACAAAGGAAAAAAGAAGCAAGAAGAAAAAGAAGATTACGTGACCAAGGTATCAATATGAAACACAAGAAAAAGCACACCTCAAAAAATTGTCAAGAACAGTACTACAATCAATAAACAAAATCAAGAGATAGCTCTTACCAGTGACATGGAGAGGGTAAAGAAAACAACATTGATGACATTAACAAGTTCGCAAACCACCAAAGTGACCTCTGAACAATCTACAGGATTTACCACATCATCTCTGCAGAAGACTTTAAAAATCGCTCCAATTTTCCTTCGAAAAAGTTCCTTAAAAAAAAATCTTACCGTCTTCACCTAGTAGTACTGTTAATCAAATCAAAGAGGCCCCACGGACCATTGCCCCCATATTTCTAAAAAATCGTCATGGTCAAAATCAGTCACCAGTACTTGATCATGAGATACAAATAAAACATGGCACTGGTAAATTTAAAACTCTACCTCTATTTGGCTCTAATGAAGTGTATGTTGCAAACGCAAACCAAAGACCAAATGCGATTCCAATATCACTCACCCACGAGAGAGAACCTGTTGTCTCTAATTCTCGTTCAATCCTTGATTCAAATAAAAGTATAATTTTCTTGACAGACAAGAAAGAAACGAAAAACATGGTCCACCCAAAAAATTGTGATACCTCTATGGCGAAGCAATCGATCAACTCCTCAGTCACTTCGCAGAAACGTATGGTTTTGGCATCAAAAGCAATCTCCAAAAAATACCATTTACAGACTTTAGCACGTCAAGATAATGCTAATAACGATCAAGGAAAAACCACCATTGTTGCTAAACACCATGCAAAATCCAATCTAGATAACCTGGCCATCACTGTAGATAGTCCAGAGCACACTCTACCGTCTACACAAAATAAATCTGAAAAGCAAATTAATCAAAATCTTCTTTTACACGGATCTTCCCAGCAGACATTAGAAGAACATAGAAAGGAGATTCGATGTGCAGTTGACGCATATATGTCAGCACAACCAGCACAAAAATATTTTAGACACTACGATCCGACCAGCAACTCCTCTTCCCATGGTCAAGATACATCTATCCCAAGATTAGAAAACCCTCGTCAAGCTTGTGAGGCTGAAATTGGGACTGCTAAGACTCAACTCTTAAACCAGAATTCTCTTGAACTTAACTGCATTAAAGCAATTAATCAAACATGCACAGGCAACCCACCACTAACGGAAAAAACAATGCCTGATATAAACATTGCGGTTCAAGAAAAACATCTTTTAACAGCACTGGGTCCACAACTACAACGATTAATCGAAACAACCATAGCAAACGCTCTAGATAAACAAGTTTCGCCAGAATCGATTTCAGCCAAGTCTGACCCTGTTCTGTTACAGAACAAAAGAATATTCAAAAATGATCTTAAACGACCAGCATTGCATTCATTGATCATTGCCTGTCGTCAACCCCCAAATGTGCAATATGATCTAAATCGCAGTTCCATACTCACCATCTTTGCTGAAATTCCTGAATTAGAAGATATACACTCAACCGATATTCAGTTGGTGGAGTTTGAAGATGTCCAGACTCTCACTTCAGTAAAACTGTGGATAAACTCTAGAGTGGTTGTCAATACCATATGGTCAGCTAAAAACCATCTATATGATTTAGGTTTTGTCGTCGAAGTCAGTCAATTCTCATCTAAAACTCCGACGACAAAATCCTCACCTCTAAATGACACTCATGAGAAGAACATTAAAACTGCCACCCAGGATTCGTCAGTTGGCTTTAGAAAGTCTTGCAATTGCCAGTTAACTCATAATGAGCACTAGCTAGTTACATCTAAGCCTCGAACTCCTGTCTCTCTTACCAGTTGGAATACGAGAGGGTTTCGGCATTTACTGAATACTGTTGAATTAAGCCTTGATGACGTTGACATAGCCACGTTTCAAGAAACCCGGCTCACTAGTGTCCCAACTTGGGACAATTACAACATACATATAAATTTGGCCCATAAATCAAATCATGGACGACCGCCGTCAGGGCTTCTTATAGCTGTTAAACAAAATCCTCTGATTGAATCTGAAGATTGGTCATCTCCAAATTGTTTCCAGCAGATGATAAAACTTAAGATTGGTAAATCAATATATGCCTTGATAAACGTATATTGGAACCCTGCTGGCATTTCCGACCACATATTCATGAGAGACATGAATTCTTTAATCCACTTGGTGAGTCTTGACAACACTATAAAACATATTATCATAACAGGGGATTTAAATATGCATCACTTTGACCATCACAAATTTTGTAATAGATTGATATTATGGAACCACTTCATCGAAGTACATAATTTTCAAATGCTAAATGGATCATTCACAGATGACATTCCTCCACAGCCAACGTGGCATAGAGGTAAATCCTCAGCAATAATCGATTACATTTATGTAAGTCGATCTCTTATTTCACAAGTTTATAAGTTTGAAGTAAATCCCTCAACTTTGAGTGATCATAATTGCCTCTCTATGCACTGGAATATAATTGAATTGATAAGCGTTCGGGCGATTAATAACACCCTAGATTTCGTATCTGTCAATTATGGTGGTAATCGCCTATGCTGGAGTGACACCTCTCTAAAAAGATTTAATCAATTTTATGCCAGAACAGTCTCTGTAGCTAATATACACTCCCAGATACAAACGCCTTATCATAAAGTAATGCAACTCTTTCAACATAAAACTAAAAAATGTATGATGTCTAGCACTCGCACTAAGCATGTATTCGATAGGGTAGTGGAAGCTGCAAAAAGACTATTTCGCTCGAAAAAGCGACAAGCTTTGAAACTGCCGTCCAATTTAAGAAACATTG
Organism: Ambystoma mexicanum; assembly: GCF_040938575.1. Lineage (NCBI taxonomy): Eukaryota > Metazoa > Chordata > Amphibia > Caudata > Ambystomatidae > Ambystoma > Ambystoma mexicanum. The sequence continues at coordinate 1,139,185,837 of NC_090931.1, read as the reverse complement.
TCAACCCTCAACTAAGGACAAATTATAAAAATTGGCTAAGATCACACCGAGCGATTTTATATCAAAATGATAGCTCCAAAATGCTAAATATGATAGCAGGAAAAAACACTTCACAAATTTGGTCGACAATAAATAAGGTGACTACAGATCATCAAATAACTCAACAATCTAATAATGTGTCAGAACAAGCATGGATCAAACATTTTTCAAATTTATACATGCCATGTTCAAATATAAATAGACAGAACCTGCCAGAATTAACAAACCATTTTACTTTAACTTTTGATAAGGAAGACATACTATTTTTCATAAATAAAGCAAGCGCATCTCGAGCTCCGGGTCCTGATGGGCTTTCGAATTTTACGTTAAAGCAACACCCCGAAATTTGGTCAGAGATATTATACAACATGTTTACAAATATAATTCAGACACAATTAGTTCCGGATTCATGGAAGCGTTCAATTATTCTTCCAATTTACAAAAAAGGTAATAGATCTGATCCAGCAAGTTACAGACCCATCGCCTTGTTGGATGCCCCAGGAAAGATCTTCAATCGTATTGTACTCCGGGACCTAAATAATTGGGCTTCCAATTTAAAAACGAGAGATCCCTTTCAAGCGGGTTTCGTGGCAGGTTTAGGAACAGCCCCAAACATCATGATTTTAAATATGCTGAAATCACAGTGCATGGTCCGGAATAGCCTGCTATATTTGGCCTTCATCGATTTCAGGGTTGCTTTTGACTCTATTGACCGTTGTTTGCTTTATCAAAAGTTAATTCGCTTTTCATGTCCCTCTTCTTTAATCTCCATTATAAAACAACTTCATACTGATACCTCGATTCAAGTTCGCCTCACCATGGAAGGCCTGCTCTCTAAATTAATTCTTACTGGCCGAGGTCTTAAGCAAGGCTGTATTCTGGCATCTTTTTTATTCAACTTGTTTATTCTTGATCTTGGTGAATCTTTTGTTGACATAATTAGTGATGCACCAAGATTGGGCCTTCAACGCATAGCTTGGTTGTTATATGCGGATGACTTAGTCCTCTTATCCCAGACCCCTAAAGGGTTACAGAATCTATTGGATAAGCTATATGCATACTCAATAGAAAACAATCTTATAATTAACCTAGAGAAAACACAAGTAGTTGTTTGTCAAAAAGTTAACAGCATCTCTTGTGCGAAAAAATACAAATGGCACCTAAATAAGGTCACCTTAATGAATGTTGAAAACTACAAATACCTAGGCCTGACCATCTATAACACACAAAGTGAAAAAGCCTATGTTGTCACCCTCAATTCAAAACTCGACACGTTGAAATCACAGGCTAGTATACTTGTGTATCGTTATGGCAAGTTCTCATACACTCACATCATGACCTTTTATCAAACAAAAGTAGTTCCGATTTTATTATATGGAGTTGATACCAAACTCCCTATCAGGAGCAACATATGGGACTTATGTGAAGCACGGTTTTGTAGATCTGTTTTAAAACTACCGAATTGTGCCCCACTTCCCATGATTCGTTTTGAAATGGGTTTGGTATCACTATTTTCACAATTACTATGGAAAATGTGTGCACTATTCAGGAAATGCTTGTTAGGGTTGGCTAAAAACAACATCTTAAGCACAGTAGCGTTTTATCTTGCAAATTCCCAAGATTTTTTTCCAATTAGATGGCGAACTTGTGTGTTAAACGCCCTAGCAGATGCAAGTATATCGCTTGAGACACTCCTTACAAACCCTGATCGAGCCAAGTTAAAGCTGTTCCAATATGATTGGATATGCAATACGGCCAAATGCTGCGCATACAAAGATTTTAATGAACAATGGTTTGGACAAAAAAAGCTGCGCACCATGGCAGACTATTTAGTTAAATTTCCAGCACCACATATGAGACATCAATATCTGCGATTTAGATTCAATTTACTGCCGACAAGAGAAATAATGGCAAGGAGAGGGCTGATTTTAAAACATTTAAATTACTGTCGTTTTTGTGAAAACTCAGACGTGCCTGAGACTTTACAGCACCTGTTAGTGACCTGCCCAGCTTTAATATTAGCAAGAAATTTCTTTTTTTCTAAATTATTGTGTGCATATGTCCCTATGGATGAAATTATTTAAGAGCACAAAACTATCTATTAGAATTGCAATAACACAATTCTTAAATGCTATCTTACCTAATGATGATAATGATATCGAATGAGCCCTTTTTACTTATGTTTCTAATTTGTTATATACATTGTGAAATTCAGGTAATCAAATAATTATACGTTTTCACGACTAATGATCTAATGTGGAATTGTAATTTGTGAATTGTCAATTGTATTTTCATATATTTGAAAGGTTGATTTTATCAGCTATACCAAATAAAAAAAAAAAATAAAGAGCAAAAAAAAAAAGGTTCCGTCCCTCGCGAGGGACGCCCATGCAGTATGGAGGAAAGGGGACTATGGACTAACAGTACGTTAGTCACTACGGTGAGTAACTTATAATATATCAGTGAAGCACATTACTCACGTAAATAACATTGGTCAGCGGGAACATAACTCAATTTTCTCTTCCCTGGTTCCATTACAAGAACAACTTCGTCCTCCCCTGCTGCAATTACATCTGCTGGACCACTAGGTTTTTCAACTCAAACTTTTGCTCACTGAGCCACTCTATCTAATTTATCCCACGTCTAGTTATCACAGTGTCTGGCTCTCCCTTCTTTACCATAGACAATTTCACAGGTACAATAATTAACTGCGCCACCCTATCACCTTTATGGATAGGTAGCATGTTCTCCCCAATATTGATTAGAATCACTTTTATTTCTCCTTCGTAGTAAGCATCAACAATCCCTCCCAATCATATGGTCTGATGGAATTTGCACTCCAATTCCTGTGTCTATAATACTGAGTCCTCTGGGTTCAAGTGTAATCTCTTCTCTCGTATGTAAAACCACCCCTGCAGACTCTGGTGTTGGTCGATAAGGAGCTAGCGCTCCAGATGATTTTTCCCAGTTCATCAATGTTTCAAATGCTCTATTCGGCTTCATTTGTAAGGCTGCTGTTAACATACACATCAATTGGAGTCTCACCATTGGTGATTGGTCTGTTATTCAACACTTGCACTGCATCCAAAATGTGCTCATGCCACCCTTTCATATTACCCTCACCAGTTTTCCGCAACTGTTCTTTCAACAAACCATCCAGTCTCTCAATCCGGAAGCCCCGGGGTGATGAGGAATGTGAAAAACCCATTTGACACCCTTTTCCTGACAATGGTCTTGAATCAATTTTCCTTTAAAATGTGACCCATAATATACTGCCACTTGATCTAACAATTTGATAGTATTCAATTGCGATATCGATCTGCCAGATTTGACCAGATTTCACCTTGTTGCAGTGTACCACGAATAACATGTGGAATAGATCTCAGTTTCTGATGCAGACATACTGGACATTGCAAAATTACTGTGATTACCATTTCTAAAGGAATGCTAATTCCTTGATTTGTGCCCACCTGATGGTAGCCTTTCGGCGATATCTTGCCACAGTTCTTTTCCCCATAATTCTTTTGCATGAATCTTCTATCCATTCTTCTGCAATGTTGGCAGCCAAACGGCTAGTCCATTCGCGACAGGCCATGAGTCAGTATATATATATATATATAACAGCCAGGCGCTTCCTGCTTCATTGCCTGATAAACTGCATACAATTCTGCAAATCGACTACTCTTCCCTTTCCCTGATGTCAATATTTTCTTCATTTTGGGACTATACACCACTTCACTCGTCAAATCCCCATAAGGGACTCTCCATTTTACAGGAAATCCAGACTTGGGTCTCCTCTGAGGCTTCCAAATCAACCAATGGAACACCAGCCACTTGCTCATGTAATTTTGCAGTTCCACCCATTCCTGTTTTGGCACGATCTTGAATGTACCACTTCCATTTATTTATACTAACCTCTTGAGCATGTCCTATTCGATTTGTTTTAGGAGAGCTCACTACCCATTGCATGATGAGGATTTCTGGTCTGATCAATATGTCATGATCCACTGTCATCTGCTCTGTCTCCACAAGACCCCAATAGCATTGATATTGATATTTTATTTCTATTGCGCTCGTACACAAGTGTTTCAGAGTGCGACAAGGCATGGGAGGCGAACAGGGGAGAGCAAAACAATGATCTTACTAGGCCCAGTGACATTGAGAACGCGCAAGTGCATGGGAGAGGCGGAGGGGAAATAGCCAACAATGCCAACAATTGCTTTTCAAAGGGAGTACTGATCCGTCACCAGCTTCGGGTAACTTACAATTCCAAAATCAAAAAGGAACATGCTTCTTGTCTTGTCTCGTTTTTGCAACAAACTCCAATTGGCATAAATTTCATATACGGACATATACAACTTCCCCTGGCCACAAATCCAGCATTCTCTGGATCATATCTTTTTCCAGCTGAAATGCTTTTTCTTGTTCCTCTCCCCATTCAAAGTCAGATGTTTTTCCTTGTGACCTTGTAGAGAGGCACCAATATACCCCAGATGTGGTATATGCTGTCTCCGGAACCCAAACACCCCTATGAACTGTTGGGCTTGTTTCTTATTCACAGTTGTCGTAAAATCAAGGATCTTTTGTTTAGCCCTCTGCTCCATCTCACGATGCCCATTATGCCACTGAATTCCCAGAAAAATCACGGTCTCTGCTGGACTTTCGTTTTTTTGTTTCATTAATTGCCCATCCTTCTTTTCTCAAACCCTCAATAATGGTGTCTAGGTGCTGTTAGGGAGAATTCTCAAAAATGTGTTAATTCCCTCCACCTTAGAGACCCCCAGCAACTTTGCTGGATTTTGAGGACTTGATTTTTTTACATGCAAAGTGTGTGACCTTTTTTCCCACTCTCTCATGTATTTTAATGTGATTTTATACATTGTTTCTTTTTGGTTATGGAGTCTAACCAACTCCATAGGCATCATCTTTTACAATTGTCACAAAGCACCTTCAGTGCAGTGCCACAGTGAAGACCTCCAGATTTCCCAAGGTTTAAATACCTTCTCTGGGATCAACTACTGTTTCCCAGAGCAGTAAAGTGAAATTGACTTTACTTAGCATTGTACTTGTTTGACCCAGCACACCCTATCTTGAGTGCTGGAGGGGTTACTTAGTATATCCCCTGTGTCTAAATGCTCATGTAACCTTTTTTATGTTACCCTTTCCTCATTTGACTGGCCGGTGGCAGTGGTTTTGTTTTGAACTACCTAGGTTTACATTTACCGTGACCGTTCGCAGACCCGGTAACGTTAACTGCGGGAGCCATCTTTGCTAAAATGGTGCCCAGTCTTCTTTTTTCGCCAGGTCTTTGTGGAAAGGTCCTTCTAGAGAGTTTCTCTGCGTGCCAAAACAGGTTTGGTTTCTTGGTTCATTCGCCTTTGGCAGGCTTCAGGAGTGAAACCCGCCTCTGGCTCCAGAGTGTCTGGGGTAGTCAGGAAGTGAGGGAGGTGCCCACAACTCCCTGTGCTTAGTCTCTTAGGAGACCCAAAAGCACTCTGTGGTGATTGGCTGGCTGACTGTCCGGCAAGGACAGCCACCCTGCTGGGTGAGTGACAGCTAGGCTGGAATGAATGGGAGAGAACGGAATAAAAGGCGAGTCTTTTGGTTTGGAAGGCAGAGTTGACCACTGGACGAAGGATCCAAAGAAGAGATTGAAGAGGACGCCTACTGCAACTCCTAGACCGTTGGTTTGCCCGGGAAAGCCCTGCTGCAGTGACTACTTGCCAAGTTCGCATTGACAGAGAAGCCCTGCAAGGATCACTTCTCCCTTTTGAGTTGGTGGGACCAATCAACTCCCAAATAAGCCACCTGGACACCCATCTCGGAGCTTGTTGCATTTCCTCAGAGTTGCTGCAGGAAACCGTAGAGCCAGGGAGAGGGACACCAGATTGTGTGTTGTTTTTAAGCTGGCCTAAAGCTTTTGGAAGATCCTCCGGACTCCCACGAAGCAGGACCGACCAAGCCTGAACCCCCTCAGTCTAGTGCAGGACCTCAGATGTGAGGAAAGTCCACCTTGACAGCCAGGAACCACCCTTATTGCTATTTGCTGTACCGCAAGGAGCTGAAACGCGAAACAGCCACTGAAAGTAAAGTTTTCCGGTTGCCAGTTTTGAAAGTGCCAGTGCAGGAGTCCCCCGACGTCCTCCCTCTAGTCCCCACGACTGAGGCCCAGTGAAAGTGAGATCTGCAGAGCTGCACAGGAACAAAAGTCTTCAGCTGCATCTGTTTCTTCTTTACCAAGGTACTGTAAAACAAGTCTAAGAGAACTTACCTCTTACTGTGGAAGTGTGTAACCTCTGAACCTCACAAGTCTAATCAGCTTATTGAAGTATATAACTGACTGATACATTATTAATTGTTTATGCAAAAAACCTTGAGTGTAAGAGTTTATTTGAATACCTGTAACTGTGAATCTTTGTGTAACTCCACTACAGCTCACATTTCCCCTCTTGAGCTAAGCCTGGCTGCTCAACATGCTACCAGAACTGTGTAGTACAAGCTTATACCAAAGGTTGGGTTGCCTATACCTGTAGTCATAGTTGTTTGTAGTCTTCCCAGGGGGTACTGCATTCAAACTTTGTCTAACAGGTGCGTCCGCACACTCTGCTCATCCTTTCCCTGTATCAAAATGTACAGATTTTGCACTACATTGATGACATCAGGTTTGCGAAGGATCTTATACAAGTGTTCAGCCACCAGCCGGTGACAAATGGTCGGACTATGCATGTACCTCATGGGTAAGCGTTGAAACATGTATTACTTCCCATTCCAGGAAAATGCAAACTTCTCTTGGCATTCTTCAGCAATTGGTACAGTGAAGAATGCATTTGCCAAATCAGTCACTGCGTACCAGGTTCCTTCAAACTTCTGCACATTTTCGATCAAAGTAACCACATCTCGGACTGCGGGTATTAACAGAGGAGTATTCTTATTCAACTCACGATTATCTACAGTCATCCTATAACTTCAGTCCGGCTTCTTAACCGGACAAACCGGATTTATCCAAGTCGTGGTTACAGGACGTAGTCCGCCTGCTTCAACATATCCTTAATGGTGTCGTCAATCGCCTTCTACCCCCCAGGAATACAATATGGTTTCATAGATACCTGATTTGTGACTAAGGGAACCTGCACTGGGGGAATTTTCAATGTTCCTACAATGACAGGGGTACACGTCAATGCACTCACCCCGAACTGATAGGTCTTCCCGCCTAATCATAAAGTCAATCCTTCCAAAATATCAAAGCCAATAATATATTCAGGGATGGGAACAATTAACACTTGGTATTTATTCCTTTTTAAATGACCAATTTTCATGTCCATTCTCGTTTGGACTGTGGGGGTCTTCCCTTCCAAGTCCCGTAATGGTAAAGTGTCTGCCATTTAATCTTGATGGATTCCCATGAATTAATGAGGCCTACGCCCTGGTATAAATCAAAGCTCAAACCTTGTGTATTTCCTGAATGCCAGAATATTTTAACATATTCCTACGTCCCGTCCCCTTTCCTCCATACTTATGGGACATCTCTCCGTCCTGTGGGACGGGACCAGAGCACTTTGTAAAAAGCATCCACATTTTTTTCAAAAATGTGTCCCTCTCTTTCGTGCGCGGGGGCCAGGCACGCGGCCGTAACCCCGCCCACCTTGGCTCCGCCCCACGAATCGCCCATCAGTCATTTTCTCCGCACGATCGGGGCCGGACGCACTTGCATCCTCGGAAGATTTTCTTCCGTTTTTCCCTCTTTGGCTCTCGCTAGCGTTCGTTTACTAGTCTATGTCTTTTAAACTAGATTTTCCAGACTGTTCATTGTGTCACTGTCGCTTCGCGAGGGCGGATCCCCATCCTCTTTGTTTATAGTGTTTGGGTCCGGAACACTGTGACTCCCTTTCGGTCCGGGCTCTTCAACGTCGTTTGGAGCGGTGGGAGGTGGTGTACGGACGGACTCCTCCTTCGCATTTTAAGGCGTTCGTCGACGAGAAGAAAAAACGCCCGGTAAGTTCTTTGATTTTCAGAGCACCCCAGCTGGGGATACCTTCCCGGGTTCCTCTCGAGCCGGGAGGGGCGTCGATCGCTCTCTTACCGGGGTTCGCCCTGAGGTGCCTGTCGGGCCTAATAATTCTACCAGAGTTTTCTCTCAGGGTCTCCGTAAGGAGCCTGTGTTCACCGGAGTACACTCCGAGGCCCCTCCTGTGGGGGCTGTGTGTAGACCCAGTTCTACTGAGTCGTGGGGTACCGGAGCTTGCTCTGAGGCCGTACTTTCGGCTTCCCTCAAAAACAAATCCGGGGTATGCCCCGAGGTCTTGGCTGGGCTTGAGGTTTCCGAACGCATGTTCGAGGCCCGTGCCGATAAGGCTTCTACCGGGCCTAGGTCTGAGGTCCCTCGTACAGAGGCTAAGACTACCAACAGTTCTGAGGGGCCGGGCAAGGCCCTGTCGGTGACCGTGCACCGTTCCTGCTCTTGTGGTGACACCAGATCTGTTGAGGGGGCAAAGAGGGTTTCTTCTTTTACCGGCAGTGCCGAGGCTCTTCCTTCGAAGGCTCAGTTGGCGGTTGGTATGTCGCAGAAACATTCTAGGCCTCATAGTACCGGCTCTGCCTAGGTTCCTTACGTTAAGACTAAAATTAAGACCCCTGATCCATCGACGGGGACCCCTGCCTCACTTCCTCATGTGCCGCAGTTCCCCTCAGATGAGGACAACATGGCGCCCGTTCCCGCCACAACCACGGTGGCCATTTCAGGTACTACCCCTACAACTACGCCATCGGCTCCTGGTGTAGGGTTCGGTCCTTCGGGTGAACCTAAGGTCCCTTGTGCGCATCCTTACCAGCCAGTTTTTGATTGGAACGCCCGGATGCCTCTTCCGCACAATGTTTTGTTGCCCGCGGGGGAGGCTCCCTTGATTTATGTGGATACGTCGCCGGAGGGGCCGGTGTGGCACCCGTCCCCGTTGCGTCTCTGGATTTGTCCACCTCATGAGAGGCCTCTTCAGGTTCCGAAACAATCTCCTGAGGACGCCTTTTTCGGTAAGTTTCAAGTGCTTATGCGCACCGACCCCATGAGGGAATATTTCAAGGGGCTTTTCAAAGAGATATGTCCACCCGCCCCTCCGACTCCAACCGTCCCGTCGGTGGTTCGGCCGGCGCCTTCCTTGCCCGTGGTGCCTCCCCCTGCGCTTCTGCCTGTGCCGCCATTGTCCCCAGTGGACAAGGCAGTGCCTGACTCGGCTAAGCAGGAGCCGGACCTGTCGGATGACCCTCAAGGCGATCAGGACAACAAGGACCTGCCCCGCTCTACCAGAGCTTTCCATGACCGGGTACTGGACATGATGAGCTTCTTGGATGTTACGGTGCCCAAGGCACCTGCTCCGCAGGAGGGCGTGCTTTCTGGGGCGTTCACCTTGTCTCCTTTGGAGCGTACCGGCCTGTTCTTGCAGAAGGACGTTCTGGCCGAGGTCCGAAGAGTTTGGGAAAAGCCACACTCTGAACTTTTTGTCAATAAAAAGATTGACGCGAGGTACAGGCTACATTCCTCGGAAGAAGTGGCCTTGTCTTGTCCGCCTCCCTCCTCCACAGTGGTGGCTGCGGCCACATTGCAATCCAGACCTGCAGCTTCCTCCTCCGTGACGGCGACTCAGGTCTGGGGAAAGGAGGACAAGCTCCTGGACTCCCTAGGGAGGAAAATCTTTGCCAATTCGGCCTTGCACCTCAGGCAGGCCAATGCAGAATTGATTTTGGCGGGAGCTAACATGCGGATGTGGAGAGGTCTGTCGGAGTTTGAGGAGCATATCCCGGTCGACAAGCTGGAGGATTTCAGAGGAAGCCTTTCCGATGCCAGGGTCTTGGCCCAGGATCTCCTGGAGGCTGCGGCTCATCACGTAGACACCTCGGCTCGGGGTCTGACGTTAGCGGTTGATACCTCGCGGCAAGCATGGCTGCATGCCACTAAGTTCTCGAAGGAGGTGCAAGACAAGGTCCTGGGCCTTCCATTTGATGGTGAGGAGCTTTTTCACTCTTCTACTGATATAGAGCTCACCAAAACCAAAGACAGCACTCAGACGGCCAAATCTTTGTCTGTTCTGGTTAAACCTCCCTTCAAGACTCAAAGGCCGTTGTCGCAAGGTCGACCTTCCTCTGGTTTTAGGGGCTTCCTCGACCGCAAAAATCGCAGAGTGGATACTCCTGTGGGGAATAACCGCCGTAGACAACAGCGTACGCGGTATTTCTCCCACTCCTCAGCCTCCTCATCAGGTTCAGGTGGCACCGCCACTGATAAACCTGCCAAATGAGGGTTTTCCGCGCTCGCACGAGACCCCGGTGGGAGGACGCATTGTCTCATTGGGAGGCGTGGCAGACCATCACAGAAGAAAGATGGGTCTTGTCAGTCGCTCGAGCGGGCTTCCGCTTACCTTTAACCCCTACCCCACCCCTCAACCCTCCTTTTCAGCTGTCGGGCTCACCCTCCCTCAAGGCCGTGGTCCAGAAACTTCTGCTCCTCAGAGCTGTGGAACCCGTTCCTCTTGGAGAGCGAGGGGAGGGCTTCTGCTCCCGGCTGTTTACGGTGCCCAAACCCTAACCAGGCTGGCCTGCGCACCATCCTAGACCTTTCCCAGTTCAATCTTTCCCTACCCCAAGAAAAATTCAAGATCACGCCCGGCCAAATTCGCTCCTCGTTGCAGGCGGGCGATTGGCTCAGCATGGTGGATCTTCAGGATGCGTACATGCATATCCTGATTTGGAACCCACACAGGAGATATCTCCGTTTCTCTCTGGTAGAGGAGCACTTCCAGTTTCGGGTGCTTCCTTTTGGCCTCAGATCGGCGCCGCGTGTCTTCACCTAGATGACGGTGATTGCGGCCCATCTTCGTCTCCAGGGTATCCATGTGTATCCCTATTTGGACGACTGGCTCCTACGCAGCCCTTGCCCGTTTGGCAGCAGCGGGCAACCTCCAGTCTCTCCTTCAGCTCCTGTTCCATCTTGGGCTGTCGGTCAACTGGCGGAAATCCTCCATGACGGTCTCACAGGACCTGACTTTCCTGGGTTTTCGTTGGAACACGATAGACTGCCGTGTGTATCTGACGGGGACAGAATGGCGGATCTGTTGGCCACGTGTCAGATGTTTACGCAGTCGGAGAGCATGTCGGCCTGGTGGTTCCAGAGGCTTCTGGGCCTCATGGCCTCATGTGAGCTGGCTCTTCCTCTTGCTCGTCTCAAAATGAGGCGGACCCAGATGGCTCTTCGGAGTTCCTGGCGTCAGGCTGTGGACCCGGATTCCAAACGGATAATGATTCCGGATTCCATGAGAGTGGACCTGGACTGGTTGTCTTCTCTCAGCAACCTCTCAGTGGGTGTCGGGTTCCAGGACCCAAGCCCCATGGTGACGAACACGACAGACTCCTCCCTTTTCGGGTGGGGTGCAACGTTAGATCTTCTTCAGGTCTTGGACCTCTGGTCACCTCAAGACAAGCTCTTGCGCACCCGTGCTTCATGGGGTCTGGCTGCTTGCAGTGCACATCCCGGGCCGGCTGAATGTCACCGCGGATGCCCTCAGCCGGCGGACAGTGATCCGCTACAAGTGGGAGTTGAAGGCGGAGATCCTATCATGAATTTTCTCGCGTTGGGGCACAAAGGAGGTGGACCTCTTCGCCACGGCGATGAACAAGAAGCTTCCTCAGTACGCCTCCAGAGGGGGGGTGGGAGCCTTCTCTCTGGGGGACGCACTCGAGATCCCATGGCACAACATGAGAGCTTACGCCTTCCCTCCTCTTCCTCTGGTTCATCGAGCAATTTGGAAGTTGAAAAGTTCTGTCAACTGTTTTCTTCTACTGATAGCTCCGTGGTGGCCGGCCATGTTTTGGTTCTCAGAACTTCAACACCTGTCGGTGTGTCCGCCGATCAGGTTACCAGTAACTTCTTCACCAAGGGGAACAGCAGATGTGGCACCCCTCCCCACAATTGCGCAACTTGGCGGCATGGTGCCTGAGTTCACGGCGCTAGAGCCTTTGGGTTTGTCTGCAGATAACATGCGCATTATCCAGGCAGCCAGGAAACCCTCGACCAGATCCCAATACGAGAGTAAATGGCTCAGGTTCTGTCATTGGTGCTTGAAGAAAGAATTGGACCCGAGGGTGGCGACGATTGACACTGTGCTGCCCTTTGTCTCCTCCCTAGCAGAGTCAGGGGTTCATGTCTTGTCCTGCAGGACTTATCTCTCAGCGATTTCCGCCTACCTCTCTACAGACCGGTGTTCTTATTCGTTAACTAACCCGGTGGTGAAGAGACATTTTGCTGGTTTGACACACATCTACCCTCCGGTTCGTACTCTGCACCCGCCCTGGGACTTAAACATAGTCCTGACGGCGCTGTGCCATAAACCTTTCGAGCCAATGGCTAGGGTTGACCTAAAGTACGTGTCCTGGAAAGTGTCCTTTCTGGTCGCTGTTACGTCAGCGAGGAGAGTGAGTGAGCTCCAGGCATTGTCGGTGGAGCATCCTTTCTTGGCCTTTCACAAGGACAAGGTAGTCCTTCGGAGAAACCCAGCTTTTCTACCAAAGGTAGGGACCGAATTCCATCTGAATCAGTCGATTTCCCTTCCGGTCTTTTTTATGAACCCTGCCTCGGAGGTGGAAAGGGTTCTACACTGCCTGTATGTCCGAAGAGCTCTTAAGTTCTACCTTTACTGGACTGCCGAGCTTCGGAGCTCTTCCCAACTGTTTGTGACCTTCGGTAAACCCCAGGGCAGGCCGGCATCTAAGGCATCCATTTCCAGATGGATTGCTGCCTGTATCACGGAATCTTTCACCATCCAAAAGCTGAAACCACCTAAGGGTATCCATGCACATCAGGTGCGAGGCAAGGCAGCTGCGGTTGCTTTTCAGAAGTATGTTCCCTGGGAGTCCATCGCTAGAGCGGCTACCTGGGCCTCCCCATCTGCTTTCTGTAAACATTACTGCCTCGATATGAGCTCCTGGGCCGACGCTCAGTTCGGCCAGGCTGTGCTGAAGAACCTGTTTCAGTAAAGGGTATTTCCATCCACCCATAGTTCCTGTAAGGAGTGCTTGGGAATCTCCCATAAGCTTGGAGGAAAGGGGTGGGGCGTAGGAGTATTACCAGGTTACTCACCGTAGTGACCACCTTACTCCTAGTCCATAGTCCCCTTTCCTCCATACGCCCGCCGTCCCCTCTAATAAGGTTCCTCTGTTATTGCTAATGGGTCTTGGACCCTGCGATAGAAAAGGACTGATGGGCAGGAAAGAGAGGAGGGACATATTTTCGAAAAAAATGTGGATGCTTTTTACAAAGTGCTCCGGTCCCGTCCGACAGGACGGAGATATGTCCCATAAGTATGGAGGAAAGGGGACTATGGACTAGGAGTAAGGTGGTCACTACGGTGAGTAACCTGGTAATTCACATGAGGTTGTCCGTCAACCTTAATCCGGGCAGACGCTACCAGAGTTTGGCCACAATCCCATTCGTATTTCGAATGCGTTTATTTGGACTCGGTCTCCAACATCGCACTCACAACCTTTCGTAAATCAGCATTAGTCGGTTGGTATGGTGAAGGCATCCCCATGGAGCAGTCATCCATCTCCTTCTGGCGGAAGGGGACTTATCCCCACTTTGCTTGTTCACATCCTGCCTTTTCACTTGTTTATACCGCTCTTTCCCTACCAACCCTTGCTTTTTATACAACTGATACATTTCGCAAGTCTCAATTACATCAGTATCTTCACATGGCACTCCATCTTTTAGCAGCGGCAAAAACATCTTTTCTGGATACATGTGAATCCCTACTAACGAACCTCTTTCCAGGGGTCCGTTTCTCTACCTCCTTCTCTTCCTCCTTCTCTATCTCCTTAACTTAACTTCTCCTTCGTCTTCTCTCTTTCTCCTTCTTTGTCTCGCTCTTTCTATCTTTCTCTTTTCTTTCTTTTTTTCTTTCTTTCTCTTTCTTTCTTTCTCTTTCTTTCTCTCTGTCTCTTTCTCTCTTACCCCCCCCAGGTTTGCTAACTGCCTGATAACATCTACCATCCCATCTGTTAGTTTACCGGTCATCCCCACCAGCAAAGTCATAATGACGTTTTTGTATGCCAGTGAAGCAGTCCGAATGATCCTATTTCTTGCTGAAACAGACAATGCCACCACCCCCACATGTTCTGGATCATCGATATGGATGGCTTCTTTCCTAGCATGCTCCCTGAGCCTTTGGATGGCCTCTGTGTGTGTACCACTTCTTCTCATCGCTAGGCCAGTCCGAGGTAATCGGATACTTGCCATTAGATCGTTGAGCAGCTAACTGTAACAAAGGCGCATGCAGATCTCTCACTTGACCATCCAGAGGCGGCCCTGCACGCAATAGTTCTTGAATATGGGTTTCACGGGACAAAGGCAGGAACCTCAGAGAATCTGCTGAATCTACCAAAATACCTGCTGCACCTCCGTCAAACAATCTGACCATCCATGTTAACAGAGGCTCACCAGCCCTCCATTGTAATCGATTAATTATTGCTCCAACCGCTTGTTGAGAATAATCCTCCAACGTTGTTAAATCCACTAAACCACCTCCGGGATTATTCGGATGTGGCCCTGCTCGTCCACGCGTAATTGGTTTAGCGATCACCTCCTTCCTGTCAAATTCTGGTTTGGATCACCTCCTTCCTGTCAAGTTCTGGTTTGGATGGTGTTTCCCTGTCTGAACCACTCTCTGAACTAGTACTATCGAATACATCTCCGTCCCATTGGTCGGGGTCCCAATCAACCCCTGCGGAGGCAATCACTATTGCCACCTTGTGGGTTTTCACTCTCTCTTCTCTTTCGATATTTGTATCGGGCAATTCTCATAGCAACTCGCGTGATACACACCTAGACCAACAGTTGGAAGATAATGGCTCTTTACAGGCCCTTTATTCACGTGAATTATAAGCATACAAATAACTATTGGAATAAATGCAATTGGTTATACATAAAAATACAAACCATGATGGTTACAAAGGGTGTACATCACTGTTAGTGCAGTTGTAGGAGAAAACTTCATCTCAGCCACGGCGACAATACCCAGTCCCAAGGCAGATGGGCAGAGAGATCACACGTACTAATGGGGTCTGGAGCAGAGCGTCCTCACTCTGAGACTTAATCACCCGGGTTCCAATTCTCTGTCAACAGGATACCTCTCTTCTTATGGGGGACAAATCCCAGCCCCTCATAGGTTGCAAACTGCCCCCAGCCGAAGGCCAGATAGCAAGCATGGAAGGAAAAGAGCAGAAAAACTCAGCTGGTCTCTCGCGTGCTCTTTCCCAGCACCCCTTACCAATGCACCCGCACATCTGACTCCCTTCTCAGCTCGTCCTCAGCGAACAATACAACATCTATCCTTCATAGTGAGCTCCTCTGTTTCATAATATTGCAACTGTTGCAGAATTCATGTCTGTCTTCTGAGTTCACAGAAACGTAGACTTTCATTGTGGTTTGGAAGTGAATGTCCAAAATGGCTGCGCACCAGCACCATGTTTTAGCTCATTTTCGCACACACATTACAGTAACCTGAACCATGTCTCAAACATTACGCATATTGTGACCCCGCCGAAATAATACAGGACCTTGGCCTCTGGGTAAGGAAAGATGGAGCTGGACTAACATTGTGTTACGCTCACCTGGACTCTGCGGAGGCGTTGGGGCACGGTTGCAGCCCTCCCTGAACTTGAATCACCCCCCCCCCTTCAGGCCTCTCCCTCAGTAGAAAAGCTGTGAGCAGTGGTACGTGATGATACTGCTCCTGCGTGGAGATAAGAGTGTGTGAGTGCGCCAGTCTGTGATTGTTGTACCTCTCGAACCCTTCACACCAAAGTACGGTTTCTGTGAGCATACGCCGGCCCATAAAGCTCACCTGTGAATTTTGGAAGATAAGCTCTCCGTCCTGCTACTTCTGGCAGGGGCACGTCAAATGGCATCTAGTTCCTTCACTGATCCCTGATAAGGATTAGTCCAGTCCAGCCTCGACTATGCTTCTCCTTATGATTGGTAAGTCTTTCTTGAGCTCTTGTGAGGCTGTTCGTTCTGTTTAATGTCTTTATGTGTTGCTCCTATTTATGCCCGCAATAATTTCTCTTTTCTATTTTCTTCCCTTAGATGGAAATGCGGCCTCAATGCAGCTGTGAGACGCGGCCGGATGGAAGATGGATGCTACCGCAATGTTCGACAGCAGGTAAGTGATGGTTTAAGGAAAAGCGCGAAGTATGGCGAAGCGCAACCTTAAACTGACTGTTTTTTCAATGTCTAACCTTGTCTTCTGTTTTTCCTTGCAGGCGCTGGTGTTGACGATGGAGCGTGTCGTGCTGGAAAGTGTAAGGATGAATGCTTGGTTTGCTGAAGAGATGTACAGGTATGAACAGCTTCCCCCAGTTGGTAAGTATGTGGCAGAAAGCAGGATGTCCAGGAAGCAGGATCTTCAAAGGTAAGTCTGACCTCAGGCCATGGTGAGCGTTACGCTGCTTGCAAGTGCAGAATAATGCAAAGCGTCTGTCTTGAGGATCGGGACAGCTTATATAGCTGAGATCGTGTGCACGCCCATTAGGGCCGGCTTACCAGCCACACCCTGCCATTCCTAGAGTGAGCACGTGCGAAGGCAATCCATTAGCAGCCACACCCAAGATTACACTTGGGGCTGCTTAATGGATGGATTGTTCAAGGTTAACGTCAACCACGCCATCCTCATAAAGAGATTAGAAGGACTAGGGATAACTGACACTGCCCTACTATAGATCAAATCCTTCCTAACAAACAGAACAGAAACAATATGGATGAAACCTTGTAAATCCAAACCCAGAGTCTCCACGTGCGGAGTACCACAAGGATCATCCTTCTCCCCACTTCTATTCTACATGTACCTATTAATCAAACTCATCAAAAAACACGGCCTCACATGCTACAACTACGCCGACGATACGCAAATAATCTTCAACATACAAGACACCCGAGAAGAAAGCACCCCACTAGAGAATTGCCTTCGAGACATATTCAACTGGATGAACCTCAACCATCTCAAAATCAACCCAGGTAAAACGGAGATAATGATTGTTTCAAAAAAGGGAGGAGACATCAACTACATCCCATGGCCAAGAGAGCTCGGCACCACACCAGAACCTTCATCTACGGTAAAAAACCTGGGGGTCCTGATGGATAACCTCACCCTGGAGCCACAAGTAAACTCAGTAATCAAGAAATGTTTCTTCCTCCTGCGAGCAGCAAAAAGGATCCTACTGTTCCTGTCGTTCGCCAACAAAACACTTACCATCATCGCTCTGATCATGTCCAGAGTAGACTATGCCAATAGCTTATACATGGGCATGCCCGAACGACTTCTAAAAAAAACTGCAACGCATACAAAATGCAGCAGCCAGACTTCTCCTCAAGCTACCCAGAAGAGAACACATCACACCAGCGCTAAAAATACTACACTGGCTACCGCTGAAACAGCGAATAAAGTTCAAAGCCATGTGCATCACGCACAGAGCAATACACAAACAAGGCGCAGAACTCCTAAGTGCAAAACTGCGCCTACATCAACCGACAAGAACACCAAGATCAAGGACAGACATACGCCTGGAACCAAAACCCTACAACAGGAAAAAATTCAGAGGATCTTCTTTCTCTCACCAGGCACCCAAAACCTGGAACGAACTACCTAAGAATATACGGAATACAACAAACCACCTATTAGTCAGGAAACTCCTCAAATCATGGCTCTTCAAAGCGTAACCACCACGGAGACGCACCGGAATGCCCATACACTAAAACAATGATGAAAATAACCCCAACTTCGGCCACTCTCAAATTGAACAAACGCTCAAGCCAAAGAACCAACCACTCGACAGAGCATAAGACATCATGGAAGACAGCCGCAAAGGAAGGCTACAGAGACTGACCACCTAACTAGACCCAGACGAAACCTAGACCTACACTCTCCCGCTCTTACGCACTGGACGAACACAGCCAGGCTGGCAGACGCATCTAGATGGACGTTGGCCTGCGTCGCATGTGGAGGGGACTGTTCGAAGGATAACACGCCCGCGCCTAGGAAACGTGAATGCTAGCTTATGCCACAATCAAAGCCGTGAACACCAACCTGTGTGGCGTTCGGATGGAGTTGTGAATGCTAGCTTGCCCACTCCTGGACCGATCTCTAAACACTAGCCTGCGCCGCGACCAGATAAGTGTGAATGTTGGCATGATCACACCAGTATGGAGCCCCAATCATTGGCCTGCGCCGCGCCTAGATGGGAATGCGAGGGCCAACAAGTGCCACTCTCCCCAGAACCGCGAGTACTAGCATTGGTAAAGGTCAGGACACCCACTAACCAATAAGCTCAAACTCTGCATACTTATCTCACTCAAAAATTCACACTACCATCTCTCGCACAACAAACCGCACGCACTTCACAACACTGCAACAACACATAAACCGGAACAACAGCACACGTGGACTGACTCCAATCCGATACCTGCACCAAAGCTCAGCACCCGGTGTATACTGAGTTGAAGCTGCCAACAGCACACCACTTCTCTCACTATCCTACTCCCTTCTTCAACCTACTAACCCATCCCACCTTTATCGTTTGCAGATCCGCCTGAGCGCCTGGGGACCAATTCCGTTGGTGACGGTGCGCGGTACAAATACCTTTAACATTTAATGCATCTGAAGTGCTATGTCCATAATAAAAGCCTTTTGGTGTTAAATGGATGTTCTTGTTTACTTTTGTTCATGAGCCTGGCGCCAAAGGTGCTTGGACAGTGTCCACCCAGGTCTCCTGTGCATGCGACCCCTGCATGCCTGTGCCCCTGACTTCATGACCATGACACATTGAGAAGGAGGGTAGGACAAATGGGTTGGGGATGAATTGGTTGAAGGAGGACGAGATGAAATGAGAAGAATATTGATGGGCAAAGACAAAAGGATAGGTGGGGAGTGATAAGGTTGAAGTAGCTGTGGGTGCATGCTTGTGTAATAAGTCAAGATAGTTGTCAGTGGTAAGCGCATAGGTCATGTATAGTTTTATTTAGTTATTGGATTATCTAGGCCAGATTAGTCTGGGAACTAGGTAGAAATATGGTGAGTGGTTTGTGTGATGGAACTTGAGAGGTGCTCAAGCGGGCCCTGGTATTGAGGGGCTATCACCAGTTCTGTTTGTAATAACCACCACTTAGGGCTGAGCAGGCACTAGGCAAACTAGGCCACTTCCTAGAGTGCTGGCCAGCAGCAGGTGCCAAAGAGCAGGGTTCTACCTCTGGTTTACATCTCTGTTGTACTTTATGAAAGCAATCTGAGTTAACCTAGCTGCATAATGTCCTCCTGCAATTAGGGGGTGCACTGCTGTAAATCAGTGCTCACATTTCTAGGACTCTAACATGGCAGTGGTAGCATGGGCTATTGCCAAGTATCCGAGCAGCACAGTACACTGTCTAGCTCAAATAAAAGCAGAGAGCTAGCAAGAAGAATATTGAGGGAGGTTTGTGTTCAGAACGAGGGCCCCCTCACCAGATAATTCAAGAGTCAGGGTAGGCCCCTCATGGAACCTCTGGTGGCAGAGCATGGGTCAGACGAAGTACACCTCAAAAGGAGAGAGATCAGGGTGAGAGTAGGGGCTTCATGCAAGTTCAACAACCAGGAGTTAGTCTTATCCACATAGTCTCAAAATAAGTCAAGTCTGCTGTGCTTGCTTCACATTTACTCTGAAACATTTTCATTAGCACGAACAACCTGATAGATAAAACTTTAGGCCATGCTGGAACGGCAAACTAGAGTACTGACACTACAATTGATATGTTGCAGTGTTTGCTCTAAAGTAGATGTAATGCATATTTATTAATGCAACAAGTACTTCATGAATGAGAGAGATTATTTTGAGCACACACGCTATTTTAAAGTTGAAATTCTTTGTACCTTGGTGAATTCACAGCTTCAAGCATTATGGAGCATTTCATGGAAAGTTAACAAAGATGCCCAATTAAATATTTTTTGTTGTGATGTTTCAAAGCAATACTGAACTGTAGAGGTGAGGCGTGTGTGTGTGTGTGTGTGTGTGTGTATTTCTGAGGCTTGTGGATTCTGCTTAGATGACATTCTGTGCATAGGTCGACATCTAGTGGTAGCTGCGTAATATTACATTTTTTGTTTTTGAAACTCAAGTGCTAGTAATAGTATCCCTAGTGACGTCTACTGTACCCCCTACTGCATCGATTGTTCAGACACATATTGCAGAGTTCCTTCTTGGCTGATGAGCCAGTGACCTGGTCTGATCACTATCTGGTCACGTGCTCATTTCTGTCAGTCTCCCCCCACCCCCTGCAAGGTTCTCCCCTCTAAGCCGCTTCTCAGCTCCTGGCGTTCTGTTGATTCTGAGGCACTTAGTGCTCATATAGCCTCCAACTGCACCTCTCTGAGACCCTTATCGCTAGCCACACTTTCACAGTCATTGGCGTCTGCCGCCATTTGCCTTGCTCCACTGAAACTCATTCAAGGGCGCAGACTACCGTCTCAGCCCTGGTTCACTGATCTACTAAAAAATGCTTGTCTTCAACTTAGACAAGCCGAACGTAAGTGGCGGATTAATTACAATCCAGCTCTTAGAGACCTATACAAGATCAGTCTCTCTACCTATCTAGCCAGCGTTAAACTTGCTAAATCTACGTTTTTTGCTCAGAAAATTGAAAATGCCTTACTTAAGCCGAAAGCTCTATTTTCTATTGTTCACTCTCTTGTTTCCTCTGAATCGCTGACCTCTATGGTTAAGCCATCACAAAAACTGCAACGACCTTGCATCTTTTTTCTCCACTAATATTGATGTGATTAGATCAAACATTGCTAAATCCTTGATGACACTGCCTCCTGACACCACCAGCTTTGTGCCCCCCCCCCTACTGATTCTTCTCCCAGCTGGTCGACCTTCCCTCTGTTTAGTGAGGTAGAAGTCCTGGCAGCTATATTAAAGATTAAATCCTCCTCCCCTGAGTATGCCATTCCTGCTATCATCATGAAAACGATTCCCCCTGACATTTTGGCTGAAATTACTGCGGCTATTAATAACTCCTGCCAATCCAGACTGGTCCCCCCGGAATTGAAATTGGCCAGGGTTATCCCTCTCCTCAATAAGCCCTCTCTTGATCCCACCGTCCCTGCCAATTTCCGCCCCATCTCTCTACTCCCATTCCTGGCTAAACTCTTGGAATCTCTGGTCACAGCTCTTCTGTCCTCCTTCTTGGAATCTTCTAACATCTTTAACCATGCACAGGCAGGTTTTAGGCCAGGAAAAGGGACGGAAAGCGTGCTTGTCTCAATACAAGACGATATATCCAGACTAGTCGATGCGGGCGGAGTAGGGGCTCTGATCCTGCTAGATTTGTCTGCCGCTTTTGACACGGTGGACCATTCTATCCTTTTATAAAGGCTTGCACAGATTGGGATCTCCGGTTCTGTTCTTGCTTGGTTTACTTCTTTTCTTTCAGATCGCATCCAGACTCTCGCCATGCCCCCTTTCTCTCTGCCCCCTGTGTCCTTACCTGTGGTGTCCCTCAGGGATCCTCTCTTTCCCCGATTTTGTTCAACATTTATATCTGGGCACTGGTCTGCCTTATTCGCTCCTGTGGACTTAACTGTTATTCCTACGCTGATGACACCCAAATCCTGATCCGGCTTGATCAGGATCAATCCGTGGTCTCAGCTTGCCTTCGTGATTGCCTTAAAGCAGTCGGTGTCTGGATGGACCAAAACTGGCTTAAGCTCAATGACGATAAAACAGAAGTGATGCTGGTAGGCTGTCCTCCTAACCCTTCACTATGGACCACCGCCTTTTGGCCCTCATCGTTGGGTCCATTACCCTGCCCTGTTAACAAGGTAAAGAATTTGGGGGTTATTCTCTCTGCCTCCCTCTCCATGTCAAACCAGGTTTCGGCTGTCTGTCAGTCCGCCCATCATCAGATCAGGGTTTTCAAGAAGGTCCTACCTATGATCCCGGAAGCCATGCACCCCCAGCTGGTGGCGGCATTGGTTCTCTCACGGCTGGACTATTGTAATTCCTTGTACTTATCCCAACCGACTGGCCTGCTCCAACGGCTCCAACGTATGCAAAATCTGGCAGCCAAATTGGCCACTGGCTCCCACTATGGTGCCCATATTTCACTGGTGCTTCGCCGATTCCATTGGCTCCCTGTGGTACAGCGAGTCAAGTTTAAGTCATTATGTATTGTCCACCGGGCAATTCATGGCTTAGGAGCGGAGTTCCTTCAATCTAAATTTTCCCGATATGTTCCGGAACGTAACTTCTGCTCCTCTACAACCAACCTACTTACGGTCCCCAGGTTTAACTGGGAAAGACTTGGCGGCAGAGCCTTTTCTATTGCCGCGGCCAAGCTTTGGAACACTCTTCCATTACCACTTAAATCTTTTGCTAATCATCTGGCTTTTAGGAAAGCCTTGAAGACCACTTTGTTCTAGCTTTCTGCCCCTATTGTTTTTCCCTAGCTTGCAGCTTCCTTACCAGCGCCATTATGCCTTTGGGTGACCGTGCGCTTTATAAGTGTATGTAACATAACCTAACATAACATCATGGAAAACACCCCTTTTTAAATGTTGCCCTTCTTGTAATAGGAAGTTTCCCTGGAAAGACTTGTACCGGGTGTGCATCCTTTGTCTCCCCAGGGGCCAGGGCGATGGACCGTGCAAGTCTTGCAAACTGTTCTGGCCAAAAACCCTAAAAGACTGCAAAACCAAACTCTGGGCCCACCACGCCAATCAGGCTGAGGCCGCCGTGGGTGTTGAGGGAGCCACCAGCGATGGCAGCATCGATGTTGAGTGACGCAGAGGGCGATTGGGATACATTGCATTCCCGTGTGTGAGCACCTGACCCCAACAGGCAGGCCGGCGGTTCTGTTACAGGGACGACACCCGGCGGCTCAGGCACTACCAAGTTACATCACATCAAGCACACACCCCACGGCCGAAAGTCGACCATGTCGTTTACCGATAAACCACACGCGCAGTCGAAGGGGAGGTCCGAGCTTTCCCTGTCCTCTGGGCCATCGCGTTCACCACACGAGATGCCCCCGAAACAGATGGTAAAGTCTGTTTCTGACGACTGGACGTCAAGACGCGGAGGCGGCTTTGAGAAAAAGCACTATAGCCAAAAAATGAGCTAGTTGATTAAAAAGCACGTTCCAGAGACCCTATTAAAGGCCTGAATGTCAAAAAACCATGAGTATTCAACACCCCAAGTTAAAGAAGTTCAAGCTACTAAATGCAGTGATTACACTTCCCCAGAGGGCACCCTTTCACGGGCTACGCACCATAAGAAAATCCCTGTCCCAGAGCCCACACCCCCTCCTACTCCCTCTGTATTGCCTAGCTCCTCACAATGGACCACAGAACAACTCGATAGTTATGAGGAGAATGTCCTGTTTTATACATTTCTTTGACATTTCTTTGATGACCACCCCAAAGTCCTACATAATCTTCCACAGAGCAGGGCGGCAGCCACTGAGCCCACTCCCAACACCACACAGGCTACCACCTTGTCACATCAGGACCTAGGGCAAGACACTTATTACCAAGACCCTGGCACATACACAGACCCTGAGGACGAAAGACACAGTGGACTTGTACCAATATTATAAGGACTTGTACGTCGTTCAGTCCCCAGATCACACCGACCTACCAGTGGCAGAATCCCCGCTATACAACCAGTTGCAATATAATCTGCTCCTAAAGGCAGCAGAGCATTTCAAAATACACACAAGAAGCCCAAGTGGACAAGGACTTCGTTGAGGACATCCTTGGGGATGAAAAAAATCAGCAACTCAATGTATCCCCCTGTTACAATCGGTAGAGAGCCACATCCAACCCTCTCTGCTTACACCTAATTTGACACGGGCAGTCAATCCGCACATCGAGAAGATGTTCAGACCAGACCCGCCCCCTCACACACCTTATACATTAGAAGGCAGCTATAGCACAACTCTTTAGTAGGTACTACTACAAAAAAGAAGGCAGGAAATCCTCTGGCCTCTGCCAAAGCACCCCCTGACAAAGAGAGTAAGAAAATCTACACCCTGGGCAGGAAGGTAGCTTCCTCGGCAGCCTACCAAAAAAGGATGGCTAATAACACGATGCTATTAGCCAGTTATAATTGCCACAAGTGGGATGAACTTGCTCAACAGATGGACTCAGTCCCAGAGCCCCTGGAACTCTTGCCGTTTTAGGGGGCAAATCTCCCAACGGGCCTCTAATTACAATTAAGGTGGCCAAGGGGTTCATCACAGGGGCAGTCCTCACAGCAGAGTTTTCAAAGAGGCCAAAGAACGTCTAGAAGTGTGGGCAGATCCTCCTCCTAAAGAGGGGGCTCAACTCCTCCTAAGCAATGACCACCCTCTACAGGTTCCCGCCCATGCCACCTCATGGAGGTCATATTTCACACTTTAACCACGCATGGGAGGGGATCACTTCGGACAAGTGGGTTCTTTCCACCGTAGCGGGGGGATATTGCATAGAGCTGATCTAAACACCAGCCAACCACCCGCCAAGACAAAGGCAGTATTCAGTGTTAAGTATTTCAATCAGGCGATACACCCTGATCTCAGCCTAGTATGCAGCACACAACTGAAACGCTTATTTTATTATATACATATAGGTTCAATATTTGAGAGATACGCCACTCATATCACACCCCTTTTCAAATACCCCGGGTCACGATGGACCAGGAATCAGGCTGGTTGGTAAAGGTAATATTTATTTATTTAAAATTCAAATCAAACATACTTTTTAATAGGAAGCAGCAATCACCAATGTGGTGACAATAACAAATAAGAAGGTATGTAATGCACTTAAATTCACGCTTTTGCAACACAAAATAGAAAACGCCACCGAAATAGGAGCACTTTGAATTTTTAGAAAGATAGCACTTAAGTTAGGATTTCCCCATGCAATATTCCTAAACCCACAAATAAGCAATTCGAAAGAGATATAAGGAAGCAGCAGGTTATCAGGAATACAAAGTAAGAAACAAAATTTGAATCCACCCTTCCCTCCTCAAACAAGAGAGAAAAGCGGATTTGAACCTTTGCAATGTTAAATTGACACTCGAAAATGGCTGAATAAAACACTGAAAGTGTGCAAAAATCCCTAAATCAGTACACATTTCTATGGGAGCAACATTGGAAAGATACTAGCAGTCATAAGCAATAGTAGGCAAAAGTAAACATTTTGAATAGAAGGTTAAAAATAATTTAGAATAAAAATGACACGTGTAAAACTTTGCAAAAATGTTGATTCCCGCCTAAAATTAACCAAAGGGTTTTTGGGTTGGGGTGTAGCTATAGGTCTTAGGTATAATGAAGAATTGAAATGAGGTCTCTTGCTATTAAACTGAGGGAGATCTACAATGTAGAATAAGAGGCGTTTTTAGAAAAAATCGCATAGTGAAAACAGAAAAGAAACTCAGTTTGAACAAGAATAGTTTTACTCTAAGTTTTACTTTATACTAGAGCATTCCGGCTAGAATACAGAAAGAAGGGAGAAAGTAAGCTCAAGAGTTGATTCATGACTTCATCCCCAGATACCCAGCGCCCGTCCTGGCGGAACCAATCGGATCACTCGAAATAGGATTGATAGTTTAGGATTTACACAAGATAAAAATTACTAAAGAAATGGCACTTAGCAAGATAAATCAAGGACAGGATTGCAATAAGGATTCTGACAATGTTACAAGTTATTAAGATAAGGATAGGATGGTTTAGAGATTGGGATAAGGCAAGGTATGCTATGGTTTTCTATGATTCCTATTAATACTTACAGTCCACTTTAATTTAGGATTTTGGACCGTCAAGTGTTCTGGTCACCACACGGATCTGGTCTAACATAGGACAGCTGGGCAGATCTGGTGGGACAGGATCAGCTGGGCCATTCTGGTCACCGGACTGGCACTTCTGGTTACTGGATACTAGCGATTAGCGGGATGGCGAGTTTGCAGCAGGCGTGCATCTACTAGCAGCAAGCAGCATTTGGTTGGCGTGACGGCGGCGGGGCAGGCTGGGAGCTGTGGGGCTCTTTCCGGCTAATGGGTTCCTATTCTTTCAGTGGCTTTACTCTGCAAGCCACCTGGAGGAATAGGTGGACACTGCGCAGGGCCCGCAGCCCGAGGAGGGACTGGCCGACTGCCAGCGGGATAAAAACGATGCAACCTTCCAGTCGTCCACAATAACAACACGGCTCACAGCATCTGACCAGCAGAGCTACACGGAAGGTAGTTGGGATGGCGGTTTCTCTGATCCCATCCCGTTCCTGATCTTATCAAGACAGGCCAAAAACCACGGTCCTGAAGAAGATGAGAAATAATAATCATCGAAACCGGTCGACCTCTTTTTAAAACCAAGGATATCCCAGGAAATCAATCGGGATACCCCTCTGAAGAAAAGATCAAAAAATATATTGTGTTATGGACGAAGTTTCTCCCTAAGAAAAACCGTTATATCACAGACTCCTGTATTAACAAGCCTGCTATTTTCCCAGCCTGGAGCAAAGATGAATGACTGCTGGCAATTGGCGCTTTCCATGTGCGAGAAGTTTGAGGTGTCACCCTTTCTCAAGGCTACCAATTGGCAGAGCAAGTTTTTTTTATAGCTTGCCAACTTACCTAAGAGTTTAGCCTTCATTCTCTCATTTTAAATCTTAACTTGAACAAAACCTGTGGAATCAAAACAGTTTATAGGTGTACTTTTACCAGCAACAAATCCTTTTACATTGCTAAGTAAGCAGGCCTTCACACAACAATCTACTTTTAAATAGGCGATTTTCTCTCTTCAGTCAGAAAAAGCACATTTTACTATTTCTTTAAATTCGGTTTTCATCTCCCGCAAATGCAAACTTTATGCAGCTATAGTTCTTTTCTCGAGTACTGGAGTTGCTTTGCAGCGTGGATACATTTAAACGGGCATCTAGAGTCTTTCTCTGAACAGCTGATTTTTAGATACTTTTGCAAAGAAAATAGACGGGTTTCCCGTGTAAAATGAAAACAAAGCCCCTGGTTGATTTTTCAAAGATAATTTTGACAGGAGGTGTCATTCAAGAACTTAGCCCAGTTCTGCTGAGACAAAATGGATGATCCTGGGCATTGCAGGACCTTTTTAATCACAGTGGTTCATAAGGACTGGATAAGTTTAGCGCCAAGCAGCACTTTTAAAGGTTGAAAAAGGTGTCATTTTAAAGAGGCATTTTGGGTTTTCAGCAAAGTAATGCTGCCTCTTTCACTTCACTCCATGTTAAGTGTTGCAGAGCACACTGATATTCCTGCAGTGAGAATATATAATGGTTGTGTTGAGCTATCCCTTGATAGTGCGCCGAAAAATAATGGAATGGCAAGTAGTGATGATTAATCAATTCCTGTTTATTTTTGTGATGTTGGAGCCTTTGTGGATGACACGTGTTTCGGCAGAGCTGCCTTTATCGAATCCAGGCTATATAGATAGCTCATAAGTCACTGCATAATGCATAAAGGTGCTGAAGTTCACAGGGATGAATCCCACCTGATACAAAGAAGTCCTCCGTATGTACGAGTGTCCTCTGTTCCACCCCACCTGAAATGTGTGTGGCAGGGTAGTGCAGTCATTTTCTGGTTGTTGCAAAAATGCAGTTTTGAGATCCTGGCGCGCACAGGAATTAGCACAACCATTTTGCTGTTTCTTACACCATTGCAGCAAGGGATGTGGTAAGGTACATCTGAGTGGGTCAATATATCCCACAACAGGAAGAACGTATCCTGTTGGAAGAGGTGAAGGCACGGCTTCTTAAGGACGTCATAGAAATCGTCCAGGCAAACCAGGTAAATGGGGGTGTTTATTCAATGTACTTCCTTGTGCCGAAAAAAGACTTAGCAATGCGCAATCTCCTGTTCCAATTGGGATTCTCAATAAACAAGAAGAAATAGTCTTGTTCCAAGCAAGACCAAACAGTTCTTAGGGGCCGTCATAAAAACAGAAGAGGGTCTAGTCTTTCGGTCAAACGAAAAAGTGCATAACATACTGCTGCAAATACCTTAGTATCTAGCCGTTCGCCAAATAACCGCACCCAAAGTAATGTGTTTGCTTTGGATGATGGCATCATGCACTTTTACCTGGTGCCACATGCATGGCTGCGCATGCGTCCAATGCAAGAGTGGTTAGCAAAACAGTGGTATTAGGCAAGCAGTCAGTGAGACGATCTAGTGGTGGTTTCACTAACCCTAGTTCAAGCGCTGTGCTGGTGTACATAGGAAAACCAGTTAAAAGGCAAACCTTTTCACAACCTTACATTGCAAGCAGTTGTCACAACAGGCGCATCTCACCGGGTTGGGGGGGGGGGGGAGGGCATTACCTTCACCACACAGTGCATGGCCTATGGACACAGATCACAGCCCAAAATCACATAAACCTTTTGGAACTGCTAGCAGTGCTCAAAACACTGCAAGCTTTTTAAGTGCACCTGGCAGGTCAGACAGTACAAGTCCTCACGGACAGCACAACTGCCAAGTTTTATATAAACGGGGGTCATGCACTCCAAGTCTGTCCAGGCTAGCACAAAACATTTGGTGTGTGCGCTCAAGCGGGGCATGTTTCTAACATTGCAACATGTTCCAGGGGAACTAAATTCTCTGGCAGACTCATTAAGCAGAGATCCTCTAGCCGAAGAGCACGAGTGGCAAATGGATAGAAATATCCTAAACGGTATCTTCTCCCTATGGGGTTACCCCCACCCCCCGACTTGTTCGCCACTAGCCAAAACACCCAATGCCCAGATTTAGCATCCAGGTTTCCCCAACACAGGTCCATGGGGAACGCCCTGTGGATGAGCTGGTCAGGGAAATTTTCTTACGCTTTTCCACCCGACTCCGCTACTGAGCAGGTTGGTGAACAAGATGCACCAGGAACAAGTGGCGCTAATTGTAGTTGCTCCTATGTGGGCGAGACAACCTTGGTTTCCGCATTTGCCCCAACTGGCGATGTGTGATCCAATCAAACCTGCGTTCCCCAACAACATGCTCACAGCGCACGGGGGGACAACGTGCCACCCACAGCCTCAGTCTGTGAACTTGGCAGCTTGGCTCCTGAAGTCATAGAATTTGGATATTTAAAACTAGCTCAAAGGTGTATGGACATCATCAAGGAGGTACGCAAACCAAACAACAGACACTGTTATTTTAACAAATAGAAAATATTTGTAATATGGTGCCAGTCAAAGAGGATAAACACAATAGAATGCACTCCATTGCACATTTTCCACTACATGCTCCACTTACTAGACTATGGGCTAATATTTAACTCCATCAAGGTTCACCTGGTGGCTCTATCTGCGTACACCGCTTCTGAACGTGGTGTACTGGTGTCCCGTCATTAAAGCATTCATGGGACTAAATGTGGTACTTGCAAAGCTCATGGGGACCCCCCCCCCCCCACCGTTTGAGCCTATGCATTAATCCAGCCTTAAACACCTTACATACAAGACTACTTTTCTGGTGGCAATCGGCTAGAATAGTCAGTGAACTACAAGCTTTGTCACTACAAAACCCTTTCTTTGTCATCCACAAAGAAAAGTGGGTACTATGAGCACACCATAGGTGTTCACCTAAGTTCATATCTAAGTTCCATGTCAACCATTCCATTAAAATGCCAGCTTTCTTTCAAAACCCTTCAAGCTCAGCTGAGAAAAAAACACCATACACTAGATGTCATGAGGACGGCCCTTTACTATGTAAACAAGACAAAACTGCTACGAAAAAACAGGCCAACTGTTTCCATAACACCTGGCAGGGAAGGTGATCGCGTTTCAAAAAGCACCATCTGCAAATGGATAGTGAAATGCATACAGCTGTGCTACTCAAATAAAACTCTGCCTTTCACACCAAGAGCTCACTCTAACAGGGGTACAGGAGCTACCTTGGTCTTTATTGCAAATGTCCCGCTGGATGCCATTTGCAAAGCAGGTACTAGGAGCTCTATTCATACCTTTACTCAGCACTACTGCATTGACACACATTCTGAAGTGGATTCACAGGTGGGTGCTAAAACATCTTTTTGCCGCTGTACCTTCTTACAATCCACCTTCTCCAGACACTGCTCGCTAATCTATGCATAGCATGTGATCTAAGCAGATTCTACAAGCCTCAGAAGGGATACATTAATGACCTTAATCGTATTTCTGATGCTTGTATCTGCTTTGAGTCAAATGCGCCCACCCTTCCTCCACTGTGGAGTAGAAGGCGCATAGATGTTTGTCTGGCTTTATCGGCTTCATCTGCTTTATTACATCTGAATTCAGGCTGCACTTCATGCTATCATGTCAAACAAGAAAATCTGAGGGAATTTGACGCGTGAAGGACCATGGGTACAGTAGACATCACACTAGGGATAGTTTTATTGGCACGCCCTGTCGACGTCCTTTTTTGAGTTTCGAAAACAAAAAATGTAATACTCCGCAGCCCCAACATCGGCCTATGCATAGCATGTGAATCTAAGGAGCTACAAGCATCATAAATATGGTTACGGTGATATGTTTCTGAGGCTTGTGAAATCTGCTTATATCACATGCTGTGCATAGTTTACTCAAGATACTTTCTGGTAAGAAAGAAGACCGGGGCTGGAGGTCCATTCTCGACCTACGACGACTCAACACGTTCATCAAGTCCCAGAAATTCAGGATGGTCACGTTGCAGCATGTGCTTGGCCAACTGTCGTCGTCGGATCTGGATGACGCATACTTCCACATCCCCATTCACGTAAAACATTGCAAGTTCCTGCACTTCGTCATACAGGGGAAGCACTACCAGTTCAAGACTCTCCCCTTCGTACTGAAGTCGGCTCCCAGAGTCTTTACAAAGTGCCTGGCTCCAGTGGCGGCCCTTCTGCAACTACAGGGAATTCATGTGTACCCATACCTAGACAGCTGGCTCATCTGGGCCAAGTAGAGGGACATCGCCGTTGATCACACGGATAAGACCGTCCGGCTGCTGACAGATCTGGGGTGCTCTGTGAACTATTCAAAATCCTGCTTGACTCCATTGCAGAACACACTGTTCCTGGGGTCCAGGCGCAACACTGGGTCCTGCCTGGAGGCTCTGTCGGAGGATGCGACTGCTAAAGGAATTCCTGGACTCCCGTGGGATCCAGGTGTCTGGAAGCTTAAAAGACAGCGTGCTTGACGAGGCGTTCCGTCGAGTGATAAGGTGTGTGCTCCAACATTGCTGGGGGCACAGATTTCCAAAGCCCTCCATACCGGGAGACTGGCACAACGGACACTTCCCTGGAAGGGTGGGAAGCACACACTGGACGTCTTCACGCCAGGGGACTGTGGCTGCCGAAGGAGAAGGCGCTACACATCAAAGTCCTGGAACTACGGGCTGTGTTTTGGGCCCTCAAGTCATTTCTTCCATCCCTCGAGGGCAAAGTGGTGAGGGTCTTCAGGGACAATACCACTACAATGTTTTACACCCGGGAGCAAGGGGGCACCAGCTCCCCGGCGCTCTCCAGAGAGGCGCAGGAGTTGTGGTACTGGGCCGTTGCCCAGGGGATGTTCCTCATTCCTTTCCACCTGGCGTGAGTCAAAAACACAGTCGCTGGTTCCCTCAGCAGGAAGCTGCACTCTTGCCATTAGTGGGAGCTTCGACAGGATCAAGTGGACAAACCTCTTCCTCAAATGGGGCAGTCCCCAGATCAATCTGTTTGCGACATCGACGAACACCAAGTGCCGGAGGTTCACCAGCAGGTTTCCACAGCCGGGCAGCATGGGGGACGCATTCGCCTTGCCATGTAAAGGCCTGTTCCTGTATGCGTTCCCTCCGTTGCCACTGCTACTACGATTCATCAGTCAACTGAGACGGTGCCAGTGCAAGATGATCCTTGTCACGCCGGCGTAGCCAAGGCAAATCTGGTACTCGGACCTTCTCAGCATGTCAGCGTCCCCTCCAGTCAAGCCTACACTGGTTGCGGATCTTCTCACCAGGAAAGAGGCGCAATTTGCACCACGACCCAGGATCGCTGAACCAGAGGGCATTGCTCCTGCAGCATTAGAGTTTGGTGGTTACGTGCTGCCTGCAGACTGCCAAGGCCAGGGCGTTGTAGACGCTCAAGTGCTACGGATACAAATGAAAGCATTTCGCAACTTGGGGCCGGTCGCAGAAGATTAACCCTCTGAGGGTCACGGCCCCCCTGGTCCTTTCATACTTGTTGTCGTTGGCTAAGTCGGTGCTGGCACGCTCCCCCATCAAGGTGCATCTGGCAGCTATCTCGCACTACACCAGGTCTCTAGGACGGTCTTCTCTTTGGTTGAACCATCTAGTGAAGGAGTTTAGCAAAGGACTGTTCCGTTCGTTCCTGCCGGTGAAGGCGCCTGCCCCGGCGTGGGAACTCAACGTGGTGCTGACTAGGCTCATGGGGGGCCCCATTAGAGCCAATGTATCAAGCCCCTCTCAAGTTTCTGTCTTAGAAGACAGCTTTCCTCGTGGCCTTCACCTCTGCCACAAGAGTAGGTGAGATCCAGGCCCTGTCCTGCACAAGTGGCCTTATTTGACTTTCCACGAGACAAGGGTGCTGCTGCAAACGCACCCCTCCTTCATGCCCAAGGTTCCGTCGGAATTTCATCTCAACAAGCCTTTGGTGTTACATGTGTTTTTTCCAACGCCTTAGTCGCCGGCTGAAAGGACTTTGTGCATGCTGGATGTGGCCCGAGCGCTGAAGTTTTATGTGGCCGGCACGAAGAGTTTCCGGAAGACTTCTCCATCTGCATTACTCCTTGTCACCGGTTGGCAAACCGACCAGTGCCTGCCCGTCCGAGAGCCCAATCTATCAGAGCGATCGCTGCTATGACGGCATTCCTGTCTGGTGTGTCCCTGCTGGACATCTGCAGGGCTGCTACATGGAGGTCTACGCACACCTTCACGAAATTCTACTGCGTCAACGGGGATTCCAGGGAGGAGTCCAGAGTCGGCCATGCAGTGCTACGCAACCTGTTCCCTTGAAGGTGGACGTGGTAAAGAGGTAAGAGTAATTGCTTCTGCTGAGCCTTGCCACCTCCCGTGGTTGTGTATGTATATACTGCTATGTATTCTTTAGTCATGAGCATGTGAATCGATGCCAGACCCCATGCTGGAGAAGACGCAAGTTAACTGTTGTTCTCCAGCATGGGTCTGGCATGGATTCACATGCGAACCCTCCCTCCTGCGGCTCTTCTTGGTCATCTGAAGATGGCTGCCAGAGGAGGGGCTTCGGGAGAGGGCAGTCATTGGCTGGGGCAGTATGACCCAGAGCTCAGTGATTGGTTTATAGGAGAAATGCAGTTTATAAACGAAAGTGAAACTGTTTTCTTTTACTGAGGATTCCCGGCCTGACGGGTACTATTCATATGAATCCATGCCAGACCCATGCTGGAGGAGAACAGTTACAGGTAAGTGACTTGTTCCATATGGGGGTTTAAGGGAGGGGCTGCAGGGCTGCATATATTTGCGGCAAAAACGACCAAAAAAGAAAAATAATGTAATCAATTCCACCACAACCAAATTAACGCAACAAAATCACACCAATCCCTTTGTGGTACTTCAGTGGGTGATTGATTATTATGGCCACAACGTTTAAATTTAGGTGAGAACAGGGTAGGTGTACGTAGTGAGGTGAATTGTGGGCGCGTGGAGAGTTGGGCATAGACAGTCTATTAAATGAGGAGCTATTATGCGATTTCCCTTTTTTGCTTCCTTAATATTCACTAACTACTTGTATACCATCAGCATACTTGGGCTATGAACAAAAGGTGAGGCGTGTCTGTGAAGGTTTTCTTTGTGATGGGATTAGCATCTCTGTTATAAATGTGACCTTTTATTTTCACACACTAATAAGCTGCATAAACAAAGTCTTTGAATTTTAAAAGAACCGGCTTCCCCGTCTGGTTGGGCTCCTCAATGGAAAGGCATTTTAATCCAGTTTCCAGTCACCGCGAAATGCATGGTGTTTGCGACTACCTTGGTACTGAAAAGGAAAGATTCATTAATAAAATGCTGCTATGTTTCTATTAACGATAACCTAGCTAACAGGATTTAATTAGGCGTTATCAGGGGAGAGAGGATTTAAAAAGGTCTTGTTGGCGCAATACTCTAGTTGTCTCTAAGGCAGACTTCCCCAATGGCCTGTCCCTGTCCCGGAACCCACCCACCATCATCTTAAAGATTACATTTATTCTGATGGCATCCAACCCCATCAAATCCTTAACTTGGAAATGGGTGGAAAACCTTATGGCACAAACGTAACTCTACCTTATTTCCTCTTCTCCGGCGGCGTTCCTTCTGTTTTCCAAATGAATTGATCTCGAACACGAGAAACACTTGTACTCACTTCTTATTCAGCTGGCTTGGCAACAACCTGTGATCTCCTGGCAACATGGCTAGTTAATTCTAACTAATCTGGTCGAAGCCCCACAATACTTGGGCTTGCTTGGGCACCTCTAGTCCATCAGACAACCAATCAAAATCTCCATCTAGCTTTCAGACCCACCTGGCCTAGATCACGCCATTACCATAGATCACATAACCTTTTCACTCTCCCTGCTGACAAACCACACTCCTAATTTTCAGACAAAGATTAGGTGCCGTAGAACCTATTCAGTGTGAAAACCAATTGTGCAGTCTAGTTATGTCCTAACTATATGTTGTCCGCCATCACAGCATTTTCTTAACGCGGTCTCAATGGAACCCAACACGATATCCTTTTAGATGTAAAAGCACCTCATGTTAGAGACAATTTGCTCTGCTAAGTATGAGGGGTCCGAAATGTGAGGCCGGACAACTTTGTAAAGCGTTTTCATAAGATGCCATTTCATTAACTTAAAAGGGTTTGATAAACGCCTCTCTATCCCTACCATGAAGAGTATTTCTCTGCCTATCAAAATAAACTAAAGGAAACACTTAAAAAAGGAATCTGTCCCTCACATGAAGGGAATATATGGCAATTCAAATATAATACAAAGGTTAGATATGTTCAGCATAAACCTAACTGTTTCACATGTCCCCTTCCCCAAATTCAAAGCAGGAACTTGTTGTATCAACAGTTCAAAATCAGGAAAGTTCCCTTCTACAACAAAGTTCTGATAAGGCTCTTCTTACTCCAAAAGTCTCACTTCGACTTTCCAACAGTTCAAAAGAAATGACAATCTCTGCCTCTCCACTTGTAGCAAAGACACTTCGACAGTTCATCTTTAGCAACAGTAATGTTTTGTCAGGATGATTTCACAAGATAATGTAGTGGTCTTGCCACTTAATTTTGTTCAGTCTTGAACTAAACACTGCACTTCTACCTGATCCACTCACCTGCCAGGTCTGCCTCTAGAAAGTCCCTTGCCCTGGAATACTCGCCTTCCAGGACTAAAAGCTTTTAACACTATTACAAGCACTTCTGTGGTGAAGTTTACTTCAAACAACTTTTGACTTTCAACATCAGCAATTAATACTTCTTCTGGACAGACATGAAATACATCAATGCTATTTGTACCACATGCAATGCAGGTTATGCTCTTCTCCTAAACGCTTTCTATCGGTATGGCTGCTCTCGTGTCACATAAAAGTATTTTGGTTTTCAACAATATCAGTATCAACAACTTCAATATGGACTACTTCTGGGAAAACATGTAACACATTGCCATTCTGTTCCACCCTTGGGATTTGCATTAAATGGCAATTATGCTCCTCTCCTCCTGAGTACGTTTTTATCAGGATGGCAGTTCATCTGTCACACTTTTTTTTCACAGTCTTAAATCAACAAACTTCTGGTAATGGATTTTTATCACTCTTGCTCTTCTTTGGCTTAGACAATGTTTGTTTGGTCTTTATCAACTATGGCCTCTACTTCTCTTTGGCCATAGGGATTACAATTGGCTTGCTTCTTAATTGCCCTCTCTTGACTTTGCCAATGGTAGTTTTTGTTACCTTCCTTTTAATATTGCCCTCTTTACATTTTGGTAACTACTTCAATCTTTGAAAATACAATTATAGGCTTCTTGTTTGTCCCCATGGTTCTTATACCACTTTAGCCACTTTGTATCAGATTGGTATGCAATGTTATTCTTTGTCTGCCACTTTAGTTTCTTTGCATTATTTCAGTATTCAATAGTTTCATTAGTGGCCAGCAGGCGATTACGGAGCGTTCCGGGGTCACAATATACTAGTGAACTCACTGGGTGCTGCATACGAGACTTCTTTCTCCGCTGCCACTTCTGCTTCCCGTGGCCGGCACCAGTCTGGAGAGGAGCATTCCTCGCTCCACCAGCACTCTGGTGCTCACCCGCCACCGGAGTACAAATTACCTTGGGGAAAGCTTCTTACATTAACACTTCCCTCCGCGCAAACTCTGCATACAAGGCCACACTGGTGAAGGCTATCTGGGACAATGCTTCCCGCCACGCATCCTCTGCATACAGGTTTTTTAAGGGTAAAATCCTCACAAAACCGGCATCCGTTTCACAAACGGCGGCGGCTCCGGCTTGTCTGCTTCCCTTCAACGTCTGCTGGCACTACATCCTGGAGTCTCAACTAGAACGCCACCTTCTGCTTCTCCTAATGGCCTGCACATGAGGGGGGGCCCTTAATACTCACCAGACCCTCAGGTGTGGTTCATTAGACTGCACCTTGCAGTGCAATGCCTCCAAATCCCTCTGCCTCGCCCCCAGTACTTTGGGCATTGTGGGACTTGAAGTCCCCAATGTTCAACTTACCTTTTTCTTGATGAACAATGTTTTATATAA
Organism: Ambystoma mexicanum; assembly: GCF_040938575.1. Classification (NCBI taxonomy): domain Eukaryota; kingdom Metazoa; phylum Chordata; class Amphibia; order Caudata; family Ambystomatidae; genus Ambystoma; species Ambystoma mexicanum. The sequence goes on along the minus strand of NC_090931.1, from coordinate 1,139,149,010 downwards.
ACGTACTTCCCTTCCATTGACTACCTTTTCAGAAAGAAATTTAAAAGGAGTCGATTGTTTTGGTTTCAAAGGAGCTTTAGCTTTATCAGAACTTAAGGCGGTAATATTCTGATGTCCATGTTTAGTGTTCTCTTGTTGACTATAATAGTTCTTAACATTATAGATGTGGGCAACTTTATGATGGGGATCCTTACGCCTGATATTTGATTAGGACAGTTTTCCCTACCTCGTGCCCCCATGATGAATAGCTTTGGAGCAAGAAATCTCACTTTGACAACAAGCCATTACTTATTCTGGCAACCCTGACATCTCTTCCCCAGAGGAAGACAAATACTGCGTCTCACCCAACAGAGTCCCTCTATTCCCTTGGGGCCCTTCTCCTCCCCAGTGATCCTCCCGGCTAATACAACCCCCAGGGTAAGAATCTGGTATCAGCTGCCTTTCCTTGGCCAGCTGGGAGGAGACTTAGGGTAGGGTCTTTGTGAGGGCTCAGCAAGATTCATCACATAAAACACACTGCTATTTATTAATGCTTTTTTCGCACTAGGTCAAATGCCTCAAAAAGAGCCCTTTCTGGACGACATGGTGTATTCCTCTGGCTTCAAGCAAACTATCGCGTTCACTTAGCTCCTCTGCAACAAAACGTGTATAGTATTCCTGAGCATTGAGAAGCCCTACTTTGACACAAAAAGAACTGCTCGAGCCTGCTCTGCTTTCTGTCAATGAGTCCTGTTGAGTGAATGTTTTTTTAATTACCGTGGCAAATTACTTTTGAGGATTTTTCTAAAGGTTCATATGAATTGAATGAAAAAAAAGGTGTTTTGGTTTTAACATGGCACAGAATACTTTATATGGAGCATTTATTGCAGCAGGAACATCTCTAACTTTATCTGCTATCCTGTGTGGTATTTGAGTTGCTTTTGAAACCAGATTGCAGAAACTAAGATATGACAGGAAGGGCAACATAAACTTTGAAAAATACTAGAAAAAACATTATTTCCTTGGTTTTTCACATGTTTATAATTTAGACCCCGAGATTAAAGGGATGGTCTAGTAAAATTTTATTTAAAAAATAGATAGGCAGCATAAAAAAATACTACCATTCTCCGTTTTAAAACTTCCTATGTAAAATTTTGAGCTATTCAAGCTCAAAATTCGCAAAAGCAAGCACATGGGCACATCCATTTTGTGAAATGGAGGCCCTCCTGTGCTGGCTTTTGCTTTTGCGGCACTAATGAAGGAAAGGCCAGCCAGCTGTAGTAAACAAAAGCTACCGCTCTGGTCTCCGGTCCCTGTCCTCCGCCTACAGCACTAATGAAGGGAAAGCCACCCAGTGGTAGCTTTTGTTTTTTTTTCAGTATTTTTTTTTTATATTGCCCATCTATTTTTTAAATAAACATTTTTACTAGACCATCCCTTTAAGTGATTTGCCCGTCTCCAGAGGGCTCAGGTTTTCCTTGTAGACTAGTAAATTTCATTCAGTCCTGGTTTTGTTTGTTCATTGTATTCTGGAACTCTTACTTTTGTTTTCCCAATGTAAATTCAGGACTATATGTCGAAGAAAAAAAGCAGGTCCAGGCAACCACCTCTCCTATGGAATAGAGAAACATCAGTGGTCTGCAAAATCGCACAATTTGTTTTCGTGGTCATACGATTGGAATCAAAGTTCCAAAATCAGAAACATAGCCACTAGACCATCACCTACACTATAGCATCATGATAATTGCACCACCGCCTCTGTATTTTACAGGGTCTTTTAATATTTGTGCAGGGCATTTAAAACGAGAGGACCGTTGATGCCTCTAAAGTGTTATGGATATTGAAGTTGGGGATGATCCCAAAAGTGGTACAGCTCTGGTGAGGGTCCTGTATATGTACAAACAAAAAATATCCAAAGACTGTATAGAATAAATTCAATTCTGAATAATTTTCATTTACATACTTGTTCATATATTGGTATCCGAAAGATATCCCTATTTATTTACCTTTAAAGAACCCGAACATAAGCCAAAGAAGTGAAAAAGGCAAAAAGTTTGTCTTACAAATAATTCCTATATTTTATTTGAATAGGAAAGCTCAACTTTCTTCATAATCAAAATAGTGTACGGTCAGAGAAAAAAGAGGCTTTCAACACAATAACTTAAAAGAAAAAAGAAAAAGAAACTTAAGTGTCAGGACTGAAAATCAAATAAGCAATCCTAATAAAAAATGTGTACATTAGCGAAGCACATTACTCAAATCACATATATTTTGATCTACTAGTGAAAATAGAGAAATACATGATATAAACTAAACAAAATCAATATTTAGACTGAATGATGAATAAATACACATTCACAATTAATCATACAATGGTATGAATTTACAGATCTGCCTATGTACAATTGCACCATTACTTGTGTCAAAAGAGATCTACAATGAAGGTACCTCATGAATCATAAAGCTCCATCTCTCTTAGACCTATATACGTTTCGGCAGGACACCTGTTGGACCGTTAATGTTAAAGAAACTCCTTCCTCGGTGCAGAAAATTAGATAATGATCCCTACGGGGAAGCAGACAAACAAAAACAAACAAATTACTAACATTTCCAAATGCACTTCTATATAGATTATGTTCGTTTAACAGGGTAATTAAATACTTTCTTTAATAAGCAAATGTGACTGCAAATTTAATCTGTCCAAAATAGAGCCTTACCCACAAAAATGCTGGGGGGATACTCTGGACAAAATTCCTGACAAGAAACCGGTGTCACTGATGAACAGCCGCGTAGCAGCACGATGTGCAGGTCAGGACCGGCCCTCATCTAAAACATTGATAAATTCGTAAATTAGTCCCTTTCTGAAATTGTCAGAGTCCTCATATTGCACAAAAAGAGTAAAGAAACATAGGAGAGGAGAGACCACCCAAAGGTGCCTACCTGGTAGTAAAAACTAATCATACATCCGTGATGTGATGAATTTGGGAATTGTGTATCGGCAAAGTGGCACTTTAAATGTCATTAAGCTTCCTTGTCTTGATTCAATCTAATTAAAATTAATAAATTTCATGTTACTTGTAATTGTTGCAATTTCATACGTGTTACAACACAGAAAATATTCAAGAAGGGGAAGAAAGACCTCTTACTTGTGTAGAGTTAATCATTTGTGCATGCTCAAATACCGATGTCAGCTCGCCACTAAATTGAGTGAGATAGGAGCCAGGGTTCATGTGAAAATCAGAAACCTATAAAAAACGGAAAAATTGAGGAAATTAATCAAGATCGAAGTTCTCTCTCTGAGATCATAGATGTGTGCAGATGGTAAATTCTGCATATTTGAAAACAAATAGATGAAACCGTAAAGTAACGTGTACCAAAACATTTTTGTAAAATGTTCTCTCATGGGACTGACAGTAATTGTCAGTTTTAGTCCTAAGTGCGACGCTATGATTTAGCGAACTCTGTCTGAAAAAACAAATACAAGAAATATGAAGGCAGTCTTGAAGTGTTATGGTGCAGAGGAACCTTCATGTTTGTTGTTTTGAGCATCTTGACTTGTCATTTCAAAAATGTGCTGCTTATTCTCGCTTCGGGGACATCTTTTTTTATTTTATTTTTAACCTAGTGACTTTGTTCAAATGGCTTACCCTACTTGATCAGAATGAACAATTGAAGATCATATTGTTAAATGCAAGCCACGCTTAAAACACATTTAGAATAAATGTCCTTTGCCTGTTAATATTTTGCCCAAGTAATCTTTAAATTGAGCCTGGCTACTCTACTATGTAAACGTATTCAATTGCTTCTGTTTTTAGGATCCGGGGCCTCCACCACCCTCTCCTCTGCTTGGTTTAAAACCATTGCAACTACTGGAAGTTAAAGCTCGGGGTCGATTTGGATGCGTCTGGAAAGCTCAGTTGTTAACTGAATATGTAGCTGTAAAGATATTTCCAATCCAGGTATGTTGTGCACAGTAATGCATTGTTAAATGTTCTTTGTAAAACGCTTTCAAAACTAGAGGCCAGTTCAAAAAGTATTTTCGCTTTACTGTGTGCTCTCTCTGTCCATCACTGATGTGCCAGAAACAAGAACATGTTAAGGTTTCTTTAGATCTGTGCTAGTGAACAGTCGTATCAAATGTATTTTATAAATGTAGTGGTGGTGTTTTTGTTTTTAAAATCTTGATTTCACATTGGGCCAGTCTCATTGAATATATGCAAAGTGAAGAAAAAGTGAAATGTGATTTAAATTCAAGTGTTCTCTGTGCACTACTTTGGTTTAATAGCCTACTATGACTTTCAAAGTGTGTAAAAAAGATGTACTGTGGTAGAAAAATGTTGCCACGTAATGTTCGCCCCTGAGGGGGCTGCACCTCATTGGATCTAAATGTGTGCGTGGTTGTCCCTCAGTGGCAGACCACAAGCTCTTCATGCTTAAAGTTCTGAGCAATTCCCACCCCCCTTGCATGCCCTTCCTTACACAAAGCTTTTTTTAACCTACAGCTATATAACATTAGAACACCCTAGTGGTGTTTCCACACACCCGCTTGACTAATCTGCGGGCTATAGATACTAGTATAGCCCGCAGATATAATATAGTCCGGAAACTTTAATTACGCCATAACTCTGCAGCAAAGTAGATTGTTGACGCCTCCCTAATGTGCCGTTTTCGCACCTGCACTGGCAACAGTTAACTTTGCCCGTTGCCATGAATGCGTGCCTAACGTGGTATCGTTAAAGCATTAAAATTAGGTCCTCCCTGAGAGAGTCTTGTTGAAAGATATAGTGCTAGGAAATTGCATTTTTGTTTCTTGCATACATAGAAATGCTTCACAATGTTAATACAAACCATCAAAACATCTTATGGCATGCTTTGCGTGCCCAGGCTCCAGTCCGAGGGCACGAGCTGTTAGAAGCACAAACGCTAGTTTGGGGTTTTAAAACTGCTACTTTTATTCTGATGCTGTGATGGGTTTTTCAGCTGTCAGAATGAGATGTGGGACTTCGGTAGGTCCACTGTTATCGTGGATAGTATAGACAATACGGAAATGTTTACTAGTAGTGTGATATATGCTCAAAAAGTACTGGCAAAGCCAACCATCCTGATTACAAACATCACACAGGGAAGCAACGACCAGAAAACAAAACTCCATTAAAAAAGGTAAATTTATCTTCTAAAACTTTTAACCCCAACAGGGAACATCTACTAAATGTTATTTAAACACTTGTTTATATACATAATTGTATAAATGCACGTTATATTTGCTTAAAAAAATCTTTTTTCCTGCATTCCTCTGCTTGATTAAAACAACAAATACAGACACATAAATTTACTTTTCCCATTTAAACACTCCACCCACTCCCCCAATGCTAATTACCTGCGTTATAAAAACAAGGAATAGTTACCCACACCTGCATTTACTTTACGTTAATTTCTACAGCATTTATTTTCTGATTTAATCAAATACTGAGTGTGTTCTAATAGCTTTAGCAACCTGCAGCTCAGGCCGAACCGGGCGTTAAGGTCCCTCATACCTCATTAAAGGCCCTTGCTTCGCTCAGGCCTCTAACTCAGTCTTCAGGGCGCATAACTCCCAGTATGGCCCTCGCTACAGGTCTATAAATCGATAATATTATAACTCTGTTTTAAAGGCATTTGCATCCTTTTCCTCACTAAATGATCTGACAAAAAACTACTCTTGAACAGTGCCTTTTTTACATTTGTAGAAATGTTCTAACACCCAGGAATATAAGAGGGGGCGTTTTATTTGGAAACTGGAAACTAGCCCAACTGATCTTGTCCGTCAATATTGTTGCTTGGCCAGTAACCTAAATAGAACAAGAGATTTATGAGCTAAAATTTTAAAAAATGATTCTTGTGATTGAAGCAATACAGAGTTGTATATTAAATATGCAGGTTATTCTGTATGTGCACTTATACAAGCTAACAAAAAGGATGCCGAGTGCCATTTTGTGGTGTGGCGTTTGTTTGGTATTTGAGGTCTTGGTTTAATAGAAGGCCACTAATGGCGATCAGTTTTAGGCGTGCCACAATTTGCACTGATCTCCTTTTATTTGTTCAGAACTGGGTTTTACACCCCTAGAAACATTAGCAAATGTCACAAAAAGCTTTTATGCCTTACAATCAGATTTGCAAGTTTAAGAGACACAAAAGTGTGGCATGAAACGAAAGGGAAAATATATTTTACCTCCTTTTGTACAATTGAATGAGTAATTTAACACTGGTCAGAAGGTCTCGTGCCCTTGCAACAAAGATAATAAATGAAAAATCGTATATTTGGTATTGCAATAGTAACTTATTTGATCTTAACAAAACATTGTTTCAAGAGCATCTTAATGTTTGTTGTGCATATTTGGCAGCCTTGCCTTATATTTGCGTTGTCCTTGATAGCAATACACATATGACATTCCAATTTAATTAACTGGACACTTTAAAGGTCTTTGATCTCAGATACAAGAAGGAAACGCTCAAACACCTTAATATTTAATGTATTGCATTACGTACTTTGAGATATAAATATTGTGTGGAAAGGGGTGCACAGGAGGCGGTACCAATAAAGGAAAATAATGTTGGTATATATTTACCATACCTCAATCTCCCCATAAAGGATGCAACACATCACTGGGACCAATTATAGACTTAAGACCACTAAAGACATTTTGCATGACAATATTACAGGAATTCATACCTCTGCTGATGCAAGGAGACAATATGACAACCATGGACCTTAAAGCTTCCTATTTTCACATTTCAATACACCAAAAGCCTAGTACTTATGTCTCAGAGGTCACTCATTAGTTCTACTTTCCTCAATTTGGAATAATATCAGAACCAGAGGGGAGCAATTGTTGGTGGCATCACCTGTATGCAGAAAAGCAGTATGTGTATTTATACCATAGGCACTGGATGACAAAGGTGAGCACAGCCACTCAATGCAACATGGGCACGGGCGATACAGTGACTCTATATCTGAAATTCACAATCAATGTTGAAAAATTAAGTCTAAACCCAACAGCGCAAGACATTTCTGGGAGAAGTGGTATGCTCCTAGGTCCTTCCTTGACGTTCCTTCATTAGAGAATTTAGGCCTTTGTGGAAACCTTCCCTTTGCCAGAAACACCTATCCGACAGTGAGGAATGTAATGAAAAAATACAGGGAATCGAGCATCTGCCTAGTACCAAAAGCAAGATTATACACCATACCAATGCAGGAATTGCGTATTACTCAATGGGCAAAGGGGCAGTGTGAAGATCAGTTGGTTGGAACACAAAAGCTCGTACAGTTGGTGAAATGCTCTCCTTAAGTGACGGTACCAATAGATGCACCCCTCTGGGGATTGGGAAGGGGCATATGTGCTTTGTATGACAGCACATGGAACCTGTGTAGACATATTGAGAGTCTGTATATCAGTTTAAAGATTCCAGACAGAAATCCGAGAGAAAACTGTTCTGATTAGGTCCGACATAGAAGTATATTAACAAACAAGAAGCGCACTGACAGAGTGCACAATTTCAAGCTGTGAGCTAATAGCCAGCCATAAAACTTCACTTACCACCTCAAGTCTATACATACAGATTGAACACTGTTTCTTGCCAAGAGTAAATTATCACTAGCCAGTGCTAAGTGCGCATTTTGCACCCTGCTGACGACACCCATCTCAAATAGCAGAATTAATCTGTCAATAGTGTTTCTGAAGGGGACCATCCACCTGTGGGCAAATCGCATGCCAGGCATCCAGACTTGCCCTGCAGATGCCCTTATGCCACAATTGATGGGAAGGCAAACCTATGGATAATTTCGGGCGCTGGGAGGATTCAATGATCCATGAATATAGCTGATTTGCTAGAGATTTAGGTTCATCATCAGGTCTGAGGAATCTTAGTTGTCTTAGTCATTTGTTTTATTATTGTTGTCAAAAAAACAATACCTGCACAATTTCAAAACATTAAGTTGGACAGAAATTGCCAGTTTTGTTCAACATAGGTAAGTGCACAAAGTCCGACGCGCGTTTCGACCTAAGTCTTTTTCAGGGCCAATGGAGTAGAGATAAGGCTCTGAATAGAGCTGATAGGTGGTCCTCCCGAGTCAGGTTGCCACTGGGGCTAGATAGCCAATTCTGGTGCCGTGTCAGCGCCTAGACAATTCGGTTACCCTGCGGAGCGTGAAAGCCCTTATGCCACAACTACACCAGGTACATAAGAGTATTTACTCAGAAAAGTACAGATATTTTTCATATTTTATTTGTGATCAAGCAGAGAGTGAAAACACAACTATCTTTGCATCCAAATATGCACAGTCCGTTGGCATTGAACAGATATTTTGTCTGCACTTTTCCACCAGCCCCATTGGCGCACAAAGTGGTGCAAAATATTCAAGTGTTAGGAAAGACTTCTCTACAGCTTCTTTTCCTCCATTTGTATGGACCCCCAAACCTTCTGCTTTTATTTTTGAATCTGACCTGTACTTTTTGCAGAGAAGCTGGAGGCTTCACTGCACTTACATTTGCTTATCGGTCATGGGGAAACTGACATGTCCTTCAGACTGTCAGTACTGGGAAACATTGTTTCCCTTTGTCTTGTTACATTGTTGCCACTTGTAACTTTATATCATTATTCAATGCATCTTACAAAGTACAATGGGGTCCACTTTTTGTTTTACCCTAAACTAACACTGAGGATTTTTGGTTACTTTAGGTGTGCCTGAGGGACAAGCTGGTGGCAGCAGTTTTTGCCATTTATTTTAGTGTCATTTTATTTAGCCTTAACGCGTTTAGCATGTTTGGCTACCTACTGTGGCTAGTGTCCAAACATGGCCGTGCCACTAGGGTTTTTGTTTGTCCCTTAGGCCATCTTGTCACTAAACCTTCTTCCTAACCTGTGAGGACAGGTAAATCTGTATATGGGTTTCCAGTTCCTGGGAATCTGAGGAGTTTCGTGGGCTACTGCGGGCCTTGTGTGTTTGCTGCCAGGAAGTGGGTTGGGACTGTCTGGTCCCAATCCACATGCTGGTTTCAGTGTGTCTGAATGGTCTGCATGAGCAGTGCAATGGCTAGTGGGAGTTTCAAGACTTGCATGCCTTTTGGATAAGAAGAGGACATCTGCACCCATTCCAGAGAGATCCTGGAAGAAACATGAAGGAGCCGAGTACCCTCTCTAGCTGCAAGACATGCAAGCAGACCATGGACCCATTGGAAGAAAACCTGGCAACCAACCTTTGCTGCTGTTCTGGAAGAGCCCTGTCTTGTATGTGATCTTCAGAAGTCCTGCGGAGGAGCTTTGACCCTTGGAGTGGAGGGAACATCCATTCTCATAGTCTGCTCGGAATTCTGCGAAGAGCCCTCGGAGGTTTCCCTGGATCACCCAGTGGCTGCCCAGCTCAGAGTATGGGCTAACGTACTGCAGATGCCATTTCGCTTTAAATCCTGGAACTTTGAGGATAGTCAGCTTGTGCTACAGGACTCCTCTCTACTGAATTTCATGGTTCCAACATTGAGGGCACCCGAGATAGGAGGCAAAGTCCAACCGCAACAGGTGTGTCCCCATCCAAAACGGCCTTCCTGCATCAAGTCCAGTCCAGTGCTGAGAGGGGCCCTTCATCAAGTTCTTCTGCATTCTCCATCCTGAAGACCTTGCACCAGCTTTTGTCGCTGACCAGAGAAGTGCACTAACCTGCAATCCCTGGGCATCAAGGACCGGAGCTGATGGCCGGAAAAGCAACCTTGGACCCTCATCTGAAGCCTGCAAGTCCTAAGAAGAATCAGAGTGTGGGGGGCGAGTTGTAACAGTACTTACTTGAACCCCTAGCTTCCTTTTGAAAAAGTTCTAAACTTTTAGAAACTTTTGTGACAGTTTGGCTTTGCCAGTGCTTGCTCGCGCAAGCATTGTGAAAGTGGGGGCACTTTTATTCACTAGAACAACTTGTCTTCTACCCCTTGGAACTCTTTATTGGACCCCAGAACCCTCCACTAATCGTTTGCCGACCCACAAAACCTGTGTGGAACTTTGGCGAACATTTAGACAGTGTCCCATACATCTTAGGGATGAACTTTTAAAGTTAGTGTTGTATCTCTGTGGACCTGTAGTGCTGCATACTAATAATGCACTTTCTTTGAAGGGGTTTGTGTTTTGCCCTACTCCAGTGATTATGTATATGCATCCTTTATTTCGTTAGTGTGAAATTACATGCTGCTAGTAATTTTTCATAGTGTTCTATGGCCATAGGTAAAAGTATTTCTATAACTTGTTTGTCAAAGTGTGTTCCTTGACTTTTCACATTGTACTCCTTGAGGACCCCTTAGTAGGCCCACCACTCCTAAGATCTAGCCTTGACCACTTGCCTTGCTACCTTGAACTGTATATGCTACAGCTCCCAGAGTTGTCACTAAACTAAATTGGCCTTTCATACGTCTCTGTCCACCAGGTCAGAGTATAAAAAATCAGTGCCAACATCAAGGGACACTACTCCTTTGCCAAACCACTTTTGGCACTCAAAAGGTGGTATCCGCATCTTCACTTGGCAGCAGCTCCACCATTGAGACTACATCCACATCAAAACCTTCTCACTGGCGAAAAACTGAAGGTCACACACCCCAATCAAAACACTCAACGTAGCAGCTTCACTCCGGAATCCACAGTTTAGACATTACGTTTCACGTTGTCAGGAATATTTACGAAGCATGCAAATCCAAACATATTTTTTTTGCTACTTTAGTAAATGGAAAAACGTATTTTTACGGAGCACAATAGGCCAAGATGAACTGCTTCAGTATTATGAAAGATATGAAATATTTATTAATACGTCTTGGACAGTAGATAATCCTACAATCGGTAGTTTGAAATACTTTTCTGCACACTTTGGTGCCCACCTTTTTGAGCCTGTTCACATAGGCCCTCTATAGCATCTTACTTTGAAAGTGGCCTTTTAAATGTAATTCACATCTGTAACATAATTAAGATAATTACAGGACCTATCGGTGGAGAACATTTCCTTAATGTCCACAAGATTAAGGTAGTTTTTTGAACATATATCCATGTTTTCAACAAAAATGTTTCTTGATTTAGCCTCAAACTACTATATTTTAGTCTATTTTCAAAGAATCTCATTTCGCCTTTCTAGCAAAGGTGACATTAGATCGCATATGCAGAGCTGCCACATGGTGGATGGGTAAAGGTTGTAAGCTACTAGACGGGCAGAAAGTCTCCTGCCCCGTCAGGCTTTTATATACACACAGCACCCCCTTTCTTACTCGACAAGAGTCTATTATCAGTAGCCAGTGGCAAGTGCAAAGTTAGAGCCATGATGTTCAATTTCTAACTTCCCTAATCACTTTTGCATTCACACACAAGCAGATTCGAAAGTAGAACCAGCAGTGCTATGAAATGTTTCCAATCACACACCATTCACAAAGTGGAAATATTGCTTGCTAATCTATGCAAAGCATTTAAAAGTGAAACATTACCTACCTGCAACAGTATTTTGCCGCCTGTATCCCTTTTTGCTGATTTCCAACCCCCCTGGTGGGTACAGTATTACAAAATACCTGTTTATACTAAGGTATGCATACTTGGATGTAACTTTCATATTTGCAGTGAACACAACTCTTGTAGAGCTGCATAAATTCAGATGTTTAGCAACATCTCAGTAGGTATGTTTTCTCAATATATTTTGTAATGTAAAGCATTTTTATAAATTCAGGCACTGAGAAACCTCGATCTGGCACAGCACTTCTCATCATACCTGTGACAAAATCGTCAAGAATAGAGGGTTCATCTTTCCCAGACCAAGCACCCACCATCTGGAATTCGATCCCTTTAACCATCCGTAGCATAGATAACCTAGCCTTTAGGAAGGTTCTCAAAACCTGGCTCTTCCCTTCAGCAGCCTAACAAACTCAACCCAACTCCTGGAAGCATCTTTCTCACACCTTAAAGGGAATGCCGGGGCACCTGATGAATCGACATGGAAGGGCACATCGCCCTCCTCCCCACTGCGGAAGGAATCCAGTCAAGCTCTTAAGAAAGACTTGGTAAGATCTCCTCCAAATAGGTATCAATCGCTCTTCGATGGAACGGCAAGCACGCATCCACAACAAAAGAGAACCACCTCTGCATGGGTTCGGCCCACTCACCTGCATACCTATCAAACTCTTCTCAATTGCTCACATCCATAACACGCATTCTTATCCTATAGAATACAGATGAGAACCATACAAAAATTCGGACCAGCAGTTCACATAATCTGACCCTCCTGACGAATCCACTCCTCTGACAACTTGCCACAGCACCCAATCTCACAGGATAACTAGGTATGCAGTGATTTTAACAAATTAAATTACAGAGAATGCTGTAATAACGAACATTTTTAACGAAAAACATACATTTTTCTTTTTTTAAATGTATATGGGTGGGATAAGGGGTTAAAACTAGTGGGGAAGGCGTTGGGTTTGAAAGCATAGGGAAATAGGGGCTTGGCGGGCAACATGAAAAATGAAACATTTAATATTTTTCATTATAACATTGTCGTTATTACAGCATTCTCCAATTTAATTTATTAAAATCACATGAACCAATAACTACATGTAGCCTCCAGGGACCTAGCAACCCCGGCCCACCTTCGTGCCTGCTAAAAACGCATTTTAGAAATCTTTTCCTCCACCTCTTACATCGCTTACCACGGTCTTCCGAAGGGAGTTCCACCCCCCAGTGTTTCGAGGTCATACCAATGGCAGTAGGCGCTATACAAGTGACATATAACATAACACTGTTAAATAGGGGGCAACATTTGCATTAGCCAGTGGCTAAAGATAATTGAAGTAGGAAATGGTGCGCGGTTTGTAAGTTTAGGATTGAGTGACTTTTTATGGCTGCCTAGCAGCTTGCAACTTGAAATCTTTACCGCTGTGTTAAATTTCACACAAACGCAATCCGCTTCAGGGGGCGCAAGAGATTCTGACACTAATAATCTAAACCTGGACAATAGTCATAACATGAGAGGGCTATTGCAGAAGTGTACTTGTATCAATGAAACTATTCAGCATTTACATATTATGTTGTTACATTAGTAATAGAGGTGTTTGAACATAAAACAAATGATAATTGTGTTATACTTAAACCTTTTTAAGAACACACAATATACTGCATTCAATACATTGCTTTTTTTCTCAAATTATATTCTCATAGCAGACACGGAGGGATGTTCATGCATTTTCTTTTTACTCCATGGCCGGAGACAGGGCACAAATTCCTTCTCTGCCCAAATAAATCTACCTCCCTGGCTGCAGCCTAATGGCTTAATACCATGCTCAAAGTTTGGTTTAAAAGAATTCTGCCCTAGAAAATGTGTTTCTTTGCGAAACTAAACGTGCATAAACCGCTTCATAATGTATGTATAGCACTGGTGGAGGATTGTCTTGCTGGCTAATCAAAAGGGTTAGAGAGCCTGCAGGAGTAGGCTGTTCCGGGGGCAGGATTTGGAGACAAAAGTAAATGACTAAAGAAAGGCGCAATATAAGAAGGGGAGAAATTGGCATTCATTTATGCTATTTTAGCAGGTGGCTAGGTTGCTTTGTTCGTTAGTGAGAAGTTTTAAAGTAATAAAATGCCTGACTCCATCCCACCCGAACACCACTGTGGTTTCTTTTGAAAATCGTTGTTTTCTGGTGCGTTAATCCAGTTGAAATAAACTCCCTGAATGCATTGATCTATTAGAAAGCCAGGGACTGGAATCACTTGCTCGGGTAAAATGCAGTCACCTTGCCAAACTATGCTCTTTCCTGGGAGGTAAAAACAATTTAAGCATGGAAAAAAGCGATGTCTGTACACATTGCTAAACCTTAAAGGGCATCAACCAATAAAAGGGGGTCAGGATTTGGAAAAATGGTCGGGTTGAAGACTGAGGGAATTGCACTTAAGGGGATTACTTCCTGTGTGTTTTGTATTTACTGTGGAAAAAATATATGCGCAATGGCAGAGAAAAATTATTGTAGCAAAAATTAATGGCAAAGCCAACTGTGCCTACTGAAAAGGTTTTCAATCTTGGTACTGTAGGTATTGCGATCACATGCCCATGTACATTCAGTATTTGCTTAGCGTTACAATTGCATGTCCAAGGTACCATCATGTCATAGGTTTTGGCAGGATGTGTTAATTTAAAACCTATTACAGGTATATTCCTCATACAGTAAGAAACTTGCAACATTGCCATGTATTCACACAAATTGCCTTGGTTTGCCATGGGACAATAGCAACTAGCACAATTTACTAGGCATTTCAATATGCTGGCATTGTACTTCCATCATATAATTCTAATCGGGTGATTATATTTTTTGAGATCTTTCTGGTGTTGGACCACTGCTAAGCTTTGTATACTACGTTATTACCCACTGATGGTACTACATTAATTGCCCTCACTATGAAAAAGGGCCTAGTCAGTTGCTCCAGGGTTTCAGACTCGTTACGTGGCATTGTGCCATTCCCAAAACCAGAACGTTGCACATGACCCATATATCTGGTATGCAACTGTTTGCCTGAAGTTATCATTATAGGCCAAGGAACTCGCCACTATGTAGGTACTGCCATCACATGCCTAAATACTCATGCCATTTTCTGGATATTAAAAAAAAAAACAAAAAAGGGATACCTGTACACTCCCTAAAATACCATAGATACTGTATACACCACACATTAACCACATCGCTCACTACCACCTTGCATACACATTCATGCCTTCACACACTCAAATATTTACCACATATTCTAGCATGTATAAACAATATAATATACATTGTAGGTCCTTTTCCTCTTTTCCACAGATAAATCTGAGTGGTCTAAAAGAAAGGCATACTGTAAAAGAGAATGTGGGGCCAAAGTCACTATTGTAAATGGGTGAAGAGGAAAAGGAACTACAGTGTATATTATATAGTTTATATATGCTAGAATGTGTGGTAAATATTCGAGTGTGTGAAGGCATGAATGTGTATGCAAGGTGATAGTGAGAGATGTGGTTAATGTGTGGTGTATACAGTATCTATGGTATTTTAATGAAATCTGTACACATTTTGTTGTGAATAAGAATGAAAAAGATATTGTTTTGCTAAATCTGATGATATGCAGAATTTATGCTAGTAGAATTAATCCAGCCTCACTGCCCCTGATCCATGTTTTTGATTATTTTCTGGATATTGCCATCCTATACTCTGTACTCTTACCCTATTCCAGGTTTTCCCATTAAATGCCCATGCTCTCAGAACCTTTGGCAAGTATTATTACATTTGTTCTTTCTACTTCTCTGGCCTTCTCCTATATCGCTTTTTAATGGTAGTTTCAAGGCATTCTTTATAACTTATCATAGCTGGGAACTGGAGAGTGCCCTTCATTTAAACAAACAAAAACATGACAGAAAAATAATGCATGTCATTAATAGTGTTGTATACTTTGCCTGCTTGTTAATTTTAAGTAAAAGCATATAAAAACGATACTTAACTTGCAATGATTTCATTATTTTGGAGACAGAGTGCATCGGGGGGAGGGATTAGGAGCACATGCTAGTGTTTGGCAACATTGTCTAGAAGCTGCCCGGCCCCGTTTCCAGCACTAGAGGGCACTCGAATGAGATCCCTTGTGAACTTAGACTTTGTAGACTCTGCAACTTGAATTGATGCCTTGACCATAACTCTCCAAGATTGTGATAAGGAAGACTATTTATTTCAGGGCACTTTTTATAATGTACTAGTGAACCCGTAGGCCCCTTAAGCGAGGTAGCGTTCTGTGGGATGGATGGGGATGCAGATCTTACTCTTACACCAATAAAAAGACCGACTCTGGAAGTTGGCAAGACATAACTGTTTTTAATTGCAATTGTCTAAAACGGGGAGTACAACGGGCGTCAACAGACGACCCACAGCATAAGTCTCAACACATTTCATAAAAAATATAATTTTTATAAGAAAAATGTGTCATACGTGATGTCATACTACGTGGCTAAATAAGAAAAACTATGAGATTCTGGTTGGTCTACAGGGAACATCTAGGTATACTTTCTATGGGGGGGTATCATTATGATTGGTTCTCGAAGGTCAGGTGGAAATCTATGCCCACCCCTAGTGCAAGTCATCTTCGCTGTCATGAAATACACAACGTTTCATTGGCTTTCAAACTATAGGGCTCTTTGCTGCATGGCCCTCTATAATTGGTTGGCACGCTTGTACCCTTCTGGAATATTCCACTCGCCAGCTGCACGCAAGCTGGTTCCACGGGTGCTGGAGGGTTGGACTTGACCATGCCTCCCCAACCAATTAGCCCTACATCCATCATCACTCCTGCTGTCTGCCATTCAATTAGTCTTTGAACTCTGCCTTACAAGTATCACTGCGCCTAAGAATAGAAGAGAGTGTGAGCATGGTCTTATCCTCCGGTCTCGGTGTAGCTTGCCCAAAGTCTATTTTCATCTTAACCATGTGACAGTAGACCGCGTTATGAGCTCCTTCTTTGCATTTAACACTAGTAAATGAATACATCCTGGTACTTGTAGTGTTTTACCATTACACCTCAACAGGAGCTCATCTCGCTCTTCTCACATTCATTGTATCTTCTTGAATAGATAACCAGTTTCTTGACTACCCCAACCCTTGACACCGGGCCAGACAACCTTTCTCGAATCTTCCTTCGTCGTCAGCTATCTTCATCAAGAGCGGTATACTTTCAGCCCTTCTGTTCATGGGGTCCTAGTTTGCTAAAATGTATCATAGAACATCCAGATTCTATATATAATGGCGGCATCACCTGCAGTCTATTCACTATCTATAGCCAGCCTTATAATTACTTAGTCTACTTGCATTTCAGCATCTGTACAATTGTAAAATGATTTTGCATTTTCTTCAGTGCTTTCTGCACGTGTAATCTTCATTTTGCTCGTGCAATGATGCTTAATTCTTTACTTCACCATCAGATTCTACAAGGTCTATATACTCTCTTCATTGGCATCTCTCTGGGTGCGTCATTTCTGCTTCATTTGACGTCACCAGTCTTCTCTTTCATTCATCTTCACACTTCTTCCTGAACCTCCTTTAAAAAAACTAAGTTCTCAGCGGGTACATCATATAGGGCTTTCTCAATGGATACCTCGTTTCAAGGACTCTTCAAGGAATAGGGACCATTATTGGCGTCGTGCATCTCGTATTTTCCAATTCCCAACATATAGGCAATATGGGGGTAGGACTTCCAGCTACACTCCCCCCTCTGGTTGATTCATCGACCACTCTCCCATCAGTCTTCACATCTAGACATCCCGTCTGAAAAAGTGCTTCTTGGGCATCCATATCTTCTTTACTCCTTTCAAAGATGCTGCTGATTTTACATGGTCATCAACACTCCAGGTCATGAGAGTACATTGTCCATTCGGGCTGCAGTAGATCCATCTTCCCACATACTTCTTGTGGTTCCTTGGATATAGGAACTTTGTTCCCTCTGGTACTAGAATACATGCTTCTATATATTTTTTGATTTCTTAATCTGTAAGCTCTTTGGGTCCCAACTCTGACTCGACACCAGTCATGATCTTCATTCCTACTGCTTTCTTTGCTGTCTTCTTGCACTGTGTGATTATTATACTCTTACGGCCCGTCCCCTCCATTCTGCATGGGCGTCCCTTCCAAGGGACGGGAGACGGAACCTTTTTCACCAGAAAAAACCTTCTTCCCCTTTAAATTTAGAGGTGTGCCGAGGTGCGGCCCTGGGAGCATGCAGTGCCCTGACTCTGCCCTACAGTGCCACACCTCAGTCCCCTTTTCAGCGTCGACGGGAACGGGCTGAATTCACCAGCGCTTCTGTCTTTGGCTTCAGCCATGTAATTCCACGTGCGGATACTTCTTCGTCTGTCTTTTTAGTCTTTATCATAGGCTAGCCAGGTGGAGGTAGCTCTTCCAGACCGCCCAGGTTCTACTACCTGCAAATGCACCAAGTCCTCCCCAGCTACCGCCCTACAGGTTGAGGGATCCTCAGATTCTCCCGATGACAGTTTTGAGGGACCGGAAGGTTCTTGTACCGGGTCTTCACCCGAAGGGCTAAGCCCTTGTATCAAAAATGTGTCTGAGGGGCCATGCCCTAGTACTGGCAATATGGCCAGGGGGAGCCTAAACGCAGCTCTACTGGCCCCCGGGCCGAGGGTGTTACGCCTACCAGTCCTCGGCCTGAGGAGCAGGATAGGCCTCATGAGTCCTGGTGGAAGCTGGGCCCATTGAGCTGAGCAACACGACGCAGGCACGTGGAAGGCAGCTCGACATGATGGTCACCGTGCCAGACATTAGCACCCTCCGACGCTGCAACAGGAACAGGAATTCGGTGAAGAACGAGTGTCAAGGTGGAACTGGTGTCAACCAGGTACGTGGCCTACAGCCTATCCTTCATATTCGCAGGGCACGTTCCTGCTACGTCCATATGGACAGGGTATGCAGTGCCTCCAGCAGCCGCCCGCTACTCAGTCTATATCCCCTACCACCCCTACAGCCTGTGAGGACAGGTTCTTTGAGAGGTTCCTCATACTCATGAAGTCCCCTCGGATGGGGGTGATCCTCAGGGATGCCATCAGGGAGGTGCTCCCGCCAATGCTTCCAGCAACTCCGGCTTCTCCGCCCCCGGCGCAGCCTTTGCCACCGGCTCCGGCCCCCCAACCGATTCCTCAGGCGGTTCCGTACCAGCCTCCGCCACACCCTCCGGCCCCAGTACTCCAGCCTCCGCTCCCACCACTCCTCCACCGGTGCAGGATCCTCCTGAACCCCAGGCGGACATGGACGATGAGGAGGACCCCGACATGCCATCGTCAGCCAAGGCCTTCCATGAACGTCTTGCAGGGTTGGCTGAGTACCTGGGCCTATCTCAACCCGAGGTTGAGCAACCAGCAGAGGGGGTCCTCGCAGAAGTCCTCACGCGACGCCCCTCTGCTAAAACGCCAGCTTGCTCCGTGCAACTAAATTTAACCCGGACGTACAGAAACGCATATTAGACCTGCCGTTTGAGGGGAGTGACTTCTTCCACTCCACCACGGACAAGGAGCTGGACAAAAAGAAAAAAACGCTCACAAACGGCCAAGTCTTTATCCATCCTGACAAAGACCACGCACAAATCGTAAACCCAGTCACAGCAGCACTCCGACAATGGGCGAATTTACAGAAGGTTCCACGGATTCCAAGAACGGAGGTCCAGGGAGCCGGGCCACTCGCTGACTCCACATCGGCGTAAGCAACAAAAGGGGGGGGTAAGGGCTTTTTCCAGTCCCCCCTCCTCCGCAACAGCCTCTGAGGGAAAGAAGGAATGACACGCCCCTCCAGGTACACGTATCTCCAGTGTGGGGCAGCCTTGCTCTCCATGCACATTTCTGGTGCCAGAATTTCGCGGACTCCTGGATCCTCCTACCCATCCCAGCCTCTCTTCCCTCCTCCCCTGCACTCCCTCAGGTTGGGACAGCAACTTTTCTGGGGGTGATCCGATCGCTCGTAGAGAGCCAGGCTGTGGAGGAAGTCCCAGCGTCCCAGCAAGGCATGGGCTTCTACTCCAGGATTTTTGCCATTCAGATAAAGAACCAGTCGAGCCTGAGAGTTGTGCTAAACCTTTCCACACTTAACCTCTCCTTACCTCTAGAAAAATTCAAGATGGTTAGCCCAGCTTTTATAGCGGAGACATAGTGCAAGGGAGACTGGATGTGTTCCCTGGATCTGAAGGACGTGTATCTACACGTCCCGATATGGCAGCCCCATCAATCTTTAGTACGGTTCAGGATCATGGGCCACAAATTCCAATACAAGGTCCTTCCTTTTGGCCTCAACTCGGCACCCAGGGTCTTTACCAGACTCATAAATACTGTGGCTGTCCTCCTCCAGGCCTCTACATCTACCCATACCTTGATGACTGGCCCGTCAGGGCTACATCACTGGAAGCAGTTCACCACACTTCCCAGGCTCTTATGAGCACACTTCACGATCTGGGCTTTTCGCTCAATCTCAAGAAGTCGCAGCTGCAACCCACGCAGACTCTGACATTCATGGGCAACATCTGGAACACGTGCTCCGAGAAGGTGTTTTTCGTCGGAGGACAAGATCACAGCCATCAAGAGGGCCAGTACTCACTTCCTCAGCAGAGAGGTGACCTCGGCCTGGTGGTACCAGCACCTCCTGGGTCTTTTGGCAGCGGTCCTATTAGCTGTCCCCCACACAAGACTCCAGATGAGGAGGATACAGCTGCACTTCGCAGCATCATGGAACCAGGAGCGGGGCTCTCAATCCGAGATGATCAACTTTTCCTCCATCTCTCCACCAGGACCTCACATGGTAGTCCATGGACTGCAACCTACGGACGGGCAAGCCCTTCCGGCCTCCCACCCTGCAGGTCACCATACCACAGACTCCTCTCTCGAAGGATGGGGAGCCACGCTGGACGATTTCTCGGTCCACGGCACCTGTACCGGATAGGAGCAGGAGTACCACATCAATTGGTTGGAGCTGAATGCCATGTAGCTAGCGCTCAGAGCATTCCTCCCACTTATCAGGGGCAAAGTTGTGCTCATCCAGACAGACGACTTGACCAGCATGTACTAAGTCAACAAGCAGGGAGGCACCAGATCCCCCTCCACTATGCAGACTGGCAATCAGCATGGGGGAGTGGGCCCTGGAAAACGACATCTACCTCACGGCAGTCCACCTTCCGGGGGAATCCAACCTGGAGGCGGACAGGCTCAGCAGGTTGGGAGCGGACAACTACGAGTGGCAGCTAAACAACCTAGTTACTCAGGAGATCTTCAGCAGATGGGGTCACCCCTAGGTGGATCTCTTTGCCACCTGGCACAATAACAAGTGCCCTCAGTTCGCCTCCTGGCCAGGGAGAGGGCCCGACTCCCTGGGCGACGCATTTCGTAATCAGTGGAATGGCATGACAGCTTACGCCTTCCCGCCCACACCGCTGATTCACAGAGTGATTTGCAAGATCACTCTGTGATTTGCAAGATCAAGGAGTCTGGCCAGTTCAACATGTTTCTAATAGCTTCATGGTGGCAAGCCAAAACATGGTTCTCGGAGCTGCTCAGCCTCTCGGAGATACCACCGATTCACCTTCCGATGAGCCCAGCACATCTTCTGGCGCAGCAGGGGGGCAAGGTCATCCACCCCGCGCCACAGAAATTAGCCCTCACAGCGTGGTTCCTGAACAGGTGACGCTAAGGCACCTCGGCCTCTCCCAGGCTAATCTGGAGATCATACAGGATGCAAGGAGCAGGGCTACCAGGGCCCAGCATAAAATTAGATGTTGAAAAGAAAATGATGTATTCACGTAGATAGCAAATGGACTAGGTGCTGCCACTGGGCAGCCTCCAAGGAAATCGACCCCCTGGCATGTACTCTGCACAACGTGCTCTCCTTCGCGGCACACCTCGCCCACTCAGGTGTGTAGGTGGACACCTGCCGCACTTACCTCGCAGCCATCCGGGGCGTACAGGAACTCTGAACATCAGGCTGGTCACCATCAAGACGGCCTTACTAGTCGGCCTCACCTCGGCTTGCAGAGTCAGCGAAATCCAGGCGCTGGTTGCCTCAGAACCATATACTACCTTTCACAGGGACAACGTAGGCCTATGGACACACCCAGCATTTCTGCCTAAGGTGCCGTCTGCTTTCCATTTAAACAAGGAAATAGTCCTTCCTATGTTTTTTGCTGATCCTAAGGATGAGGCATAGAGAGTTCTGCATTGCCTGGATGCCAGGCATGCCCTGAAATTCTACCTGGACAGGACCAGGGGCTTCCTCAAATCAGACGCCCTATTTGTCATTTTTGGAGGTCCAAGGCCAGGCCATCATACCTCCAAGGCCTCCGTATCCCGCTGGATGGTCTTGGCCATCAAAGAAGCATACGAGCGTCCGCACAAGCCTCTTCCGGCAAACATGCATGCCCACGCAGTCAGGGCCAAGGCAAAGGCCATTGCATTCCAGCGCCATGCCCCTTGGCAAGTCATAAGCAGTGCGGCCACATGGGCTACTCCCTCTGCTTTCTGCAAACATTACTATCTGGATGCCGGCTCTAGATCTGATGCGGCTTTCGGACAGGCGGTTCTCAGGAACCTATTTGCTTAAGGAGGTTCTCCTCTCCACCCTGGGGCTACATTCAGTTGTAATCGCCCATGCAGTATGGAGGAAAGGGGACGGGACGTAAGAGTAATAAGTTACTCACCGTAGTGTCTAACATACTAGTCCACTTTCCTCCATACGTCCCACCATCCTCCCCCTAATAATACTGGTGTCATTAGGCAATGTTAATCTATTGTTGACGCATCTATTGGGACTGAGGTGTGGCGCCAGAGGGCGGAGTCAGGGCAGGGCATGCTCCCAGGGCCGCACCCCTGCACGCCTCTAAATTTAATGGGGAAGAAGGTTTTTTCTGGTGAAAAAGGTACCGTCTCCCGTCCCTTGAAAGGGAAGCCCATGCAGTATGGAGGAAAGGAGACTAAGGACTAGTCGCTACTGTGAGTAACTTATCATTTCTGATCACACAGAATCCAAACATGATCATCACCAACAATGCTCCAAGGAACTTTGAAGTTCTCCAGCATGGGGTCTGGCATGGATTCACATGCTCATGAATATTCCCCGTCGTCAGGCTGGGAATCCTCGGTAAAGAAAAAACCAGCATCAGTTTCGTTTCTGATCTGTCTTTCGTAGTAATAACCAATCACTGGTCTCTGCGTCATACTGACCACAGCCAATGACTGCCCTCTACCTAAGCACCGCCTCTGGCAGCCATCTTCAGATTTTTACCGCACGTTCATGTGTTGGGATCCTCGTGCTATTGCTCTCGAGCGTTAGTGCTATTTTTCGCGCTTTTTTCACAAAAACTTCGATTCTTTCGGTCAAAAGAGCCTCAAGCTCCACCGATCCTACATCCGATCAACGGGGACCCGTGTCGGATTCGTCTGCGCCCCTCAAGGGTGAAGATTTCGTCGAGCTACACTTCGGAGGACTCCAGAAGCTTCTCAGGCCGGTCTCGGAGATGGCCCAGGAGAAGGGAAGCTCGACGCCCGGAAAGCTGTTCAGGGTCTGCCCTGGATGCCAGCTGCAGAACGTCTTTAAGGAGGACGAACACTCTTTCTGCCTTTACTGCCTTCATGAGGACAAGACGCACGTGGAGAAGGACTGTGCGTTTTGCGGCAACATGTCGGAACGGACCATGAAGGACCGCCATCAACGTCTCGCCAACTGGCTGGAGGGTAAGAGCCCGTCTGGCGAGAAGAAGAAGAAATCCGAGCGGTCTTCTAAGACCTTTGAGGGCGCCCCGGCGACGGGGGCCCAACATAAGGCCAAGCACCGCGAGTCCGCTGGCACCGGGAGCGCCGAACGGTCGGGCTCTACGGGCGCCAGGCAGGGCGCACCCTCCCCGGCACCATCAACCACGAGCCAACGCTCTGGGTCGGGTAAGAGGAAGGCCGAGCACCCGGCGAAGCTCCTGGAGAGGCCCCGGTCGAGCTCTAAGGCAGAGGAGGAGCGTGGCAGTGCCCCCTCCCTCAAGGATAAGGCGGTGAGCGCACCTAAGATGGTGAAGGCCTTGATCCATCCGACCAAGCCCTCTATCGAAACGGTCGCGGCGGCCCTGGCTCAGCCTGTGGAGGCTGCACCAGTGGTGGCGACCTCAGGGCCCAGAATCTCCCTGCCTCCTCGGAGGGAGTCTTCTTTTGTGCCCATCGATAGGACCCCCGTGAAACCCTCCGTGGGGAAGAAGGGGGGGCAGGGCGTCGTCGTAGATTCGGCCTCAACCTCAGAAGAGGAGCTGATCGAGGTCTTAAGCCACGGCCTAGGCGTGGAAGAAGGCCAGCCCGTCGGAATGGACCCCGACGCAGGTGACGACGACGACATCGTCGAGGATACCGACGGGGCCCCTGCTCGCCCGTCGGATTCCCCTCTGCCAGCGCCGCAAGACAACTCGGCGGCCATTTTGTTGGCCATACAGTCCTTATGCTCCGAGATAAGGACGAGGCTACCGTTACCGACGGAGGAACCTCTCCCGTCGGGGGATCCAGAACCGGGACCTTAGGTGTTCCCCCTACCAAGAAAAGAAGGATCCATCCACCACCTCCTTTTCAACCGTCGCGCCCCGTCCAGCCCTCCTCCCCGTCCACCCGAGGGGATGATACGGGGACTGACACGGCAGCGACGGGTACGGACGACGAGGCATACGACGAGGATATTCCGTCGTCGCCTCCCACCAGGGCTTCTCCGCCCGACGAGATCGGATCTTTCCACTCCATGATCTCCAGGGCTTCCGAGCTTTTCCAACTCTGCCCTGAGGAGAAGAAAAAGGAAGGCTTCCTTTATCAGCGGCGCGAGGCCAAGAGGAAGACGGTCCTCGCAGTGCCTCTGTTGGACGACATTTGGGATGAGGGCCTTTCCCTCCTCAAGAACCCTTCCACGACGCCAGCTAGAAGAGACCGGTACGAGAAAAAGTACCGGGTCCCAGACACGGCCCCCCTATGCCTCCGGGCGCAGCCTACCCCGGATTCCGTCGTCTCCGCGGCAGCCAGGAAGAAAGCGGGGGGGGGGTGCGGCCTCCACATCGACTTCCCCGCCGGACGGCGAGGGAAAGAAATTGGATGCTATGGGACGTAGAGTCATCTCGTCGGCAGCGACGACGATTAAAGCGGCCAACGCCTTGGCTATCGTGGCTCGCTACGACAGGGAGCTGTGGTACAAGATAGCTCCCCTGCTGGATTTTCTGCCGGACGACAAGAGGGCGGAGGCCCTGGAGATCCTGCAGGAAGGTGAGGTGGCCTCGGACCACGCCATCACCGTGGCGACGGACATCGCCGACACTGGGTTCCGCCAGCTGGGCAACGGCGTTTGCCTTCGACGTCGTGGATGGCTCAAAGCTACGGACTTCCGGCAGGACGTCCAGACCAGAGTCCTGGACATGCCCTTCGACGGGAACAACCTGTTTGGGAAGACAGTGGACGATTCCCTTCAGGCCATCAAGGCGGATACTGAGACGGCCCGGGCCCTTGGAGTTCTGCAGCAACGACGGACGCCCTTTCGGAGCGGCGGAGGCAAGGGCGCCTCCAAAGGTTCCGGCGGTGGTTTCGCTTCCTACCGTCAAGCGGCCCGCTCGTCGTCGCAAGAGGCCTACAGAGGACGAGGCAAGTCTAGCGGACCCCGCCGTCGTCGCCAAGGAGGTCAAGGCGGCAAGGCCGCGTCCAAGCAGGATTGAACCGGCCGTGGGGTCGGGCCCCCACCGAAGCACCCCGGTGGGAGGCCGGCTGGCGGGCTTCGTCAGCGTGTGGGAGTCCATCTCCACCGACCGTTGGGTGCTGGACGCCCTGGCCCGGGGCCACGCGCTCGAGTTTCAAAGAAGGTGCCCGCGCGTCCCCCCCGCGGCCAGGAAAGAACTTCACGTCCCTCAACTTCTCCTGGAGGTAAAGGCGATGCTCAGAAAGGGCGCCATCGAACTCGTCCCAAAGAGGCTTCGGGGCTCCGGAGTCTACTCGAGATACTTCCTCGTGAAGAAGAAGACGGGAGGATGGCGCCCCATCCTAGACCTGCGACGTCTGAACAAGTTCATCAAGGCGCAGAAGTTCCGGATGGTCACCCTCCAGCACGTCCTGGGTCAGCTGGAGGAAGGAGACTTCCTATCGTCGTTGGATTTGGAGGATGCCTACTTCCACATTCCCATCCTAAAGGGGCACCGAAAATTCCTCAGGTTCGTGGTCCAGGGGCGTCATTACCAGTTCAAAGCCCTTCCCTTCGGACTACGGTCGGCACCCAGGGTATTCACCAAGTGCCTCGCACCGGTGGCGGGGCAGCTGCGCCGCGAGGGGATTCACGTCTACCCCTACCTGGACGACTGGCTCATCCGCGCCAAGACGAGGGAGCTCGCCGTGGTCCACACGGCAAGGACCGTCCAACTCCTCACGGACCTGGGATTCTCCGTGAACTACGCCAAATCCCACCTGGTGCCCGCGCAAGTCGCACTGTTTCTGGGAGCGAGGCTCGACACAGTGTCCCTTCTGGCCTCCCCGTCGGAGGAGAGGACCAGGACCATCTTGGGCAAGGTGCAACGGATGTTGGTGGCCGACGCGGCCAAAGTGAGGTCCATCAAGTCCCTCCTCGGGATGATGTCTTCCTGCATCTACCTCATTCCCATGTGCAGGCTCCGGATGCGCCCGTTGCAAGAATTCCTGGATGCGCGCTGGATCCAGACGACGGGCAGCTTCGAGGAAAGGATCAAGCTCGACGAGAGTTTCCGACGAGCGATACGGTGGTGGGGCACCCGCGCGCATCTGACGGCGGGCATGGACTTCCAGACCCCAGCCCACCAGGAGACTGTGACCACGGATGCCTCCCTGGAAGGGTGGGGAGCGCACACCGAAAATCTGCACGCAAGGGGACTCTGGCTCCCGACGGAGAAGTCCCTGCATATCAACGTCCTGGAGCTCCGTGCAGTGTTTTGGGCCCTCCGGTCCTTCCTTCCGTCCCTCAAGGGCAAGGTGGTGAGGATCTTCACCGACAACACCACCACCATGTTTTACATCAGGAAACAGGGCGGAACCAGGTCCCCAGCGCTGTCCAAGGAGGCGCAGGACCTGTGGCATTGGGCCGTCGCCCAAGGGATTTTTCTGGTGCCGTTTCATCTGGCAGGGATAAAAAACACCATCGCCGACTCACTCAGCAGGGAGCTGCGCTCGTGCCACGAGTGGGAACTACGGCAGGATCTGGTGGATCGCCTCTTCCGACGGTGGGGCACACCCCAGATCGACCTGTTTGCGACAGCGACGAACACCAAGTGCCGGAGGTTCGCCAGCAGGTTTCCCCAGACGAGGAGCATGGGCGATGCTTTCTCGTTCCCCTGGGAGGGCCTGTTCCTCTACGCGTTCCCTCCCTTGCCTCTGCTAATCCGGCTCGTCAACCAGCTCAAGAGGTCACGGTGCAGGATGATCCTCGTCGCACCTGCGTGGCCGAGGCAGATATGGTTCCCGGACTTGCTGGACTTGTCAGCGTCCCCGCCGATCAAGCTGCCGGCGGACGCGGATCTACTCTCCAGGGAAGGAGGCGCCATCCTCCACCACGACCCGAAGTCGCTGAACTTGCAGGCCTGGCTCCTGCAGCGCTAGAGTTTGGAGGATACGACATACCGGCCGATTGCAGAGAGGTTCTTGCAAAGGCCAG
The DNA here is from genome assembly GCF_040938575.1 of Ambystoma mexicanum. Lineage (NCBI taxonomy): Eukaryota > Metazoa > Chordata > Amphibia > Caudata > Ambystomatidae > Ambystoma > Ambystoma mexicanum. The sequence continues at coordinate 1,139,121,828 of NC_090931.1, read as the reverse complement.
GGCGTCCTCGACTCTTAAATGCTACGGACACAAATGGAAGAGGTTCTCTGTCTGGTGCCACGCACAGAAGATTAACCCTCTACGGATTACGGCTCCCCAAGTACTGCCGTACCTGCTGACGCTGGCCAAAGCTGGTCTGGCACACGCGTCCGCAGCAAGATGAATCTTGATGATCTCCCGATACACCAGAACCACGGGGCGGACGTCCTTGTGGTCTCATCGTCTGGTGAAAGAGTTCATGAAGGGACTGTTCAGATCGTTCCCGCCGGTGAAGGCTCCGGCCCCGGCGTGGGAGCTCAACGTGGTGCTGACCAAGCTCATGGGACCTCCGTTCGAGCCTCTGCACTCGGCCCCGTTGAAGTTTCTATCGTGGAAAACAGCTTTTCTTGTGGCCATCACCTCCGCACGACGAGTGGGAGAGATCCAGGCCCTTTCCTGCAAGGCCCCGTACTTGACTTTCCACGACACGAGGGTAGTGCTCAGGACGCACCCCTCCTTCATGCCCAAGGTACCGTCGGACTTCCATCTCAACGAACCCTTGGTGTTGCCTGTGTTCTTCCCGTCGCCTTCGTCGCCGGCTGAGAGGACTTTGCACTCGCTGGATGTGGCTAGAGCGCTGAAGTTCTACGTGGACCGCACGAAGTGTTTTCGGAAGACGTCACAACTCTTTGTGAACTTTGGACCTGTCAATCAGGGGAAGGCTCTCTCGAAGGCTTCCATTTCCAGATGGCTCTCCGGCTGTATCATGTACTGTCATCGGTTGGCAAACCGACCGCTGCCTGGCCGTCCGAGAGCCCATTCCACCAGAGTGATCGCAGCTACCACGGCGTTCCTTTCTGGTGTGCCCCTGCTGGACATATGCAGGGCTGCTACGTGGAGGTCGACGCACACCTTCACGAAATTCTACTGCGTCGACCGGGATTCCAGGGAGGAGTCCAGGGTCGGCCAAGCAGTGCTGCGCAACCTGTTCGCCTGAGGTGAGCCTGGTGAGGAGGTAAGATGCTTAATGTTGAGTTTGATGTAATGCTTAATGTTGAGCCTTTGCCACCTCCCGTGGTTGTGCATGTGTGTACTGCTATGTATTCTTTATTCATGAGCATGTGAATCCATGCCAGACCCCATGCTGGAGAAGGAACAAGTTACTTACCTGTAACTGTTGTTCTCCAGCATGGGTCTGGCATGGATTCACATGCGAACCCTCCCGCCTACCCCTCTGCGGCTCTTCACTTGGTCATACTGCCACTTTACGTGCTTCCAAATCTGAAGATGGCTGCCAGAGGCGGTGCTTAGGTAGAGGGCAGTCATTGGCTGTGGTCAGTATGACGCAGAGACCAGTGATTGGTTATTACTACGAAAGACAGATCAGAAACGAAACTGATACTGGTTTTTTCTTTACCGAGGATTCCCAGCCTGACGACGGGGAATATTCATGAGCATGTGAATCCATGCCAGACCCCATGCTGGAGAACAACAGTTACAGGTAAGTAACTTGTTCCATATACGCCATCCATTTTGGAACCCATGAGAAGATTGATGCAAACCAGCTGTCATCTGCAATATCTTCTACTTCATCCTCCATCTTGATGTGCAAGTTCTTCAGCATCGCTATGACCTCTGACAAGGTACCATTCTTCTCATCGTGAGAAGGTATGAATGTGCAACATGATTCTCCGATTTTGGCACAAACACCTCCATCTATAGCTGTAACTATGTCCAGCACATATCTATTCTGAAGAGTAATCAGTCTTATGGCTCTCGACTCTTATTTGATAGCATTGAATCCCTTTTTGTAGTTTTGATCATATGTAGGAGCTCCAATCTGGTAATCTGTATCGATTTGGCGTTGACCATCGTCTGGATCCCTGGCATGAAGATTGTCGCGAATACTGCTGATATCTGACTGAACAACCTGTGTTCATACAGAATACAGTCAAAGGCTTCTATTGATTTAGCTGAAAAATAGTTCTCCCTCTTTGTTCGATTGAGAAATTCAACTGATCTCCTCTTTCTCAGGTGATCATCTGCTTTTGGAAACTCCCCAGTGTTCAGGTCACTCTTTGCAATCACCAATGCTGGAACATTGATGATCACTATAGAACACATCACTCCCAAGTTCTTAGACAACTTAATGTAAGCTCTGGATCCACAGGCCCAGTAGTGGTCCTGTCACACTACTTCCCCCAAAAGTGAATGTGGCGTACAATAAAAACGCTTTTTATCTTTACTAACCCACAGGTTCTTTTATTTAGGTAGGCCTCCAACCCGCCTTGCACCCGTCTTTCAAACACCCTGTGTCACAATGGACTAGGAACCAGCGAGGCATGGGCTTCTACTCCAGGATTTTTGCAATTCAGAAAAAGAACCAGGCGAGCCTGAGAGTTGTGCTAAACCTTTCCACACTCAACCTCTCCTTACCTCTACAAAAATTCAAGATGGTTACCCCAGCTTTTATAGCAGAGACATTGTGCAAGGGAGACTGGATGTGTTCCCTGAATCTGATGGACATGTATCTACACGTCCCGATATGGCAGCCCCATCATTATTTAGTACGGTTCAGGATCATGGGCCACCAATTCCAAAACAAGGTCCTTCCATTTGGCCTCAACTCTGCACCCAGGGTCTTTACCAGACTCATGAATACTGTGGCAGCTAACTGAATTCCCTTTGGATGGAAGGCAGTGGCAAGGAGTAGGGATAAAAAGAGAAAAATCGGATTTGGAATACAGCCCACCACCCCACGATGGGAAGTCCGAAAAGAAAAGGAAAAATCAATCTTAGAGCAAAACGGCAGAGTCGGATTTGCTTATTACTCGCACAGCAGCTCACAACTGCGGTGGGACAGCTAGAAAGGAAATTTGTGTTGCTACACTTGAGGAGGTAAGCAAGCCTAAAGATTACTATTGAGCGATTTTGGCAAGAAAGCAAATGCAAAGAAAATTACACAGCAAAATGGAAATTTGCTTTACACAGGATTTGTGACGACGGGTAGCTAAGAAAAGGGATGTGCTGTCAAAATCGGAAATCGGTTTTAAGGGCAACGACGGAGGCACATAACAGATAGGATTCTGACAGAAAGGGATTGCTCTCAATGGGACTATGGTTTGGGTTTTTTCAATGGGACAGATGCAAATTAGGAATTTGTGGGAATGCACACAATACACAGACAATTTGGTTTTCAGTGACGAGACTAATCCCTTTAAGGTGGTACTTTAATGACTATAATTAATAAAAACACTCAACAAAATTGTTGTTTTCGAATGGCAACAATATTGAACGTGAATTTCAGTGGGAAATTGATTTATTTCAAAATGATACTAAGGACTGAAAAGTTTATCAAAGGAATGCGCTAACATACACAGGCTAATACCGATTCTTCTATGGAAAAGTGAATGAATTATACTGGTAATTTGGACTTTCAGTGGGATTTTCAATGGGATTGAGGTTATAGAAGAGAGGGGTATACAATTTGGGACTGGGGTTATTTGCTACTTACAAAGTAAGCCTTGATTTAGGATTCTGGAAAGTCAGCGGGATCTTGGGACCCTCTGGACAGCTAGGCAAGGGTCTGGTCTCTGCACTTTCTTGGATGGGATCAGCTACCTCTGTCCTCCTTCTCCTGTCTGCCTGGATTCTTGTGTGTCTGACTGATTCTTGTGTCCAGTACAGTCCCCCTTTATATAGCCCAAAATGACATCATTTATTTTACAATCTGGGTAGGTGCCTAGAATGATTTCTACCCTGGGATAGGACAGCCTACCATTCCTTTCCCTGCCCGAGCATCATTGGTTCAAGGGGAGGATCACCATCTGTCTATTTGACATTTATGACAGGTCTTTGTTTTCTTGGCCAACTTTTTAGCAAATCTAAGTTATGTATCATAACTTCCAATTTATACTAGGCACTGCCATAAGAAATACATAGGTGGTTTCAGGGGGTCATGGGGAATTAGACAAGCCGATCGCCAACTCTGTGCGAGGTAGCATGGCCCTTTAGCACCTTTTGGTCATTTTCATAAAATGTATAATAGTTATCACTCTGCAAATAATTAAGCATATGTATAATGTACATCTCCATCTTTTGACCAACTGTCAAATTTGTCCCATTTTAAAATCAGCCAGAACGGAGTCTTGACCGGCCATTTCAGTTCCCAAAGTCCTAGAAACATGCACTTGGTCTCTGAAAATCTGCCTTGAAATCGCATACAATGAAATTATTTCTTGTTCTGGGTGCTGGGGAAAAAATGAATAACTCCTTTAATGTAAATTTTTAGGATCTGTCACGTATGGGAGGGTGGTGCTTCAACCCCCACAGCCAAACTGTCTCCCCCTCAGCTCAGCTTGCAACAAAAGACTTTTATTGCCCCTTTGAAGTTTGTCAATTTGTCCTTCAGAGTGGGTGCTGGAGGAACTTGCACTTCTTGGTCAAGCATTAGCCCCACTGACTTTCTTTGTCTTTCCAGCCAGCACTGCCTTCTAGTCTGGCAGAGCAGAGGATCGTCATGCCCTCCCCCACATCTCATGTCATTGTGGAATGATTCACTTATTCATGCGACTTCCATTGGAAGCCAGGCTTTCACTTGGGCCCAAAACTGGTTTTGCTGGTTATTCAGAGTCTCCAAGTGATTGAAATCTTGTCGGGAAGAACATAATGTACATGTGTAGCCAACCCCCCACCTACACTGACATTTCTGTGCAAACAAAAGCCACCATTCCACATTGGCTTTTAAACGTCATTTTTCTTTATATTTTTTCACACGTGTGCAGCCGTATTTCGAAGGGATTGTGTCCTCCGACGTATTCCTTATCTTAGATATCTCCTTCCAGCTTTGCTGGCCTCGGAAATTTTTTTTCTAGAGGGCACTGCGCGTCGACGTCCGCCGAGTCGATGTCCCTCGACAGCCGCCGTGTCGACGTCATCCTGCCTATAAAGGCCGCGCGCAGCGTCCGTTGCTCAGTTCTGTTTTTCCATGCTTACTCAGTGCCTCGGAATATCGTTGCTCAGTTTCGTAGATCATTTATCCTATTTACCTCGATATATTCGATCCATACTCGATGGCTTCCTCGTCGGAACCGACAACCCCTCGGTCCGGCTTCAAAAAATGCTGAGACTGTGGGAAAAAGATGTCGCTGACTGACCCTCACAGAGTTTGTCTGTGGTGTTTGGGAGCTGAACACCATTGTTCGGAGTGCGAGGACTGTATGTCCATGACAGCTAAGGCCCTGAAGGAGCGTAGGGGGAAGCTGGAGAAAGGTAAGGCTTCAAAAGCTTCTTCTTCCTCGACGAAGTCGAGACATTCGTCTCCTCGTCACCATTCGCGCTCCAGGTCTCGGAGTGGGTCCCATCACTCCTCGAGATCGAAGCACTCGAAGAGGAGACGTCGAAGATCCCTTTCTCCGTCGTCCTCTTCCTCTGTTTCTCCTAAGAGAATCCCTTGCCCCACGAAACATAGTTCCCGGGCTGAATGGGAGGAATTCCGAAAAAATATGATGAGCATCTTCGAGAAAGCGGCCTCGACCCCCTCGAAGACTGCCGAGAGCGATGCTCTGGTCGAAAGACCCGAAGGTCAAAAACGCCGCGAGTCGCAGTACCCGGCGAAGGAAGCTTCTCGAGCGTGTCACGAACCCTCAAGTAAGGCTATGACCTCGAAACCTTCTTCGAAGGTTCCGTCGACGCCGAGGTCGGTGTCTTCGACGCCGTTGTCGAAGGGACCTTGGGCACACGGGTCTGTCGATTCGACGCCATCTTCGACACTGGCGTCGACGCCAAGGAAAGTCACGGTTGCGACGCACCCAGTGGCTATCCCCAGGTCCTCCATGACGATGGCGTCGAGATTGTCGACTTCCTCGAGCAGAATCCCAATTCTGTCGAGGACCTCGAGGCCTCCGCCTTTGTTTTCGACGCCACGCCCGACGCCTTAGACGTCGACGACATCGACGTTTTCGAGGCCAATTACAACAAGTTTGACACCCTCTGCCTTGGAGATGGGTTTCACACCCTTTGTGATTTCAGAACAATTGAGAACTATGTCCTCAATTATGAAAGAGGGAGAACTATCTGAACAAGAAGACACATTTGAGTTCCAGGGACCTGCAACCCCAGTTCAAGAGGAGTTATCCTCAGAAGAACGCAGGTTAAAGTATCTCCATGATTCCTTACATGAGGCAAGTGGGTTAGACACTTCCCCTGAGGTGGAGTTCGCTAGGCCAGACCGGGGGAGCATGCTGAAACACCCTATAGAGCCTTAATGGCCAGGATCACAGAATTTATGGGGTGGTCAACACCTTCACAGGCTTTCCAACAAGATGACCTTACGGATATTCTTGATAAAGGTCCACAGGAGGATCCTGTAGTGCCCTTTTATAAAGCTCTTCAGAGGAAAATCATGACGAACTGGGACACCCCAGATGTCGTTCCGGCAGTAAATAAAAAACTGTCTACTAAATACAGGGTATCTTCTGCAGACCCGTAGTTTTTGTCAAAACACCCATCCCCAGAAAGTCTGGTGGTACAAGCAGCATCTTCTACTGATGTCAAGACTGCTTACCCTACTGTCCCACAGGACAGGGACGATAAGAAATATGATGCTATGGCAAAGAAAGTTTTTTCGGCATGTAGCATGGCGTTAAAATCTGTTAATGCTACTTGCACCCTTGCTAGATTCAGCCATACACTTTGGGAGTGTGCTTCTACAGAAGCTGACTGCATCCCGGAGGGAGAGGAAAGGGAGGCGTTCCTAAATATCATACAGGACGGTAAAGACGCTATGTGCGAATCCCTCCAGACGGGCATTGATTCGGCTGACAGTATCAGCAGAGCAATGGCGGCAAGTACAACAACCAGGAGATTTGCTTGGTTGAGAAAGTCTGGTTTTGCCCCAGATGTGCAAGCCAGGCTCTTGAACATGCCATTCGATGGCTCTTCTTTGTTTGGGAAAAAGGCGGATGACAGTTTAGAAAAACTTCCAACATCAAAGGCAGCAGCAAAATCCCTAGGCGCTGCGATCCGTCAGACACCTTTTCGTCCCACAGTAACCTCTGCGAGGGGCAAGTCCTTTCGCTTCTACTCCGCATTCGGAAGAGGTAGAGGACGACCGGCTCAAAGGGGACAAAGAAGAACTACCCGAGGTGGACGGGGTAGATATTCAAAAGCCGCAGCAACCGCAGGTGCCTCTTTACCATCTGCATCAGCCGCCCCAAAACCACTCTGAGGACTTCCCTCACAAGACACCTGTAGGAGGCAGGTTAACTCAACATCTGGGAAATGGCAGGCTATCACGTCAGATGCTTGGCCATTGGAAACAGTTGCCCAAGGTTACTGCCTGCCTCTCCTACGCATACCTCAGAGTCATCCAGCGGGGATCAGCTCTCAGAAAGCTCCAGATGTGCTCCTCTTGCAGGAAATTTTAGACCTGCTAGAGAAAGGTGCCATAGAACCGGTACCTGTAGCGGAGAGGAACAGGGGCTGGTACTCCCCTTACTTTCTCATTCCAAAGAAAGACGGAGGACTGAGACCCATCTTGGACTTGCGAGAATTGAACAAATTCCTCAGGAAAGACAAATTCAAGATGGCAACTCTTTCTCAGATCCTTCAGGCCCTTCAGTTCCAGGACTGCTTGGTATCTCTGGACCTTCAGGACGCTTATTTCCATGTGCCTATCCATCTCAAACACAGGAAATACCTGAGGCTCGCAATTGGCAACTCTCACTATCAATTTCGAGTGCTGCCATTTGGGCTGACCTCCGCCCGAGGGTCTTCACCAAGTTAATGTCGTAGTGGCTGCAGGTCTAAGGAGGGAAGGGATTCACGTCTACCCCTACCTGGACGATTGGTTGATCAGGGCTGTATCTTCGGAACAAGCTCAGATCCAGCTAAATCACGTTTGCCACTCCCTTCACAGAATGGGCTTCTCCCTCAATTTAAAGAAGTCACAAATTATACCATCGCAGAGGCTCCAGTTCATCGGAGCGATCCTGGACACTTCCCTGGGAAAAGCCTCGCCACCAGAGGTGAGGGCTCAAGATATTCTACAGATGGTTATCAAGTTCCAAAATGCCCAATGTCTCCCAGCCTTCGACTCTTTGAGGTTGCTAGGCCTCATGGCATCCTGCATTTTCCTAGTGCCAGAGGCTCGCCTGAGAATGAGATCCCTCCAGTGGGCACTGAGGACTCAGTGGTCACAATTCTCAGGAAGAATGACAGATCTTCTTCAGGTTCCCGACAGGGTGGCTCGAGACTTTCAGTGGTGGGCCTGTCAGGAGAACATTCTGAAAGGAGAACAGTTTTGGCAACCCTGGCCGGAGATAACAGTAGTCACGGAATGCCTCACTCACGGGGTGGGGAGCCCACGCCAACGACTTGACCATCAGCGGCCGTTGGTCTCCATCGGAGTCCAGACTACAGATCAACCTGTTAGAGCTGAGGGCCATCAGACTTGCGCTGAAGGCGTTCCTGCCAGCTGTACAAGGAAAGAATGTCCTAATAATGACGGACAACACAGTGGCCATGCATTACCTCAACAAAAGAGGGGACGTAGGATCACTACCCCTGTGCAGAGAGGCGATGCAGCTCTGGTTTTGGGCAATCCAAGAAGGGATCTCTCTATCGGCAGTTCACCTAGCCGGAGAGAAGATCTTGACAGCGGACGCTCTGTGCAGGCAGAGCACAGTCTCCCACGAGTGGGAACTAGCTCAGGAAGTCCTTCAAGAGATCTTCGCCCTTTGCGGAACCCCTCAGGTGGATCTGTTCGCCACCAGTGTCAACAGGAAGTGCGATCTGTTCTGTTCAAGAGAATTTCCCCCGAGAGGAGCTCTGGGAGACGCGTTCGTAGTGGACTGGGAGTTTCCGCTTCTGTACGCGTTCCCACCGGTCCCTGTCATTCCTCAAATGATCAGGAGTTTGAGAAGATTCCAGAAAACCATGATCCTAATTGCCCCGGATTGGGCCAGGAGAACGTGGTACCCGGACCGTCTATACTTGTCCATCTGCCCTCCAATTCGACTTCCACTCAGAGAGAATCTACTCTCACAGAAGGGAGGTCAGGTTCTCCATCCAGACATCAAAACCCTCAACCTTCACGCTTGGCTTCTGAACGGCTGAGGTACAAGGATTGGGACCTCCCTGATGATATGGAGGTGTTGCTTTCGGCAAGGAGACCAGCAACAAAGTCTTTATACCGCTGCCGTTGGAACAGATTTTGCAGCTGGTGTAGAGAAAAGAATATCGACCCTTTTTCATGTGGCACACCAATGGTTTTGTCCTTCCTACTCTATTTGGCGAATTTAGGCCTTCAAGTTGGCACCATTAAGGGCTATCTCGCAGCGCTATCCATCTTTAAGCGCACTGCGGAAGAACCATCCTATTTCAAGTTACCCTTGGTAATACAGTTTCTAAAGGGGTTAACTAACGTTTATCCCCGAAGACCATTCCAGGTTTCCCTATGGGATTTAAACTTAGTCCTAACTTTCCTGATGGGCAAACCTTTCGAACCACTCCATTCTTGTTCGTTAAGATTTCTTACCCTTAAAACTGTTTTATTAATAGCTCTTACATCTGCTAGAAGGGTGAGCGAGTTACAAGCTCTTTCTTGTAAACCCCCTCATACAATCTTTCACAAAGACAAAGTTGCCCTGCAAGTGAAGCCTAATTTCCTCCCAAAGGTGGTTTCTGAATTCCATATCACTCAGAAGATTACCCTGCCATCTTTCTATCCTCCTCATCCGGGAAAAGAGGAAGAGAGGTTACACAGGCTGGACCCTAGAAGGTCTTTAAGTTTTTACATCAGTAGACTGGCCAGGATAAGACCAGCAGACCAGCTGTTTGTAGGCTATGCAGGTCACAAGCTGGGGTTACCGATAACTAAGCCGACCATTTCCAGATGGATCATTCTAGCCATTTTGGAATCTTATAAATTGGCAGGAAAAGAGCCCCCTCAAAATCTTAGGGCTCATTCGACCAGAGGTATTGCAGCTTCATCGGCCCTCAAAAGAGGAGTGCCGATTAAAGACATATGTGCGGCTGCCACATGGTCGTCCGTCCATACCTTTACACGATTTTACAACTTGGATTCCTCCTCCAGTCAAGAGACTAGGTTTGGAAGGGCAGTATTTCACTCTATTCATCAATAAAAGGAAGCATGAAGTCAGTACTCCCACCTCCAATAACAGAATACTGCTATGGGAGCCTATCTAAGATAAGGAATACGTCGGAGGACACAATCCCTTCGAAGAACAAGTTACTTCTTACCTTGTAACGTTCTTTCGATGGGATTTTCCTCCGACGTATTCCTTATCGACCCTCCCATCCATCACCGCAGTACTACTTCCCTTGTTGTTGCAGCTTACGCTCCTTCAGGGTGATTAGTCTAGTCCAGACAGAAAAACTGTGGGCTACAAAACGGAACTGCGCAACGGACGCTGCGCGCAGCCTTTATGGGCAGGATGATGTCGATAAGGCGGCTGCCGAGGGGCATCGGCTCAGCGGACGTCGACGCGCAGCGCCCTCTAGAGAAAAATTTTCCGAGGCCAGCAAAGCTGGAAGGAGATATCTAAGATAAGGAATACGTCGGAGGAACATCCGATCGAAAGAACGTTACAAGGTAAGAAGTAACTTGTTCTTCTCATTTAATGTTTGAAATGCGGTTCTGTAGGTCAGATTTTCTTCTGATTTATCCTTCTTGAATTGGTTGGGTTGACATTTGTAGTTGATCCATAGACATTTCATTAATTTGCAGTGTTTCAGAGTGCTAAACGCTGTGTCGGGTTGCAATGTGAAATCCTCATGTGAATGAACAGTAAGACGAGGCTGTTTTTGGATGTATTGCCTAACCTTTTGGCATTCAGTTGGAATAAAGCATGCAGGACTGTTTTTCAATGCAGCGCATAACTTTGTGGTATTTCAGATGAAAGAATAAACAAATGCAAGGCCGTCTTGAATGCAGTGAACAACTTTGGTATTCAGATGACAGAACAGCACATGTAGAGCCGTTTTTCAATGCAACGCATAACTTTGTGGTTCAGATAAAAGCAAAGCAAACGTAGGGGCGTCTTGAATGCAGTGTTCAACTGCTTGCCACACGTGCCAGGGAGCACACAGTGCAGCTGTTTTCTGTGGCGATGTTTAAATGTGGTTTTAAGGTGAACGGGATTTCTGCTTGGGGCCTTAAATGCACCCCACAGTCCATTATCACTACTGTTCTATCCTTCATTCCTGGTAAATCGAGAATTCGACTGCACTGCTGATTCATTCCAACCTTTCATGTGCCATTGTTTCTGAAGCATAGTTCTGCGCTGGCCAGAGGCACTATCTGCAGCAGGCCTCCTTTATCATCAACCCATGTCAGAAACCTTGCAATATTCAGCCAATGCTGTTTGCATTCTTTCTCTGCAGTCTTTATAACCGGCTCATAGTATCCTGTACGTGTGAAAGGCCCTACATACAATCAGGCTTTCCTCCCATAAATCTGGAGAAAGCACTGTCCCCATTATTTGCATCTGCCCTCTTTCCCTGCATCTTTGTATTTCTTCATAATTTTCTCCTTGACAAATGAGCTTTCTGTTTATTTCCCATCTGATTCCTGCTCCCTTCATTCTAGGCTGTTCATATCTTATCCCGTGATCTCTGGTGTGTGCTCTTGCTCTTGACTTTGAATCTTGCACAAAATCATCATCTTCTGGAGCTGTCCACTTGGTTACCCATACCAAGGATGCTGGTTGACCCTGGAACTGACCTCTTTTATGGCAGCGTGCAAGGTTCGTCAGGCAATGAGCTTTCTGGGCTTCTACTTCTATAGCTATGAATATTTTAGAATTTGCTGTAGCATAAGGTAGGAGAGCACAAACATAGCAACTCTCCTTGTACGTCCTTCGTCCCACCTCTTTCATGTGTTGATACCGCATGTTATTCCCCAAATGTGCTGCACTGTCTTGATAATTATTTAACTGATAATCAACTTCCCCTGTACTTCTCCTGTGTCTTCCTCTTGCAAGGAGGGTGTGAGCATAATGCTCATGAAGTACATCAATAAAGTCCTTCCTACAGGGGAAATCATAGGAACACTTGTTAGAGAAATGGGTGACCTTACATGTGTCACTGGTGTAGGGATAGGAACTGGGAGCCCGTAGTTGCCAACGGGGAAATCTTCTTGCACTCCTCTCGGGACACTGCCCAAAATGCAATACAATAAAGATTGTACTGTTACACAATTTCAAAAATTCAAAGTGGCTAAGCCCACATTCAGTATCTCTTTCAACAAGAGACTCATGTTGAATATAAACAAGAAGTATTCAAGCTAGGTCAGAATATAAATAAGTGTTTTTAATACAATTTTCACATTGAGTTAATCAAATGGAATATTGCAGGCTTTCACAGTCAACCTGTGTGGTATGAAGCCCGAATACAAATCAAGTTATAAACCACCATCTTATTCTGCCAAAGTGAACAAGTACAGAGAAGCGTAGTTTCAAAAAGAAAGCATATAAACTTAAAATGATAGCTTCATCACCGCATTACACATCTAACTGTCAATTGTATTGATACAGTGTTGAAAATTATCCAAAAAAGTGACAATCAAGTTCAGAATAGATGAAGCATATCAACTGTCCACATAAACTCAAATAGTTGTCGAAACAACTAATGACAACGCGTTTCGAACACAATGTTCATCCTCAGGGCGTATGAAAGCAGTGTTCCATATTTTATTATTCATCCTGTAAATGTAACCAATCAGTGTTTTAATATGCATGTCTGAAATCATGTTCTTGCACGTCCTAGTGAAAATAAAACAATGTACTGACCTTAATATCTATATCAGTGCAGGAAGATGAGAATGTACCTAATGAGACAAAAACCATAAGTGTGTCCTTGTCAGTCATGCTCATGTGTAGTATATTGCGAGCTGGCTGGCTATTCTTAAACTCAATAACATGGCCGTACAAATTACAGGGCCATCAACTAATACACTGATGCAAAGGTAAAAAATGCGGATGGTACTCACCCAGCACATGGGCGAGTGTCAGGCTTCTGATGGTGATACAAGAAGTGCTGCAAGTTCCTAGTGGGCTCGCGTGAAGCTACAAGTCTCACTCAGTTTAAAAAATGATTTCTAGAAATCTGTGGTGTACGACTTCCTACGCTCCCAAAATGGGATGTTCGCAGCGGGACAGTGTGTCTATTTAGCTGCATAAACGTATTGTCTTTAAACTGCATCTGCTGAGTGGTGTATATAATAAGAGTGCCTAGGTCTATGTTTAGAGGTCTGTGCACGCAATACGAGATGTGTATTGAAGGATCTGAATAGAATGTATAAAACTGCACAATAACAGTTAACCAAGGTGCACCCTTGAAAAACGTATCAAAATATTACATCCAGGTGCCGAGCGAGCAAACGCGTCTCCTCGGGCTGTGGAAAGTTTTATGGTAACCTAGGCGACCACGCGCACACGTGGAGTAACCCATTTTGCATATTCACCATCTTGGTGTGGGACCAATGCTTAGAAGGGTAGTCAAGGCAACCATAGTCCTGGAACGATTTTCCTGCTATCTAAGAAATGTTCCTTTGATGTTAATGTTCATGTCAACGTGGTACCACGACTGGATCGGCTGATGGATAAAGCATCCGACCCAGTCGGTTATTTGATGCAAAATAAATAACTCGGCAGGAGTGCGATAAAAGGATGGAATCCGGCACAAATCACGGGTCCCTCCGGCGCACCCCTCGTCGTGCCACAAAGATAATATCTAAATGCCCATTGTGTGGACGCGAGGCTCTGGCTATTTGTGCACAGACTACGACATGCCAAGTCGAGTGTAAGGTATTGTGTGCAAGGCATTCATGTAGCCTCCAAAGTATTCCAAGTCTATATCGAGTGGCCAGGGCAAGGTATATAATACCTGTGGGTGTTTAAAAGCTATTAGCAAATTTGTTGGGTGAGCTCTTAGTCAGGAAACCCAGTCAATATCACAGGGCTATTTAGATTTTAAACATGTATGCTCAATCCCCAGGTGTGTTGTTTCCAATTTCTAGTATCGAATCAAGACCGCCCACGGACATAGGCTGCTAACAATCTATTACCTTTCAAAGTTTGTTTACATAAACACATTGGAATTAATATTAACAAAATAAGTGTAGCTTGTTTGTAATAACACCTTGAAGTACATCTTGACAGGATTAGCATAGATTCTGTAAAAATTTTAGATGTCTCATAGGTCCCAGCCCGCTCACAATCTCTTTGACCAAAGCAATATCTACTACACAACACATCACATTGAGTTTGCAATTCATACCTTTCGGGCTTACATTCTAATCTGTCTATCCAAAGTAGGGTCCCCCCACCCAGGTCTTAATCTGACTTGTTCCAAAGTTACACATTTTAATTGCGTCACTGTGTGTCGATGCTCTTTAAAATGTGTTGCTACAGGTGATTTCGGGCTCTGTGTTCTAATGTTGGACTTCTGCTCCATCCAATGGAGCTCTGCCTTCCGGGTTGTTATCCCCACATAGTATAGCCCGCAGGGGCATTTCAATGCGTATACCACATTAGTAGCATCACAGGTGCATGAGTGTTCCAATTCGATACTCCTTCCAGAGTATGGGTGTGAGATCTTGGTTCCCGTGATGATGTTCCCACAGTGTTGGCAGTTGTGGCATGGTTGAGTGCCACAATGTTCTCTGTTTGCTGTCTGTTCTTCCGTTAGTACAGCTTTGATCAGGCTGTTGCGTAAAGCTTTGCTATTCTTGTAAGCAAAAGTTGGTGTGCTTAGGAACAGATTTTGTAGCCGATGGTCCAATTGGAGGATCGGCCAATTTCTCTTTATAATGTTCTTAATTTTATTATTTTGTAGTGACATAAACCAATTGTGCCTCTGGTCTTGTTTTAGGCTCCAATAAGGTATTTCATTGAATGGCCTCCACTTTAGTAGCTATTGTGGTAATGGTAGCGTGCTTATAGCCTCTTTGCAAGAATTTAGCTTCCAATGTCTTTGACTGACGTCTGTATTCCTCCACGTTAGAAATATTTCTTCGAATGGATTGTGTCTTCCCACGTATTCCTCATCTTAGATATAATCTACCAGCTTGCTGCTGTCTTCGGTAAAAAAAATTCGCCAGAGGGTGCTGTGCTCGAGGACCGTGTAGCTTTAGTCACTCGCGGGCCGCCGTCGAGTGTCGACGTCATCTGTCGTATAAAGGGCTCGAGCCGCACCCGTTGGTCTCAGTTCCGTTTTTCCGAGCTTCTGCTTCGTGTTTCGAAACGGCACATCAGTTCTCTCATTAAAAATGTCTTCATCCTCAACTCTGACAAAATCCAAGACAGGTTTTTAAAAAGTGTCTGAAGTGCGGAAGGAAGATGTCCTCTGTGGATCCTCACCGCAACTGCCTTTGGTGCCTCAGCCCCGACCATCGGGTCGACGAGTGCAGTTCGTGTCAGGCGCTGTCGAACAAGGCTCTTAAGGAACGCCAAGGTAAGCTAGCGGTGGGAGAGTCTTTTAAGTCTGCAAAATGACTAAAAGACTCGGGAGAGTTGAGTAGAAAATCTCGTCTCGAGGCGGTCGAGGTCGGAGTCGCTCGAGGAAATCTTCCTCTTCATCTAAAAAATGGAAAAAACACTGTCACAAATCTTCTTCCTCCTCGTCTGACAGAAGGTTCAGTTCATGTCCTTATAAGCATGGTTCCCTCAAAAAATGGGAGGCCTTTAGGGCTTCAATGCTGAAGATTTTTGAGAAGGTGGCCCAACCTCCTCAAAAAAAGTTGCATGAAGAGCATGCCCTGTACACTCCAAAAGTGAAAGAGGGAAATCTAAAACTGTACACGCTAAATCTGACAAAATGTCGAGGGCGTCCTCGGAGGATGATTCTCCAGCACCTCATGAAACAAAACAAAAACCTTTGGTGCACAAATCGAGGTTAAAAGAGAACAAAATGGCGCCCTCATCATCAAAGTCAGGCATCGACTCGACGTGTCCTTCGACGACTACGTCGAAGCCAAAGATGGCGTCGATACCTTCGGCCTCAACGTCAAAGCCTTGCTCGATGACATCGAAGCGTTCCTCAATGACCTCAAGGATTCCTTCGAGCATATCGAAACCATCATCAATTCCATCAACACCTTTGTCTGGGAAATCTTTTATACCAATACCCAAAACAACATTTATGGCTAAACCTAGGTCAATGGCACCGCCTTTACCAGAAAAAATCTTCCATCCTTAGCCCAGGCAGGAATTTTTAAAAATCCATGTCCTCTATTTTTGAAGCACAATCCTCTGATGAAGGAATTGCATCAGCAGGGGTTAGATTTGGGACAAGAGAAATTCCTGAGGATTTAATAGATCCTAGTTCCAAGATGGCAGACCTTTATGACTGTATATGTAACAACGTGGACCGTTTTGGGATTGCCTACTGTGGGTTATCCAGTTCAATGTTCACACTTAAGAAACACACAGTTTCTTTGTTAAAGTAAAAGTTTTGAAAGAACAACGTGTCTGTAAATAAACTTACAAGCGTATGTGAATGCACTGTGCCGTGCTAAAAAACACTTGTTGGACCACAATGGATCATGTGTTTGCCGCTTTCTAGATGAACAGAAACAGAATTTTAATGAATTTTCAAAACTTTTACTTTAACAAAGAAACTGTGTGTTCCAGACCTTTATGACTGTCTATAATCGGCCAGTGGTGTAGAGACCTCACCTGAGGTAGAATTTGAAAGGCCAGACCCTATTGAACACGCAGACTCTGGGTATAGAAATCTCATGGGAAGAGTGATCGATTTTATGGGGTGGAAGACAGTGTCCCCGAGTTATGACCTGGATGACATGACGGATATTATTGATGAAGGACCTCGGAAGGACCCAATCCTTCCTTTGCACAAAGCTTTACAAAAGAGTTATGGCAAATTGGGAAATCCCAGAATCTTTACCAGCTATAAATAAAAAATGTGTGGGAAAGTACAGACCTTCACCTTCAGATCCAAAGTATCTGTCTAAGCATCCTTCACCTGAGAGCTTGGTGATTCAAGGTGCAACTGCAAATAAGGAATCAGCTTATCCCTCCATGCCCCCTGACAGGGACGATTAAAAGATTGATGCTTAGACGAGGAAAGTGTTCACTTCGGGCAGTATGGCCCTTAAATCTACTAATGTGACTTGCACATTAGCTAGATTTACTTACACCCTGTGGGACTGCTTGAATGCAGCGGCTGATCACATCCCGGAGGGTGAGGAACGGGATGGTTTCCTGTCGATAGTACGGGATGGAAAGGAGGCTACAGAGGAGTGCCTCAAGTCCGGACTGGACACTGCAGATAGCATAAGAAGGTCCATGGTTTCTAGCACGGTCTTGCGTAGATTCGCATGGCTAAGGAAATCTGGTTTTGCACCTGATGTGCAGTCTAGATTACTTAATATGCCTTTTGACGGTTTGAGGTTGTTTGGCAGCAAGGCGGACGAGAGCTTGGAGAAACTGCAGACCCCGAAAGCAGCAGCAAAATAACTCAGCGCCGCTATAAGGCAACCTCAACAACACTCTTACGCAGGCTCATCTTCCTGGAAGAGTTGCCCTTTTTGCTTCGATTCCTCTTTCGGACAAGGAAGGGGGCAGGCCAGTCAGAGAGGCCAACAGAGAAAACCCTTTTGTGGTGGAAAAGAGTGAGGCGCTAGATCTGTCTCAGCAGCGGCTACTACCTCCTCAGCCACTGCTGCAGCTGCTGCAAAGCCACTTTGAGGTCTTTACCCACAAAACCCCAGTGGGAGGCAGAATCACTCGGAATCTGGAAGAATGGCAGGGCATTACGTTGGATGCCTGGGCACTAGAGATAGTGACCCATGGTTACTGCCTTTCTTTTCATCAAAGACCACAAGATCATCCACCGGGAGCCAATTCTGCAAAAATTCCAGACCCGCTCCTTGTGCAGGAGATTTTAACCCTGCTAGAGAAAGGTGCAATAGAACATGTACCTGTAGCGGAGAGGAACAAGGGTTGGTACCCCCCCCTCCCTATTTTCTCATCCCCAAAAAAGACTGAGGATTGAGACCCATCTGAGACTTAAGAAACTTGAACAAGTTCCTCAGGAAGGACAAGTTCAAGATGGTGACCCTTTCTCAAATCCTTCAGGCTCTCCAGCTGGCTGGTATCATTAGACCTTCAGGATGCTTACTTTCATGTGGCAATTCATCTCAAACACAGAAAGTATCTGAGGTTTGCAATTGGCAGATCTCACTATCAGTTTCGAGTTCTGCCATTTCGGCTGACCTCCGCCCAAGGGTTTTCACCAAGCTGATGGCTGTAGTGGCAGCGAGTCTCAGGAGATGTCATGATTCATGCCCCCAGCCCTCCAAGATGTCAGGCTGGAGCCAGGCCACGATCACCTACATGGCCCTCAAGGGCCTCTCCATCCCTCCAAAGACCCACTTGGAGTCAGACTTGGCGCTTGTTGCACCAGACTTACTCACTCCCATAGGATAACATTGGGGATTAGACTTGTAGTGCATTGATGGGGACAAGATGGATGCCCCCACATATTTCGGTTCCCAGAACTGCATGTGCAGTCTAGTCTTTTGGGTGTGGTTCAGCCCAGAGACACCTGGGATACCCAGAGACTATTTAAGCCACGCCCAGGCTGAGAAACATGCTTTGTGTTTCCTGCACCTGCAGCGTGACACTCACCGTGTTCGGATTGGTCTCCAGTAGGCCTGCATCTCTCTTCTGCGCTCTGCTCCTGCAAGAACAAGAACACTGTAAGGAACAGCAATACCTTGCGCCGCTTCTGCCCATCATTCATCGCTTCTTCTGTTCTGCGGGCATCTTCGGCGGGTCATTCCCATCCCGGCACGCCTCTTCCTAAGGAAAAGAGAAAAGAACAGAAAAAAGGCATTAGTAAGCATTCAGCAAATCTTCACTTATTTTTAAAGACTGTACGAGCTTCAAACGCTTATCTGTATCCCAGCCGCTCTGAGGGAACTCTGTCTCCGGAACTTCTCATCCATCTTGATAAGACACTCCAGGTTAGCGTGGAAACATCTAGAGTCGCCGCATACCGCGCTTACTCACCACATTTCTTCTTCATAACCGGCATCCACGCTGAAAACGTCGCGGCACCTAAAAGACACAGAAAAAGAACTCTGTTCAATACAAATACAAAAGGGTTGCATCGCACTCACTCACCTTCAGCGCTACTCATCTCAGCAGCAGATCGCCATCCCCGGACACCGGCCATCATCTAAGGAAGGAAAGGAACGAAGTTGGAGAACTGTTCAAAAGACTCATTATACTTACCTGTAAGACTTTTGCCAGTGAAGTAACTAGGCAGCAACGAGCCAGCTTCAATCAGCGCGCCACTGCGCTGAAAACAGTACGGAGAGCACACTTTCCAAGAAAACAAGGCCCAGTCTCCAGTCGAGTAGACTCCAGGGAAGGGTTTGAGGTCGTAAGAGGTCAGAACAGGCTGAGTGACGTGCCCGTGGATACCGGGTGAGCGTTGGCCTCACATCAATATCCACCTGGGCATCATGGAAACGTCAGAAACAGACCAGTTAGCCCACATGTTGGGGCAGCTGCGTTCCGAAGTACATGCAGCCAGGCAGGAGACCAACACCCTGATGAGAGATCTGATAGCCAAAGAACACACTGATGATTTAAGCTGGCAACTTCTCCAGTCACAAGCAGGGCATGCACCATTGCCGGGAAGCGTGCCCTCGATGCCAGCACCATCAGCCAATTCCGTTCAGATAACCCTTCCTGGGGCAGTTCCATTGGCCCCGCCTGAACGATTTACGGGGGATCCCAAGAGGTTTGCACTTCCTTTGTAGACCAGGGGCCTTTCCGAATGGCCAATCACGGGTCGCTTTTGTGCTATCCTACCTGAGTGGTAGCGCCGCGGACTGGTCTGTACCCTTTGTGGCCCAAGACGATCCGTTGCTGCATGACTTCAGGGGCTTTCAGCAGGAGATGGAAAAGCTGTTCGCCCGTCGTACTCATGGGCAGGCATTAGACAATGAACTTCTGTCCCTACGCCAAGGGAATCAAGACCTATTAACATACATAGGGCCTCATCACGAGTTGGGCTTTAGCCCTTAAATGCGGTGGTAACGGTATTACCGCATTATTTAAGGGCTGGCCCTATCACGAGTTGGGCGCTAAATCGGCTGTTTTACCTCCAGCCTTTTTCTGGAGGTGAAAATCCCGGTTTTTGGCTGTATTACAGCCGGCTATATTAGCCCGCAGTATTAGCACTGAAAATTCCCCATTGGATCCAATGGACCCATTCAGGAATGGGGATTTACCGTTAAGGCCCAAACCGTGATCCGGTGGTAATACCACCGGACCGGTCGGCGCTAGGGCTATTACAGTCGGCTGTATTACAGCCGGGAATACAGCCCAACTCGTGATGAGGCCCATAGCCACGTTCAATAGACTTGTATTTGAAGTAGAATGGTCAGTGGAGAAGAGAACCACATTATTTCATTGGGGGTTGCAGGGGGAGCTCAAGGATGTTCTCGCACAAGTAGTGAACCCCCCGAAAGACTGCTCAGAATTCATTGACCTTGTTGTTCAGCTGGATCATAGGTTGCAGGACCGAAGAGCAGATCGAACCAGACCGGACCCTCGCCCTATGTATGTGATTCAAAGGACAATATTGCCCGCACAACGGAAGGTTCAGGAGAACCAATGCAAATCGGGGGGGGGGGGTCAGATACCCCTTGACTAAAGCGGAAAGGGATGAAAGGAGACAGCAGCAGTTATGGCTGTACTGTGGAATGTCAGCTCATTTCCTTAAAGAGTGCCCTGTGAAGCCACCGAGGAGGACGGTAGGGGCCACGGACAAGGAAGATACCATCAAGGAATCGGAAAACTCCCCAGCACGGCAAGTGTAGGGGTCCACTTGTCAAGCTAAGAAAGTGAACTACAGACCTCCCATTTTGCACTATCTGTGGTCTTGATCAATTACCAACAACCATCTCGGATGCACGCAGTAAGAGCGTACATTGATAGTGGAGCCGTTGGGAATTACATCGACCAGGATCTTGCAGCAAAGATGGGGCTTCCGTTACGCCCTAAATCAACCACCGACACGGTTACCACTGTCGACGGCACGGAAATAGCTTCTGGTCAAGTATCCCAATGCACTGCAGCTTTAACCCTTCTGTGCCACTCATACTCAAATCGATTGGCAAGCAAAATAATTCGCCTTTCCCGAGACTTGCACCCACTCATGTTATCGCCAAGAGAAACAACCAATAGACACCAGAACCTCCACGCTTGCGACTGTGGCAATCGGCACCCTACCAAGTGAATACCAGGACTTTCAAGATGTCTTTCAGGAAGAACAGGCTAATACCCTGCCACCGCATAGACCATACGATTGCCAAATCAACCTGATACCGGTGCACAAATCCCTTGTGGGCGGATTTACACACTCATGAAACCAGAAAACCAGCACCTGAAGGCCTTTCTTGACCAATACCTGGCCAAAGGGTTTATCTGTCCCTCGAAGTCTCCAGCAGCCAGTCCTCTATTCTTCGTACCGAAAAGGAGGGGGACTTGAGAACGTGCATCGACTATTGCACACTGAACCAGATTACCGTAAAAAAACACTACCCCCTGCCACTGATCCCTGAATTGCTTGATCAATTCAAAGATGCCCAAATCTACACAAAACTAGACCTGAAGGGGGCATATCACCTTGTTCACATAAAGTGGGATGAATGAAAAATCGTTTTTCACTCCAAATACGGCTTGTACGAATATCAAGTAATGCCCTTTGGCCTTTGCAACGCGCCTGCAGCATTTCAATACTTCATGAACGATGTCCTACGAGAATTGATTGATGTCTGTGCTCTAGTGTACATCGACAATATTCTAGTATATTCTGCATCAAAGCAGGACCACGTTAAACACGTCCAATCCGTATTAGAGAAACTCTGTCAACACCAGCTCTACGCCTAGCTCGAAAAGTGCTCATTCCACGACTCTGAGGTTGAATTCCTGGGCTTTATTCTCAGCCCGAATGGAATCCGAATGGATGTACACAAGGTAGATGCTATCCTGAACTGGCCATCCCCAAATTCATTCAAGGGGGTTCAAAGTATACTGGGTTTTGCAAACTTCTACCACCGGTTCATCCCAGGATTTTCGCAAATCGTGCATCCCATCACGTCATTGCTAAGGAAAAGCAACAAAATTTCCAGTGGACAACAGAAGCCGAGGAAGCTTTCCAGGAACTCAAAGCAAGATTCACATCTGCCCCAATCTTGCGCCACCCTCGCCCTGATCTCCCATACCTGGTGGAAACTGACGCCTCAAGCATGGCTATGGGAGCCGTCCTCTCACAAAAGGACCCCAAAACGGGCCAGTTACACCCTGTTGCCTTCTGGTCGCGTAAATTCACACCCCCTGAACTCAATTACGATATCACAGACAAAGAACTCCTGGCCATTAAGTCAGCCTTTAAGGCATGGCGGCACTACCTCTTGGGCGCCAGACACACAATCACCGTAATAACTGACCACCAGAACCTCCAGTACCTAAAAACGGCAAAAGCCCAGTCCTCACGACAACTACGTTGGGCTCTTTTTTTTTTTTGCTGAATATGACTACGTGATTACATTTCGACCAGGGGTGAAAAACGGGAAGGCCGATGCCCTTTCCCGTATGGGGGTGGAAGAGCAAGGGTATCAGACCCCTGACCAAATAGCAATCATCCCGAGTGACAAGCTCCTAGGAATCACAGCAACCATGACTCAGAAAGAATTACATGAAGAAATCCAAAACCTGATGTGTCCGGAGCAATTACAAGCGTGGAGTGCAAAAGGAGAACATTACATGATAAAAGATCAGTTGCCCTACTTCAGGAATCATTTATTCTTACCAAACCAAGAACTACGAGAACAAGTCATGTCCGGTTATCATGATTCCTTGATCCAGGGCCACCCTGGAATCTCTCAAACCCTAGCCAAGGTAAAACGAAATTATTGGTGGCCCAGGTGGCGTAAAGACATTATCCAATTCATCCTATCTTGTGGAGTGTGTGCTCAAAACAAGTCATCCAAGCAGAAACCGGCTGGGCTATTACAACCATTGGAAATTCCACCAGCACCCTGGCACACATTGTCCCTCAATTTTATTATTGACTTACCACCCAGTCAAGGGTTTAACCCTATTCTTGTGGTCGTGGACCTATTTTCAAAAATAGCACATTTAATTCCTCTCAAGGGGCTCCCAAATGCTTCCCCTCTGGCAAAGGTATTTCTTGAAGGCATCGTACGGCTCCATGGGTTTCCTTCAGTTTTAGTCTCAGACCGAGGTACTCCATTCGTATCTAACTTCTGGAGAAAATGCTGCTCTATGGCCCAGACCGACATCCGGCTATCCACCAGTCGCCATCCCCAAACGGATGGTCAAACTGAGAGGACAAATTAGACGCTCAAGCAGTATCTGCGTTGCATGATACACCAAGCTGGAGGAGGCTGGTTCGACCTATTATGGATAGCTGAATATGCTTATAATAATTCCCTATACACCAGCACTGTGCAGACACCCTTTTATACCATGTATGGCAGGCACCCACGTACTTCTGAGATGGACGTTCCTACAACCCTGGAAATGCCAGCAGTCAAAACCTTTCACACGACCATTTCTCAAACCTTTAAAAGGGCAGCTGAACACCTACTTCAGGCTAAGAATCGCCAAAAGAAGTTTGCTGATCAACACAGAGCAAAGGCCCCCAACTACCAAGTGGGAGACAAAATCTGGCTGGCGTCTAAACACGTGTCCATTAAAGGAACCCGAACTTTCCGTCCAAGATACCTGGGTCCATTCACTGTCACCTCCGTGATAAATCCTGTGGCGGTCAGACTAGCTTTGCCGTCAAACATGCAGATTCATCCTGTGTTCCACGTGTCTCTCCTTAAACCTGTTCAACCTGGGACCCGGGTAGCAACGCCACCACAGCCAGTAATAGTCGCTGGGGAGCCAGAATTCGAAGTCAAGGACATCCTGGATTCAAAGTACGTCAGATCCAAATTATACTACTTAGTAGACTGGAAGGGGTCTGGTCCACAAGACAGGAGCCTTGTGAGTACATCCATGCACCTTGCTTGCTTAGACGATTTCATCAAAACCATCCAAACAAACCAGAACCAGACAGAAGAGCTACCTTGAGAGGGGCCTTGGGGGGGGAGTGGGGGGGAGTGCTGTCATGATTCCTGCCCCTCATGTCCCCAGCCCTCCAAGATGTCAGGCTGGAGCCAGGCCACGATCACCTACATGGCCCTCAAGGGCTTCTCCATCCCTCCAAAGACCCACTTGGAGTCAGACTTGGCGCTTGTGGCACCAGACTCACTCACTCCCATGGGATAACATTGGGGATTGGACTTGTAGTGCATTGATGGGGACAAGATGGATGCCCCCACATATTTTGGTTCCCAGAACTGCATGTGCAGTCTAGTCTTTTGGGTGTGGTTCAGCCCAGAGACACCTGGAATACCCAGAGACTATTTAAGCCACACCCAGGCTGAGAAACATGCTTTGTGTTTCCTGCACCTGCAGCGTGACACTCACTGTGTTCGGATCGGTCTCCAGTAGGCCTGCATCTTTCTTCTGCGCTCAGCTCCTGCAAGAACAAGAACACCGTTAGGAACAGCCGTACCTTGCGGCTCTTCTGCCCATTATTCATCGCTTCTTCTGTTCTGCGGGCATCTTCGGCGGTGTCATTCCCATCCCGGCACGCCGCTTCCTAAGGAAAAGGGAAAAGAACAGAAAAAAAGCATTAGTAAGCATTCAACAAATCTTCGCTTATTTTTAAAGACTGTACGAGCTTCAAACGCTTACCTGAATCCCAGTCGCTCTGAGGGAACTCTGTCTCCGGAACTTCTCATCCATCTGCAAGAGGGAAAAGACACTTCCGGTTAGCATGGAAACATCTAGAGGCGCTGCGTACCGCGCTTACTCACCACATTTCTTCATAACCGGCATCCACGCTGAAAACGTCGCGGCACCTAAAAGACACAGAAAAAGAACTCAGTTCAATACAAATAGGAAAGGGTTGCATCGCGCTCTCACTCACCTTCAGCGCTACTCATCTCAGCAGCACGTCGCCATCCCCAGACGCCGGCCATCATCTAAGGAAGGAAAGGAACGAAGTTGGTGAACTGTTCAAAAGACTCATTATACTTACCTGTCAGGCTCTTGCCACTGAAGTAACTCGGCAGCGACGAGCCCGCATCAATCAACGCGCCACTGCGCTGAAAGCAGGACGTAGAGCACACTTTCCAAGAAAACAAGGCCCAGTCTCCAGTCGAGTAGACTCCAGGGAAGGGTTCGAGTTTGTAAGAGGTCAGAACAGGCTGAGTGATGTCCCTGTGGATACCAGGTGAGCGTTACAGGAGAGGACGGATTCATGTCTACCCTTACCTGGATGATTGGCTAATCAGAGCAGTTTCACCAGAATGAGCCCAGTAACACTTGACCATGACCTGCCACTTCTTACACAGACTGGGCTTCTGCCTCAATTACAAGAAGTCACAAATGATTCCAAGCCAAAGACTCCAGTTCATCAGAGCAGTCCTGGATACTACCTCAGGGAAAGCCTCGCCTCCTGAGCAGAGAGCTCGCCACATTCTGCAGATGGTAACGAAGTTTCAAAATGCCCAACATCTACCGGCATTCGACTTTCTAAAGTTGCTAGGCCTCATGGCATCCTGCATTTTTCTGGTGCCAGAGGCCAGATTGAGGATGAGATCCCTTCAATGGGCCTTCAGGAATCAATGGTCCCAATTTTCGGGGGAGATGTCAGATCTCCTGAAAGCTTCAACCAAGGTGGCTCAAGATCTTCTATGGTGGGCTTGCATGGAGAATATCCTCAAGGGGGAACCTTTTTGGCAACCATGGCTGGAGATACCGGTAGTGACGGACGCCTCACTCACAGGATGGGGAGCCCACACCAACGATCTGACTATCAGCAGTCGTTGGTCTCCATCGGAGTCCAAACTACACATCAACCTTTTCGAGATGAGGGCAATCAGACTAGCACTGAAGGCCTTTCTGCCCTCTGTACGGGGAAAAAATGTCCTGATAATGACGGACAACACAGTGGCCATGTACTACCTCAAAAAAAGAGGAGGCGTAGGATCACTCCCACTGTGCAGAGAGGTAATGCAGCTCTGGTTCTGGGTAATGCAAGAAGGAATCTCTCTATCAGCGATTCATCTAGCCGGAGAGAAAAACACGGTGGCAGATGCTATGAGCAGGTAGAGCACAGTCTCCGACGAATGGGAACTAGCTCAGGAAGTCGTTCAAGAGATCATCGCCCTTTGGGGAATCCCTCAAGTGGATCTGTTTGCGACCGGTACCAACCGAAAGTACAAACTGTAATGCTCAAGGGAATTTCCCCTGAGAGGAGCTTTACAGGACGCGTTTGTGCTCTACAGGACGCGTTTGTGGTGGACTGGATATTTCCACTCATATACGCATTCCCTCCAGTCCCAGTGATTCCTTAAGTAATCAGGAGGTTGAGAAAGTTCAGGAAAACCATGATCCTAACTGCCCCGTATCGGGCCAGGAGAACGTGGTGCCCAGACCTTCTGGACATGTCCATCTGCCTTCCAGTATGTCTTCCTCAAAGAGAAGATCTCCTCTCGCAAAGGGAAGGCCAGGTTCTCCATCCAGAGGTCAAAGCTCTCAGCCTTCACGCTTGGCTTCTGAGAGGCTGAGATATAAGGATTTGGACCTTCCGGGCGATGTTATGGAAATCTTGTTTTCGGCTAGAAGGCCTGCAAAATTATTCTTATACCGGTGTCGTTGGAAGAAATTCAGTAACTGGTGCAGGGATAAGAATGTGGATCCTTTTCAATGTAGCACTCCCATGGTGCTTTCCTTTCTTTTACATTTGGCCAACTCGGGGCTCCAAGTTGGTACTATTAAAGGATATTAAGCAGCGCCATCTATCTTCAAGCGCTCCTCAGAAGAAGTTTCATATTTTAAATGCCTTTAATTGTCCAATTTCTTAAAGGGTTAACAAATGTGTTCCCTCCTACACCTTTTCGGGTTCCCATTTGGGACTTAAATTTAGTCTTAAAATGTCTTATGTGTGCCCCTTTTGAGCCTTACATTCTTGCCCTTTAAGGCTCCTAACTTTTAAAACTGTTTTACTGGTGGCTTTAACTTCAGCCCGCAGGGTTAGTGAGTTGCAGGCGCTCTCTTGTAAGCCTCCTCACACTATTTTCCACAAGGATAAAGTTATTTCGAAGGTCAAACCTTTTTTCTTACCAAAAATTGTTTCAGATTTCCATCCGTCACAAAAGATTATTTTACCTTCCTTTTACCCTCCTCCGCATGCTAGTAAAGAGGAAGAAAGGCTCAACAGGCTAGACCCTAAAAGGGCTCTCAGCTTCTATATCTCTAGGCTTGAAAGATTTAGACAAACTGATCAGTTATTTGTCGGTTACACTGGACACAAATTGGGCATTGGTGTCTCCAAACAAACCTTATCCAGATGGATAATCCTAGCAATATCTTAATGTTGCAGGTTGGCTGGGAAAGAGCCTCCACATGGATTAAGGGCTCATTCAACAAGGGGCATAGCAACTTCCACGGCTCTTCAGAGGGATGTTCCTGTGCAGGACGTTTGTGCAGCGGCCACCTGGTGTTCCATGCACACCTTTGTAAAACATTATTGTTTAGATTACACTTCTTACCAAGGAGGCCTTTTTGCAAAAGCCGTCCTTCATTTCAGTACTTAATTAAAAACTCTGGTACTCCCTCCTCCAATTTACTACTGCTGTGGGAGTCTATCTAAGATGAGGAATACCTGGGAGGACACAATCCATTCGAAGAACAACTTACCAACTGTAACGTTCTTTCGACTGGATGTTCCTCCCACGTATTCCTCATCAACCCTCCCAACCTACCCCTCTGTACAGTTTTTAGGCTTTTTGCACTTGTACTTAAGAGCCTGACATCCTTCGATGCCTGGAACAACTGATACAACCATTAACGCTGAAAAAACAGAACTGAGACGTATGGGCGCGGCTCGAGCCCTTTATACGACGGATGACGTTGACACTCGACGGCGGCCCTCGAGGAACTAAAGCTACGCGGCCTCCGAAAGAAAGCAGCAAGCTGGCAGATTATATCTAAGATGAGGAATACGTGAGTGGAACATCCAGTCGAAAGAACGTTAGAGTTGGTAAGGAACTTGTTCTACTGTATCAGAAACTGGCTGAGAGGTACGCTATCCAGAGTTCAGTTTGGATGAAAACTTGTTGCCAACAACAGGCTGTTCCTGTCCGTTGTCTTTGTAAAAATTTTGGTGTTAAGACGATCATTCTCCCTACTGGTGTAGGGATAATCAGAAATGTCCTTGGTCTCTTTGCAACAAGTAATTCTGCTTAAGTCACTGGAGTGGGAAGAATCGAAGGGACTCCTATCTTTCTTGGACCAATGAAGTAGACAGTATGGATTAGCAACATCAGACAAATAAATGCTGAGTACGCATATATTATGCACCGTCACATCAATCCCCACCATTTGCGATTCTCCACACATCGTTGAGTTTGCTCACTTTCTGAAACTGCACCATTCTCGACAGTTCTCATTGTGCCTGTGTACTGCTTTAAGGAAGGGAAAAACCTTTTAATCAGGCAGCTGCAAGATCCGTTCAACTATTGCCATAAGCAGCCTCCTAATTGCAGCAACATTTTTAGGATTGTGCAGAAAAACACGTATATTAGTACTGCGCCCAACAAGAGCAGGATAAGCTTGCAAATAAAAATGAAAACCGCGAGAAAGAGCCTATAGACATCGATATCAGATAGGACCATGGGCTTAACCAAAGAGAAACTCAGTGAGGAAAGAATCGGGCAACTGCTCCCTTTTCCAGTCGTTGAACTCCAATTCTAGATTTGGCATATTTAGCATGTCAACACTTTCTAAAGTCCAATTCAAAGATTCCTGCGGCTCAAGAACTTTGCCTAGCACTCCTGCTATAATATGTATAAAAAGTGTCCGGGTTAAGCCACAGTCCAAATGCTCACTTGCATTTATTTAATCAGCAATCTTAGCGTCCTTCTTCCTCGTCATTGATAGTCTGCACATGCTGAACAACTTCTTCTTGTCTTGCTTCCGAATCAACGGTTGGGGATGCATCGGTCTCACCTGCATACAGTTTTACGTTGCCCAAATGTGTCCGTGCACATCTTTCTTGGACTTTTACTGCTGAGGGAGTAACATTCTCCACAATATAGGGACCACTAAACCGGGGCACGTGCCACTTCCTTGTGAAGTTGCGCACTAGGACTGCATCTCCCACAAACAATCTAGGTATGGGAAATAGTTCTTGAAGTTTGGTTACTGAATGGTCTTCATCTATGGCCTGAGACCGACACCCCTTACGCTTGTGTTGATCTGAAATTACAGATACTAGCGGTCATACATGTCAAATGCGTACATAACTAATTTCCTATCAATTCTGCAGTCGTCTGGGCATCACTTCTGCTCCTCGATAGACAAGCCATCCCTTCTTCAGTGTCAATTTGAGTTTAGCAATTCTCCTTGAGTAGACCGTTGAGTCTCTCACATCCCTCTTTCGCTTGCGTGTGAGAAGCAGAAGAAAACGTGTGTTTTATACTAAGCAATAAGCTAATCTGTTCAAATTCTTCCTTAACAAAATGGGGCCGATTGTCAGATCCCAGCACCTCACATACTCCCCATCTGGGAAAGACTTCCCGGACTAAAAACTTTGCTGCGCAAGTAGCCTCGGGGTGCGTACAAGGACCTGCTTCAATCCACCTTGAAAATGGGCACACCATCACTATCATATACCTGTATCCACTACATACTTGCAGCATATCAACATAGTCACTATGTAAATGCTGAAAGGGACCATTTGGTCAAGGAATCACTCCTCTGATTGTTTGCAGTGTGTGCCCAGCGGTAAACTTTTGACAGATGATGCAATTTACTACATAAAATGCAACATGTTCTAACAGGTTCGGTACAAACCAGTCCTCTGCAATAGCTGCTGCGTGGCTTTTCCTAGTTACATACGCAGGGTAGTGCTGCTGTTCAAGCGCTACCCATAACAAGGCTACAGGCATCACCAGCTTTCCAGTGCTGATCTGTTGCCACAATGCTTCAGGGGGGGATAAAGAACACCCCCTTGGTTCCACAGTTCTTGCTCTTCCTGTGGTGCACTGCCTTGGACCTCCGTCAACTGTATTCTTGACAAATGATTAATCCCTTTATTTACATTACAATCAAAATTGTAACTACTTTGTCCTTTACCTCCTGAGTATCAAAACCTGAAATATCTGGTGAATATGCAACCCTTTTGGCCTTTGTTCCTGCGAGAGAGAGTCGGTTTGCTTAGTATGTGCTGCACATTTAACTATTGCGATGGCTACTGGGAGTAGTAGTGCCTTGATAAGCCTGTCCAATAATGCTGTGTGTTGCACTGGAGTGCCATCCGCTCAGAGGTAGCCCCTCCTTCCTATGTGCTAGCCCTGCGGGCACGGTTGACGTCACATAGGCGGAGTCACTGTACATCGTCACTTCCCACCCGGCATGTTTCTCGAGAGTGACAATAAGCGCCACTAATTCTGCTGCTTGTGCTGAAAAGTGAGACGGTAGTCTTGCACTTGCTACAGCCTCAAATTCACCATTGGCTCTGTCTTGCCACAGCTGAACCTGAATGCCTTTCCTTATCAGTTGATCCATTTTTTAAGACCCGTCAGTAAAGAAAATCTTCTCCCCCCTTCCCCTGCGCTAGCGCATTCTCCTCCTTCAGTCTTGGGATGTCATTGTAGAACTCCTCGTAATTAGCGCAATCATGCACATGCTCACCCTCTCCCACAGGCAGAGCTACAAACGTGGCAGGGTTCACTATTTTACACCTGACTATTTTGACTGCTGGATTCAATATAACTACCTGATAAGCGGAAGCCCTCTGAGATGTTAATGTACCCTTCGGTTTCTCCAAAATGGCAAACGGAGCATGCTCAACAATGTCATAGAACACCCCATCACAATACTAGTAGACTTCCCTATTGCGAACGCGGCTGCTGCCAGCAACTGTTCGCATGGAAAGTGCCCTTTCATTACTGTATCTAAAATCCAACTGTACCCCAACGCAGTCCTCTGTGTAAGCACCACTGTCATGACTGTCCCGTTCGTATGTGAAAACAAAAATAATTCCTCATCATATTTTGGAATTCCTAAAACTGGAGCTGCACAATTGCTATCTTCAAATCCTTCCTCCATTCCCTCAGTCCATTTTATTCTTTCCTTATTCAGTTGTGCTTTCTTCAGAGCCTGCAAAAGGGGTCTTGTGTATGAACTATAATCAAACGCCCACGCTCTAACATAGTTTCATAATCCCAAAAACTGCTGCATTCGATTTATCGTGTGCGGTTTTACTGTTTTCATGAACGCCTCAGCTCTTTCAGGTGTGACTCTCTTCCCATCATGTGAGATTTACTGACCTATGTACAACACCTCTTGTTGACACTATTGCAACTTCTGCGTGTCCACTTTACATCCCTTTTCTGCTAGGATAATCATTAACTGAATCGAATCTTGCCTGCACTTATCTTATGTCGTGCTACAAACCAAAATGTCATCTATGTACTGCAGCACAACACTTTTCAAATCAATATTGCCTAAATCCATCTGCAGGACCCTATTAAAGATCGATGGAGATTCACAGTACTCTTGGGGCAAACAAGTGCTCTTCAGCTTAGTTTGACGAAATGTAAATGACATAAGGTCTTGAGAGTCCTTATGCAACAGGATTGAGAAAAACACATTTTTCATGTTAATCACCGTGAAATATCGTGCCTCTGTGGGGATACTACATAGTATTGTCGCCGGATTCTGAACTAAGGGTATAATGGGCAAACTGAGATGTAAACCCAGTGTGATTTGCAAAGACAAGTTATATTAACGGATATTTCAGGAATGTGCATTAAACATTTCCTGTAACAAATCATACTGTTTTGAATGTATCACTGACTTATGGTCAAGACTTTTATGCAAAATTCACAGCAGATCAATCAGCAGCAACCGATGGTACTGAACACATCAAGTCGCCCTGTGAGCTGTCCTATTGTGGGTACATACTTATCCCTGTACCTGTAAAAGGACTTCCTCCCACCACAGTGACACCCCCTACTTTAGGTGTCAACACTGTCCCGTGTTTCCATTCTGCTGTATCTGCATGGGTGCATGCTGTGACTGCCTTTGCAGCGGATTCAATGGTACTTGCTGTGGTTGAAGTGCCTGCTGTATTTGTGGCGCTTGTGCTTGATACAGTCTGATCTTGGGCAAACGCGTCTCTAGCTTGTGAGCTATATGTATATGCAGGAGGATAAGCTGTCCACCCCTCCCCCTTGGGAATTGCCCATTCTGTACATGCCATTGGCTTCCAAATATTCGTGTGATGTGCTCTGTCATTCCACATGTCCAACATATAGGAGGAGCTCTTCTGACTAGCCTCCTTGGTTGAATCCTCCTTGTACATTCTGATAATCATTCTGCATATTCTGAAAACCACCCCTTCCTCTGTAGTCCATTCCTCTGCCTCGCGACAAACCCATTCCCTCCTTTGTCCATCTGGTGTTGATTATTCGCCTGCGATGCACCTACTGCTTGCTGCATTCTCAGTCCCTCTCCGCTTGTCAGTACCGCCCCTTCTATGGCATATTTTGACTATTTGTTCTGAACTAACTTGGCTTCCTCAAATTTTCTAGCATCTTCCTTCTTGTTTTTCTTGTGTAACAGCCGGCAGTGATGCGCTAGAGTCAACTGTATCTCTGCCCATGGCTTCGCTTCCATTCCCACTAATTTCTTGAACGGTCTCTGTACCTCTTCGGGCAATCCCTGACACAGAATGTGGTAAAATACTGCCACTGATTTCCCCCATGGCTCCCTCATTTCAAGAGTCCACCGTTCCTGAATACTTTGAATGTAAGCTAGCAGATCTTCGTCATCTTTTTATCTTACGTGCCATAATTGCACCCATATCTGATGTATCAGGATACTGTACCCTGAGTCCCTTCCTAACATCTGCTCTACAATTATTAAATGGTGCTCCATCGTGCACTGTGTTCTGTGCCGTGACACTTGAGTAGCCTGCTCTCGGCCAAATGTCATCAGCCCTTTCCCCAAGGATGGCTGCTAGGAGACCCTTAATGTCCCCTATTGCCATAGTATTTCCTCCTGTCATCTTTACTGACTCATAAATCCATTTCCCTGCACCCGCCGTTAAACTGGTAAGTTTGCATCTTAAATAATCCTTATCCATTTGTGGCCAGGGAATATACTGTGGTCTGGCCCCTCCTTTCTCCAATAAAGGGAATTGTGTGAACCCAAATCCGCAATCGGCACCCATTGTTTGCCTATCCATAGTTGGGACAATGGTTCCTAATCGCCTTCTACCTGGCAATGACCTCAGTCTGCTCACATATGGTTGCGACTCTCCCTTCTCACTACGTGATCGTCCTTTAGGGTGCTCTGGATATGCTATAGGGTCTGGCATCCTATCCTTAGGCTGCTCTAGATCAGACCATCTTACTTCCTTGTCTGTATGCAGACATCCCTCTGTGCTGCATGCACTTTCTCCCTCCTCCCCCCCACAAAGGTTTCTCTCTCTTCGTCTGACATATCTAGTCCCCAACTAGTATGGCTTTCGTCCCCATCACCCTTGTTTAAAGTCAGCCTGTCTAAGGATAAGGCTCTAGGTTCGAGACTAAATGTGTCTCTTTCTTCACCTCGTGATTGGAGGACTAGGGATTGTTTTCCCTTCCCTCGGCTTCCCAATCTGCTGCTTTCTCTTAAGTCTCGATAGGCTCTATAGATTCTCTCTCCGATGCTTCCTCTGTCAACAGTTTCCTCTAGGGTTATCCTAGATGGTCCTGCCTTTGCTCTCTGTGACGGGTGGAACTTCTCTATATTGCCCCATGGTATTACTGGACTCGGTTCCATTAATTCTTTCTGAATCAATCAATATCGCGTTTCCTTTGCCTCCTTTTTCACTCTTTTTCTTAGTCTAATTCTCTTTAATTTCTCGCTTCCCATCCAACCCTTTTCTCTTTTTCTTTTCTCTTCCCTTCTTTAATTCGCTCTACCCTCTTCTGCCCTTAGTCTTTGCATTCTGTTATCCCTTAATTTCTGTGCTTCCTCCGCTTCTCTCTTCTTGCCTATCTCGTTTTTAGATTGCTCTGTCGTCATATTTCCATTGCTCCTCTACCCTTTCTTCCTTTCTTTGCTGTTCTTCCTGATACATCTGTTCTTGTTTCTGTCTATTCTTTCTCTTGTGCTCATCTTTCAATCTTTTCTCTCGTTCCCCGTCTTTTCTATCCTGTTAGTCTTGATCTTCCTTTTGCCTAGCTTCATCAATACTTTTCCCATCAAGCTTGTGCAATATCTGTCCACCCATCCATTCGTTCTGCACGAGCGCTACCTCATCAGCTTTATCCTTTTCCCCTTTCCATCTCTTAATTTCCCGTTCTATGTCGTCTGAAATTTTCAGTTCACTTTTCTCCTCCTTGCCCTGTAAAACCTTAAAGGTCTCCTTCTTTCTTTTAGCCTCTTCTGGACTATCGTCACTGGTGTAGGCAGGCGGTTCATATATCGGATTACTATATCCTGCCGCTGCTTTCAGTTCCTTTAACAGATACAATCCTACATCTTCTGTACTATCACTGTTAACTTCGGGCGAGGTAAGGGGAGCAGAAGGCTCAACACCTTCCTCCCTACACTGATTAAGCATCCAATCCTCAGGAGGCCGATCTTCCCATTCCTCCTGGTACATTTTCCAGAGCTCTAAAATAGCTAACCTCTTCAATTTTTTCCCTGTGTACCCACTCAGCAATACACTGTCTGAGCTTGGGCGCATGTTGTGGCAGGGTCTTGCACAGTTGCATTAGTGTAGTAACATCCCCCATTGTGACAAGTCTAAATTGATTGTCAATTCTTAACGTTAGTTACACAGATAAGTTTCAGAAAAACAACAAATATGAGCGCGCTCCTACCACCGCCGCTCAAAGCCACTACTTCTCCATTATCTCAGTCTATCTATTCAGTCAGCGCTGACAATGACTAAAATAGATAACTTTTTATCTCTTCTTTAACCTCACAGTTTGCTCTCATTGCTTTTTGACACCTTTTTTGAATTTCAAAATAGTCTAGTCGAATTTACACATTTCACCATGGTACTCCTTTTCTGCTAGCCCCTAAAATACCCTGATTGGCGTTTGAGTCATTCCCCGTCATAAACCTGTTTATGTGCCGCCTATTTACCCCTTTGGGGTTTTGAAATGACTCTTTCTAGACCTGCCTTGAAGTAGGAAACTGTGCTTTCTAACGCTCCTTGAAATATATTTAACAACCCCCCGTTACTTTTCTTTGTGTCACCAAAATCCCATTCCCTTATTTTGCCAGTCCCCTTAATCTACTCACCATTCGTTCTTCAGCTCTAGGCCTTCGGTATCGTCTGCCCGCCTCCAAACGACCACCGTCGCCTTCAGTCCACTCAGCGCCTGTGGAAACCAGGAGGGATTTCATCAGAGGGACACGTCCCACCATCTCTATTTTCTTGCTCGAGTTCAATTTCAGCCGCTCTCCACAGGAAACTTTGCGATCTTCCGGCTAAATGGCGGAGGGTATTATCCGAAAATCATGAGACTTATTAATTGATGGATATTATTGCACCATCCTCCCTCTGCTACCACGTGAACCCTTGGGCCCTTTAAGCAAGGTAGCGCCAGTGGTCGAAGTGTACAAAAAGAAGTGGTGGAACTATGTTCCCTGCTGGCCCGCCCCCCACCAACCCCATCCCCAAACCCCTTACCTGGGTCCTGCCTTTCCTCAATTCTACCCCCACCACTTTATTTATATTATTTTATTTATTTGGATTCATAAGCCCAAGGGCATCGTGGCGCTGTTACATGGATACTTGGCTTGTGCAAAGGATACAATTTATATTTACATTGATATGTACATTACAGTATCAGCATACAATACAATCACAGTGTAGAATATTGGCCGTAGCAGGAGATACTTTTACATAGGTGTATTTAGGCCACTGTGTAAAGGCAGAAAGAAGCACAGCGAAAGAAAATGCAAAATTCATTTTAAAATACCCCATTAACTTTATTTGTTGCCCATACAGCTTTACGCACCCTCCCCTTTCTAATCACCCACCATTCGCACCTCCGAAGGGGCATGCTAAAAATGAAAGCCACCCCTACCACCTTCCCCTGATGCAGTGCACTGAAGTGCAAGTTTTAACTTCTTCTTACACTTTCATTTTAAAATAAAATCGTTCCGGAACGGTTTCTTTTTAAAATAACAGTATAGGAACAGTGAAGCTTAATTAAAAAAAAAAGTAGAGGAGCACCGCTCCTGCCCCCTTCGACCACTGGGTAGCGCTCTATGGGATGGATGGGATGCAAAGCTTACTCTTACACCAATAATAAGAATGACTCAGGAAGTTGGCAAGACATAACTGTTTTTAATTGCAATTGTCTAAAACGGAGTACAACGGGCGTCAATGGACGACCCACAGCATAAATCTCAACACATTAAAAAAAATTACTTATAGTAAAGATTTGTCATACGTGACGTCATACTATGTGGAAAAATAAAACCATTGTGAGATTCTGGCTGGTCTACAGGGACCATCTACGTATACTTTCTATTGGGGGTATCATTGTGATTGGATCTCTAAGGTCAGGTGGATAGCTATGCCCATATTCCTAGTGCAAGTCATCTTTCTCTGTCATAAAATACACAACTTTTCATTAGCTTTCAAACTATATGGCTCTTTTCTACGTGGCGCTCTATAATTGGTTGGCACGCTTGTACCCTTCTGGAATATTCCACTCGCTAGCAGCACGCAACCTGGTACCCCAGGGGCTGGAGGGTTGGACTTGACCATGCCTCCCCACCCAATTATCCCAACATCCATCATCACTCCTGCTGTCTGCCATTCAATAAGTCTTTGAACTCGGCCTTGCAAGTATCACTGCACATGAGAATGGAAGGGTGTGTGAGCATGGTCTTATCTTCAAGTCTCTGTGTAGCTTGCCCAAAGTCTATTTTCAGCTTGACCATGTGACAGGAAACCACTCTTTGAGCTCCTTCTTCGCATTTAACACTATTAAATGAATAAATCCTAGCATTTCTAGTGTTTTTCCATTACACCTCAACAGGAGCTTGTCTCACTTCTCACATTAATTGTATTTTCTCAAATAGATAACCAGTTTCTTGACTGCCCCAACCCTTGACACCGGGCCAGACAACCTTTCTCGAAACTTCCTTCGTCAGCTGTTTTCATCAGCTGCACCACACTTTCAGCCCCTCTGTTCATGGGGTCCTAGTTGCTAAAGTGTGTGTGTGTGTGTGTGTGTGTGTGTGTGTGTGTGAGTGATGGCGACACCGCCTGCAGTTCATTCACTATGTATAGACAGCCTTGTGATTACTTAGTCTACTTGCGTTTCAACATATGTACAATTGTAAAACGATTTACCATTTACTTCAGTGCTTTCTGCACATGCAATCTTAATTTTGCTTGTGAAATGTTGCTCAATTCTTTACTTCGCCATCAGATTCTATAATATCTACATACTCTCTTGATTGGCATCTGATCTGGGTGTGTCATTTCTGCTTCATGTGACGTCACCAGTCATCTTTCATTCATCTTTACACTTCTCCCGGAACCTCCTTTAAAAGACTAATTTCTCCGCGGATACATCATATAGGGCTTTCTCAATGGATACCTCGTTTCAAGTACTCTTCGCAGTATAGGGACCATGATTGGCGTTATGTATGTCGCATTTTCTGATTTCCAACATGTAGGCTATATGTGGATGGGACTTCCGTAGAGGCACTTGGCTCCTCCTCTACACGAGGTTGTTGACGGCTTCCACAAATGTGATCTGTATTACGTCTTAACTACTTGGCAATGTTGGCTGCAGGCTTCTTTAATATTTTTAAAAGATCGATTAAGTTTGAAAGTTGGCTAATGTTTTTTTACATCAGATATCGCTTTACAATGGGTGAAATGCATTGCTCTTAGCTGATAAGTATTTTTAAAATAAGGTTGGTTTTAGAAAACAAACTATTATTTAGTAACCTTTTTCTATTTGCTTTTACTTGTTAAGCACAAAGAGTCCTGGCAGAATGAATATGAAATCTACAGCCTGCCTGGAATGAAGCATGAGAATATTTTGCAGTTCATTGGTGCAGAGAAACGTGGCACCAGTTTCGATACAGATTTGTGGTTAATAACTGCTTTTCATGATAAGGTAAGATATGCCGTGAACATATTTTCTTTTAAAATCTAAATTATTGCGCATTGAAAAAGATTTTGACACTAAAATTGGAAAGGTTTGAAAACATTCCCCCTACTTATTACACACTTGAGTCCATTAGAATAGACCAACACAAACTTTGTCATCCAGGCACTGTGCCATCTTCCAGCAGTTTTTCTCGAATGGTGGAAATCTCGTTTGCCTAACAGTGGGTAAGAGATGACCACAAATGTGTTTGCACCGCTTGCTAAGTATCTTAAGTATTGGCATTTGATGTATCTTACGTTTTACAAGATGCTTTTAATTGGGAGCAATTGCTGCCCTTGTTACATTGGTGCTTTGTTTTGTGGTATGCATTTATATTGTATTGTTTTGTTATTTAATGTCTTGTTTATATGTTAATGTGTGCCTTGCACATTGATGGATATGATATGTCATTTAGAAAGCGCCTGTACACAAGTGTTTGTAGGCGTTACAAGACTAGGGAGGGAAGACAGAGGAAGGACCGAACAAATGATCTTACTAGGCCTTGTCATTCTGATCGTGCAGGTGTGCTGACACAAAGTGCAGGGGGGAGAAGGGGGAAGTGCCAAGCAAAGGGAAAGGGTAAGTGCAATCGGGGCAGCAATTGCTCTGGGTAAGTGCAGCCAGGGCAGCGCGGCTCTGGGTAAGTGCAAGGATGCATGGGACTGTAGGGTTACAGTTAAAGTCCCTAAGTGTGCATTAGGCCTGGAGGCAGTGCAGGGGCGACTGATCGTGGAGGAGTCTGGAACCCAGTGAGACTCTGAGGGTAGGCAGGCCACCAGTCGGCGCAGCAGACAGGTAGGTCCGCTGGGGATAGAGGAGGCAAAGGCAAAAAGAAAGATCTTGAGCGTCTTCCAGAACTTCAGGTGGTCTGGCTCAAGTTTGAGAGGGTGCAGGGAGGCACCTGCGGAGGAGAGAGATCTACCCCCACTCTCTGCCTGGAGAAGTGTCTGACCCTCAAAGAGTTAGAGGTGGCTGAATGAAGGACTCGAGAAGGAAGGTGTTTCGGAAGAGAGAGTTGGATGTAGTGCGGGCTCCAGCCCCAGGAAGCGTTGTGGATATGCAGAGACTCTTGAACTTGATCCTTACAGCCACTGGGATTCAGTGGGGAGATTTCAGGGCTTGAGAGATGTAGTCCCTGGGCTAGAGGCCAAGGGCAAGTCTTGCAGCCCTGTTCTGGATTAGTTGCAGAGGGTGTAGAGTAGAGGAAGGCAGATTGAGAAAGAGGCTAGAGAGAACCAGGGCTCTGGAGACGATGAGCTTCTGGAGGAAAGTGAGGAAAGGAAGAATACCTCTAAGGAGGTGCAGCTGGTAGTGGTCATTCCTGTGAAGGTCTGTGATGTGAGGAGAGTGGAGTCGAAGATGACATCAAGGTTTTTTGCGTCACAGGAATACTAAGAAAGGGGTCCCAAGGAGGGCGGCCAGAGGGAGAGGGGGAAAGCGGGAGCAGGGGTCCATATCGGCATTAAGGCAGAGATTTTTGGAAGGGCACCAATCCTGAATCTCGGATAGACAGTCAGGAATGAGCGAGAGAGCAGAGGAAGCTAAGGGGAGCCTGAAAGAGCACAGTCACACACAGTTAAAGGAGAAGGTAGAGTTAAGGTGGGCCAAAGGCACCAAGTAGACCTTCAAGAACCAGGATGAGAGGTTATAGCCCTGGGGAACACCAGGGTCAGAGGTTAGATCCCTGGGGAAAACATGAGGAGAGGGAGGTGGAGAGAAACGACCCATGTTTGGACCTGCGAGGGCCGGTACTGGAGGAAGGAGGTCAACCACTCTAGGGCCTGATCCATGATACCTAGGTTCTCGGAGTCGATTGATCATGGTGGCGTGATTGACTGTGTCAAAAGCAGAGGAAAGGTCAAGGAGAATACGACAGAAGGAAGGCTTGAATCGAGATTAGTGAGCAGATCTTTACGGGTGTTCAGGAAAGCAGTTTCCGTGCCTCTGGCTGCTCTTAAGCCACACTGATGGTCATGGAGGCAACCAACAGATTCAGCGTGGATAGTAAGTTGGGAGATGGCCAGCTGTTCCAGGAGTTTGCCCAGGAAAGGAGTGATTGAGATCGGGCGATAGTTTGCCGGACTGGTAGGATCATCAGAAGGCTTTTTAAGGAGGGGGTGCACAAGGGAGTGCTTGAGGGAAGAGGGGAAAGTTCCTGTGGCAAGAGTGATTGCAGAAATCGGCCAAGCCTGGATCGAGGGTGTCAATGTTGTCCTTGATGTTTCTGGAGGAGTAGGGGAGCACCTGTTTAGATGACACTTTCATAGATCAGACTTGTCTAGAAACATCAGGTGGAGAGAAAGAGGAGAAAGGAGCAGGAAAGGGTGAGGCGGCCAGAGGGGTGGGCCGAGAGTAGTGGAGGGAGGGGAAGAGGAGACCTGGGGACAGGATGTCCTGAGTTTTAGTGGTGAAGTGAGAAGCCAGAGCCATACAGAGGTCCTGGGAGGGAACATGAGAGCTGGAGACTGCAGAAAGATTGGCCAGCTCCTTGCAGATAGTTTGGCCGTGTTAGAGGCTGCAGAGACGTGTGGGGTTTTCCAGTGAGATATTTGCACTTAAAAAATACATCTTTCTACTACTTTGCATTTGTTATGATCATACAAATACAAACATTAAAATGCATGTCAGAAACATTCCCCAGAATAATCCAAGATTAAAAAACCAACACCTTATTTTGACAATAAAAAATATCAGATTAGCAGATTTTATAACTGATAAGTCTCTTCTCTTGGTTTTAACGAAGTATTAGGATTTTCTTTTTTACTGCTTTCCTCCTGTGGACTTCTATGGGATACCCTTTCTCTTTTGCTTTTGTTTGCTTTCTGTCCTAACATTTTGGAGGTAGGTAAAGCCCACAGCTTTACTTATCTTGCTGTCTCCAGCATGGGGTCTGGCATGGATTCACATGCTCATGAATATTCCCCGTCGTCAGGCCGGGAATCCTCGGTAAAGAAAAAAATCAGTAGTTTCGTTTCTGATCTGTCTTTCTCAGTAGTAACCAATCACTGGTCTCTGGGTCATACTGCCCCCAGCCAATGACTGCCCTCTCCCTAAGCCCCGCCTCTGGCAGCCATCCTCAGATTTTTACCGCACGCTCAAGTGTTGAGAGTCCTCGTGTTTAGCTCTCGAGCTTTTGCTGCGTCTTCACGCTTTTTTCAAAGAGAATTTCTCATTTTTCGGTCAAATAGAGCCTCAAACTCCATCGTCTCTACATCCGATTAACGGGGATCCGTGTAAGATTTTTCTACGCCCCTCAAGGGTGAAGATTCCATCGGGTTACGCTTCTTGGAGGAGTCCAGGAGTTTCTGCGGCCTACCCGAACATGGCCCAGGAGAAAGGAAGCTCGACGCCCGGAAAGCTGTTCAGGGTCTGCCCTTGATGCCAGCTGCAGAATGTGTTCAAGGAGGACGAGCACTCGAAATGTCTCTACTGCCTTCATGAGGACAAAACGCACGTGGAGAAGGACACTGCGTTTTGCAGGAACATGTTGGAACGGACCATCAGGGACTGACACCTTAGTTTCTCCAACAGGCTGGAAGGAAAGAGCCCGTCGGGTGAGAAGAAGAAGAAGTAGTAGTCTGAGCGGTCTTCTAAGTCCTGTGAGGGCGCTCCGGCGACGGGGGCCCAAAAGAAGGCAAAGCACCGCGAGTCCGCGGGCACCGGGAGCGCCGAACGGTCGGGCTCCTCGGCTGCCAAGCAAGGGTGCACCTTCTCCTGCGCCATCAACCATGAGCCAACGCTCTGGCTCAGGGAAGAGGAAGGCCGAGAACCTGGCGAAGCTTCTGGAGAGGCCCCGGTCGAGCTTGAAGGATGTGGCCGAGGGGGGAGCGAGGTGGTGACCCTCCCCCCAAGGTGAAGGCCACAGGCCCACATAAGGTGGTAAAGGCCTTGATTCACCCGGCAAAGGCCTCTATCGAGGAAGTCGCGGTGGCCCTGGCGCAGCCTGTGGGGGCTACACCAGTGGAGGTGACCTCGGGGCCCAGGGTCTCCCCGCCTCCGCAGAGGGAAGCCTCTTTCAGAGCCATCGAAAAGACCCCCGTGAAGACCCTGGCGGAAAAAGAGGGGGGGTGGCCATTGTGGACACGGACACAGCATCCGAGGAGGAGCTGGTAGAAGTCCTAGAGGGCCTCGACGAGGGCGTCGAAGAGGCCCGTTGCCACGGGAGGGATTCCGACAAAGTTGACGACTCTAGCGACGGCGGCACCGGCGAGGGTCCTAGTCACCCGTCTCTTCCAGAGCCGCAGGACAACTCAGCGGCCATTTTGTTGGCAATACAGTCCTTATGTTCGGAGATAAGGACGAGATTGCCCTTGCCACCGAGGGAGGAACCGGAACCAGGCTCGACGGAGGAGCCAGGCCTGGCGGGAAGCCCCCCAAACAAGAGAAGACGGATCCATCCAGCCCCGCCTTTTCAGCCCTCGCGGCCTATTCAACCTTTGCCCACATCCCACATCCCCCGTCCCTGGGGATGACACGGGAACGGACACGGCCACGACGGGTACCGACGATGGTGGTGACGACGGGACAGAGCTCCCATCGCCCTCAGCCCAGCCCGGGCCTCCCCGCCCGACAAAATCGGATCTTTCCATGCCATCATCGCCAGCTATGCCCCAAAGAGAAGAGGGAAGGTTTCTTTTACCAACGGCGCGAGGCCAAGAGGAAAACAGTCCTCGCTGTGCCTCTGCTGGATGACATCTGGGACGAGGGTCTCACCCTCCTCAAGAACCCGTCTATGACGCCTGCCAAGAGGGATCGGTACGAGAAGAAGTACCGGGTCCCCGACGTGGCCACTTTGTGCCTACGGCACAACCGACCCCTGACTCTGTTGTCTCAGCGGCGGCCAAGAAGCAATCGGGGGGTGGGGGGCATCGGCCTCAACGTCAACTTCCCCGCCGGACGGCGAAGGAAAGAAGCTGGATGCAATGGGACAACGAGTTATCTTGTCGGCGGCAACAACGATTAAGGCGGCCAACGCCCTCGCGATCGTGGCCCGCTACGACAGGGAGTTATGGTACAAGATCACCCCCTTGTTGGACTTCCTACCGGACGACAATAGGGCCGAGGCCCTGGAGATCTTGCAAGAAGGCGAAGTGGAGTTGGACCACGCCATTACGGTGGCAACGCACATTGCCG
This sequence comes from Ambystoma mexicanum, assembly GCF_040938575.1. Lineage (NCBI taxonomy): Eukaryota > Metazoa > Chordata > Amphibia > Caudata > Ambystomatidae > Ambystoma > Ambystoma mexicanum. The sequence goes on along the minus strand of NC_090931.1, from coordinate 1,139,078,375 downwards.
ACACCGGTTTCCGCCAGCTAGGCAACAGCGTTTTCCTTAGTCAAGGAGGGTGGCTCAAGGCGACGGATTTCCACCAGGACGTACAAGCCAAGGTTTTGAACATGCCGTTTGACGGGAACAATCTGTTTGGGGAAAACAGTGGATGAGTCCCTCCAAGCCATCAAGGCGGACACGGAGACAGCTAAGGCCGTAGGCGTTCTCTGGCAACAAAGGCCGTCCTTTCAGAGCACCGGAGGCAAGCTGGGTGCCTCCAAGTGATTCGGCGGTGGCTCCTCTACGTACCACCAAGCGGCCCGCTCCTTGTCACATGATGCTCAAAAAAAGTGCCATTGAGCTCGTCCCGAAGAGGCTCCGGGGCTCTGCAGTATACTCAAGGTACTTCCTTGTGAAAAAGGACAGGAGGATGGCGACCCATCCTGGACCTGCGGCGACTGAACAAGTACATCAAGGCACAGAAGTTCCGGATGGTCACCCTCCAGCACGTGCTGGGACAGCTGGAGGAGGACGAATTCCTGTCGTTGTTGGATTTGGAGGATGCATACTTTCACATCCCCATTTTAAAAGGACACCGAAAGTTCCTCAGGTTCCTGGTCCAAGGGCGGCACTACCAGTTCAAGGCCCTCCCGTGAAATCGGCACCCAGGGTTTTCACCGAGTGTCTCGCTCCAGTGGCGGCATGGCTGCGCCTTCAGGGGATCCACGTCTACCCCTACCTGGACGATTGGCTCATCCGCGCAAGGATAAGGGAGCTCGCCGTGGAACACACAGCAAAGACCGTCCAGCTACTCACGGACCTGGGGTTCTGCATCAACTTCCCCAAGTCCCACCTGGTCCCCTCACAAGTCGCACTGTTTCTGGGAGCCAAGCTCGACACAGTGGCGCGTCTGGCCTCCCCGTCGGAGGAAAGGACAAAGGCCATCCTGGGCAAGGTGCAGCGTCTGCTGGCCACGGACGTGGCCAAGGTGTGAGGTCCATCGAGTCCCTCCTCTGGATGATGTCCTCTTGCATATATCCCGTGCACCCTCTGCAGGCTTCGGATGCGCCCTCTACAGGAGTTCCTCGACGCCCGCTGGATACAAGCAACGGGCAGCTTCGAAGGCAGGATCCCTCTCAACGAGACCTTCTGTTTAGCGATCCGGTGGTCAGGCACCCGCACTCATCTGGCGGCAGGAACAGATTTTCAGACCCCCGCCCACCAGGTGACGGTGACGACAGATGCCTCCCTGGAGGGGTGGGGAGCGCACACCGGAGATCTTCACGCGAGAGGCCTTTGGCCCCCGGAGGAGAAGCCGCTCCACATCAACATCCTGGAGCTCCGGGCAGTGTTCTGGGCCCTCAGGTCCTTTCTCCCGTCCCTCAAGGGCAAGGTTGTGAGGATCCTGACCGACAACACCACCACAATGTTTTACATCCGGAAGCAGGGCGGAACCAGGTCCCCAGCCCTATCCAAGGAAGCCCAGGATCTGTGGCATTGGGCCGTTGCTCAAGGGATGTTTCTGGTGCCGTTTCATCTGGCAGGGATAAAAAACACCATTGCCGACTCTCAGCAGAGATCTGCGCTCGTGCCACGAGTGGGAACTATACCAGGACCAAGTGGACCGACTCTTTCAGCGATGGGGCAAACCCCAGATCGACCTGGTCGCTACGGTGACGAACTCCAAGTGCCAGAGGTTCTCCAGCAGGTTTCCCCAACCGAGGAGCATGGGCGATGCTTTCTCTTTCCCCTGGTACGGCCTGTTCCTATATGCGTTCCCTCCGTTGCCGTTGCTGCTCCGACTCGTCAACCAGCTCAAGAAGTCCCGGTGCAGGATGATCCTCGTCGCTCCGGCGTGGCCGAGACAGATCTGGTTCCCGGACCTCCTGGACTTGTCAGCGTCCCCACCAGTCAAGCTGTCAGCGGACGAAGATCTTCTCTCCAGAGAAGGAGGCGCCTTTCTTCTCATGACCCAGAGTCGCTGAACTTGCAGGCCTGGCTCCTGCAGCACGAGAGTTTGGAGGGTACGATATCCCGGCCGACTACAGAGAGGTTCTTGCGAAGGCCAGGGCGTCCTCAACTCTCAAGTGCTACGGACATAAGTGGAAGAGGTTCTCTATCTGGTGCCGGGCACAGAAGATGAACCCTCTGCGGATTACGGCCCCTCAGGTATTGCCGTACCTACTGTCGCTAGCCAAAGCTGGACTATCTCACGCTTCAATCAAGATACACCTGGCAGCGATTTCCCGATACACCAGGACTACAGGGCGGTCATCCCTGTGGTCTCATCGCCTGGTTAAGGAATTTATGAAAGGACTGTTTCGATCATTCCCGCCGGTGAAGGCACCAGCCCCGGCGTGGGAGCTCAACATGGTGCTGAGCTGGCTCATGGGTCCGCCATTCGAGCCGTTGCATTCGGCCCCGTTGAACTTTCTGTCGTGGAAAACAGCGTTACTGGTGGCCATCACATCTGCACGACGCGTGGGAGAGATCCAGGCGCTATCCTGCAAGCCTCCATGCCTGACCTTTCACGATACGAGGGCGCACCCCTCCTTCATGCCCAAGGTGCCGTCGGACTTCCCTCTCAACGAGCCCTTGGTGTTGCCAGTTTTTTTCCCGCTGCCGAGAGGACTTTGCACTCGCTGGATGTAGCTAGAGCGCTGAAGTTCTACGTGGACCTAACGAAGTGTTTTCGGAGGACATCACAGCTGTTTGTGAACTTTGGACCTGTAAACCAAGGGAAGGCTGTCTCGAAGGCTTCCATTTCCAGATGGCTCTCCGGCTGCATCATGCACTGTCATCGGATGGCAAACCGACAGTTGGCCGTCCGAGAGCCCATTCGACCAGAGCTATCGCTGCTACCACGGCGTTCTTGTCTGGTGTGCCCCTGCTGGACATCTGCAGGGCTGCTACGTGGAGGTCGACGCACACCTTCACGAGATTCTACTGCGTTGACTGGGAGTCCAGGGAGGAGTCCAGGGTCGGCCAAGCAGTGCTGCGCAACCTGTTCGCCTAAGGTGAGCCTGGTGAGGAGGTAAGAAATGCTTAATGTTGAGTTTTGATGTAATGCTTAATGTTGAGCCTTTGCCACCTCCCGTGGTTGTGCATGTGTGTACTGCTATGTATTCTTATATTCTCCATGCTGGAGAAGGAACAAGTTACTTACCTGTAACTCTTGTTCTCCAGCATGGGTCTGGCATGGATTCACATGCAAACTCTCCCTCCTACCCCTCTGCGGCTCTTCACTTGGTCATACTGCCACTTCACATGCTACCAAATCTGAGGATGGCTGCCAGAGGCTTGGCTTAAGGAGAGGGCAGTCATTGGCTGGGGACAGTATGACCCAGAGACCAGTGATTGGTTACTACTGAGAAAGACAGATCAGAAACGAAACTGATAATGATTTTTTTTCTTTACAGAAGGGCCTGACGACGGGGAATATTCATGAGCATGTGAATCCATGCCAGACAGTTACAGGTAAGTAACTTGTTCCTTAACTCACTCTTATGTGGAAACTAATTGGTCCCTAAGACTATCATTGCTGGGAGACTGTCTTCTTTAGTGAAGTTCTTCTATTTTCAAAGCTGCACAAATGACCTTAAAGGTAAGTTTCACTTGTGTCTTTATAATGTTTTCTTTTGGAACTTTGTGATTACAAATACAATGGGCCTCATTACGAGTCCGGCGGTAACCGAGTGTCATGACCCGGCGAAATTGCCCCTTCTGGACCTCATGGTCATGTCACAAAGGGCTTGTACTCCTTGTTCCTTCCAACATGGCCGTACCAAGCTCCGTGCTACACACTAGCTTTCACGTCGTGGCACGTACTATAAATTGGTCACACCCCTGCGGGTCCGCGTGTCTCAACGCTATCTTCGATAGTGACCCGACGTGTGTTTGCTCTCTACATTTGTTTCCTTGATCCTCTAACTTCCTTCCTTGCCTTTTTTCCTGTTCCTGGATTTTCCCCCTACATTGCTTGTTTATCGCTAATCCTGGACACCCTGGAACCACGAACATCCCGGAACTGTGAACGCACTCTGCAACCTGACGAGGCTCGGGCGAGCCTATTCAAGACCCGAACCACCCACAGGAAGAGTCCTGCAGCCGAACAAGGGAGATCCCGATCACAGGGGAGACAGGGGGAGATTTACCACAGTTTGAGACGCCGAACGATCAATACGGATTCTACCATGGAGAATGCTATTCAAGACCTAATGCGCGGAATTCAAGAACTTTCCACAGAGATCCAGAATATAAAAGGCGAGAATGCAGCGCTAAAACAGCTCGCCTTGTCAAGCGACTCCGCGAACAAGGACAGCGTATTATTGGGAGGAGTGGTTGATAAATACGACGGTTCAACAAAGACCTTACGTGGATTCCTGGATTCTTGTTTGGTACATTTTACCTTCAAACCCTACTATTTCACAACTCCTAGGGCTAAGGTGGGCTTCATAATATCGCATCTTTCCGGTAATGCCCTTACATGGGCCACTCCTTTCCTCAATTCAGGGGATGCTCTCCTGGATGATTATGAAGGGTTGTTCGTGGAACTCAAGACCATGTTCAAACGACCGGAGCTGGTTCACAGTGCTCAAGAAAAGTTACTTGACTTCCAACAAGGATCCAAAGACATGTTGACCTATGTTACCAGATTCAAACAGCTAGCCAAAGAGGCGGACTGGCCCCTGGAAGCCAGTTTTACTTTGTTTCGCAGAGGTCTAAATGAAGAGATTAAGGACGAGCTAGCCAGGGTGGCACGTCCTAGTTCATTCCAGGCCCTCCTGGACTTGTCTATGCAAATAGACTTTAGAATCCAAGAAAGAAAGGCCGAAAAGAAAAAGAATAAAGTATCAATTCAAAGAAACTCCCTAGAGAATACTACAAGGACAGAATCTGCCAAGAGTCCGAGCACTGATTCTGAACCCATGCAACTTGGAGCCTTTCGTGGACCAATTTCCCCGCAGGAAAGGTTAAGAAGAATACACACAGGCTTATGCATGTATTGTGCCTCGAATAAACATCTAGTTAAAGAATGTCCTCTGGCTCCTCCCCGACGCTCGGGAAGCGCCAGCTCCCGATCCTAAATGGAGCAAGGTTTCGGGAGAGTGATGTTTGCTCCACATCAATTCCATCCTTGAACTCTCCTGGACAAAACAAATTTGTGATATTACAGGCCTTTTTATCGCCATCCAAGGACAAGGTCTACCCCATACTGGCCTTGGTGGATTGCGGAGCAATGGGAGTCTTCATTGATCAAGATTGGGTCAGAAGTCATAACATTCTGTATGAAGCAAGAAGTTTTTCACAGCCAGTGGAAGCAATTGACGGAAGACCTCTTTCCTCAGGACCCATAAGTCTGCAAACAAGGGAGATCCATCTTTCCATAAATCATCATCCAGAAATAATTGTGTTTGACATTATAAAATCAGCCCATTACCCCTTGGTTTTGGGCATGCCCTGGTTACAAAGGCACAATCCATATATCAACTGGACGGCCGGATCCTTATTCCTGGGTTCGGAGTTCTGTATGAACCATTGTTTAAACCTGGATACCTCAGTCACAACCCCTAAAAGTCTACCAAGGTGTCCAGAGATACCACTCATGGTTTCCAATATTGTACAAGTTCCAGAGATCTATCAAGGGTATGCTGATGTATTCTCTACTGCCATCGTTAAGCCTTACCTCCACATAGACCCGAAGACTGTGCCATAGATACTGAACCCTCAGCAGTGATTCCCTTTGGCAGGATGTTTATCCTTTCAGAACCTGAAAAGAGAGCCCTCCGGGAATACCTAGACACTAATCTTGAGAATGGCACCATAAGACCTTCAAAATCACCTGCTGGTGTTTCATTGTTCTTCGTTCCTAAAAAGGATACCAAAGAGCTCAGACCTTGCCTGGACTATCGGGGCCTAAATCAACACACCCTGAAAGACAGATACCCACTACCCCCTGATCTCGGATATCCTTGAAGCTGTGAGAGGTGCAGTGATATTCACGAAACTGGATCTCCGAGGTGCTTACCATTTGATCTGTATCCGGGAAGGAGACGAATGGAAAACAGCCTTTAGAACACCCTTTGGTCACTTTGAATACCTAGTCATGCCCTTTTGGTCTGGCTAATGCTCCCGCAGTCTTCCAGCGTTTGATGGATAGGGTGTTCTCTGACATGTTATTTCTCAATGTTATCGTCTACCTGGATGACATATTGATCTTCTCAAAGGATTCCTTGAAACATGAAGAACATGTAAAGGCAGTACTTCAACATCTCTGTGAAAATCAACTCTTAGCCAAACCAGAAAAAATTTTGTTTCATGTTACATCAGTTCACTATCTGGGGTTTGTCCTTAGTTCAGAAGGAATTAGTATGGACCCTTCAAAGGTGAAGGCCATACTGGCTGGGCCCGCCCCAACATCTGTAAAGCAAATACAGTCCTTCCTGGGGCTTGCCAACTTCTACCGGAAATTCATTCCCACCTTTTCCGAGATTGTTCAACCCATTGTTAATCTCCTGAAGAAAGACGTTCCATTCAACTGGTCTATACCACAAGACAAGGCATTCCAACGCTTGAAAGAAGAATTCACTCAGACCCCCATCCTGGCCCAACCTGACATAAATTGTCCTTTTCTAGTGGAAACAGATGCCTCCAATTACGCCATAGGAGCAGTTTCAAAACAAGAATCCGATAAGTTGGAACATCCCATTGCTTACCTTTCACGGACCCTGACTACCAGTGAGACTCACTACTCAGTTCTGGAGAAGGAGTTATTGGCCATTCGTCATGCCTTCACTGAATGGAGACATCTACTCCTGGGTGCTAAATATCCAGTTCAAGTCCGTACTGATCATCGAAATCTTCAGGTCCTACAATCCATGGAGTGCAGGAACAGTAGACAAGCTCGATGGAGATTTAACAAGGGGGGTCCTGGGAGTCCCTCTGCCAGACATTAGTCCTGGTTATGAGAGACTTACCCAGAGTCTTCAGGACAAAGACTGATATGTTTGGGATATTTCTTCTCTGTGAAAAGATAGTGAGCTAAAGACTCTGGGTAAGTCTCTCGTAACCAGGACTAATGTCTGGCAGAGAGACTCCCAGGACCCCCCTTGTTAAATCTGCATATTTAAGTAACTTTGGGTCTCACCCTAAGTTACTAGGGGAATCCAGACGTGGACCCCTTGCTCACTATTCTTAGAGAGGCACAGATCCACCCTACTGATGAGGTCCAACCAGACCGAAACACGTGTCTGGGGTTTCTGTTGGTACTCTTGTTCAGAGGAGAATTGCCTCGCATTTCGGTGCTGGACTGCCCCAGGGCAGGACAAAGACTGATATGTTTGGGATATTTCTTCTCTGTGAAAAGATAGTGAGCTAAAGACTCTGGGTAAGTCTCTCGTAACCAGGACTAATGTCTGGCAGAGAGACTCCCAGGACCCCCCTTGTTAAATCGACAAGCTCGATGGGCCTACTTCTTTGCTCAGTATCAATTTCAAATCTCACATGTTCCTTGACCGCAAAACATGATTGCCGATGCCCTTTCTCGGCGTCTCGACTACGGTCCCTTGGAGGATAAGATCTATCCTAAAATGTTTCCACCTACAATCTTTGTCGCTCAAGCGATCAATCTCCTGGAAGAAATCAGAGTACAGACTCAATCATCTGAACTCTGGAAGGACATATCCGAGAAAAATCCCTGGCGTTTGACAATCAAGGAAGGATATTTATTCAAGAACAATTCAGTGGTCATTCCGACAAAAGAACTTCAACAGAAGGTAATGAATCTATGCCATGATACTCTTCACTCCGGCCATCGAGGGGTAACCAACACCTTCCGTCGTATACAAAGACAGTTCTGGTGGCCAGGGATGAAGTCCAGTGTAGTTCAATACGGCAAGACCTGTGCAATTTGTAGTCAGAACAAATACGATAATCAGAGGCCGGCGGGTCTGCTTCTACAACCTACGTTGCCAACCAGACCCTAGGAAGTTATTGCCACTGACTTCATTGTTGAATTACCACCTTCCCGAGGATATACAACCATCATGGTAACCATTGACTTGTTCACTCATCTAGCTCATTTTACACCATTGTATAAACTACCATCTTCCTCAGAACTTGCTGGAATTATTTTCCTGGAACATATTTTTTGTCTTCATGGCCTCCCTTCCAAGATTATTTCGGATCGGGGACCTCAATATATTTCACAATTCTGGAAACATCTGTCGTGTTCTAGGAATCCAACGTGCCCTTTATTCAGGCTATCATCCACAAACCAATGGGGCAACGGAACGAGTAAATCAAACCCTGGAACAATATCTTTGTTGTTTTGCCACCAAGGTTCAAGACGATTGGTCTCTCCTTATACCTTTAGCCGAATTCTCCTACAATAACTCAGATCATTCAGCTCTCAAGATCAGCCCTTTCTTTTGCAGTCAAGGTTATCATCCGTCTGTTTAACATCAGTTCTTCCAGAATCTACTCAGGTACCTACCCTTGACTCTTGGATTCAGACGCTGATCGCCTTACAAAGAGAGGCCAAGGATCAGTTAGAACTGGCCCAGACTCGAACCAAAAGATATGCGGACTCTAAGAGAAGACCATCACCTTCCTATTCAGTTGGCGATCAAGTCTGGCTAGCCTCGAAACTGTTACCTCGACATCTGCGACCAAACAAATTGGCTCCTCGCTATTATGGTCCATTTTCAATAAAGGAGATCATCAATCCTGTCTCCTTCCGACTTAAGCTCCCGGATTCCTGGAAGAAGATGCATCCAGTCTTCCATACTTCCCTGTTGAAACCCTACGTTAGTTCTACTCGAAAACCCTTCAAACCCACACCTGTTGTTGTGGACGACCAGTTGGAATATGAGGTGTTCAGGATATGTGATTCCAGGTATAGAAGGGGTCGATTACAATATCTGGTCGAGTGGAAAGGCTACCCCCCTAGCGAGAGAACATGGGAACCAGTTTCTAATTTAAAGACCCCTCGTTTGCTCAGAAGATTCCATCTTATTCACCCAGGCAAGCCTGGAGGAACCAGTCTTCGGAGGGGGCATGCTGTCATGACCCGGCGAAATTGCCCCTTCTGGACCTCATGGTCATGGTCACGAAGGGCTTGTACTCCTTGTTCCTTCCAACATGGCCGTACCAAGCTCCGTGCTACGCACTAGCTTTCACGTCGTGGCATGTACTATAAATTGGTCACGCCCCTGCGGGTCCACGCGTCTCAACGCTATCTTCGATAGTGACCCGACGTATGTTTGCTCTCTACATTTGTTTCCTTGATCCTCTAACTTCCTTCCTTGCCTTTTTTCCTGTTCCTGGATTTCCCCCCTACATTGCTTGTTTATCGCTAATTCTGGACACCCTGGAACCACGAACATCCCGGAACTCTGAACGCGCTCTGCAACCTGATTAGGCTCGGGCGAGCCTATTCAAGACCCGAACCACCCACAGGAAGAGTCCTGCGGCCGAACAAGGGAGATCCCGATCACAGGTGAGACGGGGGGAGTTTTACGACACCAAGGCGGTAAAACGGCCTGGTTACCGCCAGACTCGTTTTACCATTCCGCCTCTGTGATTCCCGGAATTACCGGGGCATTACAACCCCGGTGTCCCGGGAATTCCGGAGGCAGAATGGTGTAAATCCCCATTTCCATTGAGTCCTATGGGACTCAATGGGAATTGGGATCATGGAAACACCGGCACCATCTCGTGATGGTGCCGGTGTTTCCTCGTCCGCCTGCAGGCGGGCGGTGGTAAACCCGCCGGGTCAGACCTGGCGGGAACGCCACCTCCCGCCTGCAGGACTCGGGATCGGGCGGTCCGGATTTAACAGTGGCGGCGGGTTTACCGCCACTGTTATTTCCGGACTGCCCGACCTGTAATGAGGCCCAATGTGTCCAGGATTGGCTGGTGGCGGCAGATATCTTTCTACCATGTTAACTTTTTACTTATGCACATTTGCGTTTTACCACATAATGTCAAAGAGTACTGTATACTCTAAAATGGCAGAGCCATGAGAATTTCTTCCTGCCCTTTCTGGATTTGCCATATATGGAAAGCCTGGAACTATCTGCTCCCTAACTGCATCCAAGTCGAGACTGTCTGTTGCTGGGCAGAATGTTTGGCCAGTGGTAGTCCATGTGTGCACTGCCCTTGACAGTTAGAATGGTGCAGATCCTTACTATTTGGTTGACCTGGTGGTGACTCCAGCCCAAATCCTAGATAAAAGCAGAACTACTGCAGCCATTAGAGCATCCTGGGGACCAAGAACCATCTGAAGAAGTGCAGCCTGCGGATGACCCATGGATGACCTCCGCCCAATCCTGGTGAAGTTCTGCTCATGTGTCCTGATCTGAAGAAGGCCCTCATCGCTGCTTCGACTCCTGGACTGGTGCGACCAACCTCTTCCGAACCCTGCTTAAAGTTCCCATGATAGGATATATTTTATTTATATCGCGCTCATACAGAAGTGTTTCATAGCACCGTTGTTTCCCATGCCTTCTGAAGTGTCGCTGGGCTACCCCTATGTGGCTGTTACTGTTCGAAGTGCATCCTTTGAACTTAGAGGCTCTTCAACGTATTCAATCAGACGTCTGCCCCTCCAGTTTCAGCCTCCTACACCGAAGAGAAGCTGTGCGACCTACTCAGATGGCCTGTCACGTCTGATTGTGTTGACACCACCAAATCTTGTTAAATCATTAATGCATACCTTTTGCAGGGTTTTCGAAGGGCATGGACGGGGCTGGCAACAAATGGAGAAGGGATGCCTGGTTAATTTGAAAAATACATCATCCATCATAATACTGTTATTCAAATGCTCTTTGAGATTGGTGCAAAGTACATGCATAGTAATACGTAATGGTTACATTTCAGACCGATCTTGGGTTGTTTATAATCCAGTGATCAAAACTGTGGAATGAGAAACACCCAAAAATTCCATAACTATAATCAACACCTGGTATGTATTAATGATTTACAGGTCTATTATAATACATTTCATTTCTATGTCATGGCCATTATTCAGCCTTGACAAAGACAGTTTGTCGAAAAAAGTGCTGACTGCAGGGCTGACCTGTTCTACATGGAATTAAATTGCTGTTAACCAAGCACATCCATTGATTTGTGTTGTTGCATCTTGATTTGTATTTGTTAACCATTTCCTGCTAATGAAACATGACTATCTAGGCTAGCGCAATCATCCAGAGCCACTGTTTGTTTTCTTAATGCATTATGCAGCACACTTTCTGAGAAGAACTGGCTAAAAAGTCAGAGCGTTTGCAATTGTTTTGTAGGGTAACACCAATCCAATACATGCAAGCCACCAACAGTGCACAGGAACATTAATGATTTAATGTATTGCTTTGCTATTGAAAATACCATGCCACAATGAAAACATGTCCATCTGGCTGCACGATATAGACCGGTCTAGACCTGTAATAACATTACAGTAAAACAAGGCCTCATTTAGACATACTTGGACTGGTTGCACCAAAATGCCAGTCGTAGCAATAACAATTATCATGGGTATTTTATCAGATGCCCAGAAAAATATAAAATGGCACAGTAAGATTGGCAGCACCCAAACGCCATTCTAGCTAGGTAATTACACTTAGCAGGACCGCTTCAGAGGAAGGTGGTAGCTAACTGGGAGAATCCTGAATCTGGTTCAGCTGTCAATAGGAGCTTTGCCAGGAAATATAGGCCTTCAAGCACTGACCCTGATTATCTCAGCAAACACACCCTACACCTGAGAGTTTGGTGGTCCAAGCTGCGACTTCCACCAGTCAGCCAGCCTATCCCTCTGTTCCGTTCATAGAGATAATAAAAAAGTGGATGCTTGGGCTCGCAAGGTGTTTACCTCGGGCAGTATGGCCCTGAAGTCCACTAATGTCACCTGTACCCCAGCCAGGTTTACCCATACCCTGTGGAACTGTGTTGAAATGGCGGCTGAACATATTCCAGAAGGCGAGGAAAGGGAAGGCTTTCTGAATATAGTTAAGGATGGCAAGGAGGCGATGGGACAGTGTCTACAATCAGGATTGGATACTGCTGACAGCATTAGCAGATCCACGGCTGGAAGCACAGTACTGTGCAGATTTGCATGGTTGAGATAGTCGGGGTTTGCACCGGACGTGCAGGCCAGGCTACTCAACATGCCTTTTGACAGCTCGAGGTTGTTCGGCAGTAAGGCGGATGAAAGCCTGGAGAAGCTGCAGACCTCCAAGGCGGCGGCTAAATCCCTTAGCGCCTCCATTCGGCAACCTCAACAACCTTATTCTGGCTCATCTTCCTGGAGAGGTCGTTCTTTTCGTTACTATTCCTCAGTTGGTAGAGGAGGAGTACAGGCCGTACAGGACGGACAAAGACAATTCCCTCGCGTTGGACGAGGAAGGGGTGCTAAATCAGCCACAGCAGCTGCATCTTTGCCCTCAGCCGCTGCTGCAGCCACCTCTAAGCCACTCTGAGGCCTTGACGCACAAGACCTTGGTGGGAGGTAGAATCTCTCTGCATCTGAACAAATGGCGGGGCATTACTTCAGATGCTTGGACACTGGAAACAGTAGCTCAAGGTTACTGCCTTCATTTTCTAAAAAAGGCCTCTGGGTCATCCTCCGGTGACCAACTGTGTCAAGATTCCAGATCCGCTCCTTGTGCAGGAAATCTTAATTCTGCTAGAGAAAGGGTTGATAGAACAAGTACCTGTAGCGGAGAGGAACAAGGGTTGGTATTCCCCCTACTTTCTAATTCCCAAGAAGGAAGGAGGATTGAGAGCCATCCTGAACTTAAGAAACTTTAACAAGTTCCTCAGGAAGGACAAGTTCAAGATGGTTACCCTTTCTCAGATCCTTCAGGCTCTCCAACTCCAAGACTGGCTTATCATTGGACCTTCAGGATTCTTACTTTCATGTGCCAATCCATCTCAAGCACAGAAAGTATCTGAGGTTCGCAGTTGGCAGTTCTCATTTTCAATTTCGAGTCCTGCCATTCGGGCTGACCTCCAACCCAAGGGTTTTCACCAAACTGATGGCGTTAGTGGCAGCAAGTCTCAGGAGAGGGGGGATTCACGTCTACCCTTACCTAGACAATTGGCTGATCAGGGCTCGTTCACCCGAGCAAGCTCAGGAACATCTCAGCATAACCTGCCACTCCTTCCACAGACTGGGCTTCTCCCTCAATTACAAGAAGTCCCATATTGTACTATTTCAAAGACTCCAATTCATCGGAGCAGTCCTGGATACTTCCTCGAGGCAAGCCTCGCCTCCTGAGGTGAGAGCTCAACACATTATGCAGATGAGAACAAAGTTTTAGAATACGCAGCATCTTCCGGCCTTTGATTTTTTGAGGTTGCGCGGTCTCACGGCGTCCTGCATTTTCCTGGTGCCAGAGGCCCGATTGAGAATGAGATCCCTTCAATGAGCTCTCAGGACTCAGTGGCCCCATTTTTCAGGGAGTTATGTCGGATCTTCTGCAAGTGTCTGAGCAGAGTTGCTCAGGACCTAATTTGGTGGGCTTGCGAGGACATCATTCTCAAGGGACAATCATTTTGGCAACCATGGCCGGAGATAACTGTAGTGATGGACACCTCACTCACGGGGTGGGGAGCTCACACCAACGAACTGACAATCAGCGGTCGTTGGTCTCCATCGGAGCCCAAACTACAAAACAACCTTTTAGGGCTGAGGGCAATCAGACTAGCGCTGAAGGTCTTTCTGCCCTCTGTACGGGGAAAGAATGTCCTGATAATGACGGCAACACAGTGGCCATGTACTACCACAACAAGAGACAAGGTGTAGGTTCACTAAAACTGTGCAGAGAGGCAATGTAGCTCTGGGCAATAAAAGAAGGAATCTCTGTCAGCAGTTCACCTAGCCGGAGAGCAGAACACAGCGACGGATGCTCTGAGCAGGCAGAGCACAGTATCCCACGAGTGGGAGCTAGCTCAGGAAGTCCTTCAAGAGGTCTTCACCCTTTGTGGAAACCCTCAAGTGGATCTGTTCGCGACCAGTTTCAACCGGAAGTGCGATCAGTACTGCTCAAGGGAATTTCCTCCAAGAGGAGCTCTAGGGGACGTGTTCATAGTGGACTGGGTATTACCACTCCTGTACGCGTTTCCTAATGTCCCTGTGAATCCTCGTGTAATCAGGAGGTTGAGAACATTCAGGAAAACCATGATCCTAAAAAACCATGCTCCGGATTGGGCCCGCAGGACGTGGTACCCGGACCTTCTGGACATGTCCATCTGCCCTCCAATACGTCTTTAACAAAGAGGATCTTCTCTCGCAAGAGGAAGGTCGGGTTCTCCATCCACAGGTCAAGACACTCAGCCTTCAACATTGGTTTCTGAGAGGCTGAGGTATAAGGATTGGGACCTCCCGGATGACGTAATGGAGATTTTGCTTTTGGCCAGAAGGCCAGCAACCAAATCCCTGTACCGGTGTTGTTGGAATAAATTCAGTAGCTGGTGCAAGGACAAGAATGTGTACCCTTTTCAGTGTGGCACTCCTATGGTGCATTCATTTCGATTGCATCTGGGCAATTTGGGCCTCCTGATTGGAACATAGCTCAGGTTAATAGCGACAGCAAAACCAGAAGGGAAAAGAGAGGGGAGAAGGAAATGTATTCTTGAAAAGACACAGAACCCCGGGTCCCACTCTCCCTACTGTGTAGGCCTGGCTGGAGGGCCAAGGCCAAGCAGTGGACAGCGTCGACCGGACCGTCACCCATGGTTAATATATCCCGTTTAGCCGACCACCTCGATACCGACCACCAACGTCCAGACGCTTATCGCCAGAACACCTCACTATCCTGCTGCAAGAGGTTGAGATCCTGCAAGAAAAGGGCGCGATCGAAGTCGCCCCCGTTCTACAGGTAAACAACGGTTTTTATTCAGTGTACTTCCTTGTACCCAAAAAGGATCTTACCATTCACCCTGTGCTAGACTTGGTCCCAGCGAACAATTTTGTCAAGCCACAAAATTTCGGAATGACAACATTGCAAGAGATAATCCATCTACTAACACAGGGGGATTGCTTGGCAACATTGGACATAAGGGATGCATACTTTCTCCAGCATGGGGTCTTGCATGGATTCACATGCTCATTAATAATCCCCGGCGTCGGGCCGGGAATCCTTGGTAAAGAAAAAAATCAGTATCAGTTTCGTTTCTGATCTGTCTTTCTCAGTAGTAACCAATCACTGGTCTCTGGGTCATACTGCCCCCAGCCAATGACGCACACCTTCACGAGATTCTACTGCGTCGACCGGGATTCCAGGGAGGAGTCCAGGGTCGGCCAGGCAGTGCTGCGCGACCTGTTCGCCTGAAGGTGGACCTCATGAGGAGGTAAGAGATGCTTAATGTTGAGCCTTGCTTCCTCCCGTGGTTGTGCATGTGTGTACTGCTTTGTATTCTTGTATTCATGAGCATGTGAATCCATGCCAGACCCCATGCTGGAGAAGGAACAAGTTACTTACCTGTAACTGTTGTTCTCCAGCATGGGTCTGGCATGGATTCACATGCAAATCCTTCCTCCTACCCCTCTGCGGCTCTTCACTTGGTCCTACTGCCACTTCACATGCTACCAAATCTGAGGATGGCTGCCAGGGGAGGGGCTTAGGGAGAGGGCAGTCATTGGCTGGGGGCAGTATGACCCAGAGACCAGTTATTGGTTACTACTAAGAAAGACAGTTCAGAAACGAAACTGAAACTGAGGATTCCCAGCCTGACGGGGAATATTCATGAGCATGTGAATCCATGCCAGACCTATGCTGGAGAACAACAGTTACAGGTAAGTAACTTGTTCCTTCGTATTTCAATGCTGCCAGCGCACAGAAAATACCTAAGGTTCATGATAGAGGACAAACGCAATCAGTTCAAGGTCCTTCCCTTCGGCATTGCATCAGCCCCAAGGGTATTTACAAAGGTGCTGGCAGTAGTAGCGTCTCGCGTGTGCAGGCAGTCCATTCCATTCCAGTCTATCCATACATCGACGAATGGCTAATAGCAGGGGATTCGGACGGAACATGCCTATTAAACACCCAAAATACGGTAGACCTACTGTTCAGTCTGGGGTCCTCAATAAACGAGAAAGTCCAGCCTAGACCCCAGCCAAGTCCAACAATTTCTGGGGGCTCTAATTCAGACAGAAGACAGCCTCATCTTCCCCCTCCCAACGAGAGGGTTCAGAAGTTGCTGTTCAGATGCCTCACTATGTAGCCAGTCGCGAGGTGACTGTACGCAAAGCCATGCGACTGTTGGGGATGATGGCCTCCTGCATTTACTTAGTCCCAGACGCATGTTTGCGCATGCGCCACATGTAAGAGTGGCTCAAGAGCCAGTGGTGTCAGGCCAGCGGACAATGGGACGATCTAGTGATTATCTCAGCAGTCCCCTCTCCCCCTCTCCCCCTCTCTCGAAAACCTCTTGAAAGGGAAGACTTTCACCACCCCAGCAGTAGAAGCCACTCTCACGACAGACACATCTATGACGTGGTGGGCCTCCCTCCATCACACAGCGCACAGCGTTTGGTCCCCAGAAGTAGCATCCAACCACTTAAACCTGTTCGAGTTGTTAGCAGTGTTCAAAGCCCTAAAAGCTTGCCAAACACAACTAAAGGGGAAGACCGTACTGGTCCTCACAGACCGCACCACGGCCATGCATTACCTGAACAAACGGGGGGAACACACTCTCCAGGGCTATCCAAACTGTCCCAGAACATTTGGAAGTGGGCTCTCAAGCACAAGATGTTCCTCCTGTCTCAACATGTTCCAGGGGAACTCGATCTTCTGGTGCACGTGCTCAGCAGAGACTTCCCTCTACCAATAGAGTACGAATGGCAATTACGCGAAGACATCGTCTCCAACGTCTTCGCGGAATGGGGCTTCCCGGAGATCGACTTGTTCGCTACTCTGGAGAACACACAATGCCCAGATTACCCCTCCAGACACCCCCTGAATCGCGCCAAGGGGAACGGTCTCTGGATAACATGGTCGGGGATATTGGGAAATGTCTATTGTTCACATCCCCTCCCCCAGGCACCCTGACTCTCCTACTCCTCAACAAAATGGTGCACAAGATGCACCAGGAACCAGTCACAATGATTCTGGTGACCCCCCCCCCCTATGTGGGCTCGCCAACCCTGGTTCTGCCATCTGATGGTGATATCAATCTCTCCTCTGGTGAAGCTACCTTACCCATACAACATGCTCCCACAAGACAAGGGGGAAACACTCCATCCGTGCCCGCAAATTATCAATTTAGCGGCCTGGGTCCTGAAATCATAGAGTTTGGGCACCTCCAACTTCCTCAGAGATGCATGGACATACTTAAAGAGACTAGAAAGCCTAACACCAGACATTTCTATTCCAATAAATGGAAATGCTTCATTATCTGGTGCCATTCTAAGAGCATTAATCCCATAGACTGCTCACCAACCCAAATTGTCTTATACCTGACTCATCAACTGGACTCCGGTCTGGTTTTTAATTCCCTGAAGGTCCGCCTACCTGCACTTTCAGCTTACACTACGTCCCAAACGAAAGTGTTGTGGTGGAAGATCGCAGTGATCAAGGCATTTATGGAAGGGGTTAAGAGACTTCATTCCCCCAATTTCAAACCGAGCTCCCGGATGGGACCTAAATGTGATATTAACTAGACTAATGGGATCGACCTTTGAACTTATGCATAAGGCTAGCCTTAAAACACTCACTTACAAGACCGTCTTCCAAGTGGCAGTCACTTCAATAATAATAGTCAGTGAATTACAGGCCCTTTCAATTCAAGACCCATTTGTCCCAATTCACAAAGACAAGGTGGTTCTGCGCACTCAACCAAGGTTTGCGTCTAAATTCCTTCCAAAGTTTCATGTGAACCAATCAATATACTCCTACGTCCCGTCCCCTTTCTTCCATACTTATGGGACATTCCTCCGTCCTGTGGGACGGGACTGGAGCACTTTGTAAAAAGCATCACATTTTTCAAAAAATGTGTCCTTCCTCTCTTTTTACACGGGGTACCGCACGCGGCCGTAATCCCGCCCTCCTTAGCTCCGCCCAGCGCATCGCTCATCAGTCCTTTTCTCCGCTCGTTCGGGACTGGACGCACTTGCATCTTCGGAAGATTTTTTACTTCCAGTGTCGTCCTCGCCTGCTCCGGCTAGAAGTCCCAAGTCCGTCTATGCCGTTTCAGTTATATTTTTCTCTTTTTTCTTCTTGTCAGCGGCGATTCGCTAGGGCGGACCCCCATCCCCTTTGTTTAGTTTTTGGGTCCGGACTACCGGTGGGACTTGTGCTTTTACTGTGACTCCCTTTCGGTCCGGGCGCTTCAATGTCGTTTGGAGCGGTGGGAGGTGGTGTTCCAGCGCGCTCCCCATTGCATTTTCTTACGTTCATTGAAGAAATGAAGAAACGCCCGGGGAGTTCTTTACTTTTTAGAGCACCCCGGCCGGGGGACTCCTTCCTGGAGTCTTCCCGGTCCAGGAGGAGCGTCAAGAGCTCTATTACCGGAGTTTCCCTGAGGTGCCTTCTAGGCTTAAAAAGTGTACTGGAGTTTTCTCCGAGGGTCTCCATAAGGGGCTTATTGACACCAGATTATTATCCGAGGCCCCTCCTGTGGGGGCTATTGGTGGGCCCAACTCTACTGTGGCGGTGGGTACCAGAGCTTGCTTCAAGGTCTCCCTGGTTGGAGCTTCCTGTAAAAACACCGGGGTACACCCTGAGGCCTCTGTTAAGACTGTTGGTACCGAACAAAAGTTTGAGGCCCGTGGTAGGGCTTTAGATACCGGGCTGGGGTCCGAGGCCCCTCGTTTGGTGGATAGGGTGACCGACAGTTCTGAGGGGCCTGTTAAGGTTTTGTCGGTGAGGCGTGTTCCTCATCGCTCCCGTTAAAGCGGTGACACCAGACCTGTCGAGGGGACCCGGAGTGAGGTCTTGGACCGTAATTCCTCAGTTAAAGCGGTGACACCAGACCTGTCGAGGGGACCCGGAGTGAGGTCTTGGACCGTAATTCCTCAGTTACCGGCAGTACTGAGGTCCTTCCGTTGAAGGCTTCTCTGGCTGTTCGCATGTCTCAAAAACATTCTAGGCTTCACAGCACCAGTTCGGCCGAGGTTCCCTGTATCAAAGCTAAAATGAAGACCCCTGAGCCACTTGTTGAGACCCCTGTCTCACTTCAACACGTCTCGCAGTTCTCCTCAGGTGCCGACAAAATGGCGCCCACTCCCGCCAAGACTACGGCGGCCATTTTGAATACCTCCCTTACAACTACGCCATCGGCCCTAGGTGTGGGGAGTGGGTTTTCAGGTGAACATCGTTTTTCTTGTGCACATCCCTTTCGTCCAGTTTATGACTGGAATGCTTGGTTGCCCCTACCACAAAATGTCTCGCTTCCTACGGCATTGGCGCCCCTGATTTACGTGGACACCAGTGGGGAAGGGCCCTCTTGGCAACCCTCTCCCTTGCGTCCCTGGAATGATTCCGCTCATGAGAGGCCTCCTCCAGTCGCGCTTAAATCATCGGCGGAGGACGTCTTGTTCGGCAAGTTTCAAAGACCTATGCATTCCGACCCCATGAAGGATTATTTTCGAGGCTTGTTTAGGGAGATGTGCCTGTCTGCGGCACCTGTGATCCTGCCAGTGCCGCCTTTACTGGCTGGACCTCCCCCGATTCTTCCTCCCTTGCCTGCGTTGTCCCCATTGGACAAGTCTACAGTGATGCCTGATGCAACTCAGCCTGAACCGGATCTGCTGGATGATGCACAAGAGGATTACAACACTGATGACTATCCCCGCTCTGTCGGAGCCTTTCACGACCGGGTGCTGGACATGATGTGTTGATTAGATGTTCCAGTACCTGAGGCACCTGCCCCGCAGGAGGGGGTGCTTTCGGGGGTGTTTATCTTGTCTCCTTCGGAGCGTACCGGCTTGTTCTCGCAGAAGGACGATTTGGCCGAGGTCCGTAAAGTTTGGGAAAAAACGCACTCTGGACTGTTTGTCAACAAGAAGATTGACGCGCGTTATAGGCTCCATTCTTCGGAAGAGGTGGCTTTAGCGTCGTGTCTGCCCCCTCCTCCACCGTAATGGCTGCGGCCACTTTACAGTCCAGACCTGGTGCTTCGTCTTCCGCAACGGCTACTCAGGTTCTGGGGGTCTTCCCGGTCCAGGAGGAGCATCAAAAGCTCTATTACGTGGGTTTGCCCTGAGGTGCCTTCTAGGCCTAAAAAGTGTACCAGAGTTTTCGCCAAGGGTTTCCGTAAGGGGCCTATTGACACCGGATTACTATCCGTGGCCCCTCCTGTGGGGGCCATTTGTGGGCCCAGCTCTACTGTGTTGGCGGGTACTGGAGCTTGCTTCGAGGTCTCCCTGGCTGGAGCATCCCGTAAAAACACTGGGGTATGCCCTGAGGCCTCAGTTGAGGCTGTTAGTACCGAACAAAAGTTTGAGGTCCGTGGTGAAAGGGCTGTAGCTGCCAGGCTCGGGTCCGAGGCCACTCGTTTGGTGGCTAGGGTGACGAACAGTTCTGAGAGGCCTGTTAAAGTTTTGTCAGTGAGGTGTGTTCCTCATCGCTCCCGTTCAAGTGGTGACACCAGACCTGTTGAGGGGGCACGGAGAGAGGTCTTAGACCGTAATTCCTCAGTTAACGGCAGTACCGAGGCCCTTCCGTTGAAGGCTTCTCTGGCTGATAGCATGTCTCCAAAACATTCTAGGCCTCGCAGCACCGGTTCGGCCAAGGTTCCATGTATCAAGGCTAAAATGAAGACCCCGACCCACCTATGGAGACCCCTGTTGCACTTCAACACGTGTCGCAGTTCTCCTCAGGTGCTGACAAAATGGCGGCTGCTCCTGCCAAGACTACGGTGGCCATTTCGGATACCTCCCTTACAACTACGCCATCGGCCCTAGGTGTGGGGAGTGGGTTTTCCTTGTGCACATCCTTTTCGTCCAGTTTATGACGAACGCTTGGATGCCCCTTCCGCAGTGTCTCGCTTCCTGCGGCATCGGCGCCCTTGATTTATGTGGATTCCAGAGGAGAAGGGCCCTCTTGGCCCCCCTCTCCCTTGCGTCCCTGGAATTACTCCGCTCATGAGAGGCCTCCTCCAGTCGCGCCTAAATCGTCGGCGGAGGACGTCTTTTTTGGCAAGTTTCAAAGACTAATGCATTCCGACCCCATGAAGGAGTTTTTTTGCAGCTTGATTGGGGAGATATGCCCGCCTGCACCGACGGTCCCAGCGGCGGCACCTGTGGTTCCGCCAGCGCCGCCATTACCGGCTGGACCTCCCCCGACTCTTCCTCCCTTGCCTCCGTTGTCCCCATTGGACAAGTCTACAGTGGTGCCTGATGCAACTCAGCCTGAACGGATCTGCAGGACGACGCACAAGAGGATCAGGACAGCGATGACCAGCCCCACTCTGTCAGAGCCTTTCACGACCGGGTGCTGGACATGTGTTTATTGGATGTTCCAGTACCTGAGGCACTCGCTCAGCAGGAGGGCGTGCTTTCGGGGGCGTTCATCTTGTCTCCTTCGGAGCGTACCGGCTTGTTCTTGCAGAAGGATGTTTTGGCCGAGGTCCGTAAAGTTTGGGAAAAACCACACTCTGGACTGTTTGTCAACAAGAAGATTGACACGCATTATAGGCTCCATTCTTCGGAAGAGGTGGCTTTAGCGTCGTGTCCGCCCCCCCTCCTTTACGGTAGTGGCTGCGACCACTTTACAATCCAGACCTGCTGGATCGTCTTCTGCAACGGCTACACAGGTTCTGGCTAAAGAGGACAAGCTTCTTGACTCTTTGGTAAAGACGATTTTCGCTAATTCAGCTCTGCAGTTACGTCAAGCGAACGCAGAACTGGTGTTAGCGGGGGCGAATATGAAAATGTGGAAAGGTCTGTCTGAATTTGAGGAATTTATTCCTGCCGAAAAGCTAGAGGATTTCAGAGGGGGTTTGTCAGATGCTAGGGTCCTGGCGCATGACATGCTGGAGGCCGCGGCGCATCATGTCGACACCTCAGCCCGCGGCCTGATGCTTGGCGTGGACACCTCTCGTCAGGCTTGGCTGCACGCCACCAAGTTTTCTAAGGAGGTGCAGGATAAGGTTTTGGGCCTGCCCTTTGACGGCAAGGAACTTTTTGATTTCTCAACGGACGTTGAACTGACCAAAACTAAGGATAGCGCTCAGACGGCCAAGTCTTTGTTGGTCCTGGTGAAACCGCCTTTCGGGGCACAGGGAACGTCCTCGCAGCCTCGGCCTTCCTCTGGTTTCTGGGGTTTTCTGGATCGAAAGTCCCACAGGGTTGATACCCCATCTGGATATTTCCGCCGAAGGCAGCAAAGGAGCCGGTTTTCTCCCGTTACTCAGCCTCCTCTTCAGGTTCAGGTGGCGCCACCACCGAAAAACCCCTAAATGAAGTTTCTCTGCGCTCTAACGAGACCCCGGTGGGAGGATGCATTGCGTATCATTGGGAGGCATAGCAGACCATCACTGAGGACCGGTGGGTCTTGTCAGTCGCTCGGGCGGGCTTCCGCTTCCCCTTTCCCCCTACCCCACCCATCAATCCTCCTTTCCAGCAGTCGGGGCCGCCCTCCCTCAGAGCCGAGATTCAGAAGTTGCTGGATCTCAGGGCGGTGGAAACAGTTCCCCTAGGGGAGCGAGGGGAGGGCTTCTATTCCCGGCTGTTTACGGTGCCCAAATCCAACCAGGCTGGCCTGCGCACCATCCTAGACCTTTCCCAGTTCAATCTCTCTCTACCCCAAGAGAAATTCAAGATGATCACGCCCTGTCAGATAAAGTCCTCTTTGCAGAAGGGCGATTGGCTCAGCGTGGTGGACCTCCAAGATGCGTATATGCATATCCTGATCTGGAATCCACATCAGAGATACCTATGGTTTTCTGTGGGAGAGGAGCACTTCCAGTTCCGAGTGCTCCCCTTTGGCCTCAGCTCGGCACCGCGTGTCTTTACGAAGATGATGTTGGTTATCGCAGTTTATCTTCGGCTTCAGGGTATCCACATGTATCCATATTTGGACGATTGGCTGCTGCGCAGTCCTTGTCCTTGGACAGCCTTGATCAACCTTCAGTCTCTCCTCCAGCTCCTGTTCCACCTCAGGCTGTCGGTGAACAACTGGCGGAAATCCTCCATGACGGTCTCTCAGGACCTGATTTTCTGTCATGACCCTTGCCCCTGGCCCTCACTGGCAAATCAGCCTTCCAGTTAGGGCCAGGTCAAAGGCCTTAAAACCTCATCCAAGACTCCCTTGGAGTCAGTCCTGGTGCCTTTTGGTGCCAGGCTCATAATCATCATGAAGACCAACATTAGAATGGGACTATTTACTTGGGACTATTTAACTTGAGGGGAGTTGGGGGGAGTTTAGCCAACATGGAGTCACACACATACAAGGAACTGAGCTATGTGGTCTAGTCTTTTGGGTGTGGCAGGCCTGGGACTATTTCACCTGGACTACTTTACCTGAGACTATTTAAACCACACCCAAACAGCAGAACATGCTTTGCGTTATTCTGCTGTGGGCAGCGTGACACTCACCGTGTCCAGTTCTTTGATGCCAGTTTACCAGAAACCAAGGACCTGCAGAGAGAGAAAAAACACTACGAAACTTACCTGGAACAGAATCCTGTCTTCAATCCATCGCTGACTTCAGTTCCACTCACCTGAAGGTACGAACTCCATCATCCGGCACCGCATGCATGCTGGAATACCATAACCTGGAAAGAGGAGAAAGAAAGACAGCATTAGTAAGTGTTTACTCGCGTTTACTCACGTTTCCTCCCGAATGAAGAAAGCCACACATTTCTTACCTTGGTAGTCATCTCCTGGTCGGTATCATTGCTGGAAGGTTACGGCGCTCGGCAAGGAACATCGCAACCTGCAAGGAGAGAAAAGACATAGGTTAGCAATATAAAAGGCAAAACAGCGCCGCGCATTGCGCATTACTCACCAGACAGCATCACGCACACCGCACTTTCGCCTACCGGCCCATGCTCATCTGCATGACAACACCAAAATACCTTTCCATACCTAAAAGGAAATAAGCAAGACATTATTATTCGAACTAAGAGGAACGTAAGAACTGCATATAATGACTGTAAAGCAGCAAACCTACAGAGTCGCAGCAGGCCTATATTCCCACAAGGGGGCTTGCATCAGTGAAGTAACTTGGTCGTTGCTCGCCCCCCACATCTACGCGCCCCTGTCACGAGGAACAGGACGGAGAATCCACCTTTTACAATATTAAGGTGAGGAGAAGGCCCAAGGGGGAGGAAGGACTTGAGGCCAAGGGAGGTGGGAAAACAACAATCTGGTATTGAATCCCGCTCTCAAGTCCCAATAATATTATCCACCTGGGCGTCATGGAGACTTCAGAGACTAACCAGTTAGTTCAGTTGTTGGGACAGTTAGACGCCGAAGTACATTCAGCCACGCAAGAAACAAATGTTCTTAGGAGGGATTTGATTGTTACTAAGGATCATACTGACGAAATAAGTAGACAATTGCTCCAATCACAGGCAGGACAGACCCCATTGCCTGGTAACATTCCGCCAGCACCTGTACCAACTTCTTCCACCAATCCAGTACAAATAACCCTTCCTGGGGCAGTTCCTTTAGCTCCACCTGGACGATTTACAGGGGACCCCAAGAAGTATGTAACGTTCATGAACCAGTGTTGTCTTCATTTCCTTTGCAGACCTGGGGCTTTTCCTAACGACCAACCGCGGGTTGCTTTTGTCTTGTCATAGCTGAGTGGCAGTGCTGCGGATTGGTCGGTACCATTGGTAAGTCAGGATAACCCATTGTTACATGACTTTGGGGGTTTCCAGATGGAAATGGAAAAACTCTTTGCTCGTCATACCCAAGGCCAAGCATTAGACAACAAACTTTTGTCACTCCGTCAAGGAAGTCAAGACTTGCTTACATATATAGCAACATTTAACAGACTAGTCGTTGAAGCTGGGTGGCCTAAGGAAAAAAGGACCACACTATTTCAATGGGGTCTATGAGGGGAACTAAAGGATGTCCTTGCTCACGTGGTTAACCCACCTAAAGACTGGAGAATTCATCAACCTTGTGGTGCAATTAGATCACATATTACAAGACCGAAAAGCGGACCGGATAAGGTTAGACATTCGAGCTGTGTATGTCCGGTCAAAGGATAATGTTCCACGTACATTGGAAAACACGGTAGAACCCATGCAAATCGGACGTGTATGGCCCCCTTTAACTAAAACTGAAAGAGACAAGAGAAGGCAACAGCAATTATGCTTATATTGCGGAAAATCAGGCCACTTCCTCAAAGAATGTCCAGTGAAACCACCAAGGAGAACTGTTGGAGCCACAGAGAAGGAAGATAACAAGGAGTCGGAAAACTACCAAGCCCGGCAAGCATGCTTGTTGATCGAGAACGATGAGCCACAGACCTCACACTTTGCATTACCAGTAATTTTGATCAATCACCAACAACCGTCTCGGATGCATGCTGTCGAAGCATACATAGACAGCGGAGCAGTTGGGGAATTATGTAGACCAAGATCTGGCAGCAGAGATGGGGCTTCCCTTATGCTCCAAGTCGACTACTGAAAAAGTTACTACTGTTGATGGGACAGAAATAGCTTTCGGACCAGTCACCCAGTGTACAGCAGCACTAACCCTGCTGTGCCAGGATGGACACCGAGAATCTATTGCATTCGATCTCATCAAAGCTCCTCAGTTTCGACTAATCTTAGGGATGTCATGGTTGGTAGCTCACAACCCTCTAATAGATTGGCATGCCAAGAAGTTGTCCTTTTCCAATGATTGTGCTTGCACCGGTTATTACCAAGAAAAGGGGAAAACAGACTTATGTTCATCTGCTACCCCCAGTACGGTGGCGATTGTACTAGGTGTGACTAGTACTCTAGCAAATGAATACCAAGATTTTCAAGACGTGTTCCAGAAAGAACAAGCCAATACTCTACCACCGCACAGGCCCTACGATTGTCAGATCGACCTCGTACCTGGTGCGCAAATTCCTTGTGGTCGAATCTATGCACTTACTGAACCAGAAAACCTCCATTTGAAATCTTATCTTGATCAGTACCTGGCAAATGGATTTATCCGCCCATCTAAATCACCGGCAGCCAGTCCCTTATTCTTCGTACAAAAGCAGGAAGGAGATTTGAGGACTTGCATCGACTATCGCGCATTAAACCAGATCACAGTAAAAAAAACGTTATCTACTGCCCCTTATTCCCGAATTGTTGGATCAAGTCAAAGACGCCCAATCTATACCAAACTGGACCTTAGGGGGGGGGGCGTACCATCTTGTCCGAGTGAAGAAAGGAGACGAATGGAAAACCGCCTTTCGTACCAAAATACGGCTTGTATGAATACCAGGTAATGCCTTTTGGACTTTGCGACGCTCCTGCTGCATTCCAGTAATTTATGAATGATGTTTTGCGGGAGTTAATCGATGTTTGCGCCCTGGTTTACATTGATGACATCTTAGTGTATTCTGCTACAAAAGAAGACCATGGCAGGCATGTACGCTCCGTCCTTACTAAACTCCGCCGACATAAACTGTACGCTATGTCACCATCTTCAAACAGATGGCCAAACAGAGAGAACAAACCAAACCCTCAAGCAATACTTACGTTGCATGTTAAATCAAGTGGAAAGAAATTGGAAGGACTTGCTTTGGATAGCGGAATATGCCTATAATAATTCATTACACACCAGCACTGGACAAACCCCTTTCTACAATATATGTCAGGGGTGCACTACTGATTTTGACAGAGGGCCGAAAGTACCTTACATGAGGGCTATAGTGGGCCGAAAAGTAAATGTGGGCGGGGCGGTAGGCGGGGCGTGGCAGGAGGCTTTTTAAACCCCCAATTTGTACTAAACAGATGGAAAAAGAATGTTTTTAAGGGGTAACAATTTTTATTTGCATTTCAAACTTACATTTTGTACTACACATTTTCCATTGTTATAATTTATTTCTATTTAGTTATTGTATCTCGCCTGTTTAACTTATATATATTTTATTGACCCTAGATACACTATGCCCCATACACTATGCCCCATGGCCCCCTCACCCCAACCAAAAACTATGCCCCATGTCCCTCACCCCCAACCAAACACTATGCCCCATGGCCCCCTCACCCCAACCAAACACTATGCCCCATGGCCTCCTCACCCCCAACCAAACACTATGCCCCATGGCCCCCTCACCCCCAACCAAACACTATGCCCCATGGCCCCCTCACCCCCAACCAAACACTATGCCCCATGGCCCCCTCACCCCCAACCAAACACTATGCCCCATGACCCCCTCGCCCCCAACCAAACACTATGCCCCATGGCCCCCTCACCCCCAACCAAACACTATGCCCCATGGCCCCCTCTCCCCCAACCAAACACTATGCCCCATGGCCCCCTCACCCCCAACCAAACACTTTGCCCCATGGCCCCCTCACCCCCAACCAAACACTATGCCCCATGGCCCCCTCACCCCCAACCAAACACTATCCCCCATGGCCCCCTCACCCCCAACCAAACACTATGCCCCATGGCCCCCTCACCCCCAACCAAACACTATGCCCCATGTCCCCCTCACCCCCAACCAAACACTATCCCCCATGTCCCCCTCACCCCCAACCAAACACTATCCCCCATGGCCCCCTCACCCCCAACCAAACACTATGCCCCGTGGCCCCCTCACCCCCAACCAAACCCCCCAACTCAGCACACACACAAACATACACCCATACAGACCCGAACCCCCCACCCCAGCACACAAACATGCACCCATACAGACCCGAACACCCCACCCCCCCAACTCAGCACACACACAAACATGCACCCATACAGACCCGAACCCCACCACCCCCCAAATCAGCAAACTCTCAAGCACCCATACAGACCTGAACCCCCACCCTCAACTCAGCACACAAAAAACATTCAAATCAAAACATTCATACACATCCAACACCCCCCCACCCCCGCATCTCAACATACACACAAAATACATTCAAAAACAAACATTCACACCCCCCCACATCTCAACATACACACAAAATACATTCAAATACAAACATTCACACACCCCCCACATCACAACATACACACAAAATACATTCAAATACAAACATTCACACACCCCCCACATCTCAACATACACACAAAATACATTCAAATACAAACATTCACACACCCCCCCACATCTCAACATACACACAAAATACATTCAAATACATTCATACACATCTGACACACGCCCCCACCCCCGCATCTCAACATACACACGAAGTACATTCAAACACACTAAGTCATACACATCCGACACACCCCCCACCCCCGCATCTCAACATACACACAAAATACATTCAAATACAAACATTCATACACATCCGACACACCCCTCACCCCGCATCTCAACATACACACAAAATACATTCAAACACAAACATTCATACACATCCGACACACCCCACCACCCCCGCATCTCAACATACACACAAAATACATTCAAACACACACATCCGACACACACCCCCACCCCCGCATCACAACATACACACAAAATACATTCAAATACAAACATTCATACACATCCGACACACACCCCCCCGCAACATACACACACAAACATAAAGCAAAACAAACCCGACACACAAACACAAACAGACCACTTACCGGAGACGTGCTGGAAAGCAGGTAAGCTGGAAGTCGCTGGAATCGTACTACGGCTGGCGTGGTCCAAGGCTGAAATGCCTTCCGGCATCAAGCCTTATGGACCACGCCAGCCGTAGTGCTGGCCCTCCATTGGTGCAGCACACACGCATTACGTGGCTCGTAGGAGCGACGTGATGCGTGTGTGTGCTGAGCCAATGAGGGCCAGTGTTTTCACCGGCCCGGAAGACAACAAAGACTTTCCTAATGGAGGGCGGCCCGCGGCCGCCCTCCATTAGGAAAGTCTTTGTGCCTCGCGGGCCGGTCAAAAGGGCATGGCGGGCCGCAACTGGCCTGCGGGCCGTATGTTGTGCACCCATGCTATATGTGGTAGACAGCCACGTACTTCGGAATTGGATCTCCCAACCCCTTTGGAAATGCCAGCGGTTAAAACCCTACATACTAATATTTCCCAGGCCTTCAAAGAAGCAGCAGAACATTTACTCCGAGCCAAGAACAGACAAAAGAAATTTGCTGACTAACATCGTAGTAAAGCTCCCGACTATCAAATTGGAGACGAGGTCTGGTTAGCATCAAAATATGTGCCCATAAAAGGGACTCGGACCTTTCGTCCCCGATATCTGGGACCTTATTCTATTCCATAATAAATCCAGTGGCAGTTAAATTAGCCTTACCACCCACTATGCAGATTCATCCTGTGTTTCACGCATCACTCCTGAAACCAGTACAACCCGGTACTCGGGTTACAACACCACCAAAACCAGTATTAGTTAACAGAGAAAAAGAGTTTGAAGTAAAGGATATCCTAGACTCAAAATACACCAGATCCAAACTACACTACTTAGTTGATTGGAAGGGATACTGCCCTCAAGACAGATCATGGGAACCTAGCGAATACATCCATGCACCTCGCTTAATTAAAAAGTTCCATCAGAATTACCCAGCCAAACCAGGACCTGGCAGAAGTGCCACTGTGAGAGGGGCCTTGGGGAGCAGGGCGGGGGAGGTGTGCTGTCATGACCATTGCCCCTGGCCCTCACTGGCAAATCAGCCTTCCAGTTAGGGCCAGGTCAAAGGCCTTAAAACCTCATCCAAGACTCCCTTGGAGTCAGTCCTGGCGCCTTTGGCGCAAGGCTCATAACTATCATGAAGACCAACATTAGAATGGGACTGTTTAACTTGGGGAGGGCGTGGGGGTTCAGCCAACATGGAGGCACACACATAGCTCAGTTACAAGGAACTGAGCTATGTGGTCTAGTCTTTTGGGTGTGGCAGGCCTGGGACTACTTTACCTGGACTACTTTGGGTGTGGCAGGCCTGGGACTATTTTACCTGGACTACTTTACCTGAGACTATTTAAACCACACCCAAACAGCAGAACATGCTTTGCGTTATTCTGCTGTGGGCCTGCATAGAGAGAAAGAACACTACGAAACTTACCTGGAACAGTATCCTGTCTTCAATCCATTGCTGACTTCAGTTCCACTCACCTGAAGGTACGAACTCCATCATCCAGCACCGCATGAATCCTAGAATACCATAACCTGGAAAGAGGAGAAAGAAAGACAGCATTAGTAAGCGTTTACTCACGTTTCCTCCCGAATGAAGAAAGCCACACAATTCCTCTAGTCATCTCCTGGTCAATATCATTGCTGGAACGTTACTGCGCTCGGTGAGGAAAATCGCAACCTGCAAGGAGAGAAAAGACACAGATTAGCAATATAAAAGGCAAAACAGCGCCACGCATCGCTCATTACTCACCGGACAGCATCGCGCACAGCGCACTTTCGCCTATGGGCCCATGCTCATCTTCAAACTGCATGACAACACCAAAATACCTTTCCATACCTAATAGGAAAGATGCAAGACATTATTATTCGATCTAAGAGGAACATAAGAACTGCATATAAAGACTTTGAAGCAGCACACCTACAGAGTCGCAGCAGGCCTGGATTCCCACAGGGGGGCTTGCACCAGTGAAGTAAGTAGGTTGCTGCCCGCCCCCCCACATCTATGCGCCCCTGCCACGAGGAGCAGGACGGAGAATCCACCTTTTACAATATTAAGGTCAGGAGAAGGCCCAAGGGGGAGGAAGGAGTTGAGGCCAAGGGAGGTGGGAAAACATAAAGACTATCTGGTATTAAATCAAGCTCTCCTATATTGCAGACCCATCTTTAACCAGAGGCCTGTCATGATCTCTGCTTCCAAAGGTCAGGGTGTTCCCAACTCCCTTGGAAGCAGACCCATAACCCAGGTTCCGAATGCCAACCAGTCCCAATTGGGACCTTTTGGACCCAGTCCTGGCGCCAGTGGCACCAGGCTCATAAATATGCCCAGTCCCAGCGCTGGAAGCGCCGGGCTCATAATGCTTGGGTGGACTTACCTGCAGCAGACCATGCTGCTTACTTGCCTGCCAGTTGAGCCTCTGATCCTCTTCTGTTTGGAACTACTTTTCCTGTTGGGTGGGGCAGGAGCCACTCCCTAGATTCAGAACACTGGAACTCTTCTGGAAAGCAGGAACTCTTTTCTTACCTAGGCGTGGCTGTGGAAGGAGACACCTAAGCACTACAGGAGGCTATTTAAACCACACCCGATGGATGAATCTTGCTTTGCGTTATTCTGCATCCTCTGCAGCAGAACGCTCATCGTGTCTTCTGCATCTGATCCTGGGCCTAAGGAAAAAGGCTTACCATCCTGAATCCAGTCTTCAGCAACACCTATAAAGACAAGAAAGAACAGGTTAGCATTACGGTCTTCAGTGACAGCTCTTCACTTACCTGGTCCATCGGCTGTCACCAACGCCTCGCGCTGCATTCCGGCATCTGAAAGACAAAAGCTTACCAACTCTTCGCACGCTCCGGAGGCCTTCGGCGCTGCATCCCGCATCTGAAAGACAAAACAAGGTGCGTTTAAAGACATTGGGGAACTTTAATATTCACGTGCCATTACTCCTTTCCACATCTAACCCAGTGGGTATTCCGGCACCCTGCAGCCGCTCCGAACTTGTACCTGCAAAATAAAAAGACAGTTAGAGCGCATCGTGAAGCAGGCAACAAGTGCTTACTTACGTGCTTCCAGGCGCTTCTATTCATCACACGGGCTCCATCTTCAACTCACTTCAGCCCGTCATCCGCCATCGCCGGAACCCTGCAAAACAAGAAACATCATTACTAAAGACTTTAAAGACATTAGAATTACTCGAAACTTACTGTTCGTGCAGTAAACGACGGACAGCAGTCCTCTGAAGTCAAGAGGCCTGCTCCCCTTATCCAGTGAAGAAACTGGTTACAGCACCCTGCCCCGAGGCAGATGGAGAGCACGGCGTTCACTTACCTAAGGTGAGAGCGTTAACCTTTGGGGTTCTACAGGAGAAGAGAAAGGGAAGAAGAGAGAGACATTCAATAACCCAGTTCCTTAATCCCATATTTTCTATCTGCAGACATCTTACCCTTCGAGTCAGACATACAGTGCACAGAGGTCCAGCCCAAAGAGCCAGCCGTGTGTTACACATCACCTTTGAAGATACGGTATACGCCCAGTCAAGACCGGCGCCTCTACGGGAATCAGGTGAGCGTTACAAGGCCTTACCAAGGGACCGGGAGAGGGTTAGAGAGTGCAAATCATCCAACCAGGGCTGGGTGGCATCCCCGTGGATACCAGGTGAGCGTAACATTTTCCTGGGTTTCCATTGGAACACGGTCGACTGCAGGGTATACCTGACCGGGGACAGAATGGCGGATCTGGTGGCCACGTGTCAGGTCTTTACGCAGTCGGAGAGCATGTCGGCCTGGTGGTTCTAGAGGCTTCTGGGCCTCATGGCCTCGTGTGTTTTGGCTCTTCCTCTTCTCAAGATGAGACGGACCCAGATGTCTCTTCGGAGTTCTTGGTGTCAAGCTGTGGGTTCAGACTCCAAAATGATATTGATTGCAGCTTTCATGAGAGTGGACCTTTTATGGTGGTCGTCTCTCGGCAATCTGTCGGTGGGCACGCTTTTCAGGACCCTGCTCCGCTGGTGACAGTCACAACAGACTCTTCCCTTCTGGGGTGGGGTGCAACGTTGGACCTTCTTCAAGTTTCCGATCTCTGCTCGCCCCAAGACAAGCTCCTTCATCTAAATCACCAGGAGCTTCTGGCGATCTTCCTGGCGCTCAAGGCGTTCAGGCCGGTCATTGTCAACCAAGTGGTCCGTGTCTGCACGGACAATGTGGTATCCATGTTTTACATCAACAAGCGGGGGGGTACCAAGTCCCCTCCTCTTGTGGATCTTGCCATTCAGATTTGGGAATGGGCGGTGCAGCATGGCATCTGGCTGGTTGCTGTACACATCCTGGGCCAGCTGAATGTTACTGTGGATGCCCTCAGCCGACGACTGATGGTTAGCTACGAGTGGGAGTTGAAAATGGAGGTCCTCTTACAAATCTTCCAGTGCTGGGGCACTCCAGAAGGGGACCCCTTTGCGACGTCTGCCAGCAGGAAACTTCCTCTGTATGCCTCCAGAAACGGACTGGGAGCGTCCTCTCTGGAGGATGCTCTCGAGATTCCCTGGCACAATATGAGGGCCTATGCTTTTTCCGCCTCTGCCTCTGATTCATCTGACAATTTGCAAACTGAGGAACACAGTAATCTGTTCTCTTCTGCTCATAGCTCTGTGGTGGCCGGCCCCGTTCTGGTTTTCAGAGCTTCAGCATCTGTCGGTGTGTGCACCAATCAGGCTTCCGTTTGTTCCTGACCTGCTTCACCAGAGATCAGCAGCTGTGGCACCCCTCCCCACAATCGTTCAGCTTGGTGGCATGGTGCCTGAGTTCAGATCTTTAGAACATCTCAAACTGTCTGCTGATAACATGCACATTATTTAGGCAGCCAGGAAGTCCTCGACGAGATCTCAAAGGAGCAAATGGCTTTGATTCTGCCACTGGTGCTTAGCTAAACAATTGGACCCCAGGGTGGCTACGATCGACACGGTGCTGTCTTTCATCTCTCACCTAGCAGAGTCTGGTATTCATGTCTTCTCAATCAGGACTTATCTTTCGGCTGTTGCCGCCTACTTATCCACAGACCAGTGCTCTTTTTCACTATCAAATCCAGTGGTTAAAAGGCACATTGTGGGTCTAATGCGTCTTTACCCTCCTGTTCGCAAACCGCATCCGACGTGGGATCTGAACGTGGTACTTACGCCTTTGAGCCATAAGCCCTTCAAACCAATGGCTACGGTAGATCTTATGCACCTTTCGTGGAAAGTGTCCTTCTTGGTCGCCGTGACTTCGGCAAGACGTGTGAGTGAGCTCCAGGCTTTATCAGTGGAGCATCCCTTCTTGATCTTCCACAAGGATAAGGTTGTCCTGAAGACGCATACTTCTTTCCTGCCAAAAGTGGTCTCGGATTTTCATCTAAAACAGTCAATCTCCTTGCCTGTCTTCTTCCCAAACCCGGCTTCGGAAGCCGAAAGGGTTTTGTATTGCCTGGACATTACAAGAGCTTTTAAATTCTATCTGGACAGAACATCTGAATTTAGGATTTCTTCTCAACTATTGGTGACCTTTGGTAATCCGCAAGGTAAACAGGCCTCCAAAGCAACTATCTCCAGATGGGTTGCTGCCTGTATTATGGAGTATTACACTGTTCAGGGCCTCCAACCTCCTAAAGGGATTCACGCACACCTGGTACAGGGCATGGCAGCTGCTGTTGCCGTTCAAAAGTATGTCCCCTGGTAGACCATCGCGAAAGTGGCGGCTACATGGGCCTCCCCATCGGCTTTTTGTAAACACTACTGTTTGGATTTGAGCTCCAGAGATGATGCTCAGTTTGGCCAGGCTGTGCTTAAAACCCTTTTTCAGGAGTGCTTGGGAATGTCCCATAAGTATGGAGGAAAGGGGACTGTGGACTAGGAGTAAGGTGGTCACTACGGTGAGTAACCTCATTAATACTGTAGTCGGAAGTTAAAGCAAATCTGTTGCCAACCCCTTACACTCAAAGGAGATGCCCCTCCTTTGCTGTAAAAGGGTTCTGGTCTATTATGAGACGGGCGGGTCAGTCTGGAGCCCATTTAGAGCCACAAGGATTTCTGTGTGAAAGCAGACTGGGAGGCTAGCAGTTGAGTGTGCCATGCAACAGCACCCAGCATTTAAAAAAAACCTCAATCCAGCCACCCCAAAAATAAGGTATGTGGAGTGAATTTTGCATGACGCCAACAGTGTGCATGTCTCGCATTATCGAGAGATGCTCATCGAGTCCTCTTTCTTTCTTTGACCTCGCAGACGCTAGACCGAACTACTAAGTAAATGCATGATTGGACTACGGCAAGCCCAGCTTCTTCCCCAATGCATGGGGCATTTTTTACATATATGTGGTAGGGCAACACTGTTTTGAAATTAGTTGGAGAACGTGCTGGAAACAGCTGGCCAGTGTCATTTGCCATTAAATGTTTGATAGACATTGATATGAGGTGGAATAACCCCTTGTAATGGAAGCCTGGGTGCTATAAACCTTGTTAAACGTGGTTGCCTTAGAAGGATGAGCAAAACCCAATATAATTTCCATTTGCCACATGCCAGTTGTGAATAAAAGGCCCAGGCCAGCCCTACTTTAGCAAAAAGATTAGTTTGAGACTGCTCCACCCGAATCCCCATCTATGTAGGATGTGTGACTGGGGTGGGGGAATTAAAACTCAAAATGCAGGGTTGGGAGACATCTAAAATGTGTCCTTCCATCCAGTGGTGGAAATTGCAAAAATGTAAAGGGGGATCCCACAAGGGCTGGGATTGGGCAGAGTTTTGATGAGGGGGCAGAGTTCCGAGGGAGCCTCGGCTCGAATGTTCATAATAATAGTTTAAAAATAGTGCAATTATTTCATGCTGCTTCTTTCCAAACTCTGCACTGTACATCAGTTCCACTTTAAATCACTTCCTTGGCAGTAGTGCACCCAAAATACTGTTAGTAATGCAGTGATGTTTGAGTACATTAAGGGATCCATAGATATACAGGACTATTATGATGGTTACTGTAATTGTGGTACTGGAGGTATGGGAGTTATCCCACTCACTGTTGTATGTGTGCTGTATCTGGTCCTGTTTTTTTTTTATTTTGGGCTATTGCTATTGGGTTTAAACTATTGCATTAGAGTACAGATGGGGAGAAATGGCATACATGGATGGGCACAAAGCTTGTAGGTTTCTGGTTATTTGCCCACCCATTGACTGCCCATGGCCATGCTAATCCCTATGGCCATTCACACCCAGTTCCAGCATACCCTTCATGCCCTAAACACCTCTCTTGGGAATTCTTTCAGCTCAAAGGTCTGCCTTCAGCTACTAGTAATAAGCACCATGCATGTCCTTCACTGAAGTCTTGTTAAAAACCAGCATTGCCATGTTTGGCTTGTGTTTAAGTATTAGGCATTTACCAGGCACTGCTATTAGATGTCCAGGTATTCGCACCATTTTGCACCTGCAACTATCAATGGACAGTTAATACCGAACAGCCTTTCCAATGCCTACAGAAAAAGCCCAAACAATTGCCAATGCTTGTTTTACTGGGCATAACATACATTTTGGGGCTTTTTATCCTTTAAAAAGGGGGTGAGTACATTTCTTTTGGGTAGAGTACGTGAACTAAACACTAGTCCTGCAGGAATTTTTACGAATTTGCTAGCCCCGATCAACATGATGGTACATTATTGACAAATAATGAGTAGCTGAATTAACTAGTTCTACAATTTGACTTTTGTGGTAGATTAATTTGATATTCTTGTGATTTAGAATAATCGCCATGCAAAGAATTGCCCCAGTCAAAATTAGTCCCCTAAAACTAAATCTGTGATTTGAGTCAGGTGGTTGTATAGTGTTTTCACCACCAACTATAAAATGCATTAAACATAAGAAATTAATGGGGTGGGGTGCTGTTGAGCAGCCGAAACAATGGCTGCCTAGCTCCTGAGCTCCGTAGATTGCCAACATCCATCCGGAATTATCGGCGCATATATTGTAATCCCCCATCCAGCACTCTTAGTTGACACCCTGCTGAGTGCCCAAGTCAGATGTGGGCGAAAATTGGTGCCTAGAACCTACACTACGACCATCGGCAGTTTGGATCGGTGTGCGGCCCTGTTGCTGACGACTGGGGCCACGCGGTCTTGCAGTGCTGGCGGCCGCTGCAGTGCTTAGCTGCCCCTGCAGGCGGACACCCGCTGCGCTGCTGCTGGGTGTGCTGCTCTTCTTCAACTGCACCTGCGGCCCCCTTGGAAACCCCCGGACTCCCATAGCCTTGTGTGGCCGCCTGCCTGCGCCCTCTGACCATAGGAGCGACGCCGGCCGGGGCCTGGAAACATCCCGCCCCCAACAAAACGTTGATGCGAGGGAGCCACGTCGGACTGCTCCCCCGCTCCTCCGGCGACCCCCGGCGTGGCTTGGCCCCTGCCCGCTGCGAGCCTGGGGGGACCTGACGGGCCGCAGCGCTTAGCGGAGAGCCTAGGAGCCTTCTGGCCTTACTGCGGTGGGTGGCGACCCCTGTAGGGGCTCCGCTGCCGAACCCGATCCGGGGATCCATCTACCCACAAGGCTGCCCGTATAGCCCCCCACGGCCAGAGGGTTGGTGCCCAAGAGGCCACAATACCTGCAGGCAGTAATACCTAGACGCCGTGAGAGCTGTTGCAGGATTGCTCCCCTTCCCCATCCACACCCCTGCATCTACCCACTGGGACCGGGATTCGAGCAGACTGGCTGCGACACTGCGCTGAGGGCCCCGGTGCCTCACAGACACATAACATGCGGCCGCTCCTGGAGGGGTACCATCTCTGAGGGCCGTGCGGAAAGTGATCACCACCGCGACTGAGCCACGGCTCCTGTGCCGTGCCGCTCCATAGCCTTCCTGCTGGACTCTACACGAGGTACTTGCACAGCCGTCCTGGGGGCTGAGAGGTGGGTGCTGGGGGGCCGCTCCTGGACCAGCACTTGCTCCCTCCCAGGTTACGCCTCTACCCCCCCCCCCCCCCCGTGGTCTCAACACTCCTCCACGCAACCCCCACCGGCAAGCTTTAGACACCTCACTGCCCACAGTAACCAAGGAGGCTGCCTCCCCACCACAACCGCCTGACCCAGGTTAATACGCGGCGGTCGGGGCCTGCAAGCAGTGACCGGGAAATCCCTGACCACTACCGGCCCTAAGCCTCAGCAGATCTGCCCATAAATCACTCCTTTGAGGACCATTTTTTACGCCTATGTCTGCAGGATATGCATAGAGACATTACCTGCCACGGAAAACTTTAGAAAGCAGACAGTGGGAACGAAGACACCCACACACCTCCTCTGATCTCCGTTGTCCACACCATTACCGCTTAAACCGTAACCCACGGCCCTGCCTACATCACCATACCGGAACATCCACCCTTCTGCTGGGAGAAAACACAATCAGCGCGCCAACCCCAGTTGTCTGCCACGGTGCACCTGGACTTACACTGGGGCATACTCTCTACCTTAGCTGCTGCTGCAGGGTACCTCTGGGCCCCCACTCGACTGGCCTCTTACCGCAGCATTCGGACACCAACACCTGCTGCTTTCATAAACCCATTACATTGGGATGTCTAACAGATCCCGGTGCGCCAGCAAAACGGGAGCCATGGATAAGTTTACTAAGGCGATGCCTAGATCAGAACAGGGCCATACCTCATCCAGTCGAGAAGAACCTTCCTCACCCTCGCCTGTCCCGGGACCTGACCTGGCGGCGATGATGGAATTAATGACCAAGAACTTTGCCTCCTTTCATAAGAAATTAGACGATATAAATGCCAACGTCGCATCACTCAAATCCCAGTTGGATCCCGCAGGCACCAGGATCACGGAGGCGGAAGCACAAATTAATGCCAATGAGGATAGCCTACACACCCTTCAAGACACTGTTGGTTCCCTTAGCCGGGATTTGAAACTCACTAAAGCCAAATGCGACGACCTGGAATCAAGATCGCGCAGGTACAACATACGCATAATCGGCGTTCCCTAAAGGGTCGCATGGAACTGGCAGTTGAAGACTTGCTAAAGGAGCTGCTTGACAACACGCTCTGTCCCCCTTCTTTACGGTGGAGCGGGCTCACCGTGCCTTATCACCACACACCGCACCCGGAGATTTCCCAAGGCCTGTCATCGCCAAAATGCTTAATTATAGAGACAGGGGCCTTATCCTCTGTCTATCACACGAGAAAGGGGAACTGCGCTTTAGCTCGCAAATAATCAGGATCTTCCACGACTTCTCAGTGGGGGTACAGCAGGAATGGCGCCAGTTCCTCGGGATCAAGAAGATGCTGCGAGAGCGGAACATCTCGTATGCAATACTGTTCCTGGCACGGCTGAAGTTCACCTTCAGGGGGAAACTTTACTACTTCACGGTTCCCGATGAAGCAGTGAAGTTCATAGAGGCACAGATACCGCTCAATAACCCTGCCGTGGATCACATGGAGATGGACAATGACTGATCCACACCTTAACTGCTCCTGATCTCACTGAGGACCTAGTAAATAGAATCCCTCAGCATTTGCTATGTCCGCTTTTCTTCTCGGGCGTGCGTGGTGCCCCGGATTGGACTCGCCATGCCACGTGGGTCATCAGTGGGATCGCCTAATGACACCCATACTAGTCACGATAAGACACTAGCTTATACCCCTATATATCTTGTTATTCTTG
The DNA here is from genome assembly GCF_040938575.1 of Ambystoma mexicanum. Classification (NCBI taxonomy): domain Eukaryota; kingdom Metazoa; phylum Chordata; class Amphibia; order Caudata; family Ambystomatidae; genus Ambystoma; species Ambystoma mexicanum. Next base: position 1,139,039,057 of record NC_090931.1, on the reverse strand, counting down.
AGCTGGACTGATCGAAAATGCTGGGCCAGATGTACACCTGCATCAGTACCGTCCACTGGCCCACATGCCCCTGCGAAGGGAAACCCACGTCCGAACAGCCCTCACAGCTGAACTCACGTACCTTTGCAGTATTTTTATTACTGCTCTTTGGTTTATTGGTTGGCAACATGGCAACAGCACACCCCACTGCAGTTGCAATCACTACGTTGGAAGTTTTGTTCAGTGTAAGCCCCTATTGTGCTCGGAGTGTGGTCGGTCCACGTTGGGATTGGCCCACTGACACCCATATCTGGGTAGTTGTTAGTGACAATGGGAAGAGGGAGGGTAAGGGAGCTGCCGGCTATGGTTGGGTGGCGAGGGTGGGGGAGGTTTTGTTTGGGGAAGTTATATGGGAATTGGCAGTGGCGGACCAATACACCACGTTATGTTAGAGCATCTCAAGAGTAACAACACAAACTGCAGACACATGCCACGACGAGCAAGTTGGGATGTACCCTAGAAATACCCACTACCATAATGTCTTGGAATGTACAGGGATTGAGTAATTACACCAAGGCCCACAAAATCATGGCCTATGCCCATAGACACGGCAGTAAGATACTGCTGTTGCAAGAAACGCACTCCAAAGGTCGCCTGGCAACGAGCATGGCACCTTCGTGGGGACGTATCAGATACTACACTTCCTATTCCACACAGGCCAGAGTCGTGCTGACACTCATCCACAAATCCATTAAATTCATACTACACAAGAGCTACATATATCCGGAAGGCAGATATGTCGTATTACACTGTACAATGGTAAACAGAGAGTACCTTCTTGTAAACACGTATGGTCCCAATGTAGACACCCCTGATTTTGTGGACACTGTGGCCTCTATACTGTTGGGTTATGTAGGAATCCAAATAATCTGGGAAGGTGACATGAAATTGATACTAGACGTCAGCCTGGAAAGGACGGGGTCCGCTCCCAGGTCCCGTTCAGGTGCGGCACGCAGATTGCATAAACACTGTGCAAACTTAACATACGAGACGCTTGGAGGACATTGCAGTCTCAACTGCGTGAATATACTGATTACTCCTCTGTCCACGATAGCGCCTCCAGAATCTATCTGTTCCTAGTGTCTAGTGAAATGATGGGCGGGCTGGAGGAAGCAAAGATTCTGACCCGCACGCTATCGGACTATGCCCCAATTACCTTATCGGTAGAACTGGGAACACCCGTTGTGACTTTTAGCACATGGCACTTCAGGTCCGCTGCCCTCAGAGACATTGTGTTCAAGGCTGACATATTGGCGGATATCGAGTCCTTTGTTGAGTGCAAAACCCCTTAGGGTACCTCTGCCGGCGTCCGGTGGGATGCCTTCAAAGCATACATTAGAGGGATGTCCATATCTAGGGAAGAGGGAGTGCTGAAAACAATAAGGGCAGACCTCAATCGCTCTGAATCCAGACTGCACAAGCTGGGACAGGACTGCTCAACAGTGGCTGACCCTGCCAAACTCGCTCTAATTAGCGAGGAACTCCAGACATTTAACACACACGCCACAGGGGAGTCCAATACTTCAGCCGCCCACAGGCTGCGCGAAGGTATGGGGAGGGTGATAGACCCGGGAAAACATTAGCAAACCTAGCAAGGGGAGAATAGGGTCAGGCCCAAATTGCCTCTGTCAAGGATGGACAAGGCGTCCCACGATGGTCGGACCAGCAAATACTGAATATCTTCACTAAATTGTACACAAACCTTCCCCCCAAACACAGTGAACGGCATATGAGGGATCTCCTCAATCGAATACCTACAACATGTATCTCTTCCTTGACCAGGGACCAGCTGAACTCTCCGATCCTATTGGACGAGATAGTTATGGCCATATCAGACCTCCCTAAAGGTAAAGCACCGTGCCCGGATGGGCTCACAGCCAAATTTTATCAGGAGCACATAACCATACTAGCTCCCAAACTACTGGAGGTCTGGGACGAGTCGCTCTGCGTGTCTTCACCCACTCCCCCCACCCCCTGCACGAAGCCACCATAACGGTGTTGCTAAAGCCGACAAACCAGGCGATGAATGCGGGTCATACAGGCCCCTTTCCCTTATGAATTTGAACACCAAGATCTTCGCCAAGGTGATAGCGAACCGTGTCTTCCCGATAATGACGTACCTGGTCCATGAAGATCAAGAATTCTTTGTACCAGGCAGATCCACTTCCCACAACATCAGGCAGCTGTTCAATGTGATTGCCCGAATAGACCAGGACTCGAATGCTATAGCGGTCACACTCAACGCTCCAAAAACTTTTGATATGGTATCATGGAAGTATATGTGGCTGGTGTTGGAGACAATGGGCATTGGCCCCAATATGATTGGATACATTAAACTACTATACACCTCTCCAGTAGCTAGGGTCCAGGTTAATTCTCTGACATCCAACCTGTTCACACTCTTCAGAGACACCCGACCAGGTTGCCCATTCTCCCCGATCATCTTTGCACTAGCAATAGAGCCAACGGGGGACTACATTAGAGCACGCCATTCCCATAGGGGAATACGATTGAAAGACACCCCCGAGATTATATCCCTTTATGCAGATGATGTATTATTATACATTAGTGACCCTGCCACCCATCTTGATCCCGTATTATGTGACATCACACGCATAGGTACCTTCTCGGGATTCACAATCAATTACTCCGTCTGAGGTCTTTCCGCTTACTAACTCTACCCAACAGCTAGCCACCGAATACCCACTCCGCTGGTCCCCTGGCAGAATCAGATATTTGGGAGTCCAGGTGTCCCTGACCAAGACAACTCTGCTGGCAGACAATTACCTGGCCGAGCCGAGTCAAAAATGGCTCGGTGGCGCTCTCCCACTCTCATTCGCCGGGAGGCTTTCCCCCATCAAGATGGTCTTGCTCCCCAAGTTGATACATTCCCATCTGGCCCAGGGGGGAAATACTTTAAGAGGCTACACCAATCATGTGCACCGTTCCTATGGCACTCTGGTGCGGTGCGCAAGAAATGGTCAGATATGGCGCTCCCATATGAAAGGATGGGGAATTTACGGCCCCTGACTTAACATTATATTGGATAGCGGCACAGGCCCAACATGCCACTCACTGGTATCCTGGCACCCCACCCCGCCCACATGTCAAACTGGAAATCCTGGCAGCAACCGGAGTTAATATAATGACCCTCATACTACATCAGCATTATTCACCCGACTCTCCCATTGACCCAGTCGGAACTACCCTGCGTGCCTGGGGCCGACTACTGAACACAACTGTGGAATCCCAACCCTATTATAACCTGTATGGGGTTTCCCTGGGCTGGAGCCTACACACGACACTGCCCTGGCTCGGCACTGGGGGACTCTAGGCTACCAGGCGCCAACAGAATTCTATCCCGATGGAAGGTTTATAGACCCACAGACATGGAAGCCAGGTCATTCCGGGTCTGTGCTGGAGACCCTGCAATATTCTAGGCTCCGTGCAGCATTCCGCGTCGCGTGGCCCACCTTCCCCAACGAGCCCCCTGACACTCCAGGGATTGCATACATTGCCGATTCGGGCGACGCCCGCGGCGTGGTCTCCTCGCTATATAAGATGGTACTGGTGGACGCCCCAGCCCAGCCTTCCAGGGCACGCAGTGAATAGGCAGAGGAATTGGGACTTGAGGTCTCTGACCAGTTATGGGAAAAGATGTGCTCACACACCCTCAATTTCCGCCATCAAGCTATGCAGTATAAACTACTGAACAGGTTATACTACACCCCTCTCAGGATCTCCAAGTTTGCTCACACTACCACACGTTCCTGTCCCTGCTGCAAGGCGGAGAACGCAGACCATCTACGTATGTTCTGGACGTGCCATAAAATGGGCGAATTCTGGGAGAGAATCCTGGGGACACTCACTGATGATATTGATACTGTGATCGATCCTGATACACTGGGAGTCCTGTTTGGGGTGTGGGAATCCGACGACATTAAACGCATGGCTCAATTTCTAAATATAAGCTGCATGGTGGCAAAGAAATGTGTACTTCAAAGCTGGAAGAATCCCGCCCTCCCGAAATTTCAGAAGTGGCTGAGCGTGCTTACATGGTCCCGGAATTGTGAAGAAGAGTACCTTACTATGCTTCCTACTCACCCTCGCCCCAAGAACATATGGTCTGCATTCAACAGTTACCTTAACAACCAAGAGGAGAGCACGTCTGAGAGCGGCTCGTCTCTGGATCCACAGTGAAGTACTTGAATGTCGTGGTGCGTCATACTTTATTACTCTCCCACTTGGTCTTAGATTGCTTTAGCAGTTGTTATATTACTTTCCATGTGTATATTCAGTGTATTGCTTGCTTCGACATGTGTTTGTTGTAAACCTCTGCCAACAAAAATAAAAGTTTGTTTTTAAAAAAAAGAAGAAATTAACGGGATCGGAAATAAGTAGATATATGTATTTACTTATTAAGGCTTATTGAGGGCCCCATTACACGTGTTGTGTTAAATCCGCTGGAATACTGCTAAACAGAATTACTGTTACTGACACTTGGTCTGGCGGAATTGCTGCCAAATTACAAGTGGGTGGTATGGCGGTGTGAGTCCGAGTCCATGGGGATTCTTGCAGAATTAGCGTTGGTAATCATTGTGCTGATTTCTTTTTATTTTGTTGTATTTTTAAATTGTTTTTTGGGGGCGGGCGTTAAGGCGGTGAAATTGCATCCAGCATTTTACTGGCGGTCTTTCCTCTGCCTCACCACCAAAGTTGCGGTGCATTAATGTCACTGCATTGCCATCGTACTTGTAATGAGGCCCTAAAGGGATTGTGTGCTCAACATTATAATGTAACAAAAGGTTTTGTAATATGCATAGCAAAAAGTCAAAAGTGTATTTAATGAGAGAGTATTTTGTAAATGACCCTTTTTCTCATCGAAAAACCCCATGTGTGTAAAAAATTCTGGGGAATAATGTTTATGCTCAAAACAGACAAATCCGTTATAGCTCATTTGCTGTAGAGAGAACTACATGGCATGCAGGTAAATATGGAATTGGAAAGCTCATTGTCTAACAAAAACAGATGCTCTCAAATATCTTGAGCAAATTTGCCATGCTTAAAAATATTCAAATTCACTTGAGACCCTGGATTGGTCCTAGATTTTAATGTTTGTTTTGCAGGTCAAATTTATATTTAATGATACTATACGTGGCAAAGCTGGCCATACAGAATCTATTAACCCCACTAATTGTAGCCAGGCATTCGTATCTGTGTTGCCCGCAGGCCAGTTTTGCAGAGACACTTTTTCCAGCGTTTGGTTTTGGCGCTGCAAGCAATTTGAATCTGTTCCCCGCTTCCACCCAACCCCTGTGTTGTGCAGTGGATATCCCTGTATTCCCCACCCATCTGCCCATACCCTCTTGCCTCTCTTGTTTGTGGAACACCCCTGCAACGCCGGATCTCATACTAAGCCTCGCTCCTTCCCCATCCCAACAGCCTCACCCCCGTCCCCCCTTCCTCCGTGGCCCCTTGCCCTTCCCAATACAAAAAAACCTACCGGCCTCATCCAATCAAGCTCCTTACCTGCTGCTCTGGCTTCCTTCCTGTTGCTTCGCCAGTGTAAGGAAGGCATTGCCTCAACAATAAGACACACAAGTGACCACAGTTCAAGGGTGTTTATTGAACTTTAACAAGGGTGCGATAAACACCTATCTAAACCTAAATCTACAGATGGGAGCAAGCTACGACCATCAAATAATAATAATGCTGTCCTAGTGGAGTCTTGTCAAAATAAAAGGGCCTATCATAAAAAAAAGATTGCCAATTCTTACCGCTAAACATACATAGTGAAGGGTAGTGTTCATGAAAAAGAAAAGTTTCACAAAATGATATATCGGGAAGTTCAGGCCTTTGGCCTCCCTAGCCCACATTTTCAACACAGGACAAGGCGGTTCACTCGAGCAAAGCAGACACTCTTGGCTTCTTCGGCACAAGGACACAGTTCCATTACCAGCATCAGGGCCTTCTGTGATGCAGTCTCTGCTTTTCCAAAGTCTCTTGGCTCAGAGGGTCTGATGTACAAGAACAAAATAAACACAAAGTTCCCCTCCTCTTTCAAGTGTTCAATTCGGGTGTCTCAACCTGGATCCCCCTCAGCCGGGCTCAGAACCCTTTTTAGATCAGTCAGTATCATGGATCCCCCTCTTCTTGGCGCAGGTCCCCTTTTTCCAATGTTTAGAGAAAACCTTCTCGGGTGACTCACGGTCCACCCCGATGCCCCCTCATCCGGGCTCAGATCCTTTTTCCGTCACAATTGGTCTCCCTCAGCCGGGATCGGACCAATTGTAGTATGCATTCAACTATCGAACACTTTCGAACGTGCACAGGATTTAGCTTGACCTGTTGCAGGACCACTTCGATCTCAAATTTTCCCTTTCAGTAGTTGCCAATTAATTGGATGCCTGACAGACCTTCGAGTGAGCACTGACGTGGCGCTGGACCACTCTGTCTATGTTATCTTATTTGGCCTCCAAAAGTTCAATCACTCGTCTGGTTTTCATTTATATTCGCGTTGTTAGTCACATATGTTTCACATGCTATTCTTTAGGTTTCTTCATACAATATTGCCGCTTGCAACCTCGGTTCTAACACAGGTTGGTTTGGCATCAGTCTCTCTGACTCACCGGCTGTACTATCTTTATTGGTGCTGCTTTGTTGTAGGGTAAGGTACGCGAAAGTAATGGTCTGAAAAGATCAAGGGCACTTCCCTCCTTGCAACCCTCTCTGGTCTTGCCGTCTTTCCCCTCACATTAAACTGCCATCTTGAAACCGCTGTTTCCTCGTGTGCTTTGCCTCACTCCGAGTGTGCTTTCATGCTCCGCCTTTTATCCGTGTGGGGAAGTGTGATGGAAGTCAGGTGTGTGTAATGATCAGAAATTGACTATCTATCCTGACCATTTTATTGGGACATGTCAGGTATAGGGCTCTGGTGTTAGTCCATTTTCACTCACGATGAGCTGTCCGTGAGAAAGTGTTTGTGTCGGGAAAGGGTGCGGAGCGTTGAGTTTTTAAGTATCCTACCTGGTAGGATGGGGAATGGGTATTACAGGGAAGGGGATTCTGCATCTCACTTTCCGGTGTCCCACTTCCACTCCCTGATGACCACTCACCCATGTGATCCTCCCTCCTGAACTGGTCCACCCCCAGGAACTGGATCCAAAAGCGATGGCCATGTCCTGGCCACTTGGATGACAGATCCCCGGGGACTAGCGGGTGAGACACCTTCAGATTTCTCACACCAGGCATGCATGAAAAGTGCTTGCAGCAATTTCCTGACAGACCGCAGTGCCAACAAAGCGGCCTGTTGGGAAATGGCCTGTGGCGAATGTGGGCACTCCCTAGTATTGCACCATGCCAATGGCTATTCAAAGCAAGCCCTAGTGGAACAGATGTCTGTATATCCAATTTACAGGCAGGCAGGAAATGGGGATTGGGTTGACAAAATGAAAGCATCTCATCTTGTTGCATGTTTAAGGTTTAAAGTGGATTTAAATCTGCTTAAAATGTAGTACTAGCTATAATGCCATACCTCGTTCTCCCATTATCCTACTACAAAAATAAACCTATGTGCCTTATTGTGACCTTATATTACATGTATGCATTTGAAGATTAGTGGCATTAAGTAAAGTTTTTAAATTAAAATATTAGAATCAAAACTTTGCAACTGGACATTTTGGAGAGATGGGGTAAACTAGACACACTACTTGCTAAGAATGAATGAAAATGTGATTTTGATAACTAGGGAAATACTGTCATGAATGGCAGTACATGATATGTGTTTTAAGTTACGGGTAGGGTTCACTAATGGGCTTCCCTCTCTCGTCCTCCCATGGCCTCTCTCCATCCTAGCCCAAGCGTTCCTATGACCCAGGATGTCAAACTAGTGACGGTGCCTAAAAGCTAAAGCCTTATCTACTGGCTCCCTCCAGGGTTCTTCTAGGGAGGCCCAATTGTACCGCGTGCCAAGTGTTCTCAACAGGAACAATGGGCCTCATTACGACCAAGGCGGTAACCATGGCACTATTAGCGCCATGGTTGCCGCCGGAAATTTACCGATTCCGCCATGGTGAATGGAGCAATTACCTCCCCATTCCATTCCGAGGTCCATTCCGAGGTTGCCAGGGACAGTAATTCCCCATTCACCATGGCCCTTCCCCATTCCCATTTTGCCCTCATAGGGCTCAATGGGAATGGGGAAGGCGGTAATAATGGTACCGCAAATTGCGGTACCGTTATTACCTCCAAAGTCCCTTTGCGGGTCCTGTCCTTTACGCCGGGTCGTAATGAGGCCCAATGTGTTTCTCTTCTCTTGTATGCACTCTCTTCTGTTTGTTTCTGTGTGCTCTTCCATTTGCTCACGCATGCTCTTCTATGCATGCTCACTCCAGTTGTCTTTCCTGCTCTCCTTCTGTCCCTCAGATGGTCACGCTCTCTTTACCCCTCTCCCAAAACCCACTCCTTCTTACCCTTCTCACTACAATCACTCTCCAGGGCTGGGAGGATGCCTCGGGGTTAACCTGTTTGTCTTGCATCCTTGTCCTGGTCTTAGAGACTGGTCTCTGGTATTAAATGCATTACAAATGTCTAATACTCGCAGTGTCAAACTCAATGGTACCACTCTCTCCCACAACTAACACCTCACCTGCGCCAACTCCTCAGCACCCTTCTCTACCGTCCTCAGTCTCTGTCCGTCTCCGCTCTTTCCGACCTCACCCATATAACTCACACTCACATTGTTGGGGGGCTGGTGGGGGGGGAATTTTCATTTCTGTGCTAATTCCCTTCAACCTTATAGACCCCCAGCTCTTTTGCTGGACTTAGGACTGTTGTGGTCCTTTTTCTCACTCCATGTGTTTTTCCCTGATTTGGATTTTGTTTTCACTGTTTTTGGAGTCTGATGAACTCCATAGGGATCTGCTTTTTGTATGGTGACACACAGCACCTTCAGAGCAGCGTCCTTGGGATTTCTCATAAGGTTTAAATACATTTTATTTGGTGACCAACTGTTCCCAAGAATAGTAAGGTGAATTTGATCTTACTTAACTTTTTCCTTTTTGTAGGTCCAGCAAACCCCATCTTATGTGGCGTGCTGGGCGGTTACTTCGTAGCCCCTTATCCTACTTTCTCATGTAACATTTTTTGTTACACTAACTTTAAATGGCTGGTGGCAGTGGTTTAAATGTTACTACCTGGGTGCATCTTTACTGCAGGCTGAACCCTCAGCTGCAGTACATCACCCATGGGTGTCCAATTTTCCAAAATGGCCCTGTCTTCTTTTTTTCACCATTTTCTGTTTTAGTCTCTTCTGAGCTTTTACTCTGGCATTGAAATGGGTTTTAGCCCTTTGTGTGTTTTGCTTTTGGCGGGCTTCAGCCCTGAAGCCCGCCCCTGGCTCCAGTGTGTCTGGAAGGACAGGATTTGAGGGAGGGTCCCGAAACGCCCCTGTCATTTGTCTTTAAGAGTGCCTGAATGAAACCAGTCCTGAATGGCCGACTGGATGTCCTAAAAGGACAGCCACCCTGTTGTGTAATTGACAGCCTAGGCTGTGCATCGGTGGAAAATCTTGCTTTAAAGGCGGGGGTTTTGGGACTAAAGGCAGGGTCGACCACTGGAAGAAACATCCAAAGAAGAAACTGCTGCAACTTCCTGGACCTTAAATTGCCCAGTGAATCCCTGCTGCAATGCTGACCTCCTTTTTTTACCTCGACAGCGAAGCTCCGGATGGCATGACTTCTCCCCTTGGGTTAGTGGGACCAACTAACCCAGAGACAAACTCCACTTTGGCACAATCCCTGACTTGCTGTGCCTCTCCGTTGCTGCAGAAGCCCAATGCCAGCGGTGGGGTGTCAATACCCGAGTGCAACGTCTGCCACAGAACGAATCCGGCTAAAAGCTCCAATAGCCTCCTAAGGACACTCCAGAAGCAGGAAATCCTGATCCAGAGTACCCTCACCAGAGTCCAGGACCGAAGGAGCAAAGAAAGTCCAACCGGAGATGATCGATCTGCATCAGTGCTGTTTGCGAAGCGCTGAAACCAAGTGCCACTCAACCGAAGAAAGCCCGTAGCTGCCGACGACCTTCCCGAGTACTGCCGCAGGAGCCCTCCAGACCCCCTCCCTCTTGCCCCCACGACTGAGGCTCAGGAACCAGGGTCTGCATAGCTGTAGCAAAGCGACATCCAGCTGGACCACTTTTCTTCTAACCAGAGGTACTGTTTGGGCTTGGGGGTTCTTTTCTTCTTGCCTTGAGTTGTACTGTCTCATTTGAGATTTGCACCTGCTTAACTTTCTGAGTTGATTTCAACTCCCCTTTGCACAGGCCTAACTGCTTGTGTCTCTTCAGTGATTTTCTGTGAACAATCTGACTTTGTGAAATACTTTATCCAAGCAGTTGATCAGAACTATAGGCTTGATACAAATGGCTTTGGCTCTACTGGCTCCCTAAAGGCACTAAATCCATTGACTTTGGTACTGCTTGTCCCTCCAATGCTTGTAGCTTGTTAAATACTGTTAAATACTGTTACTGCTGGCAAAGGCTTACCTAGACTTCATTGGAGGATTCGGCTGTCCTCACGTTTTCGTAGAAACTGTTCTAACCTTTTACTTTCCTTAACCCTTCCTTTCTGAACCTCAGTCTACAAAGTATATTGAAGTTGATTCAGGGTGTTGGAGAAATGTATTCAGCATATCCAAAGAGTATTCACCAGCTTATTGATTCTGAAAGTTATTCTAAAGTTTGCTTGAACTGTTACAAACAATTACCTTTTTAAAGAATGCTTATTTAAAGGTGATGTTAAATAAATAACTATAACTGAAACCTTCAGTGTAAGTGTTACTTGGTTGCTTGTATTGACGGATTTCATTTGTACAGCTCACATTTACCTCTCTTGAGACGGGCCTGGCTGCTCAGTCACACTACCAACTTGTGTAGTACAGACCTATACCAAAAGGCAGGTTACCTAATACCAAGCAGATGTCTTGTGTAGTCTCACACAGTGTGACTGCACCAATTCTTACCTAACACACATCCATTTGTTTCCTTTTTATACCGTTGTTAGGCAGAGTCCTGTGCAGTGCCCTTAGGAACCACTACACACAATTAAGACTACAGGTGGCAATACAAGTTTTACCTTTGGTACAAGCCTGTACTACTATGTTAAAGTGGTAGCAGTAGCGGAACAGCCAGGTTTATCTCAAGAGTATATGAGCAGTAGCAGAGATTACACAAAGGGACCACATTTACTGTGACACAAGCAAACACTGACTCAAGGTTTCAGTTAAAAAATATAAGTACATTTATTTTTTAAACCGTTTGTTCTAAACACAACACTTCTATTAATTTAAAATCACACGTAAAATACACTACAAATAACCAATTCACTGTGGTACACTCTAACTCTTACACTCTAACTATTACTGCATCAAAGAACAGTACGGAATGCACGAGCATCACTAATCCTCGCACGAGCTGCTGAACCTTCCTTCCTCGGATGTTCATACTGTGCCATAATATTAACCTGCATTTAAGTTTGTGCTGCGCCTCATATCTGAAAGCAGCCTGCCTCATAATTATCTTCCCGTGCCTGTAATAATGCCTTCAGCCCCCCCGTGATCTCGAACTATGGTGAACTATACTGCAGCATTATCTACTCGATTACTTTCCTGCTATTCTGTCCCAGCTCGCGGCTCACGCCCCCTCGCGTCACTCTGCCATACCAGATTGTAACCACCGGTGTTCACGTCTGCATGCCACAGGTATACGGTAAATCGATCCATTTGAACTTTGCATCCTAACGTACAATCACCACTTTATCATGTTAGCCTGCGCCCTCACCGGTTACCTATGCTTGTATTATCATCTTATTAGCCGACCCTGCATATATTGACTGCCCTGCCATCTTTGCGAATTGCTTTGAATAAACTTGGCTAATGTTCCATTTAACATGTGCTGACTGCTCACTGTTTGATTGCCTTTGTTGCTTCTAATAAGCTCGGCTAGTGCCTCTTTATTGATTGATTGATTGCTACATGCCCTGCCTTTTCTAGCAGCATTAGCCTATGTGTGCCTTGCCTTTTCTAGCAGCATTAGCCTATGTGTGCCCAGCCTTTGCTAGCAGCATTATCCTATGTGTGCCCTGCCTTTGCTAGCAGCATTAGCCTATGTGTGCCCTGCTTTGTGATAGCTGCATCTAGACTGTGTGCCCTGCAACTTGATATTGTGTGCCCTGCCTCTGCTAGTGGCCTTAGCCTATGTGTGCCTTGCCTTGTGATAGTTGCATCTAGACTCACTATCGCATTCAGCACACTTGTGCCCTACTTTTGATTGTTGCTCATAACTACAAAAGGCATAATAACCTTCAAATAAATAGAGAAAAAATCTTGACCCCCACAGTGTCAATAAACCTGATCTCACTCCCTCCAACCAACTCCATACCCAAACTCAAAGGAGCCCTAATAAACGCTAGATCTCTAGTCGCCCATGCAATACAAATATCTGAAGTCATCTCTACTGAAGACTATGACTTACTAGCCATAACAGAAACATGGCTGCATGAGGCATCAGGCCCAGCACTATCCCTAGCTTCCCTAGCTGTTCCTGACAACTACACTATCCTCAGAATGGATAGATGTGGAGCTCGAGGTGGCGGACTAGCCATCATCGCCAAAACTAAGCTTGGTGTGAGACTTACTCCTTCACCGACCATTGAATCTTGTGAGATAATGTCTACTAAGACTCCTACAGCTAATTCTCAAACTCTTAACCTCCACTTGATATATAGACCTCCTGGTCCCATCAAGACTTTCATAGAAGACTTATCTACCATCCTTTCAGAAAACCTCAGACACCACCCAATCAGTATTACTTGGTGACCTTAATATTGGCTTCAATGATATCAATGACCCACAAGCCATAGCAGCATCCAACATTCGGACTGAACTGGACTACACCCAAAGAGTGTTTGAGCCTACCCACGTCAAAGGGAGAACTCTAGATTGGATTGCTGACCATAACTGCAAAATCTCTACCCTTTCTATCTCACCTCAAATATGGACAGATCACCATCTGATACCATTCTCCTTGGACACTACAACCCCTAAACCGCAACAACCTTGTGCACTACCTGCACTTACCAGAAACAAAAAAAATATGACACTAGACAAACTACTCCCCAGTATCATGCCCACTTTGAACGCTCTACCTAACAACCTAAACCCTAACGACTTAGTGGAAGAATTTAATAATATTATGCACAAAACCCTTGATGATATCGCTCCACTAAAATATAGAAACAGTAAACCGCAGAGCCACCTGAATAATTGGTTCACCCCTCTCCTAAAAAAATCTTAGATTAGAAAAAGGGAATGGGAAAATACTTGGAAAGCTCACCCCACTCCGGAAAATAAACTGAAATTAACATTTCATCTCAATATAAAAAAGAAATCTCCGCTAAACAAGAGACCTACAACAGAATTACACAAGCCAACTCAAGCACAAAAGAATTGTTCTCCATACTCCGAGAACTGGAAAATACCATAACGCCTCAAGATAACTGCCTTAAAGATAAAAAATGGTGCTCCGAAATCCAGCATGCATTATCTAACAAAGTGCTAAACCTCCAAAAGAAAATAGAACTAAAACGAGAGACTTTAGCCACTGCCACATTGCCCACTACTAAGACGCAATCCAACTCTAAACCATCCACCGAATTCCACTTCTCCAGTCTCCATATTAGAGGTGGAGAAAGTAATACTTGGTCTAAAACCGTCCAATTGCAAAGGAGACCTTTGCCCAGCACAACTCATCAAAGATGCTGCACGAGATTTAGCACCGTTTATCATAAAGCTGATTAATGCCGCCTTTACCACAGGCACCATCCCGAGTAACCTAAAAGAGTCCTGGGTGCTCCCACTCCTTAAAAAGCAAACTTTAGACCCGGCTATACCCACTAATTATAGACCGATTACAACCGTACTGTTCCTCTTGAAGATTCTGGATAAGGTGCATATATCCAAATCCAGAACTTCCTGGAACAAAACCAACTACTAGGCTCCTGTCAATACGGGATTCCGTCCACTGCATGGCACAGAAACTGCAATGATTGACCTAAAAGCCCAAATAGACAAAGTACGAGATTCTGGAAAACCAGCACTTCTCCTCCTATTAGATTTATCCGCCGCATTTGACTTCGTGGATCACAAGGTCTTGTGTAACAACTTAAATACAGCAGCACACTTCTCCACTGAGGCTATAGTGTGGATCCCATCATTCCTTAGTTACCGCACCATGAGGGTCTTCTCCCCTACAGCAGCCGCAGACCCCATCCCCATCACCTGCGGCGTGCCACAGCGCTCATGCGTCTCACCAACGCTATATAACATTTTCACTAAGCCCCTGTTTGATGACCTGGACCATCTGGGTATCACGTATACTAATTACGCTAACGATACCCAGATCCTCTTCCGACTCACAGGGGACTACGAAAAGGACTTAGCACTGGTGAACAGAATCTACAGCATTGTTCAGGCATGGATGGCAACCCATGGCTTATGCCTGAACGATGATAAAACTGAGCTTCTCATCCTAGGTACCGCTTCCCTCATCAATAAACTAAGTACAAACTACTCCTTCTTCATCATCGATGAGAACTGCATACAAGTAGACAAAGAAGTAAAAATGCTAGGTATTTACCTTGACTCCACCTTATCATTCTCCAAACAGGTAAATACCCTTTCTCCAGCATGGGGTCTGGCATGGATTCACATGCTCATGAATATTCCCTGTCGTCAGGCTGGGAATCCTCGGTAAAGAAAAATCAGTATCAGTTTCGTTTCTGATCTGTCTTTCATAGTAGTAACCAATCACGGATCTCTGTGTCATACTGACCACAGCCAATGACTGCCCTCTCCCTAAGCCCCGCCTCTGGCAGCCATCCTCAGATTTGGTAGCACGTAAAGTGGCAGTATGACCAAGTGAAGAGCCGCAGAGGGGTAGGCGGGAGGGTTAGCATGTGAATCCTTGCCAGACCCATGCTTACACATGTAAACTAATCAGAGCTGGAAAACAATTCTTATCTCAGCACAGCTGTCTAACATTAGCCAGAGCCCTAATCTTCTCCAACCTAGACTACTGTAACGCATTGTACATCGGAGCCACTAAATCCACCATCAACAAAATTCAGATACAGCAAAACAATGCTCTCTGAGCAGCATTGAACATTCCCAAGAGAGAACACATCTCAGAAACAAGAAGGAAACATAAATGGCTCTCCACCCACGAGAAAATCAGACTCAAAACTGCATCCCTCACATACAAATCACTTTATAATAAAGCCCCACAATACTTAAAGGACAGATTCACTAGAACACACTCCACAAGACTAACCAACACCAATCGCCTTCAAGTACCCCGATTTAAACTCGCCACCATAGGCGGAGCCAGCTTCCCAGTCAAAGCTGCTCAATTGTGGAATGAACTACCCATCACTGTGAGACTAGAACCATCTTTTACCAAATTCAGGCAAAATATGATTAACTGGTTGACGACAACGAATGTTAAATGAATGCATGAACTTGCTCCCACCTGCCTCTACCCACGTGCCTGATACAAATGTTACCTGTCACATGTATAACACGCTTGTAACCTATGACCTTTGTAACCTTGCTCTAAGCTGTAAATCTTCTTACCTTCTGCGCCCTTATACCCCAGGTTCCGGTGTGCATAATAAATACTAAACAAACAAACTCAAGGTAAGTACCTTATGTTTTAACGGACCGGTGTTGTGAAACAAAAGACGTTACCGGGAATACACTTGCGATCACTTTTTGACAGTAATGGCAGTTCTTACTAAAGAAATGCATATCCGCAGCAAGAAATGTTACCGGGGGGAAAAAATACACTTAGCACCTGAGTTAACCAGAGAGAGTTGGGGGCAAAAATCATAGGCAATACTTTTGTCAAGGCAGACAGAATTACAGTCAATAGGCCGGAGCCAGTGTCAAGTGGAACCTGGTTCCTGTTGTCGAGGATCACACAGTCGGACAGTTCACGATTCAACATAGCCATGAGTACTTAGTTATTGTCAACAGAGGAAGCAAAAGTTATAAGAAGGAGGGAAGACAAGGGCAAGCCTTGGAGATGAAGAAAGGGGGTTCACCCTAATTCCTCAAGCAGAACACAGTACCTTATTCAAAGAAGAGGCTGGTGTCCTGGCAGTTGTTCCTGGTAGTTTCCTGCAGACCCATGGTTCCTGGAACTTCGGGACGAAGGAGGACTGGAGGGGTCTGCACCACACAGGGATGAAGCCGGCAGCAGCGACGGCGAATGAAAGGTGTGCTCCTTAAAAACAGGAGATGCTTTTCAGATAGCTATCCGGACCACTACAGCCGTGTGCAGCGATTTCGACCAACAAGAGGATCCTCTGGCTGTAGAAGGTGAGCTGGTTAGCCCCACCAGGCTCAAGGGAAGAAGACTCCGGACTGGATCTTCTCTGGTCGTCGAAAGGTAGATGGCTCAGGACTGCAGCAGGGATTCACCGGGACAGGGCAGTTGCAGCAGCCGTCTTCTTCTCCGCTTCTCTTCGGTTCCTTGTAGTTCCAGTGGCGACTCTGACTTCTAGCCCAAGAGACCTGCCTTTTATGTGAAAATCTCCCATTCACACAGCCTGGCTTTCAATCACGCAGCAGGGGGGTTGTCCAGCCCGGACAACCACCTCAGCCAATCATGGCAAAGTGTGACTTTGGTTTCCTAGGATACCCTGTGCAGGGGGTGACTACACCCCTCCCTCACATTCAGCCCACCTAGACACCCAGGCGCCTAGAGGAGGCCTTCTTAGCAGAAGCCCGCCAAAAGACAGTGAACAAAGGAGGCAAACCTGGTTTGCCGCGCAAAATAAAACACAAGAAGGGCTTTAACAAAAAGAAATGGTGAATAAACCCGACCGGAGCCAAAAGAAAAAGTATTTGGTCAAGCAGGTTTAAGTTTGAGGCTAATATAATATCCTGAAACAATACCACATTTATATAGTATAATCGCGGTAGAAAAGTTAGGGTAGATACCACTGCCACCAGCCAAGTCTAAATGTTAAAAGAGCAAAACAATGCTCTAGGAGGTAGAGATAAAATGGGATACGGAGTAACCCTTTCCATTACTCCATGTAAGATGGGGTATCCTGGATCTGTGGTTAAATGACTAAGTAAAGTTAAAGCCAACTTTATCCTTTTCTGGGGGACAGTAGTCCGCCTCGGAAATGGAGTCGGTGGGAAGTCTAAAAGACAACCCTGTGTTACTGCACTGAGGGTGCTGTGTAACACACAAAAGAAGGGGGCCTCTGAAGTGGTGTACTCCAGAGTCCACAATCACAAAACAGATGAAATACACATGGCAAAACACAAGTAAGAGTGGGAAAAATGGGTTCACTCTTACCAAGTGGAAAAACAAACTCCAGAAATCCAGTAAAGCTGCTGGGAGACTCACTAGGTAAGAGAAATTAGCCATTGAATGAGAATTCTCCCTAACAACCGTCTCCCCCTGCCCCTTTACTCAATTGGATCCATTGCTCAGCTGACACTGCTGGCTAATCTATGGCTTCTCTTTCCCCAGGGCTCGGGTTACATGGGTGAAATGCTTTAAAATCCTTTCTTAGCTCTGCCGTTTCCCCCCAAATGGCCGGTCTGCTGTCTCCATGATGTGATGTGGGTGTGGTGTCTCAGGTTCTCTTGGTTGTGGTGAGTTTTGTCCTTTTTCTGAACTTGGAAGTGCTTTCCGGTATTGCTGTGCAGATCGTGTTGTGTGCGGCCTCTGTCTGTTTGCTTTGTTTGTGCTTCGCCACCAGGATTTCTGGTACTTGAGGCCCTGCAAGGCAAAAGCGAGAGTTCTGGCCAGACATGGTACTGGGAGGCATCATTTGACAGAAGGTGGTACCCGTGTTTACAATCTGGCTTTGAGGGACTGGGGTGCCCCCAACTCCCAGACCCCGCCTCTGGGACAGAGCTGATTCTGGCTTTTGCCCTGGTAGGCCCCCTGCCCCAGGTTGGCTGTGGACCCTACCCCTTTCTGTCAACCCACCCTGACACGGTCCAATCCTGACCATGTCAGAATACACAGAACCTGTATTTATACTGGCACGATTCTGCCAAGACTGATTTATTGATGTCAGAGGCTGAGGGGAGGGATTATGAGGGGAGACAACCAGGAATTAAGACTCCTGTATCTAGCCTTCTTATATGAAATAGCCAGTAGGAAAAACGTGGGTGCAAGATCCTTTTCCCTTGCGTCTAGAGACCAATCAAATACACTGATCAATAGGAATTGGCTGTGCTCAACCTCCCCTTATGGGTGGAGTTTGCTGGGTATTTAAACCCAAGTACATAGCAAGGGAGCCAAAGCAGGGCTCTTGTTTTTATTCTAGCCCCCTTTGGCTCCTTTCCTCACACTCTTTGGCATTAAAACTCACTGCAGCCGCTGAGAAAGACCCTGAGCTGCTCTCTGGAGTAGGACGCATCTCCTCACGGCTACTCCTGATTGAGGCAGCCCCGCCTCCTTTGGGCGGGTCGCTGCCGTGGCCCAGGGAATGTATTCGCCGTTATGCACCCCATTGGTAGGAGATTCTATCAGCACTGCAGATCCTGAAGTATTCCCTTCACGGTGGTGCCTCTTGTCTATGGGGTGAGCGCTGCACAGAGTCACTGGCATGACGAATACTTAATATATGCAGTGCTTTGTGTCCACGTGATGCACTGCCATCGCCAACCGGTGCTGGCCCAACACGTCATTGGTTTCTCCCTCTGGTACGTAGGGGTGTGACCCTCCTGTTCCTCACATTACACCTGTGCGATGTTCAGTTTAGGGCCACTACATTCCTCGCTCAAACACCAGTCTTTTTACCTGTGTTGAACTGCTTGTGTGGATTTGGGGGGTCTATGTTTAGCCACCTTCCCTCCCAGGCACGCTAGGCAGATGTGACCCGGGGCTTCCAAATCTTCTGGGGACGGCCTAAAGGCTCCGCAGGCCATACTTTCTCTTGGGCCACCCACTCAAATTGCCCCCGGGGCTTCTCTAGCTGGGCTTCACTTGGCATACACTTCCCCGCTTGCCCAATCTCTGAAGGCCTGGAGGTGGGCGGGGCAGGTGGCGCTGAGCTAAAGGCCACAGTATTCCCCCCCAACCACCACCAGGATGCCATTTATCGAAGCCTCTGCTTTCTCTCTCGCTCTCCTCACTCTCCTCTCTCTCTCCTCTCTCTCTCTCCTCTCTCTCCTCTCTCTCTCTCCTCTCGCTCTCCTCGCTCTCCTCTCTCCTCTCTCTCTCCTCTCTCCTCGCTCTCCTCTCTCTCTCAATTTTTTAACTGTTATTCCGAATGTTCTTTTCAATCACAATGTTCTCTCTTGCAAGATCAGTGAAGTGCTCTGGTCAGGGAAGACCTGCCCATTGTTCTTTTCCCTAGGATTCCTGGTGGCCACAGGAAGGGGCTGGCTGGTGATATCCATGGCCAGGTAGGTAAAGCAGCATAAATCACACATGCACATTGAATCAACTATTTAAATCATCCTGATGTCTGTTTGTTATTTATTCTTCTCACTACACTTTCAGAGTATGTAATCCCTACCTAGTGTGAAGAATCCAACAGATCCCTCACTGAAACCCTGGCTAAAGTCTCCTCCCAGGTGGCCACAGAAAGGCAGACACTTCTTGATCCTGACCTTGATCCTGACCTTGAGGGTGATGTACTGCAGGAGGATCAACTGGGAGGAGACTGGGCACAGGGTGGTGAGGAGATCCCATGGAATGAGACCGTGTTTGTTCTCTGAAAGAAAGTGCATTGCTGGATGGCCAAAACAGATAATGACATATTGCTATTATAATGTCTATGACCCAGAGTTTAAGTCATGTTAAATCCGAGCAAGCCTTATTAACAGAGAATTATTACAAAGTACCTCAAGACAAACATCCTCCTTACTCCCAAAAATATAATGTAAAATGAGCCAGAGAAAACGCCTTAAAACCAATCTCTTCCTTTATAACCGCTAATTCTAACAGGTCCATCCTTTCATTATTTTAAGGGAAATAAATCCACCCTTAAAATTCACCCAAAAACTAACTTTGTTAGTATTGTTGAAGGGGACTACATGTCTGATAATCCATGAGTACTGGGACGAGGAAGAGGGCTGAAGAGGCATGCAGTTGCAGCAGTCAGGCCGTTAAGCCTAACAATCCACACCTGAAGAAACCTGGGAGGCATAAAAGGCCCCCTTGGTTGCAGGCAGTAGGAAGGAGTGGAAGGAGCTGGAACTGTGACTGGAACGGGAGCTGTAGCAGAAGGAAGAAGGCACAAGGCTGATAAACCAAGCAGAGGTGGGAGAACAAGAGGGATGCCAGAATGTGGAATCAGCAGATTTCACCTGCTTGTTCTGAGAGGGTCAGGATCCCCCAAAAGTGTAGAGGCTGTGCAGTGGAAGTTGTGCAGGAGAGCAGTCTTTCCCCATGTCAGCCTGATTGCCGTGTTTGCTGAGCAGCAGACCTGCAGGAGACCGAGGCAAGAAGCAGTAGTCAAGCAGTGGGTCTCAACGGGTGACTGGACTGGAGACACCTTTACAGAAGAAGGGTGTGAGTCCCTAGCAAGCCAGGAGCAGGAGCAGTAGCAGTTGTGGTAGAAAGAGTGGAAGTTGTGCGACCCGCAATGCAAGTGTCGGAGAAGCTGGTGAGTGAAACACAGCGTTCTAATACCTTGTGCAAGCATTGTCGGCAACAGTATCCAGTTCCTTTTTCACTCGCGTAAGAATTAAGCAAGTAGAAGTTTTTTGCTGCAACCAAATAACCCGTACAATTGGAAGGTAGCACTCGCGTATAACGTGAAATGCATTTTACTCACATGGGAAGAGATTGTGTCAAAACCCATTGTTAAGACTGATACTACTTGAAGGAGTGGTTAAGTGTCCACAATTAAAACGCTGCCAAGACCATTAGCAAGTACCTAACCTGACAATACAAGTGTTCCAATCTTGTGAAAACTACTTTATAGAATGGTCGTGTGTACCTAATTTTGATTCCCAAAGGAGGAGAGCACCCTATCCTTCACTTTCACATGGGAATACAATTGAATACCAATCTCTAAACCTTAAAAACTCTATACAGAAGTGGTTATGTTTGCCTAATTAGGATTTCTAAAGAGAGACTGAATCCTCTTCATTATCTTAACACAGCATTTGTTTCATTGACAGGAAGTTGAAGTGTATAACTGTTGAACAAGCGAACAACCACTGCTCAAGCCAAGAGTCTCCACATATTAACAGTAAAGCCCACCTTTCTCAGAGTTCAAAAACAATCTAACTGTTCTATGTAGTTAATAAGTTAATTGCCGTAAGATGTGTGTGCAAGCATTGCCTGAAGTTAAGAGTGGCACCAAGGCTTCTGGGTAATTACTTGGGCTAATAACTGGCAGAAAGGTGAAGGTAAAGCTGGGGAAGGGAAACTGGCTACTATTTTGAAGTTGATACGACTTGTAGTGCCAGAGACTGTGGAAGAAAGAGAAGTGGGTCTTCAAGGAAAACCCAGGTTGTTGTTGTGCCAAAAGGCAAAGAGGCTGCCCCTATTGAAGAGTTGTTCAGAGGAAATGTGCCTTGCCTACTTGAAGTTGTTAAAGTACTTTGAAGTGTATCTTGTTGAAGCCTGTCCAGAGGTACAAAACACTGAAGCTGTGGTAGTAGTTCCAAGTACTCAAACAGTGGTGATATATCTGGTTGTCAGTGGATGCAACATTGTAGTAATCCAAACCAAGTGAACTGCTGTGAGACAAAGGTGAATGTTCTCAAAGGAAATCAAGTAAAAGTGAAGTCGTTGAAGCGAAAGCAACCGCATTAAGAAGCAATCCTGACAAATATACTATTGTGAATTCCAAAGTTGTAGCCAAAAGAATACTAACTGTTGACCAAGGACTGTGTATTATAAATAATTGTGAGCATTGCATTTTTTTTTTTACTGTGGCAAGTCATTGTGGTTGGGAATACCATTGGTGCTATTTGGTGGAAGTTGAAAGTGGATTATTTCACCAAGGAGAAGAGAATTCCATCATTGGAACTTTGGTTAGCAATCCTTACTTTGAAACATCAATAACTGATTTGAGACATTTCTTTCTGGTTGAACAATAATGGTGACTTTGAATCCTGGGGAAGGGAAATACCCAGGACATTAGCTTATTCAGAAACTCTGCATGTTGTTCATATCATGTTGTATTGGCATATATTTTCTTTTATATATTTGTTGCTTAGTGTGAGGTGAGGGCCAGATATCCTCTGTTGGTGTGTCCCCTTAGCTTTTGTTAGTCAGGGAATTCCTCAGCAGAGTGGGTACAGTGAGGCATTTATTTTTATCTTTCCTTAAATAAAATGGCAAATGATAAATCCTCAAATAGTTGTCCACCACGCATTGCTGACCCCTCACACTAGCCGGACACTAATTTGGCCATGGCTTACACATCTTCTGCACATAGGCGTGAACAAACTAGCATTGACTTCCCAGCCCCGCTAATGATGTGGGGAATAGAAAGATGCTCAACAATGGTAAGGAAGGAAGAGAACAGTATGCAAGTTCACCACATAGGTTAAAAATAAATAATTGCTGGCTTGTTCATGATCGCATCACTGGGATAACAAGCTTGTAATTTCTTTGTAAGGAAAGCACTCTACATAAAGAAAACTATTTCATTTGCTCACCAGAGTTTTCCCTGACTGAATCACATGCTAGGGAAACTGAGACTCGCAGATAAAAACAGGGCCTGGCTTCAGAGCTCTGGAG
This sequence comes from Ambystoma mexicanum, assembly GCF_040938575.1. Lineage (NCBI taxonomy): Eukaryota > Metazoa > Chordata > Amphibia > Caudata > Ambystomatidae > Ambystoma > Ambystoma mexicanum. The sequence continues at coordinate 1,139,016,224 of NC_090931.1, read as the reverse complement.
TGGGGTGGTGGGGTGGGAGAACAACCATATATCCAGGGCCATTGTGAAGTTTACAAATGCAACCAAGGTGCTTCCAATAATCCAAAAGGCCGGTGAGCCGACACCAGCCGTTAAAATGTTCCCAACCCAGTTGGTTCCCGTCAGTCCATGGGAGAACTGACAGCAATAAAACATATAAGACTCCTGACCTGAGGCAGGCAAGCCTGTCGGCAAAAACAGGGGAGACAGAGTCGGGTGAACGTTGAGGCGAGAGGCGCGTGATGCAGAAAAGAGTGATTAACCTGGAGGAACCTTTTTTGATTAGATGAGAGGAGCAGTGGACCTGGAGAGATGGCCCTACTTATTTGAAATTTGGAGAGGGACTGTTTGGGTGAAGATGGGTACCAGTTGGGAGAGGTACAATCTGGAAAGAGTAGGAGGAGCGTAATTTTGCACAGGAGGGGGAGGTTATCAGCAAGGAGATTGTGTATCATAATTGTAGAGTGGATGGGGACCCCATTTTAGAGAGGAAGAAGGAAGAGATGGTAAGCAAGAGAAAGAAGGGAGATCTGGGGGAGGAGTGTTGTATTGGAGTTGTAGGAGAGAATTGGAGAGTGGCAGGTGTAAGGTCCACCGAAGGAGGAGGATTACCATCAGAGAAGAGAGCCTTGTTGGCAGGAGGAAAGTGGATACTATCTGAAGAGAGGTGAATGCGATTGCAGTGGGAATTGTTCTTGGGAGGAGTTCCAGGGAGTAGGAGGATCATGTTAAGAAGGAGCGCCATTATGGAAGAGAATATTGGTAGGCATGAGACACCATTGGATGGTATGGTACAGAAAGAGACTGAACAGCTACAAAGCGGGTTGGAGCCATAATATCTAGAAAAGAGTGAAAAGGAGTGACCCTGCACCTAGAAGCAGTAGTATGGAAGTTCTGGTGGACCACACAAATCTAGGGAAGAGTGGATGCATTTGGAGTACGGGACCCCTCCCACCATACTGTGGTGCAGAGGGGAGTGCCTTAGAGAAAAGCAAGAGGAGACTGGTGAGAGTAAGGCCACTTTTCTTGAGCAAACCCCACCAGGGTACAAGTGCTGACCTTGCGCCCAACCTGGCGGAAAGCCCCACTACTGCACCAGGGGAGATCCAAAAGGGAAGGTAACCAGAAAGTAGTCGGGAGAGCCCTGGAAATACCTGTGGGCCAGGAACTGAGTGTCGGTAGCCCCAGAAGTCTGCCGCCCAAAGTGTGGGCCGCAGTACAAGGTACCCTCTCTCCTTCCGAATCCTGAAAGGGGAAAACTCCCTTGAGGAGGAGAGACTTCAGTGCATATTTTCCAGCATGGGGTCTGGCATGGATTCACATACTAGTGAATAATCCCCATCATGCTGGGAGTCCTCGGTGAAAAAGAAAAACACTTTCACTTACAAACTTTATTTCTCCTATAAACTAATCACTGTTCTCTGGGTTGTGGGATGTCTTGACCCGCTTTTGCTCTACCATGCGGCATCACTGTGTTCTAATGGTGCCAGAAACATCAAAATGGCCGCAAAACCCTTGTGCGTGCCAAATCTCTGAAAACCACGCTTTGCAACACAAAAAGATGGCTGCCAAATCTACCATGCAGGTTGTCAGTGGTGGAACAGAGATCGCACTCCTTGTCAAGACCGCAGGGGGGGGGTCTGCACTCTATTTGGTAGAGGGAAGGCACAGAGACCCCTGAAAAAGATTCTTAATTATGGTAACGTAGTCGAGCAATCAAGGCCTAGCTTCTCGGGAGGTGATTCGAGCTGGTTATTAAGTACAGTGTAGTTCCTGAGCACCCACGAAGGAATGTCCACACACTATCAGTTAAAACACAGTCTTTATATAATTAATATTTAAGGTCATATACACATTCACGATAACTCACTTTGTACTCCGAAAATCAACAATGGTAAATATGTACAATTCTAAAGTGGTACCACTAACGTTACTCAATCTTATTGAAGTGCATACGGTCAGGATGAGACACAGATCAAAATAAAGAGGAAAACCAGCAGTAGAGAGAGGTAGGAAAGCAGGATGGTTGAGCAATAGGCAGAATACTGGTAACTACCGTTAAACACAGTTCTGTGTGGAGATCCCCCCACATGGGCAACCTGTAGAAGAAAGATACAAGCCCATTCCATATATTGTTCACCCTTAGACTTCCCAATAGTTCGGCAACCCCAAAGTACCTTGGTGTTGCAGCGTTGCGGGTCGGGGAAATCGACAACCCCTCTTGAGTGTCCTCCCTTTCAGGCAGGAGTCACGGGTCGTCGAACGTCCGACGGAGAACATGTCGAGCTACGACGGTGAAGTGGCTGTGTCGTTCCTAGCGGTGCACGTTGACGGGGAAGCGTAAACGTCCTGCAAGGAAGAGGCGTGTGGGGCACCTCGGTGTCGATATTCTGGACCGCAAAGAGTTGAAGAACTGTGGCACAGCAAGGGCGTCGAGTTGTCGGCGTCTCTTTGGGTGGCGGGAAACCCACCGGTGGATGCTCCTCGGCGCATCGACGGTCAGGCCTTCTCCAGCGGGATACAGTGGCAACGATGCAGATGAGAATGTCCTTGGATCAATGAAGTTCTTAGGCAATGGGAGCACAGCGGCTCCAGTCGGCGACGGCGGTCGGCGACAGTGGTGGACAACAGTCCGGGCGCTTCTCCTTGGAGTGCCGCAGCAGTCCCCGTATCGGGTGGGCAGCCTGTCGAAGGTCTGTCTACCAGGGAGCTTAGGCAAAGATCAGCTGTGCACGATGGTCCCTCGTAGCTCAGGAAGAGGGCACCTTACCAGGTCCTCTCCGGGTCAGTTCTTGAAGCACAGCAGCTTTCGGATGGCGAAGGAGAGCAACAGCAATTGTTCTCGTCCAGCAGGGCTCAAGGTTAAGCTTCACTCCAGTTACTCGTCGTAGTGGACTTCAGCTTCTGAACCCTATTCCTAGCAGTGAGAGGTCCCCAGATATACTGTTGATCTCCCATTCATTCCGCTGGGTCGCACTCGAGCATCCAATCACGACTACGGGCATTCATGCAGGCAGGCAACCAATCAAGCACACTGTCATGATCTCTGCTTCCAAAAGGTCAGGGTTTTCCCAACTCCCTTGGAAGCAGATCCATAACCCAGGTTCCGGGTGCCAACCAGTCCCAATTGGGACCTTTTGGACCCAGTCCTGGCGCCAGTGGCACCAGGCTCATAAATATGCCCAGTCCCAGCGCTGGAAGCGCCGGGCTCATAATGCTTGGGTGGACTTACCTGCAGCAGACCATGCTGCTTACTTGCCTGCCAGTTGAGCCTCTGATCCTCTTCTGTTTGGAACTACTTTTCCTGTTGGGTGGGGCTGGAGCCACTCCCTAGATTCAGAACACTGGAACTCTTCTGGAAGGCAGGAACTCTTTTTTTACCAGGAACTCTTTTCTTACTTAGGCGTGGCTGTGGAAGGAGACACCTAAGCACTACAGGAGGCTATTTAAACCACACCCGGTGGATGAATCTTGCTTTGCGTTATTCTGCACCCTCTGCAGCAGAACGCTCATCGTGTCTTCTGCATCCGGTCCTGGGCCTAAGGAAAAAGGCTTACCATCCTGAATCCAGTCTTCAGCAACACCTATAAAGACAAGAAAGAACAGGTTAGCATTCCGGCATCTGAAAGGCAAAGGCTTACCTACTCTTTGTGCGCTCCGGAGGTCTTCACACTGCATTCCGGCATCTGAAAGACAAAAGCTTACCAACTCTTCGCACGCTCCGGAGGCCATCGGCGCTGCATCTCGCATCTGAAAGACAAAACAAGGTGCGTTTAAAGACATTGGGGAACTTTAATACTCACGTGCCATTACTCCTTTCCACATCTAACCCAGTGGGTATCCCGGCACCCTGCAGCCGCTCCGAACTTGTACCTGCAAAATAAAAAGACAGTTGGAGCGCTTTGTGAAGCTGGCAACAAGCGCTTACTTACGTGCTTCCAGGCGCTTCTATTCATCACACGGGCTCCATCTTCAACTCACTTCAGCCCGTCATCCGCCATCGCCGGAACCCTGCAAAACAAGAGACATCATTATTAAAGACTTTAAAGACATTTGAGTTACTCGAAACTTACCGTTCGTGCAATAAACGACGGACAGCAGTCCTCTGAAGTCAAGAGGCCTGCGCTACCTATCCAGTGAAGAAACTGGCTACAGCACCCTGCCCCGAGGCAGATGGAGAGCTCGGCATTCACTTACCTAAGGTGAGAGCGTTAACCTGTGGGGGTCTACAGGAGAGGAGAAGAGGAAAGAGATAGGGACACCCCAATAACCCCAGTTCATTAACCCCGTATTTTCTATCTACAGACATCTTACTCTGCACGTCAGGCATACAGGGCACAGAGGTCCAGCCCAAAGAGCCAATCGGGTGCTGCACATCACCTTTGAAGATACGGTAGTCGCCCAGTCAAGACCGGTGCCTCTGCGAGAATCAGGTGAGCGTTACACACACGAGGTATTCAGGCCATTCACTTCTATCCAGACACTCACAACAAGTTATGTGTATTGGGACAAGTACCGAGCCATTCAACACTCCAAGCTGCATTTATACCGGTTTCGGGCAGGGCTGTTTCAACCATTGTGTCAAACACCAGATACTAGACAGTCACAACATAGAATGTATATTAGTCACACACGCCATTCTCCCAGGTCCCACCCACAGGCGTACCCACAACATAGTCGTTGAGAAGGCTCCAGCCAGTCTGGTCGCACTTCCCCACACTACCATATACAGAACTTCCACCCAACAGCCGGTCAGGGGGACGGGACAGAGGCAGGGCTTCCCGGGACTTCGGGAAGATCAAGGTAACAGGTGATGGAAGGCAAGAGGCCATGGGGGCCATTTTGTCTCCATCCGGAATCTACCGATTCCAATGACAGGGCCTGGGATCCCAAAATGGAGGACGCTCAGGGCACCAGTAATTTCAGCACGGAGCTGCCACCAGCCCGTATCCTGCTCTGTGGGTCACACACATGTGCCCAAAAACACACTAGGGGCACAGGGTTGTACCCCTACCCATGGGTGCCATAAGGGTATCCCATGGGTCTGTTCACCAAACCAAAAGAGAGGGAGCTGCACCGCCAGGAGTCCCACATGAACTCCTGCGCGGAAAACACGACAGAACACACGATAAAAAGTAGTAAAGGACAAGGATACGGAGGCCCTGTTCCTCCGATGCATTTCCAGCATCACACTCCTGAAACATGTCACTGGGCTGCACAACAAGTGAAAAAGGAGCACAGAGGGAAAAGCAGTGCTTTGCTGAAAGAAATCCAAAATCTTGCTTTAAATCTTTTTCTTTGTTGCTGAAACTGCAGAATGTCGGTACAAAACAACCTCAAACATCCAATATTCTTGCTGGGTGTTATACTTCACTTAGTTCAAGAAATCATTGTGAACTTACAATATCCCGAAAAGCTGAATTTGTCAAAAACATCCACAGCAAAAGTTGCCTGCCTGTAGAATCTGTCAAAATCTGGGCGCAGTACCCTCAGCCGCCTTAATGACAGCCGTCAGAAGCCTGCATGAGAAACTGTAACGCTCACCTTGCATCCACAAGGGCGCCTTTCGACTGGTCTGGAACGCTTCTGGGTACACTCCACCTTCCCCGGGGTTCGTTCTGCCAGGAATCAGTTCTTGATTTTCATAATGTTGTGCTTTCCGTCCTGCTGTACTGGGCAGGGGTGCGTCGTTGTTGGCTTGGTTGCCAAGTTACTTCACTGGCAATTGCCCGGAGTCCAGACCGGCTGCGACTCCACTCTTCAGGTAAGTCTTTTTAGAAGTTTTAGAATAATGTCTGTATGGGTGAATGCTCCAATAACCTTCTCTTGTCTTGCAGGGGCTGATGGAGCGAGCCGAGGCTGACGGCTGAGTTCAAAAAGGTAAGGATGCGCTCGATGCGTCGCAGAAAGCGTCCTTGCAAGTGGTCTGACCTGTGCTGCTGTTCTTTACAGGTCGCTGAGGATTCCTGGAAGCGGCAATAAATGGGGACCAAACGCTGAGGATGATGTTCGGAATGGCAGAGGCCTTCCAGGAGAGCTGAGTAAGTAGCTTCTGATTCTTCTCTCTATTTTCCTAGGAGGGTAGCAGGAGGACGGTGGAGAGCCCCCGAAGGCTCCGACTGGATGGAAGAGCTGGAGCTAAACAGGTAAGGATGGTGGTGTTCTTGAAGACTCTCGCCCATGTAGGCCCGAATGCAGAGCAGGACCCGGTGAACGTCACGCTGCAAGAGCAGAATAACGCAAAGCACGTGCCTCGGGTCAGGTGTGGTTTAAATACCCAGCAGGTATCCCAGGTGCCTTTGGGGCGGCCCCGCCCTGATGCTAGACCGCGTGTTGCAGTTCCCCGATGATCCTTGTGGGGGCAGCCATGTTCACCCATTGTCCATTGGAATTCATGCTTGCCAAGTGAGCCTGGTGCCAACGGCGCCAGGATTGCGTCCAAGGCACCTGCAACGGGCCGAAGTGGGCCTTTCTGGCCCTGTTTAAGTACTGTGGCGGGGGGCCTGGTGCCCGAGTCCCATGTTTTGGGGTTAAGGTCGTGACAGCATCCCCCCGTCCCCCAGGCCCTTCTCACTGTGGCCCTCCTGTATGGTCCTGGCTTGCCAGGGTGTTCCTGATGAAAGGGTTGAAGCAGGCTTGGAGCATGGATGTACTCACTGGGTTCCCATGTTCTGTCCTGTGGACCGTACCCCTTCCAGTCCACCAAATAGTAAAGTTTCGTCCTCACATATTTAGAGTCCAAGATGACCTTTACTTCGTACTCGGGTTCTCCATGAATAATTACGGGCCCTGGTGGAGTAGTTAACCAAGTTCCCGGCTTCACCAGCTTTAGAAGAGATACGTGAAACACCGGGTGTATCCTCATGTGGGCTGGTAATGTCAACCTTACTGCAGCTGAGTTAATGATGGATTCCACAGGGTACAGTCCGTTTACCTTTTATAGGTATGTGTTTCGGGCTAGCCACACCAGATCCCCTACTTTGTAGTCTGGGGCTTTGGTGCGATGCTGGTCTGCATATTTTTTCTGGCGCATCTTGGCTAGTTGCAGATGTTCTTGAGCTCTTGTGAAAGCATGTGTGATGGTTGTGTGGCGGGTTGTGACGGCTGGCATTTCTAGAGTCATAGGGATGTCCAGCTCGAACATGCGCGAATGTCTTCCATAAACCGTAAAGAACAGTGTTTGTCCAGAGCTGCTGTGCAATGAGTTATTGTAGGCGTACTCGGCGATCCATAAGAGATCCTTTCAATCCCCTTCCGCCTGGTGGAGCATGCAGCGTAAGTACTGCTCGAGGGTCTGATTCGTTCTCTCCATTTGACCGTCAGTTTGGGGATGGTGGCTAGTGGACAGTCGGATGTGTATTTGGGCTGGAGAGCAGCACCTTCTCCGGAGGATGGACACAAACTGAGTCCCTCGATCTGATATTGGGGCCGAAGAGAATCCGTGCAGGCGCACTATCTGCTCGAGGAAGATCCGATCGAGGCCGGAGGCATTAGGCAGACCCTTAAATGGGAAGAAGTGAGCCATTTTGGAGAATAAGTCCACGACTACTAGGATGGGGTCGTATCCTTGACAAGAAGGAAGATCCGTAATAAAGTCTAGGGATAGCGTGTGCCATGGGGCTGGTGGAATGTCTAAAGGTTGAAGGTGCCCCACAGGTCTTTGTTTGGAGGACTTGTTCTGGGCACAGATGCCACAAGAAGCAATAAATTTGATTTAGATATTTGCATCACGTTGGCCACCAGTAACTCCTCTTCACTTTCGCCAAAGTCTATGGAATTCCCAGGTGTCATTCTATGAGAGAGTCGTGATACTCTGAAATGACTTGTCCTTGCAGTTCCTTCGTGGCACGAACAGCCGATTCCTGTAGTAAGGCAACTGGTCCTTAACGCAATAGTGTTCACCTCTGGAACCCCATTCGTGTAATTGCTCTTGAGTTAGTACTTTCCAGACTTCATATAGGAGCTCGTCCTGGGTGACGGTGGTGGTGATACCTAGGATTCTGTCACCTGGGATAATGGCCACGGGATATGGAGGTACACGTGCTATTTCTTCGGTGCCCATGCGAGAGAGGGCATCCGCTTTGCAATTTTTAGCTCCGGGTCGATATGTGATTACATAATCGTACTCCGCAAAAAAAAGGGGCCACCGTAGCTGCCGAGACGATTGAACTTTCGCATCCTTCAAATATTGGAGGTTTCGGTGATCCGTTATCACGGTGATGGTATGTTTGGCTCCCAATAGGTAGTGTCGCCAAGCCTTGAATACTGCCTTAATGGCCAGCAGCTCCTTATCTGTGATGGCATAGTTGAGCTCTGGCGGCAAGAACTTCTGTGACCAAAAGGCCACTCTATGTAGTTGACCTGTGTGCGAGTCCTTCTGTGATAAGACTGCGCCCATTGGCATACTAGACGCATCTGTTTCCACAATATAGGGAAGGTCTGGACGTGGGTGCCGCAAGATCGGGGCAGTGGTAAACTTCACCTTTAGTTCCTGGAAGGCCTTCTCCGCCTCTTATGTCCAGCGGAAGGTCTTGTTGCACTTCCGAAATAATGAAGTAATCGGATGTACAATTTGAGAGAACCTGGGAATAAAGCGGCGGTAAAAGTTCGCAAAACCCAGCATACTCTGAACACCCTTGATTGAACTTGGCGTTGGCCAGTTGAGGACAGCGTCGACCTTGTGAGCATCCATACGTATCCGTTTCGGTGAAAGAACGAAACCTAGAAACTCCACTTCCGTAATGTGGAACAAGCATTTCTCCAGCTTGGCGTAGAGGTCGTGCTGGCGAAGCTTGGTCAGGACTGCCCGTACATGCCCTATGTGTTCTTGCTCAGATGTTGAATACACTAGGATGTCATAGATGTACACTAGGGCACAGACATCAATGAGTTCTCGAAGCACCTTGTTCATGAAGTTTTGGAACGCGGCTGGGGCATTACACAGACCGAACGGCATTACTTGATATTCGTATAGGCTGTATTTGGTGCGGAATGCCGGATTCCACTCGTCCCCTTCTTTAATGCGCACTAGATGGTAGGCCCCTCTAAGATTCAATTTGGGATAAATCTGGGCTTCTTTAACCTGTTGTAGTAATTCCGGGATCAGCGGCAAAGGATAACGGTTTTTAACAGTGATTTGGTTCAGAGAACGGCAGTCAATGCACGTTCTTAAGTCTCCTTCTTTTTTCGGTACGAAGAATAACGGAGCTGTGGCCGACGACTTGGATGGGCGAATGAAACAGTTAGCTAGGTATTGCTTCAGATATGTCTTCAGGTGTTGGTTTTCTGGTTCTGTGAGCGCATAGATACGCCCACACGGAATCTGGGCTCCAGGCAGCAGATCGATCTGGCAATTGTAGGGTCTGTGGGGTGGCAAGGTATTTGCTTGCTCTTTTTGAAAAACATCTTGAAAGTCTTGATAGTGCATTGGCAGCGTAGTGACCCCTCCCAGGACGCTCACTATGCCCTCACGCTCAGGAGAACTAGCATGCTTCCCTTTCCGCAAGTGTGCGTGCAGCCATGAGCGAAAACCAATTCACGAGCACGCCAGTTGATTTGTGGGTTATGTTCGACTAACTATGGCATGCCCAGGATTAGCCGAAACTGCAGTGCCTTGATCAGGTCGAAGGTGATGATCTGGCGATGTCCATCCTCACACAAGAGGGTGAGTTCTGTGATGCATTTGGACACAGGACCTGAGGCGATCTTGGTGCCGTCAACAGTAGTGACTGTCTCGGTGGTTGGCTTAGAGCAGAGAGTTCGCCCCATCTTTGCTGCGACGTCCTGATATATATATAGTTCCCCACTGCTCCACTACCGATGTAAGCCTTCCGTTGAATGCATGACCGATGGCTGCTGGTGGGTGATTAAGATCACAGGTAGCGCAAAATGGGAGGTCTGTAGTTGAATCTCCTCACTCGACAATTGGACCCCTACAATTGCCGAGCTTGGCAGTTTTCCGGCTCCTCAACGGGGGTTCTCTGTCTGTAGCCCCAACCCTCCTTCTGGGCGGCTTGACGGGACACTCTTTGAGGAAGTGGCCGGCCTTTCCACAATACAAGCACAACTGCAGCTCTCTCCTTTTCTCCTGTTCGGCTTGGTTAGAGGAGGTCTGACTCCTCCTATTTGCATGGGTTCAATGGCACCTTCGGACCCTCGAGGAGCTTGGTCTTTGGGTCGCACAAATACAGGGCGGGCATCCAGTTTACCACGATCGCTTTTTCGATCTTGCAGTCGCTGATCAAGTTGTACCACTAGGCTAATGAACTCTGCACAATTCCGAGGTGGGTCCACCACTTGAGCCAAAATGTCCTTCAGCTCCCCTCGCAGACCCCGGTAGAACAGGGTGGTCCGTTTGTCCTCTGGCCAATCCTCCTCTACCACCAATCCATTGAAAGTGGCGATATACGTCTGCAAGTCTTGGTTCCCTTGACAAAGGGACACACGTTTATTATCTTGAGCCTGTCCATGGTGGCGCCGGGCGAAGAGCTTTTCCAGCTCCTGAAGAAACCTTCCAAAGTCCTGTAACAGGGGGTCATCCTGACTGATGAGTGGCACCGACCAATCTGCTGCACTCCCACTCAGGTAGGATAGGACGAAGGCCACACGCGCCTGGTCGGTGGGAAATGCCCCAGGTCTACACAGAAAATGGAGGCGACACTGGTTCATGAAAGTCGCATATCGTCAGGGATCTCCTGAGAATCGCTCCGGGGGGGGGGGGGGCGGGGCAATGGTACTGTTACCGGTAGGTTGATCTGGACTGGATTGCTCGCTGGAGTTGCCATTGAAGGAGCGATCCCTGGCAACGGGGCTTGTCCGGCTTGTGATTGAAGAAGTTGTCTGCTAAGGTTGTATGTTCTTTCCTTGGTCACAATTAGTTCTCTCCGCAAGGCGCTAGTTTCCTGCCACAATGAGTGAACCTCTGCGCGCAATTGCCCCAACAGTTTGGCCAACTGATCAGTTTCTGAGGTTTCCATAGCGGGCGTCCGGGTGGATTATTAAGTACGGCTTTGCGTTCTGTTAACGCTCACCTTGCATCCACAGAGGCGCCTCTCGACTGGTCTGGAACGCTTCTGGGTACACTGAACCTTCCCCGGGGTTCGTTCTGCCAGGAATCAGTTCTTGATTTTCGGAATGTTGCGCTCTCCGTCCTGCCGTACTGGGCAGGGGTGCGTTGTTGATGGCTTGGTCGCCCCGTTACTTCACTGGCGATTGCCCGGAGTCCAGACCAGCTGCAACTCCACTCTTCAGGTAAGTCTTTTTAGAGGTTTTAGAATAATGTCTGTATGGGTAAATGCTCCAATAACCTTCTTCTCTTGTCTTGCAGGGGCTGATGGAGCGAGCCGAGGCTGATGGCTGAGTTTGAAAAGGTAAGGATGCGCTAGATGCGTCGCAGAAAGCATCCATGCAAGTAGTCTGACCTGTGCTGCTGTTATTTACAGGTGGCAGAGGATTCCTGGAAGCGGCAATAAATGGGGACCAAACGCCGAGGATGATGTTCGGAATGGCGGAGGCCTTCCAGGAGAACTGAGTAAGTAGCTTCTGATTCTTCTCTCTATTTTCCTAGGAGGGTAGCAGGAGGACGATGGAGAGCCCCCGAAGGCTCCGACTGGATGGAAGAGCTGGAGCTGAACAGGTAAGGATGGCAGTGTTCTTGAAGTCTCTTGCCCGTGTAGGCCAGGATGCAGAGCAGGACCTGGTGAACGTCACGCTGCAAGAGCAGAATAACGCGAAGCACGTGCCTCGGGTCGGGTGTGGTTTAAATACCCGCCAGGTATCCCAGGTGCCTTTGGGACGGCCCCGCCCTGATGCTAGACCGCGTGTTGCAGTTCCCCGATGATCCTTGTCAGGGGCAGCCATGTTCACCCATTGTCCATTGGAATTCATGCTTGCCAAGTGAGCCTGGTGCCGAAGGCACCAGGATTGCGTCCAAGGCACCTGCAACAGGCCGAAGTGGGCCTTTCTGGCCCTGTTTAAGTACTGTGGCGGGGGCCATGGTGCCAGAGTCCCATGTTTTGGGGTTAAGGTTGTGACAGAAACTTTATACTTGACTTGTACAAACTGAAATCAACCGTTTGAAAACTAAATGGCCTGTTACTAAGAGTAACCTATGTGTAGCTGTTCAGTCCTATGGTTTCGAATCTGGAATAAATGTTCTAGCTGTTTGTTTTGAAATTACAAGTTGTTTTAAACTAAGGAAAAATGTAACAGAATTAACTTTTGAATTTAAGCCTGGCTAAAAGCAACCAAACCAGTATAACGGCTTCCCCCACAGAGGCCAGGCCTCTCCCTTCTACTCTTTTCACCAGAAAATCACACCTAAGTGATGATTATAGGGTGGAGGAAGAATTTGGGTCTGCTGGGGGAAGGAGACAATGGACATCCTCCAGTCAAAGGAACTGCCAAGTGTGAAGGGTCGTAAAATGGCCTCTGCCCAGCAGGAACTGGGAGGAGACTGCTTCTGAAACTGCAGAGAGACAGGAGGCAGAGACAAACAACCATTTGTTGCTTAACAAGGATCAAAGACACATTTTAAAAGGATTGATAACTTACTGTGTAAAATTGTCAAAAACACAAAAATAACAGCATTGTTAATGTTGGCTGCACATTTTAAAAGGCGCCAGAACTGACATTTTCTAGGAAGAAACGGCAGAAAATGTGATATTACACAAAATGTATTTTTGATAGAAGCATGAAACTTCATACACTTATGCCCATATTTAATGCGCACATATGTAGAAATTTGCTCCTAAATCTGACATTGTGTTACAGATGAAAAGGGCAAAATTCTGTAAAAAGCAAATCTTACAGCGACGGGGTTTGGAGGAGTATCTGCTACACAAAATATGTAATCTGTATATATGATGGTTATAGAGGTTGCACATGTGGAAATATGTATTGTACCAAACGTAGATTTTGTGTTCAAGAGGCTAGGGGTGGACTCTAGGCCTCGTAAACCCACATCATAAAGGTGAAACTCTGTTCTCCTCCTATCAAGGAAGAGAGGAGACCTTGACCAGTCCCTGGCAAAGGGGCGCACTTAGGATAAACCAGCACACACACCCCTTTATCATAAGCATAAATAGAGACAGCTCAGCACTCAAAAAGACACACAGATTCACCCTCTGACCGATTGCTGGCGGAGCACCCTGCAGCAGAACCATCCATCTTCCTTGCTCCAGACTCCAGAAACTTGACAAAGCAGAAAGGCCTTTTCCATTAGCTGAACCATTTTCAGCTAGGCCTTAAATTTCCAGAACCAGAACCAACCCCAGAAAAACTAAGGGGAACATCAAACAAACCGCCGGGCTGTGCTGTACTACTTACCTGCTAAAGAACCAAAAGATCCAATCCAGTTGTGCCGAGCTGTGACCAGAACCATTGCAGAACCGATCCAGTCCTGTGCTGTGAACAGACCCAGTCCAATCCGGTGTGCCCAGCAGTCTGTCCTGACCAGAATCCCTGACCAGAATCCTGACGGTTCATTTCAAAACATATATAGTGAGTATCTATAGAATAGAAATGTTTCACTAGCCTAGGTACCTGGCTTATTCCAATCCCTATCTGAAATCCACCTATCTTGTCTTCAGAACCTGCATTGTTAGAAATCTTTTTGAATTGTCTGAACTCTCTATCCTATCCCTTCTATTCTTCCTCCTGTGTTAGTATTGTTAAAACTATCTTTGCACTGATATTTTTCATCTGAAGAAGGCGAGCTCCTCGGCAGGCAGTCACCCTGATCAAGTGGCTGTGCTTCTGTGTGGTATTTGTTTCTTCATAGTCATCCTCTAGTGTAAGAAATCCTTTTTGTCATTTCAAAGTGCATTCCGTCTTCCCATTCTTGCGCCTATCTCGAAAAAACAACCTCCACTAAAACGTCCATAGCTTCTTCCGTTTTTATGCTAGAAACAAAATTTCAACTTCTGCTTGTAACATCCATAGCTTTTATTCGCATCTAAAACCGCTTTCCAAATCCATATAGTTCTCCCGTAATCGCGATTATCGCGCACAGAAAAGTTTGCCGCAAGTTTTCGTTTAGGGAATTTCTGACATGTGTAAAACAGCTTTTGATTGCTTCCGACCCTCATTTTAAGATTTCACATTGCTTCTTATGATCAAATCATTGCTAGTGTTCGTGTGTAACTATTCAAAGCGGCTCCCATAAGAATTTAAACAATTTTCAGCAAGTTAGCCCATATTTAGTGTTTTTACCCGGTCCATTCTCAAGATAACTTTAAAAACCATTTTGACTGCTTGCCAATCAATTCTGTTTTTCTCTTGTGTTGCTGGTGGGAAATTGGGATTGATATGTTTAAATTCTGCCATTCCTGAATACCTGCTCTCTCTCTCTCCTCCTATCTCTTTACATTGCCTGTTGGGGCGGTGAGGGGTGTGCAGGGGGAAATAGTAACCACACTGCTATCTGTTCTGAACACACACAAAAGTATTATTTCTGTGCTGAATGGTTTTGCTCACTATTACTCTTGTGAGTTACATCACTCCATTGGTGATTATTGTGCACCTATTAAACATAGTGTGATTAATTTGTAACTACCTAAATATTTTAACTTTGCAACCCAGCCTAATTCCTGGTTCACTGTGACCGGGGGGGTTCCAAGAGAGGGGCGTGATATAAGTGGTACATCGTTCAGAATAAAATAACCTTTAGACACAAATAAATAAGGATTTCAGTTGTGCATTACACGCTAGGCGTTGACTTAGGTGAAGTGCCGGATTGAAATCACTTACAGGGTCATACTGCCCCCATCCAGTGATGCCCCTCTCCTTAAGCCCCACCTCTGGCAGCCATCTTCAGCAGATTTTTACAGCGCGCTTCAGTGTTGGAAGTCCTTGCGTTTGCTCTGCGAGCTACTTTTGCGTTTTTTTTCATGTAAAAAGGTTCTATTTTTGTTCCAAAAGAGCCTGTGTGCTCTTCTCTCCATCTGCCGACAGCGGGTATCCATTGTCTTTGAAGTTCAGCGCCCCTCAAGGGCGAAATCGTCGAAGTTTCCAGAAGGCCATCAGGCCTACTTCGCACCATACGACCTGGACGAAAGCGAAGAAAGAAGGAAGGTTCCTCTTCAAGTTCTGCACCAAGTGCGTGCTTCAGAATGTGTTTGTGGAGGACAAGCGCCTACAAAGACTCTACTGCCTGCATCCGGACCACAAGGAAGGAGATTGCGAGATATGCTGTGTATTCTCCAACAAGACAAAGGACAGGCACGGTAGACTGGCTGGATGGGCGAATGCCAAGGCATCTGCCCCGTGCTCTGAGCAGGGGCATGCCTCACCCAAGGCCGGTCGGTCTGAGGAGCGATTTTCTAAGTCCTGTGAGGGCGCCTCATCCGTGGGGGCCCAAGATGAGGCCAAGCACCGCAAGTCCGGGTCCATCAGGGTCGCTGCGGAAGTTGGTTCCACGGAAGACAGGGCGCAATCGACATCACCTTTCGTCTCCATTGCCAGCTGGCAATCGTGCTCCTCCTCGAAGGAAAAAGTCGTCCAACCCGGCTAAGCTGCGGGAGAAGCCTGAGAAGCCACGGACGGAGGAGGAGGCCGAGATGCCAAAGAAAGCCCATGCAGCACAGGATGAGTATTTTTCAACGATAGAGCTGGTGGCTGATGCTCTCTTGAAAGTTAAAGGGGCTGAACCTGAGAAGGTAGCCTCCACAGCGGTGAAGGTATCCTTCCCTCCGAGGCGCAAGGCCACCGTGTTGATTTTGACAGTCTGCCGGCATGCCAGAGCAGGGGACACCGCCTCAGAACCCGGATCCAGCCCCTTAGGATAGAAAGGGGGGGGAGCGGGGGTGAAGGTGGCCCCAGATCAGTCCCAGGCTGTGGCCCAAGCCATGGAAATTTCATCCACGAAAGACGAGGACTTGAGTCCCTACACACCGTCCATGAGGACTTGGAAGAGGAGGGTGGTGATGGCGCGGGGGAATAGCGTTCCGATCACGCAAGTTCTGCCAAGGGATATGTGTCTGGACATCCTATCAACCCTCGACACCTTGGTGTTGGAGATACAGAAGAGGATGCGACAAGGGCCTGTTCCAACGGTCCCTGAGGCCCCGACCAACCACCCACGACGAAAAGGAAGCGCCTTCCAATGCCCCCATTTCAGCCTCCACATCTGCGTCGGGCCCCAGCAGAACCCAGACACGGGGATGGATACGGCCACAAATACATAGTCGAAGCGGGCAGCGGGTCCCCGCAGCACAGGGCGTCCCCACCGGATGAGTCGGGGTCGTTCCATTCCATGATCGCCAGAGCCTTGGAGCTGTTTCAGCTTGTGCCTGAAGAAACCAGGAAGGAGAGTTTCCTGTAGCAGAGACGCAAGGCCAAGAGGAAGACCATCATGGCGGTCCCCCTCCTGGATGTCGTGTGGCCCTGCCCCTCTTGAAGAACCCTTGCACGGCTTCAGCCAAGTGGGATAGGCTGGAGAAGAAGTACCGAATTCAATGGTTTCGGCAGCTGCAAGCGGTCATCTAATCCGTCCTAATCATCTTCAGTCCCTCCGGAAAGCGAGGGTAAGAAGTTGACACCATGGGGAGGAAAGTGATTTACACCACTGCATCCACCATCAAGACGGCCAACACACTGACGATCCTAGCCAGGTATGACAGGGCGCTGTGGTACAAGCTGGGTCCGATTCTGGCATTTCTCCCCGATGACCGGAGGATGGAGGCAATCGCCCTCGCCCAGGGGGGAGAGGTAGCGTCGGATCACGTCATCACAGTGGCGCTGGACGTTGCCGACAAAGGGTTCTGGCAGATGGGGAACAGTGTCTCCCTTGGACGCCAAGGCTGGATGAAGGCCACACATTTCTGCCAGGAGTTACAAACGAAGGTACTGGACTTGCCTTTCGACATAAAACCTTTTCGGGAAGGTTGTTGTCGAGTCCCTGCAAGCCATCATGGCAGATACAGAGACGGCCCGTGCCCTGGGCACCCTCCAACAGCACTGCTCTTCCTTTGGCTCCTCCAGAAGAAAGTCTGGCAGGTCTTCGAAAGGTTTCTCCTCCTTGTACCGTCAGCCTTCCAAATCCACGACCCAGGATGCCCACAGGGGCCGTTCCCACGCCTACAGGGGAGGAGGACGGCGTCAGCAGCAGGTCAGGGTGCTGAAGCAAGCCTGTACCGGCCAAGACGTCGGGGCCCCCACCCTTCCACCCTGGTGAGAGGTCGGCTGACGCGTTTTGTCAGCGAGTCATACGCTAGAGTTTCAGCACAGGTGTATGCAGATCCCTCTGGTGGCCTGTCAGGAGCAGCACATCCCTCAGCTCTTGGAGAAAGTAGGGGCCATGCTACAAAAAGGGGCAATAGAGCTGGTTCCCCAGTGACTCCAGAGTCTATTCCAGATATTTCTTGGTAAGAAAGAAGATGGGGTGGGGGGGGCTGTAGGCCCATTTTAGACCTACAACGTCTGAACATGTACCTCAGGTCTCCGAAATTCAGGATGGTCACGTTGCAGCACATGCTCGGCCAACTGGAAAGAGGGGATTTCTTGACGTCGCTGGACCTGGAGGATGCCTAATTCCACGTCCCCATTCACAGGAAACACTGCAAGTTTCTATGCTTCGTAGTGCAGGGACAGCAATACCAGTTCAAGGCCCTACCCTTCGGCTTGAAGTCTGCCCCAGCTTGTGAAGTGCCTGGCAACGGTGGTTCCCCATCTGCGTCTGAGGGATTTGCATATGTTAATATTAAAGGTATTTTTTAAGTGCACCGTCACCAACGGAATTGGTCCCCAGGCGCTCAGACGGATCTGCAAACAAGGTGGTGAGAGTCGGTTAGTGGGGTGAAGAGGGTGTAGGAAAGTGAGAAGGTGCTGGTCTGTTTGCAGCTTCAGTTCGGTTTTCACCATTCGCTGAGCTTGGGTGTGAATATCAGATCAATGCGAGACCTTGTGTGCTGTTGGTGCGATTTATATGTTAATTGTTTGTTGTTGCAGTGTGGTGAAGTTTGTGCGGTTTGCTGTGCAAGAAGTGGTGTGTGGGTTTTTGTGTGAGTTAAGTATGCAGAAATGTGAGCTTTAGGTTAGTGGGTTATGTCTCTTAATCCTTCTAATTATTCTTCAATGTATCCGGTTGTCATACAGTAGGTATATTATTTTTCTTGCTGGCTGTCTAGTTTCTAGGCTAGGGCAATGGCTTGGCTGGTTCTCAGCTACGTTTTTTGAGAATAGTGCACCCGGTAGAGTGAGCATTATCCCCCACTCTGATATTGGTGGCGTATTTACATTCACCTGTTCCCATCCTATCTATTTACTATCGGTGGTCCATTGCTGCCTGTTATTACACTCTGGGCCAAGGTATAGGTCATCCTTACCCTTCCATCCCGATCGATCTGTGGTCATTCTTTGGTATGGTTCTAGGTTGTCTATCTTTCAATTGGTAAGTGGATATGTTGTGGATCGATGTATCCCTTACTGTTGTGGTCGATGGCTTAGGGAAAAGGTGATCAATTTCCTCCCTCAGCATTGTTTCATCTGTGTATTGCCCCTATAGGCATCCTTTGTAGTTATTGTATGAAGAGCCAGGATTTAAGGAGTTTCCTGAATAGGAGGTGATCTCTTGTGTTACGCATGTTCTTTGGTAATTCGTTCCAGGTTTTTGGTGCGAGGTGAGAGAAAGAGGAGCCTCTGAGTTTTCTTTTGATGTATGGTTTTGGTTCCAAAGGGATGTCACTACTGGATCTGAGTGGCCTTGTTGTGCATTGTAAGTACACCTTTCTTCTAAGGAACTCTGCACCTTGGTTGTGGATTGCTCAGTGCGTTATGCACATTGATTTGAACTTCATTCGCTGTTTAATGGGTAGCCATGGAAGCGTTTTCAGTGCTGGTGTGATGTGTTCTCTTTGCGGTAGTTTAAGGAGCAGTCTGGCTGCCGCATTTTGTATGAGTTTTTTTAGAGGTTGTTCAGGCATGCCTAGATATAAGCTATTGCGTAGTCTAATCTGGACATGACGAGAGCGATGACGGTAATTGTTTTGTTCGTGAATGACAAGAACGGTAGGATCCGTTTTACCGCTCACAGGATAAAGAAGCATTTCTTGATTAGGGCGTTTACTTCTGGCTATAGAGTAAGTTCGTTGTCCATCAGGACTCCCAAGTTTTTTACAATCGATGATGGGGCTGTGGTTTTACTAAGTTCTGTTGGCCGGGGGATATAGTAGTTTTCTCCTCTGTTTTTTGAGATGATCATTATTTCTGTTTTGCCTGGGTTGAGTTTGAGGTAGTTTGAGTTCATCCAGTTGTATATTTCATGAAGGCAGTTCTCTAATGTTGTGTTTTCTGCTTGCAAGTCTTGTATTTTATAGACTATTTGTGTGTCGTCAGCATAGTTGTAACAGGTGAGGCTGTGTCTTTCGATGATTTTGATTAGTTGAGACAGATGGATGTTGAATAGTAATGTGGAGATTGATGATCCTTGTGGGACACCACATGATGATTCTCTTCCCTCTGATTTCAAAGGTTTCATCCATACCGTTTCTGTTCTGTTTGTTAGATAGGATTTTATCCATAGTAAGGCGTTATCGGTGATTCCACATTCTTCCAGTCTCATGATGATGATGTTGTGGTTAACTGTGTCGAATGCTGCAGCGAGGTCTAGAAGTATCAAAGCAGTGCTGTTGTCTAAGTCTGTGTTTGCCTTTAGATCATCTCAGATTGAGAGAAGTGCTGTTTTCATTCCTCATCAGTCTGACGCCTACTTGTGGTGCCTGGCTTAATAGGTTGTGTTCTTCAATGAATTCTTGGGTTGTTCTATGTGTGTGTTTCCAGGAGTTTAGCTGGGTACGGGATGTTGGAGATTGGTCTATAATTGGAGAGGTCCTCTACGTATCCCTGAGGAGCGGCTTGATGTATGTTTATTTGAAGAAATGTGGCATTTTCCCTGTTGAGATTGATTGGTTGAGGACGCTCCTGTAGTATTGCATGGGTGTTCCTTGTGAGAGGTTTGATTTGTAAATGTTGGAGCAGGTAACCGTGAGGGAACCTGATTTGTTGTACTGATCTACCAGTTTGACGGATGTCTCCACTGATATATGCGGGAAGCTTCAGAGTTTGTTCCGGCGTTCCTCGTAGCAGTGGGTGTCGCCTAGATCTAAGAGTCCTGTAAAGTGGGAGAGAGGCCTAGGCTTTACAATGCAGTTTGGTACAGGAGAACACACCTAGATTTGAGAGTCCTGCCCAATGGGAGAGAGGCCTGAGCTCCACAATGCAATTTGGTACAGGGGAACACACCTAGATTTGATAGTCCCACACAGTGGGAGAGAGGCCGAGGTTTCACAATGCAGTATGGTACAGGAGAACACAGCTAGATTTGAGAGTCCTGCATAGTGGGAAAGGCCTAGGTTTCACAATGCAGTATGGTACAGGAGAACACGCTTAGATAGGCCTAAGTTTCACAATGCAGATTAGGCACAGGAGAACACAGCTAGGCTTGAGAGTCCTGTAAAATGGGTGAGAGGCCTAGGTTTCGTATGACAGTGTCTGTATGTGTTGTAGGTTGAGAATCCAGGTACAGGGGAACACACTTAGATTTAGAGTCCTGTTAAGGTGGAGAGAAGCCTAGGTTTCCCAATGCAATTTGGTACAGGAGAACACACTTAGAATGGGGAACCTGTATAATGGGTGAGAGGCCTAAGTTTCACAATAGATTGGTGCAGGAGAAACACCTAGATTGAGAGCCCTATATTGGATGCAGTGCCCTAGGTTACACTATGCAGTTTGGTACTGGAGAAACACTATGCAGTATGGTGCGGAGAATACACTTGGAGAGGACCAGGTTTCACACTACAGATTGGTACAGGAGAACACACCTAGACTTGAGTCCCGCACAGTGGGAATGAGGCCCAGGCGCTGCAAGACGGTGTTTGTAAATTGGAAATTGTTCCTACCTTATCCGTTGATGCTGGTTGGCGGCAGCCTGTTTGTTGTGTGTCAAGTCAGGGTACTGTGGCGTACTGCAGCTACTGTTGACTGTGGTTGTAAGGGTGCTGTTACTGCATCCGAAGGCTTGGGTGGGGCACTTAGTATCCTCTTGTGCTCAGTGCATAGGGCTAACTAGGTGGAAGGGCGCACCTATTACGTGGGTAAGTGCCACTGGAATAGGGGTATGAAAGTGTTGGGGTTTGGTGTATGTTAGTGGCTGGCTCCTGGCCTCCCCTGCTCACACCTGCCGACACTGTCTGACACCTGCTATGGGAGCCGCCCTTTGCCTTGGGCCCTGAGCCACTGGGCTGCACGGGCCGACGGCTGTCCTGGGAGGATGTGTCAAAAGGTGAGGTAGGACCAATCAGGGAAGGGGGCGGGAGGGAGGAGGGACCAGGGCCTTGTCGGAGAGCGGGGAAAAGAGGAATATAGACATGCAGGAGCACTTTGAATTATAATGCCACCACTTGTTCAATTACTCCAAATTACTGAAGCCTAAGTAGGCTCCCTCTTACCTTGGTAGCCGGTGACAATGCCTCGACGACGGGCTCATCCAGGGCCGCTCGTGAGGCCGCTCGCAAGAGTTGGCAGTCGGGCACAGAATTGATCCCTGTCCAAATATCCACCCATGTTTGGTCCTCGATGGGGTACCCTAGGTTCTCCTCCCACCTGGCCATATTACATTACACAGCATTTATAATGCGCGCTATAGACCCGCAGGCATGAAGGCACGGACAAGTTACAAATAGAAACATATAGGACATCCAGATAGAAGAGTATCTGAATCAGATATACAAGGACCTTAGCTGCGAGCTATGCTAGCAACTGAGATACAAATTTGTCCCTTCTCAGGTGAACAAAAGCGTTTTCAGGACTTTCTTAAAACCCTGTGGAGAATTATGACTACGCATATGATCTGGCAGTTGATCCCAGAGTTTGGGCGCTTTCAAAAAGAAAGCTCCATTCTCGGCTTTTGATGCTTTACATCTTGGTTGCACTAGGTAGTTTTGAATGCCAGACATCAATACTCTTGTGTTGACGTTAACCTTAATATAGCTCTGCAGATATGATGGCATCAGTTATTTGCATTTGAAGGTGATGACAAGTACCCTAAATGTAATCCTCGATTCAATGGGTAACCAATGGAGAGAGCGCCTGGACTCTGATACATGGTCTTGCCTGGAGAGGCCAAGGGTGACTAACTGACCAGTTCTGTACTACCTGGAGCCTATGCATGTCATGCATGCTGATGCCCAACAATAGGCTACAATAGTAATCCATCTTAGCTCCTATTATTGCCAAAGCAATGGTTTCAGCACTTTCCCAGGAAATAAGGGGTCTCAGATACGATAATAATTTAACATAATAGACTGCTTTGAACAAACTATAAGATTGATTGAGTTTGCACAGAGTAATGTGGTCTGCCCACGATCATAAGTTTAGTCTTACTCCTGTTAAGGGCTAAATAGTTGTCCAACATCGACTTCTCA
Organism: Ambystoma mexicanum; assembly: GCF_040938575.1. Classification (NCBI taxonomy): domain Eukaryota; kingdom Metazoa; phylum Chordata; class Amphibia; order Caudata; family Ambystomatidae; genus Ambystoma; species Ambystoma mexicanum. The sequence goes on along the minus strand of NC_090931.1, from coordinate 1,138,993,788 downwards.
ATTAGGTTAAAGATTCTATTAATTTCCAGCTTGTCCTGCTCGTGGGTGCCGCTTGAAGGGACTACACATTGTGTATCATCTGCATTATTTGAAAACACGACCCCCTCCTCTTCTAACATAAAGAAGAAGGGAGCCATGAAGAGGTTATACAGACACGGTGAAGTGCTGGCCCCCTGCGGATCACCATAGAGTACTGGGACTGGTGTTGCTTCATCAGAACAGACTCTACTACATCTATGCTCGAGGAACGAGGCGATTCAAGACGCTGCAGTGTCTGAGAAGTTGGCAACCTCCCACCGTATGGAATTCAGGGTGGTGTGTTCGATTAATCGAACGCAGCCGATTCGTCTAGAGAAAATATCAAGGGAGAGCACACTCTTATCCGTCTGAGCTAGGAGTTTCGATTTCAACCAAGGAATGATGTCTCTGTACCAAATTTTGTGAAGAATGGGATGCAGGTCCGGATTCTCCGCAATCCGACTATAAGCAACCCAGTCCGAATAAAAATGGAGTATTCGATATGGGACGAAAGTTCAGAGGGTTATCCCTGGCCAGCCCTGGTTTCCTGAGAATGGGAGTGACCATTGTTTGTTTTAGCTCGTCGGGCACCTTGCCCTCCTTCAGGGAAGCGTTTATTAAAAATACAGACTCCTTTGAGAAGGCGAGGGGTGCAAGTTTTAATTATCATGGATGAACATGCATCTCCTCTGCAATGGGAAGTTTTCATCTGTTCGATGATTTTGGTTAATTCAGTCTCACATATTGGATGAAAATTGAATAGAGGAACTACCGAGTCACGAAAAGGGACTTTAGTTGGTTTCTTGTCCGAGGATATTGAGGACGTCCTTTTTTTTTTCTCAAGCATTGCTGTCCGAAAATATACAGCTTGTTTTGAATGCCATCTTGAATAAGTTGCCACTGGTGTTTATCATTTTCCGCTAAGGGGCCTAGAGGAGCGGGAGTCATCCTATTAAACCCTCTGCCAACCCCTCCTGCCCGGCTATCTATCGCCCAATCTCCATCACTCCCTTCCTGGACAAGCTCCTGGAGAAACGGTGTGCAGTCATAACATCGAAAAAAAAATGTCGAATTACACAAAAATAGAAAAAATAATGTAGGAAAAAAAAGTCAAATTATTTATTTTTTTATTTATATTTATTTTTTGGTTCAGCATGTAAAAAAAAGGTAAGAGCAAAAAAAAGGGGGGGGGAGTTGGGGGCAGAACCCCCCCATTTCAAATAAAAAAGAAAAGCGACTTTTTTTTTCCAACATTATTTTTGAAAAAATTTTTTTGACTTTCGACATTTTGGTTTTCGATTTTATGACTATAGACCTGGAGAAACTGGCCATCTCCCAGCTTAATCTCCACACTGAAGCAGTTGGTTGTCTTCATGATCATCAGTCTGGCTTCAGAGCTGCCAGAAGCACGGAAACTGCTCTCCTGAACATCCGTGAAGACCTGCTCTCCAACCTTGACGCTAACACCCCCTGCGTCCTCATCCTGCTTGATCTCTCTTCTGCTTTTGACACGGTCAACGATGCCATCGTGCTCAACCGTCTCCGTGATAACCTGGGTATCACTGGTCAGGGTCTGGTGTGGCCAACTTCTTTCCTCTCTGACCGACCCTCTCAGGTCCAACTTCGGTCCTTCCTCTCTGCTATCTTTCCCTCTACCTGTGGTGTCCCCCAGGGGTCTAAGCTCTGTCCCTGGCTGTTCTACCAATACCTGGAACTCCTTGCCAACTTGCAGTGCTATACGGATGACACCCAGCTCATTTTCAGGCTACCCTCGGCCTCCTCCTCTCCTTCCCTTATCTCTGTCTGTCTGCTATCCAGGAATGGTGTGCCGCCAATGACCTCTTCCTTAATGGCAGTAAGACTGAGATTCTCCTCATCGGCACCCCAGCTCCCTCCTTTCCTGCAGCTCTCTGGCCGGCCTCTCTTGGCCCTCTTCCTGCTCCCTCCTGCAAGGCAAAAAACCTTGGTGTCATCTTCGACTCCACACTTTCTCCCCTCACATCTCTGACGTCACTAAGAAGTCACACTACCAGCTGCACCTCCTCAGAGGCATTCTTCCTTTCCTCCCCCTAGAGGCTCACTGTCTCCAGAGCTCTGGTTCTCTCTAGGCTGCACAGCAAAAACAAAGAGGTGATGGCTGGAAGGTTTAGAATTAATCTTAACCACTGGCAATGCTCTGGGCAACCCTCCAGACCACCGTTCTTCGCCTGCCAAGCCATTACAGAAGGGAAAGACCATATGCAAATCAGGCTTTGCCCCACCCCAAAAGGAGCAGGCAAGCCCGAACTGCTAGGCCACATCCCTTCTGCACGAGACCACAAGCATCCCCAAACATGTTTCGCCCTTGTTGGGGCTCATCAGTGAGGAGTAGCTTGGGTCTCTAGGCCCAGCAGGCACGGGACCCACGTCTGGGCATACCCGTCCCACTCGGGGTGACATAGCAAAAACAAAGAGGTGATGGCTGGAAGGTTTAGAATTAATCTTAACCACTGGCAATGCTCTGGGCAACCCTCCAGACCACCGTTCTTCGCCTGCCAAGCCATTACAGAAGGGAAAGACCATATGCAAAGGCTCTCTTTAGGCTGCACTACTGCAACAGCCTCTTTCTAAATCTGCCTGCTTCTACTCTCCGCCCTCTGCAACTTATCCAGAACAGGACTGCAAGACTTGTCCTTGGCCTCAAGCCCAGGGATCGTATCTCTCCAGGACTGAAATCCCTGTGACTGGCTCCCAGTGGCTGCGAGGATTACGTTCAAAACCCTCTGCATTGTCCACAGGCCTTCTGGGGCCCCAATACCTTCAACTCTCTCCCCCTAAATATCTTCCTTCTCGAGCTCTCCGCTCATCCGGCTCCAACTCCCTCAGGGTTAGTCGCTTCTCCAAGCAATGAGTTGGTGGTAGAGCTCTTTCTTCGGCTGGCGCCTCCCTCTGGAACAGCCTCCCTGCCTCCCTTAAACTTGAGGAGAACCATCTCCGGTTCCGGAAGCACCTCAAAGCCTTTCTCTTTGCTTCTGGTTTTTCTCCTCCTCTCCTCTGCTGACCTCCTGGCTGTAACTGGAACTGCACTGGCCACCCTCTGACCTCGGGACCAGGTCCGACCCTTGTTAGTAGCCAGCGTCACACACCTGCACTGCCCACCTGGCAACCCCTGCACTTGGGGACTGTTTCTGTATCCCTACAGTCCCCTCTACCAGCCCTTGACATCTGTTGTCTGCACTTACCCATGCACTGCTACAAGCTGGGTGTTACTTATCTTTTCCCATGTACTGCACTGTCCCAGCCCCCCTCCCACGCACTTGCGCGGTCCGAATGGCACCAGGCCTAGTAGGATCGTTTTGTTCCCCTCCCTTGCCTCGTCGTACCTTGAAACACTTGTGTACAGGCGCGTTATAAATGCCATATCATATCATTCTTTCAAGATATTGAATATTTCCCTAGTGCCTGACTTGGCATTGCTTATACGATTATTATGGAAGTTTCTTTTAGCTTCAATAATGGCTTTTTTATAATCTCGTACTTTATTTATAGGTTGCTAAGAGATCAGGTTTGGGTTCATGTTTCCATGTGAACAATGCTTTAATAGATGCAGTTTTTTGTTTTCTAGGTTCTTCAGAGAACCAAGCCTTACTTATATTATCCTCTTTATTTAGCTTTTTTAGCTTCAACAGTGCAAGATTCTCTGAGATGCTAGATAAATTATTGGTTAGGACTACAGCCATGGCCTGCGAGGACATTTCAGTTGGAAAGTTCAAAGAGTTATTAAGCAAAGGTTCAATGTTATCAACCATGATGCATTTTAAGTTCAGCAGCATATGGCCAGGTTGCTTATTCTTTGATTTCACTGGGAACAACACTGTTAATCAGAAATGCACAAAAAAGTGATCAGACCAGGGACAACTAATAGTGCATACTTCACTGCAGATAGTGTTAAGTACCGCCAACCAGTCAAGTGTGTGGCCCAATATACAGTGGTTTGGTCGTCAGCATGTCCTCTTGTAGGAGTCTGTAGAACGTTATGATTTGCCCCCATCGGGGCCCCTCCTACATAGCATGCTCTAGAGTGGAGATCCCTTGTGCCCCCCTGTTGGACCATCAGCTGTGAGATCCAGTGTCTGATCTGGGCGTATGTAAATCTCTCCGTTTCTGCCAGTTGGAAGCGAATCTTGCATTCTTCAAGGCAGAGAGGGGTGCCATTGTCATAGAGCTGTGAGAGGGTCCTAGGCACCTTTTGGACCATCCGCTAAAATTTGATATGTCCATTCCGGGTGAAAAGTCTGGGTTCCGGAGGATCGGAGATGGCGTAGGCCCTTAGGTAGCTTCTTCCTGCGTCAGGCCCTTAGGTAGCTTCTTCCTGCGTCAGGCCCTTTGCCATGCAACTAAGGTGGCTTTGGTGGATGATAGGATCGTCGACCAACGACTGCGGGTTATGCCCGGAATGTGAAGCAGGGAGTTCAACTGGAGAGGACATATAGCCTGTTCGAAGCAAGTCCATTTTTGGGGGTTTGCCTGTTCCGCCCAGGCCCTAGCGTTTGAGAGCTGGGCTGCTATGAAGTAGTTAATAAGGTTTATAAGGTTGGCCGCTCCAGTCATGACCCTTAGCGGGATTCTGTCTTTTTCCCCTTTCCAAACAAATTTCGAGAGTTTCTTCTGTAGCTGCTCCAGGGATTGTTTCGAGAGAGGAACCGGCAGGGTCGAGCTGAGGTATAGAAGTCTGGGGAGAAGGTTCATCTTACATGCAGTAACTCTGCCTAGCAACAAGATTTTCTGTCCCTCCCAGCGTTTCAGGTCGGCTTCCAGTTCCTTGAACAAAGGGGGACAGTTTGCTGCGTATAGCTGTTTCAGGTCTGCTGTAATGCTATTTCCAAGGTAAGATGAGGACGAAGAGTTCCATTTCAGCGGGCATTGCGATTGGAGAGCTGCCGTGCCGTCTGTGCCCAAGTTTATCGCCAGTGCCTCCGATTTAGATAGTTTACCTTAAACCCTGCCACTTGTTAGAAGGCTTTCAGTTTTGCCAGGGCGGTCGGGAAAGAGGATTGACAGTTAGTGATGGAGATCATTACGTTGTCGGCGTAAAGGGAGATCTTAAATTGTTCGCCGCCTATGTTCATCCCAGCTATCCTGATATTCAAGCGAATCGTTTCAGCGAACGGTTCCATCACGAGGGTAAAGATCATTGGAGAAATCGGGCATCCCTGTCTCGTCCCGCATGACAAAGGGATCAGGGCCGAGCTTTTTTTTAAAATATATTCCCAGTGATGTTTTCGGGGCTTGATAATTAGCTAGCAGCATCTCGCGGAATGAGGGGCTAAACTGAAAATCTTCCAGCGTAAGGCGCATAAAGTTCCTGTCCACTTTATCAAATGCTTTGGTAGCGTCTAAGGTTAGGACTTCTAGTTCCTGCTCACTTTGTGCAGCTACTTCTATGAGGTTAGGGCCCGACGGATATTGTCCCCTGTGCTTCTGCCTCTAATAAACCCTGTTTTGGGTCTATGATGGATGGCACGACCACTGCCAGTCTGTCCACCAGCACTTAACGTGGACGCAAACGTCTACTCTTAAGGAGGGAAATAGGTCTGTACGATGTGCAGTCTTTAAGGTCCTTACCGGGCTTCAGGAGTAGGGTTGTGGTGGATTCTTGCATGGTGGGCATTATTGTGCCTGTGTCTCGGAAGGAATTGAATAATTTGGTCATTGGGCCCAGAAGCAGGGTGTTAGGGGGAATTCTCCTTCTAGGGCTAATTTCCCTCACCTAGTAAGTCCCCCAGCAGCTTTGCTGGATTTCTGGAGTTTATTTTTTCCACCTGCTAAGAGTGTACATCTTTTTTCACTCTTACATGTATTTTGGCCTATGTGTTTTTACTCATTGTGTGAACTTGGGCACTAGAGCACGCCACTCCAGGTGCCCCAGTTCTTGTATGGGTTACACAGCACCTTTAGTGTAGTAACCCAGGGTTGTCTTTCAGACTTCCCTCTGACTCCATTTTCACTGGGGCCGACTACTGTCCCCCAGAGAAAGGTAAAGTTGCCATTTACTTTACATAGTCACTTTAACCACAGACCCAGTACACACCATCTTGCATGGAGTACTGGAAAGGGCTAATCTGTACCCCTTTTCTGTCTGTGCCTCCCTGAGCATTGTTTTGTTCTTTTAACATTTAGACTTGGCTGGTGGCAGTAGTATCTACCCTACTTTTCTACCGCGATTATATTGGATAAACGTGGTAATACGTTTGGCTATTTTTGCAGCCTTAAGCATAAACCCGCTTGACCAAATCGTCTTTCTTTTGGCTCCAGTTGGATTTATTCGCCATTTCTTTTTGTTAAAGTCCTTCTTGTGTTTTACTTTGCGCGGCAAACTAGGTTCACCTTCTTTGTTCACTGTCTAGAAGTCGGGGTCGCCTCTGGAGCTACAAGAAACCGAAGAGAAGCAGAGAGAACGACGGCTGCTGCAACTACCCCGTCCCGGTGAAGCCCTGCTGCAGTCCTGAGCTATCTACCCTTCGACGACTAAGAGGAGATCCAGTCCGGAGTCTTCTTCCCCTGAGCCTGGTGGGGATAACCAGCTCATCTTCTTCAGCCAGAGATCTCTGCCGTGGTCGAAATCGCTGCACACTGCTGTAGTGGTCTGGATAGCCACCTGCTGAGCCTCTCCTGTTTTTCAGGAGCACACCTTTTCGTTGGCACTGCTGCCGGCTTCATCCCTGTGTGGTGCAGACCCCCTTCAGACGTCCTCCTTCACAACGAAGCTCCAGGAATCGTGGGTCTGCGGGAAACCAACAGGAACGACTGCCAGGGCACCAGCTGCATCGTGGAAATAAGGTACTGTATTCTACTTGAGGAAACTGGGTGAATCCCTTTTTCTTCATCTCCAAGGCTCGTCCTTGTCTTCCCTCCTTCTTATAACATTTGCTTCCGCACATTGACAATATTCAAATACTCTTTGGCTCTACAGAATCGTGACCTTTCTAACGGTGTGATCTTGGGCACAGGCCTTCGGTGTCACCTAAACCTGGCTCCGACCCTTTGACTTTTGAACTCCTGTTTCTGAGTGTTTCTCGATACTGTTTGCCTAACCTAAATATTGCCTGTGATTTTTGCCTCCAACTCCCTCTGGGTAACTCAGGTGCTAAGTGTGTTCTTGCCCCGGTAGCATTTCATGTAACGGATACGCGTTTATTAAGTAGACCGAACTGTCAAAAAGTGATCGCAACCGTATCCGCGGTATCGTGTTTTGTTCGTGATACCGGTTCATTCAAACACAGAGTACTTACCTTGAGACTTACTGTACAAAGTGAATTGGTTAGTGTGGTATATTTAACGTGTGGTTTTGTGTAAAGTTTAATAGAGGTGTTGTGTTTATAACTGATGGTTTAAAAATAAATGTACTTGAGTCAGTGTTTGCTTGAGTCAAATTAATTGTGTTCCCTTTGTGTAATCTCTGCTACTGCTCATATGCTCTTGAGATAAGCCTGGCTGCTCTGCTACTGCTACCACTATAACTTAGTAGTACAGGCTTGTACCATAGGTAAAACTTGTATTGCCACCTGTAGTCTTAATCAGGTGTAGGGATCCCTAAGGGCACTGCACAGGATTCTGCCGAACACTGGTGTACAGCGGTGAAGATTTGGAAGTAGAGTGATTACACTTGGAGTGCTGCTATTACTTGGGTTCAACTAACCACAAGGCTAACAGCACTAAATCTATTTTAACTGAGAAATCATGTCAAGTATGGAAATCTACAAGAAGAGTCTTTTACTCTATACTGCTGAGGTTCTTAGAACCATGTGTAAAGATAAACTCTCTGGTAAAGGAAAGAAATCTGAACTGATTGCAAAGTTAATGGGAAAATGTCTGGAGAGTGGGTCAGTAGGGCCTACCACTCCAGCCAATGTGGATTTTGATGTTTCTGATTCTGAGAGTGTTAACTTAGAAGAAGTAGATGAGTCCTTGTTAGGAAACCCTACAACTCCTTTGCCTGCTCACAATGCCTAACCTCTGTCCACAGGGACCTCCACAGGTCATACACTTACTCCTGAATTTATTGCACTTGAGAAAATGAGACTTGAATTAGAAGTGAAACGTATTGATGCACAAACTACTATGAAACATCAAGAGTTGAAGCTCAGAGAAATGGAGCTGAATCATGAACTAGAAATGAAGAAACTGGGCCTCAATACGAGTCCGGCGGTAACCGAGGCGGTAAAACCGCCTGGTTACAGCCTGACTTGTATTACCATTCCGCCTCTGTGATTCCCGTAATTACCGGGGCATTACAACCCCGGTTTCCCGGGAATCACGGAGGCGGAATGGTGTTAATCCCCATTCCCATTGAGTCCTATCGGACTCAATGGGGATCATGGAAATCATGGAATCATGGGGATCATGGAAACACCGGCAGCATCTCATGATGCTGGCGGTGTTTCCTCGTGCGCCTGCAGGCGGGCGGTGTTAAACCCGCCAGGTCAAACCTGGCGGGATCAACACCTCCCGCCTGCAGGAGTCGGGATCAGGCGGTCCGGAAACAGTGGTGGGGGCGGGTTTACCGCCACCGTTATTTCCGGACCGTCTGATTTGTAATGAGGCCGACTGTCTCTAGAAAATGCTTCTCTCCCAGAGTCTTCTAGGTCTTCCAGCCCTAAGGTGCCCTGTATGCCAAAGGAAATGATTGGTATGTATGAGACTAAACTTGATGTTTTGGATTGGTTAGCAATGTTTGAGTACAATCATGGGATTCAAAGTATCTCAGGGAATCAGTTGATTCCTTGGCTTTTCTCTCGGCTTCCCCCTGTTGCAAGTGATGCTGTAATGGAGTTGGGGGGAGGAGGATAAGCAGGATTATGAGTGTGTGTAACTAGCATTAATAGCTAGGTTTGGGAAGACCCCTTCCCAGTATCTTAAGAGGTTTAGAACCCTCAAAAAGCATGATGGTACCCCTTGGCCTACCTGGGTGTGTGACTGTTTGAAAAACTTAGATGGTTGGGTTAACGGTTACAAAGTGAACACTTATGAAGGTTTGAGGAATCTTGTAATGTTGGAGTCTATTTTTGATGCCTGCTCTCCTGAGCTTAGACAGCACTTGGCTGATTCAAAGGAGATGGATCCTAAGAAGTTAGCTAAGGCTGCTGACTTGTGGGTTGCCAACAGGGCTACTCACAAGGATTCTGGGGCAACTCAGAAGAAGGAAGAGGGAAAGCAACCCAAGAACAACAACAAGGAGAATTCCAATAATTCCCATCCAAAAAAGGGCCACAAACATAACCAGGGTAAGCCACAAGGTAAACCGAATCGGGCTAGTGTACCACCTGGTTCAACACCAGATGGAGGTCAGAGCAAGCCCCCATTCCAGAGAGCATTTGGTTAATGCTTTGTTTGTGGAGTGCCTGGCCATGTGAAAGGAGATCCCAAGTGTAACGGTAAACCTTCAGGGATAAACACTGTCTCCTTAGCCTTCTCCCAGGTGGATGAAGTACCTATGACAAGTGGAAACTTTCAGATACTAGCTGATGAGCCCATGAGAGTCTCAGCTAGTGTTTCTTTAGTGTCCTTGGGTCTATGGGAACAACAGAACTTAGATGTCTACAACTCAATCCCAGATAATACTAAAGTGTATTAGAAAGATAGTGTTCTTGTGAATGGTCAGGAGACCCCTGCCATCAGAGACACTGGAACCGGCATAACTGTGGTTGATGAATGTTTTTTCAAGGTGGCGGATGTTGCTAAGGCACCCAAACACCTAACCAAGTTAGCTGGAGGCCCTGTGCAAATGGATCCCCAGTTACCAGCTCTCATCCAGTATAATGACATGACCGTCAGGATACCTGTAAGTGTGCAGAATAACGTACCTGGGAGGGTCCTGTTGGGTAATTACCTTAAAACTCTTGGAGTTGTCTACTACCCCCAGGTGTCCCCAGCAGTAGGAAGCAGGAGCTCACAAGGTCTGCAAGGGAGAGAACCTTAAGAGGCTCTCCTGGCGACATGATAGAGGAAGCTATCACCCCAAGTCCTCAGGACTTGCTTACTGCCATTGCAGGGCACGGAAAGACAAAAGGGAAACCTATGTCTGCCAGCAAGAAACCAGCAAGCACTCCTATGCCCAGAAGGACATCTCCGAGACTGTCCAAAGTCACACCTGTGACTCCCACACCAGCTGAGGCTGAGTGTGAGGTTCAACCCTGTATGGTCAAACTAGATACTGAGGAATCGGATCTAGGAGAGGATCTTACCTTGGTAGGAGATCTTGACCCTGTTGACCATCCTGAGCTGCAGTCTTTGCTGGCAGATGGTGGTCCCAACAGGAAGGAGGTCAGCAAGGGACAAAGTGAGTGTCCTACCTTGGAAGGTCTTCGTCAACAGGCCACTTCTCAGCTCAATGGGACTGAGCCTGGGAAGTATAGGTTGCACTGGGAGGATAGCCTCTTCTACAGTGAACCAACTGAGTATACCCCTGGAGACTACAAAAGACGTGTAGTACCTCTAGTGAACCAACTCCAGTTTCTGCAGTTAGCCCATGAGGTACCTTTGGCTGTTCACTTAAGTTTTAAGACCAAAGAAAGGCTATCTCTGCACTTCTACTGACCTAAGATGGGTACAGAAGTAGATAAATTCTGCAGAAGCTGCCACACTTGCCAAACCTCTGGCAAGAGTGGGTCCAAGAATGTGGCACCCTTAGTGCCTCTCCCAGTGGTGGGAATTCCTTTTGAAAGGGTGGGGATTGATATTGTTGGTCCTGTTGACCCTCCCACATCTTCAGGCAACAGGTTTATCCTGGTTGTAGTGGACCATACCACTAGATTTCCTGAAGCCATACCTATGAGGACTGTTACGGCTCCGGCTGTGGCTAAGGCCCTACTTGGTATTTTTACCAGAGTAGGTTTTCCTAAGGAGGTGATATCTGACAGGGGATCAAATTTTATGTCCTACTACATGCAAACCATGTGGGAAACCTGTGGAGTTACCTACAAGTTCTCAACTTCCTACCACCGTCAAACCAATGGGCCGGTAGAGAGGTTTAACAAAACTATGAAGAGCATGATAGGTGCTTTAGACGAACCCCTTAGAAGAAAGTGGGACCTTCTACAGCCATGCCTTCTCTTTGCTTATAGAGAAGTCCCTCAGGAGGGAGTAGGATTTAGTCCCTTCGAACTTCTCTATGGCCATCCAGTCAGAGGTCCATTGGCCCTGATCAAGGAGGGGTTGGAGAGTGCTCCTTCCCCCAAGACAGTCAGAGTGACTGACTATGTGATAGGTCTCCGGAGGAAAATGTCACACATGATGGCAGAAGCAAGTGATAATTTGAGGGCTGGTCAAGCTCTGGTCAAGCATTGGCATGACCAGAAGGCTAACATGGTTGAGTTTATTCAAGACCAGCTTGTTCTTGTTATGGTCCCCACAAGGCAGAGTGCGTTGCAGGACAAATGGATAGGACCCTTCAAGGTTGTGGGTAAACTTGGAGAGGTGAACTATCTGGTGGACTTGGGCAACCCTAAGGAGGCTCCCAGAGTCTTTCACACCAACCGTTTAAAGGCTTATGTCTCTAGACCTGATATAGGAGCTCTGCTTCTAGCTTCAGCTCAGGAGGAGGAGGAGAGTGAACCTCTGCCTGACGACCTTAGAGGCTTACCTTTAGATGAGCAAGTGGACGGAGGTAATCTCTCTTCCAGTCTCACGTCTGACCAGGATGAGTGCAAGTTTCTGTTAAATCAGTTTGCCTCCCTGTTCTCACTTTCACCAGGCTTGACCCCTTGGGGCCAGCATGACATAAACACTGGTGACTGTTTACCTGTCAAAAGCAGAGGGTACAGAATGTCAGACCACATCAGATCCTACATAAGCAATGAGGTCAACAAGATGCTTGAACTCGGGATTATAGATCCGTCTACTAGCCCATGGTCTAGCCCAGTTGTGCTTGTACCAAAGGCAGGATTCAAAGAATTGAGATTCTGCGTGCATTATAGAGCTCTAAATGCAGTCACCACGACTGATGCCCATCCTTTGCCTAGGACAGATGAGCTGGTGGACAAACTTGGTGCAGCCAAGTACCTCAGCACATTTGACCTAACGTCAGGCTATTGGCAAATAGCCCTGACAGACCATGCCAAGGAGAAAACTGCATTCTCCACTCCAGCTGGCCTCTACCAATTCAAGGTGATGCCTTTTGGGTTAAAGAATGCACCTGCTACATTTCAGAGGATGGTCAATCAAGTTCTGAATAGGATGGAGGACTTCTGCATGGCATACTTGGATGACATTGCAGTGTTCAGCCCTACATGGAAAGAACATATTGAACACCTAGGTTTTGTATTGCAGGCTCTGGAACAGGCCCATCTGACCATAAAGACAAGCAAATGTCAAATTGGTCAGAGTTCAGTGGTCTACCTTGGGCATGAGGTAGGAGGTGGTGAAATAAGGCCATTGCCTAGCAAAGTACAAGCTGTACAGAACTGGGCCACCCCTAATACTCAAACCCAAGTGAGAGCCTTCTTAGGTCTCACTGGGTATTACAGGAACTTCATAGAGAACAATGGGACCATAGCTCCTCCCTTGAATGTCATCTCCTCTCCCAAATTTCCTAAAAAGGTCAGGTGGAATGAGGAGTGCAATGAAGCCTTTGAAGGTCTAAAGAAAGCCCTTTGTCAAGCTCCAGTCCTAAGAGCTCCTGACTATCACCAACCCTTCATTGTACAAACTGATGCTTCAAATGTAGGTATAGGTGCAGTCCTTAGTCAACTGGATGAGAAAGGTAGGGAACACCCCATTTGTTTCACCAGTAGGAAGTTAAAGGATCCTGAGACAAGGTGGGCAACAATAGAAAAAGAATGCTTTGCTATTGTGTGGTCACTGAAGAGGTTTAGGCCATACTTGTGTGGATCTACTTTCATCATTCAGACTGACCATCAACCCTTCAGATGGCTGATGCAAATGAAAGGGGGAAACCCAAAGTTACTCAGATGGTCAATCTGCCTGCAAGGGTTTGATTTTTCCATTGAGCACAGAGCAGGAAGTCACCACCAAAATGCTGATGGTCTCTCTAGGATGTTTGTAACTGACTAGAGGTATGCGATCTATCCAGGAGTGGATTAAATCCTCCTGTCCCTTAGTCTGGCGGGGCGAGTTTTGGGGAGAATTCTCCTTCTAGGGATAGTTTCTCTCACCTAGTGAGTCCCCCAGCAGCTTTGCTGGATTTCTGGAGTTTATTTTTTCCACCTGGTAAGAGTGCACATCTTTTTTCACTCTTACATGTGTTTTGGCCTATGTGTTTTTACTCATTGTGTGATCTTGGGCACTGGAGCACACCACTCCAGGTGCCCCTGTTCTTGTATGGGTTACACAGCACCTTTAGTGTAGTAACCCAGGGTTGTCTTTCAGACTTCCCTCTGACTCCATTTTCACTGGGGCCGACTACTGTCCCCCAGAGAAAGGTAAAGTTGCCATTTACTTTACATAGTCACTTTAACCACAGATCCAGTACACACCATCTTACATGAAGTACTGGAAAGGGCTAATCTGTACCCCTTTTCTGTCTGTGCCTCCCTGAGCATTGTTTTGCTCTTTTAACATTTAGACTTGGCTGGTGGCAGTGGTATCTACCCTACTTTTCTACCGCGATTATATTGGATAAACGTGGTAATACTTTTGGCTATTTTTGCAGCCTTAAGCATAAACCCGCTTGACCAAATCGTCTTTCTTTTGGCTCCGGTTGGGTTTATTCGCCATTTCTTTTTGTTAAAGTCCTTCTTGTGTTTTACTTTGCGCGGCAAACTAGGTTTGCCTTCTTTGTTCACCGTCTTTTGGCGGGCTTCTGCCGAGAAGCCCTCCTCTTGGCGCCTGGGTGTCTAGGTAGACTGAATGTGGGGAAGGGGTGTAGTCCCCCCCCTGCACAGGGTATCCTAGGAAACCCAAGTCGCACTTTGCCATGATTGGCTGAGGTGGTTGTCCCAGCTGGACAACCCCCCCCCTGCTGCGTGATTGACAGCCAGGCTGTGTGAATGGGGGTTTTGCACATAAAAGGCAGGTTGCTTGGGCTAGAAGTCAGTCGCCTCTGGAACTACTAGGAACTGAAGAGAAGCGGAGAGAACGACGGCTGCTGCAACTACCCCGTCCCGGAGAAAAGCCCTGCTGCAGTCCTGAGCTATCTACCCTTCGACGACTAAGAGGAGATCCAGTCCGGAGTTTTCTTCCCCTGAGCCTGGTGGGGATAACCAGCTCAACTTCTTCAGCCAGAGATCTCTGCCGTGGTCGAAATCGCTGCACACTGCTGTAGTGGTCTGGATAGCCACCTGCTGAGCCTCTCCTGTTTTTAAGGAGCACACCTTTTCTTTGGCACTGCTGCCGGCTTCATCCCTGTGGTGCAGACCCCCTTCAGACGTTCTCCTTCACAACGAAGCTCCAGGAATTGTGGGTCTGCGGGAAACCAACGGGAACAACTGCCAGGGCACCAGCTGCATCGTGGAAATAAGGTACTGTATTCTACTTGAGGAAACTGGGTGAATCCCTTTTTCTTCATCTCCAAGGCTCGTCCTTGTCTTCCCTCCTTATAACTTTTGCTTCCGAACATTGACAATATTCAAATACTCTGGCTCTACGGAATCGTGAACTGTCTAAATGGTGTGATCTTGGACACAGGCCTTCAGTGTCACCTAAACCTGGCTCTGACCATTTGACTTTTGAACTCCTGTTTCTGAGTGCTGTGATTTTTGCCTCCAACTCCCTCTGGGTAACTCAGGTGCTAAGTGTGTTCCTGCCCCGGTAGCATTTCATGTAACGGATACGCGTTTATTTAGTAGACCGAACTGTCAAAAAGTGATCGCAACCGTATCCGCGGTATCGTGTTTTGTTCGTGACACTGGTTCATTCAAACACAGGGTACTTAACTTGAGACTTACTGTACAAAGTGAATTGGTTAGTGTGGTATATTTAACGTGTGGTTTTGTGTAAAGTTTAATAGAGGTGTCGTGTTTATAACGGATGGTTTAAAAATAAATGTACTTATATTTTTTCCCTGAAACCTTGAGTCAGTGTTTGCTTGAGTCAAAGTAATTATGGTCCCTTTGTGTAATCTCTGCTACTGCTCATATACTCTTGATAAGCCTGGCTGCTCTGCTACTGCTACCACTATAACTTGTACCAAAGGTAAAACTTGTATTGTCACCTGTAATCTTAATCCGGTGTAGTGGTCCCTAAGGGCACTGCACAGGATTCTGCCTAACACAGGGGACGGAAGAGTTTGAAGATTTTTGACGAGAAGCCGTCAGGACCTGAGGCTCTGGGTTTTGTAAGTGATTTCAATCTGGCACACACCCAAGTCTCGCCCAGCATGTAGTGCGCAACTGAAACCCTTATTAATTTTTATCTATAGGTTCAATATTCTGAAAGATATACCACTCATATCACACCCTTCTGAAACCCTCCTGTCACACTGAACCAGGAATCAGGCTAGTTTGCAAAGGTAAATATTTATTTATGTATTTAAAATGTAATCACAATATGTTTTAATAGATAAACAACAATCACCAATGGGGTGACAGAACACAGAATAATAACTTTAATACACTATGAATCAAGGAAGGAGCACAAAAACAATGCAACAGAGAAAATAATACTTTGTGTTGGTTTGGACAGATGGCACTATGGTTAACGGTTCCCCGTGCAACACCCCTCAACCCCCAATAGGCAATTACATAGATGTGAGGAGAGAGCAGGTAGTCCGGAATAGCACAAATCAAACAGAATATCAGTCCCACCTTCCCCCTTCAAACACAAGAGAAGAAGGAATGTACTTTTCAGCTGTCAGTATGGCTTTTAAACTGTCTTTAGAATTGACTGGGCCAAAACACCAAATGTGATCAAAACTACTTGGAGTTTTACAAATTCCTATGGGAGCCACTTGGAACAGTTGCACACCGACACAATGATTTAGTCCAAAGAAAGCATTTGAAATCTCAAAGTCCAAGTCAGAAACAATTGCTGTTTCACACGTGTAAAAACCTTTGATATGATATGATAAGGCATTTGTAACGCGCCTATACACAAGTGTTTCAAGGCGCGACGAGGCAGGGGGGGGGAACAAGGGGAGACAGACAACGATCTTACTAGGCCAGGTGTCATTCAGATCGCGCAAGTGCAAGGGTAGAGGGGAAGGGAAAAGTGCATGGGGGAAAGGGAGAGGGGAAAGTGCAGTACAGGGTTATTAGCATACAGCATACAGGATAAATAACAAGGGCCAGCTGGTGGCAAGTGCGAGGTAAGTGCAGACAAGTGCTGGGAAGGGGGGCTGTCTGGATACAGACACAGTCCCGTAGTGCAGGGGTTGCCGTGGAGGCAGTGCAGGAGAGAGTGGCTGGGCCGAGAACGGTGAATGGCCCATTTGCAGATTCAGTGCAGTTTCAGTAATATTAGCAGGGGAGAGGGGGAGAGAAAGCGGAGGCAAAGAGGAAGGTTTTGAGGTGCTTCTGGAACCGGAGGTGGTTCTCCTCAAGTTTCAGGGAGGTAGGAAGGCTGTTCCAGAGGGAGGCCCCTGCAGTGGAAAGAGATCTGCCCCCAACTCGTTGTTTGGAGAAGCGGCTGACCCTGAGGGAGTTGGAGGCGGATGAGCGAAGAGCTCGAGAAGGAAGATATTTAGGAAGAGAGAGTTGAAGGTATTTTGGCCCAAGGCCCCAGACGGCCTTGTGGACAATGCAGAGGGTTTTGAACTTGATCCTCGCAGTCACTAGGAGCCAGTGTAGTGATTTCAGTCCTGGAGAGATACGGTCCCTGGGCTTGAGGCCAAGGACAAGTCTTGCAGTCCTGTTATGGATGAGTTGCAAAGGGCGGAGAGTAGAGGCGGGCAGATTAAGATAGAGGCTGTTACAGTAGTCCAGCTTAGAGAGAACCAGGGCTCTAGAGACAGTGAGCTTCTGGGGGAAGGAGAGGAAAGGAAGGATACCTCTGAGGAGGTGTAGCTGGTAGTGTGACTTCTTAGATACGTCGGATATGTGAGGAGAGAAGGAGAGTGTGGAGTCGAAGATGACCCCAAGGTTTTTTGCCTTGCATGTAGGAGCAGGAGGAGGAGGGCCCAGAGAGGCCGGCCAGAGAGCAGCAGGGAAGGAGGGAGTGGGAGTGCCGATGAGTAGAATCTCAGTCTTACTGGCATTAAGGCAGAGGTCGTTGGCGGCACACCATTCCTGGATAGCAGAAAGACAGTCAGAGATGAGGGAAGGAGAAGAGGAGGCCGAGGGTAGCCTGAAAATGAGTTTGGTATCATCCGCATAGCACTGAAAGTAGGGGCAGAGAGCGGCGATGTGGTGGGCGAGAAGTGCCAGATGCTGGTTGAACAGCCAGGGAGAGAGGTTAGATCCCTGGGGGACACCACAGGTAGAGAAGAAGATGTCAGAGAGGAAAGACCCCAGTTGGACCTGGGAGGGTCGATTTGAGAGGAAAGAGGTCAGCCACGTCAGAGCCTGACCAGTGATACCGAGGTTATCACGGCGACGGTTGAGCAGGATGGTATGATTGACAGTATCAAAGGCAGAAGAGAGATCAAGCAAAATGAGAACACATGGAATGTTAGAGTCAAGGTTCGAGAGCAGGTCCTCACGGATGTTCAGGAGAGCAGTTTCCGTGCTTCTGGCCGCTCTGAAGCCAGACTGATGGTCATGAAGACTACCAACACATTCAGCATGGAGATTAAGCTGGGAGATGGCCAGTTTCTCCAGGAGCTTGCCCAGGAAGGGGGTGATAGAGATTGGGCGATAGTTAGCTGGGCAGGAAGGGTCGGAAGAGGGTTTCTTAAGAAGGGGGTGCACAAGGGAGTGCTTGAGAGGGGATGGGAAGACTCCAAAGGCGAAGGAGTGATTGCAGAAGTCAGCAAGGGCAGGAGCCAAGGAGTCAATGTGGTCCTTGATAGTTTTGGAGGAACAGGGGTGGACCTGTTTTGACGAGACTTTCATAGATCGGACTTGT
This sequence comes from Ambystoma mexicanum, assembly GCF_040938575.1. Lineage (NCBI taxonomy): Eukaryota > Metazoa > Chordata > Amphibia > Caudata > Ambystomatidae > Ambystoma > Ambystoma mexicanum. The sequence goes on along the minus strand of NC_090931.1, from coordinate 1,138,975,833 downwards.
CTTGAAACCTCGTCAGCAGAAAAAAGGGGAAAGGAAGAGAAGGAGAGAGGAGGGGTGGCTGCAGAAGAGCCAGAGGAAGGGCAGGGAATAGAGGGGGGGAGGTTATAGGAGGAGAGTGAGGACAGGATGTCCTGAGTTTTTGAAATGAAGTGAGAGGCCAGTGCCGTGCAGAGGGCCTGGGAGGGGACAGGAGAGGTAGAGACTGCAGCAGGGTTGGCCAGCTCCTTGCAGATTTTAAAGAGTTCGGCCGAATTGTTAGATGCCGCAGAGATGCGGGCTTGGATAAGGGCTCTCTTCTTGGTGAGAACGGAGAGCCGGTATTGCCTTTGGAGCAGGCGACAGGCCAGTTTGTCAGAGGATGAACATGAAGCACGCCATTTCCTCTCTGCCACCCTGCACTTGCGTTTAAGGGTGACGAGATCCGAGTCATACCAGGAGTTACATTTGGCTTGGGGCTTCAGGCGGATTCTCATGACAGGGCCAAGGATATCAAGAGTATCAGATATAGCAGAGTGGAGAGGGCTGTGTCAGGGTGGGAGTCAGCCGAAGGGTGAGGAGCGGACAAGAAGGTGGCAGCGAAAGCCTCAACTGACACGCGCTTCATGGGTCGGATGACCGAGAAGGAAGGTGGCAGTGATGGGGATGGCTTTGCCTGTGGGGTAGGGAGGGTGAGGTGGGAGGAGAGGAGAAAGTGATCACTCCAGGAGAGAGGAGTGGAGAGAGGGACAGAGAGGGGAAGGTCAGAGGACATCAGGGCATCAAGAGTGTGCCCTGCAGAATGAGTCGGCCCAGACGGGAGAATAGAGAGTGAGAGAGAGTCGCAGAGGTTGCGAAAGAGTCCAGAGGGGGGACAGGAGGCATCCAGGTGGATGTTGAAGTCTCCAAGAAAGAGGAGTTGAGTGGTTGAGGACAGGAGTGAGGAGGAGAGGTCCGCCCACTCGGAGAGGAAGGAGGAAATTTGACCAGGTGGCCGATAGATAGTAGCCACGGTAAGGGAATGGCTAGGAGAGAGAGATAGTCGGCAGACAAGACATTCAAGAGGAGTAGGTCTGCATGGGAGTAACAGTGGCAGGAATCCACTCAGGGAAGATGAGGGCCACACCTCCCCCCGCACGGTTGGGCCTTTCAGAATTGTAATTTGCGGCAAACGTTTCCTTGCGCGATAACGGGAGAATCGCACTGATTTGCATTGCGGTTTTGGGTTCTATGGATGTAAGGTACAAATGGGAGTTGAAATTTCTATCATGAAAACTGGGGGAGTTAAAGGTTTTAGTAAAAGTCGTTTTTGTAAAATAGGCGCGAGAATGGAAAACAGAAAATGCACTTTGGAAAGACAGATGGGTTGATTGCAATAGACTATGACTATGAAAAAGAGAATGTCACAGAAGGATCTTAGTCACATGATCAGCGTAACCCGCCCGCTATGGATACTCTACTTCAGATGAGAAAAGAAATCAGCTCAAAAATATTTCTAGCAAGACGATGGTTCTGAATTAGAAATGGGATAGGTCTAAAATAGAGATAATACAATGCAAATATATTATCGGTCACTGGTTTTCCTATTAATACTCACTGAATAACTTATTAATTGGACCGTTAGTTCTGGTCATGGATAGGGCAGGTCCACCGGCAAACAGGCACTTCTGGAGGGATTTGGGTCAGCAGAGCGGTTCTGGTCAAGTTTGGACTGCACCTCAGACTGGATTTGGAAAGGCCCCTTCTGGTGAATGGACACGGTAGATAGCCGGATACAGGTTTTCAGTGGGCAAGCCTAGTGGTAGCCAGCCAAGCTGAATTAAAATTAAATCCCTTCCAGTTTGGGATTTTTGCAATTGGGTCAGGCTAGCAATAATTCTGCAATGCTAGAGTCTGGATTCTGCAATGAAATCTGGATCTCTCAAAGAATTCTGGAGTCAGCTATAAAGTGAAAAGTTCTGCAATAAGGTGCTGCGCGGACATCTGGATGGGTTCTGGAAGCAGTGTGTAGAGTAGATTTGTGTAGTCCCTATGTGTAGTGCCCTTCCTATATTTATTCATTATACATTTTATGGCATGGAGAGAACTTCAGAACACACCTCCCTATATGAGAGTGGCTACAGGCGTGCACTTCGTTTTGGTTAGCAGCTCAAACCGGAGCTGTCATTTTATGACAGGATTTGAGAACTCCCAACTGGATTTTTACTCAAAACATACTTTTGCACAAATGTACATTTGTTCCATTGTGTACTATCACTAGATTAGACACATATTTTTCACATTTGATTTTCTCCATTACCATCCAATTTCCATCTTTGTGAGGTCATTTTATGGATTTTCATCCAATTTACCCAGAACACTTTAGATTCATTATTTCTAATTCGATACACCTTTGGGCACTTATCAGTGGATTATGTACATACATTTTATGCTTGCAATATTAATATATTGGCCACAATCAGTGTTTTAGTGTATCTTTGGTTCCTTATGTAGTAAAAACGTCTACCACCTCTTCAACTGTCTAGCATGAGTTCAGACTTATAAGTTGGTATTTTTCACTTGTCTACTTATTTTGGCTGTCATGTTAAATGTCATAAAGTTCTTAGGCAAAAACAAGTAATTTCCATTCACAATCCAGTCCAGTTTTTTTTTTCCTCTTGCTTCCCAAAGTGAGCAGTTGGCCGGTCCTTTGAAGTTCACTGAGAACCTCCCCCATTTCCTGCTCCTCCTGGCAGAGGCCAATTCTCAACATGTCCTTTGTTCTTTGATTAGTCAGCAGACGAATGTCCCAGGCAACTCCTTTGAATGGCTTGCTGGGATTATGCGTGACCCATGAACAGCCATTAATCTTCCTTTCTTAAGGAAGTGTCAACAGGAGTTGTCATTTTTCCCAGGGCAGGCCCTGTCAGATCAGAGTTCATGTGGATTGGCTTCAGACTGGGCTCTGTGACATTAAAATCTTTTCAGTTCACATATAAAATATAAGTATAGAGTATAAAGGATTTAACCATTTTAAAAGAATTAGCCCTTCACCAACCTACTTGAAATAGTAGATTTTGCAACTTTTCAGGACACAGAAATACATTTAAGATGAGTTTTACAGCTAATTTCTTTTGGCAGCTCTCAGGCTGTGATGCCTGGATCCCTCTAACTGCCTTGAGGATCCATGATACCAGCACACTCTCCCTTCAATAATTCACTGGGAGAAATAACTGAATTGAGCGCCAAAACAGCACTTTGAAGGTTGCCCTTGATTAGGAAACTGTATTTAGGGGCATTTTTGGATTTTAGCCATTCAGTGGGCTTGTTTCCAGTGACAGATGACATGACAGCAGTGAGGCCTGCTTTTACACCACTTTGCCGGTGTATTTGGCAGGGCGTGGAGCTCTTTTTGGTGGGTTATGAACTCTGCGCAATTTTGCAAACTTAGTGCGCACAGGGGTTATTGCCTCCATTCTTAACAATTTCCTTTCCCCATTGGCAAAGGGGTGCAGTGTGGCGCAGTGGCGTGGATAAAAATACTCCACAGTTTCAAATTTTTGAGCTCATCCTCGATCTCTTCAGCGGTAATAGGGGGCCTCCAATGTGGACCTGTCTGTTTCTGACAGGTGTGGGAGATTGGCGTGCGCCACAATTTGCTCCTGCTGTGCTTGCGGACGGAGGGAGACAGTCAACGTGTCAGGTAGGTGGGATGTTGCTACCTGTAGTTTCAATTCTTCCCCATAAAGGATCCTGCCTTCCGGACCCTTTAGGGCAGTGATGTAGTTTCATCGTCGGGTTCTGGCTAGTTTGCTAACCAGGAATCAGTTGGTCTTGTTGCCATTCGCATATTAGCTTTGTTTTGTTCTGATCGGGGTCTGAGCAGTGTCCTCGGCATAGTGGGCCTCCGGATTCGTGCGGGCCAATCTGAGGAGTTTAGCTGCTTTAGGCGACCATCCCTTCTTGTGAAGTGACTCCGCTTTTGCCACTTGCTTTTCCAGCTGTTCCTTTGTCTCGGTGCATCTTTTACGATATGGTGATGCCTGGGCTATTAACTCTCCTCGGATCACCGCCTTCATGGCTTCACAGTCACTGTGGAAGTAAGGTCTGGCGGATTCTCCTTGAAGTAGTTATGTATCGCTTTGGTTATGGAGTCTCGCACCAGCATATTGTGTAGCATTGGTTCGTAGAGAGCCCATCAAGGCTTCTCCGGGGGGGTCCGGGTCGAAGATCCGGGCGGTCAACAAGATTGGAGCATGATCGGATGACCCTTGTGCCCATCTCTACGTCATCGGTGAACATTAGCAGTTGTGGACTTACCAGTATCAGATCTATTCGGGACGAGGAGCGGTGGACGTGCGAAAAAAAAGAGAAGTCTACTGTTTCGGGATGGAGGACCCTCCAGGTGTCCACGACCCCCAAGTTTGTAAATAGGTGGCTAAGGCCAAGTGCAATTTTGTAATCCCTAGGTGCCGGAAAGCCGGATTTGTCTATTAAGGGGTTTGGGACCCCATTAAAGTCCCCTCCTATAACTACTTGGCCTTCAATAAAGGGGAGGAGCGTTGATTCCAGATAAAAGAAGGTTTCCTGGTCCTTGTTTGAGGCGTAGAAGGGTATTAGCGTGTGTAGTTGATCATAGAGGTCACCCTTTATTGCAATGTATCTGCTGTCTGGGCTCCGCAGGATCTCCTTTTCCCAGAGGGTGTCAAAATCGCTGTGCCCCATGTCTTGCTGTTACCAGATGCCAGGTACTGTATTGGGAGTGCCCGACTTCGCAGCCGTGGGGAGTCTTTCCCCTACAAGTGTGTCTCTTGGAGGAACACCACTGAGCTCTGGCGGTCCTGCAGGCGCCTAAGGGTAGATTTGTATTTTTCCTGGGAGTTCAGACCTCTAACATTCAGCGAGACGTAGGGCAGCTTTTCGTGTGGTTGAGGGGTATCACTTTGCTCACCTTCCATGGTCAAGTGGGGGGCAGGGAAGGCAAGCTACCGGAGGGAGGTCGTCTTCAGGTGTTGGTCTGTGGATGCCGTTTTGCTGCAACCAGGTTTTACTTGTAACTAAACCGGGACCAAACGGGTCCCTTCTTGGCCCCTTAGGTTGGCGGGCCACAACAACAACGGTCAAAAACCAGAACTTAACCAAAACAGGCCCAGTGGGCCAATGGCCAGAGAGTGTGTCCATTCACTCGGCTGGGGCGCATCGTGGGACGCCCGGGCGCCGAGAGTGTGTTCCGGCGCGGAGATCAGGATGCTTCTTGTTAGTGCTGAGTGGCACACTTTCATCCAACGGTTTCGCTGTGATTTCGGGGTCGAGCTTTGGGTTTTATCCGGGGACGGGTTTGTCAGGTCTTCATCCGGAGTCGATGGTTCACCTCCCATGATACCTCTCGCTTCTTCGAGGGAATGGATTATACGTGTCTGTCCTTCAAATGAGAATTGAAGTGTGGCCGGGAATAGCCACCGATATTTGATCTTTTGTTCCTGGAGGAAGACTGTTAGCGGCCGCAGGGCTCTCAGTCGCTGGACTGTAGTGGCCGCTAGGTCCTGGAAGATTTGTATAGAAGCTGGTGATCACTTCTGGCGTGTCTGTCGTGGGGGCACCCTTGCGGCTTCGCAGTCCATGGATGCGATCCAGCATGAGTAACGATTTATCGCAGTCCAGGAGGAGCGTTTGGAAGAGGTCACTGATGTATGCCGGCAGGGCTTTATCTGATACTGAAGCGGTGACCCCACTAATGCGGATGTTATTCCTGCGCGCCCTATTTTCTAAATCTTCCTGCTTGCCTTGCATGCTCTCGTTGTTTTCTTCTAGGCATTGGAGTTTCCGATTGTCCAGCCCCTCTATTTTGGTCGTCACCTCTGTGTGCAGTTGTGGAACTCCATCCTGATGTCCGCTAAAATGGCTTGAATATCGTCCTTCATGGTTCATTGGCTCTGGGATCTTTCAGGTGACGTGGCATGAGCTCTAGTGGGGTCAGCTTTCCCTGATTTCTCCTGTGGGTGTAGCATATTGGCTATGTCAGCTAATTTTGGGCCCTTATGCTTGGCAGTCGTGACGCTATAATGGAAGCCGGTTGGGGCAGGAGCTCAGGAGGTGTTGGATAACCGGATTCCCGTTGCTGGATCAGAGTTTATAGAGCCCTTGTGAGATCTTGGGCCCAATAAAGGTTTTGCCTAGCCCCCGGGTTATGTACCCAATAGTGAAAAGGCATTGTTCTTGCTGGAGGGTGGAACCGCTCAGGTCGCGAGTGGAAGGTCCTTATGACAAAGCCAGGGGAGGTGTTTGGGTCTCTCAGTATAGTCTTGCCCAGAGCGATGAGATGGGCCCCTGCGTTAACTTAATGGGTAGGGGGTGCCAGCTCCACTATTGGGGACCCTGCTAGCTATGTATAGGGTCCTTTTTTTGGCTGTAGGGATAGTGTTGGCTCACCCTGTCAAATGGGCCCAGGGCGTGACATGGAGCGCTGTTTATTTGAAGGGGCCAGTTGACATGGGGTGTCTGGGAGGGTCCTCAGCCCTTTGCAGCCACTTCTTGGGCTCTTACCGGAGATTCTGCGTCATCTGGCCCTCCTGTGCACCCCTCCGAACCCAGTCCGGGTGTCTCAGTGTTCCGCTTGAGTCTCAGCTGCACTCCTGGCATGGTATGGGAGCGGGTGAAGGAGAGTTCATCTCTGCTAGCTGTAAGAGGATTCAATTCAGCACTACAGCCAAGTTAACGCCTAGTCTAGAATACTGAATGAAAACCCTTATTGATATATCTTTAGGTCCAGTTCATGCGTCCTGGATGACTACCCTTGTATAACACCCCTCTCTTGGAATCCCCCTGACCCCACTGAGCCAAGAAGTAGTTCTGTTTTGCAAGTTTAAAGGTTTATTTGATAATTTAAACAATAGGTATATATATCCCACTTTATAATAAATTAATAATTGAATAGCACACTTAATCTGATATGATAAAGATCAACAACGGAGAATCTGGCACTAGCACTCTTCTTATAATCACTAATGAGTTGACATGAATGGATAAGGTAACACACTGGTAAATAGGAACAAAAGTATAATGTGGTAGAGGATGCTTTATGTAAGCTCAGGTGGATGCAATATTCAATGAATGCAGTACAGAAAATACTCAATATGATTTCAACCAAACAATGTAATCACTTTTCTCTGGCTATTCACTCCCCCCCTCTTTATGCAATGCAAGGGAATGGGAGGAAAGCACACAGTTCTCAGAAATGCAATCAATGTAATCAGTTCAATCCAGCAAGCTTAGACAACAGAAAACCGATAGGAGTTTTGAAAACACAGGCAATGCTTGGATATGTGCTGGCAATGAATGAGAAATATGCTAAATTTGCTTTTAATTCCCTTATAGAGGTTCAGGGTGAGTGGTATCTAGTTAATATTAGTCCAGGCTCACACTAGCAATGATGCAGGGATAGTTAGCAGGTTAAACGAATTTCTGGCCAATGGAAAGCAAACAGCAGCAGTTTTTACATGTGAAGAAATTGCAAATCGCGGTAAAATTCGCGGATGAAAAGTTATTGCAAGTCTCTAGCCCAAACGGTTGCGGAGATATGAACGATTGAATAAAGGTCGTTTTTCAGATTCGAAATTTTAAAGTTCAAAAAGACACGTGCAGCTTTTGCAGCTAAAATGACAGGTGACAGTTAGGAGGCAGTTCTACTTAGGTTAAATAGATTGAATTATATGATTTTAACTAGGAGATTGGTTCTGCACAGTTTTCTAGGTACTCACACTATATTCTTGGGTGAAATGGGCCTCGCCATGGATCTGGTCAGGGTTTTAGACTGGGCTCTGGTCACTCTCTGGGCACAGCACTGCTTTCTCCCTCTGGTCTGGTCTCTTAGTTCTGGATAGATTGAAGTCTCTAGTTTGGCTTTCTGGAGGTTGATGGAGGTAAGTATGGATTTTTCCGGCAGAGCGTCCCGCTGCAAATGGATTTGGAAAGTCCCTATCTGTCCTGTCTGTCTGCTTTTATGTGTTTAGAATGTGGGTGTGTTCTAGCATCACTGACCCTACCTCTCTCTCAGCTTCTAATTGGTCAAACTTCCATTTCTTACTTGATTGGGGGAATGAAATGAAGTGTCATCAGGATGAGGTCTGTTTATGATACAGAGAACCCACCCCTGTCAACTTTACACACAATCTATATCTGACCTAAAAACATATTTGCACAGGTACACATTTGTTTAAAATTACATATACATGGTGTGGCTGAATTTAGCCATGTCTATGTCCAAATCTGCTCATTCTCGGAGCTTGCATTCAAAGAGTGTACATAATTGACTTTTTAACTGCTTTTCCAATTTCCGACATGGACCCAACTTTACATACATGTGTGCAGGGGGTAGGGACATTAACTGATGAAGTTTCAGATTTTTAACATGCACACATTTAGAGTAATATCCACTTTTCCGCTAAAACCCCCCTGAACATACCACCGGTTCCTACCACGTCTTAAACTGTGGGCAGAAAAATCACAAGAATTATGGTATCATTTATAAAATTTTCACATGTCCGCTCTATGAATTATTCATCTTTTTAAAGTTATGTTCTGGCTCCAAAGGGGTGTGGTTTACCCTCAGCACAAGGTTGAATTTCTGGTTCTTTCCAGTTCTGCCAAGCAAGCTTGCTCTCACAGGCAGCGCTCCTCCCAGCTCCTGCCAAGAGGAAGCTACAATTTACGACTGCGGTAATAAAAACCTTTGCCTGAGTGAAGAGGGCTTTGTTCACCCTCTTGCAGAGCACAGATAATTCAATTATCAGATAGATGGCATATCCTTAGCCTGGGCAGCAAAAGGAAGGTTGGCCTGGGAACACAGTGGTGACTCAAGTTTCACTGCTGATGGGATCCGTTGCTAGGCAAAATCAAGTTCCTTAAGCCAGACCTTCAGCTAACTTTTTGTTGCTTTTAAAATAACTTGTAATTTTACACATGCAGCTAGAATGCTGATTCTAAGCGCAAAACTATGACATTTCAACAGTTACAAAGGCATGTGACACCAAACATAGGTCACTCATTTAATTTAACATTTTCGATTTTGGTGGTTTTAAATCCAGTTGTAGTTAGGCTTAAGCTGCTGACTCCATAGCATTTTTGTTATAAGCATTGTTTTTGGGCTCTTCATTTCCCAGATTTTGTAGGCACACAAAACTCCATTCTGCCAAATGTCTGCTGGTGTTCAGTGAATATTTTGCACATGTTGCAAGGTTTGAAATAGGCATTTTGCTTGCCTTCAGAAAAACACACAGAGTGGTTTTAAAACGCCGGCTTTTGGATAGTGGTGAGTACTGGTACTGCACCCATTTTTGGGATTTAAGAAATGAATTCCCCACAATTCTAGGTTGCATTTGGCAATCAGCATTGCCATTCCCAATGGTTTCAGACTACTGTGCGGGTAGTCCAATGGTGGTTTTAAAGCGCTTTGAAGCTAACCGGCGCTACTGTTTTTCCTTTGGCAACCCATTTCCCTCATGGCAACCCGGCCTTTCATTCTCGCACTGGTGGGTGGCAAGTGAGGCAACCATTTTGGTGGGCGCACAAACTGCGCAGCTTTCCTGGATTTCAGCGCACATGTGGGTTTTCTGCCATCTTGAATTTTCTAAGCCCACAGCACCAAATGTTGTAGCAGGATAGCTTAAACGTGGGTCAGGACACCCAACAAGTCCCCCCCACGCGACTGCACTTTGAATTTGAGTCGATGGGGAGTCGCGTGCACAAGGGTTTTGACCCATGCACCGGTCTGTCCGCATAATCTTCTTCCTCTTCTGTAGATGGCACAGTTCAGCATCTTCTTCTCCATCCGGTACTGATCGATCGGTTCTCCTCGCCGGTCCTGATGGGAGTATTGGGCGGTACCCCGAGCCCGTTGCGTCTCAGCTCCCGGTCTCCGGATCGTCCTCCTTGGTCATCCTTCATGGTTTCATCTCTCCTAGGATGATAAAGCAAAAGCGGCAATATCTACTCATAGACGTTTTTCCACCACTGTTGAGGTAGTGGGGCAGCATATGCATTTTATCATAACGAAACATTACATTCTTATTTTGAGAAAAAAAAAAAACAGTATAACTAAGAGACAGTTTCATGCAAATCACAATATTTTAGAGACTAGATGTGGTATGTTTTATGGTTGGAACTGAATTAGTCTGAGACAGTGCCTGCTAGGATTCCAGAGGATTCCTCCAGTTGTTGCAGAGTGTGCCTGGGATGGCAACATTTCAACTGGTTTATGTGGACCCACTTGTCTTCCCCCTCTGCCGAACCGCCTTTGGGGATGCGGATCTTGTAGGCCACAGGGGAGATCTTATCGACGATCTCAAAGGGTCCCTTCCATGTAGGCAAAAATTTACGCTGCTTGGCCTGGTTCCTTTGGAAGTTGTATAGATAGACCCGGTCTCCCACCTGATATTCCTTCCTGGAAGTTTTCAGGTCATAATGGGTCTTCATGCTATCAGCTGATCTTTCTAGATTCCGCTGAGCATAAGCAAAAGCATGTTGGAGGTGTTTCCTTAAATTCTCTACATACTCATGAGTAGTGGAGGCATTTATCAGTGTCTGCTCTTGGGTCCTATAGAGCAAATGCTGAGGAAGCACCATCTTGCGCCCAGTCATCAACTCAAATGGTGACATTTTGGTTGCAGATGAAGGGGTAGATCTGATAGCCATTAGGACCAGAGGTAATCGGATATCCCAACTTGGCCCAGAATCTGCCACAAACTTCTTTAATATGCTCACAATTGTCCGGTTATATCTCTCTACTGCCCCAGAAGAAGCTGGCCGGTAAGCAATATGCAGCTTTCTCTTGACCCCCAGTATCTCCCACATCTTTGTCATTACCTCACTGGTGAAGTGGCTACCTCTGTCTGACTCAATCCTTTGAGGTAGACCAAAACGGGAAAAGATGTGGTTAATCATCAAGGCAGCTGCAGTTTCTGCCTTGCAATTTGGGGCTGGGAGACATTCCACCCACTTGGTAAACAAGCATGTGACGGTCAACATGTACTTATTCCCCCTAGCCGAGCGAATCACGGGGCCTACGAAGTCGATTTGTAAATCTGACCATGGCAGTGTCATTCCCCTCTTTTGTAAAGGCGCCCGGTGCGTGAGGGATGATGGCTGAAATTGTGCACACACAAGACACCCCTTCAAGTATTGGTCGAGGTCCTGCCCCATGTGTGGCCAGTATGCAACCTCTCTTAAGATTTCCAATGTTGTGTGAAACCCCCTATGACCGGCGGTGGCCGCATCATGGGCGTGACTTAACATCAGGCTTCGGAATGAGGTAGGAACCACCCACTGATCGTGGCCAGCTTTGGATTTCCTTACCAACAAACCGTCTTGGATCCGGAACATTTTGGGACATTTCATCAACACTCTTAGGTCCTCTTTCCCAATGTAATCGGTATCCGTCAGGGGAAAGTTCTCAGGGTCCTCAAGGTGCTGGTAAAATTTACCAATTATTGGATCCCCCTTCTGAGCAGTAATCAAATCAGCATCAGGGGTCTCCTTACTCCATTGTGCAATTGAGAGGTCGTTGTGAGCATTTGTCTGGGACCTAGTGATGGCAGTGACCTGGATTTCCCCCAACAGGGACTCAATCTCAATTAGATCCCCTTGGATGGCCCCGGTTTTGGCCAGCTGATCAGCTAAGTCATTTCCAGTTTTGTCTGGTCCCTCTACTTTGGAATGACCCTTGATCTTCTTCCAATAGATGGTCATCCCATTCGAGGTGACCAGATCATCAATGTTTTGGATCAACTTCCCATGTTTCAAGGGTTTGTTGTTAGCACATAACATGCCTCTGGTTTTCCAATTAACCAGGTGCTCCACGAACCCGTTCCGTACATAATCCGAATCTGTGATTATGACCAGTTCGTGGAGTTGATGTTGGACAGCAGTGAGGATGGCCTGATGCACAGCCATCAATTCTGCCACCTGACTACTTCGGGGACCGATTTTGAATCCGGCGGAGGGTTCTGGGGACTCATTCACCCATGCATTCCCTACGCCGGCCACTAGTTCTTTCTCCCCGTTGTAGTCAACATGGTAAGAGCATCCATCCACATAGACAGTGGGCATTCCCTCACACTTGTCTTCTTCAAAGACTTTGTGTGGGGAATTAAGGTATGCCTCCATGTTGTCCTTTATTTTTAGACTTTCGTCCTCGAGACAGTTTTCTCTGGCACAATCATGCAAGTCAGCCAGACCTTGCGCGAGGGGACTCTTCTTGTTTTGGCCATATCTGACCTCCACAGGAAAGCCTTGCATTGACAGAATCCAGGAAGTAATTCGGGAATTACTCACATTTCCGGCCCGGATTCTGTCACTTTGGAGATATTGCAGAGGCTGGTGTGGAGTCTCCACTATGATGTGTTCCCCCTGGATAAACGGGCGGTAATTCTTCAATGCCCACACCGTTGCCAGGAGTGCCTTCTCACAATCGTTGAATTTTTCCTCCACAGAGGATAAAGTTTTGCTCGCATAGGAGATTACTTTATTGACCTTGTCATGCTTTTGGTATAATACTGCCGTCAAGCACGTATCAGAGAACCCCGTCTCCAGGAAGAACTCCTTGTTTCTGACAGGGTAAGCTAGGCAAGGCGCTTGTGAGAGGCTTCTTTTGAGTTGTTTTACCGCCTCGGCTTGTTCTGGACCCCATTCCCACTTGACCCCCCCCCTTCAGGAGATGAATCAGGGGTCTGGTGATCTCTGCATAGCCCTCAATGAACTTTCTGCTGTAATTAGTCAGTCCAAGGAGGCTCCTTAGTTCCCGCAGAGTTGTGGGGTCTTTCAGTTTCTGAAGTGCTTCCACTTTCTTTTCCTGGGGACAGAGACCCTGAGGAGTAATCTCATGCCCCAAGAAATTAACACGGGTTCTACACCACTGTGCTTTCTGAAAGGAAAGTTTTGCTCCGGCGGCCCTCAACTGTGTCAGAACATAACGGATCTCTGCTATGTGTTCCTCCACAGATGAACTTTTGATGAGGACATCATCTACATAAGCCAGGTTACCCCTCGTACCCAGGTCGGGCATGGCCTTATGTAGGAAAATGTTGAATTCATTGCCGGAGTTGAGGTATCCGAAGGGAGTCCGGGTCCATGTGTACTGCTGGCCCCCAAAGGTAAAAGCCAGTTTGTATTGGTCCTCCCTACTGACAGGCACGGTCCAGTACCCATTGGTCAGGTCTATTGCAGTGAATACCTGTGACCCCTGGATCTGGGCCAGCCCTTGGTCAATGTAGGGCAGAGGCCATCGGGAAGTATGGACCCGTTTGTTGAGCTCCCTGAGGTCGGCGCAGAGTCTCCACTGGCCGTTTGGCTTCAATATTCCCAGCACCGGATTATTGAAGGTGCTGTGGACGGGACGGATTATTCCCCGGGACTCAAGGTTCTTAATTATTTCGGTAAGGGACTCCATTGATGCGAGAGGCAAGCGATATTGCTTCACAAACACAGGAGTCATGCCAGGGTCCGTGGGGATTGTTGTTGTGTGGATGTCAGTGCGACCACAGTCATATGAGTCTACCGCAAAGAGATCTTGGAAATCCAAGAAAACTTGTTTCAACTTTTGCTTTTGTTCCAGAGTCACACAGGCATCGGCTAGGTTGACTCTCTCTTCCACCATCTGCCTGAAGCCTGGAAAGACTTCTGGTTTGGCTATTTCAGCGGCCTCCTCCAGCTGGGTGGAGAAGTCCCTGGTCAGAGTGCTGATTTGGACCGGAGGCTTCAGGTGGGAAAGGCAGCCCTCATGGACCTGGAAAATCACCTCATCCCTCCTGAAGTCACAAGTCACATCTTCCTTACCATAGGGGCAGGAAGTGTACACCAGGAAGTTCCCCCCATGCCGGGTAAAGATCCTGTCTGGTGTTGTATTGTCCTCACTGTCACTGTCAACACAGTCCTTGGGGATTGGTCCTAACAGTTCATTTACAAGATCAATGGAGAAATGTCGGTCATCAACCGCCATTCCAATAATGGTGCCTGCGGCTAGAGTAATACTCTTTAAGTCGCTGTTATCCACCTCTATTGGAATGGTGTCATGTTCTATGTTGACTAATGGAGTTGGGTTTACCCCTAACCCTTGCTGTTGGAGAGAAGCATTTAGATGTATGTAAGCATCAGGGTTTTTCAACTCTTGTCCCCTTTTAACTTTCACTTCCAGGGAGAATTGTCGGGTCCTTTCTGGGATGGTGACTTCCTCTTTAACCTGAATTTCAACTGCATAAGGTAGCAATTGAGCTGACCTAAATGCTTTTTCTGGATCATCAAAGCCCATGGGATTATCCGCTAATCGGGACCAAGCTTTGAAGTTTATTAGGTCCAAACTAATGGCAAAGCGATTGAGAATGTCACTGCCTAAGTAAAAGGCGGCAGTGACGTCTCGCACGACCCAACAATTATGGACTATGCTCTTGTTGCCAATGGAGATTTTGAGCATACACCTGCTTGGCAGGAGATGTTTGGAGTCAGGTGCTTCCAGGTCCATTTCCCATTTGTCTATCAGTTTGAAGGTGGGAATGGCTGGATCTTTTGGGAGTTGGCGGAACATGGCTTCGCTGATGAAGCTCTTACCGTTGTTCACACACACTCGAGCGAGAACAGAGTCCTTCCCATCATTTAACTGAACAGGGATGAACAACTGCTCTTCAATTTGCTGAATATCAGCCAGGCTCTGAGCTGATTTCACATCTTTCTGGACTATAGGAGTGGGAGTTTCAGATTGTGGATTGGTATAGAATTTCAGAGTGTTTCCTTCCAGCGTGGAGTACCACTTTAGACTAGAAGGAAGGTTGATTTTCAGAAATAGAGGGGACCCTCCACCACCAGTCTCTTGTCCTACTGCTATTACTGTCACGTCTGGAATTTGGCTATTCTGGAAGTGAAATTCTACTTGGTCAGATTTTTGTTCAACCATGTGGCATGTGCCGTTTAAACTAACATGGTTGACACTCTGTTTTAATTTTATTGGTCGGCTAGTCTGGGTCCAGAGGACCTTGTTTACACAATCTATTAGGGGTGACAACCTTCTCAGGAGGTCATTCCCTAGTAAACAAGGGGTGCCCTCTGGGGTCACAACTATGACCGGGTGTTTCAACTTGTGTCGCCCGATCTTAATGTCCAAGTCTGCCGTCCCCTCGACGGGAATTTCCTTCCCGTCAAAGTTCTGGAGTTGTCCAGGAAGTGAGGTGAGAGGAATTTGGTAATTCTCTCCCCTTCCTGCATTCAGTTCATCAAAGGCCCTTCTGGAGAGAAGGGTAGCTTGAGATCCAGTGTCCACCAGTGCTGAGATTGTACCCTGCCCCTGTACTTGTACCGGGGCATAATATCTTCCCTCCTTCTCCTCAAGGGGGCACAGATAATGTACATTTTTGGACAACTGGTGGGCTAATTTTCTGGTTTTGGACATCGCTAGCGAGGAGATTTGGGCAGAATTCTGTGGAGAGTCTTGGGAATCTGAAAGAAAAAATTTGCAACTGGAGATCAGAGCCATTGTGGGTTCCCCTGGCTCCGTTTCTGGGCCGCCCCCCCTTTTTTGGAGGCAGTCGCCAGGATGGGTTTGAACCAGGGGATTTTCTTGCTGTTGGTTCTGGGATGAGATGGTGGGCGGCGGTAGCTCAGTCTCCACATCTCCCCAGTCTGGATTTGCATCCCTAGGGACCCATTTTTCTTTGGGAGGAGTTCCCCCCTCTCTGAAGGAGAAGATCCTTTTCCCAGGATCCTCTGAGGATCCCTCTCCCTCAAATTGGAAGATCTGTACCTCCTCCTCAAACTGAGTCTGTTTGGGTCTTTTGTTTCTCCTACCCCCCCTCTGCTCCTTAGGAGGCAGACTTTCAGGGGCAAGAGATTTCGTTTCCGGTTCCTGGGTTTCCAGGGGCTGTTTACAAGTGAGGAAGGAAGCTTCCTCCAAGGCTTTACACCCCCCTTCCCTTTGTGCCTCCTCCCTGGGAACCGGTGAGTTATCGGGGTGCTGCCCCCGTCATTGTTCTGGAGCACCAGGTCCAGAGTTGGGTGCATTCTGCGCTGGCACGCCGATCTGAGGGTTCTGCTGCGCCCTCAGTATATGACCCATATCCCGCGCCATGTTTTGAACCTGGCGCTCTAACTGGGACACCCGCTCTGGCTGATACGGGGCCCTGTTTTCTCCCCTGGGCTGATCCCGGGAAGGGTAGCTGCCCCTCCTCTGGTAATACCCCGGGTTGGGAAGATTTGGGTACCCCTCCACCCTTGGCCTCCCCTCTCCCGGATTCAGTGGTCTGGGCTCAGGGAATTGAGGAAAGAAGGATGGATGATTTTGGGGTTGGAAGTCGGGTGGATATCTGGGGAAAAAGTTCTGCCCAGGGTTTGGTAAATTTCTGCCCTCCTGTGGGAAGTTTGGAGGGAAGTTCCCTGGGTTAGGTGCTTGGCTGGATCCCCCCCCTTGGGCTGGAGGAGTCCACACATAACCCAGGATGGGTCTGTTACCTTTGTAGCGAGGACTTACATAGTCAGGAGAGCGAGGGACCCCATTTGTGGGGCTGCCTCCCTGGCTCCCTGTCTGTGACTGGCCCGAGGACCTTCTGGGCCTAGCATTATTAGGTGCAGGTAGGTTTTTAGGCCCCCCCATCTCCAAATCTAAAACGGGGGTGACCTTTACCTCTGCCACCTTGGCAGCAGCAGGGGTGCTGTTGGCTTTGGGGTTTTTCTGGGCATTGCTTTTATTTTCTATGGGCTTCTGCACCTCATAGATGCGGGTAGCCTGTTCAATGACCCAGTCTAAAGATCTTTTCTCGTGAAAATCCCTCACGAGCTGGGTCATGATATATTTGGGCAAGGCATGGAAAAACGTGTTTATAAATTCACGGCTATCCGTGCGCACCCTTCTTGTGGTCTGTGCAAAAGCCCGCTTTAACTCCTGCACAAATTCTTGTGGGGCCTGATCCTCCCCACATTGCAAATTGTAGGCTGCCTTGCGAGCCTCTTGAGGATTTCTGTGAACAGAAAAATGTTTCAGGATGGCCGCCTTATAGGTGGACCATCTTAAATGATTTTGGTCCTCCAGCCCCGCAAAGAAACTGGAGTATTCCGGGGAGAAGGTCCACTTTACATATTGAATGCAGCTTTGGCTGTCCTTCAAATGGAAAGTCTCCATCATTTGTTCAAACAACTCTAAGTGCTCCCAAACAGAATACTTAGCGTTCTTATGGTAAGGCGTGATGACGCTCCTGATCGCCTTAATCTGCTTTAAGGGGTCCTTGAGCAAGGCCCTTTTTGCCTTATTGGCCTTTTTGGTTCGGGTAACCCTTGTCCATTCTTCGTCGGACTCAGAGGCACTGCTCCCAGAGGTTCCCGTCTGTTCTTCCAGGTTTTCCCGGATTCTGCGAGCCTGGGAATGGCTGGCAGAATGTGGGGACCTGGTCTCCTGTGTCCTGCACAGTTCAGAGGAGTCTTCAGATTCCTCCTTGCTGTCAGGATTTGATGGGTACCCCCTCCACTGACCTAACTGGGCAGAGGTTTTCAGGATGCCCTTAATGGGCCTACTCTCCTGGGGTTCCCCACTGAACTGTATTGTACTTGGGTGCCCATACCCGGATGCCCACCCCTCCATTCCTGGATGGTACTGGCCTATGAGCCCCATACTCTTAGCTGGATAGTAATCTGCCATCCCTGTGGCCCTGTGCTCATGTGCGCCAGGGGACACGGGGGTGGTAGAGTCCAGGGACTGGGGAAGATGAAGGCCCCTGGTGTTAGGGCTCCTGCGGTTATGGTCAGGAGTCTCTCTTTCCCAGCGAACCTCATCTCTATCCGCCCCTGCTCCCTGTTGCAATGCAAGAGCCTGCATTTGTGCCTTCAGTTCTTCAGTTAAGGCCTTACTGGACTCTATCAGTCTCTCCTGCATCGCTACCTGTTGTTGGAGCCTATCATTGTGTTGACAGAGGGCCTCATTTTCCCTCTGTGCTTCCTGGTTGGTCCTGGAGAACTGGGCCAGTCTTTGCTGCAGGAGGTTTACCTCCTGAGCTGTGTCCCTATTGGCCTGCTCCTTTCTTGCTAGAGCATCCTCCACCCTTCTGGTGTGCTCTACCAAGTTCTGGTTTTCTTTTTGGAGGTCACCCAGCCCCTGGAGGGCCAGGTGATTTTCTTCAATTTCCTTTTTTAAGTGGCAGACTTCCTGGCCTGTGGCGTCTCTTTCCTGACTAAGAGCCTGCATTTGTGCCGCCAGGTCGTCCCTTTGCCGTTGAAGGGCACCAGCTTTTTGGCGCTCCTCATCAAACTCTGCCTGGGTATCCAGGTCTTTCAGAATTAGTTTGTTGCTCTCTGCCTTCACTCTATCTAGGTGGCCTTGCAGGGTGACTACCTGCTCAGCACATACCCTGTTGAAGTCCAGTTGTTGCTCCAGCTTTTTCTGGCTTTGCAGTAGGGAGTCCAAACCTTCTTGGTGTTCCTTCTGCAAGGCCAGAAATCTGGTATCCTGTTCTACCTTTTCCTGTTGCAGCACATCCACATCCTTCTTTATTTTAATGATGTGCTGCCTACTATCATCTTCTGACTCCCGGCTCCTCTGCAGCCTCTGCTCAGAAGAGACCAGGTCAGATTGGACCTTCTCTAACGCCATCTGTTGCCTATTTGCCAGATTTTGGCTTTCAGCACATCTATCCTGCATGTCTCCCATATATAGGTACAGGTATGCTGCTATCCTGGCGATCTTATTGTGCTCATCTTTGGCCTTAGGAGCCATATATAGTTCACTCAGGGCCACATGTAAGGGACCCTGATCTCTATATATCTCTGACCCTGTTTCAGTGACCTGTTGTGTGATGGCCTGCAACCACACATCCTGGCCCTGTTCGGTCCATTCACCTCTCACAAATAGCTTATGCAAGAGGTGCTCTCTGGCTATTTTCATGTCTACTAAGGTCGTCATTCTAGAGATTGGTCTCTGTCCTGACTTACAGAAGTTAGTATTTTAGTTTTGCAGAACAGAACTTTTCTTGGAGTGTCCCTTTTGAGGAATGCTTCACAGCGTAATGCAGCGCGGTGATCCGACTGGATGTATGTATCCCGTCAGTTAGCACACTGTATTAAGCTGCACAAGTGGTATTCTAACCCAGAATCCCGGATACGAGCCCCCACTTTGTAAGAGGATTCAATTCAGCACTACAGCCAAGTTAACGCCTAGTCTAGAATACTGAATGAAAACCCTTATTGATATATCTTTAGGTCCAGTTCATGCGTCCTGGATGACTACCCTTGTATAACACCCCTCTCTTGGAATCCCCCTGACCCCACTGAGCCAAGAAGTAGTTCTGTTTTGCAAGTTTAAAGGTTTATTTGATAATTTAAACAATAGGTATATATATCCCACTTTATAATAAATTAATAATTGAATAGCACACTTAATCTGATATGATAAAGATCAACAACGGAGAATCTGGCACTAGCACTCTTCTTATAATCACTAATGAGTTGACATGAATGGATAAGGTAACACACTGGTAAATAGGAACAAAAGTATAATGTGGTAGAGGATGCTTTATGTAAGCTCAGGTGGATGCAATATTCAATGAATGCAGTACAGAAAATACTCAATATGATTTCAACCAAACAATGTAATCACTTTTCTCTGGCTATTCACTCCCCCCCTCTTTATGCAATGCAAGGGAATGGGAGGAAAGCACACAGTTCTCAGAAATGCAATCAATGTAATCAGTTCAATCCAGCAAGCTTAGACAACAGAAAACAGATAGGAGTTTTGAAAACACAGGCAATGCTTGGATATGTGCTGGCAATGAATGAGAAATATGCTAAATTTGCTTTTAATTCCCTTATAGAGGTTCAGGGTGAGTGGTATCTAGTTAATATTAGTCCAGGCTCACACTAGCAATGATGCAGGGATAGTTAGCAGGTTAAACGAATTTCTGGCCAATGGAAAGCAAACAGCAGCAGTTTTTACATGTGAAGAAATTGCAAATCGCGGTAAAATTCGCGGATGCGCCGAGCGCTATTACAAAGGAACCGCAAGGACTATCTCTACCGTTTTGGGGTCCTAGAAAAGCCTGGGATCTCAGCTTCCAAATGAAAGTTATTGCAAGTCTCTAGCCCAAACGGCTGCGGAGATATGAACGATTGAATAAAGGTCGTTTTTCAGATTCGAAATTTTAAAGTTCAAAAAGACACGTGCAGCTTTTGCAGCTAAAATGACAGGTGACAGTTAGGAGGCAGTTCTACTTAGGTTAAATAGATTGAATTATATGATTTTAACTAGGAGATTGGTTCTGCACAGTTTTCTAGGTACTCACACTATATTCTTGGGTGAAATGGGCCTCGCCATGGATCTGGTCAGGGTTTTAGACTGGGCTCTGGTCACTCTCTGGGCACAGCACTGCTTTCTCCCTCTGGTCTGGTCTCTTAGTTCTGGATAGATTGAAGTCTCTAGTTTGGCTTTCTGGAGGTTGATGGAGGTAAGTATGGATTTTTCCGGCAGAGCGTCCCGCTGCAAATGGATTTGGAAAGTCCCTATCTGTCCTGTCTGTCTGCTTTTATGTGTTTAGAATGTGGGTGTGTTCTAGCATCACTGACCCTACCTCTCTCTCAGCTTCTAATTGGTCAAACTTCCATTTCTTACTTGATTGGGGGAATGAAATGAAGTGTCATCAGGATGAGGTCTGTTTATGATACAGAGAACCCACCCCTGTCAACTTTACACACAATCTATATCTGACCTAAAAACATATTTGCACAGGTACACATTTGTTTAAAATTACATATACATGGTGTGGCTGAATTTAGCCATGTCTATGTCCAAATCTGCTCATTCTCGGAGCTTGCATTCAAAGAGTGTACATAATTGACTTTTTAACTGCTTTTCCAATTTCCGACATGGACCCAACTTTACATACATGTGTGCAGGGGGTAGGGACATTAACTGATGAAGTTTCAGATTTTTAACATGCACACATTTAGAGTAATATCCACTTTTCCGCTAAAACCCCCCTGAACATACCACCGGTTCCTACCACGTCTTAAACTGTGGGCAGAAAAATCACAAGAATTATGGTATCATTTATAAAATTTTCACATGTCCGCTCTATGAATTATTCATCTTTTTAAAGTTATGTTCTGGCTCCAAAGGGGTGTGGTTTACCCTCAGCACAAGGTTGAATTTCTGGTTCTTTCCAGTTCTGCCAAGCCAGCTTGCTCTCACAGGCAGCGCTCCTCCCAGCTCCTGCCAAGAGGAAGCTACAATTTACGACTGCGGTAATAAAAACCTTTGCCTGAGTGAAGAGGGCTTTGTTCACCCTCTTGCAGAGCACAGATAATTCAATTATCAGATAGATGGCATATCCTTAGCCTGGGCAGCAAAAGGAAGGTTGGCCTGGGAACATAGTGGTGACTCAAGTTTCACTGCTGATGGGATCCGTTGCTAGGCAAAATCAAGTTCCTTAAGCCAGACCTTCAGCTAACTTTTTGTTGCTTTTAAAATAACTTGTAATTTTACACATGCAGCTAGAATGCTGATTCTAAGCGCAAAACTATGACATTTCAACAGTTACAAAGGCATGTGACACCAAACATAGGTCACTCATTTAATTTAACATTTTCGATTTTGGTGGTTTTAAATCCAGTTGTAGTTAGGCTTAAGCTGCTGACTCCATAGCATTTTTGTTATAAGCATTGTTTTTGGGCTCTTCATTTCCCAGATTTTGTAGGCACACAAAACTCCATTCTGCCAAATGTCTGCTGGTGTTCAGTGAATATTTTGCACATGTTGCAAGGTTTGAAATAGGCATTTTGCTTGCCTTCAGAAAAACACACAGAGTGGTTTTAAAACGCCGGCTTTTGGATAGTGGTGAGTACTGGTACTGCACCCATTTTTGGGATTTAAGAAATGAATTCCCCACAATTCTAGGTTGCATTTGGCAATCAGCGTTGCCATTCCCAATGGTTTCAGACTACTGTGCGGGTAGTCCAATGGTGGTTTTAAAGCGCTTTGAAGCTAACCGGCGCTACTGTTTTTCCTTTGGCAACCCATTTCCCTCATGGCAACCCGGCCTTTCATTCTCGCACTGGTGGGTGGCAAGTGAGGCAACCATTTTGGTGGGCGCACAAACTGCGCAGCTTTCCTGGATTTCAGCGCACATGTGGGTTTTCTGCCATCTTGAATTTTCTAAGCCCACAGCACCAAATGTTGTAGCAGGATAGCTTAAACGTGGGTCAGGACACCCAACATAGCCCGCCCCTGCTGCATTGGGTTGCTGTGGCCTTCAATTGCGGGATGATGCCCTCCGTGGCTGGGTGGCCGAGGCTCCCTTTCCTGTGGAGTTGGTGCTCACCCTTGCTAGGGATACGGGCTGTTGTAGCTGGGACCGGGTACCTGCAGGCCTCACTGTTTGGCCGCCTCTTCTGCAGCGAGCTACTATGGCTTTTTACTGTGGGACGGCGTCCTCTGCTGCTGGGTGGCCGAGCCTCCCCCTTTCTCCCGTGGCCTCAGAGTTAGTACTCGCCTGCTCGCCCCTGTGAGGTGCTCGGGCGGTATGGTTGGGTCTCTCTGCGGGATCACCACAACGGTGGTCCGGCCGCTATGGGCGTCAGTTGCTCACGTGGTGTGAGCTGGGGGTGGGGAGCCAAGGTCTGGCTGGTGCTGCAGGGGCCCCTTATTCCCCCTGAGGCCTCCGCTTGGCTTCCGATGCTTCCCCACACCACGATGCTCCCGCAGTCAAGCGTCTCTGCCCAGGCAGCTTGTAGGGCAGGCTTGAGATCGCCTGCAGTTTCGGGCTCCCCGGTGGCTCACTAGTGAGTACGGACACAGAGGCTTCACGTTGCTGGCGTCAGGGGGGGGTCCGATGGCAACAGGGCGTGAGCCGTTGCATTGAGGGGACCAGCTCCTCCTCCCCTGGCCTGGCACTTTCAGGAGGCCGCCATCTGGAATTGGGGACCTCGGCCCGGGGCTTTTTCGAATTGTAGAAGTTTCGCTGCTCTGATTTTGTTCCACGTTCGAGCGGCAGCTCCAGGAGGGGGTCCGCCACCCGCTGTGTCGCCTCTGTGCCTGTATCAAGCATGTAGAACGAGCATATGGTAGCTGAAGCCCAGTTATTCCCCAGAGCTCTTAAAGAGGGCGCCCGCATCGCCGGCGCCTCAAGCAACGCCCCACAGATGGTTTTTAAGTTCACACTGTTTATTTATTTATTGCCATTTATAAAGCGCACAAACTGCCCTAGGGCACTGAGGCGCTGTTACAGAATTTTCACTTGGCAGCAGGTTAAAACATAGGTACAATTTTTAGGTACAGGTTCAGTGGTTGGGTACATATGCTGCTCATGTTCCAAGGTTACAGGGGAGACAGTGGAGCAGGTGCAGTTTACTTGAATAGTTTGGTTTTCAGTGCCTTTCTGAAAGCCAAGAGGGAAGTTTCTCTTCTGAGTTCAAGTGGAAGTGAGTTCCAGGATTTTGGTGCTACTACCTCGAAACTGGACCCACCGTCTTTGGTTCTATTAAAGGTGGGAATTGTGAGTTGGTGTTAGTATATGTCACGTTTAGGTCTGAGTGTTTGAACTTGGTGTATTCATTCAGCTAGATAGGTGGGTGCTGTTTGGGATAGGCGTCTGTGGGTTATTGTGAGTATCTTGAACAGTATGCGCTCTCTAATGGGGAGCCAGTGGGCCTCTTTTCTTGCCCGAGAGATGTGCTCTCTCCTAGGGATGCTGAGAGCTACTCTGAGTGAATCATTGTTTTAAGCAATTTGTAATCTGTTGATGTTTTTGTCTGAGGTGCCGAGTAGGAGGACATTACAATAGTCTAGTTTTGCACCTATGGTTGCTCTGACGATGTTGAGACAATTTGTGGCCGAGAGGTATGGTTTTACAGCGTTGATAATTTTAGTTGCGACTGCTGCTGAGGAGGAGATATAGCTGACTTGTCGATCCATAGATAGGGTTGAGTCCAGAAAGACTCCAGAGTTTTTACAGCAGGCGAGACTGTGACTACAGTGTTCTCTATTTTGAAACTGCAATAGTTCTTGTCTAGTTTTTTGAGGGTCTCCTTGGGGCCAACCAGTAGGATTTCGGTTTTGTCTCCATTGAGACAAAGGCCATTTGCTGCTATCCAGGCCTGGATGATGGCATATGTGTTTTGTAGGGTTGTGAGGTCATGTGCGATGTCACCAGGAAGTGGGAGAAGAATTTGTGCATCATCGGCATAATTGGTGAACGTTATTCCGAAGTCTTCTAGGTCATTGAATAGTTGTAAGGTGAAAAGGTTGTAGAGTGTGGGGGGGGGCTTCATGAGCCTTGTGGAACACCACATCCAATAAGGGACGGAGCGGCTGATGCCTGGTCTGAGAAGACCTTCATGGTTCGGCCCTCGAGGAAGGATGTTATCCAGGTGGTGGCCTCATGGGAGAAGTATGCAGAGTCTGTGAGGTGTTTCCCTAGGATCTTGTGGTCAACTAGGTCGAACGCTGCTGATAGGTCCAGGAGCAGGAAGAGCGCTGATTTGCCCTTGTCCATGTTTCCTAGTAATTGATTTTTTAAGTCAAGCAGGGCTGACTCGGTGAAATGCCGGGGGCGAACACCAGATTGCCTCTTTCCCACTATGTTGTGAAACTCGAGGTAGGATTGGATCTGCAGATATGCAGCTTTGTCGAGGATATTCAGCAGGAATGGCACCGTGGTGATGGGCCTGTAATTGTTTGGGGAGTTAGGGTCCAATGTGGGCTTTTTTAGCAGTGGCCGGACCCAAGCTTCTTTAAGGGAGGATGGAGCAGTGCCTGATGCAAACAAAGTATTAATGAAGGCTGTGATGAAGGGGGGCTAATGCAGCAGCACAGTCTTTGATTATGCTTGCTGGACAGATGTTCCCTTTGCATAGTGATGGTTTTATATGCATCATGATTGATGTGACTTCAGGGATGGTTACATTTCTGAAGGTAAAAAGCAGTGGGGGTTTGAGGTCTAGAACGTTAGGAGACTTGGGTTTAGAAGTGGTAGGTATAGGGTGTGTGGTTTTGGGTAGGTTGTTGAAGTTTTCTTGTAGTAAATTGATTTTACCCAACATAGCATGTTGGATGTCATTGCACCATTTCTCGTCCTTTACTGTTTGATGTGTGGAAGAAGGGGGGACAACCAACTCATTGAAGACGGTGAACAGTTCCTTGGATTGGGATTTAGCTTTGTCAATTCTGATGTTGTATGCAGCGGCTTTTGCTGAGGCGATGGAGATTTTGTGTTGCTTGGCAATGGAGAGATAGGAGTCATGCGTGGAGTAGGACGAGCAGAATTGCCATTTGTTTAGGGCTTGCCTTTTGAGTACTTTTAGGTCGAGGAGGTCTTCATTGTACCAGGAGTTGGTGTGCTTGATGTTTTTTGTTCTTTCTTTCTCTAAGGGGGCAATGGTGTCAACTGCTTCTTTAAGAATGGAGTTGTAGAGATGGACCAGTTCTGTTGGGTTGTTTGAGAGGGGTTGTGCTAGAGCTGATGCTTCCAAGAGGGGGAGAATTCTGTCTTTGCTAAGCAGTTTTTTTGACCTGGCCATGAGGCTGGCATAGGAAGGTTTTGTTGGGTTGTGACCTTTGAGGGAATGTGGAAGTGGATTAGGTGGTGGTCTGTCCATGGGCGTGGGGTGTTTGAACTGATATCAACACCTCAGTTATGGTCAGCAACCCAGTCCAGTATGCGTCCTTTGACGTGGTTGGGGGAGTCAACTTTCTGGATGAATTCTAGTTCAAGGAGAAAGTTTGCAAAGGCTTTATTTTGTTTTCTTTTATGTCCTTGAATCCAAGGTTGAAATCTCTTAGAAGGATGGCTCTGTTGTTGGATTTTAGGTTATTGCCTATGAGGTGTAGGAGGTTGGCTTGGAAGTCTAGCAAGGCGCCTGGCGGACGGTATACTAGGTGCATTGTAATGATGTCTTAGGGCGAGAATGAGATTTTTATAGAGAGGGCGTCAAAATTGTCATATGAGGCAGACTTGATTTGTCTGGCCTTGAGGGTTTCTTTGACAATGAGAGTGACTCCACCACCTTTGTGGGTGGTCTGTCCTGGAGGAGGATTGAGTAGCCAGGGGGTAGTGATTGGCATATTGCTGGACCGGTTTCTTCGTGTAGCCAGGTTTCAGTAATGGCTAATGCGTCAAGCTCCAGGTCAGTAATCGGGTCATGGATTTCTGTGGCATGGGCTTGCATTGACCTTGCATTTATCAGTGCAAGTTGAATTTGGGTATTGGCTTTGTTACTGGTTTTAGGTATGACAGTGGTCACGGGGTGTGAAGTGCTGAGTTCCTGAGAACATATCGATGTGTATTTGTTTGGAGGAACGCGTGGGGGTTTTTAGTTGCGCGTGTGGGTGTGATAGTGGTTGCTCTGGAGGAGCGGGATCATAGTCTTTGGTTTCTGATATGTAAAGGTGGCGCAAGCGAGTGGGTCTGCCCTTCTTGTGGTGGCTTTGATATGGTATTGGTGGCATGCTGAAGTGAAGAGATCTTGAAGGAGGCAAGGTGGGGCTCGCCTATAATGAGCGCGGGGGGGGGGATGCTGTAGGGGGAATGGTTTGCGAGTGGAGTGGTATGCTGGGCTGGTGTGTGGCTATGTTGGTGGATGGTTCTATAGTCTGGGTTGGAATATAGGGTAGGTGTACACAGCAAATGGTGGCACAGTTAATGGGCTCCTGTGAGCAGGTATAGATGGTGGCATAGGGGGCTCAGAGGGACTGTGCATATCAGTAGTAGTGAATGAAATATTGAAGACAGTAATGTGCATTAATAATTCATTAATAAATGTGCATTAATTGAGTTCATGGTAGTGCGGTGCAGTAGGACCTGTGCACAATTTTGGAGTTAATTTGTGTAAGATGCAGTGAATGGGCAGACACGTGTCATGCGGCGGAACATATAATAGACCGATCCGTGACCTACTCACTGTAGCCTTGTTACGTGGGAGTCAGGGCTCCCTTTTAGGTATGTGTGGGCGGCAGTGAGATGATTCAGTGTCCATTTTTATTGTTGAACGTAGATTTGTTCCGGGTGGGGGCCTTGATCTGGCCTTTGTCGGGCTGGCTCGTTCCGCCTACCGGCGGATGCTTCACTGAAATATTCAGCCGCATTGCATGGCCACCAAGAGAAGCTGAGCCTCGCTTTGGTGGCCCGCGATGCGCCCAGCATTTTGTTTGTCTCAAAACAGATGAGATGCCACGCTAACGAGCACATGGTCAGGTAGGGCATGCAGATGAGGCTTGCAGCCTCAGGAAAGTGTTCCAAATGCACCAGTGGGCCAGTGGGGCTGATGATCTAGGCTTTGGAGAGCTCACAGAATACGGAGCGTGTCAGGCAAAGGGAGGGCATCGGTTGACAACTTGAGCCATGCTCCCGGCTGAGGGAATGGTGGCATGCAACAGGGATGGGGCAAGATGCAGGGCCTGTCCCGGCTTCCCTCAAGTATGGGCTTAGATTGTCCAGTACTGGGCCCCGGTTTGGGGGACCCAGTGTTATTCTTTTTGGTTATATAAGTTGGGGTTGGGGGGGACATGTTGCTGTTGGGGGAAAAGCCCTCCCCCTATCTATTAGCTGGCTTGTGAGGTGGGACCAAAAAGCAGGGGCACTAGCCAGGATTACAGCACACAGGCTCCTTCCCTGAGGTGAAAACACTCCCCCCTCAAGCTGATATTTCTCAATATACAGGGGCTGGGGCACCCGATCAAAAGGAAGCGGATGTTTAATCTTATGCGAGATATGAAAGGCGATATCTTCTTACAGGGGACCGAACCCCCGTAAACACGGAAGAGTCGTAAAATCCTGCGCGGTTCTGGGGGAGGATGGCAGTACATTCCCCGTATCAGGGCAAGAGGTGGATGTCTATTTTAATTCAGACTGATCCAATTTCAGGTGGATCAAGTGGTGGTAGACAGGGGGTGGGGGGGCAGATTTATTTTGGTACAGGGCCGGATCGGCCAGCAAAGTATTACCCTCCTCAACTTATATGCACCCACAATTGACACGCCAGCCTTTTACTCTCGTACATTCGCTAGGTGTGCCCAACACATGGGGGCACTACTAATAGTTGGGGGGCCTCAATGTAGTACTGGTTCCAGAAATAGACCGCCTGCACTCCCCAGTCATGACACATACATCCCCCGAGAAAACTTGCAGCCCTCCGTGCCCTCATGACGGACCTCAAAGTTGTAGATGTTTGGAGGGTGACACACATACACCAGAGGGGCTACACCTTCTTCTCGGCCAGACACACCAGCTACTCCAGATTAGATTGACTCATGCCCTTGCACAACCTTCACCTCATGCGCTCATGCGACATTGTGGCCATCACTCTCTCCGACCATTCACTGGTCGTGTTATGCATAGACCTGCCAAGTTCTTCTACAAGGGGACATCACTGGTGCTTGAATCGAAGGGCTCTGAGCTGGCCAGGCTTTAGGGAGATCCTAGAGGGGGGTGTGGACATGTTCTGGCTGACGAATCTGACGGATGAATTCAAAGCAATGTCCTGTTGGGACGCATTTAAGGCTTATCTGCGGGGGCAGTGTATCTCCAGGTGGGCGTACAAATTAAAAAGCTGGGGAGCGCAGGAGGCGAAGCTGCGAGCTGACATTTTAAGCACAGAGAGACTACACAAGTGCACGCTCAACCCTACCACACTCGCAAAACTGGGCAGGTTAAGGCTAGATCTGAAGCGCGTTACCACAGATGGAGCCCAAAAGTCCTTCTCTAGCTGGTCGCAGGCATATTACAGTGAAGGGAACAGACCATTGCACATGATGGCGCTGGCCTTGCGTAGTAGACGGGCAGCCCAGACAATCGATGCAATCCACAACCAAGGCGGGCGGGAGCTAGTGGGCAAAGAGGCCATCAACGGCAGGTTTGCACAGTTATATAGCGCACTATATACCTGGGCGCCCCATCAGGCCCTCCAACCACAGTGGACTTCTTGGATGCGGTCGAACTGCCAAAACAGACACCTCAGCAGGCCGGTTGGCCGCCCCTATCATGGTAGAAGATGCCCAGGCGATCAAATCTCTGAATAGGGGGAGGGCGGCCAGGCCGGATGGCGTCCTCGTCGACCTACATAAGTCATTGGAGAGTCAGCTGGCACCTGCCCTGGTGGCGGTGTTCGCAGACGCAGTGGCGCAAGGCCAATTACCGAAGTCCATGCTCGGGGCCAACACTGTCTTTCATTAAAAAGGGCACGACCCGAAGGCGTTTGGTTAATACCGCCCTATTTCTCTGATCAACGCAGATGCAAAAATATTAGCTAAGTGCTTGGCGCGCAGACTCGAATCCCTGATACCCTCGCTCATCCATAATGACCAAACTGGTTTATACTGGGCAGGCACTCGATGGACAATGTCAGACGCCTTTTACATGTCATCTCTAGTGGAACCAACCCTGAAGAGGGGATACTTGCGCTGGACGCCGAAAAGACGTTTGTTTCTCAGGTTTTAGTCCAATTGGGATTTCCCACTGCCTATATCAATTTGGTGCGTCTCTTGTATAAGAACCCCGCTGCGACCGTAACCACCAACGGATTCACCTCCCCTCCCTTCACTCGGGCACCCGCCAGTGCACTCACCATTGAGCCACTAGCAGCCAAGCTGCGCGCTGACCCTGGGTGGACAGGCATCAAACGTCCAACAGAGTATTCCCATATGCTGATGACTTGTTAGTTTATGTCAGCGACTATAAGAGGTCCCTCCCTACGCTACGAAAGCTGCTCCAGGTTCTAGGTCCCATCGCAGGCTATGTCATCAATTGGGCAAAATCAGAATTTATGCTGCTGCAACCCGATATCCCTTGGGACACTGGCAGTGTTGCACCCTTCAAGCTCCAACTCAGGAGCTTCACCTATCTGGGCATTAAGATCTGCCCCAAATGGCAGGATATAATTGAGCTTAATTACCCACCGACTATAAATAGGATTCTCCAGCATGGGGTCTGGCATGGATTCACATACTCATGAATATTTCCCGTCGTCAGACTGGGAATCCTCGGTAAAGAAAAAATCAGTATCAGTATTAGTTTCGTTTCTGATCTGTCTTTCTTAGTAGTCACCAATCACTGGTCTCTGGGTCATACTGCCCCCAGCCAAGGACTGCCCTCTTCCTAAGCCCCGCCCCTGGCAGCCATCCTCAGATTTTTACCACACGCTCAAGTGTTGGGAGTCCTTGTGCTATAGCTCTCGAGCTTTTACTGCGTTTTGCGCTTATTCAAAGAGATTTATCTCATTTTTCGGTTTAATCGAGCCTCAAGCTCCACTGTTTCTACTTCCGATCAACGGGGACCAGTTTTGGATTTATCTATGCCCCTCAAGGGTGAAGTTTTCATCGAGTTACGCTTCTTGGATTCCAGAAGTTTCTGAGGCATATCTCGTGGACAAGAAGAACATGGCCTAGGAGAAGGGAAGCTCGACTCCTGGCAAACTGTTCAGGATCTGCCCTGGATGCAACCTACAAAATGTGTTCAAGGAGGACGAGCATTCGAAATGCCTTTACTGCCTCCACGAGGACAAAACGCACGTGGAGAAGGACTGTGCGTTTTGCTTTAACATGTCGGATCGGACGATGAGGGATCGCGGGACCCGTCTCTCCACTGGCTGGAAGGCAAGAGCCCAGCAGGTGAGAAGAAGTAGTCCGAGCGGTCTTCCAAGTCCTGTCAGGGCGCCCCGGCAACGGGGGCCCAACAGAAGGCAAAGCACCGCAAGTCCGCGGGCACCGGGAGCGCCAAACGGTTGGGCTCCTCGGCTGCCAGGCAGGGTGCACCTTCACCGACACCATCAACCGCGAGCCAACGCTCTGGCTCGGGGAAGAGAAAATCCGAGAACCAAGCTAAGCTTCTGGAGAGGCCCCGGTCGATCTCGGAGGAACCGGCCGAGGGGGAGCGAGGCGGTGACCCTCCCCCTAAGGTGAAGGCCTCAAGCGCGCCCAAGGTGGTGAAGGCCTTGATCCACCCGGCTAAGGCCTCTATTGAGGGAGTCGCTGCGGCCCTGGCGATGACTGTGGAGGCTATTCCAGTGGAGGCGACCTCAGGGCCCAGAGTTTCCCTGCCTCCGCAGATGGAATCCTTTTTTAGGCCCATCGAGAAGACCCCTGTGAAGACCCCAGTAGTAAAAAGGGGGGGGCGGTGGCCGACACGGACACAACCTCTGAGGAGGAACTGACCGAGAATTTGGAAGAGGCCCCGCCCCACGGGAGGAATCCCGAGGAGGGGGACGACGAGAGCGAGGGTGGCAACGACGACAAGGTTCCCGTGGAGGAACAGTCGCTCCCGGCACGCCAGTCGCAACCCGAGCCTCAGGACAACTCGGTGGCCATTTTGACGGCAATCCAAGCCTTCTGCACAGAGATAAGGACGAGACTGCCCCTACCCCCGACGGACAACCCAGCTGTACCGGGTCCGTCGGGAAGCCCTCCGAACAAGAGGAGAATTCATCCAGTGCCCCTTCAGCCCTCATGGCCTTCTCAGCCTTTGGCACCTTCCCCGATCCCGAGGTACGACACGGGATCGGACATCGGACATGGCCACGACGGTGGTGACGACGGGACTGGCCTCCTGTCTCCGATTACTCGGGCATCCCCGCCCGACGAGATTGGCTCCTTCCACGCCATGATTGCCAGGGCATCCAAGCTTTTTCAACTCTGCCCTGAGGAGAAGAAGGAAGGCTTCCTCTACCAATGGCGCAAGGCCAAAAGGAAGACGGTCCTCGCGGTGCCTTTGCTGGATGACATCTGGGACGAGGGACTTGCCCTCCTCAAGAACCTGTCCACGACACCTGCCAAGAGGGAACGGTACGAGAAGAAGTTCCGGGTCCCCGATGCCGCCCCGTTGTGCCTTAGGGCGCAGCCGACCCCGGTTTCGGTCATCTCAGCGGCGGCCAAGAAGAAAGCGGGGGAGGGCATTGGCTTCATCCTCAACTTCCCCAGCAGACAGCGAGGGAAATAAGCTGGATGCCGTGGGACGACAAGTCATCTTGTCGGCGGCGACGACAATTAAGGCGGCCAATGCCCTCGCGATTGTGGCCGACTACGACAGGGAATTGTGGTACAAGATCGCCCACCTGTTGGACTTCCTCCCGGACGACAAGAGGGCATAAGCCCTGGCGATCCTACAGGAGGGGGAGGTGGCGTCAGACCACGCCATAACTGTGGCCACAGACATTGCAGACACCGGTTTCCGCCAGTTGGGCAACAGCGCTTGCCTTAGACGGCGGGGGTGGCTCAAGGCGACGGATTTCCGCCAGGAGGTGCAAGCCAAGGTTTTGGACATGGCCTTTGACGGGAACAATCTGTTTGGAAACACTGTGGATGAGTCGCTGCAGACCATCAAGACCGACACGGAGACAGCTCGGGCCTTAGGAGTTCTGCAGCAGCGGCGGCCGCCCTTTTGGAACTCCGGAGGCAAGCAAAATGCCTCCAAATGATTCGGCGGCGGCTCCTCGACCTACCATCAGGCGGCCTGCACCTCGTCGCAAGAAGCCTACAGGGGATGAGGCAAGTTTGGTGGATCTCGCCGTCGTCGCCAGGGAGGCCAGGCTGCTTCCAAGCAAGACTGAACCGGCCGTCGCGTCGGGCCCCCACCGGAGCACCCCGGTCAAAGGCCGGCTGACAAGGTTTGTCAGCGTGTGGAAGTCCATCTCCACCGACCGTTGGGTGCTGGATGCCCTGGCACACAGGCACTTTGGAATTTCTAAAGAAGTGCTCCTGAATTCCTCCCATGGCCAGGAAGGAAAACCACGTCCCTCAACTACTGTTAGAGGTAAGGGCGATGCTCAAATAAAGGAGCCATCGAGCTTGTCCCAAAAAGGCTCCGGGGCTCGGAGTATACTCAAGATACTTCCTCGTCAGAAAGAAGACAAGAGGTTGGCGTCCCATCCTGGACTTGCGTCGGCTAAACAAATACATCTAGGCACAGAAGTTCCGGATGGTCACCCTCGTGCACGTGCTGGGCCAGCTGGAGGAAGGCGACTTCCTATCGTTGTTGGATTTGGAGGATGCGTACTTTCACATCCCCATCCTAAAAGGACACTGAAAGTTTCTCAGGTTCGTAGTCCAAGGCCCGCCCATTTGGATTGAAGTCGCCGCCCAGGGTGCTCACCAAGTGCCTAGCACCAGTGGCGGCGCGGCTGCGCCTGCAGGGGATCCACGTCTACCCCTACCTGGACGACTGGCTCATCTGAGCAGGGACAAGGGAACTCGCCGTAGAACACACAGCAAAGACCATGCGACTGCTCACGGACATGGGATTCTCCATCAACTTCCCCAAATCCCACCTGGTTCCGTCGCAGGTCGCGCTGTTTCTGGGAGCCAAGCTCGATACAGTAGCACAGTTGGCCTCGCCGTCGGAGGAAAGAACGCAGGCCATCCTGGGCAAGGTACGGCATCTGCTTGCCACGGACGTGGCTAGAGTGAGGTCCATCAAGTCCCTTCTCGGGATGATGTCCTCTTGCATCTATCTGGTGCTCCTGTGCAGGCTTCGGATGCGTCCTCTGCAGGAGTTCCTCGATGCCCGTTGGACGCAAGCGACGGACAGCTTCGAGGACAAAATCTCGCTCAACGAAGCATTCCGCCATGGAATTCAATGGTGGGGCACCCGCGCGCATCTCGCTGCGGGCACAGACTTTCAGACTCCAGCATACCAGGTGACGGTGACGACGGATGCCTCCCTGGAAGGGTGGGGAGCGCACACCGGAGATCTTCACGCGAGAGGCCTGTGGCTCCCGGAGGAGAGGCCGCTCCACATCAACATACTGGAGCTCCGAGCAGTGTTCTGGGCCCTCAAGTCATTCCTCCCGTCCCTCAAGGGCAAGGTGGTGAGGATCTTCACCGACAACACCACCACGATGTTCTACACCCGGAAGCAGGGAGGAACCAGATTCCCAGCCCTGTCCAAGGAAGCCCAGGATCTGTGGCACTGGGCCGTTGCCCAGGGGATGTTTCTGGTGCCTTTTCATTTGGCAGGGGTAAAAAAACACCATTGCCGACTCACTCAGCAGGGAGCTGCACTCGTGCCACGAGTGGGAACTATGCCAGGATCAAGTGGATCATCTCTTCCGGCGATGGGGCAAACCCCAAATCGACCTGTTTGCGACGGCGACGAACTCCAAGTACCAGAGGTTTGCCAGCAGGTTCCCCCAGCCGAGGAGCATGGGCGATGCTTTCTCGTTCCCCTGGGACGGCCTGTTCCTGTATGCGTTCCCGCCGTTCCCATTGCTGCTCAGGCTCATCAACCAACTCAAGAGGTCCCGGTGCAGGATGATCCTCGTCGCACCGAGGTGGCCGAGACAGATATGGTTCCCGGACCTTCTGGACTTGTCAGCGTCCCCACCAGTCAAACTGTCGACGGACGCAGATCTTCTCTCCAGAGAAGGAGGCGCCATTCTTCATCACAACCCGGAGTCGCTGAACTTGCAGGCCTGGCTCCTGCAGTACTAGAGTTTGGAGGGTACAATATCCCGGCTGAATGCAGAGAGGTTCTTGCAAAGGCCAGGGCGTCTTCAACTCTCCAGTGCTACGGACACAAGTGGAAGAGGTTCTCTGTCTGGTGCCGTGCACAGAAGATTAACCCTCTACGGATTACAGCCCCTCAAGTGCTACCGTACTTACTGTCGCTGGCCAAAGCTGGACTAGCTCACGCTTCCATCACGATACATCTGGCAGTGATTTCCCGATACACCAGAACTGCAGGACGGTCGTCCCTGTGGTCTCATCGCCTGGTGAAGGAGTTTATGAAAGGACTGTTCCGTTTGTTCCCACCGGTGTAGGCTCCAGCGCTGGCGTGGGAGCTCAACGTGGTGCTGACCAGGCTCATGGGCCCGCCATTCGAGCCCTTTCATTCGGCTCTGTTGAAGTTCCTGTCGTGAAAGACAGCGTTCCTTGTGGCCATCACCTCTGCACAACGCTTGGGAGAGATTCAGGCCCTTTCCTGCAAGCCTCCGTACTTGACTTTTCACGAGACGAGGGTGGTGCTGAGGACGCACCCCTCCTTCATGCCCAAGGTGCCATCGGACTTCCATCTGAACGAGCCCTTGGTGTTACCAGTCTTTTTCCCGTCGCCTTCATCGCCGGCCGAGAGGACTTTGCACTCGCTGGATGTAGCTAGAGCGCAGAAGTTCTACGTGGACCGAACGAAGAGTTTTCGGAAGAAATAACAGCTGTTTGTGAACTTTGGACCTGTGAACCAAGGGAAGGCTCTCTCAAAGGCTTCCATTTCCAGATGGCTCTCCGGCTGCATCATGCACTGCCATCGGGTGGCAAACCGACCGTTGCCCAGCCTCCGAGAGCCCATTCGACCAGAGCGATCGCTGCTACCACGGCATTCTTGTCTGGTGTGCCCCTGCTGGACATCTGCAGGGCTGCTACGTGGAGGTCGACGCACACCTTCACGAGATTCTACTGCGTCGACTGGGATTCCAGGGAGGAGTCCAGAGTCGGCCAGGCAGTGCTGCGCAACCTGTTCGCTTAAGGTGAACCTGGTGAGGAGGGAAGAGATGCTTAATGTTGAGTTTCATGTAATGCTTAATGTTGAGCCTGTTGCCACCTCCCGTGGTTGTGCATTTGTGTACTGCTATGTATTCTTTTATTCATGAGCTTATGAATCCATGCCAGACCCCATGCTGGAGAAGGAACACGTTTCTTACCTGTAACTGTTGTCCTCCAGCATGGGTCTGGCATGGATTCACATGCGTACCCTCCTTCCTACCCCTCTGCGGCTCTTCACTTGGTCATACTGCCACTTTACGTGCTACCAAATCTGAGGATGGCTGTCAGGGGCAGGGATTAGGGAGAGGGCAGTCATTGGCTGGGGGCAGTATGACCCAGAGACCAGTAATTGGTTACTACCAAGAAAGACAGATCAGAAATGAAACTGATACTGATTTTTTCTTTACCGAGGATTCCCAGCCTGACGACGGGGAATATTCATGAGCATGTGAATCCATGCCAGACCCATGCTGGAGAATAACAGTTACAGGAAAGTAACTTGTTCTTTCAACAGGATCTCCACAGGTGGGCCACGCTACCGCTCTCATTATCAGGCAGGCAGGATCAACGCAGTAAAAATGAATACCTTCCCAAAATTATATTTAGGCGTGACGCTGCCCTTGCCACACTTCCCCCCCCCCCCCCCCCCCCCTCCCCTCCAACCCCCTCCGTCAATGTTCTGTGACATGGATTCCCACATCTCAAAATGTATCTGGCGAGGCAATAGAGCACATATTCAGCTCGAGGTCCTGCAGGCAAGCAAAGCAGACGGCGGGTTGGCACTCCCTGCCTGGAAATCGTACCACATGGCTGCGCAGGTCTGTTGGGCCAAACTGTGGCTAGACCAAAACGACCAGTCCAGCTGGCGATCAGCAGAGCTCTCGTTGATGCAGCAGTTGGCACTGCAGGAGGTCCTAACAATACCACTCATGCACCCCCCTAATGAAATGAGGCATCACCCAGTGGTGGGTCCCACCCTCGCCCAGTGGCACAGTCAGATCCACTCAGGGGTGGCATGTGCGTGTCGCGCCCGCTTGGATTAGTGTAATGGTGATACTCGTTATCGGACTAGACCAAAACATTCTCTGAATACAGGATACAATCTAGCCCTGGGTCAGAGTCATGGATTTTTTTCGATGACTGGGTCCCCCTTCCTTTCGCAGAGGCTAGGCAGCTACTTGTGCTGGGTGTAGGCCAATGGCTACAGTATAGGTCCATTTTGGCAGTTGTTCGCAAACACACTACTGAGGAATCCAGGCAAGTGACCCAACAGCTGGGGAAACAAATGGAACAAAATCTGAATGCTTTTCCCAAGCTTCGGGCATTGTATTCCACTTGTATTACAAACAATGTAGACCATAACCACACCCTGCCGACTCTCTGGGAGACTGACTTAGACAGCGAGGCTGGCGTGGGGGATGTCTGTGTTTGAAGCCATACCGGCAGTCTCGTTCTGCGTCAAGAACAGATATATTCAATACAGTACAGTCCAACAGCTCTGTTACACACCGAGCAAGCTGTTTAGAATGGGGCTGATACAATCTCCCTTCTGTTGGCATGGGTGTGGAGGGCTCAGCACCATGGGGCACGTGCTATGGTCCTGCCCATGCATAAAGGGATTCTGGCAAGAGATACACTACAAAATGCACAAAATAGATAGGGCTAGGGTCGGTTGGGCGCCTCTTCAGATGCTATTTGGGACCCATCATGCAGATTGGCACAACGAGCTCACTATCCGGGGTCTCATACACACTATCCTCTTCACAGCACAGAAAGCCCTGGTCTTGGCATGGAAGGATCCTTGCCCACTTTCTCTAGCCAAATGGAATCCCTCCTGTCCAAAATATGCTACATGGAACACGGGGCCCTCAGGCAGCAGAAGAAAACGGACCGGGCGGCCAGATACTTGGGGGTCACTTGAACTATTTTTAGGATCTATGCTCACACACAGACTAATTAAGTCATGATGAAGGGCTACATTCCAATAGGGAGTATATGGGGGGGGCCGGGGACGAGTAGGGTGGGAAAACATGACCTGGTGGGGTTGGGGGGGGGGGGATATCTGATGGTGTGCACACTTATTGGGTTTTCAGTTCAGAAATACCAATGAGTGGGTTTGGTGTTATATAGAGCTGTAAGCTTACTGATTTTGGGGAGGATAGGGGGTGTTTTAGGAGGGATAGGGAGGGGGGCTCAAGACCAAT
The DNA here is from genome assembly GCF_040938575.1 of Ambystoma mexicanum. Classification (NCBI taxonomy): domain Eukaryota; kingdom Metazoa; phylum Chordata; class Amphibia; order Caudata; family Ambystomatidae; genus Ambystoma; species Ambystoma mexicanum. Next base: position 1,138,938,204 of record NC_090931.1, on the reverse strand, counting down.
TACGTTTGCTAAGCGCAACATGGCACATGGCAGTCTCATAAGTATTGTAATAACACTTTGACAACGTTAATGGTCTTGATGTGTTTGTGTTTATTGTTGAAAAACTAATAAAAAGAGTTGGAAAAAAAACAGTAAAAATGTATTTCAAACGCCACCAAATTCTCCAGAATTTGTACAGAAATGTGAGTTTGTGAATGGTGGATGTGCTGGTTTGGGTCTCTGTGGCCGCCTCCAGTGTCTCTTGCTCATACACAGCTGAAATGGTGACAATTCAGCACAGACGATGAAGCCGTAATTATGTAATTTACTGTAGACCTGAATACTGTATTGTGTCGTGTTCAGCAAAAATGAATGATCACAGATTGCAAAAGTAGATGATTGATGGCCCAAAAAATGCAACAATGGTGAACAATGAACTGCAAAGCTTTAAAAAAGCATTACAGACTCATGTAATTAAGACTAATTCATTCATCTCTATTGCCGGAGACCCAGCCCTACTAAATCTCCCTCCGTCATGGAGAGTGTTTGGTGTTGGGTTGTTGGTTGGACATGCAGTTTGCTACCCTCAGACACAACCTGTGGATCCATTTGTATTCCTGCCTGTTTGCCCATGCTGCTAACCAGGCTCACTGCTGTTCATTTGAGGATTTCTCGTGGCGATTGCCAGGCAATTACCCTTGCCTCTCAAGTTAGGCCTGCTTGTGATCCTCTTTATCATTGCACCTAAGGTATTCCATGCGGATAGCACGCCCATGCTGCAGCCTCTCTCCTCCTGTCAGCGGCTCCCACGTGTGTTTTGGTCTTTTCCTTAGTTGCAGTAGCTATACCCCGTTCCGCAACTAGCGTTGGCAGCATAGCTTTGAGTTTGCTGCAATTACTACATTTACAAAGGGGTGCTCCGATGGCGGCACTATTCTGTAATCACCAGCAAAGGCATTTCTCATTGGCCTCTACCTCGCCCCCACTTGCGTTCACCACATTGTGCTCCGATGGCAGCACCAATTTTAGAACACCAACGAAAGGGGGACTCATTTGGCCCCTACTTCGCACTTGTATTCACTACGTGTGCTCCGATTGAGGCACCAATTCCATTACGCCAGCAAAGGGATATCATCTCATCTTCACTGTGTGTGCTCTGATGGCAGCACCATTTCTTCAACACCAACAACGGGGTGTCTCTTTTGGGCCGTTCTCCTGGGCTTTTTTCCTTCGCCCTATCTATACCCGCATGTGTTGTTCACTTCCTGCTACCGTTTCGCTTTGCTTCATTCCACATCTTGATTACGACCACGCTTGTACACTTCAACGAAGAGGTGATTCACCTCTGGGACCATCACGCCTGTTTGTTCACCCTTGTGTGCATCCTCACTTCTCTGGCTGATGCAGCCCGTTCCACATTGTGATGGCGGCACCATGACAACAATCAACAAAGTGTTGAGTCACCTTGGCCCGCCTTCTGGGCCGCATCTCGCCCCTAACTCTAATCCCCTGTGCTTTTTCGTTCTCTGGCTGTTCCAGTTGATTCAGCCTGTTTGCTCAACTTTATGATGTCACCAAGATCATCAGCAGCAATGAAAGGGTGATACATTGGCCTCCTCTGGGCCTCACCTCACCCTTATCGCATCAACGTGTGCTCTTAATTTCCTTTCTGCTAGTGCTCTCAGCCCGTTCTGCTTGCTATGGCAGACCTTCACCTTAGCTCTCTCAGTACCATATAATGGTGGCCTCCTATCTGTAATCTCACACTTCCAAATGATGCTTGTTTGTACTGTGCAGTTGGGCATTACCAACAAAGTACTCTCTCCTCTGTTGAGGCCTTTCACCGGTGAGGAATTCTATCTACCTAAGACTTAAAATCCTATGGCCTTCACCTGCTGCGTCCTCTTTGCATCTCTCCTGCCTATAGGAGGGCCTGACTGGCGGGGAAGCCGTGAAGAGTCTGGTTAGGACATCATCTTCCCCTATCCTTCGGCATCTGTGGCTGCTAGGCTGCCTGGTAAGCTTCTTTGTGCACTGTGCAATTCCTCTGTCTATTTTCTCCCACTTCACCCATGGTGCTCTCCAACTCCCCTATCTACTCTAACTGCTACTCTATTACCCATCCTACCTCCCTCTTGAAGCCTGGAAGGAAAATATTTAAGAAAGCTCTCTTGGTGTGTAACTCAGGCCTGCCCATCGCTGACACATACGTCAATGCTTCCTCCAGACAGACTATCACTGACACCCTTTTTGTCACCCGCTCCCCGGACCTATGGACTCCCCATATGGTCTCAATCGTCTCCCCCCTTCTCTTCTTCGCCCATCAATGGTGGAACCAGATGAGAAGCACTCTTGGCACACTTCCCTTTTTCTCTTTATCAATAATGTCTATCACAATGGCACTGTTATGGCCCCGGGTTCTTAACCCAACCGCCTTCTTGATCATTGTCTTTCGTCTCGCATTAACTGCCTGCCTTCTCTTTCCATTCCTCCTTCACCGTCCACCCTGACCTCTTCATCACCACCAGCAGGCGTACCATACCCTGTACCCCTTCTCTGAAAACATCCAAAGGTGAAAACCAGCTTCACTTAGTTACCCTGATTGCTCGCTCTGCTATTAAACACTCCATCTGTCTCTTTCTTGAAGACTTGCACCTAGACGTCCTCGCCCATACAGCTCTGTCGCTGCTCTTCTTCCTGAGGGCTTTAAGATCCTCTCCTAGCCTAGGCCCAACTGGACTGGAGGTGGAGTGTCCCTGATCTTCCCTGAATGGGTCCCTGCTCGTATCATACCCACTCAATCCTACTCTTCTTTTGAATGCATTGTGTAGAGGAGCAGGTAGACGCATTATGCCTAATTCCTGTCATCCTGCTAGAACAGCAGGACAAGAGACTTGTACGGGACTCCATGTGTTATGCCTATGCCACATCGATATGCACTCCGACAACCGTATCGAATGTACCCTTGCACTGAAGAAGTGGAAGGATGTCGGCACGCACTACTGGATATCGTGTAGTGCTGAGTGAAATCTGACATGGGCAGAGGGATGTCATAAAGAAACTATACGAGGTGTATTAGCTTATTTGACCTAAAACAATTGACCTAATGACCAATTTGGTCGAATTCTGCATGGGTAATTTGGCCTTCTGGGCAATTTGGTCGCATGTTTTGCAAAATAACCATGGAGAGCGGGGTTGTCCACCGCTCCCCATGTTTGATATTTTGGGGGTGCAGGGGTGTCCGCTGCTTCCTTAAATTTGGAGGCTGTGGACAAAAGAAAACGCATGTGCATATAAATTGGGACCCGGACAAATACATTTTTTGGTCAGTTTGCCGCGATTAAAGACATTTCGGTGAAATATACCCAAACCATACGAGGACCTACTGAAACGATATGAAAATACTGAAGAGTAATGATGTAACTGAAGTGATAAGAGAAACGTGTATGAAACGATAAAGTAATCATATATACGAAGAATACTGAAGTAATGTATTTATTTGTTTATTTATATAGAGCACCGAGCCTGGGGCATCTGGGCACATTTATCTTACAGGTACATATGATACATTGTTACAGACAGATTTTAGTGTACAACCGAAGCAATAGTACAGTGAGAGTTAAGTAGAGTCATGCTAATGTTCAAAGTAATTTACAGGTTAATTCTTACATATCGATAGGTAGAGATGAGCAGATTAGGGAAATTCTTAATTCTCTTGCGAGAGAAGCCATGCTTTAGAGTTTTTTTCTGTAAAGGTGGAAGGAGGGTTCTGTTCTTAAGTGGTAGGGTGTTCCACAGTTTAGCAGCTAACACAGCGAAGCTACTGCCTCCAGGTTTCTGACCAACCTGTTAGCGGCTAATACAGGGAAGCTACTGCCTCCAGGTTTCTGACCAACCTGTTGACTAATAAGTGTAAATAAGCAGCAACGCAAGGTAGATGAAATGCATAGAAGCTTGCTATAGAGGAAAATGTAACGTGGCAAGGACGGCCATGATAGTAAAATGGATGCCAGCTGCGCAACGATTCAATTCAGCTACCTCAGAAACAGACCAGTGCTGCAGAGCCCGGAGACGGAGAATTAACTTTGTGTGCAAAACGAATAGGAGTCTGATGGCCTGGGATCAAGGATGCTATTTCAAGGAAAGCACAAAGGGAGGCAGACGGATAAGTCATGGACAAGAGACCTATTTCTCTTAGATTAAAGAAGACAACATTTGCAAGAGCCAAGTATTGGACAATTAACAATGGATAACGATCCTACAAGATGGAGTGAGCAAGTCTCTAGATGCCAAGAGGAGCAATGACACCCAGCATAATTAAATGAAATAGCTGTAAATAGGAGGTTGATATGGACACATTTGCGGTCTCTTCACACATGATCCAGAAGTCGAAAACAAGGGCAATTCATTAAGCTGTGGATGAAGATGGTGATCAGCTTGCACTCCCGTGAATGTCCCAGAACAGAGCAAGCCAGAAGGTCAACTGCAGACTGGGAACCTTGGTTTATGGTCAGATTGATGCGAGATGGACTAATTGGGGAAAGTGGGGAGTAATCTGACGTGACTCAAGCACCTGGGTTTCTTTTTCTTACGTGTGGCTAGCCAAGCCGAAAGTCCAAGGTTGGGTGGGAATGCCAACCACTCAGTGGGTCTATGGGGCAACCTGCTAAACAATATATATATAGACGAATCTGCTGCCATTTTGTACACTATAATAAGCATCCTGTGTATTTAGGGGTAGTTAAAGGCGTGCCTCTCAGATAAGAGACAGCCAATGGAGTACTGTCCCATATGTATTCTATAAGTAGATATGTTCCCCTAACAACACCCCCGGTTGATAGGTTTTACAGTTTGCCACATGGGTTGACGTCTTAGATGACGCATATTGGGATATAAAACCTCTGTGTAATCAAGTTTGTGTGTGCATGCATCAGTCTGATGTCTACCAGTTGACCCTGCTTTTTAAATTGAGAATATTGATAATCCCATCTAGCACAAGAGATGCTTCAAGGTTCTAGAGCACACTCGTCTTCATGCTTCGTGTCTCCCCTTCCCTGTTGCTTACTCTCGCCACCATCTATAGGCCCCCTGGCCTGATCTCCCTTTTCCTTTTTGAATGGGCGGACCTCACCTCTTCTCTCCTGATCTCTACCGCCAAGCTTCTCCTCCTTGGTGACTTTAACATCCACCTTGACTCTCCTGAAGTGGCCACTGTACTCTTCTGTGACCTCTGCAACTCTCTCCTCACCATTCTTCACTACGGTCCGACCCATTCAGCTGGGCACACCTTGGATGCATTCATCTCCGCAGACATCCCTATCTCTAACCCGCTCACTAATCCTCTCTCCTGCTCTGACCCTGCTCTTCTCTCCTCCTACCTGGAGCTCCTGGACTCTCTGGCTGAGCCGCCTTTCGCACAGCCAGCTTCCTTCTCCGTCATTCGACTGATGAAGCGAGTGTCAGTCGCTGCTTTTGCCACCACTTTCATCCCCCCCCTGCTACTCCTGCTATTGACTCACACTGACATTGCCCTCGCTAACCTTCACCTCTCCATCTCAAACACCCTTGATACCCTTGCCCCTGTCACTAGAATCCGCATGATGCCTGCCTCAAAGTGCAAGCTTGTACGATTCTGACTACGCCTCAACGAAACGAAAGTGCAGAGCTGCTGAACGGAAGTGGCAGAGTTCAGGCACATCCACGGACAATCTGGCCTGTCGCATGCTCCAAAGGCAATACCGCTTCTCCGTCCTCTCCAAGAAGAGAGCCAATATCCAAGCCCACATCTCTGGAGCCAGCAAAAATACAGCTGAATTGTTTAAAATCTGCAAGGAACTTGCCAATCCTACTGCAGTCTCCACCTGTCCTCTTCCTTCCCAGTCCCTCTATACTGCACTGGTCTCCCATTTCACAACTAAAACACATGACATCCTGTCACCTCCCTACTACCCCTCCTGCTCTCAGACCTTCCTTGGCCTCCCCCCTCTCGCGCACTCTTTGCCCCTAGCACCGGATGAGATCTCAAAAGGTGTCCGCTCTATGAAAGTCTCCTCCAAACAGGTGCTCTCCTGCTCCTCCTTAACTATCAAGGACAACGTTTCTTCTCTCGCTCCTGCCTCAGCTAATTTCTGTAACCACTACTTTGCCAGTGGCTCCTTCCCTTTACCCCTCAAGCATTCCCTTGTGCACCCTCTCCTAAAAAATAAACTGACTGCTGACCCTTCCTGCACGGCTAACTATCGCCCTATCTTCACTAGCCCCTTCCTGGGCAAACTCTAGAAGTTGGGCATCTCCCAACTGAGCAACCACACCAAATTTGTTGTTTCCATGACCATCTCTCTGGCTTCAGAGCATCCACTGGCACTGAAACTGCTCTCCTGAACACCCGTGAAGACCTGCTCTCTAACCTTGATTCCAACTCTCCTGCCGTCGTCCTCTTTGATTTTTCCTCTGCCTTTGACATAGTCAATCATTCCATCCTCGTAAAACGATACCCTCTGCATAATGGGCTTGGCACTGGACTGGCTGACCTCCTTCCTATCATGAATGTCCTTCTCGAGTGCAACTGGGCACTTTCCTGTCCTCCACCTCGCTCTCTACCTTTTACGTTCCTCAGTGCTCTATCCTATCACTGTGGCTTTTCAACATTTACCTTGCCCTTCTTGCCCACTTGATTTCCTACTTCTCACCTTATTTCCAGTGTTATGCCGGCGACACGCAGCTCTCCTTCAAACTTCCCTCCGCTACCTCCCCTCCCTCATTCCCGATTGCCTGACTGCTATTCAGGCATGGTGCAGTGCTAACAATCTCTTAATGCCAGTAGGACTGAGACACCTACTCCCCGTTTCTCTCTCCCCGGCCACCCTCCTTGGGTCATCTCCACTCACCATCTTGTGAGGCCAAAAACATTGATGTCTTCTTAGACCCCTCTCTCTCATTCTCCCCTCACATCATGGACCTTGCCAAGAAGACACACTTTCAGCTTCACCTCCCTAGAGGCATTCTCTCCTTCCTTACCTTCCCCCAGAAACTCAATGTCTCCAGATCTATGGTCCTCTCTAGGCTTGACTACTGTTACAGCCTCTTCCTTAATTTGCCTCTTTCCTCCCTTTGACCCTTCAACTAAGGCAGAATAGGACTGCAAGACTTACCATCATTGGCCTCAAGCCCAGCGACCGGCTCCCTCCAGCTCTAAAATCTCTCCACTGTCTCCCGGTGGCTGCGAGGATAACATTTAAGACCCTCTGCATCATCCACAAGGCCTTCTGGGGCCTGGAACCCTATTATATCCAACACTCCCTAAATACCACCCTGCTAGAGCCCTTCGGTCCTCTAGCTTCAACTCTCTGCTGATCAGACATTTTTCCAAGCAGAGAGTGGGGGGGTAGATCTCTCTTCGGCAGGTGCCTCTCTCTGGAAAAACATCCCTTAAATTCTGAACACTTCTCAAAACCCTGCTTTTCTCCACCTCTTTCCCACTCGCCCTTCCCTTCTAATTACCCATCTAATCTGCTTGTGCGACTGGCGGCCTGGTCCCTTGAGTCTTACAGGTACTGGGCCTTCTTTGACCAGTGCATACCAGCACTCCCCTTCCCCTTCAGCACTGCCTTTCTGGGCCCACCTCCCTGACTGGCACTCACACTGAGTCTGGTCCTCGCACTTAGTTGGCGGTACACCCCCTTGCACTTAGCCCCCGTGTGGCTCCCCCCAGCACTTGCCCATCTCCTGGGCCCCCCCTTTTTTTGCGCACTTATTGTTTCTGCACTTGCACAATCTGAATGTCACAAGACCTAGTAGGGCAGTTTTTTTTTCCCTCTTCTCGGCCCCCCCCTCCCAATTTGTCTTGTGGCGCCTGGAAACACCATTTGTTGTATAGGTGTCCTTTCTGAGACCTCTTAATTCCCCCTTCCCCCTTCTCCCCTTGTTTCAACACTCTCCTCACCTGAACTGCTCGAGTCGATGCTTTCAGATGGCAGGTTCGTCTGGTTAGGTAGTCCTTCTCCTTTTTAGGTGGTAAATGCCTGTCACGGAAGGAAGCCACAGTGAAAGCTGATGAGACAGCAAACCTGTGGCTCCCTTTCCGGAAGCGAGCCGAAATTCAAGGGAAAAAGCCAAGCTGGCAGAAAAAACCCGTATGTGGCACAAAGATGTACTCTCTCCAACTCCGCGGGAAACCTCTGAAGTGGAATAGCCGGCGAGGAAGAAACTGCAGCAGGAGAAAGTCACTGGCGTGGATGGCGAAGAAATTCAGCAGTACAAGTTGAGCAGGTATGTGTGGTGAGGCCCAGTATCCCGGACGGAACACAGGAAACACAGATCACAGGTAAGTGGAGGATGGGAGGAAGAATCCAAGGCGCCGGAAGACCCAGGAGGAGAGGAGAAAACGAACGGGAGTGGAGGAAAGAACAGACGCCGTGCCTCGAAGAAAGGAGACACGGGGACCGAGAGAAACCAGGAGACAGGTAAGATGCAGCGAAGCTGCGGAGCGAAGGGGCTTCGCACAAGAAGCGAAGCCAGCGAGAGAGGAGGAAAACTGACAGTCAAAGGCGGAGTGTCAGTAGCACAGAAGCGTTAACCCGGAAGCCGTGAAACAATCCAGAGGGGTTGCAACGCAGAGTCCGCTGGGAGAAGGAGGAATAAGTACTCCCGGGGGGCTCCATGCTACAAAAGCTAGAACGGCACCCGGAGCAGTGAAAAAAGAGGAAGGACTACCGCCCTCTACACCCATACCGCAATCGCCAATGCGGAAGAATCCGCCAGTCGCGGCGGATGACAATAGGTGCCTTTCAAATGCTCAATAAATTATTCAATGATTTAACATTCGGTGAACGAGGCCTAGTGATGGGCTAAAACTCAAGTTAGCGGTTAACTTTCGTGATACTGCTCTTAAATTAAGTGTTCATACTTAAAGCTAATTTTGTGTTGTGCAATGTTTCTATAGAGCTCAGTGCACATTACAAATGTTAGAAGGTAAATGTTAATGCAACAAAATATGCAAAATCTCTAATCCTAAAATTGTGTAATATTGTCACGGTTATTGCAATTAGAATTCTCTTGTTTCTCAACTTCACATTAGCAAATTAAATTCTTTAGTATTTAAAATAAAATTGAAATCTCTCTGAATGAAGTTCGATGGTATTGGGAGAAGTCAAACCTGTTTGAAAGCAGGAAGACAATGTTGCATTTCATAAATCGGAGGTTTGCATAAAGTCAGCAGTTTTGTTGTGTGCCCATAACTTTTTGAATGAAAAATCAAGTTTTCCATGTGAAGTACATGTAACGTTACACTTTTTCAATATTGGTTGCAAAATTGCACATAGTTATCGCTGTTTGAACACCACTTTGTGATTTTGTTTTTGTCTTCAGAGTTCTCTTACTGATTTCCTCAAATCAAATATTGTTTCGTGGAGTGACCTGTGTCATATTGCTGAATCGATGGCGAGGGGCTTGGCTTATCTTCATGAGGATATACCCGGTATAAAGGATGGACACAAACCTGCCATTGCTCACAGGTAAATACAAATATGTTGACAGAAAAAGCTTCAAAAGGAAATCCTGATTTGCCAAAAGGGCAAAGGCCTTAAATTTACTAACTTTACATTTCCTAGTTTATAATATTCTCCTCCTCAGTTCACTGCACTCTTAGATACTTCACCATTCCTCTGCCCACCCCTGTCTGACTTGGGGATCCTGAAACACTTTCTTTAAATCTGTTTTTGACATTTTAACGTTTAATCTATTGAACAGGCAGGGGGCCTGATTTACGAATGCATTTTCCAATGGGATTGTGCCATTATAAAAAGCTTTTGGAATTCGGGCCCAGGGTCTTTCAGAACCACACCAGCTTCCTTTTCATTTAGGATAACTCGAAAGGGTGGAGGCTCTACTGTTTGATTCCTCCAATGATGCCTCTTCACCTATGATTTTTTCTTTTCTATTTATCATGTGGATGATGGGTATTGTGCAGTCGGACAAAGGTCACAGACTCTCAAATGGCATGATGGACAATATTTTTATTAAAGTAACACTATCAGGCCTAACTTTCCCCATCACTATGGGTGGTGCCTACCAAGTTACGAAGGTGCTAGTTTGTCAGTCATAAGTGTCCCGAAGAAATAGGTCTGCTGTTCAAAAACTATCCTAACTGACCCTACCACTTATGAAAACTAACTTGGGTCAGGAGAATGACTCCCTTCTCTAGTACCAGTATTTAATGCCAATCAGCCAGTAGTCTTGTGTCTTCTCTGAGGTTTTTCCTGGTCTAGGATGTCCCTTTCGGGGATTCCTTATTAGCTCGATGTTCTTTGCCCCGAGTCTCAGCGTATTCTTGGCAGGCAATCTTACTTGATATTCTTTTTCTCTTGGGTAATAACAGTTCCATTTATCTTGGTCAATTTGTCTTTGTCTGTATTTGTATTTATTAGTCTTATATAGCGCTTTATACCAAAGCGCTGTACAGTTACAACAGGGTACATTTAACATAACAAAAACTGTAACAACAGAAGCAAATTACAAACATGAATCAGTCACCAAAAACAGTATGTAGAGCAATTATTCAATGAGGGGAAAGGGGAGAGGAGGGGGAGGGCTAGAAGGAAGAGGGATGGAAAGTTAGGAGGGAGGATTGGGAGGGGGAAAGTGGGGGGAGAGGTTAAGGGGGGTAGAAGGGAAAGGGGTAGGAGAGGGGAGTGAGAGGAGGGGGTTGCCATGACTGGGAATGGAGAAGGAGAGATTTGAGTGCCGTGCAGAAAGAGGAAAAAGTAGGAGTAGAGCGGATAGAAAGAGGCAAGGCGTTCCAGTGCAGGGGGGCCAGGAGTTGGAAGGAGCGGAAACAGGAGGGGGCACAAGGGGAGGGAGGAACAGTGAGGAGGAAGTGGTCAGCGGAACGAAGGGGACAGGAGGGTGAGAAGGGAAGAGAGATAAGGGGGAGCAAGATCGTCGAGAGATTTGAAGACCAGGCAGAGGAAGTGAAATTTAAGTTGAGAATGAAAGGGGAGCCAGCCAAGGGAGGGGGAAGGGAGTTGGAAGGGAGGCAAACTACTTTAGTTTTGTCAGATTTAAGGGAAAGAAAGCGAGAAGCCATCCAGTTTTTAATAGCAGTGAGACAGGAGGAAAGTTTAAGGTGGAGGTCAGGAGAGAAGGAAGAGAAGGAAAGAAAGAGCTGCGTGTCATCGGCATAGAAATGGTGAGAGATGACAAAAGAGGAAATCACAGGGGCAAGGAGGGAGGTGTAGAGTGAGAATAGGAAAGGACCAAGCACAGAGCCTAGGGGAACTCCGTATTCAAGAGGGTGGGAGGGAGAGGAGCGGCCTCCACAGGAAGCAGTAAAAGAGCGGGGGGAGAGGTAAGAGGAAGGCCTGTTGAGTACAGAGCCTTTGAAACCAAAGGAGGAGAGAGTGTTGAGAAGAAGGGGGTGATCAACAGTGTCGAAGGCAGCCGAGAGATCAAGAAGAATAAGGACAGAGGATTGCTTAGCGTTTTGGGCAGAGAGGAGGGAGTTAAGGATGTAAGTGAGGGCAGTTTCAGGAGAGTGTTTGGGGCGAAATCCAGATTGAGAGGGGGGATGGAGAGAGAGAGATTAGTGACAAAGGATGAGAGCTGCAAGTAGGCAAGGCGCTCAAGAAATTTAGAGAGGAAAGGGAGAAGTGAGATAGGGCGGAGGTTTGAGGTGAGCAGGGGATCAGCGGTAGGTTTCTTCAGAATCAGAATGATAGTGGCATGCTTGAAAGCAGAGGGGAAGGAGGCCGAGGAAAGGCAGATATTGGAGAAGGAGGTTAGGTAGGGAATAATTAGAGGGACGATTTTAGGAATAAGAAGGGAGGGGACGGGGTCAGACGGGGCAGATGAGGGATGGGCTTTGGAGAGGAGGATAGAAACGTCATGGGGACACTGGGGAGAATTCAGTCATGCAAGTAGAGGGTGATGAAGGGGGAGAGGGGAGAGTGAAGAGGAATTGATTTTTTGTCGAAGTTCAAGAATCTTTGAGGAGAAGAAGTTTGCGAAGTCAGAGGGAGAGAGGGTGGAGGAGGTTGAGGGATCAGGGGTTGGGGAGAGGGAAGACAAGAGAGAGTTTGGAAGATACGACGGAGGTGGGAAGTTTGGGAATGAAGAAGGTTTGAGTAGTAAGAGCATTCTGCTGAGGTGAGACAGGAGACATAGAGGGAGTGATAAGAGAAGTAGGAGGATTGGTTGGAAAGTGATGGAGATTTGAGCCAGAGTCTCTCGAGACGTCGGAGGAGACGTTGCATGGTGAGGAGTTGAGGGGAAAGCCAAGATTCAGACGGTTTCTGGGTTGGACGGAAGAAGGAAATGGGGTGGAGGAGATCAAGAGAGGAGGAGATAGAAGAGGAAAGAGCAGAAAGTGCATCATTGGCTGATAGAGAGGAGAAGTCGCGGAGAGGGGGGAGAGAAGAGCAGGTTTAAAAAAAAAAGGGAGGGATCAAAGTTACAAAGGTCACAACATGAGAACATAGAAGGGGAAGGTTTATGGGACGAAGGAAGATGGAGGGGGGTAAGAGAAGGAGAGTAAAGCATGATCAGAGAGGTGCAGAGGAAGTGTAGAGACAGAAGAAGAGGGATAGGAAGAGTTAAAGATAAGGTCAAGAGTGGACCCAGAGGAGTGAGTAGGAGAGGAAGGAAGAGGGGAAAGAAGGTAGGAATCGAGGATGGACGATAGGGGAGAGGAGTGAGGGGAATAAGGGAAGTGAAGATTAAAATCGCCTAGAACAGTAAGGGGGAGGGAGACGGAGAGATAAGAGAAAGGAGGTGATCGAGGTTTTCATAGAAGGTAGAGAGGGCGATATATCATTAGAAAGGAGATGGGGTGAGGAGAAGGATTTGTAAAGAAACTTGAATGAGGGGAAAGAAGGAAGGGAAGGAAAGAAGGGAGAGGAAAGGTATTTGGGGTTGAAGAGGAGGCCAATACCTCCGCCATGAACAGTGGCGCGAGGGATGTGAGAGAAGGAGGAAGAAGAGATGGTTAGGGAGGCAGGGACTGAAGTGTTGTGAGGAGGGACCCAGGTTTCAGTGAGACAGAGGAAATGAAGGTTGAGACGGAGGAACATGTCAAGAACAGCTGCGGTCTTGTTGCAGAGGGATCTAGCGTTCCAGAGAGCAATGTTGATGAGGGAGGAGGGTTGGATAGTGGGGGGGGGTAGAGAAGGTTAGAGCAGTGAGAGAGGGAGGGCACAGTAGAGGAAGGGTGGCTCAGTTACCTAGTGCCTCTGAACTCTTGTTCATCTCTTCCTTTCTTACTATTATCTTTGTCTTGTACAGAATGAGGAGTTATCGCCCTTTTCCTACGGTATTTTTATGCATTGTTTTTTTTCTCACACAGTACAGCTTTTCAGCAATCCTTTCTCGTTACTCACAACCTTTGTAGCTACTTTGTTTCAAAGTAAACTTTGTTTCATAGCTTCTACTGTGACCAGTAAACTCTGTTATGATTCCCTTGAATCCTCTCGCGCTTCCCTTTCTCTTTGTTCTTGAAGGGCAACGTATTTGGAAGCAGCCTTCCGCAGGAGCGATTTTCTCTTGAGCAGCCGACTCCACTTCTTCAGCGTCGGTCTCCTCTCGTTCTTACATTTCGTCACGTTGTTGCAGTGTTTGGCTGCTCGCCTGCACACACTGTGACCTTCTCCTGCCGGTAGTATCAGCAACGTTATGCGGACCAGCTATCCACCATGTATTTCCCTCCGTGGTCTCGCCACCATCTCTTCCTGGGATTTTGCTCTGTGAGGATCTCGTGCTGCGAGGCTGCCACAAGACTGGCATTCCATTCTGCAGTCTCCAGCGAGTTTAAAACTCGTGCCCTTCCTGGTTTACGTCGGCTCCAGGTGTTGCGCAGGATGGGGACACCCCCAGCTTGCGTATGCATTCATCTCCCCCTTCCTTGTCTTCTTGATCACCATCCTTTGAACTTTTTAACGTCCTCGTCCCCTGTGAATGGGGCGTTCTGAATGAAAGGGACATGGCCTTTTGCATAAGATAACGATATCCATTAGGAGTTTCTTCGTCCCAGTTCTGATACTTTATGGTTTCTGACATTTTGAAACATGCCATGTAGGCTATAGTATGTAACTTAGGGTAGTTCCTCATGCAAACGGGAGCCCTTGTCCCCTCAGGGGGGAGGCTCTCCTGGTGAGGTTTCACTTGCCTCTACCCCTAAGGAAGGTATTGCGGCGCAGGCTCACCTCCCTATTCTCACAGGGGAGGGGGGGGGGATTCCCCCTGGGGAGAATGGACAAATTCCCTTGATTTGTCAGTATTAAAACTCTGGCCTATGTTTATTTAGTCTTTTCACAATTTTCATAAATCGTTTTCTACTGCTTCGTTTATTTATATTTTAAGGAATCCTGTTATATTTGTGTCACCTCAAAAGATAGTTTGTGCCAAGTTTCTCGAGATTGGTTTTGTAATGGGAAAAGCTTGTGGAACCTTAGCCCCATTTTCACCTCATACCAGGTTGTTAATCCCTTTGGCGATGATGCCCAGATCATGTTGTTCTTCACACCTGAAATCTTGTCTATAACTGCCTCAGCCATCCACCACTGCATAGCCCTTGTTGTCTTAGGCTCAACTCATGCAAAAAGGATGTAATTTACCTCCCTATGCACAATGCTCCTCACACTCATCCCTCTTTCATATGCTGATTCATTCACTTTCTCTCCCCATTCCCCAAGACTGTAAACATTGCTGTTTTCTGACAGCGATCTCGGGCTCCATTACTTTATACCATGGGTTGCCATGGCATCCAGACCTATTGAACATCAGAAAGATACACTAACTCACCCATCGCTCAACCAAATCTTTACTCCCCCTGCACACATTCACTCTAAAACTTCTTTCCTCCTCTACGGGCTCTCATGCAACATCACTTCCTCCTAAGATTCCTGTTTGTAGTCATTTAAGTGCATTCACACACAAGCCCCCTCAACTGGTGAACCTAATTTCACTGTTAGGAAAGCTTTTCTTTTTGCAACTTTCCCTCCATAGTTTTTTATGGGACACCCTTTCTTTTTGCCTGTTTTGAACTCTGTCCTGACTTTTTGAGCCAAGTAAATCCTGCTTTTTCTTCCGGTGCCTGATTTGCTCATTCTTATGGGGAAACGGACTAGTCACTAAGATTGTCAGTACTGAGAAGACTGTCTCTTTATGAATTCTTGTATTGTTACAATTGCACACATCACCTTACATTGGAGTACAGTTATGAACATTTGTATCCGTATATCTTTTTATGTAATGGCTTTTTTGTTACTTTTACAATTCGCCAGGACAAGCTAGTGGCAGCACTGGTATTTTTACTGTTTTTGTATTTTTACTCGTGCACTTTTGCATTTACTGAAGCTACTGAAGCTGACTAGCAACCTAAAATGCCGTTCCACGGGCAGGGGATTCCGCGTGTTCTTTGGCCTTCTTCCTGCCATCTCGGGTCAGAAAATGCCTTATATGAAAATCTTTCTCAGGGACAGCTGTAGCTTTTGCGGGCTAAGGGGCGTATGTGTGTGTGCCAGTATTTTCTTTTGTAATTTATTTTTATTTTTTTGCAACATTCCCACCATAGTTTCCTGTGGTACCCCATTCTTTTTGAAGGGATGCAAGTCCTTCAGCTTCACTTCTCTTTCCTTTTGCTCACTTGTTATGGGGGAGCTGATCAGTCCTTCAGACTATCAGCACTGGGAAACATTGTTTCCCTTTTCAATTCTTGTATTTTGAACATTGAACCTTACAATGCAGTGCCATCTATTCCAGTTAATGCCTTACTTGGCAAGTCACCATATGTTAACTACAGTCTGCCATGTCCAGTTCCTGCCATGATATGCGCAAGGCAATCTCAAATGCCCTATTGATGCCATTCAGGGACAGGTAATGCCTTGCATGGTTTGTTACATGTATGCACCACCCCACTTTATGTTGTGGGATGCATTGACTCACTAGGCACTGCCCTGCGACATCACTGTGTGCTGGTGGCACCAGAACCAACAAAATGGCCGCAAAAAGCCCTATGCACGCTAAACCTCCGAGAATTGCGCTGTGAAACCAGAAAGTTGGCTGCCAATCTACTTTGCCTGTGTCATTGGTGGAACAGGAGACCACACTGCCGAAACCTGAGGGTATAGACCAAGGCCGTTAAGCCAGCGGTGCGGGCTGCACTCCCAATCACCACAACGTGGTGTGTCTATTCTGTGTTGTTTGATCAAGAGAAATGACCAGTTTTCATCAAATTGTTGCAAAGTATGGCTGTTTATTCTTAGTTTAATATTTAGCAATTGTACATCTTAGTGAAAGCAGATGTGCAGGGTGAGCTCAAAAATGGCCAATGCATTTCGGAAACTGAATTCCTTCGTCAGGGCCAGCTCATACTCAAATTATTGAGATCCGAATGTCGGAAATAAACAAACAAATCTATTACCCGCAATTCATAACATATAAACAGTAGTTAAGTAAAACTACAACATTCGTCAGGTTAATTCGCCAAAAAAATGTGTAAAAAAACAAGCAAACAAAGCAATCAGCAAGTACATTATCATGGTTGCAGCATTCCAATATACTGCGTGTAAGTACCCCGTATTCAAAAAGCATAAATGTCCAAAATCGATAACCCAAAACGTGATCGATTATATGTATGTAAAGACATAAACACATACCAATATCGTATATGATGGTAAAAAAAAGCAAATGCATACGTGCAAAGCCGTAACATTTGTGTAGTTGGATTGGCATATTGTTAAATCACCATGATGATGAAGCACCAGAACGAATAGTAAAGAGAGGAGAGGTAGAAGATAAAACGAAGAAAAAACAATGAGCTATTTCTTTCTCTACGGTTTAGTGAAATCATTCAAATGATAATACACTAACATTGCCGTAAAAACAGCATAAATTCAAATCTTGAAGTCGTCACGGTAATGATTCCTGAAAAGCGTTGCTATCCACGTGCAGACTCAGTCTGAAAGAGACATGCACCGTGGTGATTAGCTCACTGATACGTAATATGTTTGCAGAGCAAAAGTGTCTCTAAATGCTATTGTGCAGTGTCCAGAAAGGGAAAGTATCTTACCCAGCAACGGCAGGCGACTGAATCCACGGGGGAAGCCACAAAGGCGCGCCGTGCGCATGCCTAATACTTATACTAGTTTACCCTAGGTTGCTAAGGAAATGTCAAAAGCCGTAGTGAATGCGGCGACCATAGTAGAGAGGCTACTAATGAACATAGTGAGTATAAAGGAACCAGCGTTATGGTGCGTGCTGTTAGCGTCAATACTGTAGTACACCAGCTCAAACTAAAAAAGTCATTAAGAATGTAAAGACAGTACTATCAACAGCTCGAAATAAAGCGCTGCTCAGTTTACTCATATAATATAGTAAATGATGTTTAATGGTGAAGGATAGCAACGTATTGAGAATTAGTAAAAAAGTGCTCTTAATAAGATAGTCCGAAAGCCGGATAGGGGGGGGGGGACCTGTCATTGGGCTGCCCACAGAGTACAAATGGAAACTTCATGAAAGGCAGTGCTTTATTGCAAGGAAACCCAGAAGTGCTCTGAAATCCGTTTTCCTTGGTTGCTGAAATTACAAAATAATGTTTCCCAAACATCATAAAAGAGCGGTCATCCTTGCTGGGTGTTACCTGTCACTTTATTTAAAGAATCCACATAAGCACACAATGTCAGGAGAAGCAGAATTCATCATAGAATATCCACATTAAAAAGTGTGCTTGTCTGTGAAAAATCTGCAAATTATGGGCGCAGTACCGTCGGCCGCCTGTATGAAAGCTGTCATTTAATTACACTGGCAGTTAAAACTTGTGCAAGAAAATCAAATGGTTGAAATTAAGTGACTTGCCATCAAAAGCAATATAGGTTGCCACTATTCAATCTCTATGTTTAAAAAGACTGGAATTAGAGATCTGTTTGCCTATTGTTGAAAATGTAAGTTTATTTTATCAAAGACAATTTTAAACAAAGTGAGTTAAAGTAACCTCTGATGCCAGCCACAGAGTTTCAAAGCAAATTCCACAGCGTGCCCCAAACAAAAGGTGCCTTCCTTCTGCTTTCTGCCCCAGGAACTCTGTCAGATGTTAATGAAAAGGGGAGGGGATTTTGCTCTGCTGCCCCCGAGAGAGACAACGGACTCCCTTGGCCGAAAGGAAAATGCAGATGCGAGTGTCAACAGAAACCTCTGCCAGAAAGGGGCAGGGATTGCTCTTGACCCACCAAAACTTTGGAGGCAGGACAGACAGCTATGTGTATTCTTAAAGCACAAGAAAGTATATTTTTGTAAGAGACTGACGGAGTACTGTGCAAAATTGCAACAATTTGTACAATACAGCATTGTAATATGAAAATGCTGGTCACGTTTTGAAACTACTCAGAACTCTGTGCTCTGTTCAGGGACAAGACTACAGAATTTGTGGTTTTGTAGTAATTGCGGTGATGCCAGAAACATGAAACTTCACATGATTATGCCCAGATGTCATGTGCACATATGTGTAACAATGTGGACAAATCTGACATGGGTAACAGACCAAAAGTGCAAAAAATTGCCAAATCTAGACCCAAGCTCTCACTGAGACGGGGCTGGGAGGAATACTTGCTCCACCAAATCTGTGATATCAATATGCTGTTGCTAGCAAGTTTGTAAAATTGTAAATCTGTCTTGTATGAAAAATAGATTTCATGTGCAGAAACAAAGGGGAGGTACTCCCTGGATTACAAAATACAGCGTCATCATGACACCATGTTTCCTTCTCAAATTAGGGGCGAGGAAAGACCCTAACCAATAGAATCCCTAGGGGTGTGCCTAGTATAATTCAGCCTGCCCACCCCTTTAGAAAATACATACATAGAGATTGCTTAGGACCTAGAGGCAGGCAGATTCACCCATCAACTGATTGCTGGCGGAGCACTTTGCAAGAGAAATCCATATCCAAGACTCCAGACTCCAGAACTTTGAAAGCAGAAAGGCCCATTTCCAAAGCTGAACCCTTCTCAGCTTGGCCTTTTAAAATCCTGAAACCAGATTTTACCCCAGACCTCCAAGGGGAACAGAAAAAAGAACAGCCTGGCTGAGCTGTGCTACTTTCTTGCTCCACACTATTGTCAGAATCCAAAGATCCAATCCAGTAGAGCTGTGACCAGATGGCTGCGAACCAGAACCAACCCGTTGGATCCAGTCCAATTCCGCCGTTCAGTGTCCAGAGTGCCGTGCTGAGTGCAGAACCAGAGCGCCTTGAGTCCAGTCCAGTGTGCTAGCAGATTCCAGTCCAGAAATCTTTGACCAGATCCCTGACGGGTCCATTCCAACCAGTAGTAGTGAGTATCCATAGCATAGGATTGTCTCTAGCATATGTATTATCCATAAGTCATCCCTATCCAAATCCACTCTTACATCCAGAACTGCATTGTAGAAAATCTGTTGTCTTACCTAAATCTTTCTCTCATTCCTATAGTCCTTTATTAATAGTAGTGTTAAAATCATCTTTGCGCTAATATATTTGCTGAAGAAAGGCAAGCATCTCGGCGGGCCAAAGCCTGAGCCTGATCTGGTGGCTGTGCCGTTGGTAGTTTGTATCTTCCTAGTCTCCCCTAGCGTAAGGAAACCTTGTTTAAGTTTAAAAAAGCGCACAATTCTTTTACAATTTGCCAATTTTGACTCTTTCTAAAAAAAAAATCGACCTCTACAAAAACCTTCATAACTTACGTGTATGCTAGAAATGAAATTTAAGTGTCAAATTGAAACTAACATCCTCGGCTTTCCAACAAACCCTTCTAGTTATTCCGCAATCGCGCTTACCGCGCGGGGAAAAGTTTGCCGCAGATTTTTTGTCTGGCTCAAATCTATCACGTGTGAAACAGCTGTACATTGCATCTGACCTCAAAATTAAGTTTTTAACCTGCTAGTTACTCAATATTCATTGATAGCGTTTATCTGAAGCAATACAAAGCGGCTCCCACTAGTATTGAATCCATTTTAGTGAATAAAATCCATTTTCAGTGTTTTCCCATTCATTTAAAGCCACATTCAAAACCATTTTGACAAGTTGCAATCATTCCTGTTTTTCGCTGTGTTTGTTGGGGGAAATTGGGATTGATACTGTATTTGTTGTGCGTATTCCTGAAACCTGTCTTCTCTCCTTCCATCTCTTTATACTGCATATTGGGGGGATTGAGTAGTGTGCAGGGGGAAAGAGTGATCATTTTGATTGAACCCACACAAAGTTTTATTTATATGCTGCATTATTTTTCCTATCATTACTCCGTGTGATTAAAGAGAGTTGTTGTGTCATCACCCCATTGGTGATCATTGTATAAACCATTAAATAGTGTGATATATATATATATTGTGAAATGCATCAAATAAATCCTTTTAACTTTGCAAAACAGCCTGCTTCCTGGTACAGTGTGACAGGGGGGGGGGGGGGAGGTTCAAAGAGAGGGGCGTGATATAAGGGTATATATCATTCAGAAATAAAAGAATTTATAGACATAATAAATAATTACGGGTTCCAGCTGTGCATCATA
Source organism: Ambystoma mexicanum (assembly GCF_040938575.1). Lineage (NCBI taxonomy): Eukaryota > Metazoa > Chordata > Amphibia > Caudata > Ambystomatidae > Ambystoma > Ambystoma mexicanum. The sequence goes on along the minus strand of NC_090931.1, from coordinate 1,138,917,703 downwards.
CGCTAGGCATTGACTTAGGTGGAGTGCCGGGTTGAAATCACTTAGTGTTTTCCTTCTCCTTTTCTCTTTCCCCATCATTCTCTCTCATTGCCTTGCTTTCTCTGGTCTTTGTTTTTTATGCCACCTCTCGCGTTTCTATTCCTATCAGTTGTCACTTTCCCTCTATCTGCATCTCCTCTTGTCCCACTATTTTGTTTTTCTTGCCAAGCATTGAAGTGTGGGTAGCATGGCGCCCCCTAATACTTAGTTTGTACTGCGATCTGCAGTGACCTACTCCAGCATCTAGAACAGAGGCAGCTGCTCGAAATATAAAAAGGGGAGATAGTTCAGCTGCTTGGACAGCAGTGTCTTTAAAACTGAAAGGAGTGGCACATGGGAAGTGGCTTCTAGTATATCCGAGTTGGGTTGGAAAATCTACCTTAGGTGCATACAGATGCTTATTTTTTCCACGTGTGGATCATCCTTGGTCCAACAGTAGCACATACTATTGCTCAATGCAGGAAAGGAGCTTTCCCAAGTTACTGGTTGTAGATATAAAATGTATTGCGGAAGTGGTGGTCTGACCAATATTCTGTGTTCCCGGACTGTCGAGTTTTGAAAAATTCAACTTATAGCTGTGTTTTGGCCCTTTAACTGCTTTGTAGTGCAGCCACAGGAAGAGGTGGGCTTTCCTTCTAAAACCCAGATACAGCGCGGAGCGGAAGAGGGTGCAGAATTTGTGGTCTGCCGTGATTCACGGGAGTCCCCGTGTCCTTGACTCTATTCCTAAAAAGTCAAGATTGCAGCAAGCCCTGTGACCTCGTTGCGCAGATGGGAATAATGTAAAACTGAAAATCATTGAGTTAACGGTGAGCGCAAAGTGGGTCTTGTTTTTTACCACTGTTTTCATTGCTCGTTGATTGTCTATTGCAACAAAACTGTATCCCACGAATACGCGGTGACGAGCAAAGGGGTGCCAATTAAAAAACATTGAATCAAAGAGTTGGCAAATGTATCGGAAATAACACGTGAGCGTCATGGTAAAGATAGAGCGTTATTATCCGTGTGTTGGCAACATAGTCGAGAAAAAATCAAGTTAACATTCTGCAACTCGTCTGACATGAATAATGTATACAATCTGAGGCAATCCCAAGGCCATTGAAATTGATTTGACCTGGCCGGAAGTAGGGTAGGGTGGAAAACGAGGCACACATGTTAAAATAATCAAGTGCAGAAAATAAGAAAAAAACTTGGATGAAGAGCTAAATGCAACCTCAAGCCCTTTACTAATTAAAAAAAGATCGAAACATACCTTTGACAATGGCTATGAATATATGCCGTCTGCAATTGCAATGAAAAATCAGAGTTCTTTTCAAATGGACAAAGTTGTAGCTTGGGGGATTCTGAGAATTATGAACTGACCAACTCTGCACTTGTTATGTAGCTTAGCCCCGCAAATGTGCTGCTCGAACAGCCCATAAGGGAGCTTATTATGATCCCAATCGGTATTACATTGGCGCAAATAGCTATGCAAGAATAATTGGTACAGCCGCCCAGATTCACTGCAGTGAACGAACCCAATAATGTATCACCATTGATATTGATTCAACCAATTGACCATTTGAAAGGTCCAACTGAAACCACTTTAACGGCTCTGAACTTTGTTTTGAACTCATTGGTTTCTGAACTGCTTAAGGAAGCAGTCCAGGTGAGCTCTGGAATCCTCCTGGAACTTACAAAAGGGGTTAAGTGCTGCGACTTGTCACTTGTGGGCCTTAAATCTCTGATATCCACAATAGTTACAGATAGTCTGGGCCATTTACAGGCTAAGCGCTAAGACAACATGCAACTCTCTTGAATGACTTGCAGGAAAAGTCATTAACGGCAAATAACCACCTTGCAACGTCGAGGCAAATCTGGGTAATTTGACAAAAGGCAATCACTTGAATAATATACTGCTTGATGTGGGCTTAGATCCACTCAAAGAAGGCCATGACAAACACCTTTGATGACAGCCACCTCTCTCAATCCATAATGGAAGAGTTTATAAGATAGCCCAGATACCCAGTGATCTTGGATCGAAGGAGGACAGTGGAGAAAGAGGAAAGATGATTGCACCATCCAGAAGTGTGCCTGAATTTCCAAAACATGAGCGGAATAGGAAATGCCAGTAAGCAAATGAGAAGGGCTGAAATAATTGTCAACAACAAGAGCCAAAAACAAAAAATCAAAAGTTGCATAAAAAGTCAAAAAGGGAACCAAATTGAAATTTCTTTGCGCACCAAACAAGGCAAAAAATGATTGGGACACAGATTTAAGAAAATATCCAAATAACTTTAAAAGATGTGGAACAACAAACATAGAAGCAAGTGATGCAGAGTCAAATTGTTATTTCTTCAAACAACATGGAACAGCCCTCGACAAGTAATACCTTACCCTTGCAAGCAAAAGCTAAATCGCCAAAAGGCACAGGGGAATACAGACTGAAAAACCTTCAGTGCCGGTCCAATGGTAGCCAATATTCTATTGTGGAAAAATCATTCAAAAGCTACAAATACAAATAAACTGACAGCAACAGTCCACTCACAGAATGATTGTATACATTTGGAGGATGGTACATCAGGAAACGTGGCTGAGAGTAAAATAGATGGCTAGATGACTTTTCAATAGCAGAGTCAGAAGCCAGTTTCACTTATTTCCACTGGTATGAGGAAATCAGTCGAGAGTCGGATGGAGTAATGATTAAATGTGAACATTAGTCAACCATTTTCCTTCCCATGAGTTTGGTTACAGCAACTTGAAGCTGGAGAGACGCATAAAGTTTTGAACAGAAGCTCAATACTGCAAGCTAAGGAAATTCCTGATGTCTACCTTCTTTCAACATACAATATCGGCTATATCCATTTGCCCGACAACCATCACACAAACATTGTGTAAGTTGCTTTGAAAACACGTATGGGGGATAGTTACCGGTGCCCCGATCTCCTCCATTGTAAGGTTTGTGAAGAACTTTGATTTATATTCCATTCCATTGCTTTTTAAACGTTTGTTGAAAAAGCTGTTCTAGAAGCTATAAAAAGTATTTTACCCAACTGTAAATCACTTTTGAAAGACAATCTTCACACCCTCTGGAACATTTCCTGACTTAGTTAGGGCTTCTATTCCTGTGGACTGGTTGGTTATACAATTGCCTAATTACTTACCTTCCCTTTCAGGTGTTATAGTGAATTGTATGCATTGTTTTAACCAACGGTGACTGTATATATGTTTTTTTTTTTTTTAACTTTGTTTATTTTTGAACAAGGCAGGATGACAATTACACAACCACTTGCAACATCGTTAAAGCATTTTAAGCATGTTAACCCCCAGACTCTTTCCCGTGCACCCTCCCTCCCTCTCCCCCCAGGTCTGGGCACCCCCTCCGGGGCCGTCTGTCCCGCACCCGGCCACTATGTGTCCCTTTCGGGGTTTTCTTGGTCTTTCAGGGTCCAGCGAGCGTTAATGGGTTTATAGGTCAAGGCTGGGAATCGCAGGTCATATTCCAGAACTGGGGCCCAGATGTTCTGAAATCTGTGTAGGGCACCCGCCTTTGCCGCCGTTACCTTTTCCGCCACCAGTATGTCCCAAAATTTTGTCTACCACTGGTCCATCAGGGGGCCTTCTGGGGCCTTCCAGGCGCGGGCCAGGGTTGTTTTCCGGGCTAGTAGGCACTGGGTCAGCAAAGGACGGGCTCCGGCTCCAGCGGGATCGCTGACCCAGTGATTTGCGCAATGGTCTCTAGGCATGTCTTCCAGAATTGCTGAATCCGTGGACATGTCCACCACATGTGGAAAAAAGGGCCTGGCAGGCCACACCCTCTCCAGCAGAGATAGTCCACTTGGGGATTCATATGATGAAGTCTGAGGGGCGGGTAATACCACCGTAGCATGATTTTATAGGCGCTTTCCCTGTTTGTGATGCAGGTGGACGAGGTGTGCGTCCGGGTCCAGATGTTCACCCATGTCCGGTCTTCTATCGGGTGACCCAGGTCCGCTTCCCATTGGGCCATGCAGCGCGTTCTCGTGCTCAGGAAGTCCCCCAAAATTCGCCTGCATAGGGTAGAAATCTTCCCGCTGGCCGGGAGGTCCCTGAGTGTCAGTTCCCGGGCGGTGGGGGGGGCGTGTTGCTGCCTGCAGAGTTTGGGGGGGTGTGCACCAGTGACGCAGTTGAATATAAGTGTATCTGTATCTTTCCTGGAGTTGGAATTTTTCTTTACATTGCTCGAATGTCAGGGGTGCCCCTTCCCCGTATAGCTGGTCTATGGTTTCAAGGCTGCCGTTTATCCAGTTTTGGAAGTTGCAGGGGCTCGTGCCAGGCGAGAAGGCCGGGTTAAAGAAGACCGGGGATTGAGGGCTCAGGCCTCTCGGGGCCCCCTTCCGTTTTAGCGCCCAATCCCAGGACTTTAGGGTGTGATTAGTTGCCAGGAGAAGGTCTCCCCAGTGTGTTCGGAGAGGGGGTGGGATGTGTGGCAAGAATCGAAGTGGTAGTGGTGTCCGTGACTGTTCCAGCTCCACCCATCTGGGGCGGTTTGTGATTGTCTGCCATGTGTGGATTTGCGCTAATTGGGCTGCCACCCTGTAAGCCTGTAGGTCCGGGACTCCCAGACCTCCCAATTTGGGACCCCCAATAGCGTTTTTAGGGGGATTCTCGCCTTCTTACCTTTCCACATAAATTTCAACATCTTCCTCTGTAGGTTGTGAAGGGCTGGAGCGGGGATCGCCACTGGAAGGGAGGCACAGGCGTAAAGGAATCTCGGGAGGAGGTTAATCTTGCACGCTGTTATGCGCCCTAGCAGCGAGATCTCGTGTCTCATCCATCGTTTCAGGTCACCTTCCTGTTCCCCGAACAGCCGGGGAAAGTTTGCCTTGTATGTGTCTTTCGGGTCCGCTGGGATATAGACCCCCAGATAAGGGATCGCCCTTTCTTCCCACGTGGTTGGGCACATTTTAGCCAGTGGTTCCCGTTCTCCCGGGGTGAGGCCGATGCTTCGGGCCGTAGACTTAGCGAAGTTTACCGAAAAGCCGGAAACCTCGCCATAGCTGTCTCTCTTCTAGCGCGTGTCGGAGGGATGAGCTGGCTTCTGAAAGCATGAGTAAGACATTGTCGGCATACAGAGCGATTTTATGTTGCGGGGGGCCGATCCTCGGGCCTTTGATCTGATTGTTGAGTCTGATTCTTTGGGCAAAGGGCTCCATGGTCAGGGCGAACAGCAGTGGGGACAGCGGACAGCCCTGTCTAGTCCCGCAGGTCAGGGGGATTGGGGCCGAATGGTGTCCATTGATTCTTAGGAGAGTTTTCGGGCCAGTGTAGTTAGCTAGTACCATTGATTGGAATGTTGCCCCAAAGCCGAAGGCCCCCAAGGTGTTTTTCATAAACGACCAATCCACCCTGTCGAAGGCCTTGGTCGCATCTAGGGCCATTAGGACCAACTTCTGGGAGTTCCGGGCAGTAAGGTCCACCAGGTTGAGAGTCCTCCGGATGTTGTCTCCTGCCGCCCGATGTATGATGAAACCTGCCTGGTCTGGCTGAATATGATCCCTGGTAGAATGGGTCCCAGGCGGTTCACCAAAATTAAGAGTATAGGTTCGCATCAATGTTCAATAGAGCAATCGGACTGTACGAGGCTAAGTCTTGTGGGTCTTTCCCAGGTTTAGGGAGGAGGATGGTGGTCGACTCCTGCATCGAGGGCGTCACAGATCCTGTCTCCCTGAAGGAATTAAAAAGTGTGACCAGGTGGGGAACCAGTTGGGGCCTAAATAGTTTATAGAACCTTGCTGAGAATCCATCTGGGTCCGGGGCTCGTGGTTTAAGTGACTTGATGGCCTCCTCAATCTCCTCCTCTGTGATGTGCGCCTCCAGCACCTCCCTTTCGGTGTCAGAAAGCCGCGGTAGCGCCGCTTTACATAGTTATTCCATTTGTTGCGGTTGGTTTCGTGGATTTGCCGTCATGATCTTGGCGAAGTAGTCCATCGCTAGCTGTTGCTTTTTGGGTTCCGAGAATTGGGTAACTCCTTTGGGGTCACGTAGGCCCGTCATAAATTTGGTACGTCTTAGTTTGGCCACCAAGATTTTATTTGCCTTATTGTTCTTCGCGTAATAAGATTGTTTAGCTCCGGCCATGAGTAGGGCGGTCTGTTCCGCATAATGGGCCTCTCATTTCTTTCTGGCTATGCGCAAGGCTTTCTGTGTCTTAGGGGACCAACCATTCTTCTTGTGGGTCTCTTCTGCGGCCTTCAGTTCGTCTTCCAAGGCTGTCCGAGTTTGTCGCCTATTTCTATGATAGGCTGCTCCCTGGGCGATCCGGGTACCTCTGATGACTGCTTTCATTGCATCCCAGGTGTTCCCCACCGAGGTATCGGATGCTGGGTTTTCTTCAAAGAAGCTCTTGATAGCTTTCGCGTTCTTGTCCCTTGTAGCCATCTCATTGAGGATGGGGTCGTATAAAGTCCAGATTTTGGGTTCTGCGCCCGGATTTCCAGGATCACTGGGGCATGGTCTGATAGGGCTCTCGTGCCAATGGCCACCTCCTTGACGAAAGCTAGAGTCTGGGGGGAGGTTAAGAGGAGGTCAATCCTCGAAGGTTCGATGGACGCCTGAATGAAAGGAGAAGTCTTTTTCGGTGGGGTGAAGGACCCGCCAAGTGTCTACTACTGCCAGTGAACGGAACATCTTGAGGAGGCTCAGTGCCTGGGTGAAGTCGCTCGGGGTCGGGGGGTGCGATTTGTCCTTTATGGGGTCAGGTACGACGTTGAAGTCTCCTCCGATTATTGTCTGGCCTTAAATAAATGATGAGAGGGAGGTACTTAGTGAGTCGTAAAAATGTGACTGCCCGGTGTTGGGGGCGTAAACCGAGATGAAGGTGTATAGGTCTCCTAGCAGAAGGCATTTGACCGCTATGAAACAGCCTTCTGAACAGGCTTTTGTTTCCAAAATCTGTGGGTTCAGGTCCTTCCGGAAGAGGATCGCAGTGCCCCCTTTTTTAGTTCCCCTGAGGTGAAGAATTGGAAGGGGAATGATCGGGAGCGGGGCCGGCAAGTGTCCGACTGTAGTAAGTGCGTCTTCTGAAGCATGGCTATTGCCGCCTCTTCATCCTGAAGTTTGAGCAGAATTGTTTTCCGTTTGGCAGGTGAGTTCAGCCCATTGACATTTAAGGAGAGGAGCCTCAGGACCTGGTGGTCTGCCAACCGGTCATGTTCCGTGAGTTGAGCTGACGGAGGGGGGGGAGCTGGGCGGAGGTGGGTCAACTGCCATTACTGTTGAGCTTTAGACGTGTGTCATCCTGCACTTGAGTTTTTAACATGCGCCCCCAACGGGGGGGCGTAACCTTAATTAACGGGTGGGCCGACATTGTGTGTGCGGACGCACCCTTGGCCAACTGGGCCGATGGAGGAGTCAAGGTGTAAAGTATCGTGGGTTTCCAAGGATATGATGTTGGAACTATCTCTGGGGTGGGTATGGACCGTGGGTGTGTCCCACCGCCGAAGAGCTCTATTTATTCAGGGATGAGCTGGCGGTTCTGTAGTGAGTGAGGGCGAACCGGCCGAGGGCCGAGGACAGTGTGGCCCAGATTTCTGAGGTGCGCATCGCCCCTAGTTATCTCCTCCTGTGGTTCCGCTGAATCTTCGACCAAGAGGACCGCCTGGGCTTTGGGGAGGTGGGTGGTTCAGAGTCCCCCGCCTTTTCCGGTTTCAGTGAGGAGGTCTCTCTGGGTGACGTTGGCTGCATGATTGAGTTTGCATCCTCCAAATGAGTGATTCGTCGGACAGTGCCTCTGTATGAGAATTGTAGCGCCGTTGGGAACAACCACCTGTACCGCACCTGTTGGTCTTGGAGGAAGAGTGTTAAGGGGCGGAGCGCTCTCCGTTTTTGTAGAGTGAGCAGCGAAAGGTCCTGGTAAATCTGAAGAGGGGAGCCCTGGAACGAGAGGGAGTCTCCCGTACGGCTAATCGCTGAGATGGCCTCCTTAGTTGTAAAGAAATGAACCCTGGTGATCACATCTGGGAGAGGGTCTGAGTCCACTCCCCGGCGCAGGCGCAGTCGGTGGGTCCGATCTAGCAGTAGTTGGGATTTGTCTAGATCTGGTAGAAGAGATTGAAAGAAATCCCCTATGTATTCCGATAACTTATTGTCGGGGACAGAGGATGGGACCCCTCGGATCCGGAGATTATTTCGACACGCCCTATTTTCGAGGTCCTCCTGTTTAAACTCCAGAATCTCATATTTATCTTACACGGCATTGATGGATTGCTGGATTTCTCCAAGGGAGGCGGTGTGGGCTTGTGACGGATCTTCGACCTCCCCAGCCGTTGTTCAACCTCTGTTACCCTCTGGTCTGTCTGCTCTACTTTGGAGGTGAGTTCTGCTAGGCAAGATCGAAATTCAGCCTTAATGTCCGCCATAAAGGCTACCAGATCCCCTCTTGTGGCAAGAGTGTCTTTTTCCTCCTGCTGTTTCTGTGGGGTCAATTTGAGAGGGTCCTGTTTCTTGCCTTTGTCCGCCCCTGCAAACATAGTGGGGATGTCCGCGGCTTTGCCGGCTTTCGTTTGCCTGGACATGGTGGTTGTACGGAGGGGTCGCGGTGGGGAGGTTCCGGCGGCCACCAGGGAGCCCCAAGAGTGTAAAGGAGGGCTCGTAGGTGAACTCCCCCCAAGGGCCAGGACTTGCGACTTCTTGAGTGTTGACGGGCTGGTTGATTAAGTGTGTCTAGTGGTGGCTATCGTGAGGCAAATTGCATGGGGGGGCACCAGAGGTCCGTTGCTTTGATGAGCGCTGGATGAGCGTGCTTGGGCGAGGATGTGGGCCGGGGCGCCCCAGGAAGAATGTGGGGGGTGAGGGTTTGTATCTAAATGGGGCTTAGCTGGAAGTCCTTCACCGGGAAGGGTCTGCGCTCTTTGCGTGTGGAGAGAAGGCTGAGTTCTGGAGTTTCTGGCTGTGCCCTGCGCTGCTTTAGGGGCCGAGGGCATTCCCCTGTTGTTGCTAAATTCGGTCTGGGCCTGTGGCCGACGGATAATGCTGGGGAAGGTCTTGTCGCCGCTTGGCTCCGACGACAGGGTTCCGGGGTGAGAGGGCCCCTGGTGGCTGCGCAGGTATAGCTGTAGCCGCGGTTCTCACCAGGGTCGCGGCCGGCTCTGCCTCCTTCTCGGCCCCGGGCGGGTTCCGTAGGTGGGATCACGGCTGTTTGCGCTGTCGGCTGTCAGTGTGCCCCTCCTCTTCGTCGTCTGCCAGCTTCTCTCATCTCGGCCCGTTCCCCTCGTTAGGGTTAGTGGACGTCCACCATCTTGTTTTCCTAGGAGGACGCTGGGTGCTGGGTTTGAGAGGCAAATTTAGGCATAACGTGTGCGTTAGCAGGTCAACCTCGATCTCGGCATGCTTCAGAGGTTAGTCACCAAAGATGGTACTGGCGATCAGAGCTTCGCTGGAACCGCATGATAATTGCGGCGGCGGCGGGTTCTCCACGGGAGGCTTCAAGGGAGCGACCGCATCAGTGGCGCTCCAAGCCACGCCCCCTGTATATATGTTTTTATATTTTGAGTGTTACCTGCTTGATTCATTTTTATAGTGTTTTGAGGCCGACAATAGTTTTTTTGTACTTGCTTCTCGAAGTAGAATCATTGTGTATTTCACTGTGTGTGGACTCTTGACCCCACTCGCCTTTCCTGACTCTTTGCCTTGACCACTTTTCATGCTTCCCTTGATTGGGGTTGACTACACTCCCAGAGTTCCCCTGCTCACTATAACTTGGGAGGCCTCCTAAAATCTGTCCACTAGCCCAGTTTTAAAAATCCATCTTTGGAGTCCAACCTATTATGCTAAACAGGAAAGACACTGAAGTCTTGCGAAACCCAGTTACGGTAGGGTAGCAGAGCGGTAAGGCTTACACTCTGCATGGGTGGGAGAGTGGTATGAACACAAGTACTGTCGCCAAACGATTATCAAAGTACATATACACATTAACTATTTAGAAGCCCCAAAACTTTCTTGTAGAAAGTTAATCCACAGTTAACATAGTCATAAGAAATACTTTCCATAACTGAGTTGTAAATCAAGTGAAGATTTAGAAAAAGTGTATACAAAGCCAGTAGACAGTTAATTACTCAAGTAGAACATAGTAATAAATGTATGAACAATCCTGTAATTAGATACCAATCCTTACTAAATTCAGTTCTGATATGAAAAGGGGGCCTAGTTCCCAAAAGTCACCACTTCCACTGTTCTACTGTTCAGGTAGGTTTACTATTGGATTTGAGCAATGTCAGTGGTTGTGGTTAGAGTTCCAGAAATCAGGAAAAGTTCAGGTAAGTGGCTCTCTGTCCCACCATGTTAGGTAAGGCCCAGGGGGGGATCCTTGACCAGACCAACACCAGTATTATTCAGGCAAAGCAGACCTAGGGCAGGACTTTACGCCCACATAACAATATGGGAGGGAGGAGAGCAGGAATATGTATTACAACTTACCCCCGTACATCAATTTTTCCACTGACTATTCAGGGGTTTCTAGATCTGCTGGGCCTTCTTTTGTGATGTGTCCAGTCAAGGTATAGCCAGGAACTGCAGCTGTAGAGGTCCGTTTTGGCTTCTAGATAGGGCCCGACTTGTGCGCGACTCAGACTCTAGTGATACAGTTCTGCAGAATCGACAGCTGGATACCATTTTCACAAAGGATGCAGACAGGCAACCTCGGTGAGACTTCCAGGACACAACAGATTTGGCAGTAGTCATCACAATCGGGCGACAACAGACAGTCTTTGGTTGGCAAACAAATGCTCAGGCCCTCCATGGCTTCTGTTGCGACTAGAAGGCTTTAAATGTAAGTGCAGGAAACTTGTAGCCCAAGTTAAAGATTCTCCAAGTTCCAAGGATGCACACGGAACGATGGCAGTTGCAGCGAGGTAGCACAGGAGAGTTGATCAGTCCACCTGGTAGTCCAGGGACACTTCGGAAGGCTCAACAGGCATAGATCCTTGAGCGGGCGTCGAGACTGGTGGTTCTCACTGACACAGGGGTCAAAGTACAGACAATGGCTTTCAGGTCAGAGGAGGAAGGCTTCCCTGGGACTACAGTGGAGTTGAAACTGTTTAGCTGCAATTGTCATCCATAAATGTTCAACAGGCTCCACTTCTGTGTAGGGGGGTCTGGGCTCCAATAATCCGTCAAATGGCTGCATGTGTCCTCCTTTTATCCAGGATTTGGATTGGAGTTGCAGTCGGGTCCAACAATGATAAGGATCTGCACCATTCAAACTGGCAGCAGCTATCCAATTATGGACAGCAAGTGGCCAAACATTCTGCCCAGGAACAGACACCCTGTTACACAGATGTGGACTGGAACCAGTCAGTTCCAGCCCCCCACCCCCACATCTGGCCACACGCACAGACTGTTACTTTGCCTGAGAAACCAGAAGCTTTCCCCAGGAAAATGCGTTTCATATATGGAATTCCAGATCCGAGAGAGCAGGTAGACGTCCAAAGCACAGGCGCAAATCACATGGCAGAGCCATTTTAGAGTATATGATACTCTGACATTATGGGGTAAAATGCAAAAGTGTATTTCAAACAAGTCAAAAACACTGTATAAACATATCCCATACTGGACAAATTGCAAATGTAACCACAAAATTACAAAAAATGTTACAACGATACAAAGTTTTTGAACTTTGTCTAGGGAGGATAGCTCAAGGGCAACGTGCTCGCCAAGGAAGCAAGACGACACGGAGCACCACAGGTTCGATCCCCAGGTCCGCGCTTAGAAACCTTTGGGTATTGAGCGTGTTATAAATTACCTATCATATCATAACTGCACTTCACTGTAGGGTGATGTGCAGCATTAAACATACAAGAAATGCACTAAGGGAGACTTAGTATCCCAGTTCCAGTACTAATACTGATAGTAATAGTTGTATGGACTGATCAGTTTCCTCATAAGAATGAGTAAAAAGCAAGTGACCTAAAGCTGAGGACTTTACTTGCCTCTAAAAAAAAAAATAGGTTGGGTCATCAAGCAAAGAATAGCGTCCCACAGACACCTATGGGAGGAAAGCAGCAACATTGAAATATTTACCAACACCAGTCATCCACATCTTAGTCTGGCTCCCCTAAATCTGAGTTCTTCTAATCCTGAGAGGGTACTCCTGTTGTGTTGCGGTTCTCCTTCTACATATGTTACAGATGTGTTTCACAAATAAATGAAGTGTCGCCATCAGTAATCCTGATTTGCCGCTTGCTGGCAGAAATGGGTTTGGTATTAAGGTCGCAATCCTCCACTCAGCATCCATGAATTGCTTCCACCATGTGTGATGTTTAGTACTGGTTGCATCCTTCACCACTTCCCTTGGTTGCATGGTACCCAAGAACATAACTGTTGTACAGTAGGCTTCTGTCAAGGGAACATGTCCACCTTTCAGGTGGGAATGAAGCCTTCCATCAGGTCTCCAGATATTAAATCATATATTTGTGTCATGCGCTTCAATGTGAAAGGAGACTGCCTCTTTAGAGGTTCTTAATTTTTATGTTCGACTTTGTCAGGTGCGACATTCATGTTGACTAACGCTGCTCAGACTTGGCAGCAACACAAAATGCCTGATCTGTAGTATTGTCTTTCATTACAAGATTAGGTGGAGGCACTTTAGGAGTGCACTTCTGCCCCATTAAAGACACACATTCAATGTGTATTTACTACCATTACTTTACCAAACAATTTATATCAATGCTTCTGATACTTGTGAATCTGCTTACAATCACATGATGTGCATATTTTCTGACATCTAGTGGTAATCGCAGAGTATTGCATCTTGTCTTTCGAGGATCGAAAGGAGACGTTGACATGAGCGTGCCTGTAACACTATCCTTAACGGGACGTTGTAGTGTACCAAAAACCCCTCACGCGTTGGGGTCCCTCAGATTGTTTTCTTCCGGCCAGCTAGCTGTTCGCCTTATGCGGAGCTCTTTAAAATTGCAAATGAAATTCTTAGTCCATGACCTCCGGTCGTTTATATATATATTCATCCCCTTCATCGACGATTACTTATCTACCACCGCGGCTGACAACTCCAGACTTCGATGGCTGGTGCTCCGGTCGACACTGTCGACCGCGTGGTTGGGCCTTCTGGCTGGCCTATACAGTCGGGAGAGTGGGGTCCGGGGCTCTATTTCTTTTCAAGAATGTATTTCCTTCTCCCCCCTCTTTGCCCTTCTGGTTTTGCTGTTGCTATAAACTTGAGCAATGGACAGGACACCTTTTTAAATGTTGCCCTTCTTGTAAAGGCAAGTACCCTTGGAAGGACACACACCGGAGGTGCAATAAGTGTTTCCCTCGAGATCACCACGAGGTGTCCTGACGGTCTTGCCAGCTCTTGCATCCTAAGCTGATAAAAGAATACCGAGTTAAACGGTAGCTCCCCTCGGCGCCAAGAGTGATGAGGAATTGAGTGACAGCCGTGGCTCTGACATGGATGTCATCGACCTATCTTTGGAGCGGCCACGCTCCGGGTCGTCTCGTCAGGCAGACCGGCCACCGGTTCTGCTATGGGGAGTGCACCCCAGCCCCTCTCCCCCATCCCACCATGCGACATGGACGCAAACGCTACTCACAAAGGTAAACGCACAACCCCCCGAACCGCCTCAACTGACTCGTCTGGACAGTCTGACACCAGCGGGTACGTCTATTTCCTCAGCGGAAGCCGCCGATCAGCAGGGTCAGCAGCCCTCCCTGCAACCGCCTAAGCGGTATGCGTCCAGGCATTCTACTGACAAGGGCGTCCGCACCAAGATTCACAAGAGCGCTGAGACTACTGGCAACTTCGAAGACTACGGCGAAGCCACTAGAACAGTCGGAACATCTCCCAGAGATGCTGAACATACGCAAGCTTGAAGATTCTCTCAGCGGCCAGTAAGCCTAAAGACAGGTCGAGGGATACGTCCACACGCCTAAAAAGGCAGGAAGACTATTCTGAAGGTCCCCAGCCCCAGGCTAAAAATCTTTCAGATAAATCTCGACGCACTAACCACTCTGACCCTCAAAAGGAGCCCTTCCCCCCCCTCCAGACCCGCCTGGCTCCTCCTTATGGACCAGAGACCGATGTGAACAGTGTATGAATAGACTTTACAAATTTGTTGACTTTTCAGAAAGGTTTACCACATCGAAGAGGCCTAGTGAAGAACCCTACCGTATCTAAGTTTCAAAGGACCACCTGCCACCTTCATGAGGAGGTGTTTGACTTGACGGAACCAGAGGAGGTTCCTCGGGAACCGTATGTTCAAGAAGATGATCCCTTTGAAGACCCTATTGACCAGGCCCCAGATTGGGGGTGGGGGGTGAGTAGCCAGTGAATAATACACCATGGCTGTCACCAACCAATACACCAGACACATTGGGCATGGACCCTCCCTCATCTCCTATAAGACAGGCATCTCCTCTAAATGACCAGATGGCATTTAATGCTGTTCTGAAGAAAGCTGCTGAACATTTTCAGATTGCCACAAAAGAAGCAGTGCTAGACACCGACTTTGTGGAGTATATCCTGAAGGAGAAACCACCTGTAAGCCAGGCTATACCCTTATTGAACTCCATTAAACAGCTTATCGCTGCTTCTTTGCTAACGCCATCGTAAACAAGAGCCGTGAACCCACAGGTAGAGCAGCTTTTTCGCCCCTCACCTACAGACACTCTCTACATTCGGGGACATCCTACGCCGGATTCCCCAGTGGTGACTAAGACCAGAAAAAGAGCAGGAGTACACTTGTCCACAGGCAAAGCACCGCCGGACAAGGACTGCAAAAAACTGTATCCCCTGGGGAAGGGTGTCACAACTGTCTCAGCCTATTCCACCAGAATTGCCAACAATACCACGTTGTTGGCCAGCTACAGCGACGTTCAGTGGAATATGCTGTAAGAAGGCCTGCAAGAGGTCCCTGAACCAACACGGTCACGCCTGCTGGCAATTGTGTCGGCAGGGAGGCAGGTGTCATGGGACCTTCCCCCCCCCCCCCCACCCTCCAGTGCCAAGGCCTTTTTTGGTAATTTCGGTATTTCACCATGCAAAGCCTTCCAGCATTTCTCCTTCATTAACCCCTTAAGTGCCAAGGACGAGCTATCTCGTCCTTGGCAATGGGGAGGTAATCCCAAGGACGAGATACCTCGTCCTTGGCACTTAAGGGGTTAAGAATATCCTTGATGCTTCAGAGACAGCAGGGAGAACTCTTGCCCAAGGTACCCTATGGAAGAGGCATGCATGGTTGAAAAATTCGGGGTTCAAACCAGAAACTCAGGCGGGCGTCATTAACAAACCAAACCGGTGGAGGAATCTAACCTGTTTGGTAAAGCAGTAGATGAGGCACTAGAAACCGCAAAGAAAGAACACGAGACTTTGAAGTCCTTAAACCAGATAACTCAAAGGCCCTTCCAGCAGAGAGGTGGAAGCTCTCGCTGCTCCTTTCGCAGACAATCTTTCCCTCGTTCCCCTCATAATCAGTATGAAGCGGGAAACGTATGGTCCTCAGGACAGGGGTCAGCTGCCTCAAACCAATATCAGTCTAGAGGACAGCACAGTGGCAAAGGAATGGGGTAGAAGCACCACCCCTAGAAGCTCCCCGGCTCCAATCAGAAATGACTCCCTGATCCCGGTCGCCTTCCATGCCTCCCTGGTCGGGGGACTGTTAACATCATTCTTCCACGCATGGGAGGGATTCACCACAGACCAGTGTGTGCTCAAGAAAGTCACCCACGGTTACTGTATCGAGTTCAGCCTACCACCTTGAAACCGACCTCCGAAGACCAGGCGATTGTCACAGGAACATCTGAAAATCCTACTGCAAGAGGTCCAGATCCTGTAGGAAAAGAGCGCAAACGAAGTCGCCCCCATTCTACAGGTAAACCAGGGTATTTATTCAGTGTACTTCCATGTACCCAAAAAGGATCTCACCATGCGCCCTGTGCTAGACTTGCGCCCAGCGATAAATCTGTCAAACCACAAAAGTTTTGAATGATAGCATTGCAAGAGGTAATCCCACTACTAACACGGGGGTATTGCATGGCAACATTGGACATGAAAGATGCATACTTTCATATTTCAATGTTGCCGGCGTACTGAAAATACCTAAGGTTCATGATAGAGGCCAAGCAACATCAGTTCAAGGTCCTTCCCTTCGGCATTGCCTCAACCCCAAGGTTATTTACAAAGGTGCTGGGAGCATCGGTGGCTCAACTGCGCAGGCAATCCATCCCAGTTTATCCTTACAGTGCATGCCTTTCAAACACACAAAAGACTATAGACATTCTCTTCAGTCTGGGATTCTCAATAAACGAGAAGAAGTCCAGCCTAGACCCCAGTCAAGTCAAACAATTTCTGGGTGCTCGTCTTCCCCTCCAACGAAAGTGTTTAAAAAATTCAGTTTCAAATCCCTCAATATGTAGCCAGTCGGGAGGTGACGGTATGCAAAGGCATGCGACTGTTACGAATTATGGCCTCCTGCATTTATTTAGTCCCACACGCACAATTGCGCATGCGCCCCATGCAAGAGTGGCTCACAGCCATTGATGTCAGGCCAGCGGACAATGGGACGATCTAGTGGTTGTCTCAGCAGCCCCGTGTTCTCTCTGCAATGGTGGTCAAGGGAAAACCCTCTAGAAGGGTAAAACCTTCACCAACCCTGCAGTAGAAGCTACTCTCACGACGGACGCATCCCTAATGGGGCAGGGGTGGTGCTCACCTCCAGCAGACGGCGCACAGCGTTTGGATCCCAGCAGTAGTGGCCAACCACTGATTTAGAGACAGGGTCCCCTTCTCTACCAGCCGCCACTGGTTGGTGATTCTTAGTGGTTGAGTCTTTTCCAGATAGTAAATGACAGCACTGCGCACATCTAGTGTGTGTAGGCTTCTTTCTGCCATGTTAGTGGGGTACTGGAAAAAAGTGTGTAGTTCTATTGACTAGTTCACATGGAACTTGGAAATGAATTTGGGCGCAAACCGTGGGTGAGTGCGCAGAACCACCTTGTTTTTGTGGATAGTGACAAATGGGTCTAGAACTGAAAGGGCCTGTAGTTCACTAACTCTTCTTATTGAAGTGACTACCACTAGGAAGGCGGTCTTGTAAGCGAGTGCCTTGAGGCTAGCCTTATGCATCGGTTCAAAGGGAGATCCCATAAGTCCCATCAGTACCAAATTTAGGTCCCATCTGGCAGCCGATTTGAAAGAGGGGGATGAAGTCTTTTAACCTCTTCCATGAAAGCCTTAATCACTGGTATCTTCCACCACAAGACCGTTCTCTGGGACGTGGTGTACGCTGAAAGTTTGCGTTCAGTGTCTCCGCATTGTCCCGCGATAGCATGTTGTATGGGCAAGGTAGTTTCAATATATTATCCTAAGTTGTTTTCAGATCACAACTGCACGATTAAATACAACTATGCGTGTATTTCATATTGTAGTATCCATTGTCATTGGTCCTTAATACATCACTCAACTCTTTCGTTGAGACCTGTCTCACAGCATTTTGTTAGAAAAATCAATTATTTTTCTTTTGTCAGTAGTTTCTTCCTATCGACATTAATGTCATTACTCACTTTCACCTGATAAACCACGGACCACTTAAGTTCTTCTGGCTTATGGATCATTTCAATTAAATGTCCTACCATAGGTGCAGAATGAATGCTATTCCTTATGCAGCTCTTATGTTCCGTTATCCTAGTCTTTATTTTTCTTTCAGTCTTCCCTATATAGATTTTTTTTACAGGGGCACCATATCACATAGACCACGAATTTCGAGTTACAATTAGTTAGGAATGAGAGGAAACTGAAAACACTAAGTCCTAAATCTATTTGAGATGATTTCTTAGTTTGTGGACCGTAAGTACAGCTGCCACATGGGACGTGGACCCATGGTGTTCTCATTCCCCAGCTCTCTGTAAGGGTAGGTTGAATTTTATACTGCTTTGTAATATCATTACGCATTATTTGGTCCTTCACAGTCCTACTTCTTCGGAAGGCTATTAGTGGTTTTTTCAATGGGCTTTTTCCTTTTTCCATAATCGTCCAGTTTCGGTATGATTTTTCTAATCCGATTTGACAAGTTAGTATACGTGTTTACAAAAACTAATTTATCATTTTTTCTTTGGCTATTGATTGCTGTTCCAGTATTGCTTCCTGATGGTTATTATCAGCTCTCTTCATCACCCGTTTTGTCAATTCTTTAGGGTAGCCTCTTT
Organism: Ambystoma mexicanum; assembly: GCF_040938575.1. NCBI lineage: Eukaryota > Metazoa > Chordata > Amphibia > Caudata > Ambystomatidae > Ambystoma > Ambystoma mexicanum. The sequence goes on along the minus strand of NC_090931.1, from coordinate 1,138,899,490 downwards.
CATATAAGTTGTTTCTCAATTTGTTGGCCCCTTCCAATATACTTCCAATAAAAGCATCACTAAAAATACATTCATAGTTATCTCTAATACAAAATATTGCACTTATGTCTGAGATCCATTATTACACATGTGTCTCTATTTATGGCACTACTGACCACAACATTACCTACATAACACTCTGTTACCTAATACCAAGCTTCGCTGTTAATTAGTTCATCGATAGAGGACAAGCTTTTCAGTTTGCATTTTGTTTTTTCGTCCTCACCTAGCCTAACTGGGTACTCTAAATTCCCTGATGCAGCGTTCTATTCATTCACACTTATGTCATTCATACATCCTTTCATTCTACAATCCACACTACCCAAACATGTTTCTTTCCTATATAGATTTTCACAATTCCAGGAAATTCTTCAGGGGTAAATTTTAGTATCACAACAGTCAGTTATGTAGTGACCCTTAGGTCGTCTTATATTCTTTACGCTTCTTGGTCAAGGCTCTTGTGTTCAAATCCCATCTGTTTCATTTCTGGGCCAGAATTCCAAAAGGGTATCTGTGAGAAGCAAGTGTATAAAGAATGGATTTAATTATTAAACCAACTTCTATGCAATTATATTACTACATCTAAGGTATACTATTTACCATGAAAGAGAATATATTCTTTAGTCATTAACCATTAACATGCACGGTTTGGAAGGGAACACTATCACAGCACAATATCATTTCTTATGGTGGTTACCATTAGGCTGGTCACCTACCCTCTTTATATTTGGCAGTAGTACCCCTATTGTTCAAGGGGGCATCATTCACATATTTAGTTTCTCAAACCCCATATTATTATAGAGGTAAATCATTTACCTTCTAGCATTTGCATATAGGTCGTTTATCTTCCTCCATCCAGATATTTCTCTCTGAATGCTCCTTTATTCTTGGTGCCCGTGATGTATCTTTCTGTATTCACCTATTTGGGCACATATAAATACAAGGGTGTATCTTATCACCACTCTCAATGGGACTGATCATTCATGTCCTTCGCGTGATCTGCACGACTCAATTAATTAAATAACTCAAGATAGTGTACCTTAGTTATGTATTCCTGTTTCCCAGTCACCCGCGTTGGCTGTTCCCAGCTATTCCTGGCTCCTCAAATATCATTATCCGAGGTAGATTCCTCCTTTTACTCTAACAGAGTCAGGGTAAAGATAGACACAATATCGCGTGTTACATCTTGCGTCCCTTTTGTTTGCAGAAAGTCTCATTACTTTGGCTGTTTAAAGTGTATCACTTACTTATTGTTTGTAACATCGATAGTTCCGGTTCCCACGTAATCTTTAGTCCGCTTCTCGATTACACGGCAAAAGGCACCTGTTGAAGCAGGACAAACGCATTTTTAAATTTAGGCGATACCGCTCTATTGATGTAGCTCTCTTATAGACTATCGTTCATTTCCCCCATCGATTTACTTACTTTCTATCTGGAGGGCTGGATTGCTCTTTCTTCGCGAGTCACTGCCAGTGCTCTCTTGCTTCTACCGACGTCTGTTGAATCTTTCTTCTTCCGGAAGCACTTGCCCGCGTCACTGCCGGTTCCCCTTTCCGGCGTGTTACTATTTTCGTATTCTTATTTACATTTTCGTTGGTAGGCGCGGTTCCGTTTACCCAATCGCGTGTTGTCACGTCATTGTTCCGGAGTTGAAGGTCCTGTTTTTTTTATCCTCACAGCTCTGTGTTTGTTTAGTCTGTTGCTGCCGAATTTTGCACAAATTGTAAGGCTCCTATTTCTTGGTCTCGTACTACTGTACTCAATATATATGTTATCCCCAGACCGTTCCCCTTGGAGTGGTTCTGAGGGTACCTGGAGGCGTAATCTGGGAATTGTGAGTTCTCCAGAGTTCCAAACAAATCGATCTCTGGGAAGCCCCATTCTGCGAAAGCGTTGGAGACGATGTCTTTGTGTATTCGCCATTCGAGAAGCGAGAAGTCTCTGCTCAGTACGTCCGCCAGAAGATCGAGTTCCCCTGTAACATGTTGAGACAGGAGGAACATCTTGTGTTTGAGAGCCCACTTCCATATGTTCTGGGACAGTTTGGATAACCCTGGAGAGCGAGTGCCCCCTTGCTTCTTCAGGTAATACATGGCTGTGGTACTGTCCCGGGTAACTGTCTGAAAGGCCTTCAGGGCTTTGAACACTGCTAACAGCTCCAACAAATCAGCCATCTCTAAGTGGATTGGAAATTGCATCACACTCTGTTACACTCTTGCCAAGAGAGATCTGCCCTTCAAGCCTAGCGCACACTACTTGGGGCACGGGGGCTCCCATAGCATTGATTGCAAATGTCCCTCTCAAGTCCATTTGCAAGGCGGCAACCTGGAGTTCTGTACACACCTTTGCAAAACACTACTGTCTGGATGCTCACTCTAGGTCTGATTCTCAGGTGGTACAAGCGGTACTAAGACATCTCTTCACTACTGTTCTTTCTCTCCTCCCTCCTCCAACTCTGGGTAATGCTTGCTAGTCTATGCACAGCATGTGATTCTAGGCAGATTCACAAGCATCAGAAGACATGCATTACTTACCGTAATAGCATTTCTGATGCTTGTATCTGCTTAGATTCAAATGCGCCCACCCTTCCTCCCCGCTCGGGAGGGAAGGAACATAGACCTCTCACTACTACTACTTCTTTCTTTCTGTACTCACTCACGATAGTTGTAATGCTCTCTCACACAGGAAAAATACAATCAGAGGGACCTCAACGCATGAGGGATTTTGGGTACACTACACGTCACGTTAGGGATAGTGTTACAGGCACGTCCATGTCGACCTCCCCTTTCGATCGACGAAAGACAAGATGCAATACTCTGCGATTACCACTAGATCTCAGACTATATGCACAGCATGTGAATCTAAGCAGATACAATCATCAGAAATGCTATTACGGTAAGTAATGCATGTCATACGGAGTTACTGGTGACATTGAAAACCATATTCTGGCCACAACCATAATCAGAAGCATTGGTGAAGTCCGATCTAACTTCCATAAAGAGTGACGTATGCCTTGTCATATGGTCGATTTGGTGTGCAGAACACACTGCACATTTCTTACTCTTTTCCACGTATAATTCTATCCAGATCTTGGTTTCTCACCTTTCTTCTCCGTTGCTGAACGTTTTTCATTCACTGTAATTTTGGAAGAACCATAAGTTCTAATGACCCAGGTGATCCAGATTCAAACAGTCTGAAATCTTTGTTATAACATTTGGTGTCTTTGACTCGGAAAGGCACCCATCTGAAGGTCTCATAGCAAAATAAAGGCTTGCTTTCAAGATAAGTTATTTATCTACAGTGCACGGTAATCCCCTCCCCTCCTTCAGTGTATAGATGTTTCAGTCGGAGTCAAAGCAGCTTCTGTCTCCTTTGAGTCACTTGACTCTGAATGTTTGCTGCAGCGACTCTTCATTCAATCAGGTCTTGTGGGAAATCTATTTGGGAAATCTAATAGTGTCTTGTAATGTGTCACCTTCCTCTCAGACTACTGTGAGTATTTGGAATGGTGTTTGGGGGTGGGGGGTTAAAAGGGGCTGGAAAGTCTGAGTACAAGTTGCTATTGTTCTCACAATTCCATAGTCCCCATGAAAGTATTGCACTTTATTTGTAGATGTGGCATAAATTAAACGGGGTCAGTGTACAGTGTGTTTGTGGATGGGAGAATACCCACATGATTTATATGCTCTGGCTCTCTTGAAATGCAATATGCCTATTAAATTATGCTGAGCAGAGCATATTCTGGTCCCATCCTGAACGCCATTGATGGCTCTCGAGACTGTGGGGAACTCTGTAGATTAGTTTCTGCTTAGAGTAAATTAAAATATTTTGCATGAGAATAACTTGTTTTTTAAATCAACATCTGTACTTTGTTACAAGATTACTTTACATTGAATACATTCTCATAAGACAATTATATTTTGTCATTTTCAAAAATGTTTAGTATAAACTGTTCTGTTTTTTAAGGGACATAAAAAGTAAGAATGTGCTTCTGAAAAACAACCTCACTGCTTGCATTGCTGATTTCGGACTGGCTTTAAAGTTTGAAGCTGGAAAGTCTGCAGGGGATACACATGGTCAGGTAAGCAGAAGGGTTGATTCAACCAAAAAATGAATTTCGTGTACAATTGTATGAATTTATGGAGGGAAACAGATTGTCTATTCAAATTGCATAAAGCACCGAAAAAATCCAGTTTTGGAGATATGCCCATTTTATGTAGTGCTTGGATACTAGGGCATCTACGCATGTCAGTGCTACTTACTCTGAACACTTAAATTACTTGCACAACAGCATCTTGAGTCAATTGCCATTTCACCATTAATTTGGGTATAACACCTAGTTCTATCATGCTCAGGTTATTGTTTCTCCATACGTGTCTGCGGATCTAAGCACCCACAGCAAGTGCTGGGAATGGAGTACCCTATTCTCAGTATTCTGAAAATTAAAAAGGGAAAGCAAACCTGTGCCCCGGGTATCAGTCCCCAGCCCCGGGTGGCAGTCGCAGCGCACTGCTATGGGGAGAACCTCTGGCGATAAGGACACACATGCATGCCCAAACACACAACTGCATGCCGTTCTTCGACAGAGCTGTCGAAACAAGGCTGCACACCAGTGGAAGACACTTTGCGACCGATCAACTAAGCGCTAAAAAAGCCAGCTGCGATTCAGCAACCGCCTTTACAGGAAGGCAACAAAGAACAATCTGCGCCAATAAGCGTGCGTAAAACCAACTGGACGGATGATTCAGAAGCATCAAAACATCAGTCGAAAAAACAAAAAGGTCACACTGTGACAGAAAAACACCATAAAATATATCAGTCATAAATCTCACACTCGTGCCGCCCCTGAAGATGTACATTAGTATGAAGAGGCCCATTCCCCTTTTGTCCCAATGTCTTTACAAGAAGAAAAGACCCTGTGGCAATTGTGTTCCTCTTAGCAGAAACGCCTAAAACAGGGACTTGGACAAAAGAACGCTTTGAGGAAACAATGGACACAGTTTCTTATTTTTGTCCATTTTCTTTTTATTTATTTTTTCTTTTTTTTATGAACAAATTTCCCATTCTCCAGAAGACATTAGACCTGGAGATGTCTCAACCCTTACTTAAGTCCCCACAGTGCCTTCCTTCGCCCACTCCTACATCCACACACATTCATAAACACCTCCCATGACTCCCTACAATGGAATAATCGCACAGATCAGGATGTATGGTGTGTAGACCAAGACAGACCTAGTCAAGACCCTGATGAATTTTATCAGGATGACCCGATGTCACCATTGACACCCCAGATGTTGCAGCACCTGACAGTGGACATGCATCTCCTGTTGACGATCCTTTGTTGTGCAACAACTTAACTTAAAAAGGCTGCTCATCATTTCCGTAGCCACACCAAGGAAACAGTAGTTGATAGCACTGACATCGTGAAAGCCAGGCCATTCCTTTGCTAAAAAGAGAATTAGCCAATCTCTCATGACACCTTCGCTTACTAGGGCAGTTAACCCTAGAGTGTGAAAAATATTCAGACCTTCGCCTTCAGACCCTTTATACATCCCGGGACATGTAAAACCCGACTCCCTGGTAGTCGCCACTACCAGAAAGAGAGCTGGTGTTCTACTCTCAACTTCAGAAGCACCCCCTAATAAGGGATTGACCATGCCTATACACTTTAGGCAAACGCATAACTACCTCTGGGGTGTGCATAACTAGAATTGCAAACAATACCACACTGCTTGCAGGTTACAACAGTACACAATGGGATGAGCTGCTCAAACACCTTGACTCAGTACCTGAACCTGTTCACACCGTATCAAGATCTCAATAGAGCAAAAACAGGTGGCACAAAACATACTTAAAAATGCCTTGGACTCAGCTGACACTTCAGGGAGAGTCATTGCTGAGGGAACCCTACTTAAATGACACTCGTGGCTCTGTGATTCCGGGTTTAACCCAAAACTCAAGCAGCTCTCATCAACATGCCAAGTAACGATGCAGTCCTGTTCGGAAAGGCGGTTGATGATGAACTTGAGACCACAAAGAAAACAATACGCTAAAAACTTTAGGACAGATTACAAATAAACCATATGGATAAAAGAGCGCATTCAACATGCAGCGTACTTTTCATAGCCGAGGGTTTAATAGATCCAACCAACCTGGATTTGGAGCATCTGGATCCTTTCTGCAGTTCCCAAACTCAATCTTCCTCTTATCAGTCGACCCAAAAGAGGTGGTTTCGCAGAGGGAAAGGGCGAGGCAGGGTTGAAACCTCTGAAGGCTCAACTTCCCCTGCCAACAAAGGCGTTCCAATTCACGTTCCCTCCCAAGCATCCCCAGTCGGGGAACGCATACCCCTATTCACCCAGCAAGGGGAGGGGATAACGTCAGATCGCTGGGTGCTCGCTACAGTGGCCAAAGGGTACTCTATAGAATTCATCGACACCACCCTCCTCGTACAAGAATGTCTTCAGAACATTTCCTTATTCTACAGGAGGAGATTCATATATTACTGTGAGAAGTAGCTATAGAGCTGGTACAACCTCTAGAGTAAGATCAAGGTATTTATTCAGTGTGCTTGCTTGTTCCAAAGAAAGATATAAAATGCACCCAGTTCTGGACCTGCGCCCTGCAAACACAAATGTCGGGCCTCAAACATTCTGAATGACTACGCTGCAGGAGGTAATTCCTCAGCTTAAACAGGCAATGTTACATGGCAACATCGGACATGAAAGATGCATGCTTTCATTTTTCAGTGTTGCCAGCGCACAAAAAATACTTAAGATTCAATGTGGGGGACAAGCACCACCAATTCAGGGTGCTACCTTTCGGCATAGCTTCAGCCCCCAGGGTGTTTACAAAGGTCCTAGCGGTAGTGGCCGCTCACTTGCGAAGGCAGTCTATTCCCGTGTACCCTTACTTAGACAACTGGCTAATAGCAGGAGACACACCTCAAATGTGTCGGCAGTACACACAGCAAACAGTCAAATTAATGTTCAATTAGGATTCCCCATCAACGAGAAATAGTCTAGTCAAGTGCCCGGCCAAGTAAAACAATTTCTGGGGGCACTAATTCGAACAAACGATGATCTGGTCTTCCCCCTCCAATGAGACGGTACAAAACATGTTATTTCAAACCCCTCCTTACATAGCCGGTCGTCGGGTAACAGTGAAAAAGGCAATGCGCCTTCTAGAAAGGATGGCTTCCTGTATTAATCTAGTGTCAAATGCCATACTGCGCATGCATTTAATGTAAAAAGTGGCTAGTGAAACAATTGGTGCAAGCAAGCGGTCTATGGGACAACCTAGTGGTGGTTTCGCAACCCCTGCTTCAATCGCTACAGTGGTGGTCCAAGGACAACCTTTTAAATGGAAAACCTTTCAACACACCTACTATGAAAGCCACTCTTAATACAGACACATCCCTAACAGGGTGGGAAGCACACTTTCGCCATCACACTGCACACAGGGACGGGACACAAGCATTAACCAAGAAACATATCAACCTGCTGGAACTACTAGCCATCTTCAAAGCACTTCAAGGTTTCAGACCACAGCTAGTACACAAGATAGACCTGATCCTAACAGACAGCACAACAGCTATGTTATAAATAAACAGGGGGGTGCATTCTCCAGGGATATCCAAACTAGCCCAGAACATTGGCTGTGGGCACTAAAACACATTTTTCTCCAGCATTGGATCTTTCATGGATTCACATGCTTAGAATATTCCCCATCGTCAGGCTGGGAATCCTCAGTAAGTTATATAGACGTTTTCCATAGGACACAAGTGTCAGAATTTTTCCTATCTACGTCGTTTTGGGCCGCGCCCGCCGGCGCCACTAGGACGTAGGAGTATATATAGCTCCGCCCCCGCGGCTCCCTCAGATTTCAACCGTCTTCCAAAGTGGTGGGATTACCTCGCGTATCTGCTCTTTGGTTAGTTTGTACTTTCTACTCTGCGACTGTTCTTCTCAAGAGGTGTACGAAGGGGATGGTCATATGGACTGCATTTACTGCCTTCATCCTCACCACACAGCGGACACTTTTGAAATCTGTCAGGGTTTCTCCCAGAAAACCCTCAAAGATCGAAAAAGACGCCTGGTCGATTGGCTCAATGACGCAGCAGGTGCGTACCCGGCTTCGGAGGTGGGCTCGACGGCCTCAAAAAGTACATCGGAACCCCCGACGAAGAAGGCACGTGCTGCCAAAAAACGAACCTCGGAGTCGGCCGAAAAACTAACCTCGGAGAAACATTCGGAGAAACATTCAAAGGCCTCCTCCTCTTCACACAAGACGCTGTCTTCCTCCTCATCTAAAAAGGAGAGAAAAGAACCATCTAAATCCTCCTCCGGAGACCGTCGTAAGTCTACCTTAAGTCGAGAGGCCGCGGCCAGCAAGTCGGCCCCAAAAGCGGCGGGAACACCTCAAGGCCCTGCGCCACTGGCTTCGCCGACGACCCGCTCGTCGACGCCTGCGTCATCGGCGGCTCCGCCCACATGTCAGACTGCGGCGGTAGGTAGGAAACATATCGTCAACGGTGGTCCCGTCGATGGGATGGCAACCGGAGGTTTTTGATCCCGTCCCGCCGGAGGCCCTGCTTCAACCAGAGGCGACTTTCTCCATCTCGTCGGCTGACGGGGAACGCGACATGGTCGCGCGCCCAACCGATCTGGGGCTGCAGCCGACTAGCGCAATGTCTCTCTTGGGTGTGGGTTCCATCCCTACAACCTCGTCATTACTGAACCCCCAGGCGGTTCTGTCCTTGGAGGTGCTAAATACGCTGCAGAAGCTATTACAGTGTTTGGACACACAAATACCCCAGCCTAGGGCCCCGACACGGATACAGTCTACACCATTCGTCGACGAGCTGGGCCCGGCTCCTCGCTCGGCGACCAGGATTACGGCCGCGTCCCACGCGCCGGAAGATTGCCCTATCCTGCAAGAAGAAGGAGAACTGCAGGACTCTGACCGTGAACGATCAGGTTCAGACAGCTCACTATCCCCCTCAAGGGACCCAACTTGGGACTCTGAAGCAGAGATGGAAGCTCCGAGAAGCCCGGTACAGCCATCGCGACCTGACGACGTGGGTGCATTCCATGCCATGATGAGTAAGGCGTGTTCGGAGTTTGGCCTAGTCCCTGAAGAGGAGAAAAAGGATCGTTTTCTTTTTGATCATATGGGCAAGAGAAGGAAATCCATATTCGCCATCCCGATTTTGGATCATGTCTGGCAAGAGGGCCTGAAGACCATGCGGCACCCGTTCTCTGAGCCGGCAGTGAAAGGTCGTTTAGCGAAGAAGTTCAAGGCTCTGGAATCGACTCCCAAGTGCCTGACCTCTCAACCTTCGCCGGAGTCGGTGGTATCTGCGGTGGCGGCTAGAAAGGCCAGGTCTCAACATAAATGCACGACCCCTCCAGACAACGAGGCCAGGAGACAGGACGCTTTCGGCAAGAAGGTGCTTTCCGTCGGCGCGACTACAGTTAAAGCAGCCTACTCCTTGGCTATTATGTTCAGGTATGACAGGGAAATGTGGCACCGACTGGCTCCTATCTTGGAGCATTTGCCAGAGGAACATAGAAAGTACACCATGTTGCTAGTGCGGGAAGGAGAGGAGGCCTCCAACCATGCTATAAACATTGCCGTCGACCTAGCCGAGTCCGGTTTTAAGCAAATCAATAATGGCGTAGTTCTACGTAGACAGGCCTGGCTCAAGTGCACTACGTTCAGACCGGAGGTGCAATATAAAGTCTTGGATATTCCGTGTGATGGGGAGCAACTGTTCGGTGAAAAAGTTGATGAGTCCTTGAAGTGGATACTGACACGGCGCGGTCACTCAGAGCCCTCCAGAGTGGTAGGAATTTTCGGTCCTTTCAGAGGGGCCTCTGGTAACTCCCGGTTTGGGTCATCTAGAGACCGAGGTTTCAGCAGGCCCTCCTACTCGTCCCAAGGCTACAGGCGTGCGGCCCAATCTTCTCGTAGAGGCAGAGATTACCAAACCTCCAGACGGCGGGGTGCCTACCCTTCGTCGACGAAAGATAAACAAACCAAGAACCAACAATTACATGTTTCAGGACGTCCTGGGGAGCCGAGTGTCTCGTCGCATCGACGAGTGGGAGCGCATAACAGACCGATGGGTTTTGGACACGATTCATCTGGGCCATTCTCTACAGTTCAAGGGCAAGCCACCACACATTCCACCGGTGTTCTCGGCCCAGCCCCACCTTCAAATACTGCTACAGGAGGTGGTGCTTATGCTGCAGAAAGGGGCTATAGAACTGGTCCCGGTGGCAGAAAAAGGACAGGGAGTGTACTCTCGGTTCTTTGTTGTCAAGAAACCAAATGGAAAATGGCGTCCCATTCTGGATCTACGAGCGCTCAACAAACTGCTCAAGAATTTAAAATTCAAAATGCTGACTCTTCAGGAGGTGATCCGATCGATACAACCCAGAGATTATTTGTTGTCGCTAGACCTTCAGGACGCATACTTCCATATCCCGATGCATCGACGGCACAAAAGATTTCTGCAGTTCGTCGTCGGACGAACCCACTATCAGTTCAAGGTCCTCCCGTTCGGTCTAAAATTGGCCCCCAGGACGTTCACCAAATGTCTGTCTCCAATAGCAGCCTGGTTAAGAAAGGAAGGTCACCATGTGTACCCTTATTTGAACGATTGGCTAGTGAGGGGACTGTCTCCGGAAAGAGCACAAGAAAGCCTAGATGCCACCCTGTCCCTCCTGCAACGTTTGGGCTTCGCAGTGAACTTCGACAAGTCCTCGTTAAAGCCTTCAAGGACCTTGGTCTTTTTGGGGGCAGAGTTCCACACACAATCGGGGCTGGTGAAGCCATCCCTCGAAAGGATTCACAGACTGCAACAAAAGGCATCGGAATGGGAGGTCGACACCGGAGTGTCAGTACGAAGGTACATGTCTCTGCTGGGGACCATGTCATCCTGCATACCCTTGATAGACAATTGTCGCCTCTTCATGAGGCCTCTTCAGGAATTCTTGGCGGATCGATGGGCACAAAGTCGAGGACGCTGGTCGGACAAGTTGACCATAAACGGCCAGCTCGTACAGGTGCTTCAATGGTGGAGAATCTCCATACACCTAACAAAGGGAATGCCCTTACTGGAACCTGCGTTTCAGAAGACAGTGGTTACGGATGCTTCTCTAACTGGGTGGGGAGCTCATCTGGACTCCTTACAGGTTCAGGGTCGTTGGTCATCGGAAGAGTCCTCCCTCCACATCAACCTGCTAGAGTTGAGGGCGGTGCGTTGGGCCCTAAAATCCTTTCTGCCACAGATAAAGGGCTCAGTGGTGAGAATCATGACAGACAACACAACAACAATATTTTATCTACGAAAACAGGGAGGAACTCGCTCCAGGAGCCTGTCGACGGAAGCCCAGGAGATCTGGCATTGGGCCGTACAACAGGACATACATCTGTTGGCGTTCCACTTACCAGGAGTAAAAAATGTGCAAGCAGACGCTCTCAGCAGGGAGATGAATTGTCTACACGAATGGGAACTGAACGATCAGCAACTGCACTGTGTCTTTGCGGAATGGGGTCATCCGGCCCTCGATCTCTTTGCGACGAGAGATAACAAGAAATGCTCCCAATACGCGAGCAGGTGGCCACAACAAGACTCGCTAGGGGACGCGTTCTCCTTCCCGTGGACGGGCAAGTTTCTGTATGCCTTCCCCCAATTCCCTCTCATCCGTCGGACTCTGCAATGGATCCACAGATATCCTTGTCGGGTGATCCTGGTGGCCCCGTATTGGGCCAGACATGTGTGGTTCTCTGATCTACTTCACCTCTCAGCGGCAGTACCAATGAGGTTCCAGAAGATCCCCAACCTTCTGTCTCAGGAGAAAGGGACCGCTTGGCATCACGACCCGGACAACCTCAGTCTGACGGCCTGGCTCCTGATTTCGCAAAGTTTGGCGCGTTAGCGATTCCAGCGTATTGTCGTCGTATTTTGCAAGCTGCAAGGGCACCTTCCACGAACACTTCATACACATACAAATGGAAAAGGTTCTGCATATGGTGCGCAGGTCAACCAGGCCTGGTCCCGCGGGCGATCACACCGGAACAACTCCTACCATACTAGTTGCTCCTGTTTCATCCATAAAGGTGCATCTAGCTGCAATCTCGAGATTTACTCGGAAGAGACATTCCATTCCACTGTGATCGACCCTCCCTATTTGAGGTTTTTCAGTGATAAATTTGTGCTGGCCACTAACCCGCATTTCATACCTAAAGTACCTTCCATGTTCCATAAACACGCTTCTATTGTGTTGCCTACATTCTTTCGAACACCGTCTTCAGTGGCAGAGAAGACTCTCCATACATTGGACGTGAAAAGAGCTTTAAAATGTTATCTACATCGCACTCAAAGCTTCAGAGACACAAGACAACTCTTCGTAGTTTATGGTCCTGCGGCTAGGGGTAAAGCGATTTCAAAACAAGGACTATCCAGATGGGTGTCTCTGGCCATTTCCTATTGTCATTCCAAGGCCGGAAAGCCGCTAGAAAAGCGTCCAAGGGCCCATTCAACGAGATCTACATCGTCGTCGACGGCTTTGTGGTCCGGAATTCCGCTGGGGGAAATCTGCCAGGCGGCTTCCTGGTCGGTACCACACACGTTTACCCGACATTACTGTCTCGCACAGCAACATGCTGAGGATACACAGATTGGGTGGACAGTACTATGTCACCTGTTCCAATAAGGTAAGCCCCAAGTGGGGTTGCATCCTTCGGCAACTATGCTTTAAAGTGTCGTGTCTTTTACGGTTAACATGCTATAATGTAATGTGTTGCCATAGTAAGTGGGCACTGTGATTGTTGTGATGTTGGTTTGCATACACGCCTCCAATGTTGGGGGATATTGCTATACAATCTATTCTAAGCATGTGAATCCATGAAAGATCCAATGCTGGAGAAGGGAATAGTTTCTTACCTGTAACTCCATTTCTCCAGCATTGGTATCTTTCATGGATTCACATGTGCCCGCCGGCCTCCCCTGAGCATGCAAACCAGAGATCCCCCCGTAATACTTTGAGGGAGCCGCGGGGGCGGAGCTATATATACCCCTACGTCCTAGTGGCGCCGGCGTACGTGGCCGAAAACGACGTAGATAGGACACAAGTGTCGGAATTTTTCCTATGGAAAACGTCTATATAACTTACCGAGGATTCCCAGCCTGACGACGGGGAATATTCTAAGCATGTGAATCCATGAAAGATACCAATGCTGGAGAAATGGAGTTACAGGTAAGAAACGATTCCCTTCTCCTGGCACAACATGTTCCAGGGGAACCCAATTCTCTGGCAGACATACTAAGCAGAATTGCAATGCTTCCCTCAGAACATGACTGGCAACTAAACAAATGTACTACACAATGTCTTCTCAAACTGGGGATTCCCAGAAATATACCTCTTTGCTACTCGAGAGAACACACAATGCCTAGACTACTGTACAGGAGCAGGTGGATGCCTCCTTTCTAGTCTCCGCCCCTCACCACCATCTTATTGGAGTAGCAGACAGAGCTGCAATTGGGAACGCATGCACCAGTTTATGCGACAAGTCCATACCTTATCGACTGATATACACTCAGCCATTCAGAAGATGCTCTCATGTTGGGACTGTGGAAGGAAGTCACCAAGTCGGATGCCCACTGCCAAAATGCCAAAATGTGGCTATATGAATCATGGATGGAACGCTAAGTAAAAGCCTGACGACAACAGAATGATGTCATGAAGATGTATAAACCTATGTGCAGACGATATGAAAATACTTAAGACTGACGATGTGACTGAAGTATGAAGAGAAACATGTACCTAAAAGTGAAGTAACCATGCAAATAAGATCAAGTAACTTGCTGGCCAATAACTGTAAATACGCTGTAACGTAAGGTTGAAAAAGCATGTAGACGCTTGCTAAAAAGATGTATATACAAAACATTTAGTATGACCATTGGAAGAAAATGGTCGACGGCCCGTGTTAAAGAATAAACCATAGCTACCTCAAAATACAAGCCTAGGATTGCAAATTGAAGAATTGTTGAAGGAGCTGGGTTTGTGTGCAGAATAAGGGAGTAGTGGGGATGACAAACTCTGGATCAGTTGGGCGCTGGTAGGGTATGGTGGCCCAAAGGTCGCTTGTTGAGCGATTAGATCAATTATATGGTCCAGTCAGGTCATTGTCAATAATTTGTTTATTTTTGGTTAGTTAGCACCAAAGAAAACATCCTTGTACAAATGAAATGATTGACATGGTAACTCGCTACACAGCCGACCCGCGTTTCAACCCAAGTCTTTTTCAAGGCTGTGATTTGGTGATGTGCACCGTGAAGTGACATAGGGATACCCATTGTTTATTTATACCATATATATTCCATTCAATATGCATGTATTTAATAATTTGTTCCAGTCATGAGGAAAGGAAGCACATTGTGATAACAGATTAGTAATTTAGCAAAACCCGTGATCATGAGTGGTGGTGACGGGGTAAATGACAGTGCAGACCATATAGCAATTGATGGTTACATTTAGGCATGACAAGATGTATAGTTACAGTGTGAAGTCAATTGAGACAGAGTAAGAGACAATGTACCAACGGAGAGAAAGAAAAGGGAGAGTCAATTAGTTGAGTCAAGGGCCAAAAGAATTTGGTAAGACAGCCTAGTTGGGTAACTGTAAAGGAAGCAGAGTCTTACCCAATTAAGTTGAAGGGTGGACTTCAATTACTGTAAGCTGGTCCTCCCAGATAAGGGCGCCAGGGGTGCTGGTTAGCTGATCTGACAATAGATAGGGTTTTCAGCAGGGATGGGACCCATGGATGAATGGCCGATGTTAATTACATATCAATGGGAGAAGTGGGGTGCAAGGTAGTAGCAATTGGGCAGGAGGCCAGGGAGGGACGTCTAAGGGCGTCTGCTGAGAGGCTTACCGTTGGCCGGGTCCGGCGAGTTTGTTGCGTGCGAGCGTTCTCAGGAATTAGTGTGCTGTGGATCAGCCCTACTTGCGGGAATTTATAAGAGCATGAAGCGGATTGGTTGGTTAGTCAAGCAGTGTGATTGGTCTAAAATGGCCGTCCCACGTCATGGGTCCTGTCATGGTTTACGTCAGAGGGGTGAAAATAGAATGTAGGGGATTTACCCAGACTGAGCCTGAACAGGATTGGTACATGTAAGGAAATTACCACAATTGTATTCATAATGCATGTGTAGGCAGAAACTCTCACAGGTTTGTGTGCTGCTGATTTACAGGAAAACATGGAAATCATGGTCACTGTTTAATCCAAAAGTAATGGCACGATATTTGCATATCAGTTTTGCTTCTTTTTGGCTTAGTTGTAGTTCTCTGTCTCCACTCCTTATGTTGGTTGATATTTTCTCCAGTCCCACGAAGGTGATGCCTTCCTTGTTGTCCCACTGGTGGACTTCCTGCCAGTGTAATGCCAGTGGATATCTGGTGTCCTGGGAATGTAGGGAATCAAGGTGTTCCCTGATCCTTGTTCTGAGCTCTCTTAGTACTCCCAATATATTTGCGATTACATACACAGTTAATAGCATAAACCACAAATTTGGATCTACAGTTGATGTATTCTCTGATTGAATGTGTGTCACTGGTACTGAAAGTCACAGTCTTGGTCGTTGTAGCGAATTTGCACATGGAGCAGTTTCCACACTTGTAGAAGCCCACTGGTTTGCTGCTGGTGAGCCAGTTGCCATCAGTTATTGGAATAGGCGCCATGAATGATCTAAGGATGTTTTTGAGTGTTCTGGCCTTGGTATAGGTTAGGATTGGCTTGTCTGGGATCCAAGCCTTGATATCTTCATCTATTGATAAGATATGCCATTGTCTCTTCAGAATCTTCTGTACTTGATGGCTATCACTGCAGAACTGGGTGATGTATCTTATTGGGCTGTCATTTGTTACCTGTTTACTGGTGGGTACCTTGGGAGTCAAAAGCGAGCTGCGTTCTCTACTGTTAGCCATGGCTATGGCTGCTTGTATTGATTGATCCGGGTATCCCCTCTCATAAAAGCGTCTGCTAAGTGTTGCACATTCCTTTCCATATGATGGCCGAATAAGGGAGTATGTTGGCCTGAAGTCAAAGAGGCTATGTCGAGAGATGGGTGCAAGGCACACAGGGAGTCGAATGAAAAAGACCATGTGCATAAGATATATTTCTGCTAGGATTATTAGGAACAGGGACATTTGCAGATGGCAAGTATTGAACAAATACAAGGGTAAAAGCCTATGGGGGTGGAGTGAGCAAGTTTCTAAAGGCGAGAAAGGGGAAATTACATCCTTTTTAATAACATCAAATGGCAGTAATTTAGAGGCTGAAACTGACAAAATCGTGGTCTCCCAACACGTGATGAAGAACTCAAAACAAAGACTATTCATTAGAGCTTGAGTTGAGATAGTGGTGTGCTCACACTTCCCCGAATGTCCCAGAACAGTGAGCAGACTACGAGGTCAACTCACAATGATGGGCTTTGGCTAAGGATCAGGTTGATGAAATGCGTTGGACTAATTGGGAAAACAAGATAACAAGCTGACGCAGCTTGAACACGTAGGTTTTGTTCTATTTACATGCTGCTAAGGAGCCGAAAGTCCAAAGTTGGTTAGGGTTGGCAACCAATCAAAAGGCCTGCCACACACTTTCCTACACTATGATATGATCGTTTATTTATATAGCGCCTATACACAGTGTGTCCTAAAGCGCTTCAAGGCGAGGAAGGGAACAAGTGAAAATACAATGACATTCTTACAGGCCATGAACAGTAAGGATGTGAAATTAACTATTGTACTCAGCCTGATGACATTTCAGATAGTGCAAGAGCTAAGACATAGATAAGGAAGGGAGTGGAAGAAAATGGAAATAGACAAGCGACTACCGTACTAGGCCTCACGACATTTCTTGTAGAGCCGGAGAAAACAAAAGGTGAGGGAGAGGGGTGCAGAAAGGGAGGGAAGAAACAAAACAAGCGACTATCGTACTAGGCCTGATGACATTTCAGATAGTGCTGGAAGGGTTTGGGGGGGCAAATAAGGGGAGGGGGAGCCGACAGACGAGGTTGCTATCATACTAGGTCCAGGGACAATTCTGATAGAGTAAGTGCATAGAGGAAAGTAAGGGGAGGAGATAGGGAAAGGGAGAGGAGAAGAGAACAGAGAGTAAGCAGTAAAAAGCGTGGAGAAGCAAGAGGGGAGAGCGAATACAATTGCAGAAGGCAGTAGTAACACATAATGCTGCAAGCCTGGATACAAGATGAAGATGGGAACAGCATTATTCAGGGTGCGCACCATGAATCAATGAAGTCCATAAAAGTCAAATCCAGCATTAGCCACAAGACAGTGATGGTGAAACCAGAATGTATCAGGACAGACTCATGCAGAATTAGGCTGGAGGGAGTAAGGGGGAGCAGGGTAGAAGAATCAAGCGAAACAGGCAACACCTGTGTGCGAGAGGGGGGGCACAAGGAAACATCACAGGGGGACCAAAGGGGTGGGTATGGCTTGTGGGGACAGAGGGAGTAAACACATGTTGGTGCATGCTTACCTGCTGTCTGAGCAGGGGATCGGGCCCTGGATCCTCCTGGTCCGAACAGATCCAAACCGGAATTGCCCTTATGTTCGACTGCCCTTCGCTTCGTTGCAGTAATTTGCCAGCTGCCATATTTTCTGCTATAATCCTTGTCACCTACGTAGAAGTAGCAGAGGTCATTTCCTACAGGCAAGGGGCAGCCAATGAGATACTGGCCCTTATACAATTCCATAAGTAGATATGTTCCCCTATTCCAATTTCTCCCGGCGATAGGTTTTATGAAATGCAGCATAGTGTGACGTCATAAACGACGTATGTGAAAGTATATAAACTCTGTACAAACACAATTATGTGTGAACATTGAGCATCTACTTCGATAGCTGTCATATCACCCTGCTTTCTTTCATTGAGATTAAAGCAGTATTTTACCATCTTCTTTTGGTCTGTGTGATTATTTGGTCTGTGATGTTTACTGGTAATTCCATCTAGCACACAGATTAAGAGCACATTACTCGTCCAGATTTCCCCAGACAGGATACAAAGGGAACGCACTACTAATGCATTTGTCAAGGAAATGTGCATACAGGCCCCACCATTCCCCCACCTCTTAACACAATAGTCCACAAGCTGCACTGGGAACAAGTAACACTTATCCTGATAGTTACAGTGCTGGCACGACAGACCCAGTTCTCACACCTACAAATTATGTCTTTGCCCTCCCATGAAACCACCATGCCCATCGGACATGTCCCAATCGAGGGACAACACTTCACCCCTGCCCTCAGACATTGAATTTAGCAACCTGGCTGCTGAGGTCATAGAATTTGGTAACTTAAACCTAGGGCAAAGGTGCATGGACATTCTAAAAGAAGCATGCATGGAAGATTTGTGTTATGGGGCAAAGCACGTACTCCATCCAATTGAATGTTCACTTTCAAATATTGTACACTATCTACTGTATCTGTTAGACTCAGGCTTAGTCTTCAACTCATTAAAAGTGCATCTTGGTGTTCTCTCTGCATACTCAACTTTGCAAAACAAGGTGTCATGGTCGAAGGTGCCTTTAGTTAATGCTTTTATTATGCCCTCCAATTTCTTACTCCCAGCTGGGACTTAAATATTGTACTTGCATGACTCATGGGTGCCCCTTTTAGAGCCTATGCACAAAGCCAGTCTTAAACATCTCACTTATAAGACATATTTTCTAGTGGCTATTGCATCTATCAGAAGGGTCAGGGAACTGCAAGCACTATCAGTACAAGATCCTGTTATGTTAGGCACAAAGACAAGGTAGTACTGCGCACACACCCATGTTTTTCACCAACATTTTATCTCAAAATTCCATATGAATCAGTCCATAGAACGTCCTGCTTTTTTCCAACACCCCACAAACTCGGCAGAAAGCCTTCATACCCTAGATGTAAGATGGACTGTGTTGTATTACCTACAAAAGACTGAACCGATCAGAAAAACAGAGTTTATTTTCTAGTCATAGCCACAGGAAGAGAAGGTGACCTGATTTCTAAATCAGCAATTTCAGAATGTATTGTCAACTGCATCCAACTTTGCTATTCTCTTGCTAAGAGAATGCTGCCATTTAAGCCTAGCAACTGTAGCTTTCATAGCAAATGTGCCCATACATGACATTTGCAAAGCTGCTACTTAGAGTTCAATTCACACTTTGATCCAACATGACTGCTTAGACGCACATTCTAAGGGTGATGCACAGGTGGGACAAGCAGTGTTAAAATACATGTTTACAGCTCTACCTTCAAATAACCCTCCTCCGTCTCAAAGTACTGCTCGCTAATCTATGCGCAGCATGTGATTCTATACAGATCCACAAGCCTCTGAAGGCATACATTACTTACAATAATTGTATTTCTGATTCTTGTAGCTGCTTAGATTCACATGCGCCCACCCTTCCTCCCCCTTGGAGTTGAAGGTTCTTGGGAAAACTCAGATATTTTACACACCTCATGATCACTACCTACTCTCCACGCTTATGCTTTACAGTTCCTCTTGTCAGAAACAAATAATCGGAAGGACCTCATCACGTGGGGGATCATGGGTACAGTCAAGATTACACACACGCTTTGTCGACGTCCCTTTTCGAACTTCGTAAACTTCATGTTCAATACTGTACACTTACCTTAGATGTCTGCCTATGCAAAGCATGTGAATCCAAGCAGATACCATCATTTTATTGCTGATGCTTGTAAGTAATGTATGCCATATGCTGCTTAGGGTTGTGTGCTTTTTCTGTGTGTCTTTGTTGCCAGTAGTTTTCCCCAAAGCAGCACGCTGCTACTCCCTTCTATGGTTGGTGGCTGACACAGTCAGAAGCTTGAAGGTTCCCTCGAAATGTCATTGTCTTCCGAAATGGAGCAGTTGCTGCCTTGGCCTTCTTCATCTGACTCAAAGGTGTCGGTAGGGGTTGTTAGGGAGAGTTATCATTTTTATGCTTCATCCCCTCTCCTAGTGAGACCCTAAGCACTTTTTGCTGAACTCCTGGATTTTTTTTCTCAAATACTGAATGAGCTGAGCCTTTTTCCACTCATTCCTTCTCATGTGCTCTGTCTTTTGTAATTATTCTTTGTATTCTACCTGTCCTATGGAGTCTATTTTCCTGCATAACCTTTAAAGACATCTGTATTTTCTTATTGCAGCACACAACTCCTTATGGGCAGTGTTGCTGGGGACCGCCTTAGAGATTATTTTCCTTCTCCAGCATGGTGTCTGGCATGGATTCACATGCTCATGAATATTTCCCGTCGTCAGGCTGGGAATCCTCGGCAAAAGAAAACAGTTTCACTGTCACTTACAAACTTTATTTCTCATTTAAACCAATCATTGTCCTCTGGTTCATACTGCCCCCATTCAATGACAGTTCTCCCCTTAAGCCCCTCCTCTGGCAGCCATCTTCAGATTTTTACTGCACGTTTCAGTGTTGGAAGTGCTCGAGTTTGCTCTTTGAATATTTGTACGTTTTTTTGTGGTTTCGACAGAAAAAAGATCTATTTTTGTTTCTAAAGAGCCTGTATTTATTTTATTTTATTTATTTACATTTATAAAGCGCTCACACAGCCCGCAGGCATCGAGGCGCTGTTACAGGAATTGTTAGTTTTTCTTAGTTGTGCAATTGTGTTTTTTTTTTCTTTGTCTTAGTTACGTATTTATAACGCGCTTAAACACTCAGAGGTTTTTAAGCGCGGACCCGGGGATCGAACCTGTTGTTGCTTTGTGTCGTCTTGCTTCCAAGACGCGCACGCTGCCGCTGTGCTATCCTCCCTGTGCTCTTCTCCATCTGCCGACAGCGGGGATCCATTGTCAGTGAATTTCAGCGCCCTTCAAGGGCGAAGATCGCAGAAGATTATAGATGGCCATCGGGCCCGACTTCGCGCCCTCCAACCCTGACGGTGGAGAAGGGAGAAAAGTCCCTTGTTTGTGGATGACAAGCACCTGCAATGCCTCTAATGCCTGCACCCGGACCACAAGGCAGTGGAGTGCAAAATGTGCCTCTGTTTCTCCAAGAAGACGAGGGACAGGCATGGTAGACTAGCGGCATGGCTCAACAAGGCCTCTGCCCCTTGCGACAAGCAGGGTCATGCCTCGACCAGGACCGGACGATCTGAGGAGCGGTCTTCTAAGTCCTGTGGGGGTCACCTCATCCATGTGGGCCCAAGATAAAGCCAAGAACTGCAAGTCCGAGTCCACCGGGTTTGCTGCAGAAGTGGGTCCCAAGGTGGCTAGGATGCATAGACATCACCATCCACCTCCATTGCCAGCCGGCAATAGAGCTCCTCCTTGAAGAGGGAGTCATCTATCCCGGCTAAACATTGTGAAAAATCG
Organism: Ambystoma mexicanum; assembly: GCF_040938575.1. NCBI lineage: Eukaryota > Metazoa > Chordata > Amphibia > Caudata > Ambystomatidae > Ambystoma > Ambystoma mexicanum. The sequence continues at coordinate 1,138,878,043 of NC_090931.1, read as the reverse complement.
GAGAAGCCACGAACGGAGAAAGACGAGCAGCCCAAGCAGGCCCCATCGGCTAAGGCGAAGACCTACTCGTCGATGATGGAGTTGGAGACTGCTGCAGCTAAGGGTGCTGACCCAGCGAAGGTAGCCCCCGCAGCTCAGGTGGTGTCCCGACCCCCAAGGCGCAACACCGCCGCAGTGACTTCGGCAAAGTCTGCTGGCATGCCAAAAGGGGGGGAACCAGTTCAGGCCCTGGTTCAAGACCCTCGTGTGGGGGTGGGGGAGGCCCCCAAACAGCCCTCCGAGGCCGCCGACGCCCAAGCCATGGAGGTCTCATCCACGGACGACGAAGACCAACCAGGAGTCCTTAAAAGATGCTCCACACAGTGGTGGAAGAGGATGGCGGCACAGGGCCTAGTTTTCCTGTTCTGCCATCTCAGCCAAGGGACATTTCCTTGGATATTCTGTCGACCCTAAACACCTTGGTGTCAGAGATCCAGTTGAGAATGCCTCCGCCTCCGGTACCTGTGGTTCTCCAGGTCCCTGATCAGCCTCCAATGAAGAAGAGGAAGCGTCATCCTATGCCCCCTTTCCAACCTCTGCACCCACGTCGGGTTCCTTCTCCCCCAGCAGACCCAGACACTGGTACGGGGACGGCCATGACGTCTGACCATGATATTGTCCCAGCGGGTGGCGAATCCCCACATTTGGATGCTCAACATAGGGTGCGTCCGCCAGATGACGTGGGATTGTTCCACTGCATGATCTCAAGCGCCTCCAGGCTATTCCAGCTAGTTGCAGAGGAAACCAAGAAGGAGGGCTTCTTGTACCAGAGGTGCGAGGCCAAGAGAAAGACAGTCATGGCCGTACACCTTCTGGATGACGTTTGGAAAGAGGACCGGGTCCTCATGAAGAACCCTTGGGATAGGCTGGAAAATAAGTTTTGGGTACCGGACTCCGCACCCAATTGCCTGAGGCTGCAGCCATCGCCGGATTCTGTGGTATCTGCGGCCGCAAAGTAACGGTTGGCTAGCCCTTCCTCGTCTTCTGGCCCTCCAGATAGCGAGTGGAAGAGGATGGATGGAAGGAAGATGATTTACACTGCAGCGTCCACTATCAAGGCAGCCAACGCACTGGCAATCCTAGCCAGGTACGACGGGGAGCTGTGGTACAAGCTGGGGCCGATTTTGGAGTTCCTCCCTGACGATAAAATGGAGGCAATCTCTCTCTTCCAGGAAGGAGAGGTAGCGTCTGATCACGCCACCATAAAACTCAAGAAAGATCTCACATACAGAAAATTGCGAACAAAGACCAGGGCCATTTTGACACAATGGTCACCCATGGTTGCTATACTGCAGCTGAGCATGCAGCCTGCGGTAGAAAAGCACAATGGTAGGAAAATTACACCACTGCCACCAGCCATTTAAAGTAGTGAGGGTAAAATATAATTTTTTACATGAGTAGGTAGGAAAAGGGGCTACTGAGTTAACCCCCGAACACTCCATATAAGATGGTGTTTGCTGGACCTACAAAGAGAAAAGTAAAATGAAGTCAGTTTCACTTTACTATTCTTGGGAACTGTAATTCACCCAAGTAAAGGTATTTAAACCTTAGGAGAAATCTAAAGGTTTTTTTCTGACACTGCACTGAAGGTACTGTGTGTCACCATACACAAAGTAGATGCCTGTGGAATTTGTCTGACTCCAAAAACAAAGAAACACAGAGTCCAAATCAGATCAGAAATACCTAAGAGAGTGAGAAAAAGGTCTCGCTCACTCCAGGATAAAAATGATAAGTCCTAAAGTCCAGCAAAAGACCTGGGGGTCTCTAAGGTTGAAGGGGAATTAGAATTAGCACAGACATGAGAATTCTCCCTAACAGAGGGGCCTTAAGCTACTCAAGGAGAAGTATGAACATAGTGAACTATTTTAGTAAGTGCACTAAAGCAGTTCAGGGAAAGCATAACCCTCTATTCCAGTTTACGATCAACAGTTATTCAATGTTGGGACAGATTTTTCTGAAGTGCAACTAAGGGCTTAGTAAAACTATTCAACTGAGACAGTACAAGACTCCACTCTTAGTACAAGGCTGTACCAACTGAGTTGTATGCTAGCGAAGACAGAGCAGCTAGGCATATCTTAGGCAGGAGAGAGGGAGAGGGCTGTAGAATCGGTACAATGAAATTGTAATATGCATGGTCCAAAGAAACACTGAAACACTATGTATAGTAAAGAATGCATTGTTTATTTAAATACAAGTAAGCCCAGATAAATCTGGGGTGGGTGGGAATAAGTAAGATCATATACACACATTATAGAAAAAACACAACACTATGCTTACAGTTACACAGACCAAAGCATATAACCTAATCTGGACACCTTACAGTAGTTGTAGGGAAGTCAAAACCAATAGTTACTTTTGTATTACTTACAGTAATATAGGGTAGTAGACCCTAGCAGTTGTACCGTGACGCTCAGCAAGAAATCACATAGTAAGGCAACTTGACATACTTTTCAGAATAGTGGAACACCTGTTTCAGGAACAGTATAAACCTATAATTCTGATTCAGGCTAAAAGTTACTCTAGGGGAGACGGGCCTTGGGTGTAATATGCAGTTACACTTAGGTTTCAGCTCAGTGGAATAGTCTAAGATCAGGAAGAACTTATTACACTATTTTTGGGTGGCTGTAAGGCTACGCAGACCAAGGTTAGCTATACCTAAGAACACTTCAAGAAGTTAGACACGCCTTGTCGACGTCCCCTTTTTCGACTACGAAAAACAAAATGCAATACTCCGCAGTGACCACTGGATGTCGGACCTATGCACAGCATGTGAATCTAAGCAGATACAACCATCAGAAATGCTTTTACGGTAAGTAATGCATTGTCATATTTCTCCAGCATGGGGTCTGGCATGGATTCACATGCTCATGAATATTCCCCGTCGTCAGGCTGGGAATCCTCGGTAAAGAAAAAATCAGTATCGGTTTCGTTTCTGATCTGTCTTTCGTAGTAGTAACCAATCACTGATCTCTGCGTCATACTGACCACAGCCAATGACTGCCCTCTACCTAAGCCCCGCCTCTGGCAGCCATCTTCAGATTTTTACCGCACGTTCAAGTGTTGGGAGTCCTCGTGCTTAGCTCTTGAGCTTTTACTGCGCGTTTCGCGCTTTTTCAGGTGAATTTTCACATTTCTTCGGTTAATCGAGCCTCAGCTCCACCGTTTCTACTCCCGTTAACGGCTACCCGTTGCAGGATTTTCCTACGCCCCTCAAGGGTGAAGATTTCGTCGAATCAACTTTTTGGAGGATTCCAGAAGATTTGCGGCCTACTTCGAGATGGCCCAGGATGCGAGTTCGTCGCCCGGACCCAAACTGTTTCGCAGCTGCCCTGGATGCAGGCTGCAGAATGTGTTTAAGGAAGACGAACATTTGCGATGCCTCTACTGTCTTCATGGGGACAAGACTCATGTAGAGAAGGACTGCCAGTTCTGCAAGAACTTGTCGGAGCGGACCATGAGGGACCGTCGATCCCGTCTCGCCAGCTGGTTGGAGAAGGGCTCAACGGGTGATAAGAAGAAGAAAGGGTCCGAGCGGGCTTCTAAGTCCTGTGCAGGCGCCACGGCGACGGGGGCCCAACACCAGGCCAAGCGCCGCGAGTCCGCTGGCTCCGGGAGCGCCGAAAGGTCGGGATCTTCGGTCGCCAGGCAGGGCACACCTTCCCCGGCACCGTCAACCACGAGCCAGCGCTCCGTTTCGGGGAAGAGGAAGTCCGAGACCCCGGGTAAGCTTCGGTAGAAGCCCCGTCCGATCTCGGAAGAGGGGGAGCGAGGCGTCGCCCCTCCCCCGAAGGAGAAGGCCCGGGACGCACCTAAGGTGGTGAAGGCCCCTACCCAGCAGGCAAAGGCCTCTATCGAGGCGATCGCGGCGACTCTGGCCAAGCCGGCAGAGACCCCGCCAGCGGAGACTGCCTCCGGGACTAGAGTTTCCCTGCCGCCAAGGAGGGAATCCTCTTTTCAGCCCATCGTCGTGGCTGCCATGGTGGAAGAAGCGAGGGGGGGCACAGTAGCCTACTCGAGCTCGGAGTCAGCCTCGGAGGAGGAACTGACCGAGGCCGTGAGGAACCTCGAAGTTCAATTCGAGAAGGTTCGATTCCCTAAGGAAGATCTGCGGGAGATAACCGAGGAAGACGACGATGGCGAGGAAGAGCAGCCTTCCCTTCCGGCGCGGCCGGAACCTAGGCCTCAGGATGGCTCGGCGGCCATTTTGTCTGCGATCCAGTCCTTATGCTCTGAAATAAGGACGAGATTCCCACGGCCCAGGCCGGAGGATCCGCAACATGGCCCGTCGGGAAGTCCTCAGAACAAACGACGGAGGACCCAACCCTCTCCTCCGCTCGCCCCCGTAAGGCCTACAGTCCCCTCCTCATCCTCCCACGAGTCAGGAGATGACGGTGCGTTGGGCTCGACGACGGGTTCTGAGGGCGACGACGGAACGGGTCTCGCATCGCACAGCCTCGCCGCCCGACGAGATTGGCTCATTCCACGCCATGATCGCCAGGGCGTCCGAATTGTTCCAGCTCTGCCCGGAGGAGCAGAAAAAGGATGGTTTCCTCTATCAGCGCCGGGAGGCCAAGAGGAAGACTGTCATTGCAGTGCCTCTAATCGATGACATCTGGGAGGAGGGCCTATCGGTTCTCAAAAACCCCTCCACGGCACCAGCCAAACGGGACCGGTACGAGAAGAAGTACCGGGTCCCCGAAACCGCTCCCCTGTGCCTCAGGGCCCAGCCAACGCCAGACTCGGTCGTCTCGGCGGCGAAGAAGAAAGCGGCGGGGTCAGGAGCCTCGACATCGAATTCCCCACCGGACGGCGAGGGAAAGAAGTTGGACGCCATGGGGCGGCGGGTCATATCGTCGGCGGCGGCGACGACGATCAAAGCGGCCAACGCCCTGGCGATCGTGGCCCAGGGAGCTCTGGTTTAAGATGGCTCCCATATTGGACTTCCTGCCGGACGACAAGAGGTCCGAGGCCCTGGAAATACTGCAAGAGAGCGAGGTGGCGTCGGACCACGCCATAACGGTGGCAACCGGTATTGCCGATACCGGGTTCCGCCAGCTGGGCAACGGTGTTTGCCTACGACGACGGGGTTGGCTCCGGGCGACCGACTTCCGTCAGGACATCCAGACCAGGGTGTTGGACATGCCGTTCGACGGCAGCAACTTGTTCGGGAAGGCGGCGGACGAATCCCTCCAAGCCATAAAAACGGACACGGAGACGGCCCACGCCCTAGGAGCCCTTCAGCAACGACGGCTCTTTCGGAGCTACGGAGGCAGACAGGGTGCCTCCAAGGGATCCAGCGGTGGCTCGTCGTCCTACCGCCAGGCGGCACGCTCCTCGTCTCAGGAGGCCTACAGGGGTCGCGGCAAGCAGGCCACCACCTCCAAGCAGGACTGAACCGGCCGTGGTCTCGGGCCCCCACCGAAGAACCCCGGTGGGAGGCCGGCTGACAAATTTCGTCGGCGTGTGGAAGTCCATCTCCACCGACCGTTTGGTGCTGGATACCCTGTCAAGAGGACACTCTATCGAATTCCTGAAGAAGTGCCCTCACATTCCACCTGTGGCCAAGAAGGAAAATCACGTCCCGCAACTGCTGTTGGAAGTACGGGCGATGCTCAGGAAAGGCGCCATCGAGCTTGTCCCGAAGAGGCTCCGGGCTGTACTCAAGGTACTTCCTCGTCAGGAAGAAAACTGGCGGCTGGCGCCCCAGCCTGGACCTTCGTCGTTTGAACAAATACATCAGATCACAAAAGTTCAGGATGGTCACCCTCCAGCACGTACTGGGACAGCTGGAGGAAGGCGACTTTCTATCGTCGTTGGACCTGGAGGATGCATACTTCCACGTTCCCATCCTCAAAAGTCACCGAAAGTTCCTCAGGTTCGTCGTCCAGGGACGCCACTACCAATTCAGAGCACTGCCGTTCGGATTGAAGTCGGCCCCCAGGGTCTTTACCAAGTGCCTAGCACCAGTGGCGGCGCGGCTGCGCCTGCAGGGGATTCACGTCTACCCCTACCTGGACGACTGGCTCATCCGCTCAAGGACGAGGGAACTCGCCGTCGAACACACTGCGAGGACCGTCCAGCTACTCACAGACCTGGGATTCGCCATAAACTACCCAAAGTCCCACCTGGTGCCGTCGCAGGTGGCCCTCTTTCTGGGAGCGAGGCGCCTGGCGGCCCCGTCGGAAGAACGGACGAAGACCATTCTAGGCAAAGTGCAGCGCCTGCTAGCCATGGACGTGGCCAGGGTGAGGTCCATCAAGTCCCTCCTGGGGATGATGTCCTCTTGCATATACCTGGTGCGCCTCTGCAGACTACGGATGCGCCCTCTTCAAGAATTTCTCGACGCCCGTTGGATGCAGGCGACGGGCACCTTCGAAGACAGGGTCCCCCTCAACGAGGTGTTCCGGCGGGCGATTCAGTGGTGGGGTGTTCGAGCGCACCTTACGGCGGGCAAGGACTTTCAGACGCCGGCGTACCAGGAGACGGTGACGACGGACGCCTCCCTGGAAGGTTGGGGCGCCCACACCGGAGATCTCCACGCAAGAGGCCTCTGGCTCCCGGAGGAGAGGCTCCTGCACATCAACGTCCTGGAACCCCGAGCCGTGTGCTGGGCTCTCAAATCGTTCCTCCCGTCGCTCAAGGGCAAGGTGGTGCGGATCTTCACGGACAACACCACGACAATGTTTTACATACGGAAGCAGGGAGGCACCAGATCCCCAGCCCTATCCATGGAGGCACAGGATCTGTGGCACTGGGCGGTCGCCCAGGGGATGTTCCTGGTTCCCTTCCATCTGGCAGGAGAAAGCAACACCATCGCCGACTCGCTCAGCAGGGAGCTGTGCGCGTGTCACGAGTGGGAACTGCGCCAGGATCAGGTGGATCAACTCTTCCGACGATGGGGCAAACCCCAAATCGACCTGTTCGCAACAGCGACGAACTCGAAGTGCAAGAGGTTCGCCAGCAGGTTTCCCCAGCCGAGAAGCATGGGCGATGCGTTCTCGTTCCCCTGGGACGGCCTATACCTGTATGCGTTCCCTCCGTTGCCGTTGCTGCTTCAACTCATCAGCCAACTCAAGGGGTCCCGGTGCAGGATGATCCTCGTCGCACCGGCGTGGCCGAGGCAGATCTGGTTCCCGGACCTTCTGGACTTGTCAACGTCCCCTCCCATCAAGCTGTCGGCGGACGCGGACCTTCTCTCCAGAGAAGGAGGCGCCATCTTCCACCACGACCCGGCGTCGCTGAACCTGCAGGCTTGGCTCCTGCAGCGCTAGAGTTTGGAGGCTACGATATACCGGCCGATTGCAGAGAGGTTCTTGCAAAGGCCAGGGCGTCCTCGACTCTCAAATGCTACGGTCATAAGTGGAAGAGGTTCTCTATCTAGTGCCGAGCACAGAAGATCAACCCCCTACGGATTATGGCCCCTCAAGTACTGCCGTACCTGCTATCGCTGGCAAAGGCTGGGCTAGCCCATGCCTCCATTAAGATTCATCTGGCGGCGATCTCCAGATATACCAGAACCACAGGACGGACGTCCCTGTGGTCCCATCGACTGGTAAAAGAGTTTATGAAAGGACTGTTCCGGTCGTTCCCGCCGGTGAAGGCCCCGGCGTGGGAACTTAACGTGGTGCTGACCAGGCTCATGGGGTCCCCATTCGAGCCGATGCACTCCGCACCAATGAAGTTTGTGTCGTGGAAGACTGCATTCCTGGTGGCCATTACCTCCGCACAACGAGTGGGAGAGATCCAGGCCCTATCCTGCAAAGCACCGTACTTGACTTTCCATGCCTCGAGGGTGGTGCTTACGGCGCACCCCTCCTTTATGCCCAAGGTGCCGTCGGACTTCCATCTTAACGAGCCCTTGGCGTTACCCGTTTTCTTCACGTCTCCTTCGTCGCCGGCCGAGAGGACTTTGCACTTGCTGGATGTGGCTAGAGCGCTGAAGTTCTACGTGGACCGCACGAAGAGTTTCCGGAGGACATCACAGCTGTTCGTGAATTTTGGACCTGTGAATCAAGGGAAGGCTCTCTCGAAGTCTTCTATTTCCACATGGCTCTCCGGCTGCATCATGCACTGCCACCGGTTGGCTAACCGACCGCTGCCAGGCCGTCCGAGAGCCCATTCGACCAGAACGATCGCTGCTACTACGGCGTTCTTATCTGGTGTGCCCCTGCTGGACATCTGCAGGGCTGCTACGTGGAGGTCGACGCACACCTTCACGAGATTCTACTGCGTCGATCGGGATTCCAGGGAGGAGTCCAGGGTCGGCCAAGCAGTGCTGCGCAACCTGTTCGCTTAAGGTGAGCCTGGTGAGGAGGTAAGAGACGCTTAATGTTGAGTTGTTGTATTGCTTAATGTTGAGCCTTTTGCCACCCCCCCGTGGTTGTGCATGTGTGTACTGCTATTTATTCTTATATTCATGAGCATGTGAATCCAAGCCAGACCCCATGCTGGAGAAGGAACAAGTTACTTACCTGTAACTGTTGTTCTCCAGCATGGGCCTGGCATGGATTCACATGCGATCCCTCCCGCCTACCCCTCTGCGGCTCTTCACTTGGTCATACTGCCTCTTCACGTGCTACCAAATCTGAAGATGGCTGCCAGAGGCGGGGCTTAGGTAGAGGGCAGTCATTGGCTGTGGTCAGTATGACGCAGAGATCAGTGATTGGTTACTACTACGAAAGACAGATCAGAAACGAAACTGATACTGATTTTTTCTTTACCGAGGGTTCCCAGCCTGACGACGGGGAATATTCATGAGCATGTGAATCCATGCCAGACCCATGCTGGAGAACAACAGTTACAGGTAAGTAACTTGTTCCATACTATTACACTTTGCTTTTAGATCAGTTCAACACAGATTAAGGCAAGTAATACCTCTTAACTTGTTTTAGGATGGCACACACCTAACACAAGGTAAGTAAAACCGTGTACACTTTTCAAAAGGAGCTATCGGCATCTTCAAGGTAAGTATAACCTAAGGCAGACTTATTCTGGACAGGCTAACAGCAAGTCAGTGGAAGCAAGACCCAATTGGGTACATTCATATCCTAACAGGAATAGTGCAGTGGAACCACCAGCATTACTTCTGGGATGAGGGGAACCCAATTCACAGGTTAGTAAATTAACCTATCTACTTTCTATTAGCATGATGCCATAAGGAAAGTAAAAGTGGCAGAACACTTTCAAGATAAGTTTATAACTGTTCACTCTGAGTTATAGTTACCAACCAACTACTTTTACAAATAAGTCAACTTTTCAACTTATTTTACTTTTCAAGGCAGACCCCTTAAAATATCCAGCCCTTCCCAATTCTATTATTGGAGTTCGCCCTGAGGCAGAAGGACCCTATTGGTCTAGGAGCCAGCTGGAGTCAGGGTGAGATGGGGCTCATTTGCAGGCAAAGTTCCATAGCAAGACTGTCCAAACAAGTACATATTCTACTTTCACAGTTATTTGAAGGTCAAGGGACTTCAGAGAAGACGCCCTAGGAGGATTCCAGCAGGATACTGGGTGAATTGGACAAGAGGACTCCCAATCACAGAAAACGCCCCAAGACTACACTGGTATCCCAAGAGACTTAAGGTAAGTAATACACAAGCCAACACAGTACCCCAGCAAAGAAGTTGTTTGCAGCAGGAGGACTTCAGGATCTGCTGCCAGAACCCAGGCACTGAAGTCCTTATCATGCAGACAGAAGACAGGACCCTGCTTTGGCTTTTTCAGCAGGGATCGATGCACAAGGCTGCAGGTAAGAGTTTCTTCACAGCTGGATGCCGCTCTGTGGTTTTGGCGCCCTTTTCAGGAGCCAGAAGAAGACTGAATATCGCTGTTCGGATTCTCAGTGTTTGCCAGATCCAGCACTCTGGTGCAGGGACTTTTCGCACTCGATTCACATCTTTGGAAGTCCAGAAGGATGCCCACAAAGTTTCAGCACGATTCGGAAGACACTGCACCACTCAATGGCTCGAGGTCCCAGGGTATTGGGGTATTGAAACCTGCAAGGTCTCAGCACGACGTGGGATGGCTTAAAATGAATGTCTTCTTGAATCTAGTGCAGTGATATTCAATCATTTTGATGCTGTGCCCCCCACCCCCTTGAGTACACAATCTGTTGAGGGAGTGGGGGCTATATGCCATATCTGCTTATATTTTCTATTAAAAGCAGTCACCATACTCTGTTTTTGAAGAACCTCAAACCCCCCCTGGACATCCTTCGGGGGCCCCCCACGGGGGCCAGGCCTACAATTTGAAGACCACTGGTCTAGTGGGTTTCACCAGGCTCTGGGTCAGGGTCGTTGTTTTGGGAGTCCCCAGGTTGAGTGGAAGGAAGGGTAACAGTGGGCTCTGATTACACAGGCTCTCGGGTAGCTGGAAATGGCCATCCTCTTTGGTTTTAGTTCCAGTGGTCGACTAACTCTTCAGCTTCCAGGATTAGACTTCTATACAGGAACCCAGCCAACGTGGGTGGCTAGATGGAGGCCGGGGGGTTGACACTCCTTTCTGGACAGCCAGCCTCACAGGTTGAAGTGGATTCTCGCAGTCAGGCTGGAAGACAAAGGGCTGCAGAGTTTTGCACTCCTCTCTGGCTTCCTGCCTTCAGACTCTCTGGAGCCTGGGCCGGAAGTCCAAAGGACTCCTGCTGCAGATAAAGTTAACACAAAGGATTTTCCCGCCCTGGAGGTCAGGGAAAGGAACAAGAAAGGATGAGGAACAGTGAAATGGCGAAAACAGAATACTGGTGGGGTGGTAGGGGGTGGGGGGGGGGGGCTTAGAGCACATTCAGAATGAGAAAGGGATACCCAGTATCCCCCAGCACTCTGCATAAGGTAGGAGGGTGCTGGTCATCGAAAGATCCTTTCTACCCTTGGGAACTGTAGTTCCTACAAGATTAGCCAGAGAAAGTTTAAAGGGGAGCCCCAAGGGCAACCCAGCAACAACAGGCAGTATGTGCCGAAAGTTGTCAGAGGATATAATTAAAAAGACACTGTGGAGAGTTTTAAACTTGACGCCCATAAAAAGACTGAGGGTGGCAAAAAGTTTCCATTCACTGAGATATAAGAAAAAATAATCCACCAGTAAAGCAAAACGTTCTGGGGTTGACTCGGGTCAGGAAGATTTATCATTGCTGTGTAACTCTTACCGAACGGTCAGTATAACCTATTGGTATATACGCTTTTACACTAGATACTACAGGATTAGACAGTTTAACCAAGGATACTTTTCAGAAGGGTGGGATACAATTCTAGGATAAGTAAGAGCTCTAGCAGACTTTTTAGAAAGGCAGTCAACAGTTTGAGGTAAGCAAGGACCCATTAACTTTACAGAGGGGCAACAAGCAACTCATGGGTAAGTAATACATCTCAAGACTGTTTTAGATATGCACTAAGCAGATCAGCGGAAGCAAACCCAAAATGGTACACTTTGTTATTCAAAGTAGTTAGACACTATTGTTAGGCTTTTACACTCATTCAGATGAGAATAATTAATAAAACAGTACCAACACTATTACTCTTAAGAAGACTGACACACTATCTCAAAACAATTTATATACTTTTTAAAAGCGCAACCAGCAACTTAAAGGTATGTATAAACTTCAGGACACTTTGGGCCTCATTACGACCCAGGCGGTAAGTTACCGCCTGGGTCGTACCCTTACCACCATGGTGTAAACTACGTTTACACCATGGTGGATGGCGGATTTACCGCACCATTCCAAGTTGAGTGGGGCGGTAAATCCCCATTTCCCATTTACCCTTCCCCATTCCCATTTTTGCCCCATAGGGCATAATGGGAGTGGGGAAGGCGCTAATTACGCCACCGTAAATTACGGTGGCGTAATTAGCACCATGGTCCCTTAGCGCCATGGATTTTAACGCCTACAAAAAGCAGGCGTTAAACTCACCATGGCGCAAAGGGACCTCGGAATCAGGCGTTAAGGGTCGGCGCCGTTTACGGCACCGTTAACCCCTTAATGCCTGACTCGTAATGAGGCCCCCTGTCACTTCTTCTTTTACAGAGAAACAGTTACCACACTTACTGCTATGTCCTGTCCCCTTTCCTCCATACTGCATGGGCGTCCCTCGCTACGGACGGGGGACCAAACTTTTTTCCCTTTTTAAATTTAGAGGCTCACAGGGGCGCGGCCTGGGAACATGCACTCCCCTGACTACGCCCACCGGCGCCACTCCCCAGTCTCCTTTTCTGCGTCGACAGGAACGGGCGATTTCACCAGCTCTCCTGGGTTTGGTTTCAGCCTTGTAATACCACGCGCTCTTTGCCGGATACTTTCTTCTATTTTGTCTTCTTTTTATCAATCAGGTACTCAGTCCTCCGGCGCCACGCTCCTCCCCAGCGCATGCCGACATCAGCGGGCTTCAGCAGGTGTCCAGCCTGCGAGGGGCTCTTCCCTACATCTGATCCCCACGCTCTTTGCATCCGCTGCCTTGGCCCCGGCCACGGCTGGCAGGGTTGTACAGCGTGTGACGCGCTTACACCGCGTGCTCTGAAGAACAGGCTAGCTCGGTGGAGGGAGCTCTTCGAGAGGTCGCCTCCAGTGGACTTGAAGGACTTCGTCAGACATAAGTCAAGGCCCAAGGTAGGCTGCTTTTTGCCATTGCACCCCGCAAGGGCGACTCCTTCCCAAGGAAACGCCCGAATGGGAGACACCTTTCAGGTTCTCGCACCAGCACTGGTACCGAGGCTATTTCAGCTACTGGCCGCTAGGCCGAGAGGTCATTAGATCCTTCCGGAGACAGTGCTGAGGGACCTCAAGGCTCTTTTACCGGGTGTACACCAGAGTGGCTATGCCATAGTACCGGCCAGATGTCCAAGGGGGCGCCTGCACACAGCACTACCAATGATCCTGCCGAGGGCAACACGCCTACCAGGCCCCGTCCTGAGGTGCAGGGTAGGTGTCATGCTCCATCAAGAGTCTTGGAGGAGGACGGGCCCAGTGATCCAAGCACCATGACTTTGGCACATAGCACGACAAGATGGGTGCCGTGCCAGACAAAATGGCTGCTCGTCCGATATCACCCCTTGGAACGGAGCAGGTGGGACTGGTGTCAACCAGGTATGGGGCCTACAGCTCATCGATCAGCATTGCAGGGGATGTTTACCCTGCAACTGGCTAGACAGAGTATGCACCGGCCCCAGCAGCCATCCGCTACCCCATCAACATCACCTGCCACCCCACTGACCTGTGAGGACAGGTTCTTTGAAAAGTTCCTCACTCTCATGAGAACTCCTCCGATGGGGACCGTCCGTCGGGATGTGATCAGGGACATGCTCCCTCCGCCTAAAGTCATTCCTACTATGGCTCCAGCGCTGCAGGCCCCGGGGCAACCCCTGCTGCCCTCGCCGGCTCCTTCGATTCCGGCTCCCCTGCCTCCCACAGTTCAGGAGGTTTCACACCAGCCTCCGCTGCAGCCTCTGGCTCCGTTCTCCACACTGCAGCGCTCGGCGCTCAGCACTCCTACACATTCTCCGGACCAGCTGGACACCCTGGTGGACACTGATCAGGAAGAAGACCCTGACACGCCGTCATCAGACAAGGCCCTCCACGAATGGCTTGCAGGTTTGGCAGATTATTTGGGGCTTCCTCAACCCAAGGTCCAACAACCGGAGGTGGGGGGTCCTGGCTGAGGTCCTCACTCTACGCCCTGTGGCTAGAATGGGGATCCTGATGCAAAAGGACGTTGTCGCCTTGGCCAAAAAGGGTTGGCCTATGCCCCACTCGGCCCAGACAGTCAATCAGCGCCTCTATGCCAAATATAGCCAAATGGAGGGGGATCCACTCTTGCTGTCGGCACACCCTCAACCAAAAGCCTCAGTCATCCTCGGCCACCTCGTCCTTGGCGCTGTTAGGCGAGGAGGAGAAGATCTTTGAGGTTTACGGGAAGAAGCTTTATTCCAACGCCACACTGCACCTTTTGTCAATCCAACGCGGATGCCATGCTGGCAACTGTTAACCAGAGGCTTTGGCAGGAAATAGCCGCCTTCCTTCCAGAACCTGCGGTGCAGAGCCAGGCACGTTTCAAGGCGGGACTGGCAGAGGCTAAATTGGTGGCACAAGACATCATGGAGTCCACCGTGGCCCACATTGACACCTCTGGCCGGGCCATATGCATCGCCACGGACATGAGGACTGCCTGGCTTTGTGCTACTAAATTGCACCCAGACGTCCAGCTACGCATATTGGACCTTCCATTCGAGGGTGGTGACCTCTTTCACTCCACCACAGATGAGGAGCTAGATAAAAAGAGCAACAGCCAAGACATACACCCAGTCGCATCAATGCTCTGATAAGGGGCAGGCATTTGGCGGGTTCCAGGGCTTCCAGGAAGCGTTGTCTAGCAGCCAGACCGTTCTGAGTCAGCACTGACGCAAACAACAAAAGGGGGCAGGGCAAGGGCTTCTTTCAGTCCCCCACCTCCGCAAACCGCCTCGGAGGGAAAGAATGCATGATGCACCGCTTCGGGTCCACGTGTCTCCGGTGGGTGGCGGGCTAGCCCTACACGCACAGTTTTGGCGTCGCACCCCTGGATCCTTTCTGTAGTTTCCATGGGGTACTGTCTACCGATTCCTCCCTCCTCCCCTCCACTCCCACAGATTGGGACAGCACCTCTGTTGAAGGAAATTTGTTCGCTCATCGAAAGCCAGGCAGGGGAAGAAGTCCCAGCCTCTCACCGGGGCTTGGGATTCTACTCCAGGACTTTGAACCAGGCTGGTCTGAGAGTTGTATTGGACCTCTACACCCTCAACCTCTCCCTCCTTCAAAAATTCAAGATGATTACGCCAGCACTCATAGCAGAGACACTCTGCAAGGGAGACTGGATGTGCTCCCTGGATCTTATGGACGCTTATCTACACGTATCAATTTGGCAGCCCCATCAATCCTTTCTGTGGTTAAGGATCATGGGCTGCAATTTCCAATACAAGGTTCTACACTTCCCCCAGGGTGTTTACCAGATTAATTAATGCAGTGACAGCCCCCTTGAGGTTTCAGGGCCACCACGTCTACCCATACCTGGACGACTGGCTCGTCAGGGCGAGAACTCCCGAGGCGGTGCATCACACTTCCTCCGCTCTAATGAACACTCTTCATGAGCTGGGATTTTCTATCAAACTCAAGAAGTCTCAGCTGCAGCCTACCCAGAGCCTGACCTTTCTGGGCCTCATATGGGAGACGAGCTCCAAGAGTTTTCCCCTCGGAGGACAAGATCATGGCCATCAAGAGGGCCGTAAGTCACTTCCTCAGCCAAGAGGTGACCTAAGCCTGGTGGTACCAGCATTTACTGGGGATTATGGCAGCGGTCCTACTGCCCGTCCCCCCCACAAGACTCAAGATGAGGAGATTATAGCTGCACTTCGCAGCCTCATAGAATCGGGAGCGGGGCTCCCAAGTGGACCTGGTCAGCATTCCTCATCTCGACCTGGACCTCACCTGGTGGTCCAGTGAGTTCAGCCTGCGGACCGGCAGGCCCTTCCGGCAGGCACCCCCTCAGGTCACCATCACCACTGACTCCTCCCTGGAAGGCTGCGGGCTACGCTGGACAACCAGTGTCCAGGGAGTCTGGTCCCTGCAGGAGCAGGAATCTCACATCAACTGGCTGGAGTTGAAGGCTATCTGGCTAGCTCTCAAGGCTTTCCTTCTGCTCATTTGGGGCAAGGTCGTCCTCATCCAGACGGTCGACTCCACTAGCATGTACTATGTCAAAAAGCAGGGTGTCAGCAGGTCCCCTCCGCTGTGCAGCCTAGTGGTCAGCATGTGGGAATGGGCCCTGGAGAACATCATCTGCCTGACTGCAATCCAGCTCCCAAGGGGAGTCCACCCTGGAAGCGCACAGACTCAGCAGGCTGAGAGCAGACAATTACAAATGGCAATTGAACGATCAGGTCCTGCTCTGGGTCTTCAGCAGATGGGGACACCCTCAGGTGGACCTCTTTGCCTCCTGGTCCAACAGGAATTTCCAACAGTTTGCGTCCTGGCAGGGGCAGGGCCCTGGCACCCTGGGCAATGCATTCCAGATACAGTGGAACGGCGTGACAGCCTATGCATTTCCTTCCCCCTGATCCACAGGGTGATCTGCAAGATCAGGGAATCGTGTCACCTCTGCATCATTCTGATGGCTCTGTAGTGGCTGGCGAGACCGTGGTTCTCGGAGCTCCTCAGCCTCTCCGACAGGCCACGCATTCACCTACCGCTGGGCCCAGCTCACCTTCTCTCGTAGCAGGGGGGCAGGGTCATCCATCAAGCTCCACAGAAATTAGTCCTTGCAGCGTGCTGCCTGAAGAGGTCACTCTGAAGCATCTGAGCCTGTCTCAGGGTAACCTAGAGATAATTCAGGGCTCTAGGAGCAAGACTACTAGGAGCAAGTACAAGAGTAAATGGTCCAGGTTCTGTCACTGGGCGGACTCTAAGGAGCTCGACCCCACCACCCCCCGGCCCTTTACTTGCACATTGGGCGATGTGCTGTCCTTCTCGGCACACCTCGCCCCCTCAGGCGTGCAGTTAGACACCTGCCGCACATACCTGGCAGCCATAGGGGCCTACAGGAATTCTGAGGAGGTGGTCTTCTCCTCCTCCAACCCGGTGGTTAAGCGGCATCTGGCAGGCCTCACCAGGCTCTACCCACCCATCAAGAAGCCACACCCCTTGTGTGATCTCAATGTAGTGTTGGGCGCACTGGCGCACAAACCTTTCGAACCAATGGCGTCGACCGACATCAGATTGGTCACAATTAAAACAACATTGTTGGTGGGTCCGCGAGATTCAGGCTCTAGTGGCATCAAAACCCTGTACTACTTTTCACAAGTGTAAGGTGGCCCTGAGAACGCACCCTGCTTTCCTACCTAAGGTAGTCTCCATTTTCCATCTAAACGAGAATGTTTACCTACGATTTTTGCCGATCCTAAGGATGATGCCCAGAGGGTCTTACACTGTCTGGATGTCAGACACGCTGTGAAATTTTATCTGGACAGGATCATGAGCTTCCGCAAGTCGGACGCTCTGTCTCCTTTTGGGCAATCAAGGCCAGGTTATCAGGCTTCCAAAGCCTCTATAGCAAGCTGGATGGTTTCGGCCATCAAGGAGGTCTTTGAGGGGCAGCACAAACCACTTCCAGCTAACATGAACGCCCACGCTGTCAGAGCCAAGACCACGGCCGTGGCATTCCAGCGGCAGGTCCCGTGGCAGGTCATCAGCAGGGGGGGCCTCCCTTTCAGCTTTTTGTAAGCACTACTGTTTGGAGCCCGGCTCTAAATCAGACGCAGCCTTCGGAGAGGCTGTTCGAAGGAACTTGATTGCTTAAGGAGGGTCACCTCTCCACCCTGGGGCTACATTGAGTTGTAATCGCCCATGCAGTATGGAGGAAAGGGGACGGGACATAGGAGTAATTAATAGTTACTCACCGTAGTGACTAACGTACTCCTAGTCTATAGTCCCCTTACTCCTACATCCCGTCCCCTTTCCTCCATACTTTTTTAAAAAAAACATTTTATTAGTTTGTGTGAATAAACAATACAAACCAAACTTGCAGTGCATACGGTAACATTTCAAATATGCATCGCTTAATTGTGTTCACTGCTTCCCTTATCCCACCCCCCCTTTTCGAGCCTACTCCTTCTCATGTTCTGTTCCTGCATCTTGTGATAGGGTGTCCCTTGCCAAGGGTTCCGTTGGGTCTCGCATTGACCCAAATAACTCTATTAATAATTTCCAGGCCATCAGGGTCTCTGTCTCCTCCTCCCCCCAGTACTGTTTGATTCTTGCCATACCATGGTTTCTGCCTCAGCCCATTTCTGCAAATCATTCCACCATACCTCTAGTCGTGGTCTGTGGCATGTCTTCCAACCCCATAGCAATTCTCCTCTTTGCCAGTGCATATGCCAGGTCCTTTAGCTTGCTCACGTGCTTGAGTTTTTGTGGTCTAGGGAACCCCCCCCAACAAGCAGGCCCACACTCTATCGACCACAATCTTAATACCTCTTTCTGCTAGTCTGTGTGCCACTTCACTCCAAAAGCGCTCGATGACCGGGCATAACCAAAACATATGTACCATACCAGCATTGTCTTCATCGCATTTGGGGCATGCTTGCCGTCCTACATTTTTAAACCTAGCTATCCTCTGGGGTGTCATATATGCCCTATGCGTAATATACAGTTGAATCTGCTTTAGTCTTGCATTCCTCGACACCTTCTTATGATACCCTTGGGCTCGTTCCCACATCCCATCATCCATCGGGGCTCCCACCTCCGCCTCCCAGTCTTGTCTCAGTTGTACTACCTCCTTTTTTACTTTGGACATCATCATCTCATATATTCTGGATATCCCATGTCCCCCCTCTGCTATGTCATAGATTGTATCTATGGTAACATCTGGTTCTTCCTCCAGTACCACTTCGGGCCATGTCCTCTTGATTCTCCGCACCATTCTATGATACGTGATATACTGGCCTAAATGTAACCCGGTTTCCTCCCTCAGCACCTCAAAATCTATTATAGTCCATTCTTGCCAAACATCACCCATTGTTGCTATCCCAACCTGTTCCCAGTGGTTTCTGATTATCATCCTTAGTTGTTTCTCTTCACCCGCCAGTGCTACTAATGGTACCTGCGGGAAACACGGGGATGGGCCCTCCATCATCCGGCACGCCCTGCGCCATATCTTCCATCCAAATACCAACATCTTTGGGCGCTCTTCCATTTCTGCCTTGGGAAGCCACATGATCTCCTTTAAATAAAACGGGGCACAATCTTGTCTAAACAGCCTGGACTCAGAGGTCACCTCCTCTGAAAATCATTTAGCCACATATTGCAGCTGGCTTGCTATATAATAAACTTTGTAATTAGGCAGTTTTATACCCCCTCTCTCATAGAAATTCTGTAGCTTCCAGAGGGCCACTCTATTTTGTGTGCCCTGCCAAAGGAAATCCCTGCACATACTGTCCAATCTAACAAAGAACTTCTTTGGTATCAAGTGCGGCAAATTCCCAAAGTAGTGCAGAAGCCTAGGTAGGACCACCATCGTCAACATTGCCCCCGTCCCATCATTGTTAAAGGCAGCTTCACCCAGAACCTCATGCAATTTTCAATGTTCTTAATGGCTACCTTTGTATTGCGCTTATGCTCCTCTTCCACCGTGTGGTATATATCTATCCCAAATAGCGAAATGTGCTAACCTCCCATGGTATCTGTAACACTGGTAGCTGTTTCAATGGGATCCCTTTATATGGGAACATGCTAGATATCTGAGGGTTCACCGCTCTACCAGACAGACCTGCATATCTTTCCATCACTTCCAAGATGTATTGGATGTTCTCCTCCAGGTGTCGCAAATACAACAGCATGTCATCCGCATATAGGGAGATTAGATGTTGTTCCCCTCCCACAGCAATACCTATCGTATCATATTGTTGCCTCAAATATATCGCTAGGGGTTCCAGGGCTAATATATAGAGCATAGGGGACCATGGACATCCATGTCTGGTACCCCTACGGAGTTGCCATCTTTCAGATATCACTGCTCCTGTTTTAACTCTGGCCAGCGGTTCACTATATAACATTTTCGCCCACTGTAGCTATCCAGGCCCCATTCCATAGCCAGCCAAGGCCGCCAGCAACCATGGCCATTTGACCGAGTCAAAGGCCTTTATTGCATCTAGTGACACAATTGCCAATTCACCTTCATTCTCGTTCCCATGCGCAAGAACTCGATGGAGTCGTCTGAGATTATTAGATATGTTCCTGTTCGGGACATACCCCGTCTGGTCAGGATGTATTAATTTGCCTATAACCCTCCTCAATCTGTTTGCCAAAACGGCCGTCAGTATTTTGCTGTCTTGATTTAGCATTGATAGGGGTCTATATGAACCGCAGCTATGCCCAGGCTTGTTAGGTTTGGGAAGCTGTATTATAATCGCTTCTCTAAGTGACTCTGGCAATCTGCCCAGCTCATATGCCTCATTCAACATTTCTAAAAGCAGAGGGAGCACATCTCCCTTAAATATTTTATATAATTCACTTGGGAGTCCATCAGCCCCCAAAGTCTTGCTGGTGGGCAACTGTCTTACCACCTCTTCTAACTCTACTAAAGTGATCAGTGCATCCAGCTCCTCTCTCTCCTCAGCACTGATCTGCGGCAATCCTATATCCTCCAATGTTTCTACTATCATAGTGCAATTACTCTCCCCATCAGCTCCATACAGTAGCCTGTAATAGTCTGCAAACTCCTGGTTAACTCCTTTTTGGGTATCGACTACACTTCCGTCTTCCCTTGTTATTGTTCTAATCGTGGTTCTGGGGGTTTCATATAGCCATGCCAAGATCCTTCCTGGTTTATTCCCTCCCGCATGCTCTCTCTATAAATTTTTTATAGTTAAGGTTACATAGTCTTTCCCAATGCCCAGCACATTTCTGCTGCAGCCTGAGGATCAGTTCAGTGTCTTCCTTGGTATTATTTTCTCCCTTCAATGCCCTTTCCAATTCTCCTTCCATTTCCCGCAGGTCAGCGAGGATCCCTCCTTGCAATCCTTTAGATTTTGCTATGGCTACCCTCTCATTACAACTTTAAAGGCTTCCCACAACGTGCCCGCCGAGTCCACACTACCAGTATTCATCTCAAAGTAGTTAACAATCTCCTCCCTTATATCCTCCCTAACAAAAAGGGGTCTTTTAGCGCCTCAGCTCTGAGGCGCCATGTCGGAATCCTCGCTCTCAGGGGTCGATATTGCCATCCGAGGATCAGAGGCGAGTGGTCTGAGAGGACCCTCGCTTTATATTCCGCTTGCGTGATTTCCGTCATTATCTCTTGTGTGAAAAGCGCTTACCCAATGGTACTTGTCCACATTTAAATTCTTTCTGTCTTTGGTATCTAGTCACGGGTTAAATCCCAGCCTAGTCGAAAAGGTAAATGGAATTGTGTCAAGACTTGTGTTTTGATGACAAGAATCTATAACAAAGTACTCCTTAAGTAGTCCCAGTCTTACTTGAAGGGAATCAAAAAGTCCACGCACAATGCACAACGTTAGCCTCGCGTTGTTTTTAGGAGATTCCTAATTTGGTCTTTCTAAAAGTGCAGATTAATTGCCCCATTCTGGTGTCACTCAGCCATGCAGGCATCCACTGTGTCCCTTGTAGTTTCCCTTAATTATTTTAACAGCTTATATATCATGGCGGTACTGAAAAGTGCTCATGTAACTCAAGGTGCCTATTAAACACCTAAATACAAATTCCCGTTTGAAATGTAGGCATTCCACGTGATAGCGCGTGTGTCTGTAACAGTGGTGTTCCCTGGGGAGCCCCTCATGCACGCTTACCTTCCTCGTTCAATTTCCGTCATTATCTCTTGTGTGACAAAGACATAGTCCAACCTTGTGTGTAATTGCTGCGGGGCAGAATAATGCGAATATTGCCTCTCTTGGGGGTGTTGTGACCTCCACACATCTCTGAACCAAAAGTCATTCAGCAATGTCTGCAGGGCTTTAGCGGCTGGGGTAGGTCTATCCATTTTCCCATCTGATCTATCAACCTTAGGGTTTAGTACGCAATTGAAGTCTCCCCAAATCACTGCGCTCCCCACACACATGCTAAGGCTATTACACAGGGTTCTAAAATATGCCGCCGTGTTTTGATTCGGTTTCATCTAGTTACATTAACATGTTACCCATGCGCCCACGTTTTTCCGAGAAAAAAGACAAATGACCCTTTTCTCAGTTTTCCAATGTGTTTTTTTGGTTTTAATGTTTCTGTTGTTTTCCCAAAGTGGCAGTGCCCTTTGTGATTATACGTGTTTCGACGTTATCACCGTCTTTCTTCAATCAGGGCTGGTAGTGTTAAAAATGCACATTGAAATTTCGCAAATCATATTTTGTAAATAAAATGAAATAATACCATTCATATTGACCATTACATGTAGTACACAATTTGTCACGCATATTCAATTATGTGGTATTAAAAGCAGCCATATTGATGTATTTTTGCAATTTAGTCATTCGTTGTGGGAGGGGTGAAGGATAGGAGTGTTTAGGGATGGTAGAAAGAACATCAAAGAAATATGAAAAATAAAAAATAAAAATAGGTTAGTTTGAAATAGTATGAACCTTGACATGGTAAACAGACACCAATAGTACCATATTTCATGTTTCATTGCATTTGCTTATGTGTTCTTGAAAAACATGGTATTGTATGGTATTTAGGTTTGGACTGAAAAGCCCTTACCCAATGGTACTTGTCCACATTTAAATTCTTTCTGTCTTTGGTATCTAGTCACGGGTTAAATCCCAGCCTAGTCGAAAAGGTTAATGGAATTGTGTCAAGACTTGTGTTTTGATGACAAGAATCTATAACAAAGCACTCCTTAAGTAGTCCCAGTCTTACTTGAAGGGAATCAAAAAGTCCACGCACAATGCACAACGTTAGCCTCGCGTTGTTTTTAGGAGATTCCTAATTTGGTCTTTCTAAAAGTGCAGATTAATTGCCCCATTCTGGTGTCACTCAGCCATGCAGGCATCCACTGTGTCCCTTGTAGTTTCCCTTAATTATTTGTAACAGCTTATATATCATGGCGGTACTGAAAAGTGCTCATGTAACTCGAGGTGCCTATTAAACACCTAAATACAAATTCCCGTTTGAAATGTAGGCATTCCACGTGATAGCGCGTGTGTCTGTAACAGTGGTGTTCCCTGGGGAGCCCCTCATGCACGCTTACCTTCCTCGTTCAATCTTGTGCGAAAGTGTCCTCGTGTGCTCCGCTTCCCTGCCAAGCTTTTTTCTGTAAACACTTGTTACCTAGCAACGAAGTCCTACTTCCTTTTCCACTTATGGCGGCCATACTTTGGGCTTGCATTGTAGTTAGATTATTATTTCTGCGTAAGGTAATTGCCGATTGCTTTAAATTCAAGTCAAAATTCAAAACGACACACTGGGATATCTTGGGTGTTTCCAACTTAGTGAATCCATTAAATAAAATAGATTAATTCACTGCATTACGTTTCAGAGTGCCGTGGTCTTACAAAAGTTTCTATTATGAGGGCCATGTTTCGGGCAACGTTATTGTTAGTCAAAGTTAATTACGTGGCTTAAGTTAATACTGGTTCTGTGTTACTTTTAAACCTGTTATATATGGTCAAAATCCCTTGAAATTTATAAATTGTGCTTTTAAATCAATGCGATTGAGAGGTGCATTATCGAATATGTGCTGTTTTTCAAAGGAGCATGCTGTGCGCAGTCTCCTCTTGACCGCCACATAGCTGTATCGCTGTCTCTGCACCAACATTGTGTAGTCAGGATACGCTGTGATGTTGGTAGATGCCCTTTCTATCGTTCCACCTTTACGAAAGTACTCTAAAATCTTCTCTCGATCTTTATAGTTCAGGATCTTCGCAATTATCGCCCAAGGATGGGCCCCGGGCCGTGGTTTCCTCATCAGGGCCTGATGTGCTCGTTCAACAGTAAACCCTTGTGAGAGCTTGTCTGCTCCTATCTCTTGCAGGATCATATTCTCCACATAGTCCGTGGGGGTCCTGGCCTTCTTCTCCCTCTGGCAGGCCGACCACACGGATGTTGTTTTGTCTTGCCCTTCCTTCCGCTTCTTCTGCTCGGTTCTCAGGATTAGACACCTGTTGCTTTAATATGTGGACCTCCTTCGCGTTATTTGTGCTGGTATCTGTGTTGGTTTTCACCACACACTCTAGACCACTTGTTCTTTCTGCCAGCGCTCTGACATCCTGTCGCAGCCGGGTGACTTCTATTCCCACTGCATCTATTTTGTTCTCCAAGGCCGTTCGTAGGTCCGCCATTGCTGTCTCCCATGTGGTTCTTAGCTCTGTTATAGCTGCTAGGACCAGGTGGTTTTCGCCATCTGAAGTGCCGTCCGCAGAAGCTGCTGCTGAGCTTTGTACCGGAGCAGTGGGAGTCTGTTGCGTCTTGGCAAAGACCTCCATTGTGGGTTGCTTACTCTTGGTCCAAAGTCCTTTCACCGACATCATGCAACCCTGTCTGCTTATCCAATTCCAGTCCCTCCGTATCGTGCAAGTTCTGTTTCCCGGTATCTCTGTGACGCCACAAGGTCAGTTTGGGCCCGGGAGCGTCCTCCTCAGAGGGCTGCAGTATATGGTAGCATGCTCTGTTACGTTTCGAGTGGGTTGTATCCTCCCACGTACCTTCTCTGACTATTGCAGGCAATACCCCCTTCACTTGTTCCCGGGGGCCCCTAGGTGCACCTTCTTCTCCACTACCACCGTACCTCGGGCTTATGTGGCGTTTGGTGTTATGCGTTCAACTCAGCACCTGCCGCCTTACTTCTTATCGTGCCATCATCCAGCAGCTGTCCGAGATAAGTTAGCTTATTGTTCACTCCGCTTACCATAGTGCCAGTGTTCTCCAATGCTTATATTTACACAGCAGCGTGCTAGTGTGGGTCTATATTCATTGCGTAAGTCCCATCTGCTCCTAGGGGTGGCAATATCAGATTAGTTCAGTTCCCTGGGCACATGTTCCCCTGCACGATAGTAGAGCTGGCTCACAATGCCCTTTGAGCACCAGTGTAAACTTCATTTTGTGGGGCACTTATTCTGTCTAATGTAATAGCAGGGAAGCGTTCTGGTTGGTGCCTTCCGCACCCCACTGTGATCAAAAAATGTATCTTGCAAGCCTCGTTCACTCCCCTCATACAGCTCGGCTTGCTCCCCGTTGTTTATTCAAATGTTTCTCTCCGGCAGCTCTGCGCGTATTATTACATCTGCGGCTGCTCGGAGCGTTCGATGCGCATTGGGAGCTCCGCTGCTGCTGTTCAATTCCTAGTAACAATGTATCAGCTCCGCCAGCTCAGACTCGGTGCCGTCTGTGCAACAGCAGAACTGTCTGATGTGACCCGCGCTGGCATCCTCGCGCAGCGTGGATCTTACATGACCTTTGTAGTACTGACAATATTTCAGCCCTACTGGCATCAGCGCATTGCTACTTTTGTTGCCGCCCAGAACATCACGCTTGCATCAAGCGCTCTGCCGTGGTTGTCTGCTGGGGCTCGCTGAATGCGACCGTTGTGCCCACGTTGCAAAGCGCTTCGCCGCCCCGAGTCCTGCAATGTGCTTGGTGGAGTGAAAACCATCCTCGCCCTCACAGACCGGCACGTCCAGGCCTCGCACAGTCACTGGGCGCCGGTCCTCCTCTCCAGCCTCCGCCGCACGGGTCTATGCGATTTCCACCACGATCACAAATTCATTCCCTTTGTTGTCCGCCATTTTGTTTTGTATCATTGCGCTGCGGCTGCTTCCTGAAAAGCTTCTTTCCTGCTCCTTCCTCCACCCAATCCGTTTGCCTCTTATAGTTAATGCAGGGCACCTATTCCCACGTCCATGCTTTCATTTTTCAAGGAACGTGGATCGTTTTTTCTGCATGTTTTTTCGGATCTGTCGGATCCTCAGGAGCAGCTCTTCCAAGTACGTCCTACTCCGTGGCTAGTTGGAGCACTTTTGTCAAAAAGTATAAAAAATTTAGTTTTTGTCCTTTTATTTTTACGCGGGCCACAGCACGTGGTTGTAACCCTGCCCTCCTAAGCTCTGCCCCGCGCATCGCCCTTCAGTTCTTTTCTATCGCCAGGTCTGAGACCACCTGAGGCGTCACATGCAGCGGATCAGTCTTCGGCTCAGGCTTCACTGGATGAGGACCAGGCGGACCAGGACAGCAATGAGCCGCCCCGCTCTATTAGAGCATTTCATGACCGGGTGCTGGACATGATGGCCCTGCTTGACATTCCAGTACCCGACGCCCCCGCGCTGCAGGAGGGGTGCTTTCTGGGGCCTTTACTGTATCGCCTCAGGAGCACACCGGCCTGTTCCTCTAAAAGGACGTCTTGGCTGAGGCCTGCAAGGTCTGGGAAAAGCCTCATTCCGGGCAGCATCTTAACAAGAGGATTGACAAGCGAAACAAGCTTCATACCTCGGAAGACATATCTTTTTCGGCTTGTCCGCTCCCATCGTCGACTATAGTGACAGCAGCCACCCTGGTGTCCAAGCCGGCCTTTACATCCTCCACTGCAGCCGCCCAAAACCTCTCCAAGGAGGACAAACTTCTTGACGCCATTGTCAAGAAAGTCTTTTCCAATTCGACGCTCCAACTTCATCAGGCTAACACCGAGCTTATCCTGGTGGCTGCCAATGTCAAGCTGTGGAGAGAGCTAGCCGATTTCCAGGAATGTATTCATGCGGATAGGCTAGAGGACTTCAAAGGTGGCTTGTCGGACGCCAGAGTGCTGGCACAGGATCTACTGGATGCTGCTCCACACCACGTAGATTTCTCTGCTCAAGGCCTTATGGTCGGAGCTCCATGCTACGAAGTTCTCAAAGGAAGTGCAGGACAAGGTGCTGGATCTTCCTTTTGATGGTTAGGAATTGTTACATTCCTCCACAGATGAGGAACTCACGAAGACTAAGGCGAGTACTCAAATAGCCAAGCCTATATCTATCCTGGCAAAAGCTCCAGGTAAGGCCCCTTATACACTGAGGTCAGGGGTCCAAACTCGGTCCTTCTCTGGATTCAGCTGCTTTAAGGATCGCGTGTGCGCTGATCTGATGTTCCGGTTGGTGGGCCCCGAATGTGGTCCTAGCTGTTTTATGCCATAAGCCGTTTGAACCCGTGGTCAATACTGATCTGAAGTACCTTTCTTGGAATGTTGCCTTTCTGATTGCGATAACATCCGCAAGGTGTGTAAGCAAACTACAAGCGCTTTCTGTGGAACATCCGTTCCTCACTTTCCACAAGGATAAAGTTGTGCTTCGCACTCATCCTTCCTTCCTTCTTAAGGTGGTTATTGACTTTCATTTGAACCAGTCTATCTCCTTAACAGTCTTCTTCCTGAAGCAGGCCTCTAATGCTGAGGGAGTTCCTGACAATTTGGACGTCAGGCGAGCCCTCAAGTTTTACCTCAATAGAACAGGGGAACTCAGAAACTCTTCACAACTCTTTGTTGCATTCAGTGACCCTAAAAGGAAACCAGCTTCCAAAGCATCCATTTCCTGCTGGATTGCCTCATGAATTTCAGAGGCCTATAAGATCCAAGGCCTTCAACCACCTAAGGGCATCCATGCTCATCTAGTCTGCGGCAAAGCAGCTGCTGTTGCCTTCCAAAAGTATGTTTCTTGGGAGTCCATCGCCAAGGCGGCTACGTTGGCCTCCATCAGCTTTACTGCTTAGACCTGAGCTCCAGGGCTGATGCCCAATTTGAGGACAGCCTGGCCAAAAACATATTTCAGTGAAGGGATTTTCCATCCACCCATACTACCTCTGGTTGTGCTTGGGAATCTCCTACAAGAATGGAGGCAAGGGGACGGGACGTAGGAGTATAACAAAGTTACTCGCTGTAGTGACAATCTTACTAGTTCATAGTCCCCTTTGCTCCATACGTCCGCCCGCTGTCCCCCCCCCCCAAAAAGTATCTCTATTCTGATGCTTGTTAATCTGCTTAGAATCACATGCTGTGCATATAGTTCGAGATCCAGTGGTCACCGCAGAGTATTGCATCTTGTCTTTCGAGAATCGAAAGGGGACGTCGACATGGGCATGCCTGTATCACTATTCCTATCGTAACGTGTAGTGTACCCAAAATCACTTGCGCGTTGAGGTCCCTCAAATTGTTTTTTTCTGCCCAGCATACTGGTCGCCCTAAGCGGGTCTCGTTCAGAGAATTTTTACATCGACCTTTGTTCGAATATATTATAATAATATTTAAGATCACCCTAACCGTCCTCCCTTTAGACGGCTTCCGGATCTCTGCCGAAACCTCCAACGGACCTTCGACGGACGGTGATCCAGTCGGCGCTGCCGACCACGTGGCCGGGCCTTCCAGCCAGCCTACACAGTAGGGAGAGCGGGGTCGGAGTGGGCATTTCTTTCAAATCTGAGAATGCCTTTCCTCTCTCTTTCCTCTTTGGTCTTCGTCACTTTCCCTATCCTCAGCTATGGAGAGGACTCCATTTAGTTTTTGCCCCATTTGCAAGGACAAATTTCCTTGGAGAGATAAGCATCGACGGTGTAACCGTTGCTTGCCCCTTGATCACAACGAAGAAGGTTGTGCGGCTTGCAAGCTCCTCCGTCCTACAACATTGAAGGAGCACAGTGTCAAGCGGTGGGCAGCCTACAGGATGTCCAAGGCCAAGTCATCTCCTTCTGCCGCAACTGCTGAGTGCGACGAAGGCAATAGTGATGGCCATACCTCCGGCCCGGAGGTCATTAACATTTCGGTGGAGCGCTCCCGCTCCGTGTCGTCTGTCCCCGGCCCCGCCAGGCACGGCTCAGGCACTGCTATGGGGAATATACACCCCGGCGACAAAGACGAACATTTGCAAATCACTAAACCCACAACCCCCGGCTCGAAGATGACCACAGCGCCAACGGGCACACCGGAGGTTCCGGCCTTGCCCGCCGACCGCCACGATCGGCAGCCCTCCACGCAGCCACATATGCGCCTACCGACCGGGTATTCGAAAACAAAGGGCGCTACCAATATATCAAGTTCCGTCGAGACGTATCGTAAGAAGGCGTCTGTCGACGGCAAGGCCCCGACTCTGCCAAAAAAAGGCGTCTGCCGGAGACCAGCCCCCGGCTCTGCTGAAAACTACATAACCGCAGGCCGGGGCTACGCGTCTCCCGTCTGCGGAGGACGTTGCCGAAAGCATTGTGAGAATTGTCAGCCGACGCTCAAGGATTCGCTGAGGCCTACGGAAAAGGCCAAGGATCTGTCTAAATCCAAAGATAGATAGCCTAAGGGGAATACTGGAACCTTCCGCTAAGCCTAAGGAGAAGCACAGGGACACGGTCCCCCCGGAGGAGTTTTCGGAAGGCAAAGAAGGTATTTCTTCGGGGTTGAGACAAAAATCTTGACGTTTGACAGCAGAGAATCATTTACAGGAGCCCTTTCCACCTCTAGACCCCTCTGGGTATTCTGTTTGGACTAGAGAAAAATGTGAGAATTGTATGGAGAGGCTTGACAGGTTTGTTACCCTCTCAGAGCAATCCACCCCCAAAAGACCACCAGAAGAAAGCCTTTTGGACCATGTGGCTAAATTCCCAAGACTCTTTGACCCCCCCCCCCCTTCAGGAGGAGTATGTGTACACTTAAAACCTCACTGAGGAGGAAGTTCCTGCAGACACTCAGGACGAAGATCATTTCATCGATCCTGAGGATATGCATGACCCCATAAAGGGGTGGAGGGGAAACCCGGATATGGGTGACCCTCAGCCCTGGCAGTCTCCAAACGCTTCACCAGATCCTGATGCCCTGTGTTTGGATTCCCCCCAGAATACTCCCACTAGACAGCCCTCTCCAGTGGACGATCAAATCACGTTTAACTCCATGTTGCGCAAGGCAGCAGAACATTTCAAAATCGCCACCGATAAAGCTGTTCCTGAAGCTGATTTGTGGAGGATATTCTTAAAGAGAAGCCGCCGGCCAGCGAGGCATTTCCTCTCCTGAACTCGATTAAAAAGAGTCGGGCCTCCCTCGTTAGCAACACCTGCACTCACAAGAGCAGTTAATCCAAGGATACAAAAGCTTTTTCAGCCTTCCCCCTCTGATCCCCTTTATATCAGAGTTCACTCCACCACAGAGACTCTGGTGGTGACCACTACAAGGAAAAGGGCAGAGGTTCCCCTGTCAACCGACGAGGCACCCCCTGACAAAGAGTGTAAAAGACTCTACGCCCTTGGGAAGAGGATCACGGCTGCAGCAGCTTTTTCTACACGCATCGCTAACAATACCACCTTGTTAGCCAGCTACGCGGACGCTCAATGGGGCTTGTTACAGGAAGGCATGCAGGAGGTTCCTGAACTGCTTCTGACTCGTCTTTTGGCCATGGTAACCAAGGGCAGACAAGTAAACCAAAGTATACTCAACACTTTGGATTCCGCTGAGACAGCAGGACGATCTTTGGCTCAGGGCAACCTCCTAAAAAGACATGCGTGGCTAAGAAACTCTGGGTTCAAGCCTGAAACGCAAGCGTCACTTATTAATAAACCCTTGGAAGAATCCAACCTATTTGGAAGAGCAGTCGACTAGGCGCTCAAGGCCACAAAGGAGCACGACACCCTGAAGACGCTAGACCAAATCACACAGACCCTCCGAGGCATGGATCTGGGTCAGACACCTTTTTCGTGGTCAACGCTTCCCTCAACACCAGTACACCTCGGGAAGCAATTGGTCCTCCCCACAGGGAACCAGTGGATACACCACCCCATATACCTAAAGGGGTCCGCGTCGTGGGAAGGGAAGGGGCCGGAACTCTACTCCCAGAGGCTCCCCGGCCTCAGGTTCATAATGACCCGAAGATTCGAGTCCCCTCCCATACCTCCCCAGTCGGGGGCTAGTTAACATAATTCCTTCAGGCATGAGAGGGGATAACTACAGACCAGTGGGTTCTGAAGGCCGTGGCCCACGGGTACTGTAGAGTTCAGCCGGTCCCCAACGTTCAGACGACTGGCACCAGACCATCTGCGTATCCTTCTTCAGGAAGTCGAGACACTACAAGAAAAAGGGGCCATAGAGGTCGTACCTCTTTCACAGGTAAACAAAGATATGTATTCAGTATACTTCCTTGTACCCAAAAAGGATCTCACATGCGCCCTGTATTACATCTGCGCCCAGCGAACAAATTTGTAAAGCCTCACAAGTTCTGCATGGTCACTATGCAGGAAGTAATTCCCCTGCTCTCACCTAGGGATTACATGGCAACACTGGACTTGAAAGATGCATACTTTCATATTTGAATGTTGCCGGCACACAGAAAATACCTCAGGTTCATGATACAAGACAAACACTATCAATTCAAAGTACTACCCTTCGGCATAGCCTCTGCACCAAGGGTATTCACAAAGGTACTAGCAGTGGCAGCAGAACACCTGTGCAGGCAATCTATCCCGGTCTATCCTTACCTCGACGACTGGCTCATAACAGGGGACTGTTACGAAACCTGTCTGTCAAATACCCAAAGAATGATAGATCTTTTATTCAATCTGGGATTCTCCATCAACAAGAAGAAATCCAGACTTGACCTCAGTCAGGTCAAGCAATTCGAACAAAGTACGGCCTCATCTTCCCCTCCAACGAGAGGGTTCAAAACATGCTGTTTCAAATCCCTCAATATGTAGCCAGTCAAGAGGTAACGGTATGCAAGGCTATGCGACTGTTTGGAATGATGGCATCATGTATGTACTTGGTTCCTCACTTGCGCATGCGTCCAATGCAGTAGTGGCTCAACAGCCAGTGGTGTCATGCCAGCAGACAATGTGACGATCTAGTGGTTGTCTCGCCAGCCCTAGTTCTCTCGCTACGGTGGTGGTCCAGGGACAACCTCTTGAAGGGGAAATCCTTCACAACCCCCGCAGTGGAGGCCACTCTAACTACAGGCTCATCTCTCAAAGGGTGGGGAGCTCACCTGCTTCAACAAACAGTGCACAGAGTTTGGTCATCAGACAAAGTCATCGACACTATCGAAGACTCCACATACCCCAAAGAAGAAATCTTCGAAGACTACCGTCGAATCCTCGACGCCTTCAGCGCCATTGCCATCCACGCCTTTGTCGACGTCGACACCAAAATCATCAGCGCCAAACATTACTGTGACTTCAACTCAGCCTTCTGACCATGTTAAAACTGGCAAAGAGGCTAAATCAAAGCCTACACCTTTGGTGGTTCCTGAGAAAGTTTATACTCCTTTGCCTAGAAAGGAGTACTTCAATTCCCTCACTTTGATTTTTGAGGACGAGGAGAGATCTGAGGAAGAGGAGGTTCCCTTTGGCCTTGAATTTGGAACTCCTTATGTCCCCAATTGTTTAATCTCAGAGGAGAGTAAGATGAGAGATCTGGTTGACTCAATGCTAGTGGTGTTGACACATCACCTGAAACTGAGTTTGGTAGACCACAGCTGGGGGAACATGCTGATTCCCGGCACCTGATGTCAAAAGTATTTGAATACCTAGGTTGGGCTAAACCACCAGCTCAATTTATCCAGGATGACCTTACTGATATTCTGGACCAATGTCCACCTACAGACCCAATCTTACCCTTTCATGGGGCCTTACAAAATAGGGTGGTCAAAAATTGGGAATCCCTGCGCTGGATATATCCCTCACGAGAAAATACAGCCCTTCCATTAGCGACCCCCGGCTATCTGCCCAAACACCCCACTCCCGAGAGTCTGGTCGTCCAGGCAGCCACAGCTACAACTAATAAAGCGGCGTACCCTACCATCCCTCCAGATAGGGACGACAAGCGGGTGGATGGATGGGCGCGCACATTATTTTCAGCTGGGAGTATGGCCCTTAAGTCGGCCAACTCCACATGTTCCTTACCCAAATTTTCGTACACACTGTGGGAGTGCATATCAATGGCGGCGGAGAACATTCCAGAAGGGGAGGGAAGGTTTCCTAGCTATCGTTAAGGATGGCAAAGAAGCCATGCAGGAATCCCTTCATTCTGAATTGGACACTGCAGACAGCGTCCGGTCTATGGCTACAAGCACGTCTATGCGCACATTTGCGTGGTTGCGAAAGTCGAGTTTCGCACCAGATGTGCAGGCCCATCTTCTAAACATTTCATTTGACGGGTCTCACCTTTTTGGTAACAAGGCCGATGAGAGCCTTGAGAGGTTGCAGACCTCAAAGGCGGCTGCCAAGTCTTTAGGGGCCGCTCTTAGGCAACCTCAACCTTTTTGTTCTTCAGGACAACCATGGAGGGGGCGATCCTATCGTTACTACTCCTCATTTGGAAATGCGAGAGGAATGGCCAGTCAAAGAGGCCAAAGAAGAAACCCTTGTGGTGGACGAGGAAAAAGTGCAAAGCCAGCTACTGCTTCCTTGCCATCGGCAACTGCAGCAACCGCTCCAAAATCACTGTGAGAGCTTGCTTCACGAATCACCGGTGGGGGGACAGACTGTCTCAGCATCTCGAAGAATGGCTAGCCATTACTTCAGATGCTTGGGCTCTGGAGACAATAGCCAAAGGTTACTGCCTTCTATTTATAACGCAGCCTCAACAATCCACCGGGGAAACACTCTTCCAAATCCGCTCCTTGTGCAGGAAATGTTAACCCTGCTAGAGAAAGGTGCTGTAGAACCAGTACCTGTAGCGGAGAGGAACAAGGGTTGGTATTACCCATATATTTTGATCCCCAAAAAAAGACTGGGGACTGAGACCCATCTTGGACTTGAGATACTTGAACAAGTTCCTCAGGAAGGACAGATTCAAGATGGTCACACTTTCTCAGATCCTTCAGGCCCTCCAACTTCAGGATTGGTTGGTGTCATTGGACCTTCAGGATGCCTATTTTCATGTCCCTATCCGTCTCAAGCACAGGAAATACCTAAGGTCCGCTGTTGGTCCTGCCATTCAGGTTGAACTCCGCCCCAAGGTTTTTCACCAAACTGGTGGTGGTGGTGGTGGCAGCGCGTCTCAGGAGAGGGGGGATTCATGTCTACCCCTACCTGGACGATTGGCTGATCAGGGCGTGCTCTCCCGAACAAGCCCTGGATCATCTCAGTCACCTGCCACTCCCTTCACAGACTGGGCTTCTCCCTCAGTTTCAAGAAGTCACAGATGACACCTTCTCAGAAGCTCCAGTACATCGGAGCTGTAGTACATACATCATTGGGTAAGAGCTCGCCACCCAAGGTGAGGGCTCAAGACATTCTTCAGATGGTTATCAAATTCCAAACTGCCCAGAATCTTCCGCCCTTCGATTTCTTGAGGTTGCTCGGCCTCATGACATCCTGCATGTTTGTGGTGCCAGAAGCCCGCCTGAGAATGAGGTCCCTTCAATGGGCTCTAAGAACTCAATGGTCACAGTTCTCGGGAAAGATGAGACCAACTTCAGGTTCCAAGCAGGGTCGCACAGCATCTTCTGTGGTGGGCCTGCGAGGACAAAATTCTGAAGGGAGAACTGTTAGGCAGAATCCTGTGCAGCGCCCTTAGGGACCACTACACACAATTAAGACTACAAGTGGTAATACAAGTTCACCTTTGGTACAAGCCTGTACTTCCATGTTAAAGTGGTAGCAGTAGCGGAGCAGCCAGGCTTCTCTCAAGAGTATATAAGCAGTAGCAGAGATTACACAAAGGGACCACAATTACTGTGACTCAAGCAAACACTGACTCAAGGTTTCAGGTAAAAAAAAATATAAGTACATTTATTTTTAAACCATCTGTAAAACATAACACTTCTATAAATTCAAAACCACACGTAAAATACACTACAAACAACCAATTCACTTGGCACAGAATCACTGAAGGTAAGTACCTTATGTTTTGGCAGACTGGTGCTGTGAAACAAAAGACGTTACCGGAAATACATATGCAATCACTTTCCGACAGCTCACTCGTATTAAAGAAACGCGTATCCGCGGTAAGAAATGTTACCGGGGCAAAAACACACTTAGACCTGAGTTAACCTGAGAGAGTTGGGGGCAAAAATCATAGGCAATACTTTTGTCAAGGCAGACAGAATCAGAGAACACTTGCTGACAGAAATACAAAAGTCAATAGGCCGGAGCCAGTGTCAAGTGGAACCGGGTTCCTGTTGTCGATGATCACACAGTCAGACAGTTCAAGATTTAATGTTGCCAGGAGTACTTGGATATTGTCAACAGAGGAAGCAAAAGTTATAAGAGGGAAGGAAGACAAGGGCAAGCCTTGGATGAGGAGATAAGGGATTCACCCTAGTTCCTTGCAGCTGGACACAGTACCTTATTCAATGACTAAGCTGGTGCCATGGCAGTTGTTCCTGGTAGTGTCCTGCATACCCATGGTTCCTGGAGCTTCGGTAAGGACGACAATGTCTGGAGGGCCTGCACTACTCGGGGATGAAGCCAGCAGCAGCGACTGTGAATAAAAGGTGTGCTCCTTTAAAACAGGAGAGGCTCTTCAGATGGCTATCCGGACCACTACAGCAGGGTGCAGCGATTTCGACCACGAAGAGGATCCTCTGGCTGTTGAAGGTGAGCTGGTTGACCCCACCAGGCTCAAGGGAAGAAGACTCCGGACTGGATCTTCTCTGGTCGTCGAAGGATCAATAGCTCAGGACTGCAGCAGGGCTTCACCGGGACGGGGTAGTTGCAGCAGCCGTCTTCTTCTCCGCTTCTCTTCGGTTCCTTGTAGTTCCAGTGACGACTCTGACTTCCAGCCCAAGACTCCTGCCTTTTATGAGAAAATCCCCCATTCACACAACCTGGCTGTCAATCACGCAGCAGGGGGGTTGTAAAGTCCAGACAACCACCTCAGCCAATCATGGCAAAGTGCGACTTGGGTTCCCTAGGATACCCTGTGCAGGGGGTGACTACACCCCTACCTCACATTCAGCCCACCTAGACACCCATGGGCCTAGAGGAGGGCTTCTTGGCAGAAGCCCGCCCAAAGACGGTGAACAAAGAGTTCAAACCTGGTTTGCAGCGCAAAGTAAAACACAAGAAGGATTTTAACAAAAAGAAATGGCGAATAAACCCGACCGGAGCCAACAGAAAGAGTATTTGGTCAAGCGGGTTTATGTTCGAAGCTAATATAATAGCCTAAAACAATACCACGTTTATATAGTGTAATCACGGTAGAAAAGTTAGGGTAGATACCACTGCCACCAGCCAAGTCTAAATGTTAAAAGAGCAAAACAATGCTCTAGGAGGTACAAATAAAAAGGGCTAAGGATTAACCCTTTCCAATACTCAATGTAAGATGGGGTGTACTGGATCTGTGGTTTAATGACTGTGTAAAAATAATGGCAACTTTACCCTTTTCTGGGGGACGGTATTCAGCCCCAGAAATGGAGTCGGTGGGACGTCTAAAAGACAACCCTGTGTCACTGCACTGAAGGTGCTGTGTAACACTCAAAAGAGTGGGGCTACTGAAGTGGTGTGCTCCACAGTCCACAATCACAAAAACAGATGAGATACACATGGCAAAACACAGGTAAGAGTGAGGGAAAAGCTCACACTCTTACCAAGTGGAAAAAAGTTAACTTAAAAAATCCAGCAAAGCTGCTGAGGGATTCACTGGGTAAGGGAAATTAGCCATTGAATGAGCATTCTCCCTAACAAGAACATTTTTTGTCAACCATGGCCGGAGATTTTAGTAGTTGCCAAATGTCCTGATAATGACGGAAAACATAGTGGCTGTGCATTACCTCAACAAAAGAGGTGGTGCACGGTCACTACTACTGTGCAGAGAGGCAATGCAGCTCTGCTACTGGGCAATTCAAGAAGGAATATCCTTATTGACAGTTCACCTAGCCAGGGAGGAAAACACGACGGGCGCTCTGAGCAGGCAGAGAAGTGTCCCACGAGTGGGAACTAGCTCTGGAAATCCTTCAAGAGATCTTTGCCCTTTGGGGAACCCCTCAAGTAGACCTGTTTGCGACCGGGATCAACCGGAAGTGCAAAAGGTATTGCTCAAGGGCATTTCCTCCGAGAGGAGCTCTAGGAGACGTGTTCGTGATGGATTGGGAGTTCCCACTACTTTACGTTTTTCCACCGATCCACGTCATTCCTCAAGTAATCAGGAGGTTGAGACGGTTCGTAAACCGCATGATCCTAATTGCCCTGGATTGGGCAAGGAGAAAGTGGTACCCAGACCTTCTAGATATGTCCATCTGTCCTCCGATTTGTCTTCTGCAGAGAAAGGATCTTTTCTCACAAATGGAGGGACAGGTTCTCCATCCAGAGGTCAGCACTCTCAACCTTCACGCTTGGTTTCTAAAAGGCTGAGATATAAGCATTGGGACCTCCCGGATGACGTCATGGAGGTGTTACTTTCGGCAAGAAGGCCAGCAACAAAAATCCCTTTAACGTTGCCGTTGGAACAGGTTTTGCGACTGGTGCAGGAAAAAGAAAGTTGATCCTTTTCTTTGTTCAACTCCAGAGGTGTTATCTTTCCGCTTATCATTGGCACACAAAGGTCTCAATGTTGGGACCATTAAGGGTAACCTAGCAGTGCTCTCCATTTTCAAGCACTCTTCAGAAGAATGCTCCTACTTTAAAATTCCCTTGGTGATTCAATTTCTTAAAGGGCTCACAAACGTGTTCCCACCTTCTTCTTTGCAGGTCCCGGTTTGGGATCTTAATCTGGTTCTAAAGTTTTTAATGTGTGCCCCATTTGAACTCTTGCGCACATGTCCTTTGAGGTTGCGACCTTCAAAACCATATTGTTGATTGCATTGGCATCTGCACGTAGAGTGAGTGAGTTGCGGGCACTTTCCTCTAAGCCACCCTATACTGTATTCCACAAAGACAGGGTTGTGTTAAGGGTAAAACCCTCCTTTCTACCTAAGGTTGTATCTGATTTCCATCTAAATCAGAAAATTATTCTGCCGGCGTTCTACCCCCCCGCCGCATCCCGGTAAAGAGTAAGAAAGACTCCATAGGTTTGACCCTAGAAGAGCTTTAAGCTTGTATATTTCTAGGTTCTCCAAACTCCGAGTGGATGACCAACTCTTTATTGGATATACCGTAAGAAAATTGAGTCAAGCTGTTTCAAAACAGATTTTATCAAGGTGGATTATTCTTGGCCTCTCAGAATGTTAGAAATTGGCAGGCAAGGACCCGCCAGAAGGCTTGAGAGCTCATTCTACCACAGGCATTGCCTCTTCTGCAGCCCTTCAAAGGGGCGTACTTATTAAATCTATCGGTGATGCAGCAACTTGGTCATCGCTGCATACATTCACAAAGCATTACTGTTTAGATACTTCCAACTCTCAGGATGTTGCCTTTGGTAAGGCGGTACTGTATTCTGCCTTATAAAATGCCGAAAATTAAAAATTCTACTCCCTTCTCCAAATTCTACATACTGCTTTGGGTGTCTATCAAAGATGAGGAATACGTTGGAGGACACAATCCATTTGAAGAACAAATTACATATCAACTAGTAGCGTTCTTTCGACTGGATGTTCCTCCAGCATATTCGTCATCGCCCTCCCAGCCTACCGCTCTGTAAAATTGTCCATGCTGTTACAGCTTCAGCTCCCGCAGGGTAGATTGCTGATTGCCTACACTACAGCCCACATGAACAGGAGGGGGAAAAACAGAACTGAGGCCAACGGGCGCCGCGCGTGCTACTTGATGTCACCCTCGACGGAGGCCTCTGAGGGACATCGACTCGACACACAGCTCCCTCTGCCGAGAATTTCTTTTTACGAAAGCAGCCGAAGCTGGACGAAATATCAAAGATGACGAATACGTTGGAGGAACATCCAGTCGAAAGAACGTTACCAGTTGGTAAGTAACTTGTTCTTTTCGTGTAAACATAGTAATGAATGTTCTCGATGTTACAGTACAAGACCTTAACCTAAACCTAGCATTAATGTTCTCGATTTTACAGTACGAGACCTTAACCTTGCAACCACCTTTGTATGTATGTTAAATGAATTAATTATCGGGTATATTTCATTTTTTTCATTTAGTAATACTTTCACTCACAAATATATGCGCAGGTATTGCAATAAACTCATTATGTCTGCAAGTATGCTCTATGTAACCCTGACCAACAACCATGAACCAAGCCTTCTTAAATTTAACCAAGACAAGCTCATGCAACAGCGCCTCGATGTTTCTGGGCTGCAGTGTGCTTTACAAATTCAAATAAATAAAGTTCGCCCTGAAAAAGCACTACATACTGCACTGCCTAATTGCTGGCAGGGAATACATAATGCCCCAATGTGGATACCCCTGAATGTTTTGATAATGTGTCACTACTGATGGGATTCATTGGGATTCTGATCATATGGGGGCGGGGGGTGATTTGAACCTGATTCTTGACACAATGCCTCATTACGGGTCAGGCGGTCCGGAATTAACAGTGGTGGTAAACCCGCCGCCACTGTTAATTCCGGACCGCCCGATCCCAAGTCCTGCAGGCGGGAGGTGATCTTCCCGCCAGGTCTGACCTGGCGGGTTGAACACCTCCCGCCTGCAGGCGGACGTGGAAACCCCGGCACCATCACGAGATGGTGCCGGCGGACGTGGAAACCCCGGCACCATCACGAGATGGTGCCGGTGTTTCCACTTCCCCATTCCCATTGAGTCCTATCAGACTCAATGGGAATGGGGATTAACACCATTCCGCCTCTGACTCCTGGGACACCGGGGCTGTAATGCTGTGGTAATTCCGGGAGTCACGGAGGCGGAATGGCAATACGAGTCCAGCGGTAACCAGGCGGTTTTACCGCCGGACTCGTAATGAGGCCCAGTATGAGACAGGACGGGGACGGCCACCAGACCTCTCTAGCGTGCGGCCCGTAGACTACTCACTCACATGTCATCATTGGGACTACAGGATGTATGGAGAACACTACATCCCCAGGGAAGGCAGTATTCATATTATTCTTCGGTACATGATAGCTCATTGCGGATAGACATGTTTCTGGTATCGGGTTCCTTGTTGGGCAGGATCATTAACAGTGGTATGCAGCCCTGCACGCTATCTGATCGCTCCCCAGTGACGATGTCACTGAGTATGGGAGCCTCACCTCCACCGTGCAGCTCCTGGAGGTTTAAGTCTGAGGCGCTTTCCGACATAGTGTTTAAAGCTGAGATCCGGTCGGACATTGAAACATACTTTAGTCGCAATGAACCACAGACCACCACGGCCGGATGGGAGGTGTTTAAGGCTTACATACGGGGCATGGCCATTTCTAGGGAAGCAGATATACTGAAAACAATTCTGAGGGATCTCCACTGCTGCGAAACCAAGCTCAAACTACTCGAGCAGGAATTCTACACACAGCCGGGCCTGTATAAGCTGGCACAGATACGGGCTGAATTGGAACTGTTTGAATCAACGCTAATAGAGAGATGCGATACCTCACCCGCCCACAGGCGGCCAGGAAATATGGGAAAGGTGAAAGGACGGGGAGAACAATGGCCAGACTTACACGAGTGGAGAATGGGCAGAACCAGGTAGAGTGCGTTATTGATGAGCAAGGCCTACCACAATGAGCTGACCACGAGATCCTTAACGTCTTCTCTAGATTTTATGGTTCCTTATATGCGGCAAGTCCACCTTATGATGAGCACACGCTTCACTCCCTCTTGGACGACATCCCCATGTCGTCTGTGAGCCCTCAGACCAGTGAAGAACTAGATAACCTGATTATTCTCGAGGAGATAGTAAAGGTAATATCGGAACTACCAAAAGGTAAGGCACCGGATGGTTTCATCCCGGAATTCTATCAAGAACATGTAACGCTGCTGGTCCCACGCCTACTGCAGGTGTGGCGTGAGTCACTTAGCAATTCTATCGTTCCTCCTACACTACGTGATGACACCATTACAGTTCTCCTGAAACCAGGTTAACCAAGCAGCGAGTGCGGGATTTACAGGCCATTATACCTAATGAATGCAGATACCAAAATATTGGTCTACCAATACCAATGTATTGGCAAACAGGTTCCTACCACGTGTGCCGTATTTGATACAGGAGGACCTGGGAGGCTTTGTCCCTGGGAGATCTACATCTTTAAATATCAGAAATCTCTTCGATGTGATGTCTAGAATTGATCCTGAAGCAGTGGCAGTAGCATTGGACGCTCAGAAGGCCTTCGACATGGTCTCATGGCAATACATGTGGGTAGTTCTCAAAAAGATGGGGATTGGTCCGGAAATGATTAGATACATTAAATTATCATACACATGCCCAACAGCTAGTGTACTGGTTAAATCCCATAGATCCTCTTCATTTGCTCTGGGCAGGGATGCCCCTTCTCCCCACTCCTTTTTGCACTAGCGATGGAACCCATGGCAGACAGGATTAGATCTCGGCATGCTCAACGAGGGGTCCGCCTGAATGACCAGCCGGATATTATATCTCAGTATGCTGATGACGTATTGCTATATGTTAGGGATCCTTGTATAAACCTTGACCCGATACTAAGTGATGTGATGCAGATGGCAACCTTCGCTGGATTCACAATTTATTATGGTAAATCAGTAATGTTCCCACTCACAAAGAACACAACCGACGTGTGAGTATCCACTCTGTTGGTTGCCGGAGGGCATTAGATACTTGGGGGTGCAGGTGAGCAGGGCTAAATCCTTGCTATTAGCCAACTACTATGGGGCCATGGTGAAACACGTCGAAGATAAGCTGTGTATGATATGATGTGATATTTATAAAGCGCTTAATACCCAGAGGTTTCGAAGCGCTGACCCGGGGATCGAACCTGTGTTGCTCCGTGTCGTCTTACTTCCAAGGCGAGCACGTTGCCTCTGAGCTATCACCCCCAATCACAATGGCGGGTAGGCTCTACCTAGTGAAAATGGTGTTGGCACCAAAATTGCTCTATATTTTTGAAAATGTCCCTATCTGGCCTGGGAAGCAATACTTTACCAAGTTACACGCTATGTGTGCTCATTTCCTGTGGCATGCTGGTGCAGTGTGAAAGAAATGGGCAGACATGCCCTTACCCTATGAGAGAGGCGGGTCCACAGCACCTAACCTTGAATCATACTGGGTGGCAGCGCAAGCCCAGTACGCCTCGTTCTGGTATGAGGACTCATCACCCACCACATGTCAAAGTAGAGCAACTGACAGCAGCGGACTTCGAACTCAAAACTCTCATTTTGAACTATGCCTAAAAAAATGATTCCTCACTTGAACCCACATCCGCCACATTATTGGCGTGGCGCTGTCTACTATCAACTAGCAAATCCAGCCCATACTATAGATGGCTCCCTGTGTGGAGATTCCCGGGACTAGAACCCACTTGGGACACTGCACTCGTACACCGTTGGCATGGCTTGGGATTTAGATCACTGGCAGACCTGTTCCCAGATGGGAGGTCCATTACGCCCCAGACTTGGAGGGGGGAATGTTCGGGAGCAGTATTGGAAATGTTGCAATATTATAGGCTGCGAGAAGCGGTGCGCTCACTGTGGTCATGTTTTCCTTATGAACCCCCTGAGACTCAGGAACTGCATTACATTAGAAAATGCAGGCAGCCCGCATGGGATAGTTTCCTCCCTTTATAAGATCATGGTGAACAAAAGCCCGGATCCGAGTGGTACAACCCGTGTTAAGTGGGCAACTGAACTAGGGCTGGAGCTCTCGGATGACCAATGGAAACTAATGTGCATACTGTCTCCCTCAATTTCAGATTTCGATGTATACAATATAAACTACTAAATAGGTTATACTACACTCCACAGGCTCAATCGTTTTGGCGTCAGTCACTCCACACATGTCCAAGGTGCAATTCGCAGGAGGCAGATCATTTACATATGTTTTGGACCTGCACACAACTCCAAAGCTTCTGGCATGGAGTCACACGAGCACTGACTGAAATTGCAGGGCTTGCTATTGAGTGTCTACCGATGGGGATCCAATGTGCATATGCAATATCTCTGTTCACAAAAAATGGTTAGTCTTTCTAAACCGAAGTTGTGTTTTGGCCAAGAGATCGATCCCCTCTACCTTTAAGATGTGGCCTACGGCACTCACCTGGGCTCAAACCTGTGAGGAGGACTATTTGAATTTATTACCCTTACACTCCCGTCCCAAAAGCATTTGGACTGAATTTACTGCATATCTATCCAAACACGCTGATGATTGAAGGGTGAACACTTCGCTAAGTCTTCAATGTCGCCTTCCTGTGTATAATGTAACTTATAATCTAACCGGGAGGTATTGTAATACTGTGTACTGTACCAAGATACTTACGTTATACTATATATGTCGGTATGACTGATAATATGCAGTCCTGTACTCTTCTATGTTTTGCCAAATAAATAAAAGGTTAAAACAAGATACTTTCTGGTACGGAAGAAGTTAGGAGGGTGGCAGCCAATCCTAGACTTAAGGCGCCTTAAGTACTTGAAATCCCAAAAGTTCAGGATGGACACGTTGCAGCACGTGCTCAAACAGCTGGAAGAAGGGGATGTCCTGGCGACATTGGACCTGGAGGACGCCTACTTTCACGTGCCCATTCACCCAAAGCATTGGAAGTTCCTGTGCTTCGTGGTCCACTGGCGGCACCATCAGTTCAAGGCTCTGCCTTTCGGCCTAAAGTCGGCATCAACAGTGTTCACAAAGTGTTTGGCACCGGTGGCGGCACATCTGCGCCCAAAGGAGATCCACATCTACCCCCATCTGGAGGACTGGCTCATCCGCTCCTGTTCTCTGGTGGTCCAGCATAACACAGAAACAATTCGCCTTCTGACAGAGCTTGGATTCTCATCAATTATCCGAAATCCTGCATAGAGCCATTGCAGAACACTCTGTTCTTGGGCGCCCGGCTCAACACGGTCCTGGCGACCCCCTCAGAGGAGGGGGACGGCCATCCTCGGGAAGGTGCAGCGCCTGTTTATGGCGCAGAATGCAATAGTGCAAGCCATCAAGCCACTGTTGGGCATGATGTCCTCCTGCACCTTGTCCCATTGTGCAGACTTCGGATGAGACCTCTTCAGGAGTTTCTGGATGCACGCTGGCTGCAGATCACAGGAACGTAGACTGACATGGTCCTTCTCAACCAGGAGTTCCGACACCATCAATGATGGTTGGGAGCCCGCCAGACACCTCCATACGAGGCCACGGTCACCAGAGACGCCTCCTGGAATAGTGGGGGGCCCACACCGGACAGTCCCACACCAGGGGCCTCTGTCTCCCAGAAGAAAAGGACCTCCACATCAACTTCCTGGAACTCGGGCCGTGTTCTGGGACCTCAGGTCATTCCTACCTCAGCTGAAGGGGAAGGTGATGAGCATCTTCACAGACAACAACACCACCATGTTTTACATCCAGAAGTGGGGCAGGACGTGCTCTCCTGTGTTTTCCCGGGAGGCCCTATGGCACTGGGCCATTCTGCAGGCCATGTTCCTCATACCCTTTCACCTGGCAGGCATCAAGAACACCATTGCAGACTAGGTCAGCAGGGAGTTGCGGTTCTGCCACGAATGGGAGCTTCAGCAAGTGCAAGTATCTCGTCTATTCAGCAAGTCGGGTTGCCCCAGATCGAAATCTTAAAGACAACGGCCAACTCCCAAGTGCCAGAGGTTCACTGCAGATTCCCTCAGCCTAGGAGCTGGGGGATGCCTTCTTGTTCCCATGGGAGGAGCCCTCCCCATACACATTTCCTCCAATTCCGCACCTGCTACGTATGATCAACACACTCGGATGTTGTCATTGGAGGATGATCCTCATTGCTCCGGCAGATCTGGTCACCGGTCCTGCTCCGTCAGTGGCTCCGTCCATTCGACTGCCTCCACTTCCTGACCTTCTCACCACAGAAAACTGAACGATACTACACCACGACCCAGCCTCACTGAGCCTATCCCTAGAATTTGGACATTACACTCTTACTCTCGCACTGGAATGCAAGAAGATCCTGTCCAAGGCCAGGGTGTCCTCTACGCTGTCATGCTACAGTCAGAAGTGGATGCAGAACATTACACCTCAGTGCATCACAGCCCTGCAGCTCCTTTCATACCTGCTTTCACTTTCCATGGCTGAGCTTGCTCACACCTCCATCAAGGTGCACCTGGCTGCCATTTTCAGGTACTCCCGAACACCATGCAAGCCCTCACTGTGGTCACACAAGCTAGTCAAGGAGTTACTTGAGGGCCTCTTCAGGACAATTCTGCTGGTGAAGGCTCCTGCTCCGGCACGGGAGCTCAACTTTGTGCTGACTAAATTGGTTGGGCCTCCTTTCGAACCTTTGCATCTGGCCCCTCTGAAGTTCCTCTCATGGAAGACGGCTTTCCTA
The DNA here is from genome assembly GCF_040938575.1 of Ambystoma mexicanum. NCBI lineage: Eukaryota > Metazoa > Chordata > Amphibia > Caudata > Ambystomatidae > Ambystoma > Ambystoma mexicanum. The sequence continues at coordinate 1,138,833,280 of NC_090931.1, read as the reverse complement.
GGGGCCACCACCTCAGCCAGACGGGTCAGGGAGATTCAGGCACCCTCCTGCAAGCAACCATATTTGTCTTTTCGTGCTGTAAGGGTGGTACTGGGGACCCCCCAACCGTTCTGCAGAATTCCATCTCAACAAGCCTTTGGTTCTACCAGTCTTCTTCCTGAATTCTTTGTGTGCGTAGACCTCCATATAGCAGCCCTGCAGATGTGGAGCAGAGGCACACCAGAGAGAAACTCTGTCGTTGCTGAAATTACTCTGGTGCAATGGGCTCTTGGCCGGCTTGGTAGAGGTCTGTTGGCCAGACGATGACAGTGCATGATGCAGCCAGCCACCTGAATATGGAAGCCTCAGACAGGGCCTTCCTGCGATTCACAGGTCCCAAGTTCACGAAGAGTTGAGATGTCTTCCGCAAATTAAGAGGGGCCAAACATGATGTGGTTCCCTTTAGTGCATTATCAGGGCTGCAGAAGCAATGGACAATGCATCCACATTTTTTTCAAAACTTAACTGCCACCAGCCTTTTCAGAAGATTCCTGGAAAGTGTTTAAAAAAAAATGCTACTTCTAGCATAGAGAAGGGGACACAGTGGCACCACAGCACTCCATCAAAGATAAAACACAAAACTCATAAAAAGCAGATGCCAACTCCTCAATTGGTGGGTTTAGGGACTCACTAGTGTACCCAAAAAGACATTGCAAAATGTACCGTATGGGTCCCTGGCAGCACACCACATAAGGTGAGGGTGCTATCATGGGAAAACATGGAGCCAAAACTAAGGGGGGGGGAGATCTCCCCACACAATTTGAACCTTGTAAGAAGGGTCCAGTGTTCTCAGAACAAAAGTAAAGTGAACCCTCAAAGGCTCATGACAGCGGTTTGCACACACAATTAATCTCTCGAAACACTTGTGTAATGGCGAGTGCAAGTAGTGGAATCAATAAGCATGTGGATGTAGGTGCTCAAAATTCAATAACAATTCAAACACAGTGCCAGGGCCACGGGTGCCCAATGTTAGGTAAGATTTTCACAGAAGTGGTAAATCTTCCTGACCTAGGTCAACCCTAGAACTTTTTTGCTTTACTAGTGGGATATTTTTCCTTAATACCTCAGTGAGTGGGAACCTTTTTCCACACTCACATAATATTCAACTCTTTTTATTGGTGTCATTTTTAAGACTCTCCATATTGTCTTTTTAAAGTTATCCTCTTTAACAACTTATTGGCAATAAGTGCCTGTTGTTGCTGGGTAACCCTAGAGGCTCCCCTTTTAACTTTCTTTTGCTAGCCTTGAATGAACTATAGTTCCCAAGGGTAAAAATCTTTGGATCCCTTTTACATTTTAAGTGAAACCAGCACACCCCACCTTATGTGGAGTGCTGGGGAGATACAATGTATCCCCTTTCACATTAAAATGTAACAATTCTGTTACAGGGACAAGCTTACCTTCAATGGCTGGTGGCAGTGATACTTTGTATTAATTTGGTGCACCTTTACCGCGGGCTGTGTTCACAGCTGCAGTAAAGACACCTAAGGGTGCTCATTTTACCAAAATGACCCATCTTCTTTTTTCGCAATTTTAGTGTTTCTTGTCGTTTTTTGCTCCTTCCCCTGACAATCCGAGCAGGAAATTCCTTTGTGTGATTTTTATCTTCGGAGGGAGTCCCCTGCGCTCCCCGCCCAGGCTCCAGTCTGTCTGTGAGGGCAGGAAGCGAGGGAGCAGTCCAAAACTCGTCAGCCCTTTGGTCCTTTTTCAAGCAAGGCATAAAACAATCAGGACAGCCAGCTACCCACTGGGATTTGACAACCAGACCACCCGTAAAATGCAGGGTGAGAATGTAGAGGTTGTTCTGTAGTTCCTGATAAATACTGCAAACCTGGAAGCTGAAGAAAAGTTGACCACTGGAACCGAAACCGAAGTGGAAGATGAAGGAAATGCGGCTGAAGCGATTTCCAGCGACCGGCGAGCCTGCTGTGTAACCGGAGCCTGCTGTAGCCTTTCCTTCCAATCGACCTGGGGACTCCGAAAACTACGACCCAGAGCCTGGTGGGACCCACTGGACACAGGAAGACCTGCATTTTGAGCCATCCCACGCTTTGCTGCGACCTTGCGTTGTTGCAATACCCCAATATCCTGGGAACTCGAGCCATCGTGCAGTGCACGGTCTTTACGAATTCCGAATCTTGCTGAAACTTCGTGAGCATCCTAGTGGATCTCCAGAGTCCCCCTGAACAGACTGCTGGACTTTCGTAACAACAAGAATTCAACCGCAATGTTCTGTCTTCTTCCGCAGAGCAGCATTCAGCCGCAAGGTAAACCTTGCCTAGAGCCGCCTTCATCAATTCCTGATGCAAAGTTCCTTCTGAATAATAGTCCCCATATTTAAAAAAGGCAACTGTAGCGATCGTAGGAATTATCGGCCAATATCACTAATCGATACTAGTGCAAAAATATTCGCGTCGTTAGTGTTGCCCGAACTTGAGAACTATATTTCTCCAGCATGGGGTCTGGCATGGATTCACATGCTCATAAATATTCCTCGTCGTCAGGCTGGGAATCCTCGGTAAAGAAAAAATCAGTTTGTTTAGTTTCTGAACTGTCTTTCTGCTAGTAACCAATCAATGGTCTCTGGGTCATACTGCCCCCAGCTAATGACTGCCCTCTACCTAATCCCCTCCTCTGGCAGCCATCTTCAGAGTTTTACTGCACGTTCAAGTGTTGGGAGCCCTTGTGCTATAGCTCTTGAGCTTTTACTGCGTTTTGCATTTTTTCGAAGAGTTTACTCTTATTTTTTTCGGTCAATCGAGCCTCAAGCTCCACCGATTCTACTTCCGATCAACAGGGAATTTTCTACGCCCCTCAAAGGCAAATTTTGGAGGATTCCGAAAGATCTTTGAGGCCAACCCCGCGTGGACATGGCCCAGGACAAAGGAAACATGACGCCTGAATCCAAGCTGTTCAGGAGCTGCCCTGGATGCGATTACAGAATGTCTTCAAGGAAGATGAGCACTCTCGGTGCCTCTACTCCCTTCACGACGACAAATTGCACGTGGAGAAGGACTGCATTTTGTAAGAACATGTCTGAGCGGACAATGAGGGATGGTCGTACCCGACTAACCAACTGGCTGGAGGTGATAAGCCCAGCAGCAGGTGAGAAGAGGAGGAAGTCCACCAAGCAAGTAGAGGCGAATCCATCCTCCCTCTTCTTTCCAGCCTTCACCTCATTCCCCTCCACCGAGGGATGAGACTGGAACGGAGACGGCGACGGCGGGGACAGACGACGGTGGTGACGACGGGACGGATCTCCCATCACCTCCTACCCGGGCCTCCCCTCCAGACGAAATTGGCTCTTTCCACGCCATGATCGCCAGGGCTTCGGAGCTCTTCCTTCTTCTGTTCTTCGGGACAAAATTGGAAGTTTTCCTCTACCAGCGACGGGAGGCCAAAAGGAAGACCATCCTCTCAGTACCATTAGTAGACAACATCTGGGACGAAGGACTGCCGCTACTCAAGAACCCATCCACGGCTCCTGCGAAGAGGGGCCAGTATGAGAGGAAGTACCGGGTCCCAGATTCTGCCCCGATGTGCTTCAGAGCTCAGCCGTCCCCGGATTTCGTGGTCTCTGCAGCAGCCAAGAAGAAGTCGGCAGGGGCGATGAGATCAACTTGCGCTTCCCCACCGGACGGCGAGGGGAAGAAGCTGGACGCCAGGGGGCGACGATTCATCTCGTTGGCTGCGACGACCATCAAAGCGGCCAACGCCCACGCAATCGTGGGGCGCTACGACAGGGAGCTGTGGTTCAAGATTGCTCCCCTCCTGGATTTCTTCCCAGACGACAAGAGGGCGGAAGCCCTTGAAATCCTGCAGGAAGGCAAGCTGGCTTCAGACCACGCCATCACGGTGGCCACGGACACGGACATCGCCGACATCGGCTTTCGCCAGATGGGCAACAGCGTTTGCCTTCGCCGGCGCGGTTGTCTTAAGGCCACCGATTTCCGTCAGGATGTGCAGACCAGGGTACTGGACATGCCCTTCAACGGGAACAACCTAATAGGCAAGGCAGAGGATGAGTCACTGCAGGCCATCAAGGCAGACACCGAGACAACCCGGGCCTTGGTTTCTCTCCATCAACGACGGCCGCTTTTTCAGACCTCCGGAGGCAAGTCTCAAGGTGCCTCCAAAGGATTTTGTGGCAGTTCCTTGTTGTACCGCCAAGCGGCCCATTCATCGTCGCAGGAGGCCTACAGAGGCTGCAGCAAGGCCAGAGGATGTCGCCAAGGAGGCCAAGGCCTCGGCGAAGCAGGATTGAACCGGCCCCGGCATCAGGCCCCCACCGAAGCACCACAATGGGAGGCAGGCTGGCGAAATTCGTCAGCGTGTCGGTGTCCATATCGTTGGGTGCTGGATGCGCTGGCCCACGGGCACACTCTGGAATTCCAAATAGTGTCCCCGTCTACCAACTGTGGCCTGGAAGGAAAATCACGTCCCACAGCTACTTCTGAAGGTACGAGCAATGCTAAAAAGGGCGCGATAGAGCTCGTCCCGAAGAGGCTCCGGAGTGTACTCGCGGTGCTTCCTCCGAAAGAAGACCGGCAGTTGGCGACCCATCCTGGACCTTAGTTGACTAAACAAATACATCAAGTCCCAGATTTCCGGATGGTCACCCTACAGCATGTGCTGGGACAGCTGGAGGAAGGCGACTTCCTATCGTAGCTGGACTTGGAGGATGCCTACTTCCACATCCGCATCCTCAAAGGACATTGAAAGTTCCTACGATTCGTGGTCCAAGGGCAACACTATCAGTTCAATGGCCTTCCCTTCGGATTGAAGGCGCCACCCAGGGTCTTCACCAAGTGCCTGGCACCAGAGGCGGCGCGGCTGCGCCTGCAGGGGATCCACGTCTACCCCTACCTACCTGGACGATTGGCTCATTCGAGCAAAGTCAAGGAAACTCGCCGTCGATCACACAGCAAAGACCGTCCAACTGCTCACTGATCTGGGATTCTCAATCAACTTCGCGAAATCCCACTTGGTACCGTCGCAAGACACCCTGTTCCTGGGAGCCAGACTCGACACAGTGACGCGATTGGCTTCGCTGTCGGGGGGGGGGGAAAGGGCGAAGGCCATCCTGGGCAAGGTACAACGGCTGTTGACAATGGACGTGGCCAGGGTGAGGTCCATCAAGTCCCTACTCGGCATGATGTCCTCGTGCATCTACCTCGTGCGCCTATGCAGGTTGCGGATGCAACCACTGCAGGAGTTCCTCGATGCCTGTTGGATGCAAGAGGCGGGCAGCTTCAAAGACAGGATCTCACTCAACGAGACTTTCCGCCAAGTGATCCGGTGGTGGGGCAATCGCGCGCATCTAGCGGCGGGCATGGACTTCCAGACCCCGGCACATCAGGAGACGGTGACAACGGATGCCTCCCTGGAAGGATGGAGAGCGCACCCCGGAGATCTCCACGCAAGAGGCCTTTGGCTCCCGGAGGAGAGGTCACTACACATCAACGTCCTGGAGCTCCGAGCCGTGTTCTGGGCCCTTAGGTCGTTCCTTCCGTCCCTCAAGGGCAAGGTGGTAAGGGTCTTCACTGACAACACCACCACAATGTTGTACATCAGGAAGCAGGGGGGCACCAGATCCCCAGCCCTATCCAAGGAAGCGAAGGATCTGTGGCACTGGGCCGTTGCCCAAGGGATGTTCCTGGTGCCCTTCCATCTGGCAGAAATAAAGAACACCATCGCCGACTCACTCAGCAGGGAGTTGCACTCGGGCCACGAGTGGGAACTTCGGCAGGATCAAGTGGATCTCCTATTCCGACAATGGGGCAATCCCCAGATCGACGGCGATGAGCGCCAAGTGCTGGCAATTCGCCAGCAGGTTTCCCCAGCCAGGGAGCATGGGCGATGCCTTCTCATTCCCCTGGGACGGCCTGTTCCTCTATACGTTCCCCCTGTTCCCGTTGGCTACTGCAACTCATCACTCAACTCAGACGGTCCCGGTGCAGGATGATCCTCGTCGCACCGGCGTGGCCGAGGCAGATCTGGTTAACGGACCTTCTGGACATGTCAGCGTTCCCCCCCCAACCCCCACGGTCAAACTATGGACAGATGCAGATCTTCTCTCCAGGGAAGGAGGCTCCATCCTCCATCACGACCCAGGATCGCTGAACCTGCAGGCCTGGCTCCTGCAGCACTAGAGTTTGGAGGGTACGATATCCCGAAGGACTGCAAGGAGGTGCTTGCAAAGGCCAGGGCTTCCTCGACTCTCAAATGCTATGGACACAAATGGAAGAGGTTCTGCGTGCACAGAAGATTAACCCTCTGCGGATTAGGGCCCCTCAAGTGCTGCCGTACTTGCTATCGCTGGCCAAGGCTGGGCTGGCACAAGCCTCCATCATGATCCATCTGGCGGCTATCTCCCACTACACTAGAACTCCGGGGCGATCATCTCTGTGGTCATCGCCTGGTGAAGAAGTTCATGAAAGGACTGTTCCGATCGTTCCCGCCGGTGAAGGCTCCGGCCCCAGCTTGGGAGCTCAACGTGGTGCTGACCAGGCTCATAGGGCCGCTATTCGAACCTCTGCATTCGGCACCGTTGAAGTTCCTGTCGTGGAAGAGAGCGTTTCATGTGGCCATCACCTCCGCACAACGAGTGGGAGAGATCCAGGCCCTCTCCTGTAAACCTCCATAACTGACATTCCACAAGACGAGGGTAGTACTGAGGACGCACCCCTCCTTCATGCCCAAGGTGCCGTCGGACTTCCATCTCAACGAGCCCTTGGTGTTACCTATTTTCTTCCCGTCACCTTCGTCGCCGGCTGAGAGGACTTTGCACTCGCTGGATGTGGCTAGTGCGCTGAAGTTCTACGTGGACCGCACAAAGAGTCTTCGGAAGACATCAGAGCTGTTTGTAAACTTTGGACCTGTGAACCAAGGGAAGGCCCTCTCGAAGGCTTCCGTTTCCAGATGACTTTCCGGCTGCTTCATGCACTGTCACCGGCTGGCAAACCGACCGTTGCCCGGCCGTCCGAGAGCCCATTCAACCAGAGCGATCGCTGCTACCACAGCGTTTTTGTCTGGTGTGCCCCTGCTGGACATCTGCAGGGCTGCTACGTGGAGGTCGACTCACACCTTCACGAGATTCTACTGCGTCGACCAGGATTCCAGGGAGTAGTCCAGAGTCGGCCAGGCAGTGCTGCGCAACCTGTTTTGAAGGTGAGCCTGGTGAGGAGGTAAGAGAAGCTTAATGTTGAGTTGTTGAAATGCTTAATGTTGAGCCTTGCCACCTCCCATGGTTGTGCATGTGTGTACTGCTATGTATTCTTGTATTCATGAGCATGTGAATCCATGCCAGACCCCATGCTGGAGAAGGATCAAGTTACTTACCTATAACTGTTGTTCTCCAGCATGGATTCACATGCAAATCCTCCCTCCTACCCCTCTGCGGCTCTTCTCTTGGTCCTACTGCCACTTTAAGTGCTACCAAATCTAAAGATTGCTGCCAGAGGAGGGGCTTAGGTAGAGGGCAGTCATTGGCTGGGGGCAGAATGACCCAGAGACTATTGATTAGTTTCTGAACTGTCTTTCTACTTGTAACCAAACTGAAACTGATTTTTTCTTTACCGAGGATTCCCAGCCTAACGACAGGGAATATTCATGAGCATGTGAATCCATGCCAGTCCCATGCTGGAGAGCAACAGTTACAGGTAAGTAACTTGTTCCATCAAAGAAGAACATCTTATCCAAAGCACAGATTGGTTTTAGAAAAAATATGGGGACAATGTTGAATGCAACTCTGATGTCACACATTTTGGCAAATACAAAAATAAAGGGGGCGGCTCCGGTTTATATCGAGATCAATCTTGCACCTAATGCAGCAAAAACAAGTATATTGGTCCTCCATGCAGGAAAGAAGTTAGACATTCAAATGGAAATTGGGTGACGTGGTGGTGGCCCAGCCATCAGAGATATGCTACTTAGGTTACCAACTCAGTAGCAACTCCTCGGTTAGCCTTTGGAAAGAAAGATTGAATAAAAAAGCACGGCCCCTTGCAAGCCAAATGAAAATCATCTTTGCGAAATACTGTAGTTTCTCCTTAATCCAGTTGCGGGATTTTCTCATAATGAAAGTACAGACTGTATAATTTACATTTTAGATATGCTTTTGTACAACCTAACCGTTTTCCTTGACACGTTACAGGGCCGTTTAATTAAAGAAGCATTGCATTTAGCATTAGCCATACCTAATTGTGTCATTAGACATGAGTTGGGATAATTTCATTATCACGTAGGGTATTCCTCCGAGTAACAGCCTATACGTTGAATTGCAAGCATTGATTAAGGCACAAACGGTCCCTTCAATTAATCAGTATAAAACATGTATGCAGAATGTATTGGAGGGTCTATTGATCTCCCCGGATGATCTTTACCTCAGACCGGCGTATGTTAAAAAAAAAACTGTTTGAGAAAGACTGGATATACACTATTGAACAAATACAACAATATTCAACATATACTGAATATGCCAAATTTATCCATAAGCGAGTTCCGTGTAGCAAGTATCTGTATTTTTCGAAGTAAGACCATAAGAGCATATTATATGTGCTTCAAATTGAATCCGTATCATACGAAGGAGCGATGTAGAAATTGGGCCAATATGTCAACTGAAATGCAATGTATGAAATGCCGATTTCCTGATTGTTACGAGCCCTTGGAGACACTGAACCATTTGGTCTTGGAATGTCCACACTTCAAATCAGCGCACTCTATGCTCCTAATGAAATTTGCACATTCTGACTTTGCGGACTCAAAAGAATACATGTGGAAAAGGTTGATGAATTGCAATTACTATCCGATAATATTTGCACTAGGCCATCGCTGAAGGATCATAGAAAATGAGCTGGCCTTGAATGCCTAAAGATGACCTATGCAGAAAAAGATGAATTTGATATTTTAATCGTTTTTACATATTGTGAATATGATAATTTTTGTCTTTTTTATCTGTTGGAAAGTAAATTAATTGTCTTAGTATTGTAAATATGTAATGGACTTAATAATGAATGTACAATGTTTTGTAAAGGTTATATTAACTAAATACAAATAAATAAAAACATTTTTTTTTTTTTTAAAGTTCCTTCTGAGGTCTTGTTTACAGTCACCACAACTGTTAGGCAGAATCCTGTGCAGTTCCCTTAGGGAGCACTACAGAAGATTAGGACTACAGGTGAGAGCAATAAATCGCCTTTGGTATCAGTCGGTACCATAAAGATTTAGTTGGTAGCTGTGGCTGAGCAATCAGACTTATCTCAATAGGGAGATGAGCAGTATTCAGGGTTTACACAATAAGCCTACAGTACTATGCCACAAGGAAACACTGACCGAAACTTTGTAAAAAAAAAGTAGATATATATTTATTTTATACACTTCTAGTAAAACACATTCATCACAGTCATCAAGCAAGTTAAAATAAGTCAATGAAAAATATACACACTCCCTATTTAAATTGTTGAGCAAAAGGGCACAGTGAAAACCACACACAAGGGATACTATAGCAATTTCTCATAAGGGAGGGAAAGCACAAGTTATATAGAAATATCTTCTTACACACCCTAGCAACACTTCCCATAAGCTTGTGAACCAGTTTAAGCAAGACAGTGCATCAGTATAGGAAATACTTAAATGAAAACTGAGCAAAATGGCATTTCACAAGTTCTAAAAAAAAAGGGGGAAGAAAAGGGTAGTTATAAGAAGTAGGTGCACCAACACAGTTCTAATTGAAATGCAAGCTAAAGAAGGCAGTTCTAACAAATGTAGCCAGAGTCAGTAGGCCTGTGCCAGAGTCAGTGGTACAGAGCAAGGGCTCAGGAGCAAAATGACCTTGTAGCTGCAGTCAGGTCTTTGGTTAACGATTTGGTGGATGCAGAAGATGAAAGACAATGTTGAGAGGGGGGCGCCCAACCCAACAGGTAGGTAAAGGATTTAGAACACCTTTAGAGCTACCACGAAGAAAGGGCGGCCTGGCGGAACAATGTACCTTTAAAATGAAGAAGTGGCTCCTGCGGTGGCAGTTGTTCCTGGTAGTTCCTGCAGTTCGGGGGATCCAGCAGAGGAGGAGAGGCTCTCGTCGTGGAGGAAGGTTCGAGTTACTGCACTACCAAGGGATGAAACCAGCCGCGGTGCTGCCTGACGAATAGAAGGTACGCTCCTTTAAATCGCGGTCCGGGTGGACGGGTGCCTGGCTATCCGGTTTCAAAATACAGGGTACTGGCGATTCAACCAGGGCAGGTCCGGGGAGACGATTGGCAAACTGGTTGGCCCCACCAGCTCAATGGAAGAAGGCTCTTTCAGATGAAGATCTTCTCTCGTCGTGTGGAGAAAAGTGGTGAGACGCTGCAGCAGGGCTTCACTGGTGGTTCAGTCGTTGCAGCGGTCTTTGGCTTATCTCCTCTTCGGCTTCTTAGTTCCAGTGGCGACGTCTTGCTCTTCCAGTCCTCAGGACCCTGCTTTTATGCAAAAAGATTCCCATTAATACAGCCTAGCCGTCACTCGCACAGTGGAGTGGTCATCTTGGCGGGAGACCCTCCAGCCTATCAGGATAGAGTGCGACATGGGTTGCTGAGGCAACCCTGTCCAGGGGTCCTACTCCCCCTCCCACACAATGGACCCACCCCAGACCCAGTGGCACTGAAAGGAGGGCTTCTCGGCAGAAGCCCGCCAAAAGGACGAACAAAGGATCCCCGACCTGGGTTAGGAGTTTAGAGAAAGACACGAGAAAGAAGTTAATTGTAAAGTTAATATTAAAATACACCGGCGGTATGTTAGAGGCTGTCAGAAAATGTGGTAGCCTCGAACAATGGGAAAATCCCATAGGAAAATATTTGCATTTGAATATTTTCGGTAGTAACCACTGCCACCAGCCAGAAACGTTTGTGAGGGGGACTGTATGGTACCCTCTCGAAAATAAACATAAGGGAAAAACTATTCCCAGTACTTCCATAGTAAGATGGGTTGTACTGGTTTAGTTCACAAAAATTGACTAGTAAAGTCAATGGGGACTTTACATGCCCTGGGGACAGTAGTCAGTCCCAGGGTATGGAGTCTGTTTGGGGGTTGCTACAACACCCCTGTGTCACTGAACGGAGTGTGCTGTGTAACACATGTGAATAAAGATGGTTCCTATGGAGGTGAGAGAAATTGTCTATGGAGGTGAGAAACTCCATAGACATTAAAGACAAAAATAGCCTAGAACACACATAGCAAAAAAAATGCCTAAGAGTGGTAAAAAAGAGTCTCACTCTTAGCAGGAGAAAAAAACAAACCCTTCAAATCCTGTAAAGCTGCTGGGGGACTCTATAGGTAAGAGAAATTAGTCATAAGATGAGAATTCTCCCTAACAACGACAAGGAATCCACTGGCCGGGTATTTGGCTGCAGACCCCGAGGTCCTCCTGCTGCAACATCTTCTTCAATGCTGTGATACTGTGTTGGCTTGGATATGTACTTACCTTTATCCTGTTAGGATTTCTGTGCAGCTGTGGGTTGTTTTATGTGATGGGGAGGCTTCTCATCCAGTGCACACAGTTCCACTGCTAGAATCCTGCTAGTGTGTCTTCTGTGAAGCCCCTGGACCCTCTTCTAACTCAAAGTACTCACCTGTTTGCCCAGTATTCCTAAGGAACTCTGACTTTTGCTACTAAAGAACCTATCTCGACCCTGCCTGTTGGTCTCTAGTCCTAGTGACCCCACCCCCTTCTGCCACTGAGAACCCTCATGCTCCAAGAGTAAGGGAAAGACTTTCAAGGGATTGGGACTTTTGCCTAGAAAAGAAAATAAGTGTTTTAAAGTTACTTACTTGTAAAGAGTTGGTTGGTAACTGTAATTCTACGAGTGAACAGTTACAAAAGTTCTTACTTACCTTTGATGTGTGATGCACTATTCTTAAAAGTATGGTTAACATATTTTCTTCGTGCAAAAGAAGATGCCCTGAAATAACAGGGTATAACTAGGGGCACACACAAAGTACCAAGAAATCAGGTACAGAATTAGTATATGTTACCACCTATTCACAGCAGAGCAATCAGGTGAGAATAATACTAAAGAAGAATTGGGGATTACTAACCCTTGACCCAAATCTGGCAAGACTCTTCCCAACGACACCACTCTTTGCTTATAGCAAGAGTAGAAGTATTCGTGATTCTTTGATCAAATCAGACTTCAGTCACAAGAAAGACACATTAAAGATCCACAAGGGAACACTGCCATGCAATAATTGTAGCTGCTGCCATAATGTGATCCAAGGCAACCAAGTAAATCACCCTCATAAAGGGTTTTCAATACCACTAAAACACACGTCTACATGTGACACTATGAATGTAATCTATGGGTTAAAATGTCCATGTGGTTTCTTCTATGTAGGCCTGACGGGCAGGAAGGCCAAAGTTAGATGGGGAGAACACAAGTCGAACATCAGACAATCTTCACCTAAATCCCCGGTGGCTATGCACTTTAAAGAATACAAACATACAGTTGCACAAGTCAAGTTTATAATCCTGGAGCATGTGATCTTACCCAGAAGAGGTGTCCTGAGCAGTTTGTCTCCATCCCTGCTGAATCTGAACATGTATGCCTGTGCCAAGTTCGTGTCTGCACCCTCCCTGGTGAAGAATGGCTCCAGGCTCCTTTGTCGACCCCTCTCCGCTTCTGTGCTGAACCGACCAGAAGCCAGTACAGAGCAGGTGCTCTCCGTGCTGCCAGTCCAGAATGTCTTGGCCCAAGTCTCCCGTCGTGTGTTTCAAACCAGTGCTGTGTCCAGAGACATTGACACTGCTGCCAAGGTTATTGGCGCTGGAGCTGCCACTGTTGGAGTAGCTGGATCTGGGGCCGGCATTGGAAGTGTTTGGAAGTCTCATTATTGGATATGCCAGAAACCCATCCCTTAAGCAGCAGCTCTTTTCGTACGCCATCCTTGGATTCGCCCTTTCCGAAGCCATGGGCCTCTTTTGTTTGATGGTCGCCTTCCTCATCCTGTTTGCCATGTGAGACGTGTCTCCTGTCCCAGGCTTTTCAACATATTTTCAGATGTATGTAGCGGTATTCATTCCATTACCCAGGGACCCTTGTAATTCTCCCTATTTGCGCTCCCTTTCGTCCATTGTGCACAGGTAATCCGTTGGGACGTCTGTTTCTCTGAAGGAAGGTCAATAAATACTGTAATTATAGAGAAAAAAAAAAAAGAAATTGTTACAACAGAGAGAAGTGCATTGGATAGACAAGCTCGACTCAATGTCCCCCCGGGGGATGAATTTAGATTGGGATCTATCTTGTTACCTGTGAAGATCAAGTTGTAAATTTGTTCTTTAATACCAAACTGTTTGCTCCCTGGCTTTGACGTTTTCATGTACTAATGTTAATAAGAATACACATATAAGACCAGATGGTATGTCACCTGTCAATATTGGACTTGTTCTGTCTATTGAGTCACCCGAGAACCCTGCTAGTAGCACTGAAGCAGAAATTGGTTACATCGCTGTTTATGCCAACTAAGATATGGTGCTTTTCTATGGAGATGTGACAATACTGTGTTTTTGAACAAGAGGCATGTTTAATCAAGTCATTACATATTAGCAAGAGTTGTACATAAATTTGTGTTGCTGCAATTGAATCATTTCACTGAGGTCCAAAGTAAGGAATTTAGTATAATATGTGCATTTAACATTTCCCTACTTGAAGCGTAATATTAGAAAAACATGCTGTTGGCTGGTTCACGCGACAATCAGTCTGTAAACGCGTAGATTACATTATTAAAAAAAGGTTCTTAGTTGATCTATTATCAACTTTTAAAGAAATATAGCCGACATCAGCACAACACGGTGTTTATTCATATAGATGGTTATACTATCAGTATCTAATTAATATTAACCACGTTACCATAACATGTCCATCACGTGAGCAAATTGCAGAATCTGCACCCTCCTGGGTGAGTACTTTGACTCATATAGATGGTTCAAATCTTAACATCTAGTAAATACAAATCACGTGACCTCACACACGTATCGCGTGACTTGCAGAATCTACACCATTCTGGGTGAGTGCTTTGATACTCACCCAAAATGGAGGTCAAGGTGCTGAAGTGTAACGCACTAGATGTGGCAGCGTAGATTAGAGGGAGTAACCAGCAAGGTACAGTGTTTACTCACAGTACCCGCCACTCGATCAAAGTAGTCGGGAGAATTAGCAGCTCAGACAGATTGTCCACCCACGGAGGAAGCAGACGAACACTAACGCGGCTCACGCGCACCAGCCGGGCGCATCTCACGCTCCGTGTTGCATGTGGCGCGTCCGCGCGAGGTAGGCTTTATACCTGAATTGTTTTCTAAGTTCGCTACTTAGCATATCTAAATACTGGAGTTCAGCGGGACCATAACTTAGACCCATATTATTTCTAATAGGAACCGTCTCATCCATAAGGAGCCCATTATCACAGCTCTGGCGACACAAATTATAGTGCAACATTGAGAACTGATTCATCCGTGCCTACGGAGGTCGTTTTCTCGTTTCTAAGCGGATCGTAGTTCCACAGGTATGCCTATCTATTCTTATGTTTACAAGTCACCAGAGACACGCTTATGGCTAATCTAAAACACACTAATGGAGACTCGGGTATCTCATTACAGACAGGGCAGTCCAAGGGAATCTGCAGATATCATTTCGGAGCAGATTAAAAGAATACTATGAGTGAGTATTTTTGGAATGGTTGAACATGACACTTGAAACTATGTAACTAGGAGTTTGGAGTGGGACCCAGCGCATACTTTTGCGCCTATTCCCACACAAACTCCGATGATGACTGTACTAGGTGATACTATCGAAGGTAGTAATACAATGATGTCTTCTCACAGGGTCCTTTTGTGAAGAAGGAAACTGCAGTCAAGAACACCTAAGTGGCGGATCTCGCCCTAAAACTCGCTCCCAGTAAAGGCTGATGAACAGAACAGCATCTCTTTGATTTATTTATGATGATGAATGTATATTGATAGACATAAATTGTTTTTGGTTCAAACAAAAGTTTCTTACAAAGTTTGTAGTTGGGAAATCCTAATGAATGTATTGCTCTGGATATTCCATTACCTGAAGAAGAGCCGGATTGGCCCGAAACGCGTAGTAGCTAGATAGATAGGTATAGAACAACATTACCTGTCTGTTGATTTGGAGATCCACATACACACATATATGTTTAGAAGTGTTGGAAAATGAAATTATTTGTTTATTTATGAATACAAACTTTTATGTTTGGTACTTTTCATGAGAAATTGAATGAAATGTTTATGTAAGCATTTCCACAGTTGAGGAATTCTGTATACATATGTTATTTGGTGAAATTAAGAGTCTTGCATAAAGATCGACACTTACCTGGAAGTGACATATATGCTTGATTATTCATTAAGTATTGAACAATTCAAAAGTATTTCTTTCGAATGTATGTTCATGACCTACTCTTGTTTAATTAAAATACTGAACTAGGTAGTTCTTTGTGTGTGCCCCTAGTTATACCCTGTTATTTCAGGGCATCTTCTTTTGCACATTTTCTACGGTCTGGTAGCACAGACTCACTAGGGAGCACCTGGAATTTGACAAAGCTATTAGGATATTTGTTTAAGTTGTCTTCAATTTTTAGTCAAACTTTAAGGAGTGCACCTCTACCCCTAGCTTTGTTAACATATTTTCTTCCTCAGCAACTGTTTTGCCAGTCTAATAGAAAGTAGATGTGAAGGTATTTTACTCTCCTGTGATTAGGTTGTGCCTCTTCCCAAAAGTAAAGTGTTGGTTTCACCCGATTATTCCTGCAGGGTAATTGTATGAGTGTCCCCCAACTCTTGCTTCCCCTGACATGCTGCTAGCCTGTCCAGAATAGGTCTGCATTAGGTTGTTGCCTACCTAGAATAACTGAGTCATTCAGTAAAGTGTAACATTGGGTTTTACTTTCCCCTTCAGTGTTAGGTTAAAAAAGTATGTGGGTTTTACTTACCTGTGTTAGCTGTGTGCCAACCAAAAATAAGTTACAAGAGTTACTGCTTATCTCTATCTGTGGTTCACTGATCTCAAAAGCACCTGTAATTGTATATTACATTCTTAGGTTTTACTCACCTAGTAGAACTGTTATCACAAAAGTAGTTCTAGGTTTCTACTGCACCTGGAATAAGTGTTCCACTATTCACAAAAAGTATATTGTCCAGTTTACTGATTAAGTGATTTGTACTGAGAGTCCTTGTACAACTGGTAGGGCCTACTGTCCTTGCATTACTGAATGTAATTGTGAAAAGTAATCATTGGTTTTTACTCCCCAAGAATAGGAGTGACCTATACTGAATGTGTATGAAAAGGTTTTGACTTTCCTAGAACTACTGGGTATTTCAAATAAGGTCTATACTTGGGTCTGTGTGCCTTCAAGTGTAGTGGTGTGTTTTTTATATTGTGATTTCATATAATGTCTTAGTGCTTACTTACCCTTAGATTTATCGGGGCCTACTTGTATTTAAATAAATCATTTATTTTAACATACATAGTGTTTCAGTGTTTCTTTGGACCATTTGTATTACAATTTCATGTGTACTGATTCTACAGCCCTCTCTCCCTCCTAAGATCAGGCTGGCTGCTCTGTCTGCGCTACCATCTACTCGGGTGGTACAGCCTTATACTAAGAGTGGAGTCTTGTACTGCCTCACTTGAATTGTTTTACTAAGCCCTTAGTTGGACTTCAGAAAAACTGTCCTAACATCCAAAATACAGTTGCAATGCAATCC
This sequence comes from Ambystoma mexicanum, assembly GCF_040938575.1. Lineage (NCBI taxonomy): Eukaryota > Metazoa > Chordata > Amphibia > Caudata > Ambystomatidae > Ambystoma > Ambystoma mexicanum. The sequence continues at coordinate 1,138,816,488 of NC_090931.1, read as the reverse complement.
AGGTGCACAGAGCTGTGCCCCTAATGCAGTTGGAATTGACTCTGGGCTTGGTATCCATTAGATATTATTATATAAATATGTATTATTATACACTATGTACTTCTCGAAGGTTTGCAGAAATATCACAGCACTATCTTATTAATGCTAGCCTAACCGGTCAAACGGCTAGTGTTTTGTACAATCTTTCAGAAAGGTAGGAAACCATGAAGTGTGCATACCAAGAGAATGTGAATATTGGGTCTGGTGGCCATGTTTGGCCACTTGCCACCAAATATGTTTGGTGTGTCCTATTATATTCATTGTGTCCATCACAACAGATTTGTCTGTACATAAGTAGCAAGACACTCTCCAGAACTTCTGGTTGCTTATTTTATTAGAGTTTAGTGAATAGAACATTACTTACAAACGCTCCAACTGGGTGCCCTCATCATTGCTTTAATGCAGGCATCATACACGTGTTTGTTGGCTGACTGGATCTTAATAGATATTGGATGGATTTTCCAGAACTGATTTCTAGTGTGGTGAGATAGCGTATCGCACTTACTGAATATATGATCATATATTTGCCAATGATTTTTGCATAGCAGCATCCGGATAGCATGGCAAAAAACACCTTCACCTACTTAGTCACGATGGGGGCAAGAGTCAAATAAGGATTTTCACGTGGAGGTAAGTATTCTTTTACAACAAGTGTACACTAAGCTCTTAATCTTAGAGATCTGCCCCATTAGATCTCCAATGAAACTTGGACCTTTTAGTATATTCATCTTTTTTTCTGCGTTTGTTACAATGTAATACAAAGTAAGCAGTTTGGTCTCCGTTTAAAAAATAATCTTGCCGCCTGTTAGTATTGTTAGAGAGAAAAGCAAACCTACAATGAGTGTTTGATTTTAATGCAGTACTTTTATCTTATTAAGGTCGGAACTCGAAGGTATATGGCACCGGAAGTCTTGGAAGGTGCAATAAACTTCCAAAGGGATGCATTTTTGAGAATCGACATGTATGCTATTGGATTAGTACTTTGGGAACTGGCATCACGATGCACTGCCTCGGATGGTAGGTACATTTAAGTTTTATTTGTATGCATAGCCTTTAATGGGTAAATTAATCAAATTCACTCGAGTCCACTTGGGCGTTCTCAAGGATGGAAAATGGCTTCAGTTTTGTTTCACGTACCACCTCACCATCAAAGCATCCTAAATAGCCTGCCACTATTTCGATCTACAATAATGTTGACCTCTAAAAAGTGTTTTCTACTTCATAAACCAAATCCCCCCCATGCAACATCTTTGGTTATTTAGGTGAGCCTTAACAGGTGTACGGTGTTATCTGTAAATCTTAACCATGTGAAACAGAAAGAGTAAAGCAAAAGGCATTTGGCTAGTATTAGCCCTTGCGTATACTGAAGGGATTAGTACTTAATTTCTTTAACTACTTAATCTTTCGTGCTAGATGCAAGTCTGTTTCTGGGAACGTGGCAACTACACCCACCACTTAATGAAATCCATCAAAGATGAGGGCTGTCCACGTTCAGTAAAAAGAACATACGATAAAATGTTTCATTGTGCATGCCGTATTTGGGGTGATTTGTTACATTGCCCTTACTCCTGCGTCGCATCCCCTTTCCTCCATACTTTTGGGACAGTCTGTCGCTCGGGACTGGACCACAGCACTTTTTAAGCATGAGAAAATCCCTTTTTTTGTCCTTTCATTTTTTTTATTCGGGCCCACGGCACGTGACTAGCCCTGCCTTCCTGAGTTCTGCCCCGCGGATCGCCCTTCAGTCCTTTTCTCTACGCGGTCGGGGTCAGGCGCACTTGTATCTTAGGGAATTTTTTCTTTTTGTTCCCTTGTGCTTCATATTCCTGATCCAGTTGCACAGTTATCTTTTTTTTCATCTATGCCGAAGCATCTGTGATTCTTGTCCTGTTCTTCGTGCAAATGTCGTTTCGCGAGGACGGATCCCTATTTTCTCTGACTGGAGTGCTTGGGCATGGAACACTGGTGGGACTTTTGCTTCTACTGCGACTCTCTCTCCATCTGTGCACTCCAGTGTCGGCTTGTCAGGTTGGAGGAGGTGTTCCAGCGGATTCCTCCTCCTCATTTTCAGCAGTTCATCAGAGAAAAAGGGAAGCGTCCGGTAAGTTCCTTGTTTGTTAAGGCACCCCGGCCAGGGGCCTCCTTTCCGGGGTCTTCTGGTTTCGGGAGGGGCCCAAGTGGCTCTCGTACCAGGGCTCTCCCTGAGGTGTCCCGAAAGGGATTTAACCTGGACTCCACAGTTTGCTCCGAGGTTCCCTGTAAGGGGGATGTCGGGACCGGATCTTCATCTGAGGTTCCCCATCTGGGGGCTGAAGTTAAGCCCAGTGTTTCTGGGGCTGTTTTCACCTGGGTAGTTCCTGAGGTTTCCAAGTCTGGAACTAAACGTACCAAGACTAGTATTGAGGTTTCCAGTAAAGCGACTAAAAGCACCAGGATTACCCCCGAGGATCCCTGACTAGGGGGCTATAGTTAAAACCGGCAAGATCGAGGGGCCCCCTCCAAGGGCTCTGGCTACGGGGGTGACCCTAAGCCTTCCCACACACAATCCTTTTGTTGAACCGATCCTGCTGAGGGGGCAACGAAGGAAAGCAAACGCCTTAAGTCTTTAAGTACCGGCCCTGCCGAGGTTACCTCATCGAGGGCTAATTCTTCAGCAGAAAATAAGGGGTCCCAAAAGCGCCCTAAATCTGCTTGCACCGGCTCTGCCGAGGTTTCTTGCCACAAGGCTAAAATGGATGACCGCTGAGATGCAGTTCACCTTGGGCAATAACAAAATGGCGGCCCAACCCCTGCGGTCTGAGGCGGCCATTTTGACTAACTCGGACACCAACGTTCTCAACGGCTGGTACAGAGGGGCCTGTTTTTGGGGCCGAGCAGCCTTTTCCACGTAATGTGGACAATAGGAAACCGTTGCACCCTCCAATGGATTGGCACGCTCGATTTCCGCTGCCACACAGTCTCGCTCCTTCCTACATCCGCACCCTTGGTTTACATGGATCCAGGTGGTGGAGGTCCATCCTGGCAACCAGCCTCTTTGCAATCCTGGGGGTATCTCCCTTCAGAGACACCTCTACCCCTGTGCCTAAACCGTCCCGAGGACGCATTTTTTGTCAAGTTCCAGGCCCTTATGCACTCTGACCCAATGAAGGCATACTTTAAGGATCTATTCAAAGAAATGTATCCGAAGTGTCTCGAACTGCAACCTGCTCCGGCTGCTCCTCAGGTTCCGGTAGTCCCACCTCCTCTTCCGGTGGGGCCCCCTCCTCCACTACCACCAGTGCCTCCTATACTTAAGACTCCCGTTGTGCAGTCAGGACTGCCCACAGGTTCTTGAGGTGCCGTGTACTGTGGATCAGGTTTCTGTTCCCGCCGCATTGGGTGAAGATCAAGTGGACCAGCATAGCGGAGTCCTGGCCCACTCTGTCAGAGCCTTTCATGACCGAGTTGTGGATATGATGGCGTTGCTATATATTCAGATACCCGAGCCTCCAGCTCTGCAAGAAGGTGTACTTTCAGGAGCCTTTACACTTTCAACAGAGGAGCGCACAGGCCTTTTCCTTCAAAAGGATGCGTTAGCTGAAGCCTGCAAGGTCTTGGACAAACCTACTTCCTAGCAGCACTTGGACAGGAAAATTGAGGCTCGCTGCAAGCTATACTTGTCAGAACACATAACCTTGACTGCATGTCCACTCCCCTCATCAATGGTGGAGGCAGCAGCTACGCTCCAGTCTAAGCCATCCTCTACGGCAGCGTCTCAAGTCCTTTTCAAGGAGCACAAGCTTCTTGATGCTATTGGAAAAAGTATTTTCCAATTCGTCTCTTCAGCTGTGACAGGTGAATACTGAGATCATCCTGCCAGCTGCAAGTCTCAAGCTGTGGAAGGAGCTTGCTGAGTTTCTGGAATGTATTCCTTCTGACAGGCTCGAAGATTTTAAAGTCGGCTTATCCGATGCCCAAGTGCTGGCTCGACCTGCTGGAGGCCTCGGCCCATTATGTTGAAACTTCTGCTCGGGCCTTATGGTTGGAGTAGACCTCTCCCGCCAAGCATGACTGCATGCTACAAAGTACTCGAAGGAGGTTCATGCCAAAGTACTTGATCTTCCCTTCGAAGGTAAGGAACGGTTTCACTCCTCCACTGATCAGGAACTCATTAAAACAAAGGCAAGCACACCAACCGCTAAATCTTTGTTGGGCCTTGCCAAAACCCCTGCCCAAGCACTTTATACTGTTAGGTCGGGGACCCAAACAAGGTCCTTCTGAGGTATTGGAGGGTTCCAGGACTGCCATGCCAAAGGTCGCTCTGGCGGGCCTCACCGCAAGCAGCAAAGGCAAGGTGGCCAGTTTCTTTGGTCAACAGCCTCCTCTTCGGCAACAGGGGGGTCTCACGACCGATAAACCAACTAAAAGATGTTTTCCATTGGTCTCACTAGACTCAGGTGGGAGGACGAATATCGTCTCATTTGGAGGCATGGCAGACCATCACAGAAGACCGATGGGTTTTGTCCGTCCCCCGGCGGGCTTACGCTTGCCCCCCTCCCTCATACCCCACCCTCCTCTGCAGCGTACTGGGTCGCCCTCCCTCAGAGCCGAGGTACAGAAACTTCTAGACCTTGGAGCAGTGGAACATGTTCCCTTGCAGGAGCAAGGGGAGGGCAATTCCTCCCATCTGTTTACTGTGCCCCAACCCGGCTGGCCTGCGCACTATCCTCAACCTCTCCAACCTTTTCCTACCCCAAGAGAAATTCATGATTACGCCCAGGATAAGGTCCTCTTCCGGAAGGGCGATTGGCTCAGTGTGGTAGATCTTCAAGACGCCTACATGCATATCCTGATCTGCGGCCCACATCGGAAATTCCTGAGGTTCTCTGTGGGAACAGGACACTTCCCGTTTCGAGTGCTACTTTTTGGTTTCATCTCAGTGCTGCATGTCTTTACGAAGACGATGGCGGTCATCGCAACATTCCTCAGACTGCAGGGAATTCATGTATATCCATATTTGGAAAATTGGCTTATGCGTAGTTCTTGCCCACAAAGTGCAACGCCGAATCTTCAGTCACTCCTCCAGCTCCTGTTCCATCTGGGGCTGTAGGTGAACTGGCGGACATCGTCTGACGGTTGCTCAGGACCTGATTTTTCTAGGTTTCCCTTGGGCTTCTGTCAGTGCCAGAGAGTGTTCCTCCTTGGGATACTGTCGGTGCCAGAGAGTGTCCCTGACAGAGAATTGCAGACCTATCAACCATGTGCCCGCTTTTCCTCCAGTATTCCCACATGGCAGCCTGGTGGTTCCAGAAACTCCCGGGCCTTATGGCCTCTTGCATGTTAGCCCTACCTCTTGCATGTTAGCCCTACCTCTTGCTGGTCTCAGGCTATGGATCCAGGCTCCAAAATGATTCCAGTTCCATCCTCCATGGCGGCGGATCTTCAATGGTAGTCATCCTCCAGCAACCGTTCAGTGGGAACCTCCTTCCAGGAGCCCTGCCCACAAGCCACGGTTACCAGAGACTCCTCCCTTCTAGGGTGGGGGAGGGACACCGCTATGTCACCTCGAGGTGTACGATCTGTGGGTGCCCCAGGACAGACGGTCGCATATCAATTACCTAGAGCTTCTGGCAGTTTTTCTAGCGCTCAAACTTTTTCAGCCCTCTGTCATCAACAGAGTAGTTTGAATTTGCACTGATAATTCTGTTGCAATGTTCTAAATCAGCAAGCAAGGGGGGGCACCAGGTCCCCCCCTCTGGTGGATATAGCTATCCAGATTTGGAATTGGGCGATCCAGCACAATGTCTGGCTTCAGGCAGTGCACATTCCGGGTCACATCAATGTTGCGGCAAACTCCCTGAGCTGCCAATCTGCTAGGAGTTCTGCCTGGGAGATAAACAGCGATGTTACCAGGATCTTTCAGCAATGGGGTTCTTCAGCGGTGGACCTCTTTGCAAACTCAACAAACACGAAACTTCCTCTTTATGCTTCCAGGGATGGTCTCGGAGTGTCTTCCTCGAGGGACGCTCTCGAGATCGCTTGGGACAACATGAAGGCTTATGACGTCCCGCCTTTGCCGTTGATTCATCAGTCCCTCTGGAAACTCAGGAACGCTTCCAACTGCACTCTCCTCTTCATAGCTCCTTGGTGGCCAGTCAGGTTCTGCTTTTTGGAGCTGCAGCACCAGTTGGTATGCAACCCACTCAGGTTGCCGCATATCCCAACCTTCGCCACCAAAACAATCACTAGTCGTGGCACCCCTCCCCACATTCCTTCAGCTTGGTGGCCTGGTACCTTAGTGCAGTTTCTCCAGCATGGGGTCTGGCATGGATTCACATGCTCATGAATATTCCCCGTCGTCAGGCTGGGAATCCTCGGTAAAGAAAAAACCAGTATCAGTTTCGTTTCTGATCTGTCTTTCGTAGTAATAACCAATCACTGGTCTCTGCGTCATACTGACCACAGCCAATGACTGCCCTCTACCTAAGCACTGCCTCTGGCAGCCATCTTCAGATTTTTACCGCACGTTCATGTGTTGGGATCCTCGTGCTATTGCTCTCGAGCGTTAGTGCTATTTTTTCACGTTTTTTCTCAAAAACTTTGTTTTTTCGGTCAAAAGAGCCTCAAGCTCCACCGACTCTCCATCCGATCAACGGGGACCCGTGTCGGATTCGTCTGCGCCCCTCAAGGGTGAAGATTTCGTCGAGCTACGCTTTTGGAGGACTCCAGAAGTTTCTCAGGCCCGGACATGGCCCAGGAGAAGGGAAGCTCGACGCCCGGAAAGCTGTTCAGGATCTGCCCTGGATGCCAGCTCCAGAACGTCTTTAAGGAGTACGAACACTCCTTTTGTCTCTACTGCTTACATGAGGACAAGACGCACGTGGAGAAGGACTGTGCGTTTTGCGGCAACATGTCGGAGCGGACCATGAAGGACCGCCATCAACGTCTCGCCAACTGGCTAGAAGGGAAGAGCCCGTCCGGCGAGAAGAAGAGGAAGAAATCCGAGCGGTCTTCTAAGACCTTTGAGGACGCCCCGGCGACGGGGGTCCAACATAAGGCCAAGCACCGCGAGTCCGCTGGCACCGGGAGCGCCGAACGGTCGGGCTCTACGGGCGCCAGGCAGGGCGCACCCTCCCTGGCACCATCAACCACGAGCCAACGCTCTGGGTCGGGTAAGAGGAAGGCCGAGCACCCGGCGAAGCTCCTGGAGAGGCCCCGGTCGAGCTCGAAGGCGGAGGGGGAGCGAGGCAGTGTCCTCCCCCTCAAGGATAAGGCGGTGAGCGCACCTAAGGTGGTGAAGGCCTTAATCCATCCGGCCAAGCCCTCTATCGAAACTGTCGCGGCGGCCCTGGCTCAGCCTGTGGAGGCTACACCAGTGGTGGCGACCTCGGGACTCAGAGTCTCCCTGCCACCTCGGAGGGAGTCCTCTTTTGTGCCCATCGATAGGACCCCCGTGAAATCCCCCGTGGGGAAGAAAAAGGGGGGGCAGGGCGTCGTCGTAGATTCGGCCTCAACCTCGGAGGAGGAGCTGGTCGAGGTCTTAAGCCACGGCCTCGGCGTGGAAGAAGACCGGCCCGTCGGGATGGATCCCGACGCAGGTGACGACGAGGGTACCGACGGGGCCCCTGATCGCCCGTCGGATTCCCCTCTGCCAGCGCCGCGAGACAACTCGGCGGCCATTTTGTTGGCTATACAGTCCTTCTGCTCTGAGATAAGGACGAGACTACCGTTGCCGACGGAACCTCTCCCGTCGGGGGACCCAGAACCGGGACCTTCTGGTGTTCCCCCTACCAAGAAAAGAAGGATCCACCCTCCACCTCCTTTTCAGCCGTCGCGCCCCTTCCAGCCCTCCTCCCCGTCCACCTGAGGGGATGATACGGGGACTGACACGGCAGCGACGGGTACGGACGACGAGGTATACGACGAGGATGTACCGTCGTCGCCTCCCACCAGGGCTTCTCTGCCCGACGAGATTGGATCGTTCCACTCAATGATCGCCAGGGCATCCGAGCTTTTCCAACTCTGCCCTGAGGAGAAGAAGAAGGAAGGTTTCCTTTATCAGCGGCGCGAGGCCAAGAGGAAGACGGTCCTCGCGGTGCCTCTATTGGACGACATTTGGGATGAGGGCCTCACCCTCCTCAAGAACCCGTCCACGACGCCAGCTAGAAGAGACCGGTACGAGAAAAAGTACCGGGTCCCGGACACGGCCCCCCTGTGCCTCCGGGCGCAGCCTACTCCGGACTCCGTCGTCTCCGCGGCGGCCAGGAAAAAAGCGGGGGGGGTGCGGCCTCCACATCGACTTCCCCACCGGACGGCGAGGGAAAGAAATTGGACGCTATGGGACGCAGAGTCATCTCGTCTGCAGCGACGATGATTAAAGCTGCCATTGGCTATCGTGGCCCGATACGACAGGGAGCTCTGGTACAAACTGGCGCCCCTGCTGGACTTCTTGCCGGACGACAAGAGGGCAGAGGCCCTGGAGATCCTGCAGGAAGGTGAGGTGGCTTCGGACCACGCCATTACCGTTGCGACGGACATCGCCGACACTGGGTTCCGCCAGTTGGGCAACGGCGTTTGCCTTGGGCGGCGTGGATGGCTCAAGGCTACGGACTTCCGTCAAGACGTTCAGACCAGAGTCCTGGACATGCCCTTCGATGGGAACAACCTGTTTGGGAAAACGGTGGACGATTCCCTTCAGGCCATTAAAGCGGACACCGAGACGGCCCGGGCCCTTGGAGTTCTGCAACAACGACGGACGCCCTTTCGGAGCAGCGGAGGCAAGGGCGCCTCCAAAGGTTCCGGCGGCGGTTTCTCCTCCTACCGTCAAGCGGCCCGCTCGTCATCTCAGGAGGCCTACAGAGGACGAGGCAAGCCTGGCGGACCCCGCCGTCGTCGCCAAGGACAAGGCGCTAAAGCCTCGTCGAAGCAGGATTGAACCGGCCGGGGGGTCGGGCCCCCACCGAAGCACCCCGGTGGGAGGCCGGCTGGCGAGCTTCGCCAGCGTGTGGGAGTCCATCTCCACCGACCGTTGGGTGCTGGACGCCTTGGCCCGGGGCCACGCGCTCGAGTTTCAAAGAAAGTGTCCGCGCGTCCCCCCCTTGGCCAGGAAAGAACTTCACGTCCCTCAACTTCTCCTGGAGGTGAAGGCGATGCTCAAGAAGGGCGCCATCGAACTCGTCCCAAAGAGGCTTCGGGGCTCCGGAGTCTACTCGAGATACTTCCTCGTGAAGAAGAAGACGGGGGGATGGCGCCCCATCCTGGACCTGCGACGTCTGAACAAGTTCATCAAGGCGCAAAAGTTCCGGATGGTCACCCTCCAGCACGTCCTGGGTCAGCTGGAGGAAGGATACTTCCTGTCGTCGTTGGATTTGGAGGATGCCTACTTCCATATTCCCATCTTGAAGGGGCACCGAAAATTCCTCAGGTTTGTGGTCCAAGGGCGGCATTACCAGTTCAAAGCCCTCCCCTTCGGTCTACGGTCGGCACCCAGGGTGTTCACCAAGTGCCTCGCACCGGTGGCGGCTCAGCTGCGCCGCGAAGGGATCCACGTCTACCCCTACCTGGACGACTGGCTCATCCGAGCCAAGACAAGGGAGCTCGCCGTGGTTCACACGGCAAGGACCGTCCAACTTCTCACGGACCTGGGATTCTCCGTGAACTACGCCAAATCCCACCTGGTACCCGCGCAAGACACTCTGTTTCTGGGAGCGAGGCTTAACACAGTGTCCCTTCTGGCCTCCCCGTCGGAGGAGAGGACCAGGACCATCCTGGGCAAGGTGCAGCGGATGTTGGTGGCCGACGCGGCCAAGGTGAGGTCCATCAAGTCCCTCCTCGGAATGATGTCTTCCTGCATCTACCTCATTCCCATGTGCAGGCTCCGGATGCGCCCGTTGCAGGAGTTCCTGGACGCGCGCTGGATCCAAACGACGGGCAGCTTCGAGGAAAGGATCACACTCGACCAGAGTTTCCGACGAGCGATCCGGTGGTGGGGCACCCGCGCGCATCTGACGGCGGGCATGGACTTCCAGACCACAGCCCACCAGGAGACAGTGACCACGGATGCCTCCCTGGAAGGGTGGGGAGCGCACACCGAAAATCTGCACGCAAGGGGCCTTTGGCTCCCGACTGAGAAATCCTTACATATCAACGTCCTGGAGCTCCGTGCAGTGTTTTGGGCCCTCAGGTCCTTCCTTCCGTCCCTCAAGGGCAAGGTGGTGAGGATCTTCACCGACAACACCACCACCATGTTTTACATCAGAAAACAGGGCGGAACCAGGTCCCCAGCACTATCCAAGGAGGCGCAGGACCTGTGGCATTGGGCAGTCGCCCAAGGGATGTTTCTGGTGCCGTTTCATCTGGCAGGGATAAAAAACACCATCGCCGACTCACTCAGCAGGGAGCTGCGCTCGTGCCACGAGTGGGAACTACGGCAGGATCTAGTGGATCGCCTCTTCCGACGGTGGGGCACACCCCAGATCGACCTGTTCGCGACGGCAACGAACTCCAAGTGCCGGAGGTTCGCCAGCAGGTTTCCCCAGGCGAGGAGCATGGGCGATGCTTTCTCGTTCCCCTGGGAGGGCCTGTTCCTCTACGCGTTCCCTCCTTTGCCACTGCTAATCCGGCTCGTCAACCAGCTCAAGAGGTCACGGTGCAGGATGATCCTCGTCGCACCTGCGTGGCCAAGGCAGATATGGTTCCCGGACATTCTGGACTTGTCAGCGTCCCCGCCAATCAAGCTGCCGGTGGACGCGGATCTGCTCTCCAGGGAAGGAGGCGCCATCCTCCACCACGACCCGAAATCGCTGAACTTGCAGGCCTGGCTCCTGCAGCGCTAGAGTTTGGAGGATACGACATACCGGCCGACTGCAGAGAGGTTCTTGCAAAGGCCAGGGCGTCCTCGACTCTTAAATGCTACGGACACAAATGGAAGAGGTTCTCTGTCTGGTGCCACGCACAGAAGATTAACCCTCTACGGATTACGGCTCCCCAAGTTCTGCCGTACCTGCTGACGCTGGCTAAAGCTGGACTGGCACACGCGTCCATCAAGATTCATCTTGCTGCGATCTCCCGATACACCAGAACCACGGGACGGACCTCCTTGTGGTCTCATCGTCTGGTGAAAGAGTTAATGAAGGGACTGTTCAGATCGTTCCCGCCGGTGAAGGCTCCGGCCCCGGCGTGGGAGCTCAACGTGGTGCTGACCAAGCTCATGGGACCTCCGTTCGAGCCTCTGCACTCGGCCCCGTTGAAGTTTCTGTCGTGGAAAGCAGCGTTTCTTGTGGCCATCACCTCCGCACGACGGGTGGGAGAGATCCAGGCCCTTTCCTGCAAGGCCCCGTACTTGACTTTTCACGACACGAGGGTAGTGCTCAGGACGCACCCCTCCTTCATGCCCAAGGTACCGTCGGACTTCCATCTCAACAAACCCTTGGTGTTGCCTGTATTCTTCCCGTCGCCTTCGTCGCCGGCTGAGAGGACTTTGCACTCGCTGGATGTGGCTAGAGCGCTGAAGTTCTACGTGGACCGCACGAAGTGTTTTCGGAAGACGTCACAACTCTTTGTGAACTTTGGACCTGTCAATCAGGGGAAGGCTCTCTCGAAGGCTTCCATTTCCAGATGGCTCTCCGGCTGTATCGTGTACTGTCATCGGTTGGCAAACCGACCGCTGCCCGGCCGTCCGAGAGCCCATTCCACCAGAGCGATCGCAGCTACCACGGCGTTCCTTTCTGGTGTGCCCCTGCTGGACATATGCAGGGCTGCTACGTGGAGGTCGACGCACACCTTCACGAAGTTCTACTGCGTCGATCGGGATTCCAGGGAGGAGTCCAGGGTCGGCCAAGCAGTGCTGCGCAACTTGTTCGCCTGAGGTGAGCCTGGTGAGGAGGTAAGATGCTTAATGTTGAGTTTGATGCAATGCTTAATGTTGAGCCTTTGCCACCTCCCGTGGTTGTGCATGTGTGTACTGCTATGTATTCTTTATTCATGAGCATGTGAATCCATGCCAGACCCCATGCTGGAGAAGGAACAAGTTACTTACCTGTAACTGTTGTCCTCCAGCATGGGTCTGGCATGGATTCACATGCGAACCCTCCCGCCTACCCCTCTGCGGCTCTTCACTTGGTCATTCTGCCACTCCACGTGCTTCCAAATCTGAAGATGGCTGCCAGAGGCGGTGCTTAGGTAGAGGGCAGTCATTGGCTGTGGTCAGTATGACGCAGAGACCAGTGATTGGTTATTACTACGAAAGACAGATCAGAAACGAAACTGATGCTGGTTTTTTCTTTACCGAGGATTCCCAGCCTGACGACGGGGAATATTCATGAGCATGTGAATCCATGCCAGACCCATGCTGGAGAACAACAGTTACAGGTAAGTAACTTGTTCCTTAACCTTTCAGAGGATATGCGCATAATTCAAGCGGCACGTAAGCCTTCTATGAGGGCTCGGTACAAGAGCAAATGGCTTTGTTTTTGTCATTGGTGTCTAGCTAAACCGCTTGATCCTCGACCAGCATCTATTGACTGTGTCTTGTCTTTTATATCAGACCTTGTGACCTATGGCATCCACGTCTACTCATGCAGGACATACCTATCCGCCATTGCGGCTTATCTGTCTACAGACAGTTGCTCCTTTTCACTGGCAAACCATCTCTTTCCTCCGGTTAGGTGTCCACGTCCACAATGGGATCTGAATGTGGTCTTCACCGCTTTGTTTCATAAGCCATTTGAACCTATGGCCACTACCCAGCTCCAGTAGCTTTCTTTGAAATCGGCCTTCTTGATTACAGTAACATCTGCGAGAAGAGTATGTGAGCTTCAAGCTCTTTGTCGAACATGCGTTCCTAACATCCCACAAGGATATGGTTGTGCTTCGCACTCATCCTTCTTTCCTTCCCAAAGTTGTTGCGGAGTTCCACTTAAACCAGTCAATATCCTTACTGGTTTTCTTCCTGAACCCGGTCTTCGATGCCGAGAGGGTTGTACACAACCTAGACTTCAGACGAACTCTGGAGTTTTACCTCGACGGAACAAGCAAACTTAGAAGTTCTTCACAACTCTTTGTTTGGTGACCCAAAAGGGAAACCTGCTTTGAAAGCTTCCATCTCACGTTGGATAGCTTCATGTATCTCCGATGCCTACATAATTCAATGCCTTGAGCCCCCAAAGGGCGTTCATGCACGGGTCAGTGGCGAAGCGGCTGCTGTTGCCTTCCAGAAATATGTCCCTTGGGAGTCCATAGCCAAGGCTGCTACGTGGGCTTCCCTTTTGCCTTTTTGCAGACATTGTCTTGACCTGAGCTCCCGGGCTGATGCCCAGTTCTGCCAAGCAGTTCTTAAAAACATGTTTCAATAAGGGAAATTTCCATCCTCCTGTTTTCTTTGGTCACTGCTTGGGAATCTCCCAAAAGTATGGAGGAAAGGTGACTGGGCATAGGAGTATGATGGTTACTCACTGTAGTGACTACCTTACTCCTAGTCCAAAATTCGCTTTCCTCCATACGCCCGCCCGCCGTCTGTTCTAATAAATATCCTCGATTTTGCTAAAATGGTCCTTCTACCTGGCGATAGAAAAGGGCTGAAGGGCGATGCATGGGGTGGAGCTCAGGAAGGCGGAGCTATGTTCATGTGTGGTGGCCCCATGTAAAAATAAAAGCAATTATTTTTTTATGCTTAAAGTGCTCCGTCCCATCCCAATGGACGGAATGCCCCAAAAATATGGAGGAATGGGAACTATGAGTAAGGTAGTCACTACGATGAGTAACTTTGTCAAAATTACTTGTTGCCTAAACCTGCAGCTCTTTCAAGCAGTGCCTCTTTCACTACATTGGTGGCCAGTGTCTGGGTTTTGGCTCTCGGAATGTATTTCACCTTGGTATGCTTTCAGTCTCGGAGTGCTCGTCTCACAGCACTTCTTGTCGACCTAGTACTACAGTTCTACCCCTTGCTTCTTGCTAGCTTGTTCCTACCACTAGCAATTGCACGTTTTTCCCCTTTGTCTTCCCTCTACTGGCTTGCAAATTAATTTTGACAGTGCCAGCCTGCGGCCCTTCCCAAGCCCTGGGTGTAGCAACTTGGCTACACAATGTTGCTCTGTGCTTGCTCAATCTCTACATTTCTACTTGGTTTCTGTTGCACATTCTTTGCTTTGCTCCACTAAGCTGCAGAACACAAAAAGAAAAACAGACTTTGGGTTGGCACTTGTTCTGGCGATGACACTTCAGTAGATCTTCAACGGATGAGGAGAGATGATGGAACCCTGGAGAATCGTAGACTGTGGGGAGGGGAATGAAGTGAGGATTGGATGTGAAAGGGAGATGATTTGAACTCTGAAAGAAACTGAGATCTACTTCTGAGCTTGGCCTTGAATCCAAGTTTGGGTCATATAATGAATAATGTTTGTATGATCTGCTTTGTCAAAGGCATCCCAGATGACCAGCAGGATGTGTTCCTCCTTGGTCATCCTAGATGGTGAGTTTTTTAGGATGTTTTAATCGGGCGACATCCAATTCGGGGGAATTTTTCACCCATCCCAAACCAGGCATGTGTAATTTGTTTTTTTTATGAACCTGCAACCCCCAATTTAATAATGTTGATTCCCAACAGCCTACTTATTAATACAATCTAACTAAATGTCATTAGTTGAAGAATACAAAAAATCTGAATCTATAAAATTACAACATAAATGGTCAAAATATATTATGAAAATTCATTTTTAAAGCCTGCATCCCCACGCAAATATATTTGATTTATCCTGATTGTGCATTGTGCATTCCCATGGGTTGAAAAGCTAATGAGGGCTCGGGATAAAATTATCATTTTATAGAAAACCCAGTAAAATCAGAACATCCCTGCCTATATAAATCCCTGACCTTATTCATTAGAAATGAACATCCCCTCTCCCCGCCACCCCAAAATCAATGGACAGCTCAGAATTGTAAACCATGTTCTAGAAAACTCAATTGAAACAAGCTACTTAACACTCCCACATGTAAATTACTTGTGAAAAGGAAAATGTATGCTTTACAAATTTCCCTTCCAGTGATGTTCCTATTGCATTAATCTTTAAGGGTGAAAGTTTCTTATTTTCAGGGAGCAAGTTAAAGGCCAGGGAAATAGTTGGCAGTTAATACAACTTTCCCGAATGGATCTGCACCAGTAACGGAACTCTGCATGGTGAAGTAACCAGGAAATGACTTGAGTTACTCCATTTGTCTATGTATGCACACAGTGAGATGCCCTTTGTTCTTCTATGCTTGCACATTGCAAATAAAATGAATCAAGGGATCTCCTAGTATACACACACCATATGATCTATTTAATAAAATCTTTAATTACAGAAGCACATACACTTCTGAAATATTTACTTATTTCCCAGGATGTACAGTCAATTTATATACCCCTGCTCCTCAGTACTTGAAGATGACAGAGGCAATGGTTTAATGTATTACCCTTTAGAGTATCACTTCCCACAAGATGATTTCCCCTTTATATTATACTTGCATCTGATTTCATTGTGGCAGTCTAAGACAGGAAGGCACCCTCTTAAGGACTGGTTCAATTTCTCCCTCTTTGAACAAGTGGACATCAGTTGGGGGGGTCAGTGTTAAGATGGATTTCTGAAATCGACCCCAAGGGAAAGATTTTAGGAGGCCACCCTGCGTATGGTGAACAGGGGAGCTCTGAGAGCTGTGCCAAAACCCAATCAAAGTATGTGGAAGAGCAGGCAAGGCTTAGTCTCAGGAGTGAGTGGTCTGGGCCCCAATGAATCGACACAGAATAACACAATGATAATTCAGCTAGACAGTATGTGTAGAAAGTTATTTCTTAGACCTTTCAGAAAATACTAAGAAATGAAATTAGCAGGTTAAAATTATCGCACAAAAAACATATATCACAAATATATACATTCACCAATAGATTCACTTAAAATACGTCAATAAATAACAAGGTGAAACTGTTAAGTAGTCATATGGAGGAAAAATTATTAGAAACAATCACATGCACAACTGCCTTTGCTGAAGAAGTCCAGCACTAAGATGTGTGCGGCCTAGTGCCCAATGTCAGTTTCCAACACTGGTTTCTCGTGGGAAGGTATTATCTAAAGGGATGCAATGGGCTGTGGTTAAAATTGCAATAAGGGACGGCCACCAGGGCTGCAACAATTCGTAGCCCCCCACCCCTCTGTTTCCTACATCTCCAACCCGCCCATCGACACCGAGACACACGGCGGGAACACCCCATAGCCGCAGGTGCATACGGGCAGCCCAGACTGCAGGAACAGTCACTAACACGCGACACAGAGCCCCAGAGTGCTCGAAATTAGGCAACATGTATTGCATCAGACACTGTGGTTCCGAAGTACCCAGGAAGACACAAGTACCACTTTATACGCCAGCCTCCAGTGCAGACTCCGAACTGACATGCTGCATGACGAAATCCCCACAGCAGAGACACACAGCAACTCCTTCATCCACTGGTAGAATTGATCCCTGCTCATGTGGGCATACAATGTGGTTTGAGGATTGTCACGTTCCCCACGCGAGGGTGCCACTCTGACGAGCAATACCACGACACTGAAGGACTGGCCTACAGACGTGCGACGCCTGCCCTCCTCCATCACGTTGGTGGTCAGAACCTAATTAGACCGGACTCAGATCTACCCCAGCAACCTTTGACTTCCCTCCACTGCCCTACAGCAGCCCCCTTTCTGAACAAACAAATGGTCTCCTTCACAAACCGCCATACAAGATTTGTGGATTGAGACAAACCCACACTCGTACGTGCCATGGTCAGAAGTCCCATAGAAGCACCACTACTAAGTGTATAAGAGACTGGGATGCACATAGGACCCCGAGAAATCATATCAATACAGTGACAGCACCCAAGCCTGACCTAGGAGGTGTGGGCCTCCTACCAAGGGGCGTGTGCCCCCCTCAACGACTCATCACAACATAGGGAATTGAAGAAACCAGGCACCCACCTAAAAGCCCATCTGCCAGACCTGCACCAGACCAAAGAATAAAAATATGCACGGGGTCTGGGCCAAGCTGAAACTTGCTACAGAAGGACTGACTGGAAGACCCCCCCCCGCACTAAAGTGCACCTTTGTGTTCAGTGACCTGGGACCCGAAACCTCCTGAAGGAACCTGGATACTGATTTCCAGATCAGTAGACCACCCGGTCCTGGGGTTAAGAAGTGGAGGTGTCATTGCAGGTGAGGAGGAGAGACCCCTAGAACATGAGTGGGGTGAAATCCAGACACATGAGAAGAAAATAACACAGGTGTGAGGCTCCCAACTTGGGGCATGTTCCAGCACACTTGAAACGCATTGAACGAACCAGAGAGTGCCTGAGATCACCACCACCCCGGCCCGCTGGTAGAAGCTTTCCCCCGCATACACCAGCACAACCCAGCTCATCACAAAAGATTAGTAACACTCCTTAGCCCACTGCAAGAGTTCACCTTTGGCAACAATAGCCTGGTGTGCCTGCCATTCTCCGGATTCGCACCCTCTCACGCAGGAGATAGGAGAGGAATGCTAAAAAACTGGGGCGCGGTGACCCGCCAATATATGGAACACAAAGAGAAGCTAGCAGGAAGAACAGCCATGACTCGAATAACAACAAGGCAATGGTGGCAGGAAGCCAGGACTCCTTGCGACTAAAGGAGATGTTGCCTCATTGCTATAGGAAATCAGAGGTATGCAAGCAGACATTGGTGGGAAAGTAGTCAAAATTAACAGCAGATTGGACAAAATGGAAGACAGACTTCAAGAGGTGTAACACAACCAGTCCTCACCCGACATCATGGAGACCCAAATAGACTCTAGGTTGGGTGAAATAGAGCGTAGGGAGGCAGAAATTATCTTAAAGATGGACGATTTTGATAATCGAGAAAGAAGAAATAACCTCTTTTTTTGGGATTCTGGAGAAAGAGGGAGAGACAGAGGGAGACCTCAAAAGTGTGATCCACCAAATTGTGAAATTTCTCTGACGACGACTCGATCGATGTCCCGAAAATCGAGAGGGTCCATAGAGCAGGGGGCCCGGCTGGTGGCCTGAGGTCAATCCTGGTGCGGTTCCACAACTACCCAGACAGACTCAAGATCCTGGACAAGGCCAAGACAAAGGGATCAATAATGATGGGCACAGACCATATCTCTATATTTCAAGACCTGTCCTCCCTCACCCTCGCAAAGAGGCGTCGGTGCATACCCCTAACTAAATGGCTAAATGGCAAAGGAGTACGCTATAGATAGGGATTGCCGATAGCCATCTCCTTCAAACTAGATGGACAGAAATACAAGCTTCTAACAGAGGACGAGATCAGTAAAACCATAAAGGAGCTACTAAGGGAAGAGGGCCTGGATTAAACAAACCTGTGAAAGAAAATATCCCATGTGTGTATTTTTGCCAGCAACAAAGCCCCTTTACATTGCTAAGTAAGCAGGCTTTCATTCAACAATTTATTTTTAAACCGGCCATTTTTTTTTCTTCTGTCAGCAAAGCCCATTTTTACATGTGTTGATAACTGCTAGCATTTCTTTCTTTATATTTGGCAGCTCCCCACACTGTCTTTACAGCTATAGTCATTTCCTTGTATGCAGGAGTTTTATCTGAAGCATAGATACATTGACACTGCCCTGGCTCAGAGAGTTAAAGTCTCTTTGAACTGCTGAGCCTGGATACTTTTGGAAATAAATACACGTTTTCCCATGCGAGTGAAAGTGAAGTTGCTCTCAGCGTTGGTTGGACTAGGCCTGTCACTCAGGAATTATGCCTGGTTTTGGTGAAGCACAGTGAAATATCCTGGCCATGACAGGGCCTTTTTATTCACAGTGCCCTCAGAATGAACAGATGGAATTGGCATCAAAGCAGTATTTTTAAAAGGTGAATTTCATTTTGAAGGGGAATTTTGGGTTTTCAGCAAAGCACTGCTGCCTTTTCACTTCATTCCATTTATGTTTCAGAACACACTGGCACGCTCCTTCAGTGTGTCCCCTTGTTCAATCCTGCATGAAGTGTGCTTGGCAGGATGGTGCAGCCATTTTTTTGTTGCTGCAAGAATGCAGTTTTGAGGTCCTGGTGCGCACAGGAGCCAGCACAGCCAGGTTGCTGTTTCTTGCGCAAATGCAGTTTGGTGATGTGGGGAAATGGTGTTATGCGGGTCAATATATTCCACATAACTAATGTTGGAATAGCTGGGTGATTCTGAAAGTGAATAACAGTTAGGACTAATAGGCTCTACTACCCTTAAATTACTTATTGTAATCTAAAAGTAACTAACCTAGTCTTATTGCCCAAGAATAGCATATTGACTTTCCAAATGTATAACTGTAGGTTTGACTTGCCTTGAGCTGCTTATTGCTGTTCTTTATCAGGTTCTACTTTGGTTTGTATACTATAAGTATTGAGTTGGGTTTATAACTTGTGAATAGTACTTACTTCCCCAAGATTTTTCTGGGCCTATTGTATTTAAAATAAACAATTATTTTTACAATACTTGGAGCACCAGTGTCTCTTGGAACCATATGTATGCTATCATTTCTTTGGCAGTGGACGTCTTCTACAGACTTGTGAATTTTTCCTCCCTTGGTTGTGTTCACAGCCGCGGTAATACATAAGGGTCACCTTTGACACAAAATGATGGTTTCTTTCTTTGTTCACACTGTAAAAGAGGGGGGCGTTGTAGGTAGTCCCCAATGGAATCTTCACACAACGGAAATTAATTAAGAAGAAAAACAGTGTGTGAAAACAAACAGAAGAAGTAAGCCTAAATCAAACTTCAATCCATGAAATATAAAAAGTCATAGTTCTCAATCTGGATGACACAAGTGAAGTCCCAATACATAATCACAAATTATTAGGTTTTAATAATAGTGCTTTAAAACATCTTTGTTAAAAAATACTTAGAAAATCATTTTTGGTGATTAAAATACCATCTATAATATAGCAAAACCTAATACATCACCACCAGTGTGTACCATCAGAAATAACGAATGGGAAAAGAACCAATCCATAGTCCGGAATAATAGTACCAAGGCTCTAATCGGCAAAGTCTACTAGATGAGACAATCAAATGGTTGTCTTCTAATTGGAGCTCATTAAGGACGCGTCAGTGTTGTCCTCCCCTCTAGTTTCAACATTCAGGCAGTGCGTTCCCTCGTTTAAGTCCGTACTTTAGACCGATTCTTTACAATTTAATCTAGATAAAATCACAATGAATATTGTTGGAAAAACCCATTCCACTGAATCTGAAAATCCACCACGTGAAACCCAGTGCGAGAATTTATACTCCACTTATACTCTCATTTTGTTGGAGTGTCTAACATCAAAAGTTCGTCATCGATCACAGCTCATGCCGGAAAATAACAGATGGGCATACAAATGTACCCCTTGATTTTGTGGGCGCGCACAAAACTAGGTGATATACAAATATTGTCACTGCCTGTTCCCATGAGCCTTCTGTCAGATAGGCTCAATCACAAATATATGCATGTCTTGTCCATATCGATGCTGGATGAAAAAGAAACAAAACAAAAGACAGCACTGTCTGTGATATTGCTGTTCATGATGCAGTGTGCAGCCTAAGTGTGCTGCCTCAGCAACCTTACCCAATATACTTGAAATCGTACCTGTCAAGTGCCAATAAATCGTGCAGTGGCCTTTATTCCTTTAATCTCAACACATTGCCGCTTTTTTAACTGTGGTGCGCCCCTTCAAAACAATGTTTTTAAAGACGCTTTAGTGTGCTGCATTTTGAATATCATCCAAATGTGTTATTGATCTAAAACTACGCCATATTGGATTTTGTAAAGAGCTTGCCTTGGGCGTGTTCTGCTAGCCAAACCCACCGTGAGGTGAATAATTTCACGCAGATTCTATATATCTAAATGGCCATAAATTTAGTAAAGTGGCTCTGGGCTTTATGATCCCCCCACTTAACTCAAGGAACATTCTATGTACTGTGTTGCACAACCGCTCTGTTCAACGCCATCCTGGTCGCCTGTGTTGTAAAAAAAAAAACCTTCGCTGTGTGGTCACGTGATTTTTACATAGTGCTACAACAGCTAGTGCGCTAAATATGTATCACCTTCTACCAATTCGTAATCTGATGATTGCCATTCTAATAAACGCACATCAGTTCGAAACATGCATTTTTTTTATCAAAACTCCTTAAATTCAGAATGTATGACGGATGTCAGAAATGCTGTTGTCTGTCCGTTGTTGATTATATAATAAATGTGCTCGTACAGAGCTCACTTTAAAACGTTTAGGCAACAGCCTCATACATGTCCATTCTATTAAGGGGATGATGATATGAAAGGTTTTAAGACTATCAAATGACCGCACCGAATGTTTTGTTATTGCTGGATCCATCAAATGCACCCGAAGGGGTGCCATTCAGCTTTAGAGTCGAGACCATCATACGATGCGCCCAAGGTGTGCATCCGATGTTGTTCTCTCGGGGCCAGGGTCGGACTGGGACAAGAAATAGGCCCGGTCACCCAAAAAAAAGCGGCCCACCCCTTGCTTGAAAAAAGTCTCACCCCTCGCCTCACGACCCTTGACTTCTGATGAACCCCACCCCAAAGTGACATCCCGGGAAGTGATGAAACATGACCTTTCATATCTTGACAAAACAGCAAGTGGCATCAAATAGCATTGTACCTAAGTACACTAAATTACTGTGAATGCAAGCAGATGTCTATGGCCAAATGATATGTAATTGTACAGCACTCACGCTGAAGCTCTTTTTTATAGAACAAATATACATACAATATCACCCAACCTGTGTTGGTACTCATGAATGGACGTAAGAAGGATGAAAGGCTTTTTGAAAAAAAATAAAACATTTGAAAAAAAATAATATATATTTTTTTCTATTATTTTTTCTTCCAAACCGGCCCAGGCATGGCCAGAAACCGGCCCCCACATGCACGATTTTGGCTCGGCCACAGGCCGAAAGGCTGAGGGGCCAATCCGTCACTGCTCAGGGCTAATACCCTTTCTAAGGACTGTACATCCGCAGCTTCTGGCTTTTCCATGACCCACCATATGATCTCATCTGGACTATGCCCCATTTGTTAATGTTCGACTAGTGTGGGCGTTAGGTTATTTGTCATTCTCCAGCATGGTGTCTGGCATGGATTCAACTGCTCATGAATATTCCCAGTCAGGCTGGGAATCATCTGTAAAAGAAAAAAGTTTCACTTTCACTTAAAAACTGCATTTCACCTCTAAACAGATCGCTGGCCTCTGGGTCATACTGCCCCATCCAATGACAGTCCTCTCCCTAAGCCCCTTCTCTGGCAGCCATCTTCAGATTTGTACTGCATGCTTCAGTGTTAGGAGTCCTAGAGTTTGCTCTCCGAGCTATTTGTATGTTTTTTCGTGTTTTTGACAGAAAAAGTTGGCTTTTTGTTCAAAGAAGCTTGTGTGCGCTTTTCTTCATTTGCCGACAGAGGGGACCCATTGTCTGTGATGTTCCGCGCCCCTCAAGGGCGAAGATAATCAAAGATTCTACAAGGCTTTTGGGCCTACTTCGTGCCTTCCGACCATGATGGAGGAGAAGGAAGTAAGGTCTCTCTTCAGTCCCTGCACCAAATGCAGGCTACGGAATGTGTTTGTGGACGACAAGCACCTGCAATGCCTCTACTGCCTGCACCCGGACCACAAGGAGATGGAGTGCAAGATATGCCTCGGCTTCTCCAAGAAACCTATGAAGGACAGGCGTAGTAGGCTGGCAGCATAGCTTGACGCCAAGGCCTCTGACCCGTGCTCCGAGCAGGGTCATGCCTCACCCAGGACCGGCCGGTCCGAGGAGCGGTTTTCTAAGTCCTTTGGGGGCACCTCATCCATGCTATAGCTCTCGAGCTTTTACTGCGTATTGCGTTTTTTCGAAGAGTTTACCCTTATTTTTTCAGTCAATTTGAGCCTCAAACTCCACTGATTCTTCTTCTGATCAATGGGGACCCGTTTTGGAATTTTTCTATGTCACCCAAGGGCAGATTGTCTACGAATTACACTTCTTGGAGGATTCCGGAAGATCTTTGACGCCTACCCTGCGTTGGACATGGCACAGGACAAAGGAGATTCAACGCCTACTGGATCCAAACTGTTCAGAAACTGCCCAGGATGTGGACTGCAGAGCGTCTTTAAGGAGGACGAGCACTCTCGGTGCCTCTAATGCCTACACGCCGACAAGTCGCACGTGGAGGAGGACTGTGCGTGCTGCACGAACATGTCCGTCCGGACTATGAAGCACTACCGTAAACGTCTCGCTGACTGGCTGTGGGCGAAGAGCCCCGCAGCAGGTGAGAAGAAATCTGAGTGGTCTTCTAAGACCTTTGAGGGCGCTCCGGCGGCTGGGGCCCAACAAAAGGCAAAGCACCGCAAATTCGCGGGCACCGGGAGCGCCGTTGGTTTGGGCTCCTCGGCTGCCAGGCAGGGCGCAATGTCACCGACGCCAACGTTGGTGACATTGCGCCAACGCTTTGGCTCGTTGAAAAGGAAGTCGGAGAACCCGGGTAAGCTTCGGGAGAAGCCCCAGTCGATCCTGACGGAGAAAGCCAAGGGGAGGGGGGGGTGAGGCAGTGACCCTCCCCCTAAGGTGAAGGCCTCAGACGCGCCCAAGTTCGTGAAGGCCCCGATTCACCCGGCAAAGGCCTCGATTGGAGGAGTCGTGGTGGCCCTGGTTAAGCCTGTGAAGGCTACCCCAGTGGAGACGACTTCCGGGCCTAGAGATTCCCTGATACCACGGAGGGAATCATATCGAGAAGACCCCTGTGAAACCCTGGGACGAGAAAGAGGAGGGGCACGGTAGCCCTAACACACAGATACCACCTCCGAGGATGATCTGGCTGGCGTCAAAGCTATCCTGGACAAGAAGTTTGAAGCCTACAGGAGGGATCCCGAGGAGGTGGACATAGAGAGCAATGGTGGAGCCGACGAGGAGCCATGGGCCGTGAAGGAAACAGATGACCCTGCGCCCCAACGGTTGCTCCCGTCGGCACCGATGACTCCGCCGCAGGACAATTCATGGGCCATCTTGATGGCTTTGCAGACCCTGTGTACGAAGATAAGGACAAGGTTACCCTTACTCCCAGCGGACGATCCAGCAGCGCCTGGACCGTCGGGGAGCCCTCCAAACAAGCGTGTCGAATCCATCCTCCCCCTCCCTTCCATCCTTCACCTTCATCCCCTCCACCGAGGGATGAGACAGGAACGGAGACGACGGGGAAAGACGATGACGGTGGTGACGACGGGATGGATCTCCCATCACCCCCTGCCAGGGCCTCCACTCAAGACGAAATGAGCTCCTTTCACGCCATGATCGCCGGGGCATCAGAGCTTTTCCAGCTTTGCCCCAAAGAGCAGAAGAAGGAAGGTTTCCTCTACCAATGACGGGAGGCCAAGAGGAAGACCGTCATCTCAGTTCCGTTACTGGACGACATCTGGGACGAGAAGAGGGACCGGTACGAGAAGGAGTACCGGGTCCCAGACTCTGCTCCTATGTGCCTTAGGGCACATCATTCCCCGGATTCTGTGGTCTCCGTGGCGGCCAAGAAGAAATCGCCAGGGGCGACGGCATCTACTTCCACTTCCCCCACCTGACGGCGAGGGGAAGAAGCTTGACGCCATGGGACGACGGGTCACGACTATCCAGGTGGCCAACGCCCTCGCGGCATGCTACGACAGGGAGCTGTGGTTCAAGATCGCTCCCCTTCTGGACTTCCTCCCAGTCGACAAGAGGGCGGAAGCCCTTGAAATCCTGCAGGAAGGCGAGGTGGCATCGGAACACGCCATCACGGTGGCCACGGACATCGGCGACACCGGCTTTCGCCAGATGGGCACCAGCATTTGCCAGCGCGGTTGGCTCAAGGCCACTGAATTCCGTCAGGACGTGCAGACCAGGGTACTGGACATGCCCTTTGACGGAAACAACCTATTCGGGAAAGCGGTGGACGAGTCGCTACAGGCCATCAAAGCAGACCCAGAGATGGCCCGTGCCCTAGGCGCTCTTCATCAACGACGGCCGTCCTTTCGATCCTCCGGAGGCATATCTCAAGGCGCCTCCAAAGGATTTGGCGGCAGTTAATTGTCGTACCGCCAAGCTGCCCGTTCCTCGCCGCAGGAAGCTTACAGAGGCCGCAGCAAGACCGGTGGATACCGCTGTCGTTGCCAAGGAGCCCAGGTGGCAAGGTCTCTGCGAAACAGGATTGAACCGGCTGTGGGAGGCAGGCTGCCGAACCTCGTCGGCGTGTCGGAGTTCATCTCCACCGACCATTGGGTGCTAGATGCCCTGGCCCACGGGCACACTCTGGAGTTTCAAAGAAAGTTCCCCCATTTCCCTCCTGTGGCCAGGAAAGAAAACCACGTTCCACTGCTGCTTCTGGAGGTACTAGCCATGCTGAGAAAGGGCGCGATAGAACTCGTCCCAAAGAGGCTCCGGGGCTCCAGAGTATACTCGCGGTACTTCCTCATCCGAAATAAGACCGGCGGCTGGCGACCCATCCTGGACCTTCGGCGCCTCAACAAATACATCAAAGCCCAGACGTTCCAGATGGTTACAGTTCAGCACGTGCTGGGACAGCTGGAGGAAGGCGACTTCCTATTGTCACTGGACTTGGATGATGCTTACTTTCACATCCCCATACACAAAGGACATCGAAAGTTCCTATGTTTCGTGGTCCAAGGGCGGCACTACCAGTTCAAGGGCCTGCCCTTCGGGTTGAAGTCAGCCCCGAGAGCCTTTACCAAGTGCCTGGCACCGGTGGTGGCGTGGCTGCGCGTGCAGGGGATCCACGTTTACCACTACCTGGGCGATTGGCTCATCCGAGCAAAGTCAAGAGACCTTGCCGTCAACCACAGAGCGAAGACCGTCCACCTGCTCACGGATCTGCGATTCTCGATCAACTTTGCGAAGTCCCACTTGGAACCGTTGCAGAACCCCCTGTTCATGGGAGCCAGACTCGACACAGTGGCGTGGTTGTCATCACCCTCGGAATAGAGGACGAAGGCCATCCTGGGTAACGTACAATGGCTGTAGACCATGGAAGTGGCCAGGGTGAGGTCCATCAAGACCCTGCTTGGCATGATGTCATCTTGCATCTACCTCGTGCGCCTGTGCAGGCTGCGGATGCGACCACTGCAGGAGTTCCTCGACGCCCGTTGGATGCAAGTGGCGGGGAGCTTCAAAGACCAGATCTCCCTCAATGAGACTTTCCGTGGAGTGATCCGGTGGTGGGGCACCCACGCGCATCTCGTGGCGGCATGGACTTCCAGACACCCCAAGGCACGAGGAAACGGTGACGACGTGCGCCTCCCTGGAGGGATGGGGAGCGCACACCAAAGATCTCCACGCAAGAGGCCGTTGGCTCCCGGAGGAGAGGTCTCTGCACATCAACGTCCTGGAGCTCTGGGCTGTGTTCTGGGCCCTCACGTCTTTCCTTCCGTCCCTCAAGGGCAAAATGGTACGGATCTTCACCGACAACACCACCACAATGTTCTACATCCGGAAGCAGGGGGGCACCAGATCCCCAGCCCTATCCAAGGAAGCGCAGGACCTGTGGTACTGGACCGTCGTCTAGGGAATGTTCATCTGGCAGGTGTCAAAAACAGTCGCTGACTCACTCCGCAGGGAGCTGCGCTCTTGCCACAAGTGGGAACTTCCGCAGGATCAAGTGGATCTCCTATTCCGAAAATGGGGCAGTCCCCAGATCGACCTGTTCGCGACGGCGGCGAACACCAAGTGCCGGAGGTTTGCCAGCACGTTTCCCCAGCCGGGGAGCGTGGGCGATGCATTCTCCTTCCCCTGGGACGGCCTGTTCCTGTATGCGTTCCCACCTTTGCCGTTGCTTCTGCGACTCGTCAGTCAACTCAGACGGTCCTGGTATATGATTATCCTCGTCGCACCGGCGTGGCCGAGGCAGATATGGTTCCCGGACCTTCTGGACTTGTTAGCGCCCCCTCCCCCCTGCCCGCCCCAGTCAAACTGCCGATGGACGTGGATCTTCTCGCCAGAGAAGGAGGCGCCATCCTACATCACGACCCAGGATCGCTGAACCTACAGGCCTGGCTCCTGCAGCACTAGAGTTCGGAGGCTACAATATCCCGGTGGACTGCAAGGAGGTACTTGCAAAGGCCAAGGCATCCTCTACTCTTAAGTGCTATGGACATAGGTGGAACAGGTTCGCTGTCTGGTGCCGTGCACAGAAGATCAACCCTCTACGGATTACGGCCCCTCAAGTGCTGCCGTACTTGCTGTCGCTGGCCAAGGCGGGGCTGGCACATGCCTCCATCAAGATCCATCTGGCGGCTATCTCCCGCTACACCAGAACTCTGGGGCGCTCGTCGCTGTGGTCTCACCGCCTGGTGAAGGAGTTCATGAAAGGACTGGTCTGTTTGTTCCCGCCGGTGAAGGCTCTGGCCCCGGCGTGGGAGCTCAACGTGGTGCTGACCAGGCTCATGGGTCCCCCATTCGAGCCCTTGCATTCGGCACAGCTGAAGTTCCTATCGTGGAAGACAGCGTTTCTTGTGGCCATCACCTCCGCACGACGAGTGGGAGAGATCCAGGCCCTCTGCTGTACACCTCCATACCTGACATTTCACGAGACAAGATTTATGCTAGGAACGCACCCCTCCTTCATGCCCAAGGTGCCGTCAGACTTCCATCTCAACAAGCCCTTAGTGTTAACTGTTTTCTTCCCGTCGCCTTCGCCGCCGGCTGAGAGGACTTTGCACTCGCTGGATGTGGCTAGAGCGCTGAAGTTCTATGTGGACTGCACAAAGAGTTTTCGGAAGACATCACAGCTGTTTGTGATTTTTGGCCCTGTGAACCTAGGGAAGGCCCTCTCGAAGGCTTCCATTTCCAGATGGCTCTCCGGCTGCATCATGCACTATCACCGGTTGGCAAACCGACCGTTGCCTGGCTGTCCGAGAGCCCATTCAACCAGAGCGATCACTGCTACTACAGCGTTCCTGTCTGGTGTGCCCCTGCTGGACACCTGCAGGGCTGCTACGTGGAGGTTGACTCAGACCTTCACAAGATTCTACTGCGTCGACTGGGATTCCAGGGAGGAGTCCAGAGTCAGCCAGGCAGTGCTGCGCAACCTGTTCGCTTGAAGGTGAGCCTGGTGAGGAGTTAAGAGATGCTTAATGTTGAGCCTTGCCACCTCCTGTGGTTGTGCACGTGTACTGCTATGTATTCTTGTATTCATGAGCATATGAATCCATGCCAAACCCCAAGCTGGAGAAGGAACAAGTTACTTACCTGTAACTGTTGTTCTCCAGCGTGGGTCTGGCATGGATTCAAATGCGATCCCTCCTTCCCTCTGCGGCTCTTCTCTTGGTCCTACTGCCACTTGTGTTATCAAATCTGAAGATGGCTGCCAGAGGCCGGGCTTAGGTAGAGGGCAGTCATTGGCTGGGGACAGTATGACCCAGAGACCAGTGATTGGTTATTAGTAGAAAGACAGTTCAGAAACGAAACTGAAACTGATTTTTTCTTTACTGAGGATTCCCAGCCTGACGACGGGGAATATTCATGAGCATGTGAATCCATGCCAGACTCACGCTGGAGAACAACAGTTACAGGTAAGTAACTTGTTCCTTCCCTCTGGACTGCAAGGGGAAATGGATGGACGCTATGGCATTAGTTTTATATTGTGTTGCTTAGTTTGAAATAGTACTTAATTACCTGAGATTTAACTTTAACCTTGTGTATATAAAATAAAGAACTATTTTACTATAACTACAAGTATGTAAGGATTTCTTTGGGCCTATGTATATGTTGTGGTCTTTCTACTTAACAGCTCACATCTCCCTCCTAAAACAAGCCTGGCTGCTCTGCTATACTACCAAAACCTTGAGTAGTACACACTTATACTAGAGGTTCGGGTTCTGTATACCTAGGGGATAGTTTTATAACATCCTACCATAAGTGGACTTTAGAAGAACTACCCTAACAACCTTCCACTCCATGGTACATCTCCCAGACCCAATCATCCCCTTATCAGTGCACCTTTCAAAGGGACTACAAAAAGGAAGGCGTAGAGATAGGGTTGCAGACGCTAGAGGCTCTGCAGCCCCTAAGCAATGACACACCCATTCAAGTTCCCTCCCAAGTCTCCCCAGTAGGAGTTCGCATTTTTCTCTTCACCCATGTATGGGAGGGGGATCATGTCAGACCAGTGAGTGCTGTCGACTGTGTCCAAGGGTTAGGCCATTTAGTTTCTCTAAAACCCCCAACATTATCCACCAAGACACAGAAAGATGTTGCAAGAACATCACACAATTCTACAAGCAGAAATAGTCTCTTCTAAAGAAAAGTGCAATAGAGCTGGTCCCACCTCACAAGGTAAACCAGTGTATCTATTCAGTGTACTTCCTAGTTCCAAAGAAAAACTTAACTATGCGCCCTGTGTTAGATCTGCCTCCAGCCAACACATATGTCAAACCACAAAACAAAGGTTTTGAATGACAACTCATGAAGTTATCCCTCTCCTAAAAGAGGGAGATTACATGGCAACGTTGGGCATATTTCAATGTCGCCAGCGCACAGAAAATACTTGCGCTTCCAGGAAGGAAACACACACTATCAGTTCAAAGTCCTCCCCTTTGGCATTTCTTCAGCGCCAAGGGTGTTCACCAAGGTACTGGCAGTAGTGGCAGCACACTTAAGATGGCAGTCCATCCCAGCGTACCCTTATCTAGACGACTGGCTCATAGCAGGCAACGCCACAAATGTGTCAACACCATACACAAGTGACAACCTTTTGTTCCAATTAAGGTTCGCAATCAATGAGAAAAAAACAAGTCTAGTCCTCAACCAAGTAAAACAATTCCTGGGCGCATTGATTCAAACCCAAGAAAGCTGCATCTTTCCCTCCCACTAGAGAGGACAAGACATGCTGTTTCAGATCCTTCATTATGTAGCCGGTTGTCAGATACCTGTACGAAAGGCAATGGGCCTTCTCGAGAGGATGGCTTTATGCATATACTTTGTCCCACAGGTAGGTCTGCGCATGTGTCCAGTGCACGAATGTTTAGCGAAACATTGGTCTCAAGCAAGCGGTCAGTGGGACAATCTAATGGTCATTTTGCAATCGCTAGTACAAGATTTGTGTATGCGTCACCCCCGGCCTCTCCCAACACCAATTCTGAACAAAATAATCCACAAGCTGCACAAGGAACAAGTCAGTCTTATCCTAATAGCACCATTGTGAGCACGACAGCCATGGTTTTCACACCTGCTCAGAATGTCTCATTGAACACCAGTCAAACTACCGTGCCCTTAAAACATGCTATTCCGTGGCAAGAGGGGTGACTTATTCCACATGCGGTGGACATGTCCCAAAGCGATCATGTTCTGGAAGGAAATACTAGGCCACATTAAAGACATTACAGGTGTGGAGCTACCTATGTCCCCAAAAACAATCCTGTTGGGAGTACCCATAGAAGGAGTATACGCAATGTCAGGGGCCGGGGCCACCTTAATTATTCACCTATTATTGGTGGCGAGAATGACCCTTGCACAGAATTGGAAGAACGAGTCGGGTCCGCTGTCTGCCTGGTGGTGGGTTAAGATCTGGGGAGTAATGGCCATGGAGAAGATATGTGCCCTCAATACCGAGAAATACCTAAGGTTCCTGACAATATGGTCACCCTTTCACGAGCTGGTGGAGGACAGAGAAGCCCAATTCATCAAGCCACGTCTACTCAGGAGCACACATTTCATATGAACCTCTCTACACGGTTAAAACCCGGACTCAATTGCCTACGAAGGAACTCATGCAACTGGAACTCTGTATCCCAAAAGTTGGATTTCAAATGTTGGGGATTGGGGGGGATGCGGGGAAAGGGGTGGGATGGGGGTAAACCTGAAAATCCTCGAAGGTCAGCAAACGACTTTAGTCCCGGAGAGCAGGAATGCAGGCTCCATAAAGCATCCTGTCTGACAACAATAGCCTGTTATCGGAAAATGTATCTATGCTTTGTTTTTGTATGCCTTTGATTAATAAATAAAGATGTTTAAAAAAAACATGCTATCCCAACATCAAGGGACAACACTCCATCCATGCCCTGAAACAATGAACTTGGCAGCTGGACTCCTAAAGTCATAGAGTTTGGACATTTAAACTTGCCACAAAGATATATGGTCATCTTGATGGAGGCACGTAAACACGACACAAGACATTGCTATTTGAACAAGTGCAAACGCTTTGTCATTTGGTGTAGAACATGCAGCATCAATCCTAGTGACTGCTTACCTTCTGATATAGTACACTATTTGCTTTACCTTTTAGACTCAGGATTAGTCTTTAATTCCCTTAGAGTCCATCTAGCAGCTTTTTCATTATACACCACCTCTTAATATAAGTTGTCATGGTGGAAAGTACCAGGGCGTTAAAGCATTCATGGAAGAGGTTCAAATATACAGCCGCCCCCAATTCAAATCCAAATCCCGGATGGAACTTAAATGTTGTACTTAATTAACTCATAGGTCCCCCTTTGAGCCAATGCATAAAGCCAGTCTTAAACATCTCACTTGCAAGACTGCATTTCTTGTAACCATTACATCAATAAGAAGGGTCGGTGAGCTGCAAGCCCTCTGTTCAAGATCCATTTTTTGTTACTCATAAAGACAAGGTGGATCTAGGAACACACCCACGTTTTTCTCCAAAATGCATCTCAAAGTTCCATGTCGACTAGTCCATAGAACGTTCAGCTTTCTTCCAAAACTCAATTTATTCAGCAGAGAAAAGCCTCAATACATTAGATGTTAGGATAGCAGTAATGTAATCTAAATATTACAAAGCCATTGAGGAAACCAAATCAGTTTTTTGTTTCCATAGCAGGGAGAATCCTGTCTCTAAATCGGCTATTTCAATATGGATTGTCAAATGCATCCAAATGTTCTTTCCAAGGCCAGGCAAACTTCTGGCACAACGGATGCGTTCCCGAAAGGGGAAGCACGACCATCCCATGTATCACTAGACAGGATGGCGTAGCAGTCATGAAGGCGGATTAGGTTAGTGGAGTGTTCTACAACTTCTACAGCATCCTATACTTGCTCCCCCCTGCCCCAGAGTGTGGCCACTGATCAGGAGATTGATGATTACCTGGCTGCCATACCCATGACACTGCTGTCTGAAGACACGCGCAATGCCCTAGAGACCCACGTAATGCTTGGCGAAATAAAGGCAGTGATAAAGGACCTCCCTGGTGGGAAAGCCCCGGGATCGGATGGGCTGGGGGCTGAATTCTATAAGGAATTTGCAGAGGAACTAGCGCCCCGCCTCATGGCGGTGTGAACCGAGGCCCTGGACACCGGTATTGAAGCAGTCATTACTCTGCTGTTGAAGCCCGGGAAGTCCCCTGAGTCCCCGTCCGCTGTCACTCATCAACACTGATGCGGAAATCTTCGCCAAAATACTAGCTTGCCCCCTCAACCCGGTGATGCTCCACATGGTACACGAAGACCAGGCAGGATTTGTGCTGGGGAGGTCGACGTCATCCAACACACAAGATTTTATAATGTACTGGCGGGAATCACCACAGATTATAAGGGAGTCGCCATATCCCTGGAAATGCGAAAGGCCTTTGACACTGTGTACTGGCAGTTTCTCTCTAGATTGCTGCATATGGTTTTGGCCTTAATTTTATCAAGTGTGTACGACTCCTGTACACACAACCATATGCTACCATATGCTAGGGTATTGGTGAATGGAATGATGTCTGCAGTTTTGGAGTTGGCGGGGGAACCAGGCCAGGGTGCCGGCGCTCCCCGTTGTTATTCGCACTTGTAATTGAGCAACTAGCCGACTTCATGAGGATGAGACACGCTAGAGCTGGTATTCCCAAAGCCGGGCATTTAAAACTGATCACACTATATGCAGACGACATTATGTTTGTGAGGAAACCCGAGAAGTATCTCCACAGAGTATTAGATGCGGTCCAGGAGTTCGGGAGGTACTCCGGTCTCCGGCTGAACATAATTAAGTCCGAAATGTTCCCACTGACCGATGGCATGGCTCCGCCAATGGACCTAAATGGGCTGCGCTGGACCTCCCAGCAGATTAGATACTTGGGGTGGAGATGGCACACAACGCTAGCTTGTTCTGCGCCCTCAATTATGACGCACTAGTCGTGGCGACGTGTGCTAAACTCGATCGCTGGAACCTATATCGCTCATGGGGCGATTAGCATTAGTTAAGATGATCATACTGCCCAAATAGTTTTATCTCTTTAGTACAATACCGCTCTGGCCAGGCAAACCCTTCCTTGAGAGAATATCTGCTGCCTGCTCTGCCTTTGTGTGGAAGGGCAATGTGAGGGCAACTAGCAACGCCTCACGCAGGCATGTGAGTGAGGGTGACTGGCGGCACCAGACTACAAAGTGTATTACCTGTCAGCCAAAGCATACTATGCCATGAACTGGGTCGCAGATGCACCGTGAACCTCTTATGTTGATCTAGAAGCACGAGGAAAGTCAAAGGACACATTGCTACACAGGATAGCTGCTGGAAAGAGGGGAAACTGATCACCTAGACCCGAAACTGGCCACGCAACAGCCCTGTAACACTGTGATGTGTAGTCCCCAAATGCCGTTCTGGGATGCGCCCTATCTGGCTGCGTTGACAGACACAGCATTAGCCACACACTGGCGGGTGGGCATCACACAGTTTGGAGACTTGTACCATGATGGTATATTTAAGCCCTGGGAGGAGATTAAACAAAGGGTAAATGACACTCCACTTCAGAAGCTACAATATCTCTGGTATGCAATAACACGACATGGGACGGATTCCCACAAAAGCCGGAGTCACATCATGTCTCAATTACATAGCCTCTTCTGGGGCAACCAAGAAAACCGCCTCAGTACTGTATAGAATAGCACTCGAGGCGAGAAAGGGGCAGTTACCTGATTTTAAAGGGGAATGGGAGAGGGATCTCGGGATCCCGTTCAAGGATTCTCATTGGTCTCAGCTGTGCTGCCTCACCAAACAAGTGTCGCTCAATTCCAGGTTCATGTGAATCCATTTTAAAATGCTAAACAGAGTACACCTCACTCCAGCTCGCTTGAAGAGAATATATGCAACTAATACACAGAGATGCTGTAGGTATGGGGGCGAAGAAGCTGATCTGATGCACATGTTGTGGTCATGTGGGAGACTGAGTGCTGGAGTGGGGTCTATAAGGCACTCGAGGATATAGTGGAGCAACCTGTGGACTGGGAGTTGATACAAAGCATGTGAATCTAAGCAGATCCACCAGCCTCGGAAGGCATACAATACTTACCGTACTCTTATTTCTGATGCTTGTATCTGCTTAGATTTATATGCGCCCACCTGTCCTCCACTCTTGGAGTCGAAGGTACAAAGACATCTTACACCTTTCTTGCTTTCCTGTACTCGCACATACATTTTATGTTCCCTCATGCCAGAAACAAAACAATCTGAGGGACCTCGACGCATGTGAGACCATGGGTACAGTACAAGTAACACTAGGGATAGTATTATAAACACGCCTAGTCAATGTCCCTTTGCAGACTTCAAAAATAATAATATTATAACAATACTCTGCACGTACCACTAGATGTGAGGCTATGCAAAGCATGTGAATATAAGCAGATACAAGCATCAGAAATACAACTACGGTAAGTGATGTATCCCATATAAATTCACCATAGGTTCATAAAATGCATTCAAATGACTTGACACAGAAGGTAAGTAAATAATGCAGTATATGATAGAACCAATTTGCAAGTAATTTGCATAGTTTAAGCCGATCAATCTCTAGGGAGAATGGGACCTTGTGCACAAAAAGTCACAGGAGCCACAATGCTTCTTCCCAGAATGTCTCTTTACAGGGAAGTTAGAATTTACTTGTGTTGGGAATTGTTCAAAGTAGATATTCAAAAACAGTATTATGGTAAGTAATTGTGTTCTTATCAAAATTCTTCCCAGGTTCGACAACCAAAAGGCAGTGGAATGGAATGTTTAGGAAACAGAGGGACTTATTTCCAATGTTAGTCTGCCGCGGACCGGGGAGGGGACGGTAGAAGGGCTTGCAAATGATGTGTGTTTACTTCTCCCGCCCCGCTCAATATAATTTACCCAGATGACCTGATGGGTCAACTGCGGGATGGATTTCCTGCCGTTGATTCCAGTGAGAGGTGCCCAGGAGCTGTGGGTGCAAGGATTCTCCCGGTCGGGTCCAGGTGCAACCCTTAGCAATGAATATATGCAAGATTCACGGGGGCAGGCTGTTGAGAATTCTCAAAAATGTGCTAATTCCCTTCTACATTAGAGAACCCCGGCTCTTTTGCTGGACTTAAGGACTTTTTTTATCTCATGTAATTTTAATGTGAGTTATTCGCTGTTTCTTTTGACTTTGGAGTCTGACAAACTCCATAGGCATCATCTTTACATTATGACACACAGCACCTTCAGTGCAGTGGCACAGGGAAGTCTCTTAGATTTCCCAACGGGTTAAATACCTTCTCTTGGTGAAACTACTGTTCCAAGAGCAGTGAAGTGAAATTGACATTACTTACATTGTGTAACTTTCTGGACCCAGCACACACTATCTTACCATAGGGTGCTGGAGGGGTTACTTAGTATCCCCTTTGTCTAGTTTCTCATGAAACATGTTTTTGTTACCCTTTCTACAATTAATGGCTGGTGGCAGTGGTTTACTTTTTACGACCATTGTGTGTTTTTACCGCGGGCTGTGTTCACAACCACAGTAAGGAACCGATGGGTGCCCATTTCTTGTTGGAAAGGTCCTTCTTGAGATTTACTCTGCGCACCAAACCAGGTTTGGTCCCTTAGTTTGTTTTATCTTTGGCGGGATTCACGAGTGGCCTTGGCAGACCCAATCCCATCATACAATAAGATTTCACTTTGGGATTTTCACTACTGTATAACAATACTGGTTACTTGCTTCACTTGTGAACTTCTAGCAAGAGCACAGTCATTTTCAGGATAATTGTTTTTCAATCCTAAACCTATATTGCTTCTGGTTTGATTGAAACTGAACTTTAAAGTGATTATGAACTAATTTATGTTAATGCTCAGTTTTATTTCATATTTATCTTTCACACACCATTCTTTGTTTTTTATTGTCTAAAGGACTCCACACTCTGTATTTGTATGTGCTAATTATTTTATTGATTACATATGATTATATATGTCTTCACATGTCAGATTTCACCATGTGTACTACCCTTTTGATATAAAAGTTTCATTTCAAATCTAATAGTTTTTCATGTTTCATTTGAAGGAGTGTCTGTACACACATTAACGCATGCAACATTTATAACTTGAATAGTTATACAGGATGGGACCTTGTGAATGACTCTAATTCATTTACACTTCACATGGGCCAACCTATGATATACCAGGACCTTTGTTTTGTTGTGAATACAGGGATTCACGAGTGAAGCCTGCCTCTGGCTCCAGCATGTCTGGCAGGGGCAGGAAGTGAGTGAGGTGCCCGAAACACCCTGTGCTTAATCCCCTTGGTTACAGGAATGCACCCAAATGTGATTGGCCAGCTAGCTGGCTGTCCGGCAAGGACAACCACCCTTCTGTGTGATTTACAGCTAGGCTGGAATGAATAGAAGAAACCTGCATAAAAGGTGAAGCTTTTTGGCTTGGAATGCAGTAGACGACTGGACGAAGGAATCCGAAGAAGAACTTGGAAGAGACACCTGCTGCAACTCCTGGACCATTGGTTTGCCCGGTGAAGCCCTGCTGCTGTGCTGAAACTCCGAAATCGCTTTGACTAGAGAAGCCCTGCAAGGACTACTTCTCCCTTTTAGTTGGTGGGACCAATCAACTCCAAAGTAATTTTACAAAGGTAGCGGGCGCCCCTCTCTCGCAAGAACAGACATGATAACCTGTTCAGTGGTTATTAACCACTTGAGAGTTCGCAGCCACTGCTTTTACTCACTGTGCCTTTCACAGATGGGAAATATCCATTTG
This sequence comes from Ambystoma mexicanum, assembly GCF_040938575.1. Lineage (NCBI taxonomy): Eukaryota > Metazoa > Chordata > Amphibia > Caudata > Ambystomatidae > Ambystoma > Ambystoma mexicanum. The sequence continues at coordinate 1,138,779,477 of NC_090931.1, read as the reverse complement.
CATATCAGTCTTTGTCCTGCCCAGGGGCAGTCCAGCACCGAAATACAATGGCAACTCCAATCTGAACGAGAGTACCACCAGCAACCCCATACACGTGTTTCACCCTTGTTGGGGATCATCAGTGAGGTGAAGCTGATGCCTCTCTAAGCCCGCTACCTTTGTAAAACTATTTTTTAAGGAACCTGGGATTGGTAACCCTAGGTCTCCTGGGGGCAACCAGACGTGGTCTCCCTCTCACTGTGCTTAGAGAGGCATCGCAGATGCGCGAGTCTTAAGTGGTATCGGAGAACCGCAGTGTTGCTATTTGCTGTCAGACGCGAGGAGCTGAAACACTGAAGGACTGCTAAATTGAAGTTTTCCCATTGCTGCCACTGACCTTCCCATTGCAGAACATCCTCCCTCTTGTCCCCACTACTGAGGCTCAGGAACAGGTTCTGCAGAGCTGTACAGGAACAGAGGCCAGCTGGAACTATTTCTTCTAACCAGAGGTAGTGTAATGTCTAAGAGAACTCACCTCTTGTTGTGTAGCTTTGCTTGCTCTCAGTTAAGACCGGTCTTGGTTACCTTGCAGAGTTGCTATAGCTTTACCCCAGCTTGTGGCCCTTCAACTGTTGTATTTTCTACAAACATTTCTAAAAACATTGTGCAAGCCTTTTTACCTACCTGCAAAGAAGATCTTCTTCTCCCCTTGACATTGTGCAATTAACATTGGCTGTCCTGGATCCCTGAGTGACTCCTCTTTACCTTTCACTCTGTGCTTTCTTTTCCCCAGGAAAACGTTAAACTTATTTGACATTGGAAGGTTTCAAAATGTACTTACCAGTTTATGAATTATTTGTTAACCTTTGTTTTATGCCTCTATTCTATCTTTTACACCCAACTCAGCATTGCTCTAAATGTACCAGTGATAAATCAATGTCCACAGTGTCTAGCTATTTAAGTCACCTGAGGGTGTTGAAAGTGTCTGTGTGCAATCCCCAATTGGTATCATCTGATTTAGAGAATCTAAGAGTTTGTTTTGAAGTGTATTAGAAGTGTTACATATATTGCTCCCTTCTTAAGAAGGCTTATACAACTGACTGAAATAAATTAATAATTGTTTCATCAAGAAACCTTGAGCGTAAGTGTTGATTTGAATAAATGCTACTGTGAAGCTTTGTGTCACAACACAACATTACTGCTCACATTGACCCTTCTTGAGATAAGCCTGGCTGCTCAACCACACCACCAACCTGTGTAGTTCAAACTTATACCAAATCTTTGGTCCCTATTGCCAGGAGGTCAAGGTTATTGTAGTGCACCCAAAGGGTACTGCATACAATCTTGCCTAGCACAGGCCTCTTCATGACACTTTACAGGACTGGGGAAGGCGAGTTCCAGTGACTCTCTCCGCACACAGGCGACAACCAGTGTCATTTAAGTTGCGGTTGAAGGGTATCTAGGACAGGATCCCTTGATGCTGGAACACTGTAATTCAGAGAAGGCGACTTGTACCTCAAGCTGGCAACTACCAACGTTCCGTGTGCAACTGCAGCAAGGAGATGTGCAAGCACGATAGCCCACGAGAGAGCTGTTCAGTCCACTGGGTGGTCCAAGGACACTACAGAAGGTTTGGGACTGCTGCATCCACAAACCTGTCAAGATTAGTTGGTCCCACTAGTCCAAGGGGTGAAGCACCGCTCAGTGTCTTCAGAGATCAGGTAGTCCAACAGGGTTTCACCGAGCTAGACACAGGAAGGGATGCCAGGCCTCTTCCAGGGTAGTCTTTGGAGCAACCTGCTTAGAGGATGCACTTCCTGTCACCTTCTCTCTTCAACATCTCTAATCCCGTTGTTGGGAATGCCCTATGAAGGCCCTCCTGGGAGTCTGTTTCGATACATTCATTGACACAACCTGCTCTTCCGACCGTGGCTTCTTTGCGCACCCTGACAGAGGATCAGTTCATCTCATGTTTTCTGCTGCCTAAGCATTTTTATCCTATGCAAACCTATTTTAACGAGCTTATACAAGAGGTTCTCTCTGCCACAGTTACCTTTGCCACTGCCTCCTAATTCATATAGATGCAACTACAAGATGGAACCCCCATAGAGGTTCCAACCTCTCCTTTGCCTCCTCCGCAGACCCTTGCAGAGCCAGATTTGGCTCCCCAGAACTATCTGATGAGGAATCGAAAAACCTGTCTATCAGCAGAGACTTTCCATACCTGGGTGATGGTGATGAAGGATTTTCAAGAAATCCCTTTCCTGAAAGACCCAACAGAAAGAGCGAGGGTGTTGGCAAGGACACCCCTATTGATCATCGGAACGATCTGGGAACCACCTACAGAAAGAGGTTTGGCTCAGGCTATAATGGTTTGGGCTAAGCCTTGTTTGGCCATTCAAACAGACAAAAGAAGTGATATGAGATATCGTCACTTCGGCTTTGAACAGGTACTTCATGGCCACTGGCCTCTTTGGCTGTAGTGGGTGGCAGCCATAAATCTTTATTCAAAATCTTCAAAGGGCACAAAGTCCTAGGAAGATGGGAACAGGCATTAGATGCACTAGATGTATGCGAACAGTGATCGTTGTTGGCAGCTGCCAAACAAACATTGTGGAAGGAGTACACTGATTTTGAAACATTCACATCACCTGACAAGATGGAGCAATTTGGTCAGCTATATAAATGCCACGGTTGCATTCCAGGATATTTTGCAGTCTGCCCGACCACCCCCCCCCTCCCTTCCTCCATGTTGACACAGCAGCTCATGGCATTGGGTGCAGATATCTCTAGATAAGCATAGTTATATGCAACCAAATTATCTGAATAGGTGTAAGACAATGCTTTAGAACTGATTTATGACAGAGCTCCATAGATGATCGCTCTATTAAAGTGGTTAGCACACACTGCTAAATCCTTCTCTGTGCTTAGCAACAAACTCAGTCAAAGCCCTTTCAGGCTCATCTTGGTAGGAATTTAATGTGTCGTTTGTGGTGTTTCGGGCTACCAAGAAAGAAAGGCTCTGCACCCAGAAAAATGGCTTAGAGAGACGCAGCAGAAATGATCAAGTAGGGGTTTCTTTGCAAAATCCTCAACCTCATCAGGAGTTTCCCTTTCCTCCAAGGTGTTAGGGAGAATTTTCATTTATGGCTAATTTCCCTCACCTAGTGAGTCCCCCAGCAGCTTTGCTGGACTTCTGGAGTTTATTTTTTTCCACTTGGAAAGAGGGAGAGCTTTTCCCCCACTATTACCTGGGTTTTGCTATGTGTTTCTACCTGTTTTTGTGATTGTGGACTCTGAAGTACACCTTCAGTAGCCCCCTTCTTTTTGTGTGTCACACAGCACCTTCAGTGCCGTGGCACAGCGTTGTCTTTGAGACTTCCCTCGACTCCATTTCTGAGGCGACTACTGTCCCCCAGAAAAGGGTAAAGTTACCATTAACTTTACTTAGTCAATCTACCACAGATCCAGTACACCCCATCTTCCATGGAGTACTGGAAAGGGTTAACTCGTATCCCTTTGTATCTGTGCCTCCTAGAGCATTGTTTCGCTCTTTTTTTAACATTTAGTCTTGGCTGGTGGCAGTGGTATCTACCCTAACCTTTCTTCCGCGATTATATTAGATAAACGTGGTACTGTTCTTGGCTATTATATTAGCCTCGAACATAAACCCGCTTGACCAAATCGTCTTTTTCTTGGCTCCGGTTGGGTTTATTCGCCATTTCTTTTTGTTAAAGTTCTTCTTGTGTTTTACTTTGCGTGGCAAACTAGGTTCGCCTTCTTTGTTCACTGTCTTTTGGCGGGCTTCTGCCCAGAAGCCCTCCTCAAGGCGCCTGGGTGTCTAGATGGGCTGAATGTGAGGGAGGGGTGTAGTCACCCCCTGCACAGGGTATCCTAGGAAACCCAAGTCGCACTTTGTCTTGATTGGCCAGGGTAGTTGTCCGGGCTGAACAACCCCCCTGCTGGGTGATTGACAGCCAGGCTGCATGAATGGGGGTTTTTCACATAAAAGGCAGGTCTCTTGGGCTAGAAGTCAGAGAGTCGGCACTGGAACTACAAGGAACCGAAGAGAAGCGGAGAGAACGACAGCTGCTGCAACTACCCAGTCCCGGTGAAGCCCTGCTGCAGACCTGAGCTATCTGCCCTTCAATGACTCAGAGAAGATCCAGTCCGGAGTCTTCTTCCTTTGAGCTTGGTGGGGATAACCAGCTCATCTTCTACAGCCAGAGGATCCTCTTCCGTGGTCGAAATCGCTGCACACTGCTGTAGTGGTCCGGATAGCCACCTGAAGAGCCTCTCCTGTTTTTAAGGAGCGCACCTTTTATTCCTTGTCGCTGCTGCCGGCTTCCTCCCTGTGTGGTGCAGACCTCCTTCAGACGTCCTCCTTCACAACGAAGCTCCAGGAATCGTGGGCCTGCGGGAAACCAACAGGAACAAATGCCAGGGCACTAGCTGCACCACTGGAACAAGGTACTGTGTTCTGTTGAGGAAACTGGGTGAACCCCTTTTTCTTCATTTCCAAGGCTTGCCCTTGTCTTTCCTCCTTCTTATAACTTTTGCTTCTGAACATTGACAATATCGAAGTACTTTTGGCTATGTTGAATCGTGAACTGTCTGACCGTGTGATCTTCGGCAACTGGCCCCGGTGTCTTTCGACCCTGGCTCCGGCCCTTTGACTTTTGACCTCCTGTCTCTGAGTGTTTCTTGATTCTGCCTGCCTAACCAAAATATTGCCTGTGATTTTTGTCTCCAACTCCCTCTGGGTATCTCAGGTGCTAAGTGTGTTTTTGCCCCGGTAGCATTTCATGTCACGGATACGCTTTTGTTTAGTAGACCGAACTGTCAAAAAGTGATCGCAATCGTATTCGCGGTAGCGTGTTTTGTTCATAACACCGGTTCATTCAAACACAGGGTACTTACCTTGAGACTTACTGTACAAAGTGAATTGGTTAGTTGTAGTATATTTAACGTGTGGTTTTTATTGAAGTTCAATAGAAGTGTTGTGTTTATAACAAATGGTTTAAAAAGAAATGTACTTATATTTTTCTACCTGAAACCTTGAGTCAGTGTTTGCTTGAGTCACAGTAATTGTGGTCCCTTTGTGTAATCTCTGCTACTGCTCATATACTCTTGAGATAAGCCTGGCTGCTCCGCCACTGCTACCACTCTGACATAGTAGTACAGGCTTGTACCAAAGGTAAAACTTGTATTGCCACCTGTAGTCTTAATTGTGTGTAGTGGTCCCTAAGGGCACTGCACAGGATTCTGCCTAACACAAAGACAAGTCAAAGTAACTTTCGGACCAGAACCCATGTCACTCTGGTGGGAGGCTGACCTCTCACATCGAGGCCTGGCGAGCCATAATCAAAGATCATCCCCCCATTTCGCCCCCCCCCCCCCCAACCCCTCCAGTCCTTTCCATGGTGAGCAAAGGTTTTCATCTACCAATTACTTACTCTTTGGGGGAATTGAGACACCATCAGAGATGGAGGCCATCAACCAGGTTCTGTGTTGGTGCACGCGTTCAGGCTTCCTAACATCACTTCACCAAAACCGAACAGGGGACCTGCACACCATTCTCAACCTTTCTTTCCCAAAAAAATTCAAGATCATCACAGCTGCACAAATAGTGTAGTGTTCGCCAGGGAGACTGGATTTGTTCAGTGGATCTGAAGAATGTCTTGCTACACATCCCCATTTGGGCTCCTTTGCGATTGCTCTGCTTTTCAGTGGTGAATCGGAACTCTCAATACAAGGTGCTCCCATTCGGGCTTAGATTGGCTCAGGTATTCACCATAATGATGGCAGCTGTCCAACTACGGAGCATACTTGGACAACTGCTTATCGGGACAAAATAACGTATACCTTGTTTGACTTAGGCTTGTCAGTGGACTTCCAAATGTCAACTTTAACTCCCTCCTAACAGCTGATTATTATAGGCTTCCAGTGGAAAACCATGCTGTCAAGTGTTTTTGCAACTGCGAAAAGGATTTCAGACATCTTGAATAATGCTTCCCTGCACCGTTGGCATGGTGATTCCAGAGGCTCCCAAGCTTCATGGGTTCCTGTGTTCTGGCAGTCCATCTGACATGGCTGAAAATGAAGCGCGCAGAGCGAGTTCTTTGAAATTTTGGATCTCAAGCCTCCGAGCCTTAATTCAGGTTTTGAGGTTTCCACAACAAGTCCATCAGATGTTCTTCGATGAGTAATCGAATGGCAGGGGGATCCCTTCGAGGAACCAGTGTCTTTGGCGATTATCATAACAAATTAATCTCCACTGGGTTTGAGAGCGATATATGATTTGTCAAATCAGGTGTTTAAGGAACCCACAAATGTCCTGGAGCTACAGGTCATTTTCTTAATGCTCAAGGGTTTTGTTCCGACAGTTAGCCTTAAGACTTTCAATTCAGCAGCAATGTACAATGTGAACAAGCTGGGTGGGACAAAATCTGCCCCTCTTGTCCTAGCAGTGCAATTGTAGCTGTGGGCCAAGAGTCATGGGATCCATCTGCAAGAGGAACACCTCCCAGGGGTAGACAATGACGAGGCAGACAAGATGAATTGTCTTTCACTAGCAAATCTTGAATGGCTGCTTCATCAAGCATTAGTCCTAGACATGTTTTCACTAGTGGGGTTTTCTGCAAATTGGCCATTTAGCAACTCGGACCAAACAAAAGTGCCCTTACTATACCTTGAGTTGCGGCCAGGCAGTAGGGTGCCTAGGTGTTTGTTTATTTATTTCTATAGCGCTCCCGACCCGGGAGTATGAGGGCGCTTGGTACAGGTTACAGGTACAGTGCAATGGAAACACTAATCGTAAGGTAGCAAGTATATACAGAGTATACAATGAGGACAATAATCATAATGTAGCAAGAATATACAGAAATGGGAGTAATAGCAAGCAGAAATAACAGAAGAGACATGTGCAGTTTGTAAGCAGTTTGAACTGGTTCAGACTTAAGGTTGGCTTTTTGACAGGAGCCACCCAATGGCTAGTTTCCTGAACGACTAGAACGACTAGAAGAATTTGGACTCCTTGATATTCAGTGGCAAGGAGTTCCAGAGTTGGGAGGCAAGGACAGTGAAGCTTGAGCCACCTGCTCTTTTGGAAGTAAATCTAGGTACTGTGAGACATAGGGTATTGGGCGATCTTGTGGTACTGATGGAAGTTCTCATGGTGAATTTGCTAGTAAGGTGGGGGGGGGGCTAAGTTGTTGAGAGCTTTGTAGGTGAGGCAGAGGGATTTAAGATCGATTTTATGTTGAATAGTGAGCCATTTGCATGTGGTTCTGGTGGCAGAGATGTGCTTACGCCTAGGAATGTTTAGCGCTGCTCGTAGCGCATTATTTTGAAGGACTTGGAGTTTGCTGATTATCGCTTGGTTGGCACCTAAGTAGAGGCTATTGCAGTAGTCTAACTTTGATTGTATGAGAGCTCTGGCTAGCGTGAGGCAGCTGTTGGGGGAAATAAATGGTTGCCTTGGAGATAATGGGAGGAAATGTAAGAGGCAGTCTTGGCATCTCTACCTACGATTCCTCTCTTAAGTCATAGGTTTAGTCAGACCTGCTCCTGTCACATTATCCTTGTATCACCATGGTGGCTGAATATAGTCACGTAGAACATATTTATCCGCTTTTGGAGCTTATCTCAACCCTGATAGAAATGTTTTCCATTGTGAATCCTGTGGTGGAACTTTACTTTGTGGGGCTTTTCCATCTGTAGTCTCCCAGGAAAGACAGCACCCTCACTGAGATCTTGATGTGGTCTTTTCATTCATTTATAATGCGTGTAATACCAGCTGGTGGTTTCTAAACGTGGGATCGGGCTTCGAACCTGTGTTGCGCAGCGTTGCCTTGCTTCCAAGACAAACATGTTGCCTCTGAGCTATCCTTCCTCCTTAGCCTTGGGTCATACGCCTTTGGAAAAAATGACAATGGTGGATGTAAAACATGTGAGCTGGAAATCAGCCTTTTTAGTTGTAGGTACTACATCTGGCAGAGTGAACAATCTGCAGGCTCTGTGTCTGGATAGTTTACTACCTTTGATAAGGGTATAGTGGTGCTAACCAGGCATCCATGACTCCTTCCCAAGGTGAGATCAGAATTCCTTGCAGCTTGAAAGGACAAAGGCTCTGTGTGCTGTTGGGCACTTGGGGTACGTGTATCCAGGAGGGACCTCCCGATGTAGGTATCCTGCATGGTTTGTTACCAAGTATTCCCTGCAAACAAGAATGTGTTGGGGGGGGGGGGGGGGTTGCTGCAGGGCTGTTGACAAGCTGGTGGGAGAGGCATACAGTTTGCATGGGACCATGGTGTGTCAAGGAGGTTGCTGGCTAGAGTCCTCTGCAGGGTGAGTAGCTTGTTTGTGTGTAATGAAAGGTGGAAAGTAGACTAGTGAGCATGTTCAGTGGTGCAAACAATCGAGCAACCCGTTATAGCAATGCATAACCTGGCATAGCATGCAATGACACAGCATAACAAAGTATTGAGCCCTAGCAAGGCATGAAAAGGTGAGGCACAACACTAGTCTACTCCCCACAAACCTATCACTTTCCCCTGCAGACCGCTTCCTATTCATTTTGCCACTGTCAATCCATAGGTCTGTTGTGCACAGTGTAGAATGTATCCACTTGGGAGTGCCAAAGACAAAGGAATTGGTAGCTGAGGAAAGATGCTGACTGGGGACTCTGCTTCGTGATGTAAATGTTGACTTGTTAGGCAGTACGCACAGAATTTGATCTAAAATCATGCCTGTTTCAAACGTTTAATGTTTATTCTTCTTGTCCTATATAGGTCCAGTTGATGAGTACATGTTGCCATTTGAGGAGGAAATTGGTCAACATCCATCTCTAGAAGACATGCAGGAAGTTGTAGTACATAAGAAAAAGAGGCCTATTTTAAGGGATTGCTGGCAGAAACATGCAGTAAGTAATTTTCATTTTATAGAGCTGGCCATTCATTGGAGTCTTAACACTGCAACAACAATGTAAAAGTAAAAACAGTTTTATTCCCCTGGTGACAGTGCTGCAGGGATGCCTGGGGTACATCCTCAGGAGAGGTCTTCTGACATATGGGACAACAAGCAGTGAACTCTTTGGTATTTGCATATACTCCTAGTCGAGTAGAACTGGCTAAGCAATGTTTTCTGTGTCTTCTGTAGTCCCAAATGCCCTGCTGTTAGATTGGAGTGGGGCAATTCAAGTATGGCCTTCTGACCCGGTTTTGAGACCAACAATTGATTAACGGCATCTCCCCTGGGGTTCACATTTTCTCGATACAAGAGTCCTCCTTCGAAATAGAGGGTTTTCAGGGTTCAGCTCGACTTCTGAAACCAGATTCTTCTGAATTTGGTCCAGGAGTGGATCCGTCCTCTGAGCATTTGCAAATTCAATCAAAGCAGGTCCTGGGGAGGTCTTGTGTTTGGGGTTCTGCTTCTCGTACTTCGGTAAGTTCTCTGTCCCTCTTTCATTTTACTTTTGTACCTTCTCCCTAACACAGATGTTCGTGACCCCCAGGTTAGTGGATACAGACGATTGACCCCTACTGTCTAGTTCCTTCGACTGGCGGTTAGAACCTAAAGGCAGAATACCTATTCTCCCCTCAGGGACTTTGTAACTTTCCCTACTCTATCCAGTTGTAAGTGCTTTGCTAGGATTTGGGAAAATGTGCCATACAGACACCATGTTGAATTCAATTCTTCTACCACACTCACTCACCACTCTTGCTCTCTTCTAGTCCCCTTCCTCGACTCTAACCACTTGTCACTATTCCCTCAAATCTTCTGTTCCTCCGATGTCTACCACTCCTTCTAGTTCTTTCTTATACCCTTTGATGTTATTCCTCCCTCCTCCACACTACTGCTTCTTCATCCAAACTACTGCTCCCTTCTCTACACTACTGCTCCCTTCTCTACACTACTACTCAAGTCACCTTCCTTTCATCCAGTAACATACTTTTTGAATGGATTGTGCCCTCCCACGTATTCCTCCTCTTTGATATACTCCGATATCCTGCTTGCAGCTCGGAAACTTTTCACAGCAGAGAGCGCTGTGCATCATCGTCGCCAACTTAGTGTCCCTCGAGGGCCTCATCCTTTTCGATTATTATGTTGGCTTCGGGATAAAAGGCACGCTCCGCGCCAGTTGCCCCAGTTCCATTTTTTCACACAGCTGCTCAAAATGGTTCTTTCGCCTCAGAGTGTTTTCTAACTGTGGAGTTTGAGAAACATTTTCAAAGTATGTCTACTTGAACCCCGAAAACGGGTCCATAACCAATCCGCATTGGTATGTCTCTGGTGCTTGGGTCGGTCACAACATTGATGGCATGCACTGACTTGTGCCAATCTATCACGGTAAAAGCCTTAAAAGAGAGGAAGAGGAAACTCTATTTAGGCAGGCCTTCCCCTAAATCACCATTGGTCTCCCCTTCAAAGGCTAAATCGTCCGAAGAGAAGTGTTTGAGAGGTATATCTCTTCAACGGGCCAAGAGGCACGGCAAACATGCTAAACGCTCAGGGTGAAGGTTGCGATATCCTTAATCATCCTCATCGAGATGGTCTAGGAAAAGGCGCCATCGCTCCAGCTGGACCTCAGCAGATTCCTTTCCTGCAGGACAATTTGTTAAGCTTTCCAAGGAAAGGGGCTTCGAAAGCAGAGTTGGAGTAGTTTTGACTCCAAATGGTGTAGGTTTTTGCAAAGGCGGCAGAACTGACCCCTTCAAAGGAGACTTCTGACCCCCTCGCGCTGATCGCCAACAGAGTCGTCGAAAGCCGCTGGCCACGCTCCCAAATGCCCAGACAGCAAGGACCAGAAGGCCTCTCGAGCTCCACTTGTGGTCTCGGCATCTCGAGGAGAGACTCTGCCGCCTCTCCAATCAATGCCGTCGAAGTAGAGTCCATCCGCTTCGAAGTCGACCGTGTCGAAGCCTTCATCGTCTTCAGGGTTATCACAGGTTTCCAAACATCATGCTAAAAAAGGACTTTAAGTATATGGCCTCCTATTTATGAGGAGGAGGTGGAGGAGGAAAGCCATGTTTTTGACTAGATTATGGCACTCCAGGTGTTACAGAGGCGCTTGTATCTCAAGAATCCAAAATGTGGCCTTTTCGAAACTCCTGAACAGACCAGTGGTCATGACACTTTCCCCATAAGTGGAATTTGGCACCTGGACATGCTGATACTTCCTACAGATCAGTCATGTCTAAGGTTATAGAATATCTGGGCTGAGGAGATCTTCAGTTGAATATGAGCAGGATGTTTTGACTTATATGTTGTGGATTAGGGGGCCAACTAAGGACCCTATTGTTCCTTTTCATACTGCAGTCAAAAATAGTGTGTTGGACAAGACCAGACTGCACTCCTGTGGTACATAAGGTTTTAAACAAAAAATGTAGGCCATCCCCCATAAACCCTGAGGAGTTCCTTTTAAAACATCCAAGCCCAGAAAGTCTAGTGCTACAGACAGCCACTTCTGATTCTAAAGGGGCAGCATATAGCACAATTCGACCGGACAGGGATAAGAGTGTACACTCTGGGGAAGAGTCTTCTCTGCTGGGTCAATGCTACCTGTGCGCTGGCTAAATTTACATAGACCTTATGGGACTTGGCTTCTATGGCAGCTCAACATTTCCCAGAAGGCGAAGAGGGCAGGATTTCTAAGCGTCATTCAAGATGGCAAAGAAACTGTGTCAGTCTTTACAGTCAGGGCTGGACACAACTGACTGTGTAAGTAGTTCTATGGCCGCCGGTAAAATTCTTAGCCGGTTTTGCCTGGTCAAGGAAGTCAGAATGTGCTCCTGCAATCATCTAAGGCAGCCACTAAATCCCTTAGTTTAGCGATTAGACAGCCTCAACAGGGTCGTTCTGCTCCATCTTCTGCTCAGCGATGGAGGAACCATTCATTTCAGTACTACTCTGTTGAAAGAACAAGAGATCAGTTTTCGCAGAAAGGACAGAGGATACAGCCTCAGGGCTCCCGTGGACGTACAGGCAGAGGTGCTGCTGCACCCTCCGCTTCTTTTCCATTTGTGCCTACAGCTGCCTCTAAAACACTTTAAAGACTTAGGGCACATGACAGTGGTGGGAGGCAGGTTAACCCAACATCTGAAAGAGTGGCGAAGTATTACTACAGATGCTTGGACTCTACAAACTGTCCCGAGAGGCCAGTCCTTGAAAGTACCAGATCTGCTCCTTTACCAGGAAGTTCTAGCCCTGTTGGGGAATGGTGCAATCGAACTGGTACCTGCAGCAGCAACAGATCGAGGTTGGTACTCATTTTCGGATTCCGTGGAAGGACTGAGAGTTGCGACCAATCTTGGACTTGAGATGCTTGAACAAGTTCCTCTGGAAGGGCAAGTTCAAGATGGTCACTCTCTCGCAGATCCTCCAGGCCCTTCAGCTCTAGGATTGGATGTTGTCATTGGATCTTCAAGATGATTATTTTCATCTGCCTATATAGCACAGGAAATAACTGAGATTCGCTGTTAGTAGCTCATCAGTTTCGTGTACTGCCATTTGGGCTGACCTCCGCTGAGAGGTTCATCACCAAGTTGATGGCAGTGGTGGCAGGCTCTACAACATCCAGACAGCACCTTGCACACTCCACAAACTGGGCTTCTCCCTCAATTTCAAAAAGTCCCAGTCCCATTTGACAACTTCGCAGGAGCTGCAGTTTATTGGAGCTAACCTGGACTCTTATCTGGGAAAGCTTCTCCACCCGAGGTAAGTGCTCTTCCCATATCGCGGATGGTAAACAAATGTCAAAGTGCCTGTTAGGCAAAGATTGTATGCAGTACCCTCTGGGAACACTACACACAACTAGGACTACAGGTATAGGCAACCCAACCTTTGGTATAAGCTTGTACTACACAGTTTTGGTAGCGTGTTGAACAGCCAGGCTTATCTCAAGAGGGGAAATGTGCGCTGTAGTGGAGTTACACAAAGATTCACAGTTACAGGTATTCAAATAAACTCTTACACTCAAGGTTTCTTGCATAAACAATTAATAATTTATTTATCAGTCAGTTATAAAGCCTTCTTCAGGAGGGAGCAATAGAATAGTAACACAAAAATATACTTCAATACTGTACACTGAGTTTCTGAATCGGACAAGACCCTTTTGGGATGGCCCACAGACACAACTTACGCCCACAGGTGACTTCAGTAACAAGGGTGCTGGGGACATTAATACCTTACTTTTGGCATACAGAATACTCTTTAAAAAGTAAGTAAAAGGCAAAAGTTATTAGAACACAAGAAATACAAATTGTCATAAGCAGGGCAAATACTTTCAGATATTAAGAGGAGTCATTCAATTCAATAGGCTTAGCCAAAGTCAATAGGCCAAAGTCTTTGTATAGGATGCAGCACTTCAGGTAAGTACATGGAAACGTCTTTGCACAAGTTCTTAGGAGTCTTTAGTAAAACGAATAATCAAATGTAGGGCCACAAGCTGATTAGACTTGTGAGTTGCAGAAGTTACAAGCACTTCCACAGTAAGAGGTAAGATCTCTTAGGCTAGTTTTACAGTACCTTAGTAAAGAAGAAAAATATTCAGCTGAATACTTCTGTTTCTGTACAGCTTTGCAGATCTCACGGTTCCTGGGCCTCAGTTGTGGGGACAAGAGGGAGGACGTTGGGGAACTCCTGCACTATACTGGCACAGTCAAAGCTGGCAACCAGCAAACTTTACTTTCAGTGGCTGTTTTGCGTTTCAGCTCCTTGCAGTTCAGCAAATAGCAATAAGCGCAGTTCCTGGCTGTCCAGGTGGACTTTCCTCACATCTGAGGTCCCGCACTCAACTGAGGGGGATCAAGCTTGGTCAGTACTGCTTCGTGGGAGTCCGGAGAATCTTCTAAAAGTTTTAGGCCAGCCCTCAAGCAACACACGCAATCTGTTGTCCCTCTCCCTGGTCCTAGGGTTTCCTGCAGCAACTCTGAGGAAATTCAACCAGCTCCGAGATGGGTGTCTAGGTGGCTTACTTTGATTGGTCCTACCAACTCAAAGGAAGAAGTGGTCTTTTGCAGGGGTTCTCTGTCGATGCCACCTTGGTGATTCGGACCCTGCAGCAGGGCTTCACCGGGCAAACCAACTGTCCAGGAGTTGCAGCAGCCTTCCTCTTCAAGCTCTTCTTCGGTTCCTTCGTCCAGTGGTCGACTCTGCCTTCCAAGCCAAGAGACTCGCCTTTTATTAAGTTCTCTCCCATTCATTTCAGCCTAGCTGCCACTCACCCAGCAGGGTGGCTATCCTTGCCGGACAGTCAGCCAGCCAATCACCACACAGTGCATTTGCGTCTCCTAGGAGACTAAGCACAGGGAGTTTCGGGCACCTCCCTCACTTCCTGCCTACCCCAGACACTCTGGAGCCAGAGTCGGGTTTCACTCCTGAAGCCCCACAAAGGCGAATGAACAAAGAGACCAAACCTGGATTGGCGCGCAGAGAAAAGCTCGAGGGACCTTTCCACAAAGAAATGGCGAAAAAAGAAGACCGGGACCCATTTTAACAAAGGAGGCTCAGACGCCATCTTGAAAAACATGGCTCCCATGATTTAACGTTACCGGAGCTGCGAACAGTTCGCGGCCGGGGTAAATCATGGTAGTTCATTGTAAAACCACTGCCACCAGCCATTCTGAGAGGAAAGGGTAACATTTGACTGTTACATGAGTCACAAGACATAGGGGATACTAAGTAACCCCCCCCCCACCCCCCCGCAAGCACTCTATTGTAAGATAGGGTGTGCTGGGTCTAGAAATGTACAGGGCTAAGTGAAGTCAATTTCCCTCCACTGTTCTGGAAAACAGTAGTTGATCCCAGAGAAGGTATTTAAACCTTGGGAAATCTGAAAGTCTTCCCTGTGTCACTGCACTGAAGGTGCTTTGTGACACAGTTGTAAAAGCTGATGGCTATGGGGGCGTGGCCTGGATCGCCAGCGATGTGGCAGCTCCTCTAATTGCCTCCACATGAGACTGCAGCAACATCTGAATATCCCAAGTTCCTGCTATGGTCCGCGCTTGTGACCGATTGATCTAGGTGGCGGAATGTGGGAAGCACCGACAGCAGCAACCTGAGCGCATAACGCGGACGAGATCCCCGAAAACGCGGCAGGGGGCCCGCAGACAGCGACCATCAGGCGGCTTCAAAATGGCGGGCGCGCCGCTTCGGTCCTGTTCCTGCAGCCTTCCAGCAACCCTCGCTGACTCCGGGACTGCCCCTGATGGCTGGATCCCCTCTGGGCTCGCCTCCAGAGCCTGACGACAACCAGCTCCTTTGGCGGTGCCTTAGCCGCGGTCGCGGCACAGTGAGGCTGATTGGGAGCCTGGCCCGGACCCGGCCCACGAGGATTGTGTCCCTCTGGGGTGTCGCCCCCACTCCAGCGCCTCCAGCCTGCCTCTAAACAGCGGGTCCCTCCTCGACCCACCTGCCATCTCCGCCGGGGCGCATCGGGCCCTCCTTGATCTGGCCGCGGAGAGCGCCGGCAGCATCCTCCCGCCCCTCCGGTGCCAGGTCCCGTAACACTCCTCCTTTCGCCCGCACTGCAGCGTGCCCTACCAGTGGGACGTTTGAGCCCTCCTCCTGGATGTGGGAATGGTGGACCCACAAGCACATGGCGCCCTCCTGGAGGGCGGAGGGGGGCTCCCGTCTGTCACCCGCAGTGACCCTTGTGCCCAGGAAGGGGCCCCAGTGAACAGCGGCCTCTGATGCAGCTGGTCCACCTCCCGCGAGCTAGGAACAGCAGGGGGCACCTGTCAGCTTCCACTGAGAGCTGAGCTCTCACACCATTTCAGCAGGAGCAGTCACCGCCTCCACAGAGCCCTTGCTCAGCCCACGCAGGTGCCACTTGGGGACCTCTCCCCCTCTATTCAGCTAAACGCAGGGGCACTCCATCCACCTCTGCCCCGGAGCCCCCCAGACGCCTCCAAAAGCTGCCCAACCGCAACCAGACTCCCTCTGGGGGTCCTCGCCGCATTACAATAGGGACTGGTCCATCGGGTCCCACAAGACCTGTCCCTCCCCACACCCCTCTCAGAGCCTCAACTACTCTTCCCTGGAATCCAGAACCTCCAGATCTTCCACTGCAGCCCTGGCTGGCATCGACTCCTCCCTCAGCATCCTGGGGCGCATCTGCCCACCCCCTACCTTCAACAGCACGGAAGGGCCTGACCCCTCCACCTTCACTCCGAGAGCTTGCAGCAGCTGGTGAGTAGAGGGCCAACGGCCATCTTAAGTTTGGGAGCCCTGCTCGCCCCCCCTACACAGGTGTTTACCACTACCCCACTGCGGCGAAGGACCGACAAGCCTATCCTGTCTGCTCACCATACCTAGATAGTGTGGTTCCTTAGCTGGCAGCTCAGGAATTCCTACGGGTCAGCAAGCACTCTACCGCCAGTTAATATTTCTAACCTTGTGCAAAGCTCCCTGGGAGTCGCCCCCCCTACCCTGGAGCCATGGGCAAATCTCTGAAACCTCCTAAATCCGCAGACACTTCCACCATGCTGCTGGCAACGGAAAAAGGGAAGAAAGCGGGCCCTCCTAAACTCGCGCCTCAAAAAGCGCCAGATGATAGAGGGGCCCTTGCAACCAAAGACCTCCAAGCTATCATGTCCAATATCAAAGCAGAGTTTAGATCCTGCATGTCGGAACTTACTACAAAACTAGAACAAACAGAGCAAAGGGTCAGTAACATCGAGCACAGGATGGCAGAATCTGAAGAACTAGTCCTAGAACATTCCAACTCAATTTCGGAAGTGCAATGCATCATTCAGACCCTAATGGACAGAACCGAGATCCTCAAATTCAAGCAGGAAGATCTAGAAAACCGCTCCCGCCACAATAACCTGTGCATCCAAGGTGTGCCTTCCTCAATCCCCGACAGGGAGCTACCCAAGTAAATGGGCAATTTCTTCCAGTCGCTGCTGCCGAACCTGGATTAGACTCCACTCCTACTCGATCGCTCCCACAGATTGCACCCACGTCGAAGGACCGACTCCCCAACAAGCCCCCCACCCTCCCCCCCGGGTGTAATCACGAGAGTCCATTTTTACACCACCAAAGAGGCCATTTCGGCGATGGGTCACACTCGCGATGAACTATCTTTCCAGGGCTCCCCCTCCAGATATTCCAGGACCTCTAACGGGTGGCTGTTTCCAACGGCTCTACAGTTCTCGCACAATGGCACTCCGTGAACCATCAGCCACCTTGATGACGCAGCGTCAGCCCTACGCATCGGCTCCCCAGTGGGCACAGGCTCCTCCTCCCCCGGCCGAAACATTCGATCCGGGCACAGCTTCTCCCAAGCCGAGGCACGCCCCCTGGACAAGGGTGCAGAGAAGCTGCAAACCTAAATGAAGATCAACAAAACACCTAAAGAACACATAGCATTGGAACGAACCCTGCTTACTTAAGCCTGCTGTGGGCCCCACGTGGTCCACACCCTTCTCCAAGGTGGATATCACCGTTTTACCCTTGGAGTGAAATTCAACCATGTTGGCTGATGACAGCCTGGGTGGCGAGGGGATGTACCAATATATTAAATCCGGTCCCCCTGGCCACAGTTCTGGCTCCCCGTTGGAGGCCTATGTTAGAAGTTTACTCCTCCCGTTGGAGGCTACTTGAAAATCGATCTGCGCCATTGCACAACATTTTTTCCAGAAGTTTGAAACAAACTGGCTGCCTCGATCAGAGACCAGAACCGAAGGGAATCCATATAGCTTAACCACGCCCTCCAGGAAGACTTTTGCTAAAGTGGCTGCGTCTGGGAGGCCTTTGAGAGGAATAAAATGGGCCCTCTTCGAGAATAAGTCCACAACTACAAGGATGGTGTTGAACCATTGGCTTGGAGGTAGATCAGTTATGAGGTCCAGGGAAATAGTGTGCCATGGAACTGGAGGAATGTCCAATGGTTGTAGGAGACCAGATGGTTTTTATTTCTGAGATTTATTTTGTGCGCAGACACCGCAGGACTGAATATACTGAATGATGTCCTTACGCCAGGTAGGCTGTCGTGATACCCAAGAGTTTGTCTTCAGGTATAATAGGTACTGGGCTTGGGGTTGTATAAACTATTTCATCTATGCCCATGCGAGATAAGGCATCCGCCTTTCCGTTTCTGACTCCTGGTTGAAACGTGATTACATAATCATATTCGGCGAAGAAAAGGGCCCACCATAATTGGCACAAGGACTGGGCCTTAGCTGTTTTGAGATATTGCAGGTTTCGGTGGTCTGTGATGACTGTAATGGTATGTCAGGTCCCCAGAAGGTAGTGCCTCCAGGCTTTAAAGGCAGATTTTGGGGCGTGGCTAACTAGCCATGGAGTAGGAAGTGCTCCGTGCTGGGCTCCTGATGATCCGACGACATCTCGCTAAATTACGCTTTTTCAACTGGCATGTGTGCCTTGAAATCACAGGATTGAGCATTGGAATACCTATGCTACAGGAATCTGAAAAGGAGAGTGAGCTGGGCCTGCGGATCGCAGAGAAAAAAGATTTCTTGGATACAGTGTGAAGATACTTTGTCGCCAAGATGGTGGCACACAAAGGGAAAGCTGATCCGAAACGAAACTGGCGCTTGGCACTGTAACGAGCGTCTGCAGGCGCCTGGCTGCGCACGGATACTAAGTGTCCCCGCTGAAACTGTCATATATCAACCCCGAGGCGGATTGGAGTTGGCGACTTTGCGATGTGAGGTTGCTTGAATAAGCGACACAGAGCTTGTGGGCACACACGTTACGGCTGGACCCCGCTGCATGTGAAATCAGGGGCGCCGGCCGTACTTGAAGGACGCTAGGAGGGCCTTGGACCCCGTATTGGAGGAGTGGTGCCTAGGCAAGCGTCAGCTGGGAACGTCTCGCTGCGTATAGCCGGGATGGCTGGCAGCGAAAGTTGGATGCAGTGCCGGTCTGTGGGCAGGAAGGCCTCGCTCGCAGGGAGAGGGAAGTCTGAGGCACCGATGGTAAGGACCGCCCGTGGAACGGACTTGCGCTACAAGAACTTAACATATCGCAGCAGTGCAATGTGGCTTGAGGAGACACTGCGGACTGTGATGGCCATGTCATAAGGCCCTGCTGCGTAGTTGGTACGGCAGCTGGTGCCGAGTGATTGAGGATAAGCAGAGACAAGCCCGCATACGTGCATTACCGAAAGAGGTGGCCAGCAGATGTGCAGAGGTGAATGTAGGAGGGTTGATGCTAAAGCGTGTAAACTCGCATAAAATGGCCTGTGAGACATAGGAGGCTAGTGGGGTGCACGTTGGCGCACCACTAGTAGAAGCACCGTGGCGCACGGAAAAAGGCCAGGTACTGATTGCAAGAACTGAATACCACTCTCCAAAGTAGACGCTTGACCTAGCACAGGCCGCATGGGCTCGGGCAGCTCAACGATGGAGGATTAAGCCAGTGGTAGGAATAGGTGGGAGGCCGCAATCCATTTGCAGAGCGATTGCAATGGTCGTAATTACACAAAAATCAAGAGATAAAGGCCCTAACGACCGGCGGAACCTATGGAGCTGACAACAACATTGAGCTGGTGCCGCACACGTACGTGGGGTGACATGTCGGTGAAACCAGCGAAGTCTAAGACCAAACAATCGACAATGGAGGTCTTCACGAAGACGCAGAGGACCCCTACTACGTTGGTGCAGAGCAAGGATGCGACTTCTACGGAGGAAGCCCCAGAGGGAGATAAACATCAGATCCTGGAGGCTATAACGGAGTTGAGCACGAAATGGGGCTTGGCTATGGCGGACCTACGGACAGCCCTGGAAACTAAAATTGATGCGGTGGGGACTGAACTCACTCTGTTAAGACAAGATGTAAGAGCGCTGGCTGAAAGAAGCAGTGGTTTGGAAAGCGCAGTACAGACCAACACAGAGGTTAGCACTAGTAATGCCAAGGAAGTCCATGTGCTAAAACAGAAGGTTGCCAATCTCAAAAATTGAGTAGAAGAAGCGGAAGGGAGGGCGAGAAGAAATAACATACAGGTTGTCGGCCTGCCGGATGGGGAAGAAGGCCAGGACCCAACTAACTATGTGGAGAACATGATCCTCCAGGAGATAGGGGCTGACAAACTATCGCAAGGGTTTGCGGTGGAACAAGCGCATCGTGCTTTGATGAGGAGACCACGACCTGGGGCTCCACCGAGACCGATCATCGCGAGGATTTTGAATTATAAAGACAGGGAAAAGATTCTAGAATTCTTTCGTAAAGGCGGAACAATAGAACGAGCTTTCACTAACATCACTGCATACCCGGATTATACGATGCTGGTGCAGCGGCAGAGATACAACTATGTGGCCGTCAAAAGGAGGCTGCACGAAGCAGGCATTAAGTACATGCTTCTGTACCCGGCAAAGCTTAAGGTGTTGCATAAAGGCAAAGCCCTCTTCTTTGATACTCCAGAGGAGGTGATGGCATGGTTGGATTTGCAGGGTTGCCTGGAAAAGGAGGTGGACCGAGACCAGTGAGATGGTGATTCCTGAGGAGCTTGCACCATTTACACGGGGGTAAGTGGGTGGGTGATCCTGTCTATACGGGAAATGAGACTAGTTGAACATTGATTAATATGGGGGCCTTGAGCTCGGTATGGACTGGAATATAGTGCAAATGTATTCATAGTGGTCTAGCATTCACATAAAGCGTAATACATGTAGAAACAGGAGTAACAGAACTGGAGCAATCCCCCCCCCCCCAAATATTGTTAAGCGGCCAGTAGGGCGGCTTTACCCTGCTGGGCCCCGAACATAGGTGTGTGATAGTCAGGGCTAGATGTGGGAGTGCCCGAGATCCAGGAATGGAGCTGGGCGAAAGTTGTTTGGGGAGGGATGGGTCGGGGGTGGGGTGGGAGGAGGGGAGTTTGGTATGTACATAGTTATGGGGAGTTTAAGTCTACATAAGAGCCTATATGGAAGAGCTAGAGGGTCGTATCTTTATTGCGCGAGTGGGTGGGATTGGCTAGGAGGAAGGAAGATGGGTACAAAAGAGCTATGGGAGATCTTAAGATAGTAACATGGAATGTCAGGGGACTTAACAGTTATCTAAAGAGGAACAAGGTCATGCTATACTTGAAAAGACAAAAGATAGATATTGCATTGCTGCAGGAGACGCATTTAACGCGTGAAAAGTTGGAGCTGGTTGGGAAAAAATTGAAAGGTACTGTAGTGGGTTCCTCGTACTCTGCCTATGCTAGGGGAGTACTGGTCTGGGTGGCGCCGCACGTTCCGTACCAGCTGGCACAGGAAGTGGTAGATACTGAGGGGCCGATGGTTATAGTGAAAGGGGTGGTAGAGAATAAAGAGGTGTGCATTGTAAACACGTATGCCCCTAATCAAAACACGGCGGCATATTTCAGGACCCTGTGCACCAACCTAAGTATGTGTGTGGGTAGTGCAGTGATTTGGGGAGGGGATTTCAATTGTGTACTGAACCCCAAGATAGACAGATCTGATGACAAGATTGACAGGCCTGCCCCAGCAGCTAAAGCATTGCAGACGCTACTAGATGATTTTGGGTTGGACGACGTGTGGAGAACAAAGCATCCTGGGGAGAAACAATATTCGCACTACTCAGCCCCGCAGCAGCTGCACACAAGACTTGACTATATTTTTGCCACGCCAGATGTAGAAATAGAGATTTTGCAAATAGAGTATAAAGCGAGGGTCCTGTCAGATCACTCGCCCCTGGTCCTGGGGTGGCAATATTGCTGCCCTAGGGCGCGGATTCCGACATGGCGCCTCCGTGCAGAGGCGCTCAAAGACCCAGTTTTTAGAGAGGATATCAGAGATGAGATTATCAATTATTTCGAGGTGAATACAGGCAGTGTTGACTCGGCGGCCACACTATGGGAGGCCTTCAAGGTGGTGATGCGGGGGATTGCCATCGCTAAATCAAAAGGGCTGCAGGGTGGGGCCCTGGCTGACCTACAAAGAACAGAAGATGAACTAGAAAGAGAATTAAGAAGGGGAAATGTCGATACGGAGCTAGTGCTTAAACTACAGCAGCAGTGCGCGGAACACTGGGATAGGCTCTGCAACCTGAATTATAAAAAGTATGTTGAG
The DNA here is from genome assembly GCF_040938575.1 of Ambystoma mexicanum. Classification (NCBI taxonomy): domain Eukaryota; kingdom Metazoa; phylum Chordata; class Amphibia; order Caudata; family Ambystomatidae; genus Ambystoma; species Ambystoma mexicanum. Next base: position 1,138,757,455 of record NC_090931.1, on the reverse strand, counting down.
AGACAGCATGCGGGTGGGGATAAAACGGGCCGCCTCTTAGCGTGGCTGTACAAGAGTGAAACACCTAGGCCCCCGATTAGGACAATAACCAGAGAAGATGGAGAGGTAGCAGACACCCAAGAGGGAGTCAATACGGAATTTGCGGATTACTACAGGGTACTGTATGAGGACAGGCGGGGGGCGGCCAGGACGAGATAAGTGAAACTTTGGAGTATATAGGATTGCCCAAACAGTGCAGAAGAAAGAGAAGAGCTTGATGCACCAATTACTTTGGAGGAGTTGGAGGAGGTTGTTAGGCAGCTGCCTACCAGTAAGACCCCAGGAGCAGATGGGTTCCCTAGTGAATTTTATAAAGCATATAGAGCGGAAGTACTCCCCCCAATACTAGAAATGCTTAATGAGGCGTTTGAAGTGCGACGGTTGCCTGAGTCGCTCAGAGAAGCGATCATAATACTGCTCCCCAAACCTAATAAACCAGGGCATAGCTGTGGCTCATACAGGCCATTATCGATGCTGAACCAGGACGGCAAGATATTGATGGCTGTCCAGGCAAACAGATTGCGAAAAGTAATTGGTAAATTAATACATTCAGACCAAACGGGCTATGTCTGAACATGAATATAACTCACAACCACCGGCGACTCCATCGGGTGGTAGAATGGGGGAGTAACAATGAAGGGGAAATGACGGTTGTGTCTTTAGACGCTGTAAAAGCTTTCGACTCGATTAGGTGGCCGTGGCTGTTGGCGGCCCTGGGGGAGTATGGGGTGGGGCCAGGCTATATCAGGTGGGCAAAGATGCTGTATAGTGAGGCCCTAGCCAGAGTTCGAACGGGAGCGGTGATATCCGAGAGATGCCAACTTAGTAGGGGCACTAGACAGGGATGTCCATGGTCCTCGATGTTGTACATTTTGGCTCTGGAGCCCATGGCGGTATACCTCAGGCAACAATATGATACGATAGGTATTGAAGTAGGGGGGAAAGACACCTGATATCCCTATATGCGGACAATTTGTTATTATACTTGAGATACCCAGAAGAAAATATTCAGTATATTCTGGAGGTGATGGAGAGGTATGCGGGGCTGTCCGGCATATCGGTGAATCCCCAAAAATCGAGCATATTCCCGTTGGGTAGTTATAAGGGAACCCCTGTAGAAAGATTACCAGTGTTGTCGGTGCCGTGGACGGGTAGTTCCTTCCGCTACCTTGGAATAGATGTGTATCATACGGCGGAAGAGGAACATAGACATAATACTGAGATGGCTATTGAAAAAGTCCGTAAATCTATGAAGTTTTGGGAGAAGCTGCCCTTAGCAATGATGGGACGAGGGGCGATACTTAAGATGGTGGTCCTGCCTAGGCTTCTGCATTATTTCAGTAATATTCCATATATGATCCCGAAGAGGTTTTTTGCTAAACTGAACGGTATGTGTAGGGACTTCCTGTGGCATGGCACCCGGAACAGAGTGGCGCTATGGAAGTTGCAGAATTTCCATGAGAAAGGGGGGATCAAACTGCCTAATTTTGAGGTTTATTATGTAGCGGGTCAATTACAATATGTGGCCACATGGCTCTCCGATGAAGCAACCCCTGAATTTAGTTGTTTGGGCGACACTGTACCCCGTTTTACTTGAAGGAAATGATCTGGTTGCCTGAGTCAGAAATGGAGGAGCGCTCTGGGATGATGATGCTAGGGTGGAAAATGTGGCGCCAAGCATGCCGAATGATGGGTAACCCGCTTCCGTGTTCCCCGCAGGTACCGCTGGTTGCTTTGGTAGGGGGAGATAAGCAACTGAGGGTGATTGTCAGATCCTACTGGGAGCTGGTAGGGCTGGTAACGTTAGGGGATATCTGGCAAGAGGGGACCATCAAGGATTTTGAAGGACTAAGGGAAGAGACGGGACTGCAGGGGGGCCAATATGTTACGTATCACAGGTTGGTGCAGAAAATTCGGAAAACGTGGCCTGAGACAGTATTGGTGGAGGAACCAGATGCCACTATGGGGACAATATATGACATAGCGGAGGGAGGGCACAAGATTTCTAGATTGTATGAAATGGTAATGACTAAGGTTGGGAAAGAATTGACGCATTTGAGATTGGATTGGGAAGCGGAAGTGGGAGCCCAGATGGAGGATGAGATGTGGGAGCGTGCCCTAGGATACCATAAAGTATCAAGGAATGCCAGATTGAAGCAAATACAACTGTATGTAACGCATAGAGCATATATGACCTCTCTGAGGATATCTAAGTTTAGAAATGCTGGGCGACAGGCATGCCCTAAGTGCGACTTGTAGAACGCTGATATGACATATGTTTTGGTCATGCCCAGTAATTGAGTGCTTCTGGAGAGGAGTGGCACAAAAACTAGCTGAGAAAGGGGTCACGCTCGTCATAGACACAGCATGGGCCTGCCTGCTAGGAGGGTTTCCCAGGTCACGTAAACTTAAACATGTTGGGAAATTGAAAGACTTGGCATATGTGCTTGCAAAGCGGAGGATTGCCATGGGGTGGAAAAAGTGTCACAGACCACGGGTGGAGGTGTGGTGGAAGGAATTGCAGAAATGGGCGGAGACTGAAACTGTGGTATGGCAAGAGGCAAGTAACATGAATGGGGAAGAAGTGGGTACCCTGATGGCATGGAAATTATTAATAGCTGAACTATTTGGAACAATATTGGATGCAGCGGAATCCAAGGATAGTGATACCCTGCCTCATGCAGCAGATACGGAATGTGAAGGACAACCAGGCTCGTAATGGGGGGTGGTATTGGGGGGGCAGTGGACAAGGACTGATTGATGTTTATGTATTGGTTGAGAATTGCACTGCGTGTTTGGTTGTATTTTTTGTTGGTTTGCATAAATTTAATTAAATTATTTTTTTTAAAAAAAGGCAAATTTGATAGCCAGGAGTTCCTTGTCCGTGATGGCATAATTAATCTCTGGAGGTGACAACTTTTTCGACCAAAAGGCCACAGGATGTAGCTGGCTGGTTTCCGGGTCTCTCTGTGAAAGGACAGCCCCCATTGCGAGACTGGACGCACCAGTTTCAACGACATAAGGGAGGTCTGGACGAGGATGTCGCAGGATTGGAGCGGAGGTAAATCTTCGTTTAAGTTCCTGATGGGCGTCTTCTGCTTCTTTGGTCGAAGTAAACTTTTTATTGTTTTTTCGTAATAGTTCTGTGATTGGGTGCACAACCTGAGAGAAGTCTGGGATGAACCGGTGGTAGAAGTTCGCAAAGCCCAGCATGCTTTGTACCCCTTTCAGAGACGTCGGTGAAGGCCATTTCAGAATGGCATCTACCTTGTGCACGTACGTCGGTGAAGGCCATTTCAGAATGGCATCTACCTTGTGCACGTCCATTCTGATGCCTCCTGGAGTAAGGATAAAACCAAGAAACTCTACTTCGGTGCAAACAAGCGATGTTGACGGAGCTTGGTGAGGACTGAACGAACGTGCCTGACGTGATCTTGTTTCGAGGCTGAGTATACTAAGATGTTGTCTATGTACACTAAGGTGCACACATCACTTAACTCCCTTAAGACGTCATTCATGAAATATTGGAATGCCGCAGGAGCGTTGCATAACCCAAAGGCCATGACTTGATATTCAAACAAGCCGTACTTAGTACGGAAGGCGGTTTTCCATTCATCTCCTTTTCTGACTCAGACCAGGTGGTACGCTCCTCGAAGGTCCAATTTGGTATAAATCTGGGCATCTTTAACTTGGTCTAGCATCTCAGGGATAAGTGGCAAGGGTTAGCGGTCCTTCACTGTGATCTGGTTCAATGTGCAGTAGTCAATACAGATTCTCAAGTCTTCCTTTTTCGGTACGAAGAACAAAGGACTAGCTGCGGGGGACTTCGAAGGACGGATAAATCCGTTTGCAAGGTACTGGTCTAAATAGGATTTCAAATGAAGGTTTTCTGGTTCTGTGAGAGCGTAGATCCTGCCGCAAGATATTTGTGCACCAGGAGCAAGGTTGATCTGACAGTCATAGGGCCTGTGCAGCGGCAATGTATTGGCTTGGTCCTTTCGGAAAACATCCTGGAAATCATGGTATTCACTGGGCAAGGTATTAGTTGCTCCGAGGGTTGATACTGTTGCTCCGGGAGTCATGGGGATACAGACGTCGGGGTTCTTCTCTTGGTAATAGCAGGCAGGGGAGCAGTCACCGGGGAATGTTAATTTTCGTGCCCGCCAGTCTATCAAAGGGTTGCGAGCAACCAACCATGGCATCCCTAGTATTAGCCTGAACTGAGGTTCCTTAATGAGATCAAATGAAACGGACTCCCGATGTCCGTCCTGGCACAGCAAGCTTACCCTGGCTGTGCACTGGGTTACTGGTCCAGAAGCGATTTCTGTCCCATCCATGGTCGTTACCTTGTCCATAGTTGGCTTAGAACACAAAGGAAGCCCCATCTCTGCTGCCAGTTCTTGATCAATATAATTTCCAACTGCTCCGCTATCGATGTATGCTTCAACGGCATGCATTCTTGAAGACTGTTGGTTGTTAATTAAGATCACTGATATTGCAAAGTGCGAGGTCAGCAACTTTCTTCTCACTCGACAAACTGACCTCTACGTTTGTCGAGCTTGGCAGTTTTCCGATTCCTTAGCTTCATCCTTCTCTGTGGCCCCGACTGTTCTTCTTGGGGGTTTTACTGGACAGTCCTTCAGGAAATGTCCTGGTTTCCCAAAATACAAACAAAGCTGTTGTCTTCTTTTGTCCCGCTCTTGTTTTGATAATGGAGGCCGTATCCCTCCAATCTGCAGGGTACACGGGGTGTGTTTTCCCTTGGTCGAACATACACGGTCCGAGGGTCCGTCTTAGACCGATCTGCCTTTCGGTCCTGCAACCGGTAGTCTAGCTGCACAACCAGATTTATGAATTCTGCCCAGTCTCTTGGTTGATCAACCACCTGGGCTAAGACGTCCTTCAATTCGCCTCGTAAGCCTCGTTGGAATAACGTGGTTCTTTTGTTTTCTGGCCACCTAGCTTCGGCAACCAGTCTGTTGAAGGTAGCAATGTACGTTAACAAGTCCTGATTCCCCTGTCGGAGGGACAAGTGTTCATTGTCTACTGCTTGTTCCTGGGTGTGGCGAGCAAAATGTTTTTCCATTTCTCTCTGGAACCCCCCAAAGTCATGTAATAGAGGATCATCATGGGTTACCAACGGCACCGACCAATCTGCCTGCACTACCACTCAGGTATGATAAAACAAAAGCTACCTGAGCTTGGTCGTTTGGAAATGCTCCAGGCCTACAAAGAAAATGAAGGCGACACTGATTGATGAATGCTGCATACTTCCGTGGGTCGCCTGAGAACCTTTCTGGTGGTGCCAGAGGAACTGTTCCACGTAACGTGATCTGTACCGAGTGGGTGGTATGGCGGGGTTTTGCATCATTGGATTGCTTCCAGGTAGAGGCGTCTGTCCTGCCTGTGATTGCAAGTATTGCCTGCTAATCTCTTCAGTGCGTTCTTTGGTCACTATTCGGTCTCTCCGGAGGGCATTAGTCTCTTGTCGGGCAGAATGAACCTCAGCACGAAGCTCTCCTAGTAATTGGACCAATTGGGCCATTTCTGATGTCTCCATGGCGCCCAGGTGGATGTGTTACGGTAAGCTTCGTGTTCTGTTACGCTCACCTGGTATCCACAGGGACGACACACAGCCGGGTTACTCGCTGGTCTGCTTCTCAGCTTTGCCCAGATGTGGTCTGCGGGGAAGGTTCTGCCTGAAAATACAGGAGGACTGTGTTCAAGGCTGACCGACCGGGGTAAGTATCCTCCCTCCACCCCCGAATGATTTCAGCCCTTCTGGGTCCTTCTCCTCACCTTGTGGTAGAGTTAGGCGTGCTCTTTGTCCTGCCTTCTTTGCAGGGGCGGGTTGTCTTTCATGGGCGTGTGCGGTCCAGTTACTTCACTGATGCCGGCATGTTTGATATTGTTCAGGTAGGTCTTATTGCTGTTCTTTAGTTTTGTTGCTATCCTGCATGCCTTTCTTTGTTTAAAAATGTCTTTTGTGTCTCCCTTAGGTATGCGGAGCTTCAGCGCGGCAAGCTGGCTTGGTTGAGCCCCGCTGGTAAATGATGGGCTATTAAGAGCGTTATGATGCAGTAAGTAAGCGCTATGCGCAGCGCTGCAAAGTCTTGCCTTTGCTATCCTGTGTTTTCCTTCCTTGTAGGTCACAGTGTTTTCAGCGCGAGTGGAATGTCCGAGTGGTGCCAGCCGAGAGGCGACCAGCCAGGTAAGCCTTTTGAGCAGTTCATAACTTGCAAATGTCTCTACTGCTTTCTTTAATGTTGCCTCTATCTTCCTCTTTCAGGTCGTTCTGTCCGAGAGGCGTGCATCTCCGAGGAAGCTGGCGTCCGAGGAAGCTGTTCTCAGTAGCTGCGAGTGGCTAAAGATGAAGACTGCAGGTAAGATGCTGCTGCTAATGATGTTCCTTTTGTCTCCTTGCAGGTTCTGCTTCTCCGAGGTTCGAGGGAATAGCTGGACATGGTGAGCGTCACGTCGCCAGGAGTGGCCCCAAGAGGGTTTTGGGAAAGGATGCCAGGTTCTAGAGGCCCGAGTCCTGACTCCACCTGGCCAGTGGGTTTGCCAGAGGGGGTTTTGGGCAAGGGTCGTGACACAGACCCTCTCAAAGACAGATTCGCCAATTCTAGGTCCCTCTGGGACGGGGGGTGCAAAGACCTGCTCCACCTTTTTCGAACGCTGAATGTCGTTGACACCTGGAGAATGTTATTTTTCGGAAGAGAAAGACTTCACCTTCTATTCATATGCGCACCGCACCTTCTCTAGAATTATCTTGCTGCTGGCCTCCCCCCAGGTCCTGGCCTTCACGGACGACGTCTCCATTGGCCCCCAAATCCTCTCAGACCATGCCCCAGTCTCACTAATCTTGCAAGCTCACAACCCGGAGCCCCCCTCACCACCGAAGGAACCTATATGACCCTATCCTGGGTGACATGGCAGTGAGGGACACCATTGCCAGAACAATAAATAAAGAATTCATGGAAAACCATGACGAGGATACCTCCCCAGGTATCACCTGGGACGCCATGAAGGCAGTGCTCAGAGGGGAACTGATTGCCCAAGGCGCAGCCTTCCATAGACGAAAACAGGCGGCCCGCGCCATCCTGGAAGCTGAGGTCCGAGAAGCGGAAGCCACTCGCAAGCGGAAGGGCTTGTCCCTGAAATCTTATAGGGCCCTACAGGTGGCAAGAAAGAGATTGGAGGCACATTACGCCGATGCCACAGCGAATCTACTAACCAGAACAAAACAATGCTACTATGTCAATAATAACAAAGCTAATAAACTGCTGGTAAACAAGCTGGCCAAAGTGAAGAAAAGAAACACCATGCTAGGCCTCCGCGACCCACAGGGGGTGATACAATTTGCGTAATGCGAGAAGCTACGCCTGGCGGTAGCCCACCAATCGGAGATAATGATGGCAGTCCTGAGTAATCCAAACGAACAGCAGTCCTACATCCGAGAGGCAGCTCTCCCACTCCTTACGCCCGCATGAAATCCAGAGCCCCAGGCCCAGATGGGTTCTCAACCCGATTCTACAAACTATTCCGTCCTCAACTGGTGGCCCCTTTAGCTCCACTCTTCAACTCATTTGCCGCCACAGAGGATGGCACCCCAACTCTGCAGGGGTCCATCACAGTCCTCATCCTCAAGCCCGGAAAAGACCCCAAGGACAATAGTTCATACAGACCCATCTCACTATTAAACCTGGACGCCAACATATACTCCAAGATTCTTGCCTACCGCCTTGTGCCTATCCTCCCTAGCATTATAGACCCGGACCAGACTGGTTCATAACCCACAGGCTGACAAAAGACAACATCCGTAGGGCACTAGACCTAATAGAGATCGCTAATCAGGAAGCGCAACAACTTGCCCTGCCTGCTCTGGATGCAACCAAAGCCTTTGACAAAGTTGATTGGACTTATCTACGCCTCACCCTCGAGGCCTTCAGCTTTGGCCCAACCTTCCAGAGAATGGTCCTAGCTAATTATCAAGCCCCCAAGACTCAGCTGAGAGTCAAATGCCTCTTGTCGGACTCGATCCCTCTCACATGTGGAACGAGACAAGGGTGCCTTTTGTCCCCCCACTCTTCGCTTTGGCCATGGAACCCCTGGCCCAACGCATCTGCCGAAACCCTCGGATAAGAGGCCCTCAGATAGGCCCTGCCCAACATAAGATTGCTCTCTACGCAGACGATGTGTTACTAACCATCACTGACATTAAGGCTTCCATGAAGGCGGCCCTGGCCGAAATCCAAAGTTTCGGGAGGTTAGCAGGTTTCGCCATCAATTTCGGAAAAACGGAGGCCTTAGTGGCGGGATGGGCCCAAGCGAAAGGGAAGCCCTAGAGAAGCAAAGCCCATTCCAATGGAGCGTCATATTTATCCCAGACTTGGGGGTCCAGATCCCCGCTCATCCAGTAAAAGTGTATCAGATGAACTTTCCCATCCTCTTCGAAGAAATGGAAAAGGACCTCAACCGCTGGCAGTCGCAAGAGATCTCCGTCTTAGGCCGCATCACAGCATGCAAAATGAACCTTCTCCCATGGTTCCTTTACGCCCGCTCCCGTCTTCCCACCTCAATCCCACTCCCCCCTCTTCAGCGGTTTCAACAGAAAAATATTGACTTTATCTGGAAGGGCAAGAAAGCACATAACCCCCGAAGAACCATGATGGGCAGTGCGGAATTGGGAGGACTGGGGGTTCCAGACCTCCGCAAATATAAAATTGCAGCATAGCTGGCCCACTTTCAAGCATAGGGAATCGCTTTGAGGCATCCAAAATGGGTGGAGATCGAACAATCCCGCCTTTCTCTCCCCCTGCGCTTTCTTCCGTTTATTCCCTCCGCACTGCGTTGAGCTTGGCCAGACGTGCTGACCTCCACTAAACAATCAATGAGGGCCTGGGATTGGGCCTGGAGGCACAAAGGTATCCCAGGGGACCTGAGCACATTCTCCCCAAGCTTCCTTAACCCAGCTTTCTCCCCGGGCTCCTGCCAATGAACTTTAGAAATTGAGTGGCGAGTGGTCTCGAATCACTGGGGCAGCTCTTCGAAGGGGGCGCCCCTCGCACCTTCGAACAATGCAAAATAACCTTCCAACTTGCAGAAACAGACAGGTTCACCTATGCCCAATTGAGGCACTGGTACTCCCACCCCCAGACCCGAGCTGCAGCAACTCGAACCCCCGCCCCACAAGAGCTCACAGTAAATGATCTGCCAGCCCAGGGGAAGATCTCGGCCCTCTATAAACTACTGCAGGAGGACCGTTTGCACATTAAGCCCTCCTATATGACCCAATGGGAGGCGGACCTGGGTCACGGTATAGAGGCCCATATCTGGATGGACATCTGGTCGAGAACGCGCACGGCCTCCCCCTGCATCACTAATCGGGAATGCGCCCACAAACTGCTGCTGCGCTGGAACTTCCCCCATGCCTCCTCTGCCTTCACCACTTCCAGCAGGCTTTGGACCCACACTGCTGGCGCCTCTGCGGCCTCCCAGGATCCTCCACCTTCACCACTTCCAGCAGGCTTTGGAACCACACTGCTGGCGCCTCTGCGGCCTCCCAGGATCCTATCTTCACATGTGGTGGACATGCCCTAAGGTAAGTCAGTTCTTGTCCCAATGCCTTGCCGCAATAAAGGATATTACCCAAGTGACAATACCGCTGGCCCCCGAGCATGTCCTCCTGGGGAACGAAATCCCAGACTTCGAACCAAGGACAGGACGGAAGGCAGCGCTGATAACCCAACTCCTGCTGGCGGACACGCACCTGGAAGTCCGCGGGAGGCCCCTTGATGACCCTCTGGTGGGTTAACATTTGGGACATCCTAATAGCCGAAAAGGTCACAGCAGCCAAAGCGAGCCTTCTCCATCGTTTTATGAACATTTGGGCACTGCTGTTAGACTATGACCAGAACTACCCGCCCCTGACCTATAAGCTACGCTTGATTGCGAGAGCCCTCCACTTAACAAGCAAACACTCGGTGCCTGGTCCAACCCAATGAGACTGGCAGATGAGACCCATCTAGGGATAATGAGGGAGGGACAGGGGTAATGTCAATTCATATGCATTTCGAGGGGTTGCAAACAAATGTTAAAGTATATGTTCTCCGAGATGCTGTTATAAATAAACAAATTAAAAATTTGTTTTAAAAAAGATGCCTATGGAGTTGGTTAGACTCCATAACCAAAAAGAAACACTGTGTATACCATCACATAAAATACATGAGAGAGTGGGAAAAGGGTCTCACTCTCTCCAGGTTAAAAATAATCAAAGTCCTCAAAATCCAGCAAAGTTGCTGGCGGTCTCTAAGGTAGAGGGAATTAGCAAATTTTTGAGAATTCTCCCAAACGGAGGCACACACTCTCCAAGTCTGTCCAGGCTATTCCAAAATATTTGGAAGTGGGCACTCACGCGGAACATGTTCCTATCTCTCAACACATTCCAGGGGAACTCAATGCTCTAGCAGACACTCTAAGCAGAAATCCTCTACCCGAGGAGCGCAAGTGGCAACCCAACAGAGAAATTCTAGACAAAGTCTTCTCCCTGTGTGGTTGTCCTCCTTTGGACTTGTACGCCACAAACCTAAACACACAATGCCCAGACTTTGCGTCCAGGATTCCCTAACCACAGTCCAAAGTGGAATACTGTCATGACCATGGGGCTCAAGACACACTTTATCCCCTCTAGGGCACATGCCCCAAATCCCATTGGGGCACTTCTAAGAAGCAAGGGTAGGGCAAGTGGGGAGGACTAGACTATTGTGGAACATGGCTGGCGCAGGCAACAGGCGCAGTCAAGACATGCAACTGAATAACCTTTACAAGATGGCCTCCTCAGTAAAGACTCACAGAAAACCAATATGGCGACACCATGTTCCACAGTTGTTTTGCAAACCTCACTCACCATGCATCCAGGGAGCGGCCCAGGGCTATAGAGACCACACCCAGAGGCACACTCCCTGCTTCTCGTTGTATCTGCTCATCAAGGAAGCAGCTGAACATCTACTCAGTGCTGCGTGGGAATCCTTGCTGGTAAAGGTTTGTTAGAAGCAACATGCATTTGTGTGAAAATGACAGCAACAGGAATAAGCCACAATAAGAAACACGCATTCACGCTACAGAAACCAGCGAGAAAACAGCAGAAAAGGAAGAAATGGCAAGAAGCGGACCGCTCCCGAAGGACAACAGGAGAAACAGCAGTGAAAACAGCAAGCACGTGCCACGCTAACAGGTACAAGAAAGGAAAATGCATTGCACGCGCCACGCTATTGACAATCCAGCTGGAAAGGGAAAAGACATCCTGGATGAAAACAGTGCACGCTTCACCATAAGGCCATCAGGCACCACTTAACTAATCCACATACATTCCGCCAGTCTGCAACCTGTAAAGCAAGAGAAGAAGTGTCAGGGAAGCAAGTGCTTAATCTGCACAAGACAAAACCATAAGGAGGAAAGCAGAAAGCATCAACAGGACAAAGGAACTGGAACGCAGACTGAGACAAGGACACTGACCCTCAAGAAGGGGTTTTCTCACGCCCCAGCACCACAAGCGTGCAGGTGTGGACAGCAGGATTAGCGAAGTAACTGATACTGGTGCAATCCTTCAACACAAACGCATAAGGTGAGTCAAGTCCTTTCCCAGTAGCCGGTGGAGTGGTGGAGCAGTAGGAAACAGCCAACAAGGTAGTAATTGCCGCTTTGTTCCTAGCTGTCACATTTGGGGCCAAGGCAAACGACCACCCATATTCTCTCCCCCCCACCCTTACCCCTAGCACGACAGGGTTTATTCACACCACGCTGATCGTTTTGAGGAATGGGAGGTGGTGAACAGTCATTCCAGAGTTGCTGAGGAGGATAACACGCAGCCACCCTTTGAAGATCCAGGGGCTCCCACAGGGCATCAGGTAGGCATTACAAACACCCTGTGGATGAGCTGGTCAGGGAAATGTGCTTACGCTCCCCCACCCCTACACCACTCCTCATCAGGACAGTGCACAAGATGCACCACGGACAAGCCACACTAATCCCCATTGCCCCTATGTGGGCAAGACAACCATAGTTTGCACATCTGCTCAAACTGGCGATGTACAACCCGATCAAACTCCTGTGCTCCTAGAACATGGTGTCCCAGCACAGGGGGACTACACTCATCCACATCCTCATTCTATGAACTTGGCAACGTGGCTCCTGAAGTCCTAGAGTTTGGACACTTAAAACTACCCCAAAGGTGTATGGATATCCTCAAGGAGGCACACCAGGCACTGCTATTTCAACAAATGGAAAAGATTTGTGAAATGGTGATGATCAAAAGATCTAAATCCTTTTGAATGTACCCCATCAAACATTCTTCACTACATGCTCTGCTTAGACTCTGGCCTAGTATTTAACTCCATCAAGGTTCACCTAGCGTCTCGCTGCGTACACCACTTACAGAACAAGGTGTCCTGGTGGATGTTCCAGTTATTCAGGCTTTCATAGAGGGAGTAAAGAGACGTTACCCTCCAATTTCCAACCTGCCTCCAGGTTGGGTTCTTAACATAGTACCCTCCAAGCTCATGGGTCCGCCCTTTGAGCCTATGCACAAATCCAGCCTCAAACACCTAATTTACAAGACTGCTTTCTTATTAGCCATCACCCCTATTAGAAAGGTCAGTGAGCTACAAGCACTCAGTGCAAGACCCTTTCTTTGTTATCCACAAGTACAAAGTTCACACCGTAGGTTTTCACCTAAATTCATACCCAAGTTCCATGTTAGCCAGTCTATTGAACTACCCACTTTTTTTCATAATCCATCCAGCTCAGCTGAGAGTAACATCCATGCACTAGATGAAAGGAGGACAGTTTTGTACTATGTAAACAAGACAAAACCGCTAAGGAAAACAGATCAACAGTTTGTCCCCATAGCACCTGGCAGGGAGGGTGATCACATTTCCAAATTGATAGTTAAGCGTATACAGCTCTGCTATTCTCTATCTAACAAAAACACTGCCTTTCGCACCAAGAGCTTACTCTACCCGCGGTACATGAGCTACTTTGGCATTTATGGTAAATGTCCCTCTAGACGCCATTTGAAAAGCAGCTACTTGGAGTTCCCTACATACCTATACTCAGCATTACTGCATTGACACACTTAAAGCAGATTCACTGGTGGGGCAAGCGCTGCAAATACATCTGTTTGCTGCTGAACCTTCTCACAACCCACTTCCTTCTCCAGATACTGCTCGCTAGTCTATGCATAGCATGTGATTTAAGCAGATCCGCAAGCCTCAGAAGGGATACATTACTCACCGTAATTGTATTTCGAGGGGATTGGGTCCTCCGACGTATTCCATATCTATGACAGTAATCACCACAGCTGTGCTGCTTCGGAAAATCTTTCGGCGTCTGCGTCCTACGTCGATACGCCGACCTCGAGGACCTCCTCCAACGGCCAACGTCACCAGATGTTATAAGTAGGACGCACGACGCCCGTAGCCTCAGTTCCGTTTTTTCCGCGGATCTGCTCACTTCGGAGATCTTGGCGCGCCTCGACTCTTTGGAGTTTCTGTTCTTTCGGTTCGTCGAAACTGTTCGTTTTGTGAAGTATTATCGGGATGTCTTCCTCTTCTTCCACCCTCCGTCCGGGCTTCAAGAAGTGTGGGGTCTGCGGGTCCAAGATGTTGGTGACGGACTCGCACAACGCCTGCCTCTGGTGCCTCGGGGAGGTCCACGACACGGATGATTGTGTCAACTGCCAGTCGCTTACGTCCAAGGCCTTGCGGGAACATAAGAAGAAGCTGTCGGTCGGTAAGGTGTCCAAGCCCCGGAAGGCGCGGTCCACTGGGCTTTCGACGGACAGTTCGAGGGGCAACTCTCCGCATCGTAGTCGTAAGTCCAGGGGGTCTCGGTCCCGGAGTGGTTCCCACCACTCATCTGCCTCTTCGAGGCACTCCTGGAAGCGCCGTCATCGGTCGCCTTCCCCGTCCTCATCCGAGGACCCCGCCCGTTGGTGGGTTTCTTAACCCACCAAGCGTTCCTCTCCGGAGGAATGGGCTTCCTTCGGGAAGAAAATGTTGGCGATTCTTGAATACCAGGGCACCGGTCCGTCCGTGCTTCCGAGTGGAGTCGGCCGTGACCGTACTAGAGAACGCTCGTACGCCTTCGGGCTCGGGTGGTCGGCACGATTTGCAGGAGAGGTCCCGCTCGGACAAGGGGAATCGTTCTAGTCATGCCCATTCCAGGTCTCCGTCCTCAACGCGCTCGAGCCTGTGTGCACCTGTGAAGTCTTCGAAGAAGACGTCGATGCCGGTGGTGCCGAGGTAGTTGACAGACTGTTTCGAGGCTCCGCCTCCGAGGAAGTCGTCGACGCCATCGGCACCCAGGCTGTCGAAGGACATGCTCGGGGCTCTGCCCTTGAGGCCTGTGACGAAGACGTCGATGCTGTCGGCGCCGCGCTCGATGTCGACACCGTTTCACTCGGCGCCCTCAACACCTTTCGAGGCTGTGGTGTCGGAGGTACCCCGTGGCACGGGGGAACCCACTAGAAAGGCTTTGGCCAAGGCAAAACATGTCTTTCTCCCTTATTTAATGCCCAATTTCTAACCTATGGAGTATATTACCGAGGTGGAAGAGGGTTCTGAAGATGGCTTGGTTCCGGACACGGTACCAGATGAGATTCTTTCTGGTCATAGCCAGATTGAGGACCTGCGTCAGTCACTGCATGACGCCAGTGGTCTGGACACCTCTCCGGAGTTGGAGTTCTGTAGGCCTGAGCCTGGCACCCATACCGAGTCATCATACCGCCTTATGTCGAGGGTCACGGACTACTTGGGGTGGTCGGCGCCCCCCAGTTAATTTTGTGCAGGATGACCTGAAGGATATCCTCGACCAAGGTGCACCCACTGACCCGGTACTGCCATTCCATATGGCTCTGCAAAGAAGGGCGGCAGCGGCTTAGACTGCTCTGGAGAGTCTCCCGGCAGTGGGCAAGTCTTTGCCGCAAAAATACCGCCCAGCCAGTAGTGACCCCTGCTACTTGACCACGCACCCCACTCCGGAGAGTTTGGTGGTGCAGGCGGCTACGGCCCCAGCAAAGCAGGCGTCGTATCCTACCATCCCTCCTGATAGGGATGACAACCGTTTTGATGGCTGGGCGAAGAAAGTGTTTTCCTCAGGGGGTATGGCTCTTCAGATGGCCAACTCCGTATGTGCCTTGTCACGTTTCACGCACACTCTGTGGAACTGTATTTCCTTAGCAGCTGAACATATTCCCGAAGGGGACGAGCGGGATGGTTTTCTTGCTATTATTCAGGATGGCAAGGATGCCATGTGTGAGTCAGTTCAGTCGGGTTTGGACATGGCAGACTGTGTCAGCCGGTCCATGGCAGTGAGCACCGTAATACGCGGGTTTGCGTGGTTGAGGAAGTCGGGTTTGCTCCTGATGTGCAAGCCAGGCTCCTCAACATGCCCTTTGATGGTGAACATCTTTTTGGCAGCAAGGCTGACGAGAGCCTTGAGAGGTTGCAGACCTCCAAAACTGCAGTGAAGTCGTTGGGCGCTGCAGTCCGCCAACCTCTGCCTTTTCGTCCTAGGGGACAGCAATGAAGGGGAGGTTCCTTTCGTTATTACTCATCCTTTAGTAAAGCGAGAGGAGCTGCAAGTCAAAGGGGCAACCATAAGAGTGCCAGAGGTGGAAAACAAGGTACTCGAGGTGCCAAGGCCACACGGGCAGTTGCCTCTTTGCCTTCAGGCAACGCCGCAGCTGCTTCTGCTCAGTCATGAGGCCCATGCTTCGCCAGTTGGGGGAAGGCTGGCGCAGCATCTTGTCGAATGGCGTGCCATTACTTCAGATGTGTGGGTTCTGGAGATCATAGCCCACGGCTACTGTCTTCCTTTCCGGCAGAGGCCTCATGACAATCCACCAGGGAACCTTTCTTTGAAGAGTCAGGATCCACTCCTTGCGCAGGAAACTCAATCCCTGCTGGAGAAAGGTGCCATAGAACTGGTGTCTGTAGCGGAGAAGAACAAGAGATGGTATTCCCCTTATTTTTTGATTTCAAAGAAAGACGGGGGATTGAGACCCATCATGGACTTGCGCGGTTTGAACAAACTCCTCAGGAAGGACAAGGTCAAGATGGTTACTCTTTCTCAAGTCCTCCAGGCCCTTCAACTTCAGGACTGGTTGGTGTCTCTCGACCTCAAGGACGCTTATTGTCATGTGCCGTTCCATCCAAAGCGCAAGAAGTACCTGAGGTTCGCGGTTGGCGACTTGCACTTTCAGCTTCGGGTCCTGCCGTTCCGATTGACCTCCGCCCGAGGGTCTTCACCAAGCTCATGGTAGTGGTGGCAGCGCATCTCAGGAAAGGGGGATTCAGGTCTACCCCCACCTGGATGATTGGTTGATCAGGCCGCGCTCTCCCGAGCAAGTCTTGGATCATCTGTCCATCACCTGCCACTCCCTCCACAAGCTGGGCTTCTCCCTCAACTTAAAGAAGTCCCACTTCGCGCCAACTCGGAGGCTCCAGTATATCGGAGCAGTGCTCGACACGTCACTGGGGCAGTGTTTTCCTCCCCAGGTGAGGGCTCATCACATTCAGCAGATGGTGCACAAGTTCCAACATGCCCAGAGTCTCCCTGCAGTCGAGTTCTTGAGATTGCTCGGCCTCATGGCATCCTGCATTCTTCTGGTGTCAGAGGCCAGGTTGCGGGTGAGATCTTTGCAATGGGCACTCAAGCTCCAGTGGTCTCAGTCCTCTGCAGGATGTCGGACCCCGTTCAGGTGCCGCCCTCGGTCGCCCAAGACCTTCTGTGGTGGGCCGTCGAAAGCAATCTGATGAAGGGGGTTCCATTTTGGCTACCCTGGCCAGAGGTGACGATCGTGATGGACGCATCCCTCACGGGATGGGGAACTCGTGCCAACGAGTTGACAGTCAGCGGTCGTTGGTCTCCGTCGGAGTCCAGACTACATATCAATCTGTTGGAGCTGAGGGCCATCAGGCTTGCCCTGAAGGCTTTTCTGCCGACTGTGTGAGGAAAGAATGTCCTGATTCTGACGGACAACACAGTGGCCATGCACTAGCTCAACAAAAAGGGGGGGCAGGGTCACTTCCTCTGTGCAGGGAGGTGATGCAGCTCTGGTTCTGGGCAATCCAGCAGGAAATTTCGGTCTCGGCAGTTCATCTGGCCGGAGAAGAAAACGAGACAGCGGACGCTCTGAGCAGGCAGAGTGCAATCTCTCACGAGTGGGAGTTGGCTCAGGAAATTCTCCTGGAGATCTTCGCCCTTTGGGGGACCAGTCAAGTGGATCTCTTCTCCTCCAGTGTCAACCGGAAGTGCGAAAGGTTCTGCTTGCAGGAATTTCCTCCAAGAGGAGCCTTAGGAGGCGCGTTCGTAGTGGAGTGGTCCTTCCCACTGCTGTACGCGTTTCCTCCAGTCCCCGTCATTCCGCAAGTGCTGCGGAGGTTACGGAGGTTCGGTTCCCGGATGATCCTCATTGCTCCGGCAGGGGCCAGGAGGACGTGGTACCCGGACCTTCTCGACTAGTCCATCTGCCCTCTGCGTCGTCTTCCCTACCGAGACAATCTGCTCTCACGGGAGAGGGGGCAGGTTCTCCATCCAGAGGTCAGATCCCTCAACCTTCACGCTTGGCTTCTGAAAGTTTGAAGTATAAGGATTGGGACCTCCCTGAAGACATGATGGAGGTGTTGCTTTCGGCCAGACGGCCGGCAACAAAGTCCCTGTGCCGTTGGAGAAAGTTCTGCGACTGGTGCAGGGTTCAGAATGTGGATCCTTTTTCATGTGACATTCCTGTCGTTCTGTCTTTTTTTTTGCTTACTTTGGCCCACAAGGGCCTGCAAGTGGGTACCGTTAAAGGGTTACCTGGTGGCGCAGTCTATATTTAAGCTGTTCTTATTTTAAAATCCCTTTACTTTCTCAGTTTCTGAAAGGGCTCACTAATGTGTTCCCTCCGTCACCTTTCCAGGTGCCCGGTTGGGATCTGAACCTTGTTCTCACTTTTCTAATGGGTGCTCCCTTTGAGCCTTTGCATTCTTGTCCTTTGAGACTGTTAACCCTTAAAACTGTGTTTTTAGTTGCGGTCACTTCCGCTCGCCAAGTGAGTGAGTTGCAGGCACTTTCAGTTAAGCCACCCTTCACTGTTTCATAAGGACAGGGTTGTCCTTAGAGTTCGTCCTTCGTTTCCTCCGAAGGTGGTGTCGGAATTCCATTTAAGCCAGAAGGTTATTCTTCCGGCATTTTATCCTCCTCCACATCCTGGTAAGGAAACGGAGAGGCTCCATAGGCTGGATCCTAGGAGAGCTTTAAGCTTCTACATTTCATGCATGCCCCAGGTCAGAGTGGATGATCAACTCTCTATTGGTTACGCTGAAAGGCGTTTGGGACAAGCTGTTACTAAGCAGACTGTCTTGATGGATCATCTTGGCAATTGCCGTATGTTACCACTTGGCGGGTAAGGACCCTCCGGTAGGCTTAGGGGCCCATTCTACCAGGGGAATGGCTGCCTCTACTGCCCTGCAGAGGGGTGTTCCTATTCGTAACATCTGTGATGCAGCCACCTGGGCTTCGGTCCATACTTTTGTACGTCACTACTCCCTTGATTCTATCCGGGGGCAGTATCTGGCCTTTGGCAAGGTGGCCCTTTACTCTGCAATTTGATTGGGCATTCCAAATTTGTATATTCTAAATTCTTTTCCCACCTCCTTACGTTGGTACTGCTTTGGGAGTCTGTCATAGATATGGAATACGTCGGAGGACCCATTCCTCTGGAAGAACAAGTTACTCTCTTACCTGGTAACGTTCTTTCGATGGGATGGTCTGACGACGTATTCCATATCGCTCCCTCCCTGCCCCGCTACAGAATTTCTTATGCGATTGCAGCTTACGTTTCCGCAAGTCTTTCTATGGTCATACTGGCAGAAGATTGGTGCCACAGTTCTGGGAAAAAACTACAACTGAGGCTACGGGCGTCGTGCGTCCTACTTATAACATCTGGTGACATCGGCTGTCGGAGGAGGTCCTCGAGGACGGCGTATCGACATCGACGCAGGACGCAAACGCCAAAAGATTTTCCGAAGCAGCACAGCTGTGGTGATTACTGTCATAGATATGGAATACGTTGTCGGACCATCCCATCGAAAGAACGTTACCAGGTAAGAGAGTAACTTGTTCTTCTGATGTTTGTATCTGCTTAGATTCACATGCACCCACCCTTCCTCCCCTCTTGGAGTAGAAGGTGCATAGATGTATTTCTGGCTTTATTGCTTCTTATCTGCTTAATTTCATCTATACTCGCACTACACTTCATGCTACCTCATGTCAGAATAAAAGCAATCAGAGGGACCTCAACGTGTGAAGGACCTTGGGTACAGTGGATGTCACACTAGGGATAGTATTAATGACACGCCAGGTGGACTTCCCTTTTTCGAGTTTCGAAAACAAAAAAATTAATACTCTGCGACTAACACTAGATGTCGGCCTATGCATAGCATGTGAATCTAAGCAGATAGAAGCATTAGAAATATAATTACGGTGAGTAATGTATCTCATATAAAGTAAACCATTATTTTTATATAATTTTTGGTGTTCGTGTTTCTTTGGCCTATTTGTATACGCTAAGTTATTTGACTGCCTAGAGCCCTTTCTCCCTCATAAGCCATGGTTATCAGCAAAAAAAACAGAGTTTAATCCACATAGGTGTGCTTGTTCAGTATCAGTTGACTTGGGGAGCCGAAAGTAGTTCCTGGTAGCTGTTTCTGTCAAGCTAACCAGGCTCTTCTAGGCCATAATCGGGAGCTAAATAACTTACATCTCGTCTCAATTTCAGAGAAGCCCAAGTGGCTAGCATGGCTATGGGTGGTTATGAAACAAGCACCTGCAGGTTGTATGTCCATCCCAACCCATCTGTCTATCTTCACTTCCCATTCCAATAGTTTCTCCTTTATGCAGCGCTTACAGGCCACTTGCAAGACAAATCTCAACGTACTACAGCACAATATTTTGTAGACGGACCTGTAGAATGGCACTGAAGAGGAGGCCCCATGACAGCAACTGGATACAGATGAAACTGCCTTTAACAGCACATGTACAGTTAAGGTTGCCGCTGCCACACTTTTCACTCCACCCACACACTTGTTCCACCATAATAACAATCCAATACCACAACCAAAACAAACCACACATAAACTTGCACAACAACACATGAAGGCTACCAGCCAAAAAACACACCTACGCTTAGCTAACAGTGTAAACCGAACTGCCAACGGCACAGCACATCATAGCACCCTTCCTCTTTTTCTCACGCTCAGTCCTACTAACTTACATCCCCCTCATCTTCTTGCCTTACAGATTTGACAGGTGGTGACAGTGCGCGGTATAATAACTTTTAAGATAACATGAGAAGGCAAATCTGCTTACAGAAGACCGAACATTACTACAGTTAGATAAGATGATTGCTCCATGATCGCATTATTGTGCACTGGCAAAGCCATGATATGATCTGCAGTTTGGCTCCGCTGGCTCCTATTTGGCTACCTAAATACCTCTCCCAACTAACCCATTATCTCCATCATTAAGGTGGTACTTATGTTGCCATGCTGGTCCAATCTGCCTGGGTTTTACAACCCTCATTTGGAGGGGAAAAGCAGAAGGCATGACCACAATAGTGATGTAAGGTTTTTAAACACTTAATAGTGCAGTTTTGTTTGTTTTGTAGTATAGCCGTTGTTATTGCCAATTTTTATATTTGCTATAAGGTCAAATGACCTTTTTAGAAAAAACGACAACCAAAAAAGTGGGGACGAGGAATGTCCTTTTTTTTTTGTTCTTCTTTTTTCTTTTTGTAAGTCGCCTAAAATCGGGCAAAAAAAATCTGTCTTTTTGTTTGGCGACCTGCAAAAAGCAAAATTATGACATAGAAGCTTCTATTCTTAAGTTTCTCAACCTTGTAGAGGAAAGGCTGAGTCAGCCGTTTCAGGATTTGGTACTCTGATCTTGCAAGTGGAAACACATCTCTGCAACAAGTGCTTAACACACTCGGGTATTACCTTTGCCATTATGGCACTCAAATATTTATTTCAATTTCAGTAATATTTGTAATGATATTAACGAGTTGGAATGAGTATGATACTCGACCGAGTGCAAAGGGCAAGACCTAGACAAAGTTCCATAGCCACAGCAGAAGCACTAGTGAGAGTCCACTTCTATATGCTCAAAGAGGAGATAATGTGTGAAGCCAGGTCCATGGAGCGCCTCCACTTCCGAGATGCAACAATCTCCCTCTTCCAGGATTTAGCAGCATCCTCGCTAGCAAAAAGAAAGGCTCTCAGGCCCATGACTGATTGGCTCAGTGAGCGGAAAATCATTTACCGATGGAATTTCCCTACAGCCCTCGCCTTCACATGGGAAGGAAAACCACGGCAGATCCTCTCTCCGAAAGAAGCTGAAAACTTCATGAACCCTGACACAGAAGGGGGAGCCTCTGTGAACTCAAACCCAAATCCAGAGGGGGAACCCCTACGCGCCTGGTCTCGGGTGGAGGGTCGCCACAGAATGCGTGGCCCGCTGGCCAGGGGGAAAAAACAGAATAATTGCTGATGCCACCCTCCGGTGGTACCTCACCCTTGCCGCGGGTCACATCTGTCTAACTTGGTGGCTCGGGGCTGCCCACGCAGGAGCCTCTGGGGTTCCATACTATCCCCCAGGGGACCTCAGGATAGAGGCCAGGGCCTCACAAATAAACTCGACTCCTGGGGCCCCAGAGGGGCCAGCCACTTGCAATAACACCGGTCGCCAAAGGAACCAATGAAATTCAAGCCCACATAGCAGTAATTTCACCGATATAGCGGGAGGCACTCGGGCCTCTTACCGAATTGGTAGCAGTGGCCCAGCTGGTTGCCCCGTTGGTAGAAGGCTGGACCGGAATACCTGTTCTTGTTTTTGTTCTTGTTCTTTTCTCTTTTTGGTTATGGTTTGGGGGACAGGGGGGAGCCAAAGGGACAGCATGGAGGGGAGGGGAGTCATGTAGTAAGAAACACATCTCAAGGGAAGACGTTCTTCGAGGCAAAACATCCTCAACAATGGGCTCCCTTCCCACCGGGGCAGGAGAGACTAATGGTCCGCAATCCACCAGGGTCAGAACAAATCCTTCAACCATCTTAAACACAAATGGCCCGCCCGGATAGCAAACTCTCGGTGATGACCTGGAACGTCCAGGGCCTAAATGCCCCACGTAAAAGGAAATCTGTGGAGCACATGCTCTCCCAGCTGGCGGCCGACATTGTCTGCTTACAAGAAACGCACCTCTTGGCGACAGACAAAAAATGTATCTCCTTCCAACACTACCTAAGAATCTTTCACCTCTGCGGGACAAAAGAAAAGAGGGGTAGCCATACTACTTAGCCGAGACCTGCCGCTAACACAAATCACTGTCAAAAGAGACCCAGAGGGGCACTATATACTACTGAAAGGCCTCTTGGTGGAGCTTCCCATCACTCTAGCTGCAATTTATTGCCTGAATGTCGCGCAAGGCCTCTTCCTCTGCAATCTCCTTCCCATAATCATAACCTTCACAGGAGGCCATTTAATAATGGGTGGCGATTTCAACTTAACACCGGACCCGAATCTGGACAAAACGCTCCCTCCAACAAAGTAGGACTTCGGCAAAGCACTTGCCATGGCTGAATTTCTAAGGGAAAGTGAGACCATAGACATATGGTGACTCTCGAATATGGGGGTCAAGGATTATACATTCTTTTCTCACGCCCACCTTGGGCACTCGAGGATCGACCTGCTGCTCCTGTCCAGTGCACTCATCCCCTGCATCGAAACCATCCAAATAGGACACAGAGCTCTATCGGACCATGCCCCGGTCACGTTGAACCTAAGGGTACAAGGCCTGCCTGAGCCAGCTCAGCGATACTGGAGGTTACAAGACCAAATTCTGATTGACCTAGCCATCAGAACGGAAATGGTGCAGAGAAACTGGAAATCATGACAGCACACACCACAAGGGAATCATGACAGGGCCCCCGACGACAAAATCCGCACAGGTCCAATATCTAGCAGGAGTCTGGTCGGACCCTCCGCATCCTCAACTGAATGCCCTAGAAGACCCAATCTCAACGGAAGAAGTGAGCAATGTTATCTCAACATTAAAAAAACTCTACCCCAGGTACAGACAGGCTCACGGCCTAATTCTATAAGAAATTCGCCTACATCCTCATAACTCAGCTGGCAGCCCTGTTCAAGTCGTTCCTCTCATCGGGAACCACCACCCCCTCCATGGAGGAATCGCTACCGGTGCTTATACTGAATCCCGGGAGGGATCAAGACCAATGTGCCTCTTACAGACCCATCACCCTATTGAACAATGATGCCAAAGTATTTGCGAAAATTCTAGCGAACAGGCTGGCTCCCTTACTCCCAAACATAATCCACCCGAACCAAACCAGATTCATCCCTGGCCGTTGCAACCTCAACAAAAGAAGAACCATAAATATTATCGAATCCGCCAATAGGAAGGGCATGGAAAGGATGGTCCGATTGCGCCTTTGATATGCTAGATTGGGGCTATATCCAAGAAACATTAAGGCACTACGGGTTCGGCCCAAATTTTATAAAGTGGACACTAGCCAATTGCCAACATCCCTCCACCAAGCTCAGAATGAATGGGGCTAGATCGGACATAATCAAAATAAGGAGAGGCACGAGGCAAGGATGCCCCCTATCCCCTCTTCTTTGCACTTTCCATGGAGCCATTCGCAAGCAGAGTCCACCATAACTTGGCAATTCACGGCCTGGAAATCAAAGAACAAGTCTACAAAGCAGCCCTATACGCGACGATGTCCTGTTAACAATGGCCCAACCCAAGGAGTCCATGAAAGCACTGTGGCCGGAACTGAAGGGATTTGGGGAGGCATCAGGATTTCAGGTAAATCTCTCCAAGTCCACAGTGATTAGTATCTACCTGCCTCGGATTCTGACAACAGCATTGGAAATCGACTATCTAATACCTTGGGCGAAAGGACAACTGTCGTATCTGGGGGTCCAGCCACCAGTCAAACCCAATAGAACATATAAAGCTAACTTCCCTCCACTGTTCAAAGAACTCAAAAGTGACCTGATACGCTGGCGGAAACAGGAAATCTCTTGGTTTGGGAGAATCACAGCTCTGAAATGAACCTAATTCCCAGACTGCTCTCACTGCTCAGCCTTGCCAGCAACCATCCCGAAGCAAGCGGTACAGGAGTTGCAAAAGAACACTATGAAATATATATGGGAAGGAAAGAAGCAACAAATTCCGAGGAGGATCATGCTTCGAGGACGGGCAGTGGAAGGCCTGGGGGCACCAAATGTAGCAAGATACATCCTTGCATCGCAGCTCTTGCAGGCGTTCGCTTGGAACACTGTCACTCCAAAACCCTGTTGGCTGGAGCTGGAGGAAACCTGGAGCCCAGTCCCGTTAGACCCACTGCTGCATAGGAAGAGACCCAACGATCGAACAAGGACAGAGCCTCTCTCAGCAACAGAAAACACGGTTCTGAACTGGAGGAAAGCGGCGCAACTGTGGAAATGCGGAAGCACAACAGGCCCACTCACCCCAATCTGGAAGAACCCAGACTTCACTCCAGGTACTAGCCCAAATAATTTTCATAGATGGAAAGAAGGAGGGCTAGAGAAGGTCCAAGACTTTTTCGAGAATGGAAACCCCCTGTACTTTGAAGCCTGCCACACGAAATTCAAAGTTCCGGAGACCGAGAGGTTCAGATATGCACAGTTTAGGCACTGGCTCTCAAGCAGCGTTATGAAAAAACATGGAAGCAGAGAACTTACAGCACTGGAGCGAACTCCCACAGCGACACTCCCCAAGGCAAAAATATCGACCCTCTATAAGCTTCTAGACAGAACCGATCCAGCCTGCAAGGAACCGTTCATGCACAAATGGGAGAAAGACATAGGGAGGGCCATTGAACAAGAGGAGTGGGGCCACATTTGAGCCAGAGCATACAGAAGCTCTAAATGCAGATCTAACAAGGAGGGGGCATTCAAGGTATGCTAAAGGTGGTACCGAACCCCAGAGACGTTCAATAAATGTAAAGTGTTGGGACATAATAGCGGCCTTGAAAATCACAGCCCTTCGGTTTGGAAACAGACAGATTTTACCAAACCTGGGCCCCATTCCTGGACTACACACAGCAATACCCAAGGCTGGCCAGACGACCTCCCACTCTCCGTTGGATGGACAAGCAAGACTGAAGAGGAGGTCCGAAGAGCAGGACACAACTCACAGCCAGGGGATTCCAGCGGGAAAGGCACAAGGGCCCGGGACTACTGTCTGCCTACCCCCTTCCCCATCCCTCCTGAGAGAGCCAATGCGGACTATTGAAGGTGCATGCCGCAGAGATACAGCTCCCTCCCAATCCCGAGCTGAACTGCAAATGTCAACCTCAATCTCGTTCCGCTGTCCGTTGACCCAGTCCCTCCTGTCCCCTTCATTCCCACTGAGACTCTATAGACGTGTTGTTTATGTTTACTGTCTCCTTTGATAACAAGCAACCGAGCGCTGAAATCGGTGCATGTTACAGAATGCCAGATGTATTATTGCTTGTATGAAACCAATAAAAAGAAGTTTGGGGGGGGGGGTGCTGTTATTTATTAAGGCATGTGAAGAAAGGGCTGCTGCCAATCTTCCGACAGCAAGTTCGGGGCTTCAGTGGGCTGCTCTCCTTCATGGGGGTTCTTGGCTCCAGAAATGTTCTTGATAAAGGCTCCACTAGTCCTCTTTTCAGCTAGGATCCGGGCTGGAGTTGACCCCAACCCATTAATGTCAAGGATCTGTGTTAGGGAGATTTATCATTTTTATGCTTCATCCCCTCTCCTAGTGAGACCCCAAGCACTTTTTTCTGGACTTCTGGGCCTTTTTTCTTTAATCCTGAATGAGCCTTTTTCCACTCATTCATTCTTAATGGCTCTTTCTTTTGGAACTTTCCTGTTTGTTTTACTGTCCTATGGGGTCTACGTTCCTCTATATCTTTTCTTAAGGATAGAGAGATACTTAGTATCTCTCCAAAAACGTTAGTCTGAGAGATTGGCACACACCACCTTATGTGGAGTGCCAAGGGGATACTTAGTGTGCCCTTCTCTCTGCTCTTGTGACTTTTTATGTCACATAGACAATCTCCTAGGGAGGCAGAGGCCTGTGTGTGTTTTTTGCCTTTGGCGGGAACCCTTGGTGTCCCCGCCTAGGCTCCAGTGTGCCTGGACAGGCAAGAAATGAGTAAGATTTTCACTCCCCTGCCCTCAGTCTGCCTGAGTGCCTAATGGAACCAGCTCCCACTGGGGGGTCTTGCTGTCCTGATTGGACAGCCACCCGCCCCTTTCTGTAAATTGCTGAGAGAGATTGGAGAGGAGTGTGTGCTGGAACTGTATAAAAGGTGAGGCTCCTGAGGTGAAAGAAGACTACCAGAGACGCCTGCAGAACCTTTGCAACACAGTGAAGCGACCACTGCTGTCCTGACCCTGTATTCTATGCGACGGAGGAACTCCAAAGAGGACGACTCCTTCACTTTGACTGCTGGTAACAGTCAGTCCCAAAACTAACTTTAATCCGAGCCATCTCCCCAGGTGCTGTGCCTCTCCAGAGCTGCAGAACCCCAATAGCAGCATACATATGACCTAACTGAAGTGCATTGTCATGAAAACGCTGAATCCGTCCAAGTCTTTGCTGAGCTCCAGATGAACCCCCAGAGACAAAATCTGACCCGTCCAGGTCCCCCTCAACAGAGTGCAGGACTTCAGGAACCAAAGAAGGTTGTCCGGACAAATCGCATCCTTTGTTGGTGCTGCAGTAAAGGCGCCAAAACTGCAGATTGACCAGAGAAGTTGCTGAAAGCTGTGCCAAATGCCCTTCCTCGAAACTGCTGCCGAGAGATCCCGTCCATTGTCCTGCCATTTGTAGTCGGAAGAAGGAATCCATAGGTCGGGTCCAGCGCTGCCACTTTGGGGAGAATCCAGCCACAATCTTTATTTTTAACCAAAGGTACTGTGGGGAAAAAAAAGGTATTGCTTACCTTGCTCCGGAAAGATGCTCCAGAGTATTGGCGTGCACGTAGAAGTGTCCAGGGAAACCCCCCTCTTATGTCCAACTCAAGCCACTGCTTGCGTCCTTTTAGCGAGTCCTTAACCAGGGTCTCCTGCGTTGGTTTAATCTCGCTGTGTCTTAAAAGACTACAAACTCTAAAGTATCCACAGCAACATTTTCGTATTTTGCTACCTGTCAAGACTTTAATCCCTCTCCAAACTGCCTTTAGCTAGGGTTGCGTTTTGGAACTTAAGACTTGCTGTGCGAAGAAACTGCCTCTAGAACCTTACGCCTTGCTAGTATAACGCTAACCAACGATTTTCCTTCCCAAAATTCACTATTTTATGTGTATGCAAAGTAAATGTCTTTACCGTATTTCTGCTAAGATTTGCGAGTGCGCATTATTACAGATAAAAGAACTGTTATTACTGTCAAAAGCTGTAACAAATAAAACCACGAGGAACTACAAACTAAGCAGTGGCCTTTGAAAGGTTTATAGTGTCAAGTATTTAAAAATTATTCTTGTGTAAATATGATCTATATATTGGGTATTGACATAATTGACCTAGAAACATTTGACCTGAAACATTTGATCAATTTTTATACATATATTTCTGAGGCTTGTGGAATCTGCTTAGATCACATGCTGTGCATAGGCCGACATCTAGTGGAAGCTGCGGAGTATTAGTTTGTTTTTCGAAACTCGAAAATGGGCGTCGACACAGGGCGTGCCAGTAATACTATCCCTAGTGTGACGTCCACTGTACCCAAGATCCCTCACGCGTCTAGGATCCTCAGATTGTTTTTTTCCGCCATACTGGTCGGAAGCATTTTGTGGAGTCCCCTGGCCTTAGCCATACTTTTGCTAGAATTTAAAATAATAATCTATTGATATCCTTCCCCACCCCAACGTCGAACTTCGACACTCGACGCCGGCTGGAGAAGAAATCGACCGTCGGCTGCTGCATGACGGATTTGGGCCTCGGAAGGCCGCTGGCCTCGGCCCAGGCCTGGTAGGCCGCTGGCCTCGGCCCTGCAAGTAGGGAGAGTGGGGGGGTGGTACATACTCTACACTCTTGGTATATAGGTACACCTTATACATTTCCTACACTTAATAGCCCGCTGCGTATGGAGGGTACCCCTTTTCAATTCTGCCCCAAGTGCAATCGCAAATACCCTTGGGTAGACAGGCACGCCACGTGCAATCTCTGCTTGCCGAGGGACCACCCCGAAGCAAACTGCAGAGCGTGTAGTAGGTTTAAACCTAAGACAGTTAAGGACCTTTCGACGAAGCGTTGGGCCCACCACGCCAGGCAGGCGGCCATGGCAGCGGAGGGCGCCTTCAGCGATGGCAGCGACGCCGTACTTTCGGACGGCGAGGGCATTACAGCGTCGAAAGACAGCCGAGCGCAGGTCCCCGACCTCGGAAGGTCGTCCGGCAGGGCGGCTATGGGGAAGACCCCCGGCGACACAAGCGCTTCACATACTACACACACTAAACACACTAAGTCCAACCGAGACTCGACGACGTCGAGTTCTCGGAAAGAGGCACAGACAGAACGGTCCGATTCAGTGTCCTCTGGGCGCTCTCGATCAAGATCGCCGCATGACTCCAGGCAATCATCCACTCTTGCCAAGAGTGCCTCGCTCCCTAGGCTAACAGAAGTTCGATTGTCGGAAGACGAAGACGACTTCCACCCCCAGGCCGCGCTCCAGGAGTCGGAGCCCGCAATTAAAGCCAGCAAGGCCCCACGCTCGAAGGACAGGGACACCTCTCCCGATCCTCGACGCCAGGCGTCAAAAAACTCCGGAGCCACTAAGGGACAGGGAAAATATTTTTCTACGCACGGGGAGGGGGGAAAACAGCAGAAGAAACTACCTGTACATTCTTCCACACCTGTGAAACACTCCACCCCCCCCTAAACAGACAGACAAGCCCAGGTCTGCTGATAGGTCCACAACCAGCAAAGCTACTCAAGATAAATCCCATAGGCTTGCTGAGAGAGTCATTCCCAGTTCCAAAAAATGGTCCAGTGAAGACATAGATAGGGTCATGTCAAGAATGTCTTCTTTGGCTGATTTTTATGATAAAAATCCAGAACATTTCCTCTCGTATGATCCACAAGGGGCAACACCCTCAGGCTCTACTGATCCTATCCCCCCCGAGTAAGAAGGCCCGGTTTGAAACTCTGATGAGGTCTGAACCCTTCGAGGTACAACCTTACGCAAGACCATACTCAAGGAGAGGCTTCCTTTTGTGAAGTCCAAGAATTTGGTATGATAGAAGAGCAAGCCGGGATGGGCTACTATGGGGATGGTGAGGACCAGGAAGAAGAAGAGGATGACCGGGAAACATACAGAGTAGATTCCCCGGTTACCGACTCCCCAGTCGATAACCAACCCCTCCTAAATGAGGTTCTCGCTCGCGCAGCAGAACTTTTCCACATTGACACCCACGGTGTACAGGAGGAAAGGGACTTTGCAGAAGAGTTAGTGGGAGAAAGGAGGCCTGTTGCACAGACCATCCCTATCCTTAAATCCATTCAGCAGAGAATAGATCCGTCCCTGGTGAACCCAAACCTCACCAGAGCGGTCAATCCCAGGGTTGAAAAACTTTTCAGGGAAGCACAGTCTGACCCTCTCTATATAAGAGGACATCTAAAGCCAGACTCCCTAGTTGTCACCAACACTCGTAAGAGGGCTGGGACACCCTTGTCTTCGTCCGAAGCTCCTCCCGACAAGGAGAGCAAAAAACTATACGGTTTCGGCAGGAAGGTAGCCTCAACGTCCGCCTATCAAGCAAGGATTGCTAACTCCACCACCCTGTTGGCTAGCTACAACTGCCATCAGTGGGAAGAAGTCGCGGCTCTCATAGCCTCTGCTCCTGAACCGTTAAAGGGCCAATTAGCTCGGATTTCCGCAGAGGGTAGAGCCGTGTCTGGTTGCATTTTGAAAGCAACCTTCGACGCCGCGGACAACGCAGGCAGATTGATAGCAGAAGGTACTGTGATCAAGAGACATGCGTGGTTACGGCAGTCTGGTTTTAAGGCAGAAACACAGGCATCATTGTTAGACAAACCGGTGGAAGCCGATCTGTTTGGTAAGGCGGTCGAAGACGCACTGAAAAATGCCAAGGACGAATACGAGACACTCAAATCCCTTGGCCAGTTAACCAATAAACCCCCTAACCAGAGAGGGAATAGTAATTTTCGTCGCCCACGCGGCCAAAATTCCCAGAGAGGATCTAACTATTCCCAGGGGCAGGGTACACAGTGGAATAACAACCAACAGTCTACCCAGGGTTACGGCAGAGGTAATGGCAGAGGCAGCCCCAGCAAGGGAGGCGGCACGCCTCCACCAAAGCAGTGACGCTCAGTTCAGGGTCCCTTCTCACGCAACCCCAGTAGGGGGACGCATTTCAAACTTCACCCAGGCTTGGGAAGGGATCACATCAGACAGATGGGTGCTGTCAACAGTATCCACAGGATATTGTATAGAGCTACTGCAGCGTCCCCGGGAACCATCCTCCACGACAGAGTACACTCCTTAGAACATCAGAAGATTCTCCTCGAGGAGATCGCCATTCTTCTACAAAAGGACGCGATAGAACTCGTCTCGGGACACCGGGTAAACAAGGGTATTTATTCAACTTACTTCCTTGTGCCAAAGAAAGACTTGACAATGCGCCCAGTATTGGACTTACGGCCTGCCAACAAGTATGTCAAGCCCCAAAAATTTCGTATGACCACGCTACAAGAGGTAATCCCCCTCCTAAAAAAGGGGGATGACATGGCAACCTTGGATATGAAAGATGCTTATTTTCATATTTCCATGTTCCCAGCGCACAGAAGGTACTTGCGCTTCAAGGTGGACAGTCGCCACTACCAATTCAAGGTACTGCCCTTCGGGATAGCTTCAGCACCAAGGGTATTCACCAAGGTACTGGCGGTGGCGGCTGCACACCTACGCAGGGAGGCAATCCCAGTGTACCCTTATCTGGACGACTGGCTCATAACGGGGGAAACCCCAGGAATTTGCAGGACAAACATTCAAAGGACTATCGACCTCCTCCACGAGTTAGGCTTCTCAATCAACGAGAAGAAGTCGAGCCTGGTGCCAAGCACCTCAAAACAATTCCTAGGAGCAATCCTGGATACCCAGGAGGGGTTGACCTTTCCTTCAGAAGAAAGAATTCGGAATGTACTACTGCAAATTCTGCATTATCAGTCCGGTCAACAAATAACGCAAAGCAATGCGTTTACTGGGCATGATGGCGTCATGCATTTACCTGGTCCCCCACGCGCGCCTGCGTCCCATGCAGGAATAGTTGGCGAAACAGTGGTCTCAGGCAAGTGGTCAGTGGGACGATCTAGTGGTCGTTTCGCCAACACTGGTACAAAGCCTTCACTGGTGGACAAGAGAAAATCTCGCACAGGGGAAACCCTTTTACGATCCCGAGGTACAGGCAGTAGTCACTACAGATGCATGTCTGACGGGGTGGGGAGCTCACCATCTCCACCACACAGCTCAGGGTCTCTGGTCTCACTCAGTGGCCAAGAACCACATCAACCTGCTAGAGCTTCTGGCAGTATTCAGAGCGCTTCAGGCGTTCGAGCCCCACCTTCTAAACCTGTCAGTGCAAATCCGGACGGACAGCACTACAGCCATGTTCTACCTGAAAAAGCAAGGAGGGACTCGCTCGCCAAATCTGTCCAAGCTTGCCCAGAAAATCTGGATATGGGCACTCAGACGGAACATCTTCCTGTCATCACAACATGTTCCAGGGGAGCTCAATTCCCTAGCGGACGCTCTGAGCAGAGACTCCCTCCCAGAGGAACACGAATGGGTTCTTCACAGAGAGGTCGTAGAAGATCTCTTCTCTCAGTGGGGTTTCCCCACTATAGACTTATTCGCCACAAGCGAAAACAGACAATGCCGAGGATTTGCATCCAGGTTCCCCCAACCAGACTCCCAGGGGAACGCCCTGTGGATGAACTGGTCAGGGATGTTTGCGTATGCTTTTCCACCAACTCCTCATCAGGAAAGTGGTGAACAAGATGAACAGGGATTCAATGACGCTCGTCCTAGTTGCTCCCATGTGGGCAAGACAACCGTGGTTCCCACACCTACGCAGGATGGCGGTGTGCAAGCCCATCAAACTTCCAGCCTGGTACAACCTACTGTCCCAGCACCAAGGTCAAACAGTGCACCAGCAACCCAACTCAATGAAACTGGCAGCATGGCTCCTGAGGTCATAGAGTTTGGACACCTCAATTTGCCACAGAGGTGTATGGACGTCCTAAAGGAATCTAGGAAACCAAACACAAGGCACTGTTACTTTGACAAGTGGAAGAGGTTCGTTATCTGGTGCCAGAGTAGACAAATCAACCCAGTTGATTGCACCCCTTCCACTATTGTTACATACATGCTCCACCTGCTAGATGCATGATTAGTTTTTAACTCACAAAGTACACCTGGCAGCCCTCTCGGCTTACACCACTTCCCATAGCAAGGTTTTGTGGTGGAAAGTACCAGTAGTTAAAGCCTTCATGGAAGGAGTAAAGAGACTTCACCCTCCTATTTCAAACCCACCACCAGGGTGGGACCTTAATGTGGTGCTAGCCAAGCTCATGGGCCCCCCTTTCGAACCCATGCATAAAAGCAGTCTCAAACACCTGACTTATAAAATGGCCTTCTTAGTAGCTATTACTTCTATAAGAAGGGTCAGTGAAATTCAGGCTCTGTCAGTGCAGGATCCCTTCTTTACTATCCATAAAGACAAACTGGTTTTACGCACACACCCTAGGTTCTCACCTAAATTTATATCAAAATTCCATGTAAACCAGTCCATCGAGCTTCCGGCTTTCTTCCAGAACCCGTAAAGCTCGGCTGAGGTGAAACTACACACCCTAGATGTGCGTAGGGCGGTCCTCTACTATGTAAATAAAACCAGACCGCTAAGGAAAACAGATCAACTGTTTGTCTCCGTAGCTACAGGCAGAGAGGGGGGATCGCGTCTCTAAAGGTGCCATCTCAAAGTGGATTATTAACTGTATCCAGCTGTGTTACTCACTCTCTGAAAAGACTCTGCCTTTTACGCCAAGGGCCCACTCTACTAGAGGCATTGGGGCCACTCTGGCTTTCATTGCAAATGTACCCCTTGACACCATTTGCAAAGCAGCTACTTGGAGCTCTATTCACACTTTTACTCAGCATTACTGCATTGACACCCATTCCAAGGCAGATACACAAGTGGGACAAGCGGTTCTAAGACACTTATTTGCTCATGACCCTTCTCACATCCCACCTTCTTCTTCTGGTACTGCTCGCTAATCTATGCACAGCATGTGATCTAAGCAGATTCCACAAGCCTCAGAAGGGATACATTACTCACCGTAATCGTATTTCTGATGCTTGTATCTGCTTAGATTCACATGCGACCCACCCTTCCTCCCCTCCGAGCGAAGGCGCAGGATTGCTTGTAGTCTTACCTTTCTGTCTATCTGCTTGGATTATCTGTACTCACGCTACTCCTCATGCTACCTCATGTCAGAAAAAATACAATCTGAGGATCCTAGACGCGTGAGGGATCTTGGGTACAGTGGACGTGACACTAGGGATAGTATTACTGGCACGCCCTGTGTCGACGCCCATTTTCGAGTTTCGAAAAACAAACTGTAATACTCCGCAGCTTCCACTAGATGTCGGCCTATGCACAGCATGTGAATCTAAGCAGATACAAGCATCAGAAATACGATTACGGTGAGTAATGTATTATATATATATATATATAGGCAAGGGCATAGATTGGGTTGAGGGGAAGTGGGAGGGGGATTGCAGGGGGTTTCCCCCGCATTTTAGACCAAGAAGGTCAAATTTGATCAAAAGTGATTAGGTCAAATGTTTTAGGTCAAATAGACCGAAAACATATTTTAATATACATTTATATGTAAGTGTTTCTTTGATGTGCATTACTAACTAGGTTCAGTTTACTTACCTACAGCTCACATCTTCCTCTTAAGATAAAGCCGACTGCTTGTTTGTTTATTTATATCGCGCACCTTACCCAGGGGCAACAGGGCGCAGGCAAAAGATAATTCGAAGCTTACAATGTTGCAGAAATATACACTTTGGGGTAGTGATAAAGATAATCAGAATTACAGGCATAAGAAATGTACAAATCTTCAAGCATACAAAGTCAATATCTATGCAGGGGTAAATATACAAATATGTACAGGGCTGTTAAAGGTGGGTACTCCTGAGAAAAATATTCAGGATTACAGGAATAAGAGGTATACAAATCTTCATACATAAAAGGTCAATATCTATACAGGAGGTAAATGTACAGATGTGTGCTGTAAGGACTGTTAGAGGCGAGGGCGAAGTCGCGAGCAAGGTGACACTATCTATGCCTAGGTATAGAGAGTGCAGCTACATACAAGTGGCAGACTGCTCTGCCACTCTACCAAGGTACAGACTAAGAGTTGGGGATCTACAAACCATTGGGATAGTTTGAAGTCCTACCGTCCAGAGGACTTTGGGAAAACTCCCCTAAGAATCTGCACCATTGCAACGTGCAGGAGCTGTCAATCATGGGCACTCTGGCCACTAGATCTGCGCAGCAACATACACACAATGGCAAGGACGTGCACTAGGTCCAGAGAGAGACAGCCCCAATATCTGGCCATACACAAAGACTGCCACTTTGCCCTCAGATTGCTTTTTTGCAAGGGAAGATCACATTACAAGATTGACAAAGGACATGTGAAAATATTGTGGCAGAGCCAGTTTAGAGTATATGGTACTCTAATTGTCACGAAGCAGTAAAATGCGAAAGTGCACAAGACTATAAAAAAGAAAATACTACAGAAATATCCGCCGCCACCAGCCCATCCTGGACACATCATGCAAGTAACCACAAAGTTGCTAAAAACAGTTACAGGTACACTATGTCCCTACCACACTTCACAGAAGGTGATGTGTGCAGGAACATTAAACAAATAACTTTTCCATGGAAAACAGAGTTCTAGTGACTAATCATTGGCCTCAAAACAGATGAGCTTTTTGTTTTCATTTTTTTTTTTCAAGCGTAGACCTAGAGAGCAGCGGTGTACTATACACGAATGTGGGTAGCCGGCATTTGGGCTGCTATCTTTTAACAGTAGTGCGGTACTGTGAGGTCTGAGCACTGGTATCTGTGTCCATTGGAATTAGCCCTTGGTCAGATGTTGAAAGATCCATGTTTTGCATGTTTTGAGAGATTTGCGAAATTGGGGAATTGTGGAAGCATTCCAAGCCGACACTGTTTGATGCTGGAAATGCATCGGGGGGACAAGGCCTGCGTATCCTTGTCCTTTATCGCGTTATCATGTATGTTCTGTCTTGTTTTCTGCGCAGGAGTTCAAGTGGGGCTCCTGGCGGTGCGGCTCTTCCTGTATTTGGTTTGGTGAACAGACCCTTGGGATACCCTTATGGCGCCCATGGGTGGGAGTAAGACCTTGTACTCCTGGTGTGTGTTTTTGGGCACCTGTGTGTGACCCACAGAGCAGGGGACGGGCTGGTGGCAGCTCTGTGCTGAATTGACAGGTGCCCTGCACATCCTCCATTTTGGGATGCCCAGGCCCTGTCATTGGAATTAGTGGATTCCTGATAGGAAACAAGATGGCCCCTATGGCCTCTTGCTTTCTATCGCCTGTTACCTTACTTTTTCCGAAGTCCTGTGAAGCCCTGACTCTGTTCCTTCCCCCTGACTGAATTTTGGGTGGAAGTTCCATATATGGTGTTTGCGGGGAAGTCCAGGCCAGTCCGGCTGGAGCCTTCCCAATGACTGTATGTTGTGGGTACGCCCGTGGGGTGGGACCTGGGTGAATGGAGTGTATGACGAATGTGCATTCTGTGCAATGGGTGTCTAGTATCTGGTGTTTGACACAATGAATGAGACAGCCCTGCCCGAAACTGGTATGAATGCAGTGTGTAATGCTGAATGGCAGAGTGCTTGTCCGAATCCACATTCTATGTTGTGAGTGTCTGGAGGGAGAAGAATGGCCTGAATGCAATGTGCACCTGATTGGCTACCTGACTGCCTGAATGCCCTTCTGAGTGACTGGTCGCCTGAGTGACCCAGCAGAGTGAATGGGAGATCAACAGTATATCTGGGGGCCTCTGACTGTTAGACAAGCTAGAAATCGTTCAGAAGCTGAAGTTGACACTTGTTGCTTACTCTCAAAGCTGAGCCAGAAAAAGACGGTGAACTGCTGTTCCCTTCGTTGCAATCTGAAAGCTGCTGTGCCTTCAAGGAACTGATCCAAGAGAGGACCTGGCTAGGAGACCTCTTCCCAAGCTATGAGGGACCATCGTGCACCAGCTGATCTTTGCCAAAGCTCCCTGGTAGACAGACCTACGAAAGGCTGCAGACCGGAGAAGGGTACTGCCGAGGAGAACGGAGAGAAGCAACGGACAGCCGTAGCTGACCAGAGCCGCAGCGCTCCCCTTTGCCTAAGAACATTTCGATACAAGGACTCCCTTGCTCATCCTCGTCGACCGCTTTCGTCCTGCCGGAGAAATTCAAGGTCACCGACGACCGCGGGGAATACGCCGGTGGGTTTCCAGCCACCCAAAGACCTCAGAGATGCAGACGAAGCTACAGAAGCCAGCTGTGGTCACGTCTCAGACGCTGATGACCCGATGCCCTTACTGGGCCAAAGTTCATTTACTCTTTGCAGCAATGAACACTTGTCGTCGAGGTGCCCCGCACGCCTCTTCTTCACAGGACGTTCATAAGCTTTCATCAACGAGCACCACGAAGATCAAAGCTGGTCCCTCCACAACAACATTGGCCTCTTTCTTCACCAAATCTTGATGACCCGCTGCTCCTGCCTTAAAGGGAGTGTGCTCAAGAAGGGCCTGTCGACGACTCACCGAAGAACTCTAGGAAACCAGGTACTTTGGGACAGAAGAACTTCTATAGAAGGTGATAAAACTCCAAAAGACAAAATCTGGACTGGGCTTGTAGTGTATCTTCATTTACAGGTTGCCCAGGTTGGGGGGGGGGATCCTCATACAGAACTGTGCCTAGCGATAGGGGCCCTTATTCTGTCAATTGTCTAACCAGCTTGTTTCCCCTCGTAAGTCTATGGTTGATATCGTTTTGCTGTCTTAAATTATATAAAGACTGTTTTCACCAATACAGTGTGTGGACATTCCTTTGTGGGTGCTTGGGGACTACAATGTACTTAAGAACCAGCCCGCATCACCTCCTGAGAGCTAAGCCTTGATTGCTCGTCCATTGCTACCAACAATAGAGAATCTTGGCTGGGGTCCTCTGTGCCTCTCCTCTGCCATATAAAGAGCAGGAGTACAGACGCCCCCCACCGGTGGTTACTTTACACACTGCGATTGAGTTCCAGAGGATGGGTGCACGACAAGAGAAGTATTGTTTGATGGTTCTCTTTGCGTACAAGTTGGTCGATTTGCTGCCAGAGGCGTGTGTGCCTCAAGATATGTGGAGTTTAGCCGCCAGGAATGCTGGTGTGATACGCGTGGCTCCTTTGTAGATGATACAAGTAGTCTTGAACAGCATCTTGGCTTGGAGTGGAAGCCAATGTAGTTATGCTAGGTTGGGGGTAATTCGATCAAATTTGCGTGCTCCCGTAATAAGTGCTGCAGCGTGGTGGACTGCTTTTAGGAGAGCCAAGTGAGCAGCTGGACGCCCCATGTCGGGAGAGCATTTCCCAACATCGAAAGGCGTGACCGCAAGGGCCTGCATTAGGGTCTGTAAGTCCTGTGGAGGGATGAAGGGTTTGATTTTTCAAAGGGTAGATCTTCTGAGCCAGGCTATTTGGCCTTCTTGGCTATGTTTCAGAAATGACAGATTGCTGTCAATGGTGACAGTTGTGGATCAAATCTTTCTGGGCGCATATCATTTAGCCATTATTGGACAAGTTGTTTTTTTTAGCATGCAGACCGATGAGGGCGAATTCCGTTTTGGATGAGTTTAGTTTGAGGTAGGTAGTCGACATACAGGACTGGATGATGGCTAGGTAATCACGGAGACAAATGATATCCTGCAATCTATTTACTCTCATGTATAACTGAGCATCATGGTAGATGGCTATATTGGGATCTTTGAGGAAAGTACCTAGAGGTGCCATATAAAGGTTAAAAAAGATTGATGAGAGGATGGAGCCTTGGGGGACTCCGCAGGAGACATGGAGTCTGTTAGAATGGGACAAGTTCATCTGCACAGCCTGGTGTCTGCCTGAGCGGTAGGAGATAAACCAATACAGGACAGTGCCACAGAATTCCATCGTCAGCAAGGAGGCAGAGAAGGATGCAGTGGTCTGTTTCGAATGAAGCCGAGAAGTCAAGGATGCCGAAGAGGCACTAGTCGCCCTTATCCATGATTTGTGAAGCATCATCCACCAACTTGATGGGGACTGTCTCGATGCTACACTTTGGGCGGAACACTGACTGATAGTCATTTAGGAGGTGGAGTTGTTCGATTCTGGCGAGTAGTTGTGTAGCAACAATTTTTTCCAACATTTTGCCAGTAAATGGGATGTTCAGAATTGGCCTGCAGTTGGCCAGGTTGTATGGATCTAGGGTTGTTTTTTCAAAAGGGGTTGTGTGAGACCAGTCTTGAGGGTGTCTTTGAATCTTCCTTCTGCGGAGGAGGCATTAATGATGCGGAGGAGCTCTTTGATCGCCAGGTCTGTCAATTGTTTAATGATGGAGGCCGGAATTGTATTGTCAGATTAAGAAGTAGGTTTCAGGGAGGCAATCATTTTTAGAAGATCCGGGGGAAAAAGAGGAGAGAATTCTGTCCACAGGGTCAGTGTCCATGCTGCGGTGCAGAGGATGGTAATGCTGTGAGAGGCTGATTTGATGGCCTCTCAATGTCCTGTTTTTTTTTTCAATAAATAAATGAGTTGATTCTGTCGCATTTCTCCTGAGTTGCTGGTATCTCTTGGCCGGGTGCAGGTTTGGAACAATGCTTTACTACTTCAAAGAGGGCTTTGCTCTTGTTGGAGGCTGCCGCAATGATAAGGGAGTAATAAGCAGCTTTGACCATGATTATCGGAATCCTATGGTTTGTACGCAGAGATTTAAGGCTGATGAGGTTATTGTTTTTGGCCACCATTTCTCCAGGGCTCCGATTGATCATTTGTTGGAGGCTAGCTTGGGGGTGTACCATGAGGCGAATGGTTTAGTCTAACCCGGCTGGATTTAAGGGAGGCATGATGTCCACATTTCATAGAGTTGCTTAATAATTCCAGGAGGCCCGAGGCATTCCCTGTGGTGGGGAAGTCTGAAAAGGTTTCTTCCAGCTCATTGACTGGGAAGGTTTTGAATGAGTGGGGTGTTTAGCCTGACCTTTGTGCGCCATAGTCGAGTGGGTGACTGATTATGGGATGGCAGCGTGGTCAAACCATTCAAGTGGGATATGGTCTGCACAGGTGAAGCAGGGGATGATGTGAAGACAAATACCTTTTTGTGCGTGGGGGAGAGCACAATTTGCTTAAGGTCCATGGAATCGGTCAGTGCGGAAAAAGCGTGCTTAGAGTGTGGTTGTCAGCCTCTGACTCTGGGACATTAAAATCGCAGAGAAAGACATTATTAGACTGTGCTAATTTGGCACAGGACAATAAGTTGGAGATGTCTGCAATGAAATGCGCTCCTGTGAGGTGGTCTGTAGATGATGGGGTAAGGTGGTGAATTACTTGTGCAATAGAGGGAACCGCTAGGCAAGTGATTCAAATGAGCCTGTCATGTGAGAGGGGATGATGGCGCATGCCCTATTGCTCCTGTTGATGTTTGCCACTCCGCCTCCTGCCCTTCCTGGCTGGTCAATGCAGCATGTTGGATGCATTAGCCTTGGGGTACGACGAAAACGTGGCGAGGATGGGGTAAACCATGTTTCAGCGATGGACAGGGCATCAAGGTTGTTGTACAAGATGAGGTCAGTGATCTCTGCAGCATGAGCAACTGCATAGCGAGCATTGATCAACATGATGGGGCATGTGGTCCGTGGGTGTTGGATGGGGGGGCAAGGGCAATATTGATGAGGTTCTTTAGGCTTGCTTGCTTGCCGGGGTTTCCCAGGGCACTTGGCCATTCGAACACTAGTGAGAGTAGGGAACGGCTGTGGGGGGGATCGGCTGTGGAGGGAAGAGACGCATGGTGATATCTTTTGGTGAGTAACAGTAGTAGTGATTAGTCTGTAATTGAAATGTAGTTTAGTTGGCCCGAACAGGCACAAACAGGTGAGGCCCTTGTTTTTGTACGTGCTTTCCTGAGGACACAGGCGATGAGGATTCCTAAAGAGGACTGATTAAATAGGTTGTGGGCGGAGCAACTGAGTGGCAAGTCCTGGTCACGTGACCAGCCGCCTCATTGCTGTCTGACTGGAGCTGGCCTACAGTCCTTACTTAGAGGCTTAGAAGGCACAGGAAGGTAAGTTGAGCAAAAAGACTCCACTTGCCTCCAAAAGTCTGGAAAGTATGAAAACCATAGAAATAAAATTGGGTGTCCCATTGAAGTCAATAGAGGGAAAGCAGCAAACATACAAATCTTTTTTAACGGCTCACAAGCCATGTTAGTTCTTACCCTCCTTGTGCTGGCTCTTTCTCGATACGAGTAATCCCATACATATCAGCAGCCCTTGCTTGCCCCGTAGTGTCAGTGATTGTCTTGTTCACTAGATGCTGGTGTAACTTCGCCTCACAGCTTTTAGAACCTGCTCAAGTGTAATCAAATTTAACATTCCTTCAAATCTATCTGCATGGTTACCAGTAACCCACCCATTGATACTTTATGGACAAACGTGTAAACTCCTCAAAAGTTTAAATCCTCTTTTTGTGACCTCTCAAAAGCTGTTGAGGAATTGTTCTGGGGTCTTGCTGAACTTCCGGAGGGTAGCAGCATTCATTTTGGCATAAATGAACCCAAATGAGTGCCAGCGATTTGTAGATTTCTCATTGGGGCTACATCCCACATACTCTTAAATCCCGTCCCCTTTCCTCCATACTGCATACTGCATGGGTGTCCCTTCCAAGAGACGGGAGACGGAACCTTTTTCACCAGAAAAAACCTTCTTCCCTTTTAAATTTAGAGGCGTGCTGGGGTGCAGCCCTGGGAGCATGCACTGCCCTGACTCTGGCACCACACCTCAGTCCCCTTTTCCGTGTTGACGGGAACAGGCCGAATTCACCATTGCTCCTGGGTTTGGCTTCGGCCATGTAATTCCACGCACGGATACTTCTTCTCTTTATCTTTTTTGTCTTTTTTATCATTCAGGTGCTCGGTCCTCGGGCGTCACGCTCCTCCCTGGTACGTGTCGACTTCCACAGGGTTCAGCAGGTGTCCATCCTGCGACGGGCTCTTCCCGACTTCAGACCCCCACGTCCTCTGCCTACGTTGCCTTGGCCCAGACCACGGTTGGCAAGCTTGTACAGCATGCAACACCCTTTCATCGAGGTCGCTGAAGAACAGACTAGCCAGGTGGAGGGAGCTCTTCCAGAAATCACCTACAGAGGACCTCAAGAGCTTCGTGAAACATCGAGCCAGGTCCAAGGTAGCACCCCTTACTAAGGACTTGCCATGTGGGAGGGACCACTCAAGTCCTTGTACCAGCACGTGCACCGAGGCTGCTCCAGCTACTGGCCTACTGGCCAAGGGATCCTCCCGGTGACGGTGTTGAGGGACCAGAAGGTTCTTTGACCGGGTCTACACCCGAAGGCTCCACTCTTTTACCAGCATTATGTCTGAGGGGCCACGCCCTAGTACCAGCAATACGGCTGAGGGGGCACCTAAACGCAGCTCTACCGGCCCACAGGTCGATGGTGCCACACCGGCTCGCAGAGTCAGCGAAATCCAGGCGCTGGTCACCTCAGAACCATATACTAGCTTTCACAGGGACAAGGTAGTCCTGCGGACACATCCATAATTTCTGCCTAAGGTGCCGTCTGCTTTCCATTTGAGCAAAGAAAAAGTCCTTCCTACGTTCTTTGCCGATCCTAAGGATGAGGCACAGAGAGTTCTGCACTGCTTGTCCCCTGAGGTATGAGCAGGAGCTCCCTCATCCAGCTGACTACAGGAGCAGATCATTCCCCCTCGATAGCAGTGTTGTGTCCAAGGTAAGCCTGGAGGCTATACCCCTAGAAGCGTACAGAGGCCGTGCCCTCCGATGCAACCCACACCCACTTGCATTCCATTGATGTCCCTTATCCCGTATTGCTGCTTGCATACGCTAAGTTGTTCGTGCCCAAAACGAAATGTATAGTGGCTTTAAACCTCTTCACCCACGCGGCTTTACCGTTCCAATATGGCCGCCGCCATACTGCTAGTCCTCCTGCCTGGCCTCTAAACACTCGCCAGATCCTGATTGGCTGCCCCCGGCTTATAGCCAATAGCAAAGCACCGGCAGGCGAAGCCGGCTCGACGAAGGCTCCACCTGACTGAGCCTGACCGAGCTTGGCTGTGCTCGAGTGCTCAACAGTGTCGACTTCCAATATCCAAACTACTTACGGTGATTCTCCTAGCCCATGCTCCCCGTTTGCAACTGTGCAGATTATTCCATGTGTCCTCCCTTTTTCATCACGTAAGATACTGTGCGTTCCACGCCTTCACCTAATCTCCAGCCCACTCCCTAGCAGCTGATCGTACATGTAGAACCTCCTGAGAGACTCAAACCTTTGGGATACCATCAAACTACTTGCCCACTTCTGTTGAATCCTCCTCCGCGACAATAGAAGCCCAAACTTTACCGATCACTGCATGAGGCCTGCGGATGATCAATTCGAACACTTTGAACGCATATTTTGCCTGTAAATTAAGCGTATCATCCACAACATCTGCACAAGTATGCCTAATGTCTGCCTGTCTGTCATGCCTAATATTGCCCTCTGCTAGTGCCTGATTAACCACGCATGACCCTGTTTCTACTCAAGTACACCACCTCCCAATGTAACCTCGATCTAATCTCACGTGTACATTGGTCCCATCATGCTCTGACGACCGCATCTGCACTGAATGTTTATCTCACTGCATGCCGTCTTGAGGCCTGCGCATCTCATGTCGGCTTGCCCACTAGCCTTGAATGACCTATGATTCTGCTCCACTGTTCTAATTGCTCACCTGTATAGCCAATGGCAGTTTATGTCTGCTTGCCCTAACTGGCCCTGAATCCGCCCATGTCCCGAACTGATATCCCGCATGTCCCACCGTTTGCCTAGAATTTGCTACCAGCACAGTGCTAGCACCTTTAATGATCTAAACGATCTGCCTAACCTAAACTTGACCTGTGGTGGCTCATGCCAGTAAGGACTGCTCGCTCATATACAGAGTGTTTGTGCATGCTTGTTGCCCTACCTATTGCTTTGCCGCATTAACTGATTGTGAACTCTTCGTGAGTTTGAGGCCAGCGCCCCTCTTTATCTGCTGTGATAGGTACTGATTGTATGCTCCACCTCCTCTCTGGAAACTATGGTCAAAATCAAGGTCAACTCCTCCAAGGACACTGAATGATTTGCCTTTCCTTACCTGTTCCCTGGTGGCCTATTACCATACCAATTGCTCACCTACACATTGCTCGCGAAAGCTTTGCAACCACTGCTTAGCATGCTTCTATTAGCCTCGAACCAGACTGCTTACACCGTAGCCCTGCTAAATTGTATCCTGGTATACACCATGTCACTACACTTACCCATCCCAACACACACCTCTAACCCTTATAACATTACAACTTCCACTCCTAAACATGAATGACTCCCAACCCCCACTACCAAGTAATCCATGCCCAACTATAGCTAGGAACTTGCGTCTTAGAGCTAGACTAGCTAAAATCTATGAAACTCCCATTAGTTCTATTCCCTTCACAATAGAACGAAGGACTAAGCCAACCTGGCCTATCCAGACCAACCTTTCGAATACTGTTCGTAATTCTGACCTTATCAAATCTAATCAAGCATAGTAAACCTAAAATAACACAAGCGCATCATGCTACTACCACAACCACCGTGAGCCCCCAGATCAAGGGAGCTCTAATCAACTCCAGATCGC
Organism: Ambystoma mexicanum; assembly: GCF_040938575.1. Classification (NCBI taxonomy): domain Eukaryota; kingdom Metazoa; phylum Chordata; class Amphibia; order Caudata; family Ambystomatidae; genus Ambystoma; species Ambystoma mexicanum. The sequence continues at coordinate 1,138,713,279 of NC_090931.1, read as the reverse complement.
TAGTAGCACACGCTACAGAAATTGCTGACCTGATCTTAAGAGAGGACGTTGACTTCCTCGCCATTACAGAGACATGGCTACACCCGGCAGCAGGCCCTATGCCTATGCTAGCAGTCCCGGATGGTTACTCCATACTGAGACAAGACAGAATAAAATCTAGAGGAGGCGGTATCGCTATTATTCACAAAAGTAGCCTCCCCATTAGATTAGCCACTCCTATTGATGTCCTCTCATGTGAATTACTATCTGTCAAAGTTCCACTCACCAATGCCCAAACTCTTAACATCCACTTGATATACCGCCCCCCAGACACCCCCGGAACCTTTGAGGATGACATCAACACCATTCTGTCCAGTAACCTCAAAAGTTCCTCACAAGTACTTATTCTTGGGGACCTCAATATGGGCTTTAATTACCCTCTAGACCAGCTCGCCCTCACCACAAGTAACACCCTTGCTGAAATAGGCTTCACCCAAAGAAGCAACGCACCTACCCATGACCAAGGCAGAATACTCGACTGGGTGTCTGACTACAACTGTCATGCCAATATTCTCTCTATCTCACCTCTAGCCTGGACTGACCACCACCTTGTCTCATTCTTGCTCTCTACCAATAGACCCCCACTGCCCCCAGCCATTAGGGCTCCACCCACTCTAACCAGAAATAAAAAGAATATTACAGTGGAGAGACTTATCCCGAACTTACTCCCTACCCTCAAGATGCTCCCTGTGAAGTTGGATCCAGAGTCTTTGGTCGAGGAATATAATAAAATTATGTCCACATCCTTGGACTTGATTGCCCCCATCAAACCTAGACCAAGTGGGGCGTGGCCAGCGCGCGGACGTGAGCCGAGTGAGCTCCCGTAAGCGCCGAAATAATCCTGCATTTTCATCCTGATTCCTGGGGATTTCGTGCGATATAAACACTGTGACCGAGCCCATAAAGCTGCGGGCTCGGATTGACAGAGGTGGGGTCACCTATCTACCCAGACGACGGAGATAAATCTACATTTTGCCGAGGCCCGACAGCGGAGCTACGCGACCAAGATGGCCGCCGGTGTCTGAGGACGGACTTCCTCCGACTGAGAGGCCCGAGACGACCTGACACGGTGGGGCAGGGGACAGAACGTGAGACGGACGCCCGTGACCATCCTCTCTTCTTCCCCTGCGGAATCTGAGACTGTTCACCGGCCGAGCCCCGCTGACACCCGGAAGACGCCTGGACGGATTCGATCTGCGAGAGAGGTGGGGGGAGAAATAGCGGCCCTCCTGGGGTCCCGGTGGTGTGCAGCTCCTGCCTCCTGATTTGTATCTACTTTGAGACACCACGCCCCGAACACACCCCCCGCACCCCCCCCCCCTCCCCGGACGGCGGAGGACAGCCGCGTCAGAAGTAAGTGATCGAACCTTGCTAACAGGGTGCCCGCTGAGGGCCGTATCGCACCAGCGAAAGGGGGACCACCACCTGCCTGGGTGAACAGCTAGAAGCGCCGGAGGTCCGCGCGTATTGTGGAAGGCCCAGCAAAGGGCGCTGGGCCTCAAAGTACTCTCGCCATATAAACCCCAGTCCCTAGTGGAGGAGGCTCTTGGAACTCACAGCCCTCCACCTGACCAGATGCACGGCCACCATTCCACACACCTGGGGGGTACGACCACTCCAACTGCGTACATACAACAATTCCTGCCCCATCGTAGCAGACACTCCACAACTCCCGAAAATATGGGGAAGGACAGACAGAAGAAATCATCTACACAGAGCAGCATGGACCAGTTTGCCGTCGCTACCACCCCGGCCCCGGCGGACCCAGCAGCACGACCAAACTCCCCCATGGGAGATGACTCCCTCTCCTTACGGGACGTAATGGCGGCCATCGCCAACTCTCGCTCCTCCATGGAGACCAAGATAGACAGTATGGCGGCGGATGTCTCCTTCCTGCGCCACGATCTGCAGAAGTTGATTTCCAGAACAGGAGAGGTGGAACACCGCATCTCCGAAGCGGAGGACAACAACGGCGGGATCAATCGTCAGCTGTCCCAAGCCTTAAACCGCCTGAAAGCCCTGGAATCGAGAGTGGATGATGGGGAGGGAAGGTCCCGCCGCAACAACGTTCATCCTGGGCCTGCCGGAGGGGGAAGAGGGACAATGCACAGAATTGTTCCTGGAACAGTGGCTCGTGGACATCTTCGAGCCCCAATCCTTCTCAAAATTCTTTTCAGTGGAGAGGGCTCATAGAATACCTTCGGGCAAACCACTCCCGGGCGCTCCGCCCCAGACTATCATTGCTCGCTTGCTTAACTACCGCGACAGGGATGCCCTTCTGCAACTGTCACGCTCACAAGGGACGATCACCCATAACGGCTCCCGAATCGCCTTCTTCCCGGACTATACCCGAGAAGTGCAGCGGGGACGGCAATCCTTTGAACCACTCAAGAAACAACTTGCTCAAATGAATGTGAAATACGGCCTGCTCTTCCCGGCCCAACTTAAGATCTATCATAAAAATACTACTGTCCACTTCAACGGCCCACAAGAGGCCTGGAAGTGGGCAGAGGCTCACATAGAGGGCGATTAGACTGCAAGACCAAGGAGACCGAGAGGACGACCCGGACCTAGGCAGGCCTCCCAGAGGAGACACCCAGAACGGGGGGGACAGGAGATCCTGGAGCCAGCGGCACAACAAGAAGAGGAATGAACTAACTATAGTCCCCTACTAAAGGACCTAAGAACACTGCTGGGACACACGAGCGTGCACCGCCTGCGCCTCCGATCTCAACGCGTAATCTACCCACCACGGAAGTTGTCGACAATGGGCGCAAATGTGGGAACTCTGGGGAAAGATCTGATTTCTCCCCTGGTCAGACCTCTCTTTCCCCCCCCCCTCTCTTTTTCTTGCTTGTTTCGACCCTATCTACGGGTCTGGTTTTTGAGCTGACACCTTAAGTTGAAGGATCAGCATGTTTGGGCCACGGGTACTTCGTGTTGGGGTGGAGTATGGGGTGGGGGTGTGTTGGGAAAGTTCAAAACTTTGTTGGTTATTTCAGGACTGCCACTTGCTCATGGGCCGAACTAATCACTGTCCCTTGTTAGGGACGTCTTGCACTATTCCACAAGGCAACCCTGTTTCCTTAGTACAGGCGAGAAGTATACCGCCATCTCTTATGGATCGCTATACCCTGAAAATCCCCATCATACGTAGTAAATGTCCTCTACACAAACTCGCACATCCCTCATGCAGCACACTAAATCCTTGAAACTCCTCACTTGGAATGTGAATGGGATGGGGTCAGGAATCAAACGGTGCCTTATCATGCAATTCCTAAATAGACATTCCCCTGATGTGGCCCTCCTGACGGAAACCCACTTGGCTGGGGTAAACTGTGCTTTTTTCCAGAGAACTATCGCCTTGCCTTTCATGCGGGGTACACAATGGGCTCCAGGGGCACCCTCATTCTGATACACAAAAGTATACCATTTATTCAACAAACCGTAGAACAAGATCCCAGGGGCCGATACGTGTTCATCCTGGGAATGATCTGGGGGTCAAAAGGTGGCAATTGCCTCGATTTATTCTCCACCGGGTCTGGGACAGGAATTACTGGATTAGCTCACCACCCTTATAGGGAAACATCACCCTGACACGTACATCCTAGGGGGGGATTTCAATGACACCATGAATAACAACACTGACCGTTCCCACCTCCGGAATCCTAACCCAGATACCCCTACCAGATTAGCCAACTTTACATCTGCTCTTGGGCTCCGGGATATGTGGAGGGAGCTACACCCTGATGTTAGGGAATATTCGTTCCACTCTGGTGCCCACGGTTCTATGTCCAGACTGGATTATTTCCTTCTACCACATACCGACCTCTACAGGGCAATGTCCGCAGAACTGCTCCCTAGGGGCATCTCGGACCACTCACCACTTTCGATGGAAATATGTATGGAGGGCGCCCTCCCCCCCCAGAACGTGGAGACTTAATAGCTACTACCTAGGGTTCCCAGAGCTGATAGATCGCCTAGAGGAAATATCCGCCGAATACTTTGAAATTAATGAAGAATCGGTAGACAACCCTGTGACAGTATGGGAGGCATATAAAACAGTGCTCAGGGGTGAAATTCTCTCCTGGACGACACATAAAAGGAACACCCGGCTCCAAAAGATACTAGAGGCCGAGAAGGAAGTGAGCGACTGGGAGGCTAAACATATTTCTGATCCCACGTCTGAAACCCATCGATCCCTCCAACGCGCTCAAGAGCGCCTTCGGAACAGAGCGATGGATGACGCTAAGCAGGCCCATTGGCAGGCTAAAGCAAGGGTATACGAGCTGGGGGACAAAGCAGGCAAACTGCTCGCCTGGCTGCAGAAAAGAGACGAAGGACAACGCCATGTCCAGGAAATAGTCAGGGCGACAGTTCTACGCAGACCTGTACCGAGCCCCATCCTCTCCACTAGACCCCTCTCTCTTAGACGGGGTATTGTTGCCGACGTTCTCCGTGCAGCAGAGGGAACATTTGGACTCCGCCTTGTCAGAGGCTGAGATTTCAGAGGCGCTATCTCAGCTCCAGCCGGGGAAGACACCGGGCCCAAACGGATTCCCCGTTGAAACCTGGCAAAAGCTAGGAGCAGACAAAATGGCTGCCCCCCTGCACAGAATGTTTCTTGCCGCCCGGGAACAAGGGACTCTCCCACCAGACCTGTGTAGGGTAACCATCGTGGTCATACCAAAACCTGACAAACCTCCACACAAATGTGCTTCCTATAGACCTATATCACTGATTAATGGGGAGGCCAAGGTCCTCGCAAAGCTCCTAGCGAACCGATTACAACTGGTTGCATCCACCCTGATTCACCCGGACCAATGTGGATTTATGCCCCACAAATCGAACCGGATGTGGATTTATGCCCCACAAATCGAACCGGATGAATCTACGCCGTCTCCATCTGGCAATGGAGAGATCTCCGATTATACTCGGACCTTTGGCCCTGCTGGCAATCGATTTCGAAAAAGCATTTGATTCAATTTGATGGGACAGCCTTTGGGAGATCATGCGCCGCATGGGATTCGGAGAAGCCTTTCTGGGATGGGTACAATTACTCTATACTAACATCCAGGTGGAGGTAAAAGTAAATGGATGGTCCTCTCGATCCTTCCCTTTGGGCCGAGGTACGCGGCAGGGATGCTCGCTCTCCCCCCTTTGGTTTGCCCTTGCAATCGAACCACTTGCTATTTGGCTTCGCCAAAATACTGCCAGGACGGGGTTTAGATGGCCTGAGGGCTATGATGATCGTACATCTCTCTACGCAGACGATCTCCTTACATACCTGGGAGACCCACCTCGATCCTGCCCCATCGTAACGCAGCTGCTCGTCCGCTTTGGTAAATTTTGCAGACTCAGAATCAACTGGGATAAATCAGTTTTCTTTCCTGTAAAGGGAGGAGAGCGGGCCATCCCCCAGGAGTGCCCGTACCGTGTTGAACGACAAGGCTTACGACAAGAATCTGGATATCCGGGGACTTGACAAGTTATGTAGAACACAATCGCCGACCGATCACAGACCGGTTCATTATCGATGTCCAACACTGGAAACTTCTCCCCCTGACCCTTATGGGTAGAGCGGCACTCTTTAAAATGATGACCCTCCCCAGATTCCTTTACATCCTTCAGAATGCCCCACACAGAATCCCAGATTCAGAGTTTCACCTAGTAGAGACACTTCTTAGAGACCTTATATGGGGGGGGAGGTCAACCACGAATAGCGCTAACCACACTCCAGAGATCGATCTGGGAGGGAAGAGTGGGAGTCCCCCATCTCCAAACTTACTATTGGGCATCACAACTGACTGTGGTTAATGATCTTCTCCACGGAAATCGAGACCTACCTCATATACGCGCTGAGATAGCTACTATACAAAATGCAGATCCACTGACCCTCCTTTATCAACCCCTTCCGAGAACCCCTCCACCCACAACTACAACAAACCTCACTATGGTCTGGAGACAAGCACACCGGTTCATTGGGTGGGACAATAAAGTTGCCATCGCACAACCTCTCTGGCAAAATAATAACCTAGCTGCATCCCGGGAACTTGAGCCATGGCCCAACTGGGTGAAAGCAGGGGTCACGAGAGTGGGGGATATGCTTACAGATGGGAAATTGACCTCATTTGAAGACTTGCAGTCACAATTCCAGAACCCAAACACGGAACGGTATCATTACATACAACTGGCCCACGCCTTAAGAACCCACTTAACAGCAGACACAAGGGTACCGGACTACACCCCCATAGAGCGCAACATCCTAACAGCGTATATTCCCACCAAATGCACTTCCATCTTATACAATGCCATATCCTCCTTTGCTACCCCCAAACTGAACGAGCTCAAGGCGAAATGGGAAGCGGATGTGGGGGAAATAGATCCAGAGGACTGGATACAAGTCCTCATGCATCCCCGAGAAATTGCTATCCCCTCTAGGCTCCGACTGGTGCAGCTGAAAATACTGCACCGGGTACATTACCCTAGGACGCGCCTATACGGCTGGAAAAGGGCCCCAAACCCAAACTGTCTCCGATGCGGGGAGGAGGAGGGAACCTTCTTTCACATCTTGTGGGCATGCCCCCGGATACAAACCTTTTGGAATGCATGCTGTGGGGAGCTCTCCAAGGTTCTGGCCCAGACCATACCACTGGACCCAAAGGCCCTACTCCTGGGAGTACCTAATGAAATCAAGGCTAACAAGTGGGAGAGATTGCTCCTACGCACGGCAACAGGACTGATTAAGCGTAATATAGCGCAGAAATGGGGAGCTCCTGACTCCCCGACAATGGATCAATGGAAACTGGATATGGACGTGTGCGCCAGGATGGAGCATAGGATCTACTCAGCAAGGGGCTGTCCCAACAAAGCCTCGAAAATTTGGGATAGATGGGAAGAAGCGATCTAAGACTCCCTTCGACATGCTGGGGAGCGTGCAATGGGTACTATGTACTACACGCCAATATATGTACTAAGGAAGACTCTTGACCACTGCTGATATGTGTATTGCCTTTGTTGATTTAGAATGACCATGATAGTCCTTATGTTGATTTGTTTTTGTTCTTTGTGATTGTTATAATACAATAATAACAATAAAAATACTTTATAAAAAAAAAAACCTAGACCAAGTAAGCCCAAAACTCATCTGAATAAATGGTTTACACAATTCCTCAAAAACTCAAGACAGCAAAAAAGAAATTGCGAGGCCGCCTGGAAAAAACTACCGTCAGCAGCTAACTAATACAAACTTTCTAAACTTTCAGCCTTGTAAAAGAGAAATTTGTCTAGCAAAACCAACTTCTTTCGACACGCGCACCTCCCAAGCCAAATCCAATACGAAGGAGATTTTCACTATCCTAAAAGAATTAGAGACCCCCATAGCATCACCCGACGCCTGCATGAAAGATAAAAAATGGCGCTCAGAGATCCAAAACACACTAGCTAACAAAATGTCTACCCTACAAAATAAAATTGCTAGTAAAAGAGCCTCCTTAAACAACCCTCTCCCATCGAACACAACCGAGAGTACTACTACCAATGATTCCACCTGTTTTAACTTCACCAAAGTTTCAACCCTTGAAGTGGAAAGAATCATTCTGTCTCTGAAACCGCCTAATCGTCAGGGCGATCTGTGTCCTGCGCAGCTTATCAAGGATGCTGCTCGAGACCTCGCTCCATTCATTACGAAACTTATTAACGCGTCCTTTTCCACCGGTACTATCCCCACTAATCTTAAACAATCTTGGGTACTTCCACTCTTAAAAAAACCTACCCTTGACCCTACCACACCGACTAATTACAAGCCTATCACGACTGTACCTTTTCTCCAAAAATCTTGGATAAGGTTGCCTACGTACAAATCCAGAAATACTTGGAAGAACACCATTTACTAGGAGCTAGACAATCAGGCTTCCGTCCACAACACGGAACCGAGACAGCACTCATCGACCTCAAGTCCCAAATCGATGAGATCAGAGACAATGGCAAAGCCGCCTTACTCCTCCTCCTAGACCTCTCGGCTGCATTCGACCTGGTCGACCACAATATTCTCTGCAACCACTTTAACACAGCTGCTCACTTTTTTGAAGAAGCCACTTTCTGGATCAGATCCTTCCTAAATGGCAGAACCATGAGGGTCTTCTCTCCCACAGTAGCGGCAGACCCCATACCAATCACCTGTGGTGTGCCACAGGGTTCCTGTGTCTCGCCCACATTATACATCATCTTCACCAAGCCCCTTTTCGATCTGGATAATCTCGGTGTCACCTACACTAACTATTCAGATGACACCCAGATCCTCTTCCCGCTTTCTGGGGATTATGAAATGGATTTGGCCTTGGTGAACAGAGTGTATATCATCATCCAGGCATGGATGGCCACACACTGACTATGCCTGAATGATGACAAAACAAAACTCATCATTCTGGGCACCACCACTAACCTAAAAAAACGAGGTCCCAATTACTCTTCATTTATAATTGATGGTAACAGCATCAATGTAGGACATGAGGTAAAAACGCTTGGCTTTTAATTAGACTCAAAACTCTCATTTACCATACAGGTCAATTCCTTAGCATCCTCTACGTGCAAATTGATCCGCACAGCTAAACCTTTTCTATCTGACCATAGCGGCACAATCTTGGCTAGAGCCCTCATCCTGTCTCGCCTGGACTACTGTAATGCCCTCTATTTAGGGTCCACCAAAGCCATCACCAGAAAAATCCAAACCTTACAAAATAACGCCCTTAGAGCGGCATTAGGTATCTCCAGAAGAGATCACATCTCTGAGAGTAGCAGACAAAATAACTGGCTCCCAACTAACGACAGCATTCTCTTAAAAACTTTGTCACTCACGCACAAATCTCTTAACAACGCTGCACATATCTACGTAGCCGACAGATTCCACAGACAGACCTCCCTGAGATCCTCCAGAATAGCCTACAAAGATTGCCTCTCTATTTCCAATTTCAATCGATCCACAATAGGTGGCAACAGCTTTTCAGTGAAAGCTTCTAAATTATGGAACTCCCTACCTCCCACTTTGAGAACTGACCTTCCCTACCAAAACTTCAGGACCAAACACCATCCTGTGGCTGAAAACCAATGCTAAAAGTAGCTAGCTCCCACTGTGAGGACTACCTCCCCTTACCCCACTGCACTCCCTACACATTCAGCCACTATCACCCATACATGCTAACACCGCCGACATCAGCTAGTTGCCATGCACCAGTTATATTCTCACCATTGTTCTACCTGTCTGTAACAGGAATTACTGTATATATTTTTTTGTAATTTCCAGTAATAGGACTTAACCTGTATATTTTTGTATTTAATACCTGTATGTAAATAACTTCTTTGTTGTAACCAATCTTCGCATATACATGTAACCGCTGCGCCCTGTTACCCGAGGGTATGATCGCGCATTATAAATAATAAACAAACATGTCAGGCGTGCCCTGAAATTCTACCTTGACAGGACCAAGGGCTTCCGCAAATAAGACGCCCTGTTTGTCACGTTCAGAGGTGCAAGACCAGGCCAGCAGGCCTCCAAGGCCTCCATATCCCGCTGCATGGTCTTGGCCATCAAAGAGGCATACGAGGGCCAGTACAAGCCGCTTCCGGCCAACATGCACGCCCACGCAGTCAGGGCCAAGGCAACGTCCATCGCATTCCAGCGCCATGTCCTTTGGCAAGTCATAAGCAGGGCGGCCACTTGGGACACACCCTCAGCTTTTTGCAAGCATTACTGTTTGGATGCCGCCTCTAGATCTGATGCGGCTTTCGGACAGGCGGTTCTCAAGAACCTATTTTCTTAAGGAGGGTCTCCTCTCCACCCTGGGGTTGCATTCAGTTGTAATCGCCCATGCAGTATGGAGGAAAGGGGACGGGACGTAAGAGTAATTATAAGTTACTCACTGTAGTGACTAACGTCTCCTTTCCTCCATATGTCCCACCATCCTCCGCCCTTATAATACTGGTGTCACTAGGCAATGTTAAATCTATTGTTGACGCGTCAATGGGGACTGAGGTGTGGCACCGGAGGGCGGAGTCAGGGCAGCGCATGCTTCAGGGCCGCACCCCTCTGAATTTAAATGGGAAGTAGGTTTTTTCTGGTGAAAAAGGTTCTGTCTCCCATCCCTTGGAAGGAACGCCCATGCAGTATAGAGGAAAGGGGACTAGGACTTAGAGTACGTTAGTCACTACGGTGAGTAACTTATAATTTCTCTTTCTCCTGGAACTGGAAGGCTAACATCAGTGCTTCGAACCAATCCAAGATGTCTTTTCCCACCTTATATGGCTGGATGAAGTCCTTGGCGACTAGGCATTCCCCAAATACTTCTGTCCACCTCAGAAGATTGTGTCTCACACTTTTCTCCGGAAGCTCTGTGTGCACAAATACAGTATTACCCAATCCTTCTATTTCTGTTCTTCTAGGGCCACCCTCCTTTCCTTTAGAAGTAGCTTTGTTGCAGTCGAGACAGACTCAGAGATGCCTCACACGGACCTGGCTGAGACTTGCGACCCAGGCATTAAGGGGTTAACGGCGCCGTAAAAGGTTGCGGCGCCGTTAACGCCTTACTACGAGGTCCCTTTGCGGCTCCCGACCAACCGTTAAGGTAGGGACCCGCAAAGGGACCTTGAAGGTAATTATGGTACCGCAAATTTCGGTACCGTAATTACCGCCTTCCCCTTTCCCATTGAGCCCTATGGGGCAAAAATGGGAATGGGGCAGGGCCAATGGTAAATGGGGAATTACCGCCCTGCCAACCTTGGAATGGGGTGGTAATTCCCAATTTCACCATGGCGGAATCGGTAAGTTACCAGCGTTAACCATGGTGCTAATAGCGCCATTGGTTAACGCCGTGGTTGTAATGAGGGCCTTGGTGTCTAACTGATCCCCAAGTTAAACCCCAGGATTTGTTGGAAACCACTCTATTTGCCCTTTTGGAGGTATGGAGGGAACAACTATCTATATCATCTCCATCCACTTCCATATCGCCATACTAAAATGGGTACCCGATTTGGGGGCACCAGATCACTACTGGCCCCCTGGGTCTCCTCTGCCACCATATCTTCCCAAAAGCTTGGTGACCCTTAAGCATTTTGGATTTACTTACCTTACTGCAAAGGCGGAGCGGGGTGGGACAGTTACTGGACTTCAGGCCACTCAATGAGCCTGTGTTCAGTTCCATTGTTCAAAAATAAAAAAATACATGTCAGTGCTTTGAACACTGAATGCATACTTTTATTTTGCTTGACTAAGCTGTAGGCACTGTCTGTATCAGATCCCACTTCTGCCCACCTGTGATGAAATGACTACTGCTATGCAAGAGTTCAGGGATGGGTAGTGTCTAAAACACCTACTCAGCCCCCACACTATCAACCCAGCTGTGATTCGGACCATAAAGGTGAAACAGATGGAGCCTGACTGGTATACTTTGTCTTGTTGGGGAATGTGGGCTGAGGGCAGGCTATACGCTTCAGGATGGGTGGGGGCTTATACAGTTGCAACACAAACAACTTTAACTAACAATGCACACAATTTAAAACTCTAAATACCTTCCTAGGCAAAGGAAACACAGAATGCAGACTTGGAGAGCAAAAGGGGCACTCTGGGTGAAGATTGGTGCACTCAATTGATATGAGCAGAAAATATGAAGAGTATGTGGAAATGTCTTAAGAGAGGGCACTGTTAAGTCTTCAAAGTCAATACGGCCCTTTAATGGGTACCAGGCTAACAAGAACAATGCAAATACCTTTATTTATTGTCTTGGGTGCTTTTGTCACTTTCCTGAAGTCGAGCCAATGTCTAGACTTTCAGTTGCGTTCCAGTGGCGAGTCGGCTTCAGTATGGGGCTCTCTGGGAGTTTGACCTCGAGCCAATTGGTCCCAATAGTTGATTTAGCAGGGGAGTCTGTCGAGATGATGCTTCTGTTGGGCCTCGGAATGCAGTGAGTTGGGTGGTTCAACAGTGTCCCTTGCCACTCTGCTCAGCTGGTTCTGGGTGTTCCACTTCCCTCCTCTGCTAGCTGTTCGAGGTGTTCTACCTCCCCTCTCCCCCACAACCCTCCCTCCACTTGCCACACCTTGACTGTTCTCTTACTCAGTTCCTCCCTGGCTGAATCTTGGGAATCCCAACCCCTACTTTACTTGCTAACTATGGCGTTCACTGACGGGTTCTGGGTTCAATTTATGTGGTTTTATCATTTCAAGAGGTTTTCTTTCATTAGAAAAAAATAGTGTGAGAGCAGAGTTCTTTAGGACTAATGGGTGTCAGGGAGACATCTAAAAAATGTGCTAATTCCCTTCACCTTGGAGACCCCCAGCAACTTTGCTGGATTTTGAGGACTTGATGTTTTACCTGGAGAGAATGTGACCCTTATTCCCACTCTCTCATGTATTTTGATGTGTTTTACCTGTGTGTTTTCTCTGGTTATGGAGTCTAACCAACTCCATAGGCATCATCTTGTTAAATTGTGTCACACAGCACCCTCAGTGCAGTGACACAGGGAAGCCTTTCAGGCTTTCCCAAGGTTTACCTACCTACTTTGGGATAAACTACTGTTTCCCAGAGTAAGTAAAGTGAAATTGACTTTACTCGTCTTTTACATTCCTAGAGCCAGCACACCCTATCTTACAGTAGAGTGCTCGAAGGGTTACTTACTATCCCCTGTGTCTAGATACTCATGTAGCAGTCAAATGCTACCCTTTCCTCTCAGAATGGCTGGTGGCAGTGGTTTTACAATGACCTACCATGATTTTTCCCGAACGCGAACTATTCGTAGCTCTGGTAACGTTAAATCGCAGGAGCCATGTTTTTCAAGATGGCGTCTGAGCCCCCTTTGTTAAAACAGGTCCCAGTCTTATTTTTTCGCCATTTCTTTGTGGAAATGTCCTTCTAGAATTTTTTCTCGGCGCGCCAAAACAGGTTTGGTCTCTTTGGTGGGTTTCAGGAGGGAAACCCGCCTCTGGCGCCTGAGTGTCTGGGTTGGGCAGGAAGTAAGGGAGGTGCCCGAAACTCCCTGTGCTTAGTCTCCTAGGAGACCCAAATGCACTCTGTGGTAATTGGCTGGCTGATTGTCCGGCAAGGACAGCCACCCTGCTGGGTGAGTGACAGCGAGGCTGGAATGAATGGGAGAGAACTGAATAAAAGGCGAGTCTCTTGGCTTGGAAGGCAGAGTCGACCACTGGAACGAAGGAACCGAAGAAGAGCTTGAAGAGGACGGCTACTTCAACTCCTGGACCATTGGTTTGCCCAGTGAAGCCCTGCTGCAGATCCGAATCACCAAGTTTGCATCGACAGAGAAGCCTTGCAAAGGACGACTTCTCCCTTTTGAGTTGGTAGGACCAATCCACTCCAAAGTAAGCCACCTGGATACCCATCTCGGAGCTGGTTGAATTTCCTCAGAGTTGCTGCAGGAAACCGTAGGACCAAGGAAAGGGACACCAGCTTGTGTGCATTACTTACAGCCACCGGAATTGAAGTTTTCCAGTTGCAAGCTTTTTGACCAGTCTGAGTGCAGTGCAGGAGTTCCCCCCGACGTCCTCCCTCTTGTCCCCACGACTGAGGCACAGGAACCGCGAGATCTGCAGGAACTGCCAGGAACAGAAGTCATCAGCTGCATCTTTTTCTTCATTGTAAGGTACTGTGAAACGAGACTGAGAGTACTTACCTCTCGCAGTGAAAGTGCTTGAAACTTTTGCAACTCGCAGGCCTAATCAGCTTGTGACCCAACATATGATTCTTCTTTTTACAAACTACTTCTGAGAACTTGTGCAGAGACTTTACCGTTTACTTACCAGAACCGCTTTATCCTATCCAAGACTTTAGCCCATTGACTTTGGCCTAGCCTATTGAATTGAATTGACTCTTCTGGTAAACTCCAAGTATTTGCACTGTCTAAGAATAATTGGAACCTTTCATGGTCTAATAATCTTTGCCTTTTACTCCTCTTGAAAAGTATTCTGAAATAGTATTGAAGTATATTTGTGTGTTATATAATTGCCTCCTTATGAATGTTTTATAACTGACAGATACATTAATAAGTATTTATCAAAGAAACCTTGAGTGTAAGAGTTTATTTGAACACCTGTGATTGTAGACCCCTGTGTAACGTCATTACTGCTCACATTAACCCTTTGAGACAAGCCTGGCTGCTCAGCCCCGCTACTAAAACTGTGTACTACAACGGAATTGATCCCCAGGCGCTCTGGCGAATCTGTAAACGATAAGGTGGGATGGGTTAGTAAGGGGAAGAGGGAGTAGGATAGTGAGAGGAGTGGTGTTCTGTTGGCAGCTTCAACTCGGTATACACCGGGTGCTGAGCTTTGGTGCGGGTATTGGATCGGTGTCAGTCCGCGTGTGCTGTTGCTCCGGCTTATGTGTTGTTGCAGTGCTGTGAAGTGCGTGCGGCTTGTGGTGCGAGAGATGGTTGTGTGAGTCTTTGACTGCGATAAGTATGCAGAGTTTGACGTTATATTGGTTAGTGGGTTACCTGACCTTAAGCATGCTAATATTCACAGTTTTGTCTAAGTGTGGCACTTGTTGGCCTTCACAATCCTATCTAGAAGCGGCACAGGCTGGTGTTCACAGTTCTAAGTGTGGCACATGCAAACATTCAGGTTTCATCTAGGCACGGGCATGCTATCCTTCAATCAAAATCCTATCTGGATGCGACGCAGTCTAATGTTCACAATTCTATCTAAGCGTGGACATGCCAATATTCACAATTCCATCTAGATGCGACGCAGGCTAATGTTCACAATTCTATCTAAGTGTGGACATGCTAATATTATGGCACTCTGTTATTGGGAGGTAAGATAGAGTGGCAGTGGTTTTCTAGAGTAGAGTAATTGCTCTACTCCCCACCCATGCCACACTGTTTTTGTTGGTGTCTGTTAGCGGCTGGCTTCATTGGCGTCCCCTGCGGACACCTGCAGACACATCTTGGAGCCGCCGATGTCGGAGCCGCCCTTGGCCTTGGGGCCCTTAGCCACAGGGGCTGCCGGGCAGAGGGCTGCCCTGGGAGGGTTCATGAGATGTGGCCAGGAGACCAATCGGGATGCCCGGGGGAGGGTTGGGAGGTGGGATTGCGCTGGGGAAGGAGGGGGGGAAGGAGGAGGGGACTCGAGCGCGCTGGATTGCTATTTTAAACACTTTTACAGTGTTTAAAATGGTACATGGGGCATCTGGGGGCAAACTCACTGTATCCAGCCTCATGCAGAGTGTAGTCATAGTTGTGTGTAGTGTTCCCAGAGGGTACTGCAGAGGGTCTCCTTATTGTAACCAGGTTCCGTCGCACAAGGATAGTTGGCCGTGCCTTCTCTATAGCCGCAGCCAACCTATGGAACGGGTTACCCCCACCCCCCGATTAGGAAGCTACCCAATTATTTGGCTTTCAGAAAAGCACTTAAAACTGCACTCTTCTAGGCATGTACCTCTGCTGACCTTGACTTCTGGTTTGAACTTGGCATCCCTCCCTAGCGCCATGATGCCCTCGGGTGACAGCGCGCTTAAGACATTAACGTAACATAACATACAAACTCTGCCTAACAATGGGAGATGGGGATATTGCAACGCTTTCATTATACCAGATCTTATTTTTGAGCCATGAAAGGTTGGTAGACTTTGTTTGCATTATTTGATAGGGTAAGGGGCGGGGTAGGAGAACCCATTTGGCATGAATGGTCAGGAAGGGATAAACGCAGGTCTTTGTATGGGACACAAGACCAGTGTTTTCGAAGTTTAAAAAAACGACCTTCTGCACAATACTTAATCTATACTTTGTTTTTATCAATACAATTTGTGTTGGGGGTCCTGCTAAAAAATGTTCCTATTTCCACAAGTGGTTCCATCTAACGTGTGGGAGCAGTATCTTTCTGTAGTCCAAGACATACATGTTTATCAATTATTTTGCAAATTAAATGTTGTTGAAACACTTTACTATATTGCAATATAGCGCATGCTAAATAACACATTATCTGATTGTATCTTTTAGGGAATGGCAATGCTCTGTGAAACAATAGAAGAATGTTGGGATCATGAGGCAGAAGCCAGATTATCAGCCGGCTGTGTAGAAGAACGGATTATTCAGATGCAAAGACTTACAAACATTATAACAACAGAGGACATTGTGACAGTGGTCACGATGGTGACGAATGTGGACTATCCCCCCAAAGAGTCTAGTCTATGATAGGGGAAGTGGTCATGTAAACTGACCAAAATGACTTGTATAAGGGGCTGCTGAGCTACCGGACCGCTGACGGTTGACCATGTTGACTTTTCATTTGAAAAGAAGAATGGAATGGAAAGTTTTGGAACAGCACTTTGGAGACTTTGGTATTTCCAACATGAATCCAGGGGACTTGTTTCATTCCATGCATTTGCTAGAAGGACTTGCGACTAAAGGAGCAGTGGCAAGTATAAAATGAGGAAAGCAAAGTGGAAATGAAGAAAAATTGACCGACACCTGGAATCATGTGTTTAGAAGTTGACATCAGTTTCGTACTATGTCCGAAAGACTTATTTCCTGAAATGAACTACTGCTATTTTTTTTAAATCGGAACATTTCATTTGAGATTTAAAAAAAGGGTAACTCGTTTTTATTGCATTTGCTGTTGTGTTTCTATAATTGACTATTGTAATGCCAATATGACACAGCTTGTGAATGTTTAGTGTGCTGCTGTTATATGTACATAAAAAAGTAATCAAAGTGGGATATAGCAAAGAGGCTTCCAAGCATTACTTTAACCTCCCTCAACAAGGTATACCTCAGTTCCACGTTTGCTAAATTATGAGATAACACTAAGAGAATTTGATTATTAAAATGATCCATGTTTTGTAATGGTATGTTACAAATTCAATGTTATTTAAAAAAGGGTAAGCTATGCGAAATGGCAAAAGTTAATGGCCATTCAGTTAGCAACATATTACCCTTTACTCGTAATAACTTGTATAAAGAAAATGTGCTGTACATAATATGAAAACTTTTATTTTTTTCCGCCATTCAGTTAAAACTGCATCTTACCTCTAATTTCCAAATATTGCATATATTGAAGTACAATTTAGGTTTGCTGTGTCCGAGGAATATTTGAACATTTTAGCATGACTTTTTTTTTTATTTCTTTCTACGTGAGCTGTGACACTGGAACTCTGTTCTTGCTGATTCAATTGAAAAAGAAATTCCTATTTATGTATGTAAAAGGTTCTGCCTAGTGTATGTTAAGTTTCACTAAGCAGGATGCAGTTTGTTCTGTATCACTGTTTCAGGATCACCTCAGGAATCTTCATTACCCAGACTTCTCATTCTCTGCTTTGAGACGTGCACCTTTACCAAGTAGTAGCTTGATGCCATATTGTCAATTTAACATTTATATACAACTTTTCTTCAAAAGAAATGTTTTATCCAGATTTAAAATGTTTGTTAAAAATATCCCAAATCACTATCTACTATACACTTATAGCTCAATCAGTCAGCTTTAAAGCAACGATTTTAATGATTTAACTGCTCACATGCTCATCCATAACTTCAGGCACATAAAGCCTTACCATATAAAGAATGGAAATTCAATTAACAGTAGCTCTAGGTGCCAAAGTTTTTTTTTTCATGAGAAATATAACACTAAACTGGATGATTTTAATTTAGAAAGGCCAAATTAAAGTACATAGATTTTTCTAATTTGCTCGACGGTGCAGAAACACCAATAGGCAGTATTATAGTATATATTTGTCCTGTAATTTCTCATGCATTACTTTTTTTATGAAGCTTTTAATGTCGCAATCAGGAGCTCACTGTGAATGTATTATATTATAATTATTTATAAATCACAGTACACTACATTTTGCAAACCTTATGCACTCATTCTCTGGGAACAATGTACATCATAATACACAAATAACACTTGAGCAGGGATGGAAAGAAGGGTAATAGCTAATTTTAAATATAACATACCAACTAGCGCAGCTTCTTGTCATTTTCTTCTGGTTTCACTGTAGCTATATTTCTGCCCCTTTTAATGAGTTACTGGTACTGTTGGGTGCAATTTGCTTAATTTTGGTTTGTACATTTTTTTAACTTTTGCTGGTGTTTTAGGTTTTTCTTGGAATTGACTTTGTTGTACCGAGGTGTTGAATCCCTTGACACAATGATTTGCATCAGAATTTTAGGAAGGCAGGGTCTAATGTGTGTGGGCCCTGCACTGGTTATTTAGAGGTCGGATATCGATTTGTTGAGGGCAAACATAATACCTTAATAATACTATTAAAAAGCACATGACTCGCCTCAGATCATTGTTGAAACTTGTCAATGAATTTTAGTCAGATGCCTGAAAAATGCACACAAATTAATCTAGATCTTACTCAAACGCAGCACTTTTATCTCTAAAATGAAAACATGGGAAATATGTTTTTTGTTTTTCTTGCAACGCCATGGTACTGAGTAATTTTGCATTGCACCGTCTGCATTCTGCTTTGGTGGGTTTTGTTGGCAAATTGTTGTTCCCATCAACAAATGGTAAGGTTATCCAAACAGTTTTTTACACTGAAACCAAATAAAGTTTTAAACAGTGGTAATGGAGAACCTTGTTGCTGTTTCTTCGTAATGCCCTACAATTGAGTATTGTACTGTTTTCAGATTTTAGTGATGACATTGTTTTTAAAGGCAGCATGCCAGTTATGATATGCATCATTAACAGACATCTGTATCTAGCAAAGTTAACATGATCTTGTCTGCCATGTATATAGAAAAATACTTTATATTGCAGTGTATTTTACTGAACCTTTTGTGTAGCTTGGATGTACAGAGGTGGACAAAACCAGTGGATATTTGTATCCAGGGTTAGATCTAAAACCATGAATGAAACAAATTAATAAGAGCCCAGAGGTTTTGGGTGTTTTGACATTGCTTCCTATAATGGTAACTATATAAATTAGTTGTGTACTTAATACTGTACCGTTTTCCCACTTATGAATGGGGTCATTTAAATGATTTAGCCATTTTCTGGCTTGGCATACAGTCACTCCTCAGTTATACACATCATCCATCTGGTTTCCTTTTTCATTAAATAACTACTTGCAGATGTAGTCATAATATACATCAGGTTTGATATACCCTGTAATGCATCACCAGAAATTAGGCATTTGTTGTACTTTTGTTAAATCCAATTCCCCTGGACACGTCCTGAATGTATCCTCTATAAGTAATCAGTATTTGATCACAGAAGTCTTTGATCGTAATTACAGAAAAACTGTTGGTTGTAGTAGGAGCACATGTTTGTCCAGCTACCAAGGTTTTCAGAGTTGTTTAAAACTTTTTATGCATAACTTTTATTCAAAACATTTTGCATACACATGCCGTATTTATTCATGGTTTATGGGCAAAATGATGCAAGTATCTTTGAACATCTTTTACCTCAGATATTCAACCAGCAGTACATTTTTATGCAGTCTCAATCCATATACTATCCGTTACCTCTCAATATTGGTAAGCAATTATTTTAGCTTTACTCTGTATTTCCGTCAATGTTTAGGGCACAGGTTGTTGTACAACTGTAATAAGTACTTGCTATTTTTCTGCAAGTATCTACAGAAACACCCTCGATAAAAGTGATTAAATATTGTACAAATAAAAGTGTATGCTATCCCCACCAAAAAAGGTAAATAAATATACATAAACTTAAACTTGTGTGCTTCTATATTTTCTTTGTTGGTTTGCAAACTACAGCACATTATACAGCACAATAGAATTGATCTACTCCTGTGGGCTGGACAATGGTTATTCTGGATGCATATGTAAGAATAGAGATGCCTAAGCATAATCCATTTCGTAGTGTTTGTCCTCTATACTGCATACTTGCTCTGATGACTTATCATTTTACATACTTTCCTGTGCGCTGTGGATTTCTTCCAACAGCTTTGAATATTTGAATATATGAACGAAAATGTTAACAATTGAGAAGAACAGTAGTACTTCATAAAAATTATGGGAGCATCTTAGAAGCTAACTGCTACAAATAACCGACGACGATTTGTATTATCTACCTAGTTGATTGTAAGAAAATTGTTTAATTTAAAGCTATTCATTTAGGTTATCCTCCTTACTTGACTTTAAAATGTTGCATTCTTGGAGACAACAGATGTTACTGCAGTAGTGTAAGAGGGACGCTGTGCTTGGTCTGGTGGATAGGTAATTACCCTGCTGCGTGTGATAGGGTTAGCATGGAACGGTACTGCCCCTGACTGGGGTTTGGCAAGTTTGCATGTGAAACCCTTAACACATGAGCTGGGGGTGGTGTGTTTGGATTGAGAGCTTGTTCTCTCCAATAGAAAATAATAAAATTGACACTTTTTTTTTTGTTGGTGCAACCTATATTTAATGGTATAGCACGTCAATTGTTTTATTTCCTATTTGGGAGAACAAGCTCTCAATCAGGTCACACCACTGCATGTGTTAAGGGTTTCACACCCAAACATGCCTGCAGTAGGACAAATATAATTCTTGAAACTCCTAAGAATGCTTAGATTCAAATACATGCTTTCTCCTGTTTGGGTCCTTGCTTTTGCAACAGCCTCCCTGTTGAGATGCATTTTCAGAATCAACCCTGGGGGCGGATTTTGAGAGGCCAAACTATTATGGTGAATAGGAAAGAAACTGAAGTTTAGCCAAACTTAGTCAAGCTGCTGTAGCAGAGAGGGAAGACTTAGACTCAGAGTGGTGTGAAAGTGGTATAGGGCTACAATGAGACGCACAGAGCACTCCAATAATTCCAGTTAAACAGAGAAGTATAACATACAATTATTTATTAGGCCTTTAAGATACTTGAAGCATAACTCTTTAAGTATTATCACACTAGTAGAACACTAAGGGCCTATTCACGACTTTTGTGGTAATTAGCCGTACCGCCAAACTCCCCGGCGCTATTAGCACCGGATCACGAGTTCGGCGGTAATGTAATGCCCCATTCCCTATTGGGCTCAATGGGGAAAATGTGTGCTCTTACTGCCAGCGGATTTCCCGCCGGTGGTAATAGCGCACATTTTCGGCCGATTTCCCCCCAGCTCAGAGCTGGGGCGAAATCCGCCGAAGTCCTGATTTGGCGGACCATTAAATCCGGCGGTAATAGCGGGACCGCCGGATTTAAGGGTTGCCGCCAAAGTCGTGATCAGGCCCCAACACGTAACTGTGCCCAAAAGCCACAATTTTAAAAGCACACACTGTTCAGGTAGGTTTACTATTGGATTGTGACAATAGCTACCCTGAAGACCACAGGCTACAGGCAAGTGTTCCAAATTTAAGGAAAGTTCAGAAAGGAAATGTTGCTCTCGCATTCTCACCACTCAAGGGAAGGCTGCAGGTAGGATCATTGACCAGATCATCACTGATCTTAGACCGGATAGAGGGAGGACCTTACGCCCATGCAACCGTGGTGGGAGGGGTGGCAGGATTTGGTAGTAAAATGTACCCCCTTACACTGATTCTTCCAGGGACCATGTCAGGGGATCCGGGATCCACGGAGCCCTCATGTTTCAATGATGTCCGGTTGATGAAGGCCCAGGGGTGCCAAGGTCCATTTCAGCATCAGGATTGGGTCTGGCTTTTACGCAGTTCAGGCTCCAGTGATATGGCTCTGAAGACTGGATACCCTTGGCACGAAGAGATGCAGACCTCCATGGGTCAGGTAACCTCAGGAGACCTCCAAGACACAAAGATGGGCTCCAGCATGAGTCCCCACAAACAGGCGGCAAAAGGCAATCTTTGTAGCACAAAGGAGCAGGCCCTGCACAGCATCTCTTCAGTGTAGGAGGCTGAAACAGCAGTAGCAGACTTCTTGTTGTACAAGTTGAAGATCAAAAATTAGGAAAGATGAAGACTTCTGAGGGGCCGACCCCTACGGGACACCTCACAGGATTTAAAGAGTGTTGTAACAGGTGTCACCATGGTCAGGTGGCAAATACAGGAGCAGGCCAAGCACAGCTTCCCTTGGAGTGAGACTGCTAAAAATGGAGCAGGCGACTTGTGGCACAAGCTAAAGATCTGCAAAGTTCCAAAGATCCACTTGGAACGGCAACAGCTTCAGTCAGTGAGGTAGCCCAAGAAAGAGCTCAGCAGTCCACTGGGTGATCCAGGGACCCTTCCGGAGGCTTCTTAGACATGGATGCTTGTCAGGCAGAATCACCTGCAGTACCCTTGGGGAACACTACAGGCAATTAGGACTACAAGAGTATGCACAATTTCACCTTTGGTACAAGCCTGTACTACACAGTAAAGTGGTAGCAATGGCTGAGCAGCCAGACTTATCTCAAGAGTTTGAGTAGTAGAACAAGTTACACAAAGGACTAACAAATACAGTGATTCAAGTAAATACTTAAGGTTTCTTGGTAAAAGAATATACATTTATTTACTCAGTTAGAAAACATATAGCATAAGCAGTTCAATATTACACACTAATGCACCACAAAAATCAAACCAGTAAGTAACTGAACAAGTTTAGCTCCAAAATGAAGTGGGAGCAAAATGGCACTCCAGATACTTAATAAAGGAGGGAAAAGACAAGGTTATAAGAATAGACAGCCCAAATATATTCATAGGGAGGGCAAAGGGTTTCAGTTAGATACAACCAGCAATTCTTCTCAATAGGCCTGGGCCAAAGTCAATGGTTCAGAGTATTTTGTATAGGATAGCACAGTTCTGGTATATAACGGTTAAGTCTTTGCCACAGATTTTTGAAGGATTTGGCTAGGCGAAAAGTTTGATGAATGTTTAGGGAAGGACAAGCCTTTGTAGTTGAGGAAAGTTTCACGCACTTTCTCGATGGCCGAAAAGATTTCCGGACCGCGTTTGCACAGTACCTTTGTCAATGAAAAAA
Source organism: Ambystoma mexicanum (assembly GCF_040938575.1). NCBI lineage: Eukaryota > Metazoa > Chordata > Amphibia > Caudata > Ambystomatidae > Ambystoma > Ambystoma mexicanum. Next base: position 1,138,690,374 of record NC_090931.1, on the reverse strand, counting down.
GCTGTAGCTGAGGCAGTTCATGGCAGTTCGAGCAGATCTCGCTGTTCCTGAGCTTTAGTTGTGGGGACAAGATGGAGGACATGGGAAGGTTCCTGCACTGCCAAGGTAAGGTGAAGAGGCCAAAAGCTGTAGCAAGACGTTCGTTTATGGTGTGGGTGCCTTGACGTCCAGAAGCTGGTTTCCTTCCCTCTGGCTATCCGGTTTTCAAGAGCACTCTGATGAAAATTCGACCAGAATAGGACGGTGTCCAGGAGGCTTGCAAATTGGGTGTTCCCACCAAACTCAAGGTAAGAAGTTAACCTTGAAGGGCTTCACCGGTCGTTCACGAGTTACAGCAGTCCTCTTCCTTCCTCTCCTCTTCGTTTCTTTCGTTCCAGTGGTAGACTCTGCTTTCCAAGTCGCAGAGACCTGCTTTTAAACTGTTTTCCCCCATTCATTCCAGCCTGGCTGTCACTCGCACAGCAAGATGGCTGTCCTTGCCGGACAGCCAGCCGGCCCATCACGCCAGAGTGCATTCAGGTCTCCTATGAGACTAAGCACAGGGAGTTTCGGGCACCTCCCTCACATCCTGTCCACCCCTGGCACCAGAGGAGGGCTTCAGCACTGAAGCCCGCCAAAGGCCAGTGAACAAAGGGACCAAACCTGGTTTGGCGCACAGAGACAAACACAAGAAGGACCTTTCCTAAAAGAAATGGTGAAAATAGATGACCGGAGTCTGTTTTTACAGATAGGTCTTGGGCGCCATATTGAAAAAAGTGGCTGATCCGATTTGGAGCTACTGTTGTTAACGGTCGGGGAAAAAGCATGGTAGTTGATCTAAACCACTGCCACCAGTCATTTCAAATAGGAAAGCGTAACATTTTACTGTTACACGAGTGTTTTGACTCGGGGGAAGATAGGCAACCCCTCCAGCACTCTATAGGAAGATGGGGTGTGCTGGGTCAGTAAATTTAAAAAGACTAGTAAAGCCAATTTAACTTTACATGCTCTGGGAGACAGCAGTCAGTCCAATAGAAGCTATTTAAACCTTTGCAGAGTCTGAAAAGACACCCCTGTGCCACTGCACTGAAGGTGCTGTGTGACACACAGAAAAAGATGATGCCACTGGAGTTGTTTTAAAACTCCATAACCAAAGAACACAAAAGTAAAACCCACACAAAATACATGGACGAGTGGAAAAAAGGCTCACACTCTTCCAAGGTAAAAAAATTCAATCCTAGAAATCCAGCAAAGTTGCTGTGGGTCTCAAAAGGTAAGGGAAGTTAGCACATTTGGAGAATTCTCCCTAACACTGATCCTGGCGCAGGGGGTCTGGAAAGGTTGTTCAAACCACTCCAGATTGGTAAGCATGACAAGGCCTTCTTGAGATCAGGACAGAGGAGCAGGGCTTCACTGGGACTGGGCTCGAGTTGGTTCTGGTCATCTACAACAGTCATCTACAGATCTTCATCGGGCTGTACTTCGTAGGCGTCTTGCTCCAACAAAGATCTGTCGAATGACTGCATGAGTATTCCTTTCATCCTGGATTTGGACTGGAGTCGTCGCCAATGGTAGGTATCTGCACCATTCAAATGTGCTGGGGCAGTCCAATTATGGACAGCCACTGGCCAAATATTCTTCCCATCAACTGATACTGTGTGGCTCGGATATGAACTGGTACCAGACAGTCCCAGTCTCTACATCCAGACACACACACACACATCACCACTTTACCTGGGAGAGGGCTTTCCCAATATAGCAATTCCAGACCCAATAGGGCAGAAAGAAGGCCGAAGTACAACAATGCCAAAGGACAGGCAAAAATCTCTTGGCATGTCAATTTAGAGGATATGGTACGCTTTATGGCATTATGCTATAAAATGCAAAATTGCATGAGTAAAAAGTCAAAAACAAATATCCGCTATCGTCAACCCATCCTGGACACATTGTCATTGTGCGCCTATACACAAGGAACACTTGTGTATAGGCGCGTTATAAATGCCACATTATATATCATATCATTGTAACCACAAAGTTACAAAATAAAAGGTTATAGGGATACAAAGTAGCCTAACCGCACCTTCAAGGTGATGTGTGCAGTTTTAAACATACAAGAAATCCACTAAGGGAGACAGTCTTCCAGTACTGATAGTCTTGGGGACCAATCAGTTTCCCAATAAGAATGAGCAAAAAGCAAGGGAAATAAAGCTGAGGTAAATAAGCAAACAATATCATACAGATAGGGTATCCCATATAACTATGGGAAGAAAGCAGCAAATGTAATCTTTCCTAACACTCAACTGCCCCCCACAATTACACACACTAGGGACAGGGGGAATCTAATTTACCCGGGGATGGGTTTCCTGTTCGTCCCTTATACGTTCCTCACATCCCATCCACATTGCTATTTTGGGTGTTCAATGGTTAAGTAAAAGATGTTGAGGCTCATGGACCCCCACAACAGTTTTGGATTCTCTCCCTTAATGTTCATCAGTCGTTTTTAGGGCTTATGGTCAAGTGAGTCCCAAAGAGGTAGTTCTCAGCTTTCGTATGGCCCACACAATGTCATAACACTCCTATTCCACTGTGGCCCACCTGAACTCCCGGCACTTAAGCTGCCGGAAGATAAAACAAATAGGGTGTTCCCTGCCTTATTTATCTAACTGGGAGAGGACTTCTCCTATTCCTGTGACCGAGGAATGAGCCTGTACAATAAAGAGTCTCTGGTAATCAGGTGCCCTGAGAACAGGCTCCTGGAAATGGAAATTCTTTAAGCCGAGAGAGGCCTTCACATACTCCATAAACCATGCTACCTGTTGGGGATTCTGTTGGGGATTCTTGGGAGAGGTGAATGCAGTCAAAAGAGCTGCTATGGTGCCCTAGTCTGCCACAAAGTTATTCTAAAACCGTAGAAAAACTCTCCCTCAGGGTTGGGTGGTAGGTGTTTCTCCGTATTGTACAACTTCTACTTTGCTGGTTAGAGGCTGAGTTTTTCCACCACCAATCTCACACCCACGGTAGGTCACTGAACCTTGACCAATGTGGCATTTGTTATTCTATATGGTCAAGTTGACCTGTCCAATGGCCTGCCAGGCAGTCCCAAGGGGTTTTACCTGTTCTTTCCACATAGGGGTGACGACTTCCATGTCATGAAGATATGCCATGCAGAAATCGTCCAAGCCATGTTTACCGTGAAGGACATTTGCAAAGGGGAAGGTGCATTCTATTAACACAATGGTAATTAACCTGAACTGATTACCTCCCTCCGTGTAGAAAATGCAGCCTTCTCCTATGAATTTACATTCAGGGATGTTTGTCAATACCTTGGTGTGAGATTAAAAGTACTGAATTACTTGGCAGCACCCATTTTGTCCACTTACTAATCAGTTTGTGGAACGGGATGGGGATGCATTACAAGGTACATTTTCCACACACATCAAATCTCCGGTGTCTGCAATTGCTACCAGAACCACTGGACAGTGCCATGGACTACTAGAGGGCTCCATCAGCCCAGGATCCAACACTTTAGTAATCTCAGGCGTGATTTGTGATCTGACTTTATCTGACATTCTGTAACTCCTACTTTTGGTAGGCACACTACAGACTAGTGTCTGTCATGCTGACACCAAGGTGTCAAACCTGGATTGATAACAAGGGGTGAAATGCCGAAGTAACGTTTGCTTCTCACCTTACTGCTCAAGTCAGTTGAGGGGACTACTTGACACCCTCAATGGAGCGGTCTAAAGAGCTGCTTTGGAACAGATCAGGTTGAGGTTCAGATTCCTTTTCTTTCCTATCTGAAGCCAGTAGCAGGGCTCCCATTTTAACTCTTGGGATGAACACCTTCATCCTGGTTACATGGAACACTTAAAGTTCTTTGGGCACTCCCCACCCCCAGTTGCACTGAATAGGTTATCTTGTCTAGTTACAACAATTTGGTTAGGGCCTGTTCATTTGTCCTGTAAGGCCCTAATCCTTATCGGGTCCATGATCATGATTTTTTGGCCTGGAGTAAAAGGTACAAGAGAAGCTTGGTTACCCAGTGCTTGACCAGCCTTCAAATTGTCCTTTATTTGTTTTTGTTGTATTTTAGTTTTTTGTCCCAGAACTTAGTCTACCACCTTTAAGGTAGCTGAAGTATAAGATCTCCCACTCTTCCTTAACTATGGCCAAAGGGGGCCCCTTACCGGGTGACGAAATATAAGTTTAAAGGGGCAAAGCCAGCCCCTTCCTGAGGCACCTCTATGTAGAAAAATGAGCATGGCACTTGAATGACCCACTTCCTTTTTTTGGTGCTCCTCAAGAGCTCCAATCATGCTTTTGAGGGTCCTGTTGAATCTTTCAACAAACCAATTGGTCTGTAGATGGTAGGTGGATAATTTATAGGTAAGGTTTTCTACAGTGCAATTGTTTTGGACTCTACAAGACTTATACCTTGGTGTCAAGGCCCCAACTTCTAATATAAACCCGTACTACCCAAGGTTGGTAGAGTGGCAGAGCAGCCAGGCTTATTTTAAGAAGAGGAATGTGAGCTGTGAATCAGTACAAGGAAATCAGAACATACATATATCCAAGGAAACACTTACACGCTTGCAGTTATATAAAAACATAGGGATTTGTTTGCTATATACACAAGGCAGTTATAAACTCAGACAAATATTGTATCAACTAGCAACCTCAAACGTTATTTAAGAATATTAAGAAAAATAAAGCAGGTGAGTAAATGGTAGCATACGTTTCTTATCCACACAGAGTGACTTCAGTTAGGGACAGTAAAAGTACTTATTTTTAAATCAACCCTGCAGTATTCAGGTTTAGGTAAATTCAGGAATGTAAAGAGCAACAATCACAGGTAAACAATATTAATACCAAATCTTATGGTTTAGGCAGTCTTTTCCCTAATAAGAAAGAAGGTATTCGGTTCAGGTTTTGGAGGGAACGAGCAATGCACAAGCAAAGAGGTTCCGGGGATTTACTGTTGGGAAACCAGCAATGTCCAAGTCAATAGGAATGCAACAGTTCTGATGCAAATCTACTTAGCACAAGGAAGTACCAGGTTAGTTGGTCTTAGCATAAGTTCAGGGGCTTAGGAGAAACGTTTCTGGAGGAGCACAGGCTGTTAGCCCATGGCTGCTGTAAATGGGTGAACACCCAAACAGTAGAAACAGTGCTCCAAAAGCAAAGGAGCGACATAAACAGCTTCAGGTAAGTTTCCCTTAAGCCCCACAGTACCTTGTGACTGAAGAAGCTGATGTAGCTGGATGCCTTCTGGAAGCAGAGCTGCAAACCCAAACTCCTATCCTTGGTCGTGAGGGGACCCTGCATGGACTCCTGCAGCAGTAGTCAAGAGGTACTCGCCAGCACAGAAATCTTCATACTCCTGCGTCGGCTTTTGTTTTGGCACCTTTTTCTCAGCACCAGTAGCTAACAACCAACCACTGCCAGTTGTAATCTTTTTGGTTTCTTGGTCCTGCACTCTGGTGAGGGGACTCTACGGAGAGGATTTGTTCTTCTGGAGGTCCACACAGATTCCACTGAAGTTCCATTACGATTAGTCTAAGACAAGGCAATGCACATCAAGGTGGTCAAATTGGGAAGCAGGACGTCGAGGGGACAGCTCAAATTGAAGAGTGTCTTGAGGCTGGTTAGGCCCAGCAGCACAGAACAGGAAGTCATCCTTGGGGGGGGGGGGGGGGGAGCTTCCATGTCAATTCCAGGGTCAGGACAGCTGCAGTACTTCAGCAGTTACTGGGGGTGCTGCAGGCACCTCTGGTTGTTTTCTTCTTCTCCACCAGGGAGCTGATAACCTCCCAGCACATAAATAAGAAGCCACTCTTACTGCGTTAGTGGCAAAATACTACACTGTTACACACCAGTGTGATAAAGGCTGACAACATTATTTGATGGGAATTACCAGAGTCCGAAGAAGCACTGACCTACTATGGTGAACAGGAAAGACAATGAAGTCTAGCCAAACCAAGTAAAGGTAGTGGAGCAGAGCATTAAGGCTTAGACTGAGGAGGGGTGCAAGTGAGGTCTAGGGCTACAATGAGACACTCGGCACACTCCAATAATTCCAGTTCAGAAACATGCAACTATGTGTGCCTTTGTAAGATATACTCTAAGCAATGAAAATGTTAGGTCAGTTTCATCACACTACAATTATGAAAAACATTTACTTTTATTAGTACCTGGGGCTGGGGAAAGCCAACCTATCGGGTTGCTCGGATAGTGGGCTGAATCCCATGATCTCAGCCCATGCTCCACGCAGCCTGATGGCTGCTCGCCCTTACATCTTTTCCTGCCCTTTTGGTTTTTAGATCCCTTCCCACCCCATGTACCTGATTCCTGTTCTCGCTGGCTGTCATGGAAATTAAAGAGGGGCTCTGTATGGAGCCCCGTCTTCCATCTCTACTACGGTCATCTTGGGTAAGTATTTTGTTTGAATGCACACAACGATGTGTCACGCTGATTGAAACAAAATACATTGCTGTTAGCACCATGGGTTTCCTAATTGAAAACCTGGGGTGCTAACGGAAATAAGTGCCTGTTCTGGGGGCTTCAGCTGGGAACAGCACCGGGGGCCCAGCATTGGTGCTTATTATTTAAACAGTATGCAGTCATAGCAAAAGCAACAATTAAATAAACAGTCCATTTCCGTAACAGTACACCTGGGTAAGTGATATGGATAGAACACTTACAGGTGAACCTAAGACAAGGTCACTAGCACGTAATACATAGTCCTGACAAGGAATGAGACCTTGTGGCCAAAAGTCACCAGTTAAAAAAAAAACATTGTTAATGTGGGTTTGCGACAACAGCTACCCCAAATTACACAGGCTGCAAGTACATTTTCTAAAGCTCAGGAAAGTTCAGAAAGGTTTCTCTACAAGTCCCACCACTCAAGGGGAGGGGGCCTTGACCACATCACCACTGATCTTAGTCAGGCTAGGAAGAGATGGGGTGAGGACTTTATGCCCATTAAAAACCCTATCTCTGTGGGGGTGGGGGACGGGGCGACAGAAAATAACTTACCCTATCCATACGCTGATTCTTCCAGGGACCAATTGACTGTTTCCTAGATCCACTGGGCTCTCTTATTTCTGCAATGCAAGTTGGTCGAGGGAGGTGGAGGGGCCGCTGCAGAGGTACATTTTGGCATCAGGTCCAACTATTAAGCAATTCAGGCTCTGGTGATGCATTTCTGAAGAATGGACTGCTGAATACCCTTGGCAAGAGGTGCAGACCTCCATGGGTCAGGTGACCTCAGGAGATCTCCAGAGCACAAAAGGTGGATTCTGGGGGGGAGTCAACACATCAGTTGGTGACTGCCAATCTTTATTTGACTAACAAAGGAGCAGTCCCTGCACTGCTTCTCTTCAGTGTAGGAGGCTGAAACTGCAGAAGCAGATGTTTTATTTTATCAAGATCCATCAAGTTTCAAGGATGCTTTGGTGTCTTATTTGAACTATCACCAATTGTGAGCCTGCGATTGTCGGAAGCAGCATTACCAGGGTGCGGCTTGACTGTTGGGACGTTCACAGGTCCCTTTCTCTAACTGCTGGAATTGCTGGCCGCCAGGAAGCAGAGCGTGGCGCTTCACTGCTTGGGCTCTACGTTAAGTGGAGATGAGCACAAGAGTGGGGCAAATCCCAGGGATCATTGGAGCCAGTTTTTGTGTCTGCTGAGGTGGTCTGGCAAGCTTGTTGGGTTGCCAAGGCCGGCACCATGGGTAGAGTTTGAGTGAAAGATACAGTACAATGGTGAGCATTGGATGGGGTGCACAGCAGGAAGTTGAGCCTGTGACGCTTGGGCATAATATCACAACCTGCCCTGTCCCTCACCATGCCTCAACCCTTCCCCTTATTTTTTACATGGCACTGTGTTGATGGGTGCTATACAGCTGAGTGGGCTTGGGCCATTGGGCGTTTCGCCCCTGCTTACATCACCCATCTGATCTTCTATGCTTATTTGTGTCTCTTAGCACAACAGGTCTTGGGAATATTTGAGTGGCAAATAGTTAAAGGTGCCCAGAGGCTGGTTTGAGGGCAAAGAACAGGTGAGGCACGTCCATAGGATATGGCTGGGCTTAAGAGGGGTCATGTGATGGAGAGTTCCAATCCCAATAGGAACAGCTTAACAGATGTCCTGACTGTCTGTGCCTGTAGAAGAAGGCGATTCCAGGAGAAATAAAATGCCCCTATACTAATGATATGGAAACAATGAGAGATGGCCAAGCTAAACAAGGAGATTAGTAATTTACGTGATGGGGAAGGTGATTTGCAAACTAGTAGATGAGTATTTGGCCCCGTCACCGCCATGTCCCGATTTGCCCCATCAGCTTTGCAGGGAAATAGAAGAAAAAGAAGAGAAAACCAGAAACCCAGTTGAACACCTTTTCACAGTCCTTGATGGATCCAGTGGAGACTTCTAATGTGAATCCCTAGAATATCGAACCAATGTGGCATATAGTTAAAAATAGAATTATTGCTGATTTCCAGAATTGCAGAAATGCAGAAATGTTTGTGACTTTGGTGTATATGGTTAGACTTCTTAGATAAATCTGCACAATATGTAGTTCCTGTTAAGGTGCACAATTCCTGTCTAACTAGTATTTACATGTTAATATGGATTTTAAGGGTGTCCAGTCAAACGATCGAAAAAAAATGATCGAGTGACCTTTTGCTCAAATGCAAAAGGATCGAAAAAAACGGTCGAATTTTTATTTTTATTTATTTATATATATTTTTAGTTTGGATTGGTAAAAAAATGTATTTAATAAAGAAAACGGGGGGCTGTGGGGTGAACCCCACCCCCATTAAAAAAAAAATCGACCCTTTTTTTCCGATCCTTTGTCGATCAAAAGGCATTCAATCCTTTTGTTTTGGACCCTATCAATGGAAACCGATTTTAAGAGCTGCCAAACCGTTCAGATGGACTGCAGTGAACTGGTATGTACTCCTAATATAGAAGTCCAGATAGTGGACCCTATTAAGCACTGCATTATGTGCAGAGGATAATACTCGTCGGACTGAGCTGGATACTCTAAATATGGTTAAACTTGTGAAATTGGTAAATTTGTGATATATTGAATAACCTCCTTGTGGTTTCCTTTACCTTTCCTATATCGCCCAGGAGGTATTTCAAGGGCAAGAGAGTTGCCTGAATGGTTGTGATGTCTTCAAGGAGTACCGCCACCTCCCTCCAGAATTCAGCAACCAATGGACATGATCAGTACATATAATAAGGTCCCGCATCGGGGGCGTCACATTTAGGGCAGGCCCCCGTGCAAGTATCCACAAATTTAGCCACCTTGGAGGGGGAGTAGTGGAGTTGGTTCAATACTTTAAACTGGATTAGCCTGAGCCCAGAATTCATGGACACCGATCGGGTTAATTGACAGTTCCAGGCCCAGCGGACCTCATCAATCTGAGTGCCTGTGTCTCGTTCCCAAACCTCCCTCATCGTGTTGCGTGAAGGGGAGTGGGCCTGAACCAGGGTGTATAGCATGGAGACCCCCTTGCCGCAACCATCTGTGGACACCATTGACCTGATACATTATTGGGACCGGGGTTCTTGTGGGAATGTTGGCCATTTTGCCGAAAAGGCTGCCCTCATTCTATAATATTGGAGGTGCTTAAGTTGTCCCCTGCCTACCACCTCAATGAAATTCGTGAGGTCACAGAACTCCCCATCAGGGAACATATCACGTAATGTAAAAAGCTTGTTGGGATCCCAGGATTGCTGAAGGGCCCGATCAAACGTGGGGGAGATGCCAGAAAAGTCCCACAAGGGAACATCCGGGTCATAGGGGGATTCCACGCAGATCCTTCTATATATCCTGGCACATGCATGAGTGGTTGTATATACTGGGTCAAACGGCATATGTCTCCGTAGCGTGGGTTAAGGAAGACTGAACGTATGTCATTTGGGCGAACAGAATATTTCTCGATCAGTATATGTGGGGCCGTGTCCTCAGGGTCAAACCGGTGTTTTACGAATTGAGCTTGCGCACATAAATAATATAACTCAAAGTCTGGTGCAGCGATGCCACCCTGTGCAAAAGGCTCAACCATTTTATCCCAACCCATCCTAGCTGTCTTCCCATTCCAGATGAATGAGGAGGCAAGAGATTTAAGTTTAGCAAAGAAAGGCTTACCGGGCCAGACAGGGATATTATTGAAATAATAGAGGAGCTTGGGGAGAACCAGCATCTTTAGTAATGCTACCCTCCCATATAGTGATAGCGGAAGGTTGGCCCATAGTTGAAACTTAGTCACCAGGGTTGACAGTAATTCCCCATGATTGTGCATGTATAGCAGGTCTTTATTTCTAGCCACTAGTATCCCGAGGTACCTCACTTTAGTGGGGGCAGATCGAAATCCCTCTACTTCAGCTAGGTCTCCCATGCCGTCCGTAAGAGGGAATATTTCAGACTTAGGCACATTAATTCTGTATCCAGAATGTGCTGAGAATTCCTGGATGTCTGCCATGATGTGTTTTACATTCTCGATGGGATCTCGGACGTATAACAGGGTATCGTCTGCATACAACGAAATTATCTGAGGGGGCCCGGTCATCCTAAGTCCTCTATGCGCATGGTGTTGATGTATGTATTCTGCCATTGATTCGATAGTCGGAGCAAAAAGTATGGGCGAAAAGGGGCATCCCTGTATAGATGGAACGCCGGGGAAAGAGTGGTGTTGGTCAAAACCTTAGCTGTCGGCTGTGTATACAGTAGACGCACACAGTTGATGTAATACTGACCCAGACCAAACCGCTCCAACACCAGAAAGAGATAGGTCCAGGACACCGAATCAAAAGCCTTCTGGGCATCCAATGCGACCACAGCCGCCTTGGCATCTGGGTCTATTTGTGCCATTACATTAAATAGGCGCCTCAGATTCAGAGCCGTAGACCGAGCTGGAACAAAGCCCGCCTGGTCAGGGTGGACAAGGATCGACATGTACGGGAGAAGTCTGGTGGCCAGTACTTTTGCAAAAATGTTTGCATCAGTATTAATTTAGGACAAGGGCCTGTAAGACGCCATGTCTTGTGCCGGTCTGCTGGGTTTCAAGAGGACGGTGATAATCGCCTCTCTCATTGACTCTGGAAGCACCCGCTGGTCCATCGCCTCCTCCCAAACCTTCAACAATATTGGGGCCAGTTCATCACTGATTCCACAGGCAGGCCATCTGAACCAGGGGAGCGACCATTCGATAAAGTTTTTATGGACTCAACAATCTCTTCCACAGTGATTGGTCTATCCAGTGCCCCCCGGGTCTCAGCAGTAAATGTGGGAAGGTCGAGGTTGTCCAGATATCGGAACATATCCTCTTTATTTTTTTGATTGTGGTTAGAATAGAGAGAGGAGTAGAATGTGGAGTTGATGTCCTGTTCTCCATTCACCAGCGTACCATTGGGGGCGTGTATACTCGGGATCGGGTTATGGTGCCTGTCAGTTCTAAGCATGTTGGCGAGGAATCTCCCAGCCTTATTACTTTCCCCATATCGTCGCGCTCTGGCCGGTGCGGCCATGTACAGGACTTCTCTATGGGCCAACTTATGGAATTCTCCCAGTGTAGTGTGAAGTTGTGAAAGGGTTTCTTTGTTCTGTGTAGTACTATATTCAGTCTGTAATAGATCAAGCTTAACCTCGGTCGAGCCTAATTCCTCCCGTACCGACCTCAACATACCTGTTGACTTACCCAGAATGGCTCCCCGGACCCAGACCTTAAATGCATCCCACAGAATCGCATAAGTGGAAACCGAACCCTCATTTAATTCTAGAAATTCCGCAATCTCAGTATGCAACGATTCACATATGTTAGGGTCTCTTAGGATTGCGGATGGCATCCTCCATCTCCTCGCCGGGGGGGAAACGTCCCTCAAGTTGATATCAAGTGTTATCGGCGAGTGATCCGAAAGGGTACGGGGATGTATATCACACCGAGAGACAGCCCCAGCCAGGGATTGACTAATGATCCAGTAGTCATTGCGCGAATGAGAATCGTGCACTGACGAATAGAAAGTGTATTTCTTCTTGTTTGGATGTAATGCCCGCCATGCGTCAAAAATGCCCATCTGTTCCATCAGTTGTTTAACCACAAGTGCAGCCCTGGTGGGATTCCTGTGGACCGTCGAGGAGTGGTCTAAGGATTGGTCTAGTATCATATTGAAATCTCCACCCCAGAGTATTCGCGCCTCCCCAGATGAGGTTAACATATCCATTAGTGTACAATAGAACTGTGGATCGTCTAGGTTGGGACCATATGTGTTTATCAGGATCGTCTGGTACCCCGCCAACTCCCCCAGCACTAACACGTATCTACCCTGTGGGTCTATTTTACTGGACTGATATTTAAAGCACAGTCTGGGGTGTATAAGGGTCAGCACTCCCCTGGACTGTGATGAATAATCTGTGAAGTACCTGTGGGGTCCCCATCCCGGCAAAAATTTAACATTAACCTGCCCAAGCGCATGTGTTTCCTGCATAAACAGAATTTGGGGTTTGTGCTGCACCACATACGCTGAGATCTTTCTTGCCTTGATCGGGTTATTTAGGCCCCGGATATTCCAGGAAAGGAGCTTAATGTCTAATCCCTTATTGACCTGTGTCATGTTCGTACCACAAATTGGGCGTATGCTGCAGAACCGCTCTCTGGTTTAATCATAACAACTCTAAACATAAACTCCTCAAACAGATCCGGCATAATAGATCCGGACTGATATTTAAAGCACAGTCTGGGGTGTATAAGGGTCAGCACTCCCCTGGACTGTGATGAATAATCTGTGAAGTACCTGTGGGGTCCCCATCCCGGCAAAAATTTAACATTAACCTGCCCAAGCGCATGTGGTTCCTGCATAAACAGAATTTGGGGTTTGTGCTGCACCACATACGCTGAGATCTTTCTTGCCTTGATCCGGTTATTTAGGCCCCGGATATTCCAGGAAAGGAGCTTAATGTCTAATCCCTTATTGACCTGTGTCATGTTCGTACCACAAATTGGGCGTATGTCCACACTCCTGCCCCTTCCGCAAGGGAAGTGGAATTCCTGCTGCAGAACCGCTCTCTGGTTTAATCATAACAACTCTAAACATAAACTCCTCAAACAGATCCGGCATAACAACCGGCCCAACCATACCTCTTTTCCACCCCCACCCGCATCATCAACCCCAACTGGACGATGTACCCCTAGAACCATAACCTAGGAACGCTCCTGGGGGGTATGAGCCGCACTCACATGGCCTTCAACCCAAGAGATCTGCACAGCTTCATTTAAACAAACATTAACATTCAGGGCCGCCCTGTGGCCAACAAGTGAAAGCATTATAATGGTGCAGCATCAGGGAAGGCACATCAACCCGCAAGGTCATCGGGTTCCGCTACACCCCGGGGCGGCAAATTGTGGTTCCCAGGCCGGCAACGGGATGGAGGCCTCAACATACAACATGGCTTCAGTTGGATTTTCAAAGAAATGAGCCCGGCCACCATGCCGTATCCTCATTTTCACCGGATAGACCAGTGAATATGGGACCTGGTGAAGCCTTAGTTGCCTCTTGACGGGTTCGTATGATCTTCTAAGTGTTTGGACATTTGTGGAAAAGTCCGGATATATGTGTATCCTGTTGTTCTCATATAGTAAAGTGCCCTTTTCCCTGGATATTCGCAGGATAGCGTCTCTGTCCCTGTAGTTTAGAAGACGGGCAATTATTGTGCGAGGCAGAGCGCCCGGTTTGGGCGGAGGTGCCGGTGTGCTCGCTCCACCAGAATGTGGTCCGAGAATGCATCCGGGCCCAGGAGTTCTTTCAGAAGGGCTTCTACTTGGCGCTCCATGGATCCTTTACCAAAGGATTCGGCCACCCCGACCAACCATATGTTATTCCTCCTGGAACGAGATTCCAAATCTTCGCATTTATCAAGGGTTTTTCGGAGGTCCCCCTTCAGTTGGGCAATATCACGACCATGTTGTGCTATCGCGTCTTGGTTGGGAGCAATTCTGCCCTCAGCCTCAGTAGTGCGTGCACTCTCCTTGTCCACCCTCGCCTTTAAGGAACTGATTGTTGCCCCAATGTCGTCCAGTTTCGTGTTTACCGCCAAAAAGCCATTCTGGACCATAGCCATCAGTCTATCCACCCTCTCCTCCATTGGCATTTCGGGTGAGCTAACTGCCTGCTGCGACGAAGGTTCTGCGGACCCGCTAGGCTGGGCACTAGCAAAGGAGTCCACTGGGCCGGTTTTTCTGGAGCGTACTCCCTTCTGCTCGTGGCGGCCCATGTGCAAAGGAGGGTGGGCCGGAGCCTCTAGCACCTCCAGTGTCCCCTGTATCCACGTGCTGTAGAGGCGTTATATGGGGTTGGTAGCGTGTTCGAGCACAGTCGCCGCGCGGCGTGGGTTCAAAGAATGTCAATACCGCAGGATTCATCTAGCGGGGCCAGGGGAGCGATCGGGCCGCAATGGACCCCAGTAGAACCAAGTATTAGTGGCACCAGCAAGGAGGTATTGCGAGCACAGTGTAGGTAGGCGGCCAGTCTCTCAGGATCAGCAGTACAGTATGTGGTGTCACACACCGTTGACCGTTGTGGGCCGCTGTGTGCAGCCACCAAGTTCAGGCACAGAGATGGTAGTATGGTGCTCAATCCAGTTCTCTGGCCGCTTAAGGCCTCAAGTCTGCATCAGGGGAGTAGCCCAAGGTGCAATCCGCGGCGAGCAGGCCCAGGCCCCAATGTGTCACGGTGTGCAAGTGTATTCAACCCTCGCCCCACAACCTCCGACATAGTTACTGTCCGGTGGGAGCCCTCCTCCAAAATATTCACCTCCTCCAGTGCCGGCTTCCCATGAAGCGCGAACCCCCCCCCCACCAACCGCTCCACTCGACCTTACTTGTGGGAGAAGTCCTTCGGGGAGGGGGCTTCCCGCCCAGCAGGCGACACCAGGTGTCGTCGCAGATGTCATCCGCGAGGTCCGGGCCCCACGCAGTCCCAGGGAGGCCGGGGGGCGGCCACCCAGCACAGCGTCGCAGTCGCTCTCCCTGCAACTAGCCGCCGGCAGAGCCCGCCGCCGCCTCAATCCTCCACCTGGGGGGCTGCGATTCAGTGTCAGCAGGGAGCCTCCGTGGCTGCCAGGCCCCGTCGGGACCTCTCTTCGCGCTGATGTTGGCGCCGGCGCTCCACTTGTCTCAGGTTGGGTAGCCATGTATGACCCCTCCCCCTGCCGCTCCAAGGGGATGTTGCGTGGAGCCCGCAGGCGGCCAACGACGCGGCCCCAGCCGCCGGATCTTCAAGACAACATATCTGCCACGCGGTGCAGTGCCCAAACCCCAGATTAAGCCAGATTGGGGCCACAACCGTCCGCCGCACACCGGTGCGTTTTTAATGCTGCGAGGGCGGCCCTGAGCACGGATAGGCGATCGCCAGGATTCATTGAAGCCGGAGCTCACAGGCTAGTCGGCCATCTTTGTTGTGTGCAACAGCGCCCCTCAAATTTCATTATTTCTAATGTTTTGACACCAGCAGGTTTTGAACCTAAGACAGGAATAAGGTTATGATCTGGCTCAGAAAAAGGATTGTCCCTGGGGTCATAGGAACCACTGACTTTAAGGTCCTGCAGAGAATTAATATTGATAAATGGTGCTCACAGGAGAACAGAACAGAGACTGCATGTTAGCTGGCTGCGGTAGTAGTAACCTTCCACTGTTCTTAGCAAACTGCAACAACTCCATTGATATGCCATTGCAGTTGAATTGTGTGAACTCTATTGTATAAGGACACTATCAGAAGTAGGGTCTATATTCTGTCTTGATCCAGCTTACTCTTTTTTTTCTGCATGTGTGATTACTGTTATCTCGTTTTATCCCCTTGTGTTTTTTTGTTTCTGTTTGTCTTGTTTAGTGCTACCATGCCCAGGGCCCCGTCTTATGCGCTATCTAAATATAAATAAATAAATGCACTTGTAGCAGCGAATGCCGCAGTGGTATAGGAAGATTTTACTGTAAAAAAATGGTCGCAATGACCAAAAGTTCTAAAAATGCTACCACCAAAGGGTCGAACACCAAAAGTTTGAACCTTTGGTGGTAGCATTAAAAAGGGAAAAGCAGGGGCTGCGGGGGTGTCCTCCACATCGCCCCGCTCACTACACTTCTTGGTATAGTGAGCGGGGGTTGCGGGGGACACCCCGGCAGCCTTCCGTAAAAAATTTTTTAAAAAAAGATACGGGGGCTGCAGGGTTGTCCCACGCATCGCCCCGCTCACTATACTTTATGGTATAGTGAGTGGGGGCTACGGGGGACACCCCTGCAGCCTTCCGTTAAAAAGACAAAAAAGAAAAGAAAAGGACCCTGGAGTGCCGGTTCCCGATCACGGAAGTTAAATGGAACTGGCGCTGCAGGAACCCAGCGTGAAGATGAAGGTAAGTGGGGTTTGTTTATGTTGGGGGTGTGGGTGGGGGAGGTGTCATGGGTGTTGTGTGTGTGGGTGTGACTATGTATGTGTGTTCTCATGAGAAAGGTGCAAACGTTTGGTAGTTCGCACCTTTCTCATGCAAACAATTTGCCCGCGGTAGTTTCAGCCGCGGGCAAATCACTTGGATTCTGCCGGAGCAAGGTAGCCCAGTAGAGAGCTAGTCCGTCCCCCAGGTGGACCATGGATACTTCTCAAGGCTCAGCAGACACAGATACTTGATCATTGGTCAGAGCAAATTGCTCCTACTGTTCCAGTGGTCGAAGCACCAACTAGGCCTTCTTGAGATCAGGGCAGAGTAGCAGGGCTTCACATATATTGGGCTAGAGTTGACACTGGTTAGCTGCAGTGGTCCTCAATGGGTCTTCAGCGAGCTGCACGTTTTCGTTGGGAGTCTTGGCTTCAATGATTATCTGTTGATGGGCTGCTGCAGTCCTACTTTTATCCAGGATTTGGACTTCAGTTGCTACCAGGTCCACCAGTGGTAAGGATCTGCACCTTTCAAATTGGCAGGAGCGGTCCAATCATGACCAGCTACTAGCCAAACATTCTGCCCAGCGATGGACACTCTGTGGCTTGGATGTGAACCAGGACTAGATGGTATCAACCACATCCAGCACCACACACTGACCACCACTTTGCCCAGGAATGCAGGAGCTTTGCCCAGGAAACAGTTTTCCATATGTGGCAATTCTGGACTAGAGTGGACACTAAGGCCAAAGTACAGGTGAAATTTTCATAGCAGGGCCATTTTTAGTATGTGGTACTTTGTATTTCATTATGAAGTAAAATGCGAAATGGCACGAGTGAAAGGTCAAACACTCTGCAGGAGCATCTCCACTGCAACCAGAACACATTTTTTCTTTTCTAACTTTATGGTCACAATAACAATTGGAAGGATACAAAGTATCCTAATCACACTTCACTTTTTAAAGTGATGTGTGCAGTTTAAAAAATACAAGATATTCAATAATAGAGCCAGTACTGATAGTCTTAGGGACTGATCACATTCCCCATAAGAGTAAGCAAAAAGCAAGGGAAGTAAAGCTGAGGGCTTAACTTGCCTCCTAAAAGTCTGGTAAGCAAGCAGACCATAGACGTCTATGGGACATACCATTTTATTTCTAAGGGAGTAAAGCAGCAAAACGAAAATCATTCTTGACACTCCCTGTAACTTCACCTTTAGCTCCCCAATTGGTCCTTCAGAGATTTAAAACAAATATTTTTCCCAAATAGCTTGTGGCACTAAATCAACTTGAAATGGGACTGCCATATTTTGTTAAGAGGTATGTGGAGTAATGTTATAGTAAAGTAAGTTATAATTTAGAGTTAGTTGGAGTGTACCTTCTTTCTCCTTCCTAGGTTTGTTGACAAGGAGGTGCTTAATATATGTATGGAAAGCTCTCCGGAAAGCACCTGAGATGAGGTATTTGCTCTAGAAATAGGTTTAATAAAACGAAGAAGCTTAGCACACCTTTGTCCATAGGCTCCTTGCCCCAGCATTTTTCACTGCCCATATCCTGGTAGGGAAATCATGAATCCTCAATCCTCAGGAGAATTTTCCATGGGCATCTTCCATATATTTTAACCGGTTCTCGGCTTGAGGTGTCATCTCCCAGCCTATCACCAGAACCGCTTCTGAGGTACAGCATAGCCAGAAAACTACAAGCGCTTTTGTCAAATGGTCTTTTTAAACCTGCCTTTTGTGTCCGATTTGGAATAACAAGACAACATTCCAGGTGCTAACCCCGAGATTAATGCAGACTGTTCAAGTACTACAGCATGCTTCAAATGCCTTCAAAAGGGTTGAGGATGGAAACCTTAACAAGGACCTTAAACTTAATTCCATCTAACAGTGGAACCTTTGCATCATTTAAAAAGAAAGGTTTGCGGATTAGCACAATGTCTTCCGTATGCCGACTGACTGAGCAAAAATACACAATCTTCATTAGTTTCTCTCCTCGGTCGCCCACAACGTATACGCCTGGTGTGCACTAAAACGGCAGCGCAAATGTACGGACTAAGCTGATGGGGAAATTATGGCTTCAAAACCTTTCAGCAATTCTTCGATTAGGAAGATTCTTTTAAGAATTGATACTGGGTTTATGCTTTTGATGCATCTATTATGACCCCCCCCCTTTCCTCCAATACTCTTCACTTTTATGCCAGTTGCAGGATATGACTGGTGTTTGTGCCCGCTTTGCGCTCTCTGCCCTTTCGGCTTGCTTATACTAAACTAGGAGGCAGTGTTTTTTTGTTTTACTGCTTCCAATCTTCCCCAGCATATTTCTTGTTCTTATGATGGAAGTGAGTGGCCCTCTGTTGTGGTTAGGTGTCCTCCCACACCTGTGCTCTTTCTGGCCGTTCAGATACTATAATAGACCGTTAGAGACGACAGTAGCAAACATGCAATCGTTTGTGGTGCCCTTGGTAATCCTTTCTCTGCTACCAAATAACATGACCTTTTGTCACAGAACCTCCAGTATAGGCCCATTTATTATGAGTTGGGTCATGGGTGGCCTTCAGTAAGTTATTGCGGTCTCAATTAGGTAGAGCATTTCGTGAGTGCATACTAAAACTTGTGAACATTCCTATTACAAGAATCCCCAATTGCCAAGGTCGAAGTACTCTCACTTATATGGAATAGAGTGTGAGGGCCCCAACATAAAGGGCATTGCTTTCCAGGTGGTTTTGCTCAAAGAAGCTATATAAAAGCACCCAGTTTGGTTACAACTAAAAGGTTGGAGGGACTGCATCACTTAAGTAAATGTGGACTACAATGTCACCACCAGCTCAGTCCAATATAGTTGTAGCATCCTTTGCATTGCAAAAATATGAATGTATAAACAGCCTGTAGAGGAGCAGGTGGCCACTTCTTCTCTACTCCCCGCCCCCTCACCATCGTCTTATTGGAGTTGCAGACGAAGAGCTACAATTGGTAATCCATGCATGAGTTTGTGCGACATGTCCATACCGCGTCGATTGTATGAAAGCTGATATGCACTCAGCCATTCAGAAGATACCCTCATGTTGAGACAGTGGAAGGATGTTGCCCACTGCTAAAGTGCCAGAATGTGTATATGGGAATCATGGATGCGTTCATGCTATGTTGAAAAAGTATGAAAATACTTAAGTCTGACGATGTAACTGAAGCACAAAGAGAAATGTGTACCTAAAAATGAAGTAATCATGCAAATAAGATGAAGTAACTTTCTGACCAATAACTGTAAATACGCTGTAATGCAAGGTAGAAAAAACATATAGAAAGTTTCTAAAAAGAGTTCTATACATAACGTTTAGGATGGCCATTGGAAAGAAAATGAACAATGTCCAATCTTAAAGAAGCAACCCAGCTACCTAAAAATACAAGCCTAGGATTGCAGAATTTATGAAGCTGTTTTTGTGTGTAAAATAAGGGAGTACGTTGGCTTGAAGTCAAAGAGGCTATTCTGAGAGATGGGTGCAAGACACAAAAAGGGAGTCGAATTAACGGACCATGTGCATAGGATATATTTCTGCTAAGATTAGGAGGGACAAGAACATTTTTCAGATGCCAAGTATTGAACAAATCCAAAGGCAAAAGCCTCTGTGAGGTGGAGTCAGCAAGTCTCCAAAGGATAGAAAGGGAAAATTACACCCTGTTTAATAAAATCAAAGAGCAGTAACTGAGAGGCTGTAATGGACACAATCGTGGTCTCCTAACATGTGATGAAGAACTCAAAACAAAAACTATTAATTAGAGCTTGAGCTCAGATAGTGATGTGGTCACAGTCCTTTGAATGTCCCAGAAGATTGAGCACACTACGAAGTCAACTACAAACGATAGACCTTGGCTAAGGATCGGGTTGATGAAATGTGATGGACCAATTGGGAAAACAAGAGAATAAATTGACACAGCTTGAACACCTGGGTTTAGTTCTGTTCACGTGCTGCTAAGGAGCCGAATGTCCAAGGTTGCATACGGTTGCCAACCAATGAAAAGGCCTGTCATGCACTTTCATACACAATGTTGCAGTTATTCGCCCTCTGCTATAATCAGTATGTGATGTACGTAGAAGTAGCTCAGGGTGTGTCTTACAGACAAGGGGAAGCCAATGAGATATTAACCCTTATACAATTCCATAAGTAGATATGTTCCCCTAATCCAATCCCTCCTGGTGATAGGTTTTATGAAATGCCACGTAGGATGACATCATAAATGACATATGTGAAAGTATATAAACTCTGCAAGCAAAATTATGTGTGAACATTGAACATCTACTTTGATAGCTGTCATATCGCCCTACTTTCTTTCATTGAGATAAAAGCAGTATTTTACCATCTTCCTGTGGTCTGTCCAGTTATTTGGTCTGTGATATTTACTGGTAATTCCATCTATCACATAGAAGACATCTCAAGGTGCTAAAGCACATTTGGTAGCGGGGCAGATGGTTCTGGTCCAAAGACCTAGATCTAGGCCCGGGTCCATATGCCAGACAATTGCAGACTCCTACCATTAGCCAGACGATTGCAGAGTTTCCTGCGGAGAGGGGAGCGTAAAAGAGAACATGTTCAAGGCCCGGTTTGGCAGGTGACCTTTGATGAAATTCCTGTCCGATCCCCACAGGCGCCCCACCGACTGAAGGCGAACTGGTCGATTGTGGTTGAGTCGATGCTGAGGGACTCAAGCTAAATAGCGGATGTGTGTAGACCATCGAATATGGGAAAAGATAAAGGGGAGAGGGATTGTATTATGGTGTGTTGAGAATATATATATTCTACTACAACCAAATTTGTGGAACGGCAATGGGCACAGCAGTAGCTCCTACTTTTGCGAATCTATATATGGGTGCATGGGAGGAAAAACTTTTCTCAGATGACAATCAGAAAGAATGCACAGACAATGGTACATTAATGATCTATTTATCATCTGGAACGGGACGGCTATGGAATGGACAAGTTTCTTTCACTCTCTGAATCTAAATCAACAGAATTTGCAATTTATAGAACATCATAGCAAGACGGAAATAGTCTATTTAGACATTAAGGTGAAAGTCATTGAAAATAATATCAGTACAGAATTACACAGAAAAGAGACAAGTACTAATACACTGTTACATGCTACAAGTGCACATCCACAGTGTCTCAAAAACAGTATCCCGTATGGTGAATTCTTACGTATTAAGAGAAACTGCAACGAAAATGAAGTATGGGAGACCAATGCTAAAAAGACCGCGGCCAGATTTGTAATGAGAGGTTAAAAGAAAAGAATTATAAACAAAGCCTATGACCACAGCTGTAATAAAACCCGGGAGATGATTTTGGCCAAAAACAATGTGTCTAAAGAACAGACCAAAGATCAACTGAATGAAGATTGCTCACTTAGGTTTATTACTACATTCAATTCTGGAGCTCAAGAAACCAAACAGATCTTGAATAAATATTGGTATCTTTTGAAGTGAGATTCTGATGTCGGTCCACACTTATCGTCCCATGCCACTGTAAAATATAGGAAACCACCATCTATACAAACAAAACTATCTTCCAGTATGTTTCAATCGCCTAAACCAAGCATCAATACCTGGTTGACTACCAAACCATAAGGTTTCTATACCTGTGCCAAATGCAAAGCATCCCGTTATGGAATGAACACCAAAGCTTTCTTACATCCTCGAACTAGGAAAGACGTTAAGATTAAACAAGATCTGAGGTGTTCCACTCAATTTGTCATTTATGTGATTACCTGTGCATGCAATTTATGCTATATCGGTAGCACCAAACTGGAAGCCAGACTACGAATACTACAACATTTACGTGCAATCAAGAATCACGATATGTCTTACCCACTTGCCAAACATTTTGAAGAGTTCTACCAGAATGACATTAACACATTCAAGTATTTCATCATTTATTCAGTGGGAATCCATCCAAGAGGAGGGGACAGATTGCGGACTCTGAGACAAATGGAATCAAGATACAAAGTAGATTTTAACACTAAACACCCAGGAGGTCACAATCGTGACGAAGAACTACTTGTATTCATGGGATCTGAAATCCTATGTTTGTCATGCTTGTTATACTCTGTTGTGTATGTATCTCCGTTTTTGCCAGGTGTTTTGAGTGTAAAAATTTCCCGATCATTTTCCTATTCTCTGTACGTAGTGTGCGATAACATGATAGGTGAAGTTTCTCAGTACACTATGTACGATTTGGATACCTATTCAGCAGAATGCAGTTTTTTGCATTTATATTTTATTTATTTTTCCAATAAGTATATTTTAATCACAGTTTTAACATGCACAAATAGGAGAGATTGGCAAGCATTTATAGATTAAGTGCTTTGCTGTCAATAGTGCACAATATGTATAATTTTTAAATAGGTGATCTTTGTGAAAAATTCTCAAGAATAGAACAACTTGGTAGGGAGCCCACCACAATGACCAATGAGACTGAGAAAGGGACAATGTGATACAAAATCTTAATGCCTAAACACTGTTACATTAATGCTTCAAACACGCAGATTTTAATATATGATTGTATTATTTAATATTTTGTACTTTAATCTGTAGCCCTCAGTTGTTTTTAACCATCTAATGATTTCATTTGTAAAACTGTGAGCTATACATTTTAACATGTTTGCTGGTTCACTATGAAATGTGATTTTCTTATATATAGCATTATGCACTTTAATATACTTGAGTCAACACTCCAACAATAGGAGTAGGAGTATGGTCATAGTACCCATTATGGTTGCCCCTTCCTGTAAATCACAAGAGTGATTATATTTCAGGGTTTGATCATAGCTGGACACCCGCAAGGGCAACAAACTGTCCAAGCTCTGATTATGGCATAATATCTTAAATCCCTTCTCGTTCTTGTTTTGCCTAGAAAGCCCTATTAGGTGGGTTAGGTTACACTGCAGAGGCACCCTCAAGGGCAACATACAGCCTCCTTTGTCCCAACAGAACCACTTAGGCCTTATAAACAACTCATGTTCTGGTTATGGCCTGAAATCACATATCTCCCTGTCCTTGTTCAAAAGTAATCACTTAGGCAGGTCAATTTATTTTGTAGAGGCACCCGTGAGGGCAACATACAGCCTCCATCAGTGCTATTAGAATCATCTGGGCCCCAGGATCATTTAGTATCTCTTAGTATTTTGAATATTTTTAAGTTCACATAGTACACACTTAGACTATAGAGGCACCCGCAAGGGTAACACACAGCCTCCTATGCTAATATATGAATCATATATATCTTTCTAACATGCACTTTGATAGCACATAGCACTTTATTATTAAATAGTTAATCTATGTTTATACAGCACACAGCACTTTACTATTGAACAGTTCATCTATGTTTACATAGCACACAGCACTTTAATATATATGAATTAGTCATAGTCTAACAATACGCATTTTTGAAAAGCACACATCACTTTGTTGTATTATGCAGTACCTAGTTATAAATTTACCCACTTGGGAAGACGAACATTATCTAGGTCTGCATAAAAGAAAATGCAGAATAACCATCCTGCCGTGCTATTTTCATAATGTCAAACATTTGAACGGATGATACACGTAGTACAAATTAATACATTATAATATTAATTAAAAAGTATAAATTATTAAATAGTTTTTTATATATCATCCTGTCCAAACCCACTTGGGATCATCTAATTTTGGATCGATCTCATGTACAGCTATAATAGTGAACTGCAAGTATTCTATACAAACACATACATTAACAGAGAACAAAAGTAATGCACACAATGTTCCAACATGGCTGCCCGTTTTGTTTGCTTGTTTGCTGTGTGCTTTTCAGCTAACTTGCTTAAGTGCAAAACACTGAAGATGGACTTATACATGATTATCTATAATATTGCAGTCCTCTCTCCATGTTATGTACCAAGCGAAGCCCGAGTAGGGTGAAACGCGTCGTTCTTTCTTTTTTGTTTTAAACTGCTGCTGCCTTCCATTGTCCATGTACTTTTTAACTAATAAAGGACGTTTTTGGCTGCATTAAGAAAACACTGACTGCGTGTGGATTTGTGAAGAAGATTGATGTTTTTTCTCATGAACACAGCCTGAGTGCCGTTGCGTCCAGGATTGGATTCCAGTCCCTCTCTTTTCTCAAATATATATATATATATATATATATATATTACACAGCCCACGGTAGTGGCTGTGTAGTTATGGTTAAATTGCTAATCCCATAAGAAGAGCACTTTTTGGGCAGCTTATAACTTCGCTCCCCCTGGACGAATCCACACCAAACTTTGCAAAAAGAGTATATGGCCCACTCAGAATTCTTTTTCAAAATTTGGTGAGGTTTGGTCCGCGGGGGGGGGGGGGCAAAAATATAGGGGGGGCCCCAAAATTATTTTTTTTTCCATCGACATAACAGGAAATAACTTTGCGCACGCCTACAACTCAAAATGCTGGATAGATTTCCACCAAATTTGCGGCAGAAGCGGCGGTTTAGTCCTGAAAGCGTACTTTTATTAATTTGGTGTAAATCCATGCAGTAGTTTTTTTTTAATGGCCAAAACGTAAGGCAAAAAAATTAGTAATATCTATGCCGCGGACACACTTCCCTGTTCGCTCTGCGGACAGGACACCGATTGGCTAATCGACTGGCGTGATGTCCGCGGACACACAACGTGTTTTCTGATTGGCTGGGATGAGGCGTGAGGTGCATCACATTGTTTCAATGCGCCCGCCATCTTGGATCCGCCGCACTGCAGTGGCGAACAGAGGCAAAATGCAATTTTGGGGAGTGTGTTGGTGTGAAGAAGTGCTTGGGGAAGGTTGGGGAGTAAGAGATGGGTCCAGTACTGTATTTGTTTAGGTGGCAGGTGCCCCTGATGTGTTTGTCATATCAGCGGTCGTCGCGGCTGTCCGCGGACATAATAAATGCACTACTGGCTATTTTACTTTAGTATGATGTTGGTTTTCATTTGTTAGTAGAGGATTGATTGTAATTAATATCCCCTATAAGCAGCCCACATACCACAGTCAAAATGTCTGGTAGTATAGGTGTGTTATTGTCATGATCACTGCTTCCAAGGAGCCGGGATCAGTCCAACGTCCTTGGAAGCAGGCCCCTAACCCTGATCCTAGGCACCAGCCGGTTCCTACAGGGACCTTTTGGTCCTTGTCCTGGCGCCGGTGGCACCAGGCTAATCAGAAGCCTTGGTCCCGGCACTGGAAGCGCCGGGCTCATAAGTGTGAAGGTGCTTGGGTGGACTTACCTGCGGCAGACCATGCTGCTGACTTGCCAGACTCTTAAAAGTCCTCGGTGGACTGGGACTACTTTTCTTACCTGGGTGGGGCAGCTCCACTCCACTGGAACTCTTCTGGAAGCAGGAACTCTTTTCTTACCTAGGCGGGGCCGTGGAAGGAGATGCCTCATCACTCCAAGGCTATTTAAACCACACCCGATTGAGGAAACGTGCTTCGCGTTATTCTGCATCTGCAGCAGAACGCTCACCGAGTCTGCTCCAGCTTTTCTTCTTTGGATCCTGAACCTGCAAGAATTATACTCACCATTCCGGTACCCAAGCAACATCAGCACCTGCAAAAGATAAGAAACCACAGGTTAGCAGAACAAACTTTCACACGCAGTGTTTGCTTACCTGATCCATCGGCAGCGGCCGTGTCTCACGCTGCACCTTCACCTGCAAAGACAAACAGCATTATTTTACTTACCGGCACGCCGTGCATTCCGGATTCTTCACGCCACATCTGCACAAAGACAAACAGCATTATTTTACTTACCGGCACGCCGTGCATTCCGGATTCTTCACGCCGCATCTGCACAAAGACAAACAGCATTATTCTACTTACCGGCACGCTGTGCATTTCGGATTCTTCACGCTGCATCTTCACCTACATAGACAACAGCAGTGTTACACTCACCGGCACGTGGCGATTTCCGGATTTCTTCTTTCTGCATCGTCGCCTGCAAAGACGAAGAAAGAGACAGTAAGAGCGCTTGCCATACTTACAGACTAAAGGTGTCCAGAAACTTACCGGTCGTGCAGACAACGACGGTACTCATCCTCTGACATCAAGAGGCTAATGTTTCACCAGTGAAGGAACTGACAACGGCACCCTGCACTAGACGCAGATGGCGAGCCCAGCATTCACCTATCTAAGGTGAGCAAGTTGACCTGGGAGGGGGGTTCAACAGACAAGCTGGGAGGAGAGAGATAGGGACATTCAACAACCCAGACCTTTAATCCCCATATTATTTCACCTGCAGAAACCTCACCCTTCGAGTTCGACACACAGTGCGGAGAGGTTCGACCCCAGAAGCCAACCGAATCCTGCACATCACGTTTCGTGTTACGGACACCTTCCTGCCAAGACCCGCGCCTCCGTGGGAATCAGGTGAGCGTTACAGAACGCGAAGCCAACCACTAAACTCCTACCCAGGCGCAATGGAAACTTCAGATACCGATCAACTAGCCCAGTTGCTTGGGGAATTAAGAGCAGAAGTACACGCAGCTCGCCAGGAAACAAGCTCCCTAAGAAGAGAACTGATATTTTCTAAGGAGCGAACAGAGGACCTTGCTAGGCAGTTGTTACAAACTCAGGCAGGACAGACACCTTTGCCCGTTCCAGGAGGGAGTTATCCTTCTGCATCAGCTTCAAACCCAGTGCAAATCAATCTGCCCGGTAATGTGCCCTTGGCTCCGCCCGAACGCTTTGCTGGTGATCCAAAGAAATTCGCAGTGTTCATCAACCAGTGCCGCCTGCATTTCTTATGTCGACCAGCTGCATTCCCAACGGACCAGGCCAAGGTAGCTTTCGTGCTTTCTTATCTCAGTGGCAGTGCTGCAGATTGGTCGATCCCTTTAGTCACCCAGGATGATCCGGTTTTACACGATTTTCAAGCCTTCCAGTCCAGCATGGAGAAACTGTTCGCAAGACATGCACAAGGGCAGGCCTTGGACAATGAACTTCTCTCATTACGACAGGGTAACCAAGACCTCTTGGCTTATATAGCCTCTTTCAATAGACTCATAGTGGAAACACAATGGCCCGAGGACAAGAGAATAACGCTTTTTTACAG
Source organism: Ambystoma mexicanum (assembly GCF_040938575.1). Taxonomy (NCBI): domain Eukaryota; kingdom Metazoa; phylum Chordata; class Amphibia; order Caudata; family Ambystomatidae; genus Ambystoma; species Ambystoma mexicanum. The sequence continues at coordinate 1,138,662,879 of NC_090931.1, read as the reverse complement.
AGGCCTGCGTGGAGAGCTCAAGGATGTGCTAGCGCAGGTTGTGAATCCTCCACAAGAATGTTCAGACTATATTGACTTGGTTGTCCAACTAGACCATTGACTACAGAACAGGAAGGCAGATCGTTCCAGATTTGATACCCGAGTGTTTTCCAAACCACAGACCTTGAATAAGGGAGCTGACACTGTGGAACCCATGCAAATAGGGGGCATGAGAGGACCTTTAACCCAGAAAGAGCGGGAAAGAAGAAGGCAGCTGCAATTATGCCTCTATTGCGGTAATTCAGGACACTTTCTTCGGGACTGTCCCGTGAAACCAGCTAAGAAGACTGTAGGAGCCGCTGATACCTGTACCACAAGTTCTGAGCAGGGAAACGACCTCGCCCGACAAGAGTAGAGGTCCTCTTGCCGAGCGTTAAGATCTGTCCCGTGACCTCGCATTTCGTGATACCCATGGTCCTCCGTAGTCCTGAACGTCCGGATCGTTTGCATGCAATTGAAGCTTACATTGATAGCGGAGCAATCGGTAACTATGTGGACCATGAAATGGTATCCAGGATGAATCTACCCCTTGTCCCTAAGGCAGTAAAAGACGTCATCACTACTGTGGATGGCACGGAGATAGCCTCCAGACCAGTCACGCATGCCACCCAAGAAGTGACGCTGTTGAGTCATAATGGACACCGGGAGAGAATAGTGTTTGATGTAATCAAGGCCCCTGAGTTCCAGATCATTCTGGGAATCCCTTGGTTAGAGAAGCACAACCCTCAGATTGATTGGCGAGCAAACACGGTTCAGTTTCCGGAGTGTTCTACCATTTGTTATCCTCGACCTGATGTTTCACTGGCGACGATCTCTTCTGAGGAGATTCTCAAATTGCCTCCCGAATACCAGGAGTTCCAAGACGTCTTCCAGAAGGATCAAGCTAACACCCTACCTCCTCATAGGTCTTACGACTGTCAAATAGATCTGATACCTGGAACAACCCCTCCTTGCAGCAGGATCTATGCCCTCACCGAGCCAGAGAACATTCACCTCAGACAGTACCTGGACCAATACCTAGCTAATGGGTTTATCCGTCCTTCAAAATCTCCAGCTTCATCGGCTTTGTTCTTCGTTCCGAAAAAGGAAGGAGACCTTAGGACTTGCATAGATTACCGCGCCCTGAATCAGATCACTGTTAAAAACAGATACCCGTTACCTTTGATCCCTGAACTCCTGGACCAAGTCAAAGATGCCTGTATATACACAAAGCTGGATCTCAGAGGAGCCTACCACTTGGTACGGATCAAAGAGGGCGGTGAATGGAAAACGGCCTTCCGCACCAAGTACGGGCTATTCGAATACTAAGTGATACCCTTTGGACTGTGTAATGCTCCTGCTGCTTTCCAATATTTTATGAACGATGTCCTCAGAGAACTCATTGACGTATGTGTAGTTGTCTACATTGACGACATCCTCGTCTATTCATCATCTGAAGAAGAACATCAGAGACATGTTAAAAAGGTTCTCGAGAGATTGCGTCAACATAGTTTTTTTGCTAAGCTTGAGAAATGCGTCTTCAACGCAACGGAAGTCGAGTTCCTGGGATTCATACTGTCACCTAACGGAGTCCATATGGATTCAAAGAAAGTTGATGCAATTATCAAGTGGCCATCACCAACCTCTGTAAAAGGAGTTCAAAGCATGTTAGGATTCGCTAACTTTTACCGCAGATTCATTCCTGAATTTTCCCGGATAGTCCAGCCCATCACCGCTCTGCTGAAAAGGAACAAACGTTTTGAGTGGTCTTCTGAAGCGGAACAAGCTTTTCAAGACTTAAAAGCTAAATTCATTTCTGCACCTGTTTTAAAACACCCTCGCCCAGAACTACCTTACATCATGGAAACGGATGCTTCTAGTCTTGCTATGGGTGCAGTGTTATCACAAAGAGATTCGGTCACAAACCAACTACATCCGGTTGCCTTTTGGTCCCGCAAGTTTTCGCCTCCTGAGATCAACTATTCAATTACAGACAAGGAACTTTTGGCCATCAGATCGGCCTTTAAAGCCTGGCGGCATTATCTTCTAGGAGCCAGACACACAGTCACCGTAATGACTGACCACCGCAATTTACAATACCTAAAGACAGCCAAAGCTCAGTCTTCCAGACAACTTCGTTGGGCTCTGTTTCTAGCAGAATTTGACTTTATAATTACTTATCGACCAGGCAGTAAGAACGGAAAAGCAGATGCCCTCTCCCGGATGGGAGTAGATGAACATTTGATCAATCCAGATCCAATACCCATAATCCCAGAACAAAGGATTTTGGGTTTGGTCAGCACTCAATCTTTTGAAGACATCAAGACCACGGTGAAATCGCTCCTAACTCCGACCGATTTGCAGGACTGGCAATTAAAGGGAAAAGATTTCTCAGTAGATCAAGACCTACCATATTTCCGAGGACGATTGCACTTGCCCTGTGAGAAACTACAAAAACAAGTAATCTCCGGTTATCATGATTCTCTAATGGAGGGGCACCCTGACATTACCAAAACCATGGAAAAGATTAAAAGACATTTCTGGTGGCCATCGTGGAAAAGGGATATTAGAGACTTTGTAATCTCCTGCGGTGTGTGTGCCCAGAATAAAAGTCAAAAGCAAAGACCAGCCGGCCTATTACAACCACTTGACATCCCTCCATGTCCATGGCATACCCTGTCCATGGATTTTATCACGGACTTACCTCCATGCTTGGGATATATTACCATCTTAGTAGTCGTGGATCTATTCTCGAAAATGGCTCACTTCATACCCTTGAAGGGTCTACCTTCAGCCTCAGTATTGGCCCGGGAATTCTTGGCAAACATCGTTCGCTTACACGGTTTTCCTTCGGTTTTAGTCTCCGATAGGGGAAGTCAATTCATCTCCCACTTCTGGCGCAGTTGCTGTCGTCTGGCCCAAGTTGATGTAAGACTTTCGACCAGTCACCATCCCCAAACTGACGGACAAACCGAAAGGACAAACCAGACACTAGAACAATATCTACGCTGCATGCTCCAACAAACAGAAAACCCCTGGAAGGACATTCTTTGGATCGCTGAATACGCGTACAACAATTCGACTCATTCTGGAACCGGGAAGACTCCTTTTTTCTTGTTATATGGACACCATCCTAGAACCTCCAACCTGGATCCTCCCCAAGAAATTGAAGCACCTGCTGTGGATCACTTGCATTCGGAGATCACCTGTGCTTTTAAGGAAGCCACTGCCCATCTGCAAAGAGCTAAAGCTCAATTCAAAAAGGCAGCCGATCGGCAACGTAAAGAGGCCCCTCACTACGCTGTAGGAGATCAAGTCTGGTTATCCACTAAGCACCTGCCTTTAAAAGGACCCCGCACTTTCATTCCGAGATACCTGGGGCCCTACCTCATATCTGCCATAATTAATCCGGTGGCTGCCAAATTGGAATTACCTACGCATATGAAAATACATCCAGTATTCCATGTCTCCTTATTAAAACCAGTACAACCAGAAACCCGATTGACTGAACTCCCGGAACCCGTTTTGGTAGACGGAGAACTCGAATTTGAAGTGAAGAACATCCTAGACTCCAAAATTTCCAGGTCTAAATTATACTATCTGGTTGATTGGAAAGGATACGGTCCCCAGGAAAGGTCTTGGGAACCCTCAGAACACGTCCACGCACCTCGTCTGGTCAAGAGATTCCATCTGAATCACCCCGACAAGCCAAAGCCCCCGGAGAAGACACACTTAGGAGGGGCCTTGAGGGGGGATACTGTCATGATCACTGCTTCCAAGGAGCCGGGATCAGTCCAACGTCCTTGGAAGCAGGCCCCTAACCCTGATCCTAGGCACCAGCCGGTCCCCACAGGGACCTTTTGGACCTTGTCCTGGCGCCGGTGGCACCAGGCTCATCAGAAGCCTTGGTCCCGGCACTGGAAGCGCCGGGCTCATCATAAGTGTGAAGGTGCTTGGGTGGACTTACCTGCGGCAGACCATGCTGCTGACTTGCCAGACTCTTAAAAGTCCTCGGTGGACTGGGACTACTTTTCTTACCTGGGTGGGGCAGCTCCACTCCACTGGAACTCTTCTGGAAGCAGGAACTCTTTTCTTACCTAGGCGGGGCCGTGGAAGGAGACGCCTCATCACTCCAAGGCTATTTAAACCACACCCGATTGAGGAAACGTGCTTCGCGTTATTCTGCATCTGCAGCAGAACGCTCACCGAGTCTGCTCCAGCTTTTCTTCTTTGGATCCTGAACCTGCAAGAATTATACTCACCATTCCGGTACCCGAGCAACATCAGCACCTGCAAAAGATAAGAAACCACAGGTTAGCAGAACAAACTTTCACACGCAGTGTTTGCTTACCTGATCCATCGGCAGCGGCCGTGTCTCACGCTGCACCTTCGCCTGCAAAGACAAACAGCATTATTTTACTTACCGGCACGCCGTGCATTCCGGATTCTTCACGCCGCATCTGCACAAAGACAAACAGCATTATTTTACTTACCGGCACGCCGTGCATTCCGGATTCTTCACGCCGCATCTGCACAAAGACAAACAGCATTATTCTACTTACCGGCACGCTGTGCATTTCGGATTCTTCACGCTGCATCTTCACCTGCATAGACAACAGCAGTGTTACACTCACTAGCACGTGGCGATTTCCGGATTTCTTCTTTCTGCATCGTCGCCTGCAAAGACAAAGAAAGAGACAGTAAGAGCGCTTGCCATACTTACAGACTAAAGGTGTCCAGAAACTTACCGGTCGTGCAGACAACGACGGTACTCATCCTCTGACATCAAGAGGCTAATGTTTCACCAGTGAAGGAACTGGCAACGGCACCCTGCACTAGACGCAGATGGAGAGCCCAGCATTCACCTATCTAAGGTGAGCAAGTTGACCTGGGAGGGGGGTTCAACAGACAAGCTGGGAGGAGAGAGATAGGGACATTCAACAACCCAGACCTTTAATCCCCATATTATTTCACCTGCAGAAACCTCACCCTTCGAGTTCGACACACAGTGCGGAGAGGTTCGACCCCAGAAGCCAACCGAATCCTGCACATCACGTTTCGTGTTACGGACACCTTCCTGCCAAGACCCGCGCCTCCGTGGGAATCAGGTGAGCGTTACAGTTATGCTGCAGTGGTTGTGGCCAGGGCCTAGAGTCTTGGGGCATGGCCGAAGGCCAAAGGCCATGCCCTAAAACTCTAGGCCCTGATCACAACCACCACAGCATAACACACCCATAGAATCAAACACCCATCAAATATCCACAACCCAAAAGTTTGTGTACTGTTTCATTTGTAGAGTTTGTATGTGAAGTTTTGGCTAGGCTATGCAGTTAAGATTGTAGAGTTTGTAACAAGGAGTATGGTGTTTCTGAGTCTATTTATTGTATACTTACTGGTTGAGTTTTTTGTGGTTGTATGCAGCTTTTTCATGACATGGGTACCTGGACCAGACATACTTTTTCGATCTCTGTGATAAAAGAACAGATCATATGTTAGAGCAGGTAGTTCATAATGAGTTATTGCATTGCATAATAGAGATTTCTGTATTCTTTTACCCTCATAATTAGTACTTTACAAGTACTTTAGTTCAAGCCAGTATACTGTGCAATTTTCTCAGTTTCTGTGTTTGTTTTCTAAATCATTGGGTCTGTGGGAAAAAAATCCATGCTGGTTTAAAAAAAAAAACTTCTATGTTGTGGTAAAATATATGTCTTTCATTGTTTTACTGTTTATTTCTTGTTTCTTGCTAATCTTCTAACTTTTGGCTTGTTGCATATTATTGGGGCAATTATATACGTGTTGGCGTATTCTAATTGTTTATTTCTACTTTTATGCTATTCATCTATCTGTTGGGTTGTTGCAGATGTTTTGGGGCAGTTAGATACCTGTTGGCATATGCTAACTGTATATTTCTTGTTTGATTTTATCAGTATTTGTTTATCTGTTGGGTTGTTGCAGATTTTTTGGGGCAGTTAGATACCTGTTGGCATATTCTAACTGTATATTCCTTTTTAGATTCTAGTGGTATTTATTTATCTGTTTGCTTGTTGCAGAATCTTGGGGCAGTTAGATACGTGTTGGCATACTCTATGCACAGTTTTGAAGTTGAAGTTTTGCTTATGTTCATATACAGATTACGTATTAAAGTTTGCTTTTAAGAATATTAAGTAAGCGTTTACAAGATTTGCTGGCCATCTCTTTTTTAGAGTAATGGTACTATGATTACATTCGAACCATCCACAATTCTTTTTTATATATGCAGTGTAGTGACCTGCATTGGTTGTGGATCCTGCGTGGTAGATTATACCTATTGTTGTGAAGGTTTTCTTACCACGTGATACATGACCATGTGTGAATCCAGTCAGTTTACAGTTATTTTTGGATCCATCTGCATTGTAACTTAAAAGCATTACTATTACGTATTTACTATGTGTCTGTATTTGTAAGGTGGAGCGATTATCTGAATTGCAGGTAGTACATAATCTGCCATGGTTTGCATTTTGTACAAGTTGCTGAAATGGAATGGATTCACAGTTAAGTATGGATACATACACGAAGCGTTCATTAGGGACTTCTTGCTGTGCCACATGGTTGCAGAGAGTGCATGTATGTTTCCACATGTATGGAATTTGAAAGATTTCATTTATAGGTATGTTTTTGTTTTCCAGTACTTGTAAGTACATTAGACATTCTTGTGGATCTTCCTGTGAGTTTATAGTGAATTGGACAATTCCAGCACAGTACTCCAATTCTTGTCTCATTCCATGAACACTAAGTGTTGTCAGGATTGTTGGTTGCATTTCTATGTAGGAGTAACATTTGCAAACACAATTGGTCTGTACTTTGTAAATAAATGTTCTCAATAATTGGTGGCAATTGGAATAGAATATTTATTGCTACATTTGAGTAGCAATTTACAGCAGTTATATTTGAAAATTTGAATGGACCTGACAGTTCTGTGTCGAAGTCATTTGTTCGGAGTGTGTGTTGCTTCTTTGCAGAAGTAGTTGAGTTACTTTGACCAGTAGATTCTTCTTTGGTTGTGGTACTTGATGAAGTATTAGTTTCTTTTTTTTCTTTGGAGGAATTCTAGTGATATCCTGTATCGTCTCAGTTTGAAGTCGTTTTCTTTTATAATGTTTTGCTTTTTGTGGAACAGGATAGGTTTTTAAATGGGGGGTGTGGAGTGAACACAGCATATTGTATTCTAGAATGCAAGGAATATCTGCATTTACTTTACTTGCATCAAAGTTGATTAGAAATAGCCTGTCAAGTGTACGTAAGCGTGATAGTGCTACATAGCTCATGCCTTCTTTAAAGACTGTGCTACTAATATCTATTAATACTTAATCTAGGGTAAGACCTTGTGATTTGTGAATGGTAACTGCGTATGCTAGAGTTAGTGCAAATTATTCTCTGCGTACATAAATGTCTTTGAAAAGAAGGAAGCGGGCTGTTGGGCGTCCTATCCTTTTGACTTCTGATAGTTTGTGAAAGAGAATATTGACAAATTGAATGTTGTTGTCACGTGGGTATGTTTGAAAGCCAACAACTGTACCAAGTGCTCCATTAACTAGTCCTTGCTCTACATCAAGGTTTCGTTTACGCATTACTCTACAGTTTAAAGATAATTTTAATATTTTCTTCAAACCAGCTGTGTTGGAGATAGTTTTCTAGGGTATTTAGTCTTGTTGTGGCTTGATGACACATGGGTAGTGTCATACCATGTCATCCAGTGTATCTGTGGAGCAAATTTCAATTATTGGTTGCATTTCTTTTTTCAACATTGTTTCATTGAATTTTGAACAGCTTGCAAGAGTTCGCATCAAGAACATACAATTGACATTTTTGTGTACTAATTGTTCCATGACATCAGTAGAACATGAGTTATGGCCATAGAGTGCATGGATGTGCCTGGTTTTTAATCTTGCTTGTGCTTTTTGAGATAGTGCACCAACTCTAATACTTTTTAAAATTTTGGCGCATGTGAGGTCTGCAGACTGGCGCATGTTTTCTGTTAATTCTGTGTATTGGAAATGTTGCCAAAGGTTGACATTTCCTATGCTGCCAAGAGTTTTACTGCACAGTTTGTGCCCTAAGGTTTTAAAAATAGGTTCAGCTTTCACTGGTGTCAATTGAAGAAGATCTCCGAAAACAATAATGTGTTTTCCTCCAAAGAGCTGTTCGTAGTCTGTTTTGAGGACCTCTTGTAATCTGAGGTGAATCAAAGCCAACATTAAGTTGGAGACCATGCTCACCTCATCTATTAGCAGCATTTTCATTTGTTTGAAAACTCTGCGTAGTTCCATTGCAGCTTCTGTGGAAAGTTTGTAATAGTCTAATTTGTTTTGGTGTTCTACTGGAAGGAGTAGTAATCAGTGTAAAGTGACACTGCCTATGTTGTAGGCAGATAAACCTGTGGGGGCAGTTACAACAGCTGACAGTTTGTTGTTTGTCAATTGTTGAAGGAACTTGCTGATGATTTTGATGATTTTGATGAAGAATGTTTTGCCTGAACCAGCTTCACCACTCACATATAGCAGTATAGGTTTGTAGTCTTGGCAGGTACAGTTTTTATTTTCATGTTCCACACCATGTTCAATTTCTTTTGTTATTTCTTGGAAAATGCTACGCTGCTCATTGTTCAGTTGTGATTTTAGTACAGCAAAGTCTTCTATAGCTTGTTCATACTGACACATGGTGTTTTCTACTTTTATCATGGCTAATTCTGCTGGTTGACTACTGTCGGGAGTTGCCACTTGTAGTTGGGCCTGGAGTTCTTCTTCGTGTTGCTGTTCATTGTGCAACATTGTTTGGTACTGTGTAAAGTTTACGTCTGTTATAGTGCTTTCATTTACTTTGAAAATGTCTTCACAGGAGTCATATGTATCCAGTAACTCTTCTTCTTTTCTCCATGGTTTAAAAAGTTGTAGCAGGGACATGTAATACAGTTCTTTATGTGGAGGAGTTTTTAATGACCATTTGATATGATTAATTAAGCTGCGTTTGGAAGGTTTCACTAAGCTGCCTTCACAGTTTACCACTCTGTATCTACCTTTCTTTTCATCTGGTTTAATATTTTTGTATGTGAAGTTTTGGGCTACGTGGTAGAGACACAGGGTTTCCAAAGTGGTACTCCTGTTTGGGTAGTATGTGTCTAGTAAATGATTTTTCAAAATGTCTTGGCTGTTGTGATCATTTTTGGCTATTGTTTCTATGTCCTCATGTGATTTGAGAACTCTTTTTCTAGATTTAGCAGGACCGAGACTTAGCCATACTATATTGTCAGATTTTCCATACAAGACAGTACTGGTTAAACGGTCTGCAGCTTCATAGCAGCCACATTCGCTATGAGAGAGGATTTTTATGCCTAAGCTGTACAATTTCTGTGATAGTGTTTTGTCAGATCAGATGATAAGTCATCCCAGAGGTCCTGAAGCTCTGTTTTCTCTGCTTTGGTTAAGTAGGCTGTGACATATCATGCAAGTACAGTGGAATTGACTGCAACGTACTGCACATCTATGTTTGCATTCCATAGGAGGGCAATGATTGCATTGTAATCATTGATGTATTTTGATTCTTCTGTTCTTTTTATGTAATATGTGTTCTTGGGTGATTTACCTTTGACACTATGGGCCTCATTACGAGTCTGGCGGTAACCGCGGCGGTAAAACCGCCTGGTTACCACCAGACTCGTATTACCATTCCGCCTCCGTGACTCCTGGAATTACCAGGGCATTACAGCCCCGGTGTCCCGGGAGTCACGGAGGTGGAATGGTGTTAATCCCCATTCCCATTGAGTCCGAGAGGACTCAATGGGAATGGGGAAGTGGAAACACCGGCACCATCTCGTGATGGTGCTGGTGTTTCCTCGGCCACCTGCAAGCGGGAGGTGTTCAACCCGCCTGGTCAGACCTGGCGGGAAGATCACCTCCCGCCTGCAGGACTCGGGATTTACCGCCACTGTTAATTCCGGACCGCCCGACCCTTAATGAGGCCCCATGTCTAACTGAAGACATGAAGTTGTTTACTTGACCTGTTTCTGAAACTGGTCTAGGGAAACCAAAGCGGCATTTGGTGTAGTAGTTCCCTTTTTTTTATATTTGCAACGACAATATTTCCCACATTTGTGTCTTTGAAATTGTAAAATTTGTGCATGAAGGTCACTATGTGTTGTTTGTGAAGGGATTTCACAAGTGGCATATTTTTGGATGAACTGCAAAACAGTGGCATCATTGTCCTGACCAAATTTAGGAGCATCTTTAATCCATAATAGCATGTGGATGTCTGGTGCTCCTCTGGCTTGCTATTGCTTTCTCCAAAAGAAGTGTTGAACTTCTCTGAGGGTAGGAACAGTCGTATTACAAATAAAGTGTAGCATAGTAATGAAGCGATGATGGAAATATCTTGATAAATTTACAGGATCTAGAGAGCAGAGTTCTCCTGGTGTTTTTATATCTATGTTTGTTTTATTTTTGTTTGCTATGCATAAGAAATTGTGTAAATCTTCCCATACATATTCTGCACAACTTAATGTAACAAACCAAGTGGGTGGGCCAAGGTTTCTTATCATACAGCATACATATCCATGACATCAGAACCAGAAGTCTTTTGTACCATGCATGTTTTCTAAAAGATTTGTAATACTTGACTGCAAAACCTCATCTTTTTCTTGCACTTTTTGTAATAATTGCATAGCTAACATAATTTTGAAAATGGGTACCTGATTTTAATGTGTGTGCAACTCCGTAGCATAGAGTTGCTAGTTCACTTTCAAAGAGAAGATGGAATATGTATTCCATGTTTTGTCTGAATCTGGGGTTATCAGAATACGTTCGTAGAGAGCGATATTCTGATGCTGTTATCTGTGTGGGTCTATCATCGTACCTTCCTCCTTTTCCAGTAGGAAAGACTAGATGAAAGGCCCGTGCTTCTATACTTTTTTCACATATGCTCATTGGAGATCCTTTGGCTTGTCGCATTTGGTATGTTTCCAGTGTATCATCTATAGTGTCTTTAGAGTGTAAAGGATGAATTGTATAATGGTCTAAAATATTTGATTCTGTAGCAGGATTTAGAAGTTCAAATTGACCAGTTTCTGGTGACTCTAGAATTATTTCAATGGTTTCTCTCAGGTTTTCTTCAATATTAATTTCTTTGTAGTATTCATTGTTGTTTTTTAGATATTGCAGGGCTTGTCTAACTTTATGTAAGTAGACGAGTTGTTGCCAATTGATTTTGTCTTTTGTAGGTATGCCATTTACAAAGACAATTAAAGATTGATCTACTGGCCATTGCACTCCTAGAGTGTGTACATTTTCTTTGAGATCAAATGGTAAATAGACCACTCTGCCACGAATGCCTTTCACTAATACAGAGGGAGGTAATTTTGCTGTTTTTGGTTGGAGGCGTATTATTGCTTGAAATGGGTGCAATGTTTGAATTATGATGCTCTCATATAAATTTAGTTGTTGCAGGGGTTTTGGTAGTGGGAATAATTCCAAGTTATTTGTGATAGCACGTGAAGGTGTTTGTTTGTTGTCAAGTTTTACAGTGCAGTCATTGCAAAGTATTAAGGGGTCAGTAATGTCTTATTTGTTTTCCGCTATATGGTAGAGAGCTAATTGGAACCATTTGGAATCTTCATTGTCTTTTATTTTGTACGTTATGTCTATAGTTTTCGTGGTACTTTTATAAGAAGTCCTGCGGCAACACACACACACATGGTTTGGTACTTCAGCAGAGGTACTTTTAATCTTTAGTATTTCTTTTTTGTATGTGTTTAATAGAAGGTTGCTATTTGTACAGTAGTTGCTAGTTTGTTGTACATCTATTTCATTTTGTAAGTGGGTTTCAATTCCAAAATATTTTCTCTGGATATGCTCTATTTCTTCAAGTAGTTGTTTGGCTGTACCATGTAGAAGATTGTTATTTAAATTGGCTAATGCTAAAGCAGGACTTTTAGCATAGTAGAGTTTTTGAACCAGATTTCTTATAGTTGAATGACTTGTTGATATCATTTTGATATGAGGGAAGGTGCTTTTGTAAATAGTTCCTGAAATGCAGGCTAATGAATGTCCTTGTATTCCTGTGTATTTGTGCAATGGACAGGCATCCATATTTTGTAGTAGTTTCATTTTGAATTTGTCTTTGCTTTTTATATACTGATTACGGAAGTGGCGTAAAGATTTGAAAGATTTTATGCAATGTTACACATTGATGTGCACGGCCCTTTGTAGACTGGACGTTTTGGTTGAGTAGAATGGGGAGGTGATACTGAGTTTTCTGGGGATATTTTTGAGAGCAGAGTTTCTTGTTCCATAATGGTATTATTAAGCTTTTCATACCCTCATCCACTGCTATGTATGGCAATTGGTTTTGTTTGCTTTTGTTTATATGCTTCTTCATTAAAATATGGTTCTGTGGTCGTGGTGTGACTCCATTCACCTCCACAGATGTTTAAGAAGCTATTTTTGTTGATATTCCATTTATTGAGAAGCCTTTTTTGTAGTTTAGTAGTTAGTTATGTTAGTGGTTTCATCCTGTTTAAAACTAAAATAAATAACTTCCTTTTGAGAAGGATTGCACTGTGTATGGCAGCTTCTAGGATTCATTTTCTACAGTAGGTTTTAAGGGTTGTGCATGATTTCTCTCCTGTTTTTAAAAGGTTCTGAAGGACTCTGTGGCGGAACATTTTTTGGAAAACATTTTTCTTGGTATGCTTACTTGCCACTACATCAAGATTTATAGGTACAGCGTTAGCAGTAGTGGTAGCTGAAGTCTTGTTAATCACTTTCTGTTTCGTTTTACAATTTGATAGAGGAGGGAAAGTTTCTGTACTGGGGGACAGTCAGGATAACATGATCCTTGGCTCCTGCTTCTGAACTTGGAGATCTCCGACCTCTCACTCCTGCACACTTCACAATCACACAATATGCCCAGTGCCTGAGGGCCTTTGTGCTGGAGCCCCTAACCAGTATGTTTGTGCCTATGCAGCACTAGTGCACGTGCTAACCTGCACACTATTATCTTGTCAAAGAAAAAATGCTCCTTAACTTAACTCACATTACATCATGTAAGCACCGACTTTTTCCCCATATTACATCATGCAAGGCATTGGTTCTGCATTTTCACCATGCAGTTTGAACAGGATACTCACATTTCCCCATGCTAGAACGTGCCCCTTCAACAGAAGAAAAACATAAACACTTAGCTTCGTTTTTAGCGCGAGTTCTGTGAGTTTCTGGCCTTTTCGCAGTGACTGGTCTATACACCGTCCTCCAGTTTCGTTTGCCACTGAAACGTGCCTAGCGACCGCTCTACAGAGTTCAGACAACAAGTGTCCCCAAGATGCATGCAGGGAGTTTTTAGGAAATGCCCATGCAGGGTTAATGAGAGAGCCCCACGCGATCAGTTCCATTTAGTTCGTAGCTCCGATTTTAAGCTGTTGGTTTAACTGGGCGGATTCCTTCCATACAGTAAACTGCTGCGTGAGGAAATCAAGTAGCACTACTTATCTTGGCAGTGTACGCAGGGCCTAGGGTGTGTCTGCAGGCAGGTTGGTGCCCCACTGAGGCTTGCCGACAGGAGCTCTGAGGTAACACGTCTTGCCTCAGTGCCGGTCAGGATTGTGAGCAGCGCTCGTGGGGCGTGGCTTGCGCATGCGTGTCTGTGTGGGTGCAGCTGGGGGTGTGGCTGTCTTCTCCCCAGCAGTCACGTGCTGCGCACGGCCTGCTGGGTGATGTAGTCTCTGGGCTGTTCTCCAACCCTGGACTTGGGTCCTGAGGAAAGGGTAGAGAACACATCTGAAGAACCTTGTTGGATGCCTCAGGGCCTCCCAGCTCCCTGCAATACACATCACAGGGATCACCACTCCTGCCACTACCCCTACACTTGCCTGAGACCTGACAAATGGCCTGTGAGGCAGGTGGAGGGATGCACTGTCCCACAGGAGTGTCTTTTGTGGTGAAAGGAGCGGAAACAGAAGATGCTGCAGAGGAACTCAACCTACTATGTTTATTGCAAGGTACAACCTTATGAATAGCCGCACCGTGGAATGACTTTAGGTATCGCTTCATTGATGTAGTACCAAAGCTATACGACCCAGGCTTGCCACGACTCAGCACCATGCGGCACTGAGTGCAGATCACCTTGTTCGCATTAGCTTTTGACTTTCCATCAACAGTGGTAAATAAGCGCCACACCCAAGACTCACAATGAGTGCTAGTAGTAGGGACTTCCACTACCTCATCCTCTTCATCCGTCTCCTCTGCATCCTCACGCCTATTCCCCTCTGCAGGCCCTTGGGAACGTGGTGGTGGTGGAGGGGGTGAGGGTGCTGATTCAGAGGCAGTAGCAGCAGAAGCAATTTGGGATGCCATCTGTAAGGTTAATAACCAGGAACTAGAAACCAGGAACCAAGAACAGCAACCTGCACAATTGTCCTGTTGTAAATCTTGGAAATCCAAAAGCGGAATGAGGATCAGCTCTGGGGTGTGGCCTTTTATTGGGATGCTGGGGTATGCTTCGCGGACACCCGCGCGTCCCCGAACACTTCAAACACCAAGAAAGGGCTCAAAAAGTTCCAAAAAGGATGTAGATTGGCAGGGACATTGTCTGTGACATGTGCAATGGTGAACTTTTACTGTAAAATACCTTGGGACACACGCTCAGTGTGGGTGCGGTCACATGATGACATCGCGGACACGTTCGCAAATGGGGCGGCTGTCCGCAGGACACCAAATGCGCAGTGACGGTTGTGCGCATGCGCGCGGGTGTTCTACGGACAGTGTTCGGGTCCCCAAACTAATTAAAAGTGCGACACACATGTGGCAGACAGTTGTGGAGAGGCGCAATGTTCGTAGGACCCAGTTGTGTGATGTGCATGTGCGCGGGTGTTCTACGAACAATGTTGAAGTCCCCGAATAAAATAAATGTGCGTCAAAACTTTGCGGACAGGCGGACGGGATATGTGTTCTACAGATATATTCATTCTGGTTGCGGACATTACGAACAGCGGGGTTGTTCTTATTTTGGTTAATTGAGGACACTCCGGACAGCCGTGCTGTCTGCGGACACCCTGACAGCCTTTAAAAAAACAAAATAAGACACAGGCATATACTAAGAACACACTTAAAATGTTATTATTGTTTAACAGTAGAAAAATTGGGAAAGAGATGGGGAAGCAGAAACGGAAACAAATACAGGGGAATTAGGGGTTTGGACAAGATGTATGGGAGGGGAGGAAGGGATGGAAGTCTCATTGTACGATTTTTCTTGGTGAGGAGGGTTAGGGGATAGTTGGCTGGGAAACGGAGAGGGGGAACAGGTACATGTGGGACAGTGGTATTTAATGTTTTCTTTAATGTGGTCCACAACACACTCTTTTAATTGATTGAAGTGTTGCATTAACAAATCCATTTTTAGTTCCATTCATTTCAGAGGATCTTCTAATATCTCTTTTGGTATATATTTGTATTGGTTGTCTGGTCTGTTAAGTACACATAAAGTAATGGTTATTAATTGGCTTATATAGAGAAATGTTGTATCTACCATTATTATCACTCTCTTCACTCATTTCATCTCGTGGGAAATTTTCCTCCAGCCACTCCAAAGTACTGGACATTTCTGTGTAAAAATAAATAAATATTAGTTTTAGTGTACCTAATACAGAAAATGTATAAGTATATGAAATAAATGTACTGTACTTACTAGTTTTTTTACAAACTGTTGCTGTTACTGCTGTGGAAGTATGCTCTTGCTTCATGCTGTGCAGTTTCTGTGAGGTAATTCAGTTGGAGGCATATTTATTTTGTTTTGGTATTTTCCATAATATTGGAAATGCTACTTCAGTGGATGGTTGGTGTCTTGCATATACAGTTTCCACTTCTTATTTATTACTACATTTAATGTATTTATGTGGTGCTTTTTTAATATGTTTGGTGTTTTTGTTGTATGATACAATAATGTAAGATACCCCCTGAGTTTTTGGATAGTGTTGATGGTGTCCGCGTCTGCCCACGGACATGCGCACGGTCCACAGACATCAAAATCACTAGCAGGACAGGGGGTTTAGTATTTTCTATGTTATATAAATGTAAGGTAAGGGAGTCTTAGTAAACATTTCCATTATCTATATTTATATTCAGTGAAAAAAAAAGTTGTTAAAGGGACATTGTGGTTAAGTTGTGCTACTAAAAACCTATGAAATTCAGTGAAAAAAACATTGTTAAAGGGACGT
This sequence comes from Ambystoma mexicanum, assembly GCF_040938575.1. Classification (NCBI taxonomy): domain Eukaryota; kingdom Metazoa; phylum Chordata; class Amphibia; order Caudata; family Ambystomatidae; genus Ambystoma; species Ambystoma mexicanum. The sequence goes on along the minus strand of NC_090931.1, from coordinate 1,138,646,621 downwards.
TATGGTTAAGTTGCGCTACTAAAAACCTATGAAATTCAGTAAAAAAAACTTTGTTAAAGGGATGTTATGGTTCCAGGTAAAACCGAAAAACCCTTGAAATTCGCCAGTTATGGTAAGCTCAGCAACCATAACTCGCACCACCACCGTGCACTGCTAAGACTAACACTCAGCACATCAAAGATGACATCACAAATGTCATTGATGACATCACTGATGACATCACATGTGCATTTACTTTTCATGAAAAGTCTGTACAAGGGATTCTTATAGTAATGTTGATTTAAAAAAAATGAAGGATTATTGGCATAAATATCATGAGGTACGTAGTGCATTAAGTAATGCATTGATACGAATACCATTCTATTATCAGGTTCTTTCCAGTATACTAAGCTACTCATGTAGAAACATAGGCATTGTGTAACGCTCACCTGATTCCCGTAGAGGCGCCGGTCTTGACTGGGCGTATACTGTATCTTCAAAGGTGATGTGTAACACACGGCTGGCTCTTTGGGCTGGACCTCTGTGCACTGTATGTCTGACTCGAAGGGTAAGATGTCTGCAGATAGAAAATATGGGATTAAGGAACTGGGTTATTGAATGTCTCTCTCTTCTTCCCTTTCTCTTCTCCTGTAGAACCCCAAAGGTTAACGCTCTCACCTTAGGTAAGTGAACGCTGTGCTCTCCATCTGCCTCGGGGCAGGGTGCTGTAACCAGTTTCTTCACTGGATAAGGGGAGCAGGCCTCTTGACTTCAGAGGACTGCTGTCCGTCGTTTACTGCACGAACGGTAAGTTTCGAGTAATTCTAATGTCTTTACAGTCTTTAGTAATGATGTTTCTTGTTTTGCAGGGTTCCGGCGATGGCGGATGACGGGCTGAAGTGAGTTGAAGATGGAGCCTGTGTGATGAATAGAAGCGCCTGGAAGCACGTAGGTAAGCACTTGTTGCCTGCTTCACGATGCGCTCTAACTGTCTTTTTATTTTGCAGGTACAAGTTCGGAGCGGCTGCAGGGTGCCGGAATACCCACTGGGTTAGATGTGGAAAGGAGTAATGGCACGTGAGTATTAAAGTTCCCCAATGTCTTTAAACGCACCTTGTTTTGTCTTTCAGATGCGGGATGCAGCGCCGAAGGCCTCCGGAGCGTGCGAAGAGTTGGTAAGCTTTTGTCTTTCAGATGCCGGAATGCAGTGTGAAGACCTCCGGAGCGCACGAACAGTAGGTAAGCCTTTGTCTTTCAGATGCCGGAATGCAGCGCGAGGCGTTGGTGACAGCCGATGGACCAGGTAAGTGAAGAGCTGTCACTGAAGACCGTAATGCTAACCTGTTCTTTCTTGTCTTTATAGGTGTTGCTGAAGACTGGATTCAGGATGGTAAGCCTTTTTCCTTAGGCCCAGGATCAGATGCAGAAGACACGATGAGCGTTCTGCTGCAGAGGATGCAGAATAACGCAAAGCAAGATTCATCCATCGGGTGTGGTTTAAATAGCCTCCTGTAGTGCTTAGGTGTCTCCTTCCACAGCCACGCCTAGGTAAGAAAAGAGTTCCTGCTTTCCAGAAGAGTTCCAGTGTTCTGAATCTAGGGAGTGGCTCCTGCCCCACCCAACAGGAAAAGTAGTTCCAAACAGAAGAGGATCAGAGGCTCAACTGGCAGGCAAGTAAGCAGCATGGTCTGCTGCAGGTAAGTCCACCCAAGCATTATGAGCCCGGCGCTTCCAGCGCTGGGAATGGGCATATTTATGAGCCTGGTGCCACTGGCGCCAGGACTGGGTCCAAAAGGTCCCAATTGGGACTGGTAGGCACTCGGAACCTGGGTTATGGATCTGCTTCCAAGGGAGTTGGGAAAACCCTGACCTTTTGGAAGCAGAGATCATGACACATTGTGTGCAACATACATGATGGATGTACAATATTAATCTTACCATGTTGAATAATAAAATGATGAATGCTTTTTATTACAGTTTTGTCAACTGTGCAACATTTAATAACTAGCTAATTAAACCCACTTACTACATAATCACATTATTCGAAACAAAACACAAATTACAACAACACATACAAATATGAGCATATACAGGGAAAATGAAGTAAACAACAGTATTACCAGCCAATCTTCATACCCCAACTGATAAACTGTATACACAGAAATGATCGCTCTGCTTCAAAGCTACTACTTCGCTATGTATAACTATCATACAATGTGACTGGACCCTACGGATAGTAGTGTGCATACAATGTATACAAATATGAGCATATCCAGGAAAGTAAAGTAATTTAAAAAAGGCAGAACTATAAGAAAGTGTTGATAACCTCACTGATGATCTTTATACACACAAAGCATTACTGTTTTCCAAATCTGTGTTTTCCCATATGTATATGTTTCATATGCTGTGAGTCAACCCCAAGTGAATTACTGTAAGAACATATTTGAAGTACAACTCTACAAATATAGTACTTGAATATGAATTATGAGTATATGAATTTGTGGTTCCTGACTGCTACTGGTCTAGTAATGTCAGTAAAGGAAAAAAGAGGGAGCCAGACATGTGATGTCATCAATGACATTTGTGATGTCATCTTTGATGTCCTGAGTGTTAGTCTTAGCAGTGCACAGTGGTGGCGCGAGTTATGGTTGCTGAGTTTACCATAAATGGCGAATTTCAAGGGTTTTTCGGTTTTACTTGGAACCATAACGTCCCTTTAACAAAGTTTTATTCATTGAATTTCATAGGTTTTTAGTAGCGCAACTTAACCATAATGTCCCTTTAACAATGTTTTTTCACTGAATATATATATATATATATTCATTCAGGGACGTTATGGTTCCAAGTAAAACCGAAAAACCCTTTAAATTCGGCAGTTATGGTAAGCTAAGTAACCATAACTCACGCCACCACCGTGCACTGCTAAGACTAACACCCACGACAAAAATCCCATGATCATCTCCAGGGTTTGTAGAATGGGGATCATCATCTTGATGATTGGTCTCCTGTATTGGGATAATGTGCCCGTTTTAATGTTGAGCAATGATCATTACTCCTATGTTCAGCATCTATCTATTAATGCTTATGTGTTTCACATAGAATCATGTTGTATTTCATCTCTCTCTTACCTTGCGCCGATGTGAGTGGTCGCAGGTAATATTCAATTTCTTTTCGAATGGTCTCTTCTTAAACCAAAACCTCATAGATGTGTTGATATCCTATCAATGGGCGTATTGCAATCACGGAAAAAATGAAAATAAAAATAATAGTCTGAGTGAGCCCTCCTTTATTTCCTAGCTCTTTATTAGCAGTGCTCACACCCAATTAGACATTCTCTCTATGCCACTTACACAGCATGGGTCTCGTGTGGGTGACTTAGTCTTTTGTTACTTTCATAATAAAGTTCCACCATTCTGAATGGGTCAAGTTCACAACTAATAAGGCACTCAAGAGGGTTCATTATCAAAACCGGTATTACATCACATGACAACATACTTACATTTCACTCATAAAAGGAAAGAAGTTGGAGAAAAGATTGGCAATTCTAGAAATCTGGAAAATGTACCAGAGTGAGAAAGAAGATGCAGCTAAAAGGGAGTGTATGCTTAATCAGAATGAAGGAGAAGATGTAACACCTTCAGGGCCTATTTTACCTCCTGAAAAGCAAGATGTAAACATTGAAGAAAAGGGATTTTATCCTTTAAAGGAATTAAAGGCAGCAGTGGGGTATGGTAATCCAACGTATGAGCCTCCTGCTTATAACAGTGAAGGCAACTCAGAAGAGAGCGGGGATAGAGAATGCAAAAATATATCAACACGCGATGAACATAAACAGCATGATGAGAGAAAAGAAAAACAAGACAAACAGAGGAAATGGTAGAAAGGCAGAAGGGAACAAAGGATGTAGCTAAGGGCATGACAATATCACAGAAAGAATGGATGGGAGGACAAATATTGCTCAAACTAGACGAGAAGAGCATTGATGGACTGCAGGAAAGAGAGGAAAGGGAAGAGCAAGAGAAAAAGAAAATGGAATATAAAAAGAAAAAAGGGACAAAGAATGTAAGCAAAGGGAGGAACAGAAAAGGTGTGAGGAGAAAAGAGCAGGCGAGATTGCAAGAGGAGAAATAGAGGTTAAGGCCCAAAGATTGAAAATAAATAAATTGCAATAAAGGAAATTAACAGGACTAGGGGATTAAAAGATCATGAAATAGAATATTTAAGAGGGCTCTAGAGAGCCCAACCGTAATGGTGCCTCCTTTGTGAGCTCCGGATAGAGCTCCTAAAGATGCTGATCAACGCAACGTCTAAGGTGGCAAAAGAAGGGTGCCAGTAGCAGCCAAAGTCCCCCACACTGTGCTAAAACCCAGACGAGACCCAAGAAGTCTACAAAACCCTGCCAACGCTTTGAGGGTAGAGCCTGGTGCTGGGCCGAGCACAGCAGCAACCACCAAACACAGTTCATAATCACCCTGAATACGGCAGTGTTGCACGTGACCCAAATAACCCAATGTGAGCAGCTGGCACCAGTCCACCGAATGGCACAGAAGGGGAACAGGATGAGCCCAACCTGTAGATAGGGCACTCGATACTAGCTCGAATGAAGGAAGCGAGCCACGATCCGAATCGCGGGACAAACTGATCTGCAGCTGGAGGCGGAACAGCTGGGAAACGTATGCTATAGGAAGAAGGAAGATTACAAACAAGGCCGCACAGGACACGGCCGTGTGCGCAGCGGGCCCCCTGGTCGCCGACAGCCACCTGGGAAACCTCGGACACGGCAGGACCGACCCGCCCAGAGCGCACCAGAAAGCAGAGCGGAGCCGACAAGAACCGGCTCTGTGACAGCAGATAAACAGACCCGGCTGAGAGAACGGGCGGCCCAACAGGGGTGGAGTGAATAAGAGGATAAAAGCACCAAGGACACTGATCACTACACGGCAACTGCCTCAGCGTCAAGGTACATGGTGTACCCTCTAACACTAGGGCAACACAGCTTAAAGGGGTGCACCCCCCTCACCCCAACATAGGTAAGGGTGGATCTGCGTCTTCCCCCCTGCAGCAGCGGTGACACTTAGAGTGGGCCCAAACAGGAACTACTGCCAACAAGGACCCACATCAACATAGGCCTAAAGAAGTGTGTCAGTGCCCTCTCTCCTTGTAGCAATCACCTGCAACACAGAAGAAGTGGACTTGAGGCTGGAGGTAGTTTGGAGCCCAATCCCCCGGTCCCCATTGCAGCATTATCCCCAAAATGAACAGTTGTACATAACAACCATGCGCCCAGAAATTGACATCATAGTGCCGTCACATCCTCCCTGTGGTTGCACCAAGCAGACCACAATACCAGTGTACAAGATATGCAACACCTCCAGAGTGATGCACTGACACAAGCACAACAGGCCACAGTAATAACAACCACACTAAGTTCTGAATCTGCGGCGATCAGCTGACTGGCAGGTATGGTAAAAAGCGCAATGCCAGCAACACCCAACTGAAGCAACCCCGTAAGCAGCTGTAAACACTCTCCACACCTACTGACTTGATTGTGGTTGTGAAAATACTGGAATTAGCTCATCACCCCTATGTGATACCTCTCACTGAAAAGTGTCGGTACCACATACCACCTACATGACTAGCAAACAGCTCGCTGTATAATGAGCTGTCTCGACGACAGAACAAACTGAGAGTGAGTAAAAGACTCGTCTAGAGCGGAAGAAGACTCAGTAAGAATTCAGGGTACAGACTCCAAGGGATTAATGAACACTGCACCTGCCCGGACAGAGACAAGGCGTCCACATATAGTGCGGCAGTAGGGCCCACAGCAGTCACTAGGCAACACCCCAAACCAAGCCAAGCAACATCAGGCACCTGGAGACACAAACAAGTTAGCACCAGCGACCAAGACTGGTAGATAGTAGGTCACTGAGCCCCGAAACAACTGACCCGCAGCGTCAACTCCCCAGTCACAGTTAATCCTCTATATTCGTCATGCTACCTCCCGATAAGATCATCTCAACCCCGACAAGAACAGACACTGAATATGGGAAAATCTGACAAATCACAAAGGAAACTGAACTTCGAGAGTGAATCCTCCACCAAGACCCCTGTGCCACAACTTCAGTCAGAACCTCCAGAAAGAATGATGGAACATAATGAGAACAAGACCCAAATTCTGAACATTGACATCCGAGAGATTCTGTTGGACCTCAAAGCAGGCATTGGGAACCTAGACTCTATCCTCAAAAGTCGATCTGCTAAAATACCAACTAGATAAACACGGCGATCGATTAGACACAGCCGAACAGAGGGTGTCAGACCTAAAGGATGGAAGCACTGCATAAATAGCCAGAGTCTCTGCACTGGTGGTGCAAGTAAAAGCAGTAACGACCAAAAATGAAGATCTAGAAGGGAGGAACCGCTGCAATAATATCCACTTTGTCGGGATGAGCGAGAGACGAAACCCACAGAAGATTGAGGACTTCATAGAGGCCATGTGTAAATAGCTGTTTGGAGAGCCCTCCCTGTCCCAACACTTCGTGGTTGAAAGGGCCCACTGAGTTCCTACCAGCCATCCAGTCCCAGGGGCAGCCCCGTACCCCATGATAGCGTGGCTGCTCAACTACAATTACAGCGACACAATCCTGCGACTAGCCAGAGAGAAAAGAGAGCTGCATTATGACGGAGACAAAATCCAAATATATCCCGACTTTTCATCAGCGGTTCAAGCATCGCGTAGGTCCTTCGAAGGAGTGAAAAGGCACTGAAGAGACTGTCAAATACAATTCTCTATGCTGTTTCCTGCCAAACTTTGCATTCAACATGCCGGGAGGACACAGTTCTTCAACTCACGCGAAGCAGCGAGCAGTTTTCTTGATGAAATGGGCTGTCGACCTCCTAACAACAATCCGAGACCAGCGAGAGAAGACCGAGGCCGAAGAGATCCGACCTGAGACCACCTGGTATGTGACAAACTAAATGACAAACCACACACCTTAAAGCACAAATCTGACAAAGAGACACTTAAACAAGGGAGGCAATATAACACACCTCAGATATACTGACTGCACACCTGGGACGTTCCCATGTATAACTCCTGAAGGGAGCCATCGGACTCGGCTGGGCACTAGCACCCCAAGCTCAGCACTGTGCAAAAGTTATATGTTGAAGGGGAGGGAACAGTTGACGGGCGGCTTGGGGGTAACCTGTGAAGGAGGGAAAAGGTGGCACCCTCTGCCAGAAGCTAGCATGAATAGAGTGCACCGAATTGGGAAGGGGAATTTCATAAGGGATAACGCTACTTGGGTGTCTGGTCCCCGTCAGCGAAATACACTGCTAGATATTTAAAAAAAAAAAGGCAGTGCAGAGATACACAAACAAAACCGCAAATAAAAGCCTAAAAACATACTGTATAAACATACTAAGTGCCAGGAAGATTCAAAGTAGCAACATGGAACATCAGAGGGGGGAATAACCTGACTAAAACTTGAAGAATAGTCCCATAACTAAAATGGTATAACGTCGACATCGCCCTAACACAAGAAACTCAGCTTTTCCCTTCCTTTGAAGGTAGATGGGCCACCAGCTGGGACTGCCACTGATATTACTCCTCCTTCTCTTCCTATGCCAGAGGGGTGGTAATCCTAATAAACAGAAGTGTGAAGTACCGCTTGCTATCAACGGCAAAAGATGAGGCAGGGAGGGCGTTGCTAGTACATGGGGTACTTGAAGATAAACTAGTCATCCTGGTAAAAACATACGGACCGAATGTAGATAACACCAATGCATTCGACTGGGTAATCACACACTTAGCAGAGTTTAACACAGTCACGATTATCTGTGGTGGAGACATGAACACTACCCTAGGCCCTGCATGGGACAAATCTCATATTGCCACGAATACGCTCACCAAGGCGAGCCTTCAGATACAGGAAATCTGTACAGCTTACAACTTGATTGACACATGAAGACTCAGCCATAAAAAACCAAGAATTCACATACCACTCCTGGGTCAACGGTACCAGCTCCAGGTTAGACTATATACTAGTGTCCCGAGAGGGGGTATTCCACTGGGGGGGGTCGACCACAATATATACTGTGGCCCCAAATGGATAAAGTGAATTTAGAGTGCACTCTACCAAATTTAACTTCGGGTGCAGGAACATGGATTTCTGAACTAGAGAAAAGAACGTCAGGAGCAACTTTAGGTGTAGATGACCTTAAAGCTCTATTATCAGCCATCCTGGGGGAGAGAGCTGCCGACGTTTGGAAAAGAGCAGGATAACCGAAAGTCACTGCACAAAACACAGTGCACAATGGATTGCCATTTAATAATTGTAGAACAGATGTATGGCGATCACTTAGAGTACAATATCCTGAATATAGGATATAGGGGCAATAATGTATTTATTTATTTCAAATTCTTGTACAGCGCTTAATGCCCATAGGGCTCAAAGCACATTACAGAAAACAAATACTACATAACACAATAAGAACAGAAAACATAATATAAAACAGGCAACAAAAGCAGATGATGGTGGCCCCTCAAGTCACTTCCCACAGACCGAGCAGAACTTAATCCACTAGTCCAAGGTCCGAGGAGCCCCTGGGCAGATTTATTTATTTATTCATTTTTGTTAAGCATGCAGCAGCCAATGGGCATCGTAGCGCTGGTAACAGTGGTTAACCATAGCTTAGTTACATACAAGAGAGCAGAACAGGAGATGGAGTTATTGATGCACTAATTGCAGTAGATGAACATAGCCTAGATGCATACAAAATACAGAAGCTGAGCAAGCATGCTAGCGTGTAAATCTGTGATATTGGATATAACTGTTATGTGTAATAGAGGAGTACAGATAGAGGGTGTGTTAATGTGTCTAATTAATTGAAGAGGGTAGTTTTAAGGTTTTTGCGGAAGGTGTGGAGAGAAGGCAGTAGGGAGCGTGTTCCATAGCTTTGGTGCAAGATATGGGAAGCCTATTCCTCCTGCCTTAGCCCTGTTGATTCAGGGCACTGAGAGTTGGTTGGTGTACCCTAGTCTGGTGGGCCTTGTTGATAGAGTTCTAGTTAGTGTGTCTGATAGGTATGAGGGGGCTGAGAAGTTCATGCATTTGTGAGTGGTGGTTGGGATTTTGAATGTGATGCGGTCTTTGACTGGGAGCCAATGAACAGTTTTTCTTACTTGTGTAATGTGTTCACTTTTGGTTATACTAAGAGCTGCTCTGAGAGCATTTATTTGGGTGGTTTGGAGTCGAGTTAGGTTTCTGTTGGAGGTGCCAGCTAGAAGTGCATTGCAGTAATCCAGTGTTGCCCCTATAGTGGCTCTAGCAATAGAAAGGCAGTTGTCCTTTGTTAGAAATGGCTTTATACCATTGATCAGTTTAGTACTCAGCGCGGAGGCTGAGACAATGGCGCTTGCTTGTTTATCCATGGATAGTGTGGCATCAATGTGGACTCTGAGCATTTTTACCGAAGATAGAACTGGGATGACACAGTTGTCGATACTGAAGTTGAGATAGGCCAATCCTAATTTAACTAGAGTGGACTTTTGACCAAGAATGAGGATTTCCGTTTTGCCCCCATTGAGGCACAAGCCATTCATGGTCATCCAGGCTTGGATTGTGATGTAAATTTGCTGTAGGGTAGTAGCGTCTTGGTGATAGCACCCAGTGAGTGGAAGGAGCACCTGGGTGTCATCAGCATAGTTTGTGTATGTGATCCAAAGTGCATCCAGCTTATCAAAAAGAGGCTTGGTAAATAGATTATAAAGGGTGGGGGCGGTACAGGATACCTGTGGGACACCACAGTGTATGATAGTGGGCTCTGCATTGGTTATGTTGGAGAACACTTTCATAGCTCTGCCTTCTAAGAAGGATGTGCCCCAGGTTGCTGCATGATTGGAGAAGTGCGCAGCCTGCATGAGATGATTGGTGAGAGTGTTGTGGTCAACCAGATCAAATGCTGCTGAGAGGTCTAGGAGCAGGAGTAGTGCAGGCTTGTCCTTTTCAAGGATGTTGGTGATTTGTTTTTTTAAATCTAGTAAGGCTGTTTCAGTTCCGTGTCCTTTGCAGAACCCCGACTGTCTCTTACCTAGGATAGTTAGTTTCAAGGTACAGTTGGATTTGTCTGTGGGCAGCCTTATCTAGAATTTTAAGAAGAAATGGCATGGTTGTTATGGGTCGGTAGTTATTAGGTTGAGAGGGGTCTAGCGTGTTTTTTTTTAGGAGTGGTCGTACCCGGGCCTCTTTGAGGCTGTCGGGGACTATGGCTGATTTGAATGAGGCGTTGATGAAGGCAGTTAGGAGAGGAGCGAGTTGCTCAGCACATTCTTTGATGATTTTAGGTGGGCAAGCATCGCCCTTAGATTGGGAGGGTTTGAGATGTTTAAAGATGTCTATAACATCTGCTTCAGCGATTTCTGTAAATGAGAATTTAGGATGGTTGATATTTATGGGTTTCAGCCGGTTCTGCCTCTGGTGGTTCTGCTTGGGGAGTGCTTTGCAATGGTCTGAGATTTTGTTTTGGAGGAGGTTTATTTTTTTAGCATAGCAGATTGTATGCCATTGCACCAAGCTTCATCTTTAATGATCTTGTCAGTGCAAATGGGAGGTACTGTTAGTTCTTTAAAGACAGTAAAGAGTTCTTTAGTTTGGGAGTTTGCAGAGGAAATTTGTTTATTGTAAGCTTCTGATTTGGCATTGAATATGGAGTCTTTGTATTTTTTAGCAATGGATTGGAAGTTAGCTTTGGTGATGTCACAGGGGTTGGTCTACCATGTTTTAAGTGCCCGGCGTTTGGCATTGCGCATGTTTTGGAGTTCTTCTGTGAACCAGGAGTTGGAGTCGAATGATTTTTTTCTCTTTATTTTCTAGTGGTGCGATAGTGTTGATGGCATTGGTAAGTGTGACTTTGAATAATTCAGCTAAGATGTAAGGGTCTGGTGAGAATGGAGGTGATAGGCATGGGAGGTTAAGACAAGCACTAATGTTCTCCGCAGTGAGTTTTTTATCGCTTCTAGCTAATGTAGAAGGTGCTGGTATAGTAGGTTTGGCGCAGTGTGTTGCTGGGATGGTAAATTGGAGGCAGTTGTGGTCTGTCCATGGGAGGCCAGTATTAGACACGATGGATGTGTCACAATTATGGTCTATAACCCAGTCTAGGATGCAACCTTTTGTGTGAGTGGGATAAGTGACTAGGCGTAGTGTGTTTGTAGATTTTTTAATATTATTCCCTAAAAGGTGGGTGACTTGATACTGGAAGTCAAAGGTGGCTCCCGGTGGACGGTAGATAACATGGATATTTATAGTATTTTCAGGAGAGAGAGCTAATTTAGCTGATAAGATGTCTACATTCCCTTCTCTTTGGTGGGGTACAGGCCTGACAGCTATATTCTCTTTGCAGATTAATGCTACTCCCCCTCCTGTTTTGCCAAGCCTGTCCTGTCTGAGGATAGAATAACCTTCAGGAAGTGTTAGTGTAATGGCCGGGCCGGATGCCTCGTGAAGCCATGTTTCCGTGACGGCTATTATGTCTAGGTCTTGGCTAGTGATTAGGTCATTAACTTCTTTCGCATGGGCATTGAGAGAGCGTACATTGAGTAGGGCGCGTTTGTATAACAGGGGCTGGTTGTACTTATTAGTTGTAGGTGGGGTGCCTGTTTTACAAGACACGCAGTGTTGTTTAGTGAAGTTGTGGACTGGTCTTAGGTGGCTCACCTTCGTGATACTAGGGGTACTAGCTGTAAGGCAGAGATCTCTGGCGTTTGCTCTGTAGGTGGTCCGCAATCCCAAGCGGATGTTTCTGAGAGTTACAGGATTGGGAATGGCAGCAAAGGTCATCGGGTGGGTGCGTGTCCTAAGTCTGTGTTGTCTGAAATGAAGTGTAGGTGGGTGCATGGCTGCATGCGGAGTAGGTTGGATGGGACTAGGCAGAGAGTTCAAGGAATTGAGGTGAAGGCTGCTGGAGTAAATGTGATTGGCTGTGTGTAGCTTGTGCGTCTTCTGTGTACTCTTCTGGGGTGTGAGTACGGTGCCTAGTATGCATATGAGGGGATGTAAGGTGTACATGCTGAAATAGATGTAATGCTCTAATTACGAGGTGTGCTGAGAGGTGCACGTTTGATTAGCAAGTGCTATCCATTCAGAGCATGGACAGCGGTAGGCTATCTAGTGCTTGGTGGAGGGAGAGGTCTGACCCTAGTGTCGGATGCACTGGTGTCAGCGTGCCCTGATCTCTATAGTATAAAGATATTACTATGTGCAGTATTTAGGACAGTAGTGGCTTAACAGTCGAAGCTGGAGTAAAGGTATAGCTATGTGACAACAATGAACTAAGTAATCCTTACTAGAAAATTAGTAATAGTTAGGGCGACACTTTTTCCAAATACAGCTTTTGCTAGACATATTGGAGGCGGTAGTATATCGTTAGCAAGAACTTGCATTTGTTAGAGGAGAATAAACTGAATTTCAGCGCGCATAATATAAACAGGATATGCAAGATAAGAGATCGCATTACAAATAAAGGCAACAATAGGATTTGCATTTATAAATTCCCTGGGAGGAGAGTGCCTGCGTGTCGATACGACAGTGGCAGAGTCCTTTTGTGAAGGTCAATCAAGTTCTCATGGAGGGCTAAAAAGGTGAAGCAGTGGTCGTGCTTACCTCGGGCAGCGTTTAGGGCCCCAGGCTCCTACGGCTCCAGACAGTGTCTAGACAGGGGTAGCCTTTGTGTGTCTACCTTAGTGTGGAGAGCTGGCTCTTGCCTGCCGGCTCTGATTGGGCAGCAAAAGTGGGCCGGCGGCCAATCGGTGGTTGTGTTGGTGCCGCCTAGGCACTCAGGACGCTGCTGGTCGTTCGGATCAGCGTGCGGCCATCTTGGAGAGCATCTGCCTCATGGTAGGCAATGGAGGTCTGCTGGATGAGGGTGCAGATCTGACCGTGCAGCGCGTTTCAATGCGCCGCAGATCTGTCATCTAGACAAAATTAAATACTCTGCTTGGAATTAGCAATGTGGAGGGGCCATCCGTCTTCCCTAGCAACAGGTAGTTGCACAAGCCCTTTTTAGCACTGCTCCTGCAGTGCTGTTGGGGAGAGCTCCTGCTCCATCACGGGTTCGGCAGTGGATGCAAATGTTTGCATAGTCTCAGAAAAAGGGGTAATGTACTAGTACCACATCCTACCAGGATACAATCCCTATTCCTCTGTGTGCACCACTCATCCAATTTCATCCTGTGCAGGCATTTAAGATCAGCACATCGAACAACCCCAGGCCCAGATCTAGCATGTACCCAGGCCAGGATTTTGTTATGAAGGGCCTCTCAGAGTTCTTTGTGCAGGGGTTTCAAGATGTTGGTGGTGATGAAGTTTCTATTGTCCATAAACAGGGCTCTGATGGCACAATCTTCAGGCATCGGCATGTTGGCTTTCCTTAAACGCGGACTCTTTAGATTAGCTGGTCTGGGCTTCGTAGACTTACGTGGACACTGTGCATCCTCCGGAAACGCCAGGGTGCGCCCTGAGGAAGTAGAGATGTGGTTCGATAACTGCAAACTTCCAGGAGACGCGGGAGGTAATGATGGTGTTTCCTTCAACGAGGAAATAATGACTAGGAAACTGGGAGAAACTGAAGACCCCATTGCCTTTATTCAGGAGATTCAGAAAAGATGGAATTTGGAAACGCGTTAATCATGGGACAAGACATTAGTGTTATTTTCCCATGTCAAGGGCTGCCAGAGCTGGTGCAACTGAAGGTATGCCCCTAAACGCTCACACCAGAGAGAATACAACCTGCTAGGGAAGAAAGGCCCAAGTTGATGATGTGAGGATAGCAAGTTTTAATCTCACACACAGATGAGAGCAACAGCAAAGAAATCTGCTGCTAAGAATGTTCTGCCAAAGAGAGGTACAAGCAGAAACTTTTCAAGGTACACAGTATCATGATTACGCGACAACATACAGTAAAAACCTGCGTGGCTGATTGAATGGACCCTATACATGTACCACCTTTATCCATAAGGTATAGCACTTTATTGGTCCCAGCCCAGTCTATCAGTCTTCCATCACGTGGGTGCTGCGGGGCTCATCTTCTCACGTCAAAGGTCAGAAAACAAATTAATTATACTCCTACTATACAGCTTGTTTTTATCACTCATAATGTGCACTTGGCAGTCCTTAAGACGAACACAAAGGAGGTTCTGAGGCACTCTAACCTTCACACACACATTTCACTCACTCCCACCGTGCCATCGGGCCCCAAGGTCTCCACCCTCGTTTTGAACTATAATTTCTCCCTCCCAGCACCTCGCAATACAAATCACACGATTATCACTTTGCTGATATGCTCTGGCCGTCCTCTTTGAACATTTCAGGACTTGTTACTTTGGGCTTCGTGCCATGGAATTCTGGGGTCTTAGGGTTTAGGCAGTTATATGGGCTATAATTTGTGGTCACTCGGGAATGAGCCAGGTCATGCTTTGGCCAGTGTGAGATAACATCAAGCGCCGGTCTCTGATCGTGGCCTTGTAGGGCACATTCCTCTTGGGTGAAAAACACATCTTTGCAACACTTTTGGAACAATGAATAGACGTTGTGGCGGTTGGGGGTGTGAACTGTCCATATGGGAGCTCAGCCACGGGTGGAGCTTTCTGTGTTTTTTGTGAATTTGGGCCTAGTGCATTCAATGCCGCATTTACAGCACAGGCCTTCCCTTCTACCTATGATTACTAATATCTACGCAAAATAGCTCTTCTGCTAGTGCCTCGGACCACACTATGTAGTTAGACCATATTTGACTTTGAGCACACTTACCAAAATGCAATGCGGCTTGACGCTCATTTCCTGGTCATTACCTCTAGCAGCAACTCCAGTGAAGTGAGGCTGTAGCGAGTTCAGGCGAGAATTTGCTCTAACTTCGTAAAGTGAAGCCAAGCCAAGTATCCAGTGACAGGAAGCCGAGTCTGAAGCTATCCCAGGGCACAGGGAACAGGGCATAGTGGACCAATTTCGGGCCATATAAGAAGGGGCACAAGAGGGGTCAGTGGCTGATTGAAGGTGAGCCCATTGAACGTGGGCACGTCGGAACACCGGGCCCGGACTGGGCAGTGAAGTGGCTAGTCCTGTCAGTCAGTGGTTATACGATTCGGGAGGGGTGAAGTGCTATATGCTGCTCCCATAAGGTAAAACGAGTCGCTGGATTCCTCTCTGCGTTGATTGCCTATGCTATCTGCTAGATCCCTGGCCTGTTTTTCGAAGCGGGTGATTTGAATACCTCCTTTATTATCACATTTACCTTGTGACCGTCATCACAACGGGAGCTCGATTGTCATTTTGATTTGACTGCATATCAACGACTTGCAGGACCTTCTCAGCTGGGCCTACTGGTCTTTTCACAACAGCGAGGCACATTTCTTTGGGCGCGTGTGCACTTGGGGAAGCACGGGCTGTAGCTTGGCTACGACGATGCCCGTTTGGAAACTATTATTACATTTTGTTTCATTTCTCTCGTTATTGACATTCAGCGGGTTGCTGTTTGTGCAGTGCTGCAATTGGTTCCATAACCCTGCTATCTAGTGGGTTTTGTTACGCGATTCTTTCACTGGAAGGCAGGACATTGCACTTTGAGTACTTTGAGAACATAAAACTTTCAATGAACTACAATTCCCATAATACACACCTGCATCTTTGTGGCGCAATCTTCTAGCTCGGGAGGATAGCTCAGGGACAAGACACACAGAGCAACACAGGTTCGATCCCCGGTCCACGCTTAGAAACCTCTGGGTATTAAGAGTGTTATAAATAACCAATAATATCATATCATATTGCACAAGCATATAAACCAAGACATCAGATTGTGAATGTCCCAGCGGTACAAATTGTTTTGTCTGTTGTACTGCATGTGATACAGCGTCTGGGCTTAGCTTGTCTTATTAACTTCCTACCCAAACTAGCTGGACATTCTCATAACAGCCAGGAACTGTGGGCCTAGGGCCTTTGACCTGCGTTGGTAGTATACTACTGGCAACTGTAGGTATTTACACTTGAGTTCTGCTGAGTATAGTTTGTCCCATTAATCACTGATTACTTTTTCTTCCAGGAGGGGACTGTTGGCCTAGTGCATTTGACCCGCACTGGGTACATCTTTGTAATAACTAACAGCTACTGTTGTACACTTTTTCTATACAGGTGCTTGTTCTTCTTCTTGCTGATAGATTTTTATCCATCAGCTGTGATTTTGGACACCATGGCTTGAGCCTCATTACTCTATCTTCTCGGGTTGAGTATGAAGTCGTGGGTTTGTATTCTTCTTGGTCTGTGTGGTCTTGTCACAGTAGGGCTGGTTTCACAGGGTCTTCGCAGTGATGGGCCGCGGGTAGCAGTCGAAGGGGTTTGCAGCGGTGGCAATGAGTCTTCTGATCAGAGGGTTCAGGTTCTAATCCAGTCCTTGGCAGAAGTTCTTACTCAGCTTGCTAGATGTTCGTCCAACATCTCGATGTCCAGATCTCTGTGAAGGTCTGCTATCCTTGTGAAGATTGGAGCTCCAGACGATATCCGCAGGGCCTTGTTCTGGACTATCTGAAGACTCTTCCGGTGTCGCTCTTGGCAGGTCATCCATGCTGGGGAAGCATACGTCAGGGTTGGTCTGATGATCGCCTTGTAGTTGTTGATCTTTGTCCGGAGGAGCATAGACTTGGTCTTCAGGAGTGGGTACAGCGCTGCCATCTTTCCTGTTGCCTTCTGCTGAGTATTTTCGATGTGGCATTCCCAGTTGAGTTTGCTGTCCAGGGTCACACTGAGGTAGCGGCTGCTGTTTCTATACAGGCAGACTACCTGTTGTCTTTTCATTGGGTCGTGACTGGGGGCATTCTCTTGCCTTTGATCCTATGTTGCCATAACATCAAAATACAAGTGTTGGCAACTAGGTTTGCAACGTTTTGTGTACTAAGCTGCGACAGCCCTTGTTTGGGGTTCAGCTGATTGATTTAAGAGCATTGTATTGGGTCTTTTTACGGCGCTGGGCGGTGACTGTGGGCTTTGAGCCGTTGCGGTTCCCTCTTGCTACTCACCATGGATATTAGTGGTTACTAGAGGATATATTGATTCTACAAGATTGTAACGTACGCTGCCTAAGGTTCAGATATCACACCTTTTGGAAATGCTGACTCTTAGGAGTGGCTTTGGTCAGGGTGGTGATTGCAGAAGGGGGGGTGCTGCTTTATTCTCAAATGACCAGCAAACAAAATAAAAGCTGCAGGCCCTTCTGGGGATAATCATCTTTCCCTTTTACCTAAAAACAGGGGCTCTGGTGAATTGTTAAGAGATTCTATGGCTTCATCTCCCGCTTCTACATCCTCTGTACCAAATGTTTTTGTATTTGGTAAATCTTGTTGTGATTCATTATTGAGAACTCAGAGTATTTGAGATTGGCGGTACTGTAGTTAACCAGAGTTTGGGGGTGGAGGGAGAGGGGACAGTGATGAAGCACATGCATTGAAACGGGAGAGTCTCTGCATGGAAGACTTGTTCCACATAGCAGCCGCTGCAACTAAAAAGCTACTGAAGGATGTTATTGATCTGGATATGGCTTCTATTCTGGAAGAGTCATCCACTATAAGGAATCACAGGAGGTTGTCAAGTGTTGGTAAACTGGAGGGGTCAGAGTTTGGCTCTAGTATGGGAGGTGGGGTACAATGGGATTCATCTACTACTCTCACTGAAAGGGTGCCTCTTGTGGCAGGTTCTCTAAATAAAGGGGCTGGACAAGGGGTAGACCTAACTGAACTGGGAGGGCTAAGGCTGATTAGGTGAACATCGCACCTGGGGTTCTGATTAATTCACTATTGTCCAATGTTCAAGCTAGCCCTCTGGAGGAGAGAATGAGTTGTTTAGATCTGTGTCGAGCTAGGCAAGTCTTTATTACTGAACTAGAGCTCTGTGTATATCACCTAAACATGTGACCATAGGCACAGGGCCTGGGATGGATCCCAAATCTCGTCCCTCGAATGGTCGAGGTGTATACAACCAGTCTGTGGGGGCTCAAGATCGGGAGACTCCCCTACTTGCTAATCTGCATATTAGCCTTAACGTAGCTCTCAAGACACAAGCTGAAACCCATGATAGCCTGGGGGAGTACTTGCGGGACAACAAACTGCATTTAATGAATTGATGTCACAAATAACCTTTTTGGAGGGCTTTGTGAGGGGTTTGGCTCCATCGATGGTACCTCCAAGACATGTAGGGGTCACATCTGATGAATATATGGAGATAATTGTGGGCCTAGAAACCAAGGTTTTGCTTGTTCTGGCCAAACTTTCTACAATTGAGGACATGCAGCAAAATACTCTAAAAGATCTGGGTGGGGACCTGGAGGCTAAGGCAGGTGATACCCAGGTACCATCAGCGGAGTCTGCCTCCATTGACAATCTACAGGGAGCGCTGGCTCTTGTTTCCCAGATAGTCCATCGGCCTTGGTGGAAGCGGCTGCGAGTTTGGCGGCTATTCAAGAACATCCTAGCAACAAGAGCTTGATGGGGGATACATACTCAAATGTTAACATATATAACCCAACAGTTCTGCGTAGAATATCTCCACCTAGGAGAAGGAAACATAAGAACAAACAGAATGACTTGAAGAAAACTACTAAGATAAAAGGGAGGAATTCTAATCTAAAGGCCATTCATCAAATATCTGGGCTAGATAGGGATACTGACAATAGGCAAAGATGCTCAAAGGAACTCACTAATAACAATTGTAACCAATCAGTATTGCTGGTGGGTGATGAAGAAACAACTGAAGTTTCTCTGAGTGCTCCCCAAGGGCACGCAGTGGCTGTGACTGGGGCTATGCCCGAGCGTGTACAGGCCAAGCAGACCAAGATCACTGTCTTTGGAAAAATTACTAGTACTACACATGCACGTGTCTCTACAGAATCCAATGCTTTGGTAAACATGTTGGGTACCATGGGCGTTGGAGGGTCCCATAGGAACCAAGAGGCTGACCTTACTGATCCTCTAAAGGGTATTGAAGCTAAGGGAAAGAATCAATGCAAACTACATGAAGTGTTGGATAGCCAGGTTCAGCCTAATGGCGACATGGCGGATGAGGGTGCTCCTTTAGAGCTTGCTCAACCTCCTCTTCATGCCGAAGAGTCTATTCAATCCGTCTCCAAAATTGTAGGATGGGTTATTAAAAATTCAGCTGGAATACAGTTAAGACTTAATAGATCTAGTCTTTTGTCTATCTTCAAAAAGATACCCCTCTTGAGATCTATTACATCAGAGGATATTGATGCCATCTCCTTGCCAATCGTGGATAACCACCTACTTCCATTCTGAAATTGTGGTCAATATGGTGTGGGGACAAAGGGAAAACCTGGCATTTTTGGGATACGACTTGGTGGGACTGAAAAGTATTACGGAGGCCAAGACGTTTCTGGCCTATTGACTGGTTGATTTAACACCTAAAGTGGATTTAGGGGTACCGAAAGAACAGGCCTCAAGTGAGCATGGTGACGTGCTGTCTCTGACTGGTCATGGTTACAACCGGTCCTGAAAACAATTGAGAACATTAGACAGGGGGCAGGGCTTGCATGAAACCAGCAAAGTTGAAGTGATCTCCTGGAACACTTGTGGAGGAGTAAATTTGAAAACATTTATGGCTGCTAATAATGGGACAGACTCTCTTCGTATTTATCTGTTCCAGGAGACCATGATCCAATCATACTTTTCTCTTAAGGGCTTCCATGTCATCACAAGTCCAGCAGTTAAGGGAAATGCGGGGCATCTTAGGGGGGCCTTGCAATTTCCAATGACTGCAACTTGGGGATCAGTTGGGAATTGGCACACAGCAATGAATGTAATTTGGCTATCAAGCTGGATCTAGGTTTGTGGCAGTTGTCCATTCTATAGGTAAACCTCTACTGGAACCCCTGTGAGTGGTGAGATGAAAAACATCCATGAGTGTCTGTGTGAGATCTTTTCGGCTTGGTCCACAAGGGGTGGGGTGAATGAATAATTGTTGGAAGTGATTTCAACTCCTACTGCGCTGAGGGTACTCAGTGGACTGAAGCAGGTGTTACCCCTACTCACTTGAAACATCAGGGTCTAAGGGGTTTGAGATGGGATCTTTTTCTTACGGAATGGGATATGATTTTGTGGGATTGTTGTCCATCCTCCCCTTCTCCTAGCTACACATGGAAAAGAGGCGGCCCTTTGTCATCTAGGATTGATTATTTCTATATTTCTAATGGCCTTAGAACCCACTGTGCCCACTTGAAGCATTTTGATAATGGCTTAAGTGATCACTTGCTTCTCTCTTTTACCCTGACCGTCCCTTTTTCTAGTTTTGCTGTTAGATCTGATTTGGTCAGTCTTTCAGTGAATGTGAGCGGGAACACTATCAAATAGAATCGAAAGTTGGTGGCCGAGTTGAATGGACTGCTATCCAAAATGTTGTTTTCCTGGTCCTTGTCCTCTGCTGACCAGAGTTGGGTTTAGGGATATAATAGCTCTCAATACAATATAATCTTGGCCTGTATTAATAAAGTGATGCGCAAATGCCCCCCAACTATTGTTAAAACGTACGTGAGGGGTGACAAAATATCCAAGTCTAAGATCGCTAAACTGTGGAAACTGGTTGCTCTACGGAAGCTATCGCTTGATGATTCTGTTTATCAGGCTAAGAAAAATAAAATGTGTGAAGCCCACAAGAATTTGGTTAAATCTCTTAAGATAGAGCTTTGCCTTCAAAAACATCAACTCACCCTGGAGTTCTTATGTAAGGGCTGTGAAAACAAATTTTGGAAAAGCATTAATCAGACTCTGGGCACCAGAGAGAAAGATTTGAACTGTCCGATAGCGGAACTTTCCTAGGTCAAATTTTATGAGCAGAAATATTCCTTACCTAATAGGTTTAGTGGCTGTGGGGGAGAAGAGGGGAGACTTGGGTCGTGTGGAGGAGGGTATTTGCCCTTGCGATGGGGATTAAATTTTGTGGGCCATAAATGAAGTTAAACCCTCCCGTGCCCTGTGCCCTGGATCCTCATGGAATACCCCCCTTTGTTTTGAAAGAATGCCTGCATACCCAGGCAGCTGTATTAAAACCACTATTCAACCAGATATTTCTAACTCCTCTCATTCCTAACGCATGGACCCAATCCATTATCACACCAATTTTGAAGAAAAGGGATGTATCATATCCTAACAACTATAGGCCGATCGCCCTGATTGACGCTATTAGCAACGTTTTTGCAATCCTTCTTTTGAGGGATCCTAGCACATTAGTAAAAAATAACAAATTACTAAGTCAATTTCAGGTTGGCTTTAGGCCTGATTTGGGTACTCCGCTTAGTGCCATGATCCTGGCCCACGTCAGACATCAAGTACATCATACTCAGGTCAGGAATGTATTTATGGCATCCCTTGACCTGACCAGCGCTTTTGATGGAGTCATCAGATGCAGGTTATGGCAGAAACATCTGGAAATGAACGTGCCCAGAAACTTGGTTCAACTCCTTGCCCTTCTTCATACCAACACGTCCATTCGCATACGCCTAGCCAAGGAAGATGCCCTGTAAAGAGCTATTAGAACATTTATTGGGGTAAAACAGGGTTGTGCCCTAGCACCTATCCTTTTCAATTTGTATGTGTGTGATGCAGCTAACATCTGGCAAGGTCCTTCCATTGCACCAACAAGGCTAAGTAACATCAAACTGGACTAGATGGCCTTTGCCGATGATTTTATTCTTTTTGATAGGACCCCTAGAGGATTGAGTTGTAATTTGAATTTATTTTGTGACTACGGTCTGGCTAACAACCTACTTCCCAATGCTACTAAATCTAAGGTTTTGGTGTTTACCAGGGGCTATATACTCAAATCAGAGCCTGGATTATGGGCAAGGATAAAGTGGAGCAGGTTCTAGAGGTGACCTATCTGGCATATAAGCTCTCTAGTAGGTCATCCCTGGAATCCTTGAAAACTAGCCTATATTAGAAGGTGACTAAGCTGACCGCCCAGTTTATATTTTTGCTCAATAGATTGTGTACATTTTCTTTGCTTCCTCTGCAGCGCTTTTACCTTGCCAAATCTGAATCGATAATCCTGTTCGGCCTTGACATCTCTTTACATGAGTTGGGTAATCTGCTTAATCAGATTCCAGGAAAGCTTTGAAAGAGGTATTGGGTCTGTCTATGGCAGTACCTAATTCTGTCATTAGACAGGAACTTTGCCTCACTTCCTTGAAGGCTCGGTTTATGTGTAGACAACTATTCACCTTCAGGAAAATTCTTGCTCCTCCTGCCAACTCCTTATATGAGGCATTGCATGTAGTGATGGAAGCCGAAACTGTCATCTCTTTTAAACAGTTTAGAATCAGGATGATTAGGGTATTAAACTCTATTGGGCTTACTGTGCTTGATTTAATACAAGGGCCTGGTGCGGTTAAGACTCGTCTTTTTCGAGCTGACTGGGTCGAAACTTTGGAGGGTATTTCATCTTATGCTACGTATGTGGAATATTCAAGGTTTGCACACTCAAAAGATTGTTTACCCCTCTATATCCAACGCTTTCCATGTGAGACGCACAACCGATATGCGTTTCAGACTAAATCAGTTTCACACTGCTGAGCGAATAAAGCATTGCAAAGAGTATACTATTTTTCTAGGCAACAATCTTGATTTTAGATTTTGCAGTGGGAAGGAAACGTACGAAACCTTGAAGCATTTGGTGACAGTATGCCCATATTTCCAAAACAAGCATAGGTTATGTTTCAAAGGCCTGGGTGTTGGCACCACAGTGGTGTTTACGGATATGTTCTGGTGTCGTTTGATGTGGGGCACAAATGTATCCTTTATTTTGAGCTTGAAGAATTTTTCAAATTTTCTAAACCAACAATTGGATGCAAAGAATGGAACAAATAACGAGTGATTTTGTTTATCTTTGATGTAATGTGATGGATTTTTATTTCCTTTTCTTTTTTTATGCAGATGTTTTAATGCTTCTTCTCTCTTTTATGAAATATGAGTTTTGTATTTTCTTCTGTTTCTACTATGTTGTGTAAGGTTTCCTGCAAACCACAAATGCAACCATAAAATAAAAAAACTATATTTGATTATATTAAAATGGGGTCCTGTAAAATGTGAAGGTGCCCCTTTCACTGTTCCCCCTGCCCCTGGTCAATCACAGTGCCTCAAATGCATCTCGCCTTACTTTAAAGCCCCTAGGGGGCGGGGCTGTCCCCTTCCCAACATTCCCCCCTTTCGTTACCTCTACAGCAACAAATTCTGGAATGCTTCTGCACTCCTGCTTCCCCGTCTCTGCATTCACATATGGCTGAGTCCTCTTTATTGGCACCCAAGCCCTATACACTGATTGCAAACTCTCCCTCTACGTACATACTCTTCACGTGAATAAGTCATATAATTGCATCCCTCCTCCCCCGCCAGGTTCACCCAAACCTCTGTATTATTTTCTGGATCAGGGGGTGGGGAAATGATAGTATGGTATAGAGGATCAACTTCATCTCCATATGGGATGGGGACATTTTCATACTTCTGGCCACAGTTTGAACTTCAATATTTTTTGTTTTGCAAGGTGCTTTTGGAACACCAATTGGTACCATCAATCTTGCACTATCAGGTGCCATAGTGGCACAGCATCGAAGGACCAGCTGACAAGTGCAGAGAATGACCAGGATGAACACAATGATGGGCATTAACATTTTCACGATCGCTCCTAGCCACAACTAGGCCTAGTTAAATGCGACACTCAGCCAATCATTGTCCTGTATTCCTCCCTCCTCCTTCATGCAAACACCCCAGCAATGGACAGCTGCAATGATGTGGGATAATAATGCGTTCTCTGCGTATTCTGGAGGCATGTATTTACAGCAAGAATCGCCAGATTTTTTGGAAACCCCGCCCTCCATCACTGTTAACCTATCCAGCATGTAGCGATTTTTGCATTGTCGTAAGTCTCAATGCCCGCAACGCAACATTGATCATGTTGAAACCATTCTCTTGGTCATTCGCGAGCTGGATCAGTTCCCACCTCACTATTTGCAACCATTTGGCATTGGCTACAGCCTGCGCTCCGGGCAAGAGTAAAGATGCAAAAAAGGATTCTGCTGAGCTGAAAAGCCTATATTGTGCTGTTATTTCAGCAAGCAATGTGGAAAAGTCTTTGGATATGTAATTCAATCTTTTCATTCTCTGTGGTTGTTGTAACTGTCATTTTCCCAGCCGGATGTGGTGCTCTTGTGTGGGTACCATGCTCTTATCTTCCTTTTTTCGACTGTGGGGAAACTTGTTGACCCTTCTGCAGGCAGTACTCCGCCCTTCAGGTGTTCTTCTGAGATTACTAATAGCACTGAGTGCAGTGTGGTGAGCGAATAACAGTTCCTTCATGATGATGGGAGGTGCAAGTAAGCTTGTTGGACGCAGACCCAGTAGTAATCCATCAGGGCTGCTGTTCCTTTCTTCATGTCTGTGATGAAGAGAGTTTCATTGTAGTGTTCATTTGTGCCAACAAAGACTGTACCCTTACTGCGAAAACAGTCTATATTCTTCCTCCTTGTGCACTGGCACCAGCTTTTCCATTGTTGCAATCCGCGTCCGCTTTGTGATATGCTCTGTCCAGATTTGCACACAGAAAGTGACCATTCGTGCTATCCTTTCCTTGCTATATTTTACCAGTCTCTCTGCCAAGCAAGGTAGTGTGATGTCCTGCCAGTTGTTATTGACATGTTTCAGGCCTTTCACCATCAGATCAGGTAACTCCACACACTTGATGTTTTCTGGGTCTTCATTGCACTTTAAAAAATCCGGGCCCACCATTTGCAATTGCACATTGTGCCTCGAACGTTCCTTTTATTCGGCATAGCGCAAGATGAACTAGGCATTGTGTCTTTCTAATTTGGACTGCTTGCGGTACTACACCATGGGTGCCCCTGACATGTGCGGAATGAGTGAACAGATATAACACCTCCCATTCACAGCGTTTCTCGCCACACCACTCATATCAAAGTACCATGAATAAGTGAACTCGTGTGATGAATATCCTCAATCACATCAAAACCCGGCACTTGATGCGTGTCATACTTTTGTCGTACTCTTTTAATTCTGCTATACACATTCTCAGGGATGGCCAGTACTATCGGAAATAACATATCGTTCCATAGTGGTAGACAATCCCCTACTTGTTGTAAACACCCTGTTCTCTGCCTCCCCAGCTGACGTATCCTCCATATTAGTCATTAAATGCATTCCTTTATTATTGTTACTGTTCACATTAGTGTGAATATATAGAAATCCACTTGTATTATTAACATTTATATGCATAGTTCCATTTGGGTATTATACAATGATATTTTCCCCCTTCACCTCCTTTATAGGACCTCCCCCTATAATACCCTCCCCAATACACTCCCAACAGTACTAGTAATATCACACAGTCCTCCAGCAATAACTGATCCACAGTAATAGATATAGGTCCATATTCCCTCATTCATGTGTCTACGCCTCGGGTCCCTACTTAACAAATTATTTACATTAGTTGTGTCCATCTTCTTCTTTCCTGAAATAGAAGCACAGACACACAAGACCACGAAAAGGGAGAAACGTCCAAGACGTACCTTGTACACAAAAGGAGAGAGAGAAAGGGAGGGAGAGAGAACGAAAGCGCTCCCAGAAAAAAGAAAAATATGGAGCTAGCAGCTGACCCTTGGCCTGCCACTTGATCGTGCCACCACAGCCATATCGCCCCTGCACAGGCCAGTGAGATAGTTGTGGTACAAGTACTGTTACCCCATGTTTCAAGATAACTGATGCACCAGTGTGTTCTCTAGAGGTGCCCTACGAACGTCAGAGAGGTGGACCCAGTAACGGAATTCTTTTACTTTTACTGTGAAGGGAGTACAAAGCAACCTCCTCGTAAAGCCCTTGGAACCAAGAATTATTCCATCTGCGTATTGCGGACATAAATAAGGTCCCCAGGCAGCAGCGGTTGTGTGGTCATATGCTCAGAATCTGTCACTGTAGTAGTCACAGCATCTGGAGTCTGTCGTCACAATCCTGGGAGGTGCAATCTGCTGTGAGACACATTTAATGGCCTGAGTAAGTGTAGTCAAGTATTCTTTTAACTTCTACCCTAGCACCGCTGCAGCGCTATGTGCATCAGAAGCCCTTACAGTGGATATAGGAGTATGCATATGCTGTCCAATGACTATTTCGTGAGGTGACGAAATGGTGGTCCTTGCTTGGCTGCATGCGTGAACTGAAAAGGGCCAGGGGCAAACAGCGCACCCAGTTTTTCTTCAACATGGTACACAGTTTGGATAATTTGCTCTTAAGGAGCTCATTTATTCTCTCCACAACGCCATTGGCCTGTGGGTGACAAATTGAACACACCCAGTGCTTAATGCCAAGTAGTGCTGTGACGTGTTGAAATAAGGCATTGAAAAATGTGTGCCGTTGTCTGATCTTAAAATCTCACACCAACCCCATCGCAGGAATACTTCCCACACTAAAAACCTTGTAGCACACTTGGCATCCGGGTGTGCACACGGCCCTGCTTCCACCCACCTGGAGAAAGAACAGACCACCACATTGAGGTGCCTAGATCCATTCCAACGCTCACCCATATCAGCATAATCTATGTGTAATTCATGGAATGGCCCAGTGGGGCGGGGCAAGGTGCCCCGTAACATCCGTAGTTTCATCCCTGTACTGAAACCTTGGCATGTGGTGCAATGTATGACCATTTCTGTAATGCTTTCCTGGATGTTTGGTGTAAACCAGTCCTCCTGAATGTCTGTGGCTATGTGCTGCCTTGAACTGTGGGATGGATAATGTAACTGTTTGTAAGCTACTGCTAGCAGTTCCTGTGGCATTACTGTCTTCCCAGAGGTATTTTGCCTCCAAAACAGACCTGTCAGGGATTGCTTGCAACCTCTATGTAAACACAACTCTTTCTCCTTTTTAGGTGCTTTTCATTGTAGTTCAATAATCTGGGGATAGGCAACACTGTGTAAGGGGCTGAATGTTCACTTGTGGGCGGGGCAGTCACAACATACTCAGTGAGTATTTCATTTGGCAGATATGCTGCCATTTTGGATGCTGCATTAGCGGCTGCGTTCCCCATCGATATTTTGTCTATCCTGTTAGTGTGGGTGCACACTTAACCGCCACGGCAGATGGCTGTGAGAATGCTTCCATCAACATTTGTAACCTTGTTGGATGCTGCATTGAGGATCCATCTGCCCTTCGAAACACCCTCCTCTTCCAGCGGGATAGACCAACATGTACAATTGTAACGTACACAGATTCAGAATATATTGTGACATGACGCTATTGTGACACTCTCAGTGCTTCGATGAGCGCCACAAGTTCTGCCGCTTGTGCAGAATAATGCATAGGCAACCTTTTCATGACCCCCATCTCGTACTCCCCTTCCTCAAGTCATACCACTGCTGCACCTGTCCGTCTCTGCCCATCCTCCTGATCAATCGTGGGTGACCCATCAACAAAGAGTATCTCACCCTCTGTCAATGCACAGTCTCTTGCTTTGGGAGTGTCATCCTCCTCCCCCTCGTATGTGGCACAGTCGAGTGCTGTCAGGACTTCTGCAGTAGGCATGTCTGTTAAAAAGGTGTCAGGATTCACTGTTTTACACCTAACCACATGAATATGGGGTTTAGAAATGATGATCTTATATGCCGACGACCTTTGCATAGTCAGTGTAGATTTTGACCTTTCTAGAATGGCAAACAAAGAATATTCCACATACATCACTGAACACCCCATTATGATTGTAGAACTTTTCTCTATTGTGAAAGCAGCAGCTGCTCAAGTTTGTTCGCAAGCGAACTGCCCTTGCATCACTGCATCCAAAGTGCTGCTACAATAGGCCAGTGGCTTATGGCCCATAGTGCTTTTCTACATCACCATCACTGTCATAAACTGACCATCAGAGTATGAAAACAAATAAAATCCCTCCGTGTAATCTGGGGTGGCCAGCACGGGTGCCGAACTAATGATTTCTTTTCAGTCGTCCAACTGTCTTATCATCTCAGCCGTTCAATGTAACTTATGTTCCTTTGTCTTTAGTGTTTCCCTTATGGCCTGTAGAAGTGGTTTTGTGGATGCCACATAATCTACGAACCAAGCCCTACAGTAGTTACACAGGCCCAGAAAAGTCTGCATCCCTTTAACTGAGGCAGATCAGGGGGTAGCGCGTACTGACGCTGCCCTATCTTGTAGTATTCTTTTACCATTTGCGGATACAAACTGCCCCAAACAAAGCACTTCCTTTTGGCAATATTGCAATTTAGTCTTGTCAACCTTATACCCCTTATATGCCAGCAATTGTAATTGTAAGAGTTCAATGGAGTCCCTTCGGCGGTGCTGTTCACTGTCACTACACACTAGCAGATCATCCACGTGCTGGATAATCTTGCTAGGCACCTGAATGTTCCCAAGATCGGCATGCTGTATTCTGTTAAATATGCTTGGGCTCTCGCAGGTACCCCTGAGGTAATCTAGTGTGTTCAAATTGCATCTAGTCCTGTGTAAATGCCGTGAGGTACCTCGACTCTGGATGGAGTGGAATCGAGAAAAATGCATTTTTCAAATCCACTTCAGTAAAATATGTGGCTCCTTTGGGGATGCTGCATAACAATGTCACAGGATTCGGAACTACTGGAAATTCTTTCTGCTCCACAACATTTAGGGGGCGCAAGTCCTGAATCATTCTCCAATTGTCCCCCGTCGATTTTTTTACAGGGTATATTGCCGTGTTACACAGGGACGTAGATGGCACGATAATCCAGTAGAGCCTTTATTTTTCTAATTCCCTTTTCCGACTCTCTCGATAGTGGATATTGGGC
The DNA here is from genome assembly GCF_040938575.1 of Ambystoma mexicanum. Lineage (NCBI taxonomy): Eukaryota > Metazoa > Chordata > Amphibia > Caudata > Ambystomatidae > Ambystoma > Ambystoma mexicanum. Next base: position 1,138,617,767 of record NC_090931.1, on the reverse strand, counting down.
CTCATTACGACCCTGGTGGAATGGGTTAAGGGGTGCCGCAAAAGGATGCGGACCCGTTAAACCCGTTCCGCCACATTACGAGGTCCCCTCTCGGGGGGAAGAACCAGGCGTGCTTACCGGGTCCCGCGAGGGGAAGAGGGAGCAAACAACGGGCCACTCATAATCGCCATAGGCGCCAGGCTCATAGACTTTACTTACCTGATGCAGACCATGCTGCAAAAGAGTCCAAGCCTACATGAGGCCTGGATGGGACTATTTTGTTACAGGGACTATTTTTTACTCGGGCGTGGCTCTAGGGAGCTTCTTACCTGGAACTACTTTGGAGGCTATTTAAACCACACCCGAACAGCAGCACATGCTTCGCGTTATTCTGACGCTCACCATGCCTGCAGCCAGCATCCAGTCTATTGCCAGGCCCACGTGCCTGCAGCCAGCATCCAGTCTTCTGCCACGCCCGCCTCGAATCCGGAGCTCCTAGAATAAAGAAGAAGAAAAGGACAAGGTTAGAAAACAAACTTATTTCAAATTCCTCACCTAATTCCGGAACCATTTCATCTCTGGACCTGGAAATTACATCAGTCCTGCACGCGTCGCTTCGCCAGCTCCAGCACGGCGCCATACTCACCAGTTCTCACAGCATCTTTCGATCTGGCACTGTCTCCATCATTTCTTCGCCGTAATCCGGCACCTAGGGGACACAAGAAAAAACAAGGTGAGCCAAGAGAATCAACAAATACAACCTCTCACCACCATAGACTTACCACCGGCGGTATTATTCCATAACTCTCCACATTTTCATATGCCGCATCTGTAAAGAGGGAGAAAAACAACACGTTAACGCATGCAATAGTTACCGGACAGCGTTGGGTAACACAGACTCTTACCTGAATGCCAGCAGCAGCTACAAGACCTTCTTCTCACGAACTCAGTTGCAACTTAAGGAAGGAAGGGGACAAGAGTGAACATCGGGCACATTGAACTCTTTGAACTTGATACTTACCAATCCCGCCAGGGACTTCAGAGTCAATACTTACCGGAACTCTCCCAACGCCTTCAAACCAATGAAGTAACTGGTATCTACGCGCCCCTACAAGACACTCAGGATGGAGAGCTCATCTTTTACGAACTTAAGGTGAACTTAAGGTGAGGTTTCTAAGGGGATATCGGAGGTGATTAGTGGGGGAGAGCGAGAACAGTTGGGAGGCCATCACTAAAACCCACAGGTGGTTAATCCCTGTCTCCACTTGCAGGAAAATACTTCTTCGGGTCCAGCAGACAAGACTAGGCGGGCCAGTCCAGACAGTCATCTCTGCACTACGCATCACGTTGAAGGAGACCGCAGCTGTCCGGGTCCGATCGACACCCCCGTGGGGTCCAGGTGAGCGTAACATTTGCTCCCTCTCCCATTCCCATTCAGCCCTATGGGGGCTGAAATGGGAATGGGGAAGGTCTGGGTCCGGGTCCTTGGAGGGACGAATTACCGGGCCCTCCGAACTCGGAATGGCCCAGCAATTCCTCATTCTGGGAATCCGGACATTATTTCGACGGCAGCCATGCCGCCAATAGCGGCATGGCTACCGCCGAGGTCGTAATGAGGCCCATTGTCTTACCCGGGACAGCACTGCACCTGGCTTTAATGTTATACACACAAGTATCACATCTTTCAATACTCCTATATCATGTGGATTTGTAGTCCAAAACTGTGAAGCCACGTGCTGTAAGTCTTCATCAAAAAATTGATATGGAGTTAATGCTGCCATTAAGGGGCACTGCACTGTTCGGTACTGTATCATTATGTCACATGGGATGCAGATCTCTAAGACTATTTCCTCCTCCTTGTCGTTCTTTTCAAACAATTCGTCATCTGTCATCTCCTTTAGCTGCACTATTGGATCTACACAGAGCACTGTGCACCACGCACACCCACCCCTGTCCATTCGCAATAGGACAACCCTCTTTTCCAACACCAACAACCTCTGTAAATCCAATGACAATATCATTCTTGCCACCACCTCAGGTGACACTGCTGGATGAAAGATGAAATCAGTGGGCATTTGCCAACACTGTTTGGCAATCTGGGGCACCGCCTTCACAAGCACTGTAATACCATAAACATGTCCCAGTCTACGGAAATCCTGCGGACTTCCACCTCCCTTGTTATTGTGTGTATTATCAACATCACTCTTACAGCGCACATCTCAGGGGTGGAATATACTATCCAATGATCTGTCAAGGATATAGTCATGTTTAACTTGCTGAGCAAGTCCCTACCCAGTAAATTGACTGGAGAACTCACGGAATATAGTAAATGCGCCTGTACTACCTTCCCTCCCACCTTTACGTCCAACTCCTCAATGTATGGAATCTTGGAAATAGCCCCAGAGAATCCCTGCACGTCAAGATATTTTCCTGATAATGGAAAGTTTCCTTCCATGATACATGATTTCATTTCACCAGAGTCCACCATGAATATGAATTGCTTATTTCCTATCTCTGCCCACACCAAAGGTTCCTCTTCAGAGTGGGTAGTCGTCGACAAGACTGGACACATGAGTGCTCTCTGTGGGCTGTCCTAATCATGATAGCTGTTTGTTCCAGGGAACGAGAAGGGGCTACCTCCTACCACTGCTGCTCCCCCAAAGGGAGCGGCAGCCTCACCTGGTACCCTGTTCACCGGGACAGCACCACCCTGCTTTTGTGGCAGGGGCTGCACTTGTATGTCTGGTGCTTGGAACTGCTGATTATAGGTTTGATACTGTCCCGATGGATACTCTTGATTCTGATAGCCTTGACATTCTTGCAGGTACCTTGGTCCTTGGGGCACTTGCAGCCCTTGGCCCTGTTGCTGCAGCCCATAGTTATACCCCGCTGCTAACCTGCTCCTGCATTCCCTTGCAAAACGCCCCCACCTTAAACAATTCCAACATTGAGACTGTCCGAACCCACACCCCCTGGGTCCAAATCCTCCTCCTCTTGCTCTTCAAAATCTCTCTCCTCCTTGCTGCAGCCCCCCCTTGCTGCCACTGTGGGCCGGAGTATTATTGCCCTCCACCCCACTGCCCTTGTCCTCCTTCAGACCAGATCATCGCAATAGCAGCACTCACCACTTGCTGGGGACTATGTTCCTTCCACCTGTACTAGTGCAGATACAGGCACCTAGACTGCTACCTTTCCCAACTTTTTTTCGGCAAGTTTCACTTCATCCCCCTGACGCCTTTGGACTGTTTCCCTCTCTCATTCTTTAATCCTTTTACAATGATTCACTATTATACTCTGTATTTATGGCCACCCCTTCGCCTCAATACCCAAAATCAGATCCAGTGCCTCGTGCACTTCCTTCAGCAAGCCCCTCTTTACAATAAAATAGAAGAATGGTATTGATTAATGCCAAGGCCCTCTCATCTCAGCTCTCCACTTCTCTTGCATTTTAAGAATAAGCTGGGTCCTCATCATCCATAGTATACTGCTTTAAAGACTGTAAATTAGGGTTATCTGGGAAGGCCCTCCATAGTGCGTCCCATACCTTTGCCCTTACTCTATTAAATGATGCTCCATCATGTGCATCGTCCCCCAGGTTTACTTCCGGGTATCCGGCCTTGACCCACACATCCCCAGCATGGTCGCCAATTATGGCAACCAGCAGGCTCTTAAGATCCCCGATCACCAGGGGGACCCCTGCTATTTGCTTTTCAACTTCGTATATCCACTTGCTCGCCCCTGCTGTGAGCTGTGGGAGTGCCTTAATTAAATGATTCTTATCCATTTGGGGCCAGGGTACATATTGTGTCCTCCCTCCCCCCTGACGTATGAGGGGCATCTGCATCTTGGCCCTACTTCCCACACCCTCCTTCATGATTCCTCTTTTCTTTACCAATGCCATCCGGCCGGCCCTATTCCTCAAACTGCCCCCCCACCCATAGACCTTCTACTTGGGAGGTGTTCTCAACCGCCTCTTCACCCATCCCTTCTCCTCTGCTCGGATCCTCAGTAAACATATCTGCAGCCTCTTCTTTCAGATTCTCTCCCAACATTGTATTCTCGTCTCCCAGGATGATCCACCCACCCAGGATTCTTTCTTTCTCAACACCTACACATCTTATTCGGTCAGTGTCCAGTCTAAGCAGCACTTCCCCTGATTTCCATTTTCCCGACCCTTCTCTTGATGCACCTATATTCCTTGTTGTTCCTGGGATGTCTGCATCCTTCTCAGTTCTTGTCATGATGCCTACCCCCGGGCAGCTGGACCAAGCCCATCCGCCCCGGAAGCAGGCATCCGGACATTTGTTTAAACCTCAGAAGCCCCGGTTAGGGGCTATCTGGGTTCAGTCCTTGCGCCTTAGGTGCCAGGCTCATAGTCATCACTTACCTCAGGCAGACCATGCTGCACATGCATCCAGGCCAACATGAGACCTGGAAGGGACTATTTTTCCACAAGGACTACTTTACACTCGGGTGTGGTTCTAGGGACTTCTTACCTGGGACTACTTTTGAAGCTATTTAAGCCACGCCCAATCTACAACACACGCTTCGCGTTATTCTGCATTTAGCAGCATAACGCTCACCGTGCCTGCAAACCTGCATCCAGTCTTCTGCCACGCCCGCCTCGAACACGGAGCCCCTAGGAGAGAAAGGAAAATGGGAGAAGAGGTTAGATTACGGACTTTAATCTGATTCCTTACCTGATTTCGGATCTTGCATCACTCTGAGCCTGAAGGGACATTCTTCCGGCACGCATCGCATCCCAGCTGCAGCGCTGCTCCATTTTCACCAGCCCACAGCATCTCCGACACAGCGCTGCCTCCGTCACTTTTTTCGGTGATTTTCAACATCTGGGGAAAAGACAAGAAATAGCAAGGTGAGCCTAAAGAGACTAAAAAGTCAATCCCTTATATTACAAGACTTACCTGATTATCACTGGAGGCTTTATCCTTCAATACGCCACATCCCGCATCTTCTTACGCCACATCTAGGAAAAAAGGAAAACACAATGAGCTAAACTCACGCAACTTTACAGGATAGTTTGGGTGATACAGACTCTTACCTGAACGCCGCCAGCAACCTCCAGACAGAATTTGTCACCGCAAATCAACAGGGAAGTGCAAGAGTGAACATTGGACATTTGAACTCTTTAAACTTGGCAAACTACGGACTCAATAATCGTCCAGAACTCCAGCACCTAAAACCAGTGAAGTAACTGGTATCTACGCGCCCCTGCATGACACACAGGATGGAGAGCTCACCAATCAAAAACATAAGGTGAGGACACTGACTGGGAATATCGGAGGTGGCAAGTGGGGAGAGCGGGAGCAGATAGGGGGGTCTGCATTCACACCCACGGGGCTAAATACCTTTCTCCATCCACAGGAGAATATTTCTACGAGTCAAGCTTACAAGACTAAGGGGGTCCGTCCAGACGGTCATCCTTGTCTACGCTTCACGCTGGTGGAGGCCGCAGCTATCCGGGTTCGATCTACACCCCTGTGGGAACCAGGTCAGCGTAACAGAACGCGAAGCCTACCTAAAAAACCCCACCCGGGCGTTATGGAAACCTCTGAAACCGACCAACTAGCCCAACTGTTAGGGGAACTTAGGGCAGAGGTGCACTCTGCACGCCAAGAGACTAATGCCCTCAGGAGAGAACTTATTTTGTCAAAGGAACGCACTGATGCTCTTGCAAGACAACTGCTGCAAAGCCAAGCCGGCCAAACACCACTACCTGGACTTGGAGGGAATCCAACTCCTGGCTCTTCGAGCAATCCTGTGCAAGTGGTTCTACCAGGGAGCATTCCTTTAGCTCCACCCGAACGTTTTGCTGGGGACCCGAAAAGGTTCGCCGTGTTCATGAACCAGTGCCGCTTGCACTTTCTATGCAGACCAGGAGCTTTCCCAAACGGCCAAGCCAAAGTAGCCTTTGTACTGTCGTACCTTAGTGGCAGCGCAGCAGATTGGTCAATCCCGCTGGTCAACCAGGATGACCCTCTTCTTTGGGATTTTCAAGTTTTTCAATTGAGCATGGAAAAAGTATTTGCCAGATATAGGCAGGGTCAGGCCCTGGATAACGAACTTTCATCCCTACACAAGGCACTCAGGATCTGCTAACCTATATTGCAACCTTCAACAGGTTAGTTGTGGAAACCGGCTGGCCAGAGGAGAAAATAATTACTTTATTTCATCGTGGGCTTCGGGGTGAACTCAAAGATGTTTTGGCCCAAGTGGTGAACCCACCCCAGGATTGCACAGAATATATAGACTTAGTAGTCCAGTTAGACCACCGACTCCAGAATCGAAAGGCTGATCGAGCTAAATTCGAGAATCGAGTACTGGTCAAACCACATGTTACCTCCAAAGGAACTGAACCATCAGAACCCATGCAGATCGGGGGGGTTAAGGGACCCTTAACGCAAAAAGAGAGAGAAAGAAGACGACAAATGCAATTGTGCCTTTATTGTGGGGCTGCAGGACATTTTCTAAGGGATTGCCCTATTAAACCAACCAAGAAAGTAGTCGGAGTAGCTATTAGAAATCAAACAGAGCCTGAATCGGGAAACGACCACGCCCGACAAGCGTAGAGGTCCGCTTGCCGAGCTTGAAGAAGGACACTCAGACCTTGCATCTAATCATACCAATGGTCCTCATTGATCCAAGACTCCCATCACGTATGCACGCAGCAAGGGCATATATCGATAGCGGGGCTGTAGGAAACTATATGGACCATAAATTGGCTTCTAGGATGAATCTATCTCTCTGCAAAAAGACTGCTCCGGATGTCGTCACCACAGTCGATGGAACTGAAATTGCCTCAGGGCCTGTAACTCATTCCACTACGGAGATGACATTGCTGGGTCAGGACGGGCATCGAGAGACTATTGTGTTTGACTTAATCAAAGCCCCACAGTTCCAAATAATACTCGGGATACCTTGGTTAGAAACACATAATCCTTGTATTGATTGGCGAGAGATTAGAATAACCTTCGCAGATTGTGCACACACATGCTACCCGGAAAAACCCTTGAACAAAGACCTGGCCACAGTCACTACTCCAGTCGTGCAGTTACCTCAGGAATACCAAGAATTCCAGGACGTTTTCCAAAAAGAACAGGCAAATACCTTACCGCCACACAGATCATACGATTGTCAAATCAACCTCATCCCTGGTGCACAACCCCCATGCAGCAGAATCTACGCCCTCACGGAACCCGAAAACCTGCACCTACGACAATATTTAGACCATACCTTGCTAATGGTTTCATTCGTCCATCCAAGTCCCCTGTTTCCTCAGCTTTGTTCTTCGTACCGAAAAAGGAAGGTGACCTTAGAACATGTATAGACTACCGCGCATTAAATCAGATTACTGTGAAGAACCGATACCCATTGCCTTTGATCCCCAAGTTACTAGACCAGGTAAAGGATGCTTGCATTTACACTAAATTAGATCTCAGAGGCCCATATCATTTGGTACATGTAAAGAAGGGCGACGAATGGAAGACTGCCTTTCGCACCAAATACGGATTGTTCGAATATCAGGTGATGCCCTTTGGGTTGTGCAATGCACCAGCAGCCTTCCAGTATTTTATGAACCATGTCCTTCGTGAACTCATCGACATTTGTGTTTTCGTTTACATTGACGATATTATAGTGTACTCTTCCTCAGAATCAGATCATTTTGAGCACGTTCGAGCAGTCCTTCAGAAACTACGTCAGCACAAGTTATTTGCGAAACTGGAAAAATGCGTTTTTTATACCACAGAAGTAGAATTCCTAGGATTTATCTTGACTCCAAAAGGAGTCCGAATGGACTCTCGAAAAGTGGATGCAATCCTCAAATGGCCATCACCCAATTCAGTTAAAGGAGTACAAAGCATGCTCCAATTTGCCAATTTCTACCACAGATTTATTCCAGACTTCTCACAGGTTGTACACCCCATCACAGCACTTTTGCGAAAAAACAAACGCTTCTTGTGGACCGAATAGGCTGAAAGAGCCTTCCAAGAGTTGAAGTCGAAATTCACATCAGCACCTGTCTTGAAGCATCCACGTCCCGAACTTCCATACATAGTTGAAACAGATGCGTCTAGTTTAGCCATGGGGGCTGTCCTGTCCCAGAAGGATCCCGAAACCGGTCAACTTCATCCTGTAGTCTTTTGGTACAGAAAGTGTTCGGCCCCCGAATTAAACTATGCAGTTACCGATAAAGAATTGTTAGCCATCAAATTCGCCTTCAAAGCTTGGAGACATTACCTTCTTGGCGCTAGGCACACCATCACAGTAATCACTGACCACAGGACCCTGCAGTATTTAAAAACAGCCAAGGCCCAATCATCCCGTCAACTCCGATGGGCACTATTCTTCGCCGAATTCGATTTTGTGATTACTTATCGACCTGGTTGCAAGAATGGTAAGGCACATGCCTTATCCCGAATAGGAATGGGAGAAGCATTTTCGAACCCAGAACCAGTACCCATAATTCCAGGACAAAGAATCCTCGGCGTAACTACTTTACAGACTTTGGAAGATATTCATTTAAAGATCCAACAACTTTTCGATTCAACAGCCCTGCAGGACTGGGAAAAAAAGGCCCAGATTATTCAGTCATTAATGAGTTACCCTACTATCAAGGGCGTCTGTTTTTACCACACAAGGAACTGCAAGAACTGGTAATCTCCAATTACCATGATGCTTTGATGGAAGGACACCCAGGTATTGCCAAGACTGAAGCTAAAATTAAAAGACAATTCTGGTGGCCCACCTGGCGAAAGGACGTAAAGTCATTTGTGTTGTTTTGTGAGATCTGCGCCCAAAACAAAAGTCAGAAGAAGAAAACCAGCCTGTCTTTTACAGCCTTTGGATATTCCGCCTACACCTTGGCACACGTTGTCCCTAGACTTTATTACAGATCTACCTCCATGTAATGGGTTTAACACCATTCTAGTAGTTGTTGACCTTTTTTCCAAGATATCTCACTTTATTCCTTTAAAGGGATTACCTTCCGATTCAATTTTGGCCAAGGAATTCCTTGAAAACATCGTTCGAGTACATGGATTTCCTTTTGTATTGGTGTCAGATCGAGGTAGTCAATTCATTTCGCAATTCTGAAAGAAATGTTGTCAACTAGCGCAAATCGACGTGAGGTTATCTACTAGTCACCATCCCCAGACCGATGGTCAGACGGAAAGGGCCAACCAAACTCTGGAACAATACCTACGTTGCATGTTACATCAGACCGAGGGCAATTGGAAGGATATATTATGAATTGCCGAATACGCATACAATAACTCAGTACATTCAGGAACCGGACAAAGCCCCTTTTATACCATTTATGGTCATCATCCTCGAACCTCAGAACTTGATTCACCCCAACACTTGGAAATGCCGGCAGTGACCCATCTGCACTCTACTATTACTCAAGCCTTTAAGGAAGCAACTGAACATTTGAAAAAAGAAAAGGAGAAATACAAGAAGAATGCCGATCAGCATAGGAGTGACACTCCCCATTATCAGTTTGGAGATCAAGTTTGGCTGGCTGCCAGACACATACCCCTAAAAGGGACTCGAACTTTTAATCCTAGATATTTGGGGCCTTACACCATTAAAAACATTATCAACCCGGTAGCAGTTAAATTAGAATTGCCCTCTAGTATGCGGATCCATCCTGTCTTCCATGTTTCACTTTTAAAACCAGTTCAACCCGGAACAAGATTAGCCAAACCACCTGACCCCATCCTAATAGATGGAGAACCTGAATTCGAGGTAAAAGATATCCTGGACTCTAAGATGGTTAAATCTAAAGTTTTTTATTTAATCGATTGGAAAGGTTACGGACCACAGGAAAGGTCATGGGAACCCAGTAACCACGTCCATGCACCTCGATTAGTGAAGAAATTCCATTGGAACTTCCCAGACAAACCAGGGCCCAGAAGAAGAACAACCTTGAGGGGGAGTGCTGTCATGATATCTACCCCCGGGCAGCTGGACCAAGCCCATCCGCCCCGGAAGCAGGCATCCAGACATTTGTTTAAACCTCAGAAGCCCCGGCTAGGGGCTATCTTGGTTCAGTCCTGGTGCCTTAGGCACCAGGCTCATAGTCATCACTTACCTCAGGCAGACCATGCTGCACATGCATCCAGGCCAACATGAGACGTGGAAGGGACTATTTTTCCACAAGGACTACTTTTCACTCGGGTGTGGTTCTAGGGACTTCTTACCTGGGACTACTTTTGAAGCTATTTAAGCCACGCCCAATCTACAACACACGCTTCGCGTTATTCTGCATTTAGCAGCGTAACGCTCACCGTGCCTGCAAACCTGCATCCAGTCTTCTGACACGCCCACCTCGAACACGGAGACCCTAGGAGAGAAAGGAAAATAGGAGAAGAGGTTAGATTACGGACTTTAATCTGATTCCTTACCTGATTTCGGATCTTACATCACCCCGAGCCGGAAGGGACATTCTTCCGGCACGCGTCGCATCCCAGCTGCAGTGCCGCTCCATTTTCACCAGCCCACAGCATCTCTAACTCAACGCTGCCTCCGTCACTTTTTCAGTGATTTTCAACATCTGGGGAAAAAACAAGAAATAGCAAGGTGAGCCTAAAGAGACTAAAAAGACAATCACTTACATTACAAGACTTACCTGATTATCACCGGAGGCTTTATCCTTCAATACGCCGCATCCCGCATCTTCTTACGCCGCATCTAGGAAAAAAGAAAAGACAATGAGCTAAACTCACGCAACTTTACAGGATAGTTTGGGTGATACAGACTCTTACCTGAACGCCGCCAGCACCTCCAGACAGAATTTGTCGCTGCAAATCAACAGGGAAGTGCAAGAGTGAACATTGGACATTTTGAACTCTTTAAACTTGACAAACTCCAGACTCAATAATCATCCAGAACTCCAGCACCTAAAACCAATGAAGTAACTGGTATCTACGCGCCCCTGCATGCCACACGGGATGGAGAGCTCACCAATCAAAAACATAAGGTAAGGACACTGACTGGGAATATCGGAGGTGGCAAGTGGGGAGAGCGGGAGCAGGAAGGGGGGTCTGCATTCACACCCACGGGGCTAAATACCTTTCTCCATCTACAGGAGAATATTTCTACGAGTCAAGCTTACAAGACTAAGGGGGTCCGTCCAGACGGTCATCTTTGCCCTAAGCTTCATGCTGGTGGAGGCCGCAGCTTTCTGGGTTCGATCTACGCCCCTGTGGGAACCAGGTGAGCGTAACAGTTCTGTTAGTAATCCTGTCAACCTATTCTCGAACACCCTAGACCTGTAACATGCCGATGCCGGTACTTCAGGCGGGTGTGTATACAAAGGTGGGGGAGCAGTAGCCTGTGGTGTTACTGGCACTGCGGGAGACGCTACTGCAACAGAAGGGGTCCCTATCGCAGTGGGTACATAGCTGTCATGATTCCTGCCCCTCATGTCCCCAGCCCACAAGACAGGGCATGGGAGCCTTGTGAGTACATCCATGCACCTCGCTTGCTTAGACGATTTCATCAAAACCATCCAAACAAAGCAGGACCAGATAGAAGAGCCACCTTGAGAGGGGCCTTGGGGGGGGGGGGGGGGAGTGCTGTCATGAGTCCTGCCCCTCTTGTCCCAAGCCCTCCAAGATATCAGGCTGGAGCCAGGCCACGATCACCTACATGGCCCTCAGGGCCCTCTCCATCCCTCCAAAGACCCACTTGGAGTCAGACCTGGCTCTTGTGGCACCAGACTCACTCACTCCCATAGGTTAACATTGGGGATTGGACTTGGAGTGCATTGATGGGGACAAGATGGATGCCCCCACATATTTCGGTTCCCAGAACTGCATGTGGAGTCTAGTCTTTTGGGTGTGGTTCAGCCCAGAGACACCTGGGATACCCAGAGACTATTTAAGCCACGCCCAGGCTGAGAAACATGATTCGTGTTTTCTGCACCTGCAGCGTGACACAGTGTTTGGATCGGTCTCCAGTAGGCCTGCATCTTTCTTCTGCGCTCAGCTCCTGCAAGAACAAGAATACTGTTAGGAACAGTCTTACCTTGCGGCGCTTCTGCCCATCATTCATCGCTCCTTCTGTTCTGCGGGCATCTTCGGCGGTGTCATTGCCATCCCGGCACGCCGCTTCCTAAGGAAAAGGGAAAAGAACAGAAAAAAGGCATTAGTAAGCATTCAGCAAATCTTCGCTTATTTTTAAAGACTGTACAAGCTTCAAACGCTTACCTGAATCCCAGCCGCTCTGGGGGAACTCTGTCTCCGGAACTTCTCATCCATCTGCAAGAGGGAAAAGACACTCCAGGTTAGCGTGGAAACATCTAGAGGTGCCGCATATCGAGCTTACTCACCATATTTCTTCTTCATAACCGGCACCCACGCTGAAAACGTCGCTGCACCAAAAAGACACAGAAAAATAACTCAGTTCAATACAAATACGAAAGGGTCGCATCGCGCTCTCACTCACCTTCAGCGCTACTCACCTCAGCAGCACGTTGCCATCCCCGGACGCCGGCCATCATCTAAGGAAGGAAAGGAACGAAGTTAGAGAACTGTTCAAAAGACTCATTACACTTACGTGTCAGACTTTTGCCAGTGAAGTAACGAGGCAGGAACGAGCCCCGCATCAATCAACGCACGCCTGCGCTGAAAGCAGGACGGAGAGCACACTTTCCAAGAAAAAATGGTGAGCTGTGGATCAAAGGGACGGGTTGGACCCTGGGGAAGAAGGGGTTCAAGCACACAGAGACAATGGGGAGTTAAACTCTACCAATCCTGTCTTTCAGGACCAGTCTCCAGTCGAGTAGACTCCAGGGAAGGGTTCGTGGTCGTAAGAGGTCAGAACAGGCTGAGTGACCTTCCCGTGGATACCAGATGAGCGTTACAAACACAAAGCCTCACATCAAAATCCACCTCGGCATCATGTAAACGTCACAAACCGACCAGTTAGCACACATGTTGGGGCAGCTACGTTCCGAAGTACATGCAGCCAGGCAGGAGACCAACACCCTGAGGAGAGAGCTGATAGTAGCCAAAGAACGCACTGATGATTTAAGCCGGCAACTTCTCCAGTCACAAGCAGGGGATGCACCATTGCCGGGAAGCGTGCCCTCGATGCCAGCACCATCAGCCAATCCCGTTCAGATAACCCTTCCTGGGGCAGTTCCCTTGGCCCCGCCCGAACGATTTACAGGGGATCCCAAGAGGTTTGCAACGTTCATGAACCAGTGCCACCTGCACTTCCTTTGTAGACCAGGGGCCTAACCGAATGACCAATCAAGGGTCGCTTTTGTGCTATCCTACCTGAGTGGTAGTGCCGCGGACTGGTCTGTACCCTTTGTGGCCCAAGACGATCCTTTGCTGAATGACTTCAAGGGCTTTCAGCAGGAGATGGAAAAGCTGTTCGCCCGTCGTACTCATGGGCAGGCATTAGACGACAAACTTCTGTCCCTACACCAAGGGAATCAAGACCTATTAACATACATAGCCACGTTCAATAGACTCGTAGTTGAAGCAGAATGGCCAGTGGAGAAGAGAACCACGTTAATTCATCAGGGGTTGCAGGGGGAGCTCAAGGATGTTCTTGCACAAGTAGTGAACCCCCCGAAAGACTGCTCAGAATTCATTGACCTTGTTGTTCAACTTGATCATAGGTTGCAGGACCGAAGAGCAGATCGAACCAGACCGGACCCTCGCCCTATGTATGTGCGTCCAAAGGACAATATTGCCCGCACAACAGAAGGTTTAGGAGAACCAATGCAAATCGGGGGGGTCAGATCCCCCTTGACTAAAGCCGAAAGGGATAAAAGGAGACAGCAGCAGTTATGTCTGTACTGTGGAAGGCCAGGTCATTTCCTTAATGAGTGCACTGTGAAGCCACCGAGGAGGACGGTAGGGGTCACGGACAAGGAAGATACCATCAAGGAATCGGAAAACTCCCCAGCCTGGCAAGTGTAGGGGTCCACTTGTCGAGCGAAAGTGAACTACAGACCTCCCATTTTGCACTATCTGTGGTCTTGATCAATTACCAACAACCATCTTGGATGCACGCAGTAAGCGCGTACATTGACAGTGGAGCCGTTGGGAATTACATCGACCAGGATCTTGCGGCAAAGATGGGGCTTCCGTTACGCCCTAAATCAACCACTGACACTGTTACCACTGTCGACAGCACGGAAATAGCTTCTGGTCAAGTATCCCAATGCACTGCAACTTGAACCCTTCTGTGCCAGGATGGACACCAAGAATCTATCGTTTTTGACCTCATTAAGGCACCACAGTTCCGGTTGATTTTGGGAATGCCATGGTTGGTAGCTCACAATCCTCGAATCGATTGGCGAGCAAAAGAATTGGCCTTTCCCGAGACTTGCGCCCACACAGGTTATCGCCAAGAGAAACAACCAATAGACACCAGAACCTCCACGCTTGCGACTGTGGCAATCGGCACCCTACCAAGTGAATAGCAGGACTTTCAAGATGTCTTTCAGAAAGAACAGGCTAACACCCTGCCACCGCATAGACCATATGATTGCCAAATCGACCTGATACCCGGCGCACAAATCCCTTGTGGGCGAATTTACGCACTCACGGAACCAGAAAACCAGCACCTGAAGGCCTATCTAGACCAATACCTGGCCAATGGGTTCATCCATCCCTCGAAGTCTCCAGCAGCCAGTCCTCTATTCTTCGTACCGAAAAAGGAGGGGGACTTGAGAACGTGCATCGACTATCGCGCACTGAACCAGATTACCGTAAAAAACTGCTACCCCCTGCCACTGATCCCTGAATTGCTTGATCAAGTCAAAGATGCTCAAATCTACACAAAAATAGACCTGAGGGGGGCATATCACCTTGTTCGTGTAAAACAGGGGGACGAATGGAAAACTGCTTTTTGCACCAAATACGGCTAGTACGAATATCAAGTAATGCCCTTTGGCCTTTGCAACACACCTGCAGCATTTCAAAACTTCATGAACGATGTCTTACGGGAATTGATTGATGTCTGTGCTCTAGTGTACATCGACGATATTCTAGTATATTTCGCATCAAAGCAGGACCACGTTAAACACGTCAGATCCGTATTGGAGAAACTTCGTCAACACCAGCTCTACGCCAAGCTCGAAAAGTGCTCATTCCACGTCTCTGAGGTGGAATTCCTGGGCTTTATTCTCAGCCCGAATGGAATCCGAATGGATGTACACAAGGTAGATGCTATCCTGAACTGGCCATCCCCAAATTCATTCAAGGGGGTTCAAAGTATGCTGGGTTTTGCAAACTTCTACCACCGGTTCATCCCAGGATTTTCGCAAATCGTGCATCCCATCACGTCATTGCTAAGGAAAAGCAACAAAAAGTTCCAGTGAACAACAGAAGCCGAGGAAGCTTTCCAGGAACTCAAAGCAAGATTTACATCTGCCCCAATCTTACGCCACCCTTGCCCTGATCTCCCATACCTGGTGGAAACGGAGGCCACAAGCATGACTATCGGAGCCGTCCTCTCACAAAAGGACCCCGAAACAGGCCAGTTACACCCTGTTGCCTTCTGGTCGCGTAAATTCACACCCCCTGAACTCAATTATGCTATCACAGACAAAGAACTCCTGGCCATTAAGTCTGCCTTTAAGGCATGGCAACACTACCTCTTGGGTGCCAGACACACAATCACCGTTATAACTGACCACCGGAACCTCCAGTACCTAAAAACGGCAAAGTTCCAATCCTCACGACAACTACGTTGGTCTTTTTTTTTTGCTGAATATGACTACGTGATTACATTTCGACCAGGGGTGAAAAAAGGGAAGACCGATGCCCTTTCCCATATGGGGGTGGAAGAGCAAGGGTATCAGACCCCTGACCCAATAGCAATCCTCCCGAGTGACAAGCTCCTAGGAATTACAGCAACCATAACTCAGAAAGAATTACATGAAGAAATCCAAAATCTGATGAGCCCGGAGCAATTACAAGTGTGGAGTGCATAAGGAGAACATTACATGATAAAAGATCAGTTGCCCTACTTCAGGAATCGTTTATTCTTACCAAACCAAGAACTACGAGAACAAGTCATGTCCGGTAATCATGATTCCTTGATCGAGGGCCACCCCAGAATCGCCAAAACCCTAGCCAGGGTAAAACGAAATTATTGGTGGCCCATGTGGCGTAAAGACATTATCCAATTCATCCTATCTTGTGGCGTGTGTGCTCAAAACAAGTCATCCAAGCAGAAACCTGCTGGGCTATTACAACCATTGGAAATCCATCCAGCACCCTGGCACACGTTGTCCCTCGATTTTATTACTGACTTACCACCCAGTCAAGGGTTTAACATTATTCTTGTGGTTGTAGACCTATTTTAAAAAATGGCACATTTCATTGACCTTAAGGGGCTCCCAAATGCTTCCACTCTCGCAAAGGTATTTCTTGAAGGCATCGTACGGCTCCATGGGTTTCCTTCAGTTTTGATCTCAGGCCGAGGGACTCAATTCGTATCTAACATCTGGAGAAAATGCTGCTCTATGGCCCAGATCGACATCCGGCTATCTACCAGTCACCATCCCCAAATGGATGGTCAAACTGAGAGGACAAATTAGACGCTCGAGCAGTATCTGCGTTGCATGTTACACCAAGCTGAAGGAAGCTGGTTCGACCTATTATGGATAGCTGAATATGCTTATAATAATTCCCTACACACCAGCACTGGGCAGACACCCTTTTATACCATTTATGGCAGGTACCCACATACTTCTGAGTTGGACGTTCCTACAACCCTGGAAATGCCAGCAGTCAAAACCTTGCACACAACCATTTCTCAAACCTTTAAAAGGGCAGCTGAACACCTACTTCAAGCTAAGAATCGCCAAAAGAAGTTTGCTGATCAACACCGAGCAAAGGCCCCCAACTACCAAGTGGGAGACAAAGTCTGGCTGGCGTCTAAACATGTGTCCATTAAAGGAACCCGAACTTTCCGTCCAATATACCTGGGTCCATTCACTGTTACCTCCTTGATAAATCCTGTGGCGGTCAGACTAGCTCTGTTGTCAAACATGCAGATTCATCCTGTGTTCCACGTGTCTCTCCTTAAACCTGTTCAACCTGGGACCCGGGTAGCAACGCCACCGCAGCCAGTAGTAGTAACCGGGGAGCCAGAATTCGAAGTCAAGGACATCCTGGATTCAAAGTACGTCAGATCCAAATTATACTACTTAGTAGACTGGAAGGGGTATGGTCCACAGGAGAGGCCATGGGAGCCTTGTGAGTACATCCATGCACCTCGCTTGCTTAGACGATTTTATCAAAACCATCCAAACAAAGTAGGACCAGACAGAAGAGCCACCTTGAGAGGGGCCTTGGGAGGGAGTGCTGTCATGATTCCTGCCCCTCATGTCCACAGCCCTCCAAGATATCAGGCTGGAGCCATGCCATGATCACCTACATGGCCCTCAAGGGCCTCTCCATCCCTCCAAAAACCCACTTGGAGTCAGACCTGGCGCTTGTGGCACCAGACTCACTCACTCCCATGGGATAACATTGGGGATTGGACTTGTAGTGCATTGATGGGGACAAGATGGATGCCCCCACATATTTCGGTTCCCAGAACTGCATGTGCAGTCTAGTCTTTTGGGTGTGGTTCAGCCCAGAGACACCTGGGATACCCAGAGACTATTTAAGCCACGCCCAGGCTGAGAAACATGATTTGTGTTTTCTGCACCTGCAGCGTGACACCGTGTTTGGATCGGTCTCCAGTAGGCCTGCATCTTTCTTCTGCGCTCAGCTCCTGCAAGAACAAGAACACTGTTAGGAACAGTCTTACTTTGCGGCGCTTCTGCCCATCATTCATCGCTCCTTCTGTTCTGCGGGCATCTTCGGCGGTGTCAGTGCCATCCCGGCACGACGCTTCCTAAGGGAAAGGGAAAAGAACAGAAAAAAGGCATTAGTAAGCATTCAGCAAATCTTTGCTTATTTGTAAAGACTGTATGAGCTTCAAACGCTTACCTGAATCCCAGCCGCTCTGGGGGAACTCTGTCTCCAGAACATCTCATCCATCTGCAAGAGGGAAAAGACACTCCAGGTTAGCATGGAAACATCTAGAGGCGCTGCATACCGCGCTTACTCACCGCATTTCTTCTTCATAAATGGCATCCACGCTGAAAATGTTGCGGCACCTAAAAGACACAGAAAAAGAACTCAGTTCAATACAAATACGAAAGGGTCGCATCGCGCTCTCACTCACCTTCAGCGCTACTCATCTCAGCAGCACGTTGTCATCCCCGGACCCCGGCCGTCATCTAAGGAAGGAAAGGAACAAAGTTAGAGAACTGTTCAAAAGACTCATTATACTTACCTGTCAGACTTTTGCCAGTGGAGTAACTAGGCAGCAATGAGCCCCGCATCAATCAATGAGCACACTTTCCAAGAAAACAAGGTGAGCTGTGGATCAACGGGGAGGGTTGGATCCCGGGGAAGAAGGGGTTCAAGCACACAGAGACAATAGGAAGTTAAACTCTACCAATCCTGTGTTTCAGGCCCAGTCTCCTGTCGAGTAGACTCCAGGGAAGGGTTCGAGGTCATAAGAGGTCAGAACAGGCTGAGTGACGTCACCATGGATACCAGGTGAGCGTTACAGAAGCTTGGATTAGTGTACCCTTCTGCAGGATATTTTGTCAAGGGATATAATCCCCTACCCACCACTGGCACTCCGCCTTCTCCTTCTCCCTTTCTGTGCTTCCCATCTTTCTGCCTCTGCACTGCCACTCCATTCCCTTGATCTTCTGCATCTTCATAAATGCACCAAAGATCAAGAATTTCTTTTCTCTTCTAGCTGCTTTCCCTTATATTTTGCTACTAGAAATGTGGACATGTGTTCCAAAATACTCTTCTTGTGTGAGCCCTGCCCTGGCCATGGGGAGGGCACCCCCCCTCCTCCCATCTCTGCACTCCACTGCTTATATTTCTCCACCCTGTCACGATACAATGGCAAGGCCTTGTACACATGCTCTATTGGTGCTCCTCCCTCCATCCTAGTGATGTTTATCTCTTACTGACCCCACAAAGTCCCTCTAATGCACCGTGCATGCTGCCAAAATTCAACCCCCACCCTTCTCTCTCAACCTTCCATGCGCGCACACACTGCTCCACAAAATCGTCCAACACCACACTACACCTTATTGCACACAATTACCGTCCCCACTAGGTCCTGTGTCACCTAAAAAGCACCTGTCACCTAAAAAGCACAACCCAAATATATTTCACCTGTCACCGTCACCTAAAAAGCACAACCCAAATATATTGGATCACACTAAACTACCAAGCACTACTTGTTCCAGGCCTACTACTTATACAAGACCACTTCTTTTTATTCCCATATACCTCCTTTAAATACTATACTCCCTGGTGGTACCACCTTCCATCCCCTTCCGAGGAGGGACTCCGTGCCTTAACTTTGCCTTACCTTATAATGCCTTACCCTGTAATACTTTACCAAAACGCTCTATTCATAATATGAATTTTAACAACAAATAACCCTGACCTCACGTCACATCGATGACCTTGTTCTCCACATACTCACACCTTTCACACGTCCCCAAGCATCTGTCCCCTACTTGTTATCTCTTACAAGAGTCTACTCACATGTGCATGCTCACCCGAACTCCTCCGTCACGGGGTTCCAACACTGGCCTCCACTCTCCTCAGAGTCGCACTCTGCTACATTGAGGAGAGGAGACTGTTCTTAAAAGGGTTCCTGCTTAACCACTCGAAACACGTGTTTTTGTTTGGGGCTGGTCGCTCTAGGTGGGTGCGGCTCCTTCTGGAGAAGCGGCCTGGAAGCCTCTGCAGGTACCGGGGGTGCAGGGATCACATCAGGGTCACCAATTGAAGGTACGCCCCTAAACGCTGACACCAGAGAGCATACAACCCGGTAGGGAAGAAAGGCCCAAATCGATATTGCAAAGATAACCAGTTTTAATCCCAGTTTTAATCTCACACTCAGATGAGAGTAACAGCAAAGAACTCTGCTGCTAAGAACGTTCTGGCAAAAAGAGGTAGAAGCAGAATCTTTTAAAGGTACACAGCGTCATGATGACGCAACAACATACAGTAAAAATCTGCACAGTTTATTGAATGGACCCTATACATGTACCACCTTTATCTATAAGGGACGGCAGTTTATTGATCCCAGCCCAGTCTGTCCATCTTCCATCACATGGATGCTGCGGGGCTCATCTTCTCACGTCGAAGGTCAGAAAACAAATTAATTATACTCCTACTGTACAGCTTGTTTTATTACTCATACTGTGTACTTGGCAGGCCTTAAGATGGACACAAATGAGGTTCTGGGGTACTGTAACCTTCACAAACACATTTCACTCACTTCCTCCACGCCATCCAGCCCCAAGGTCTCCACCCTCATTTTCAACTATAATGTAGCCCTCCCAGCACCTTGCAATACAAATCACATGATTACCAATTCGCTGATATGCCCTGTCCGTCCTCTTTGAACATTTCAGGATGTTACTTTGGGGTTGGTTGCCATGGAATTCTGGGGTCTTAGTCAGTTATATGGGCTATAATTCGTGGTCACTCGGGAATGAGCTGGTCATGCTTTGGCCAGTGTGGGATAACATGCACACCAAGCACCAGTCTCTGATCGGCCTTGTAGGGCACATTCCTCTTGGGTGAAAAACACATCTTTGCAACACTTTTGGAGCAATGAGTAGACATTGTGGCGGTTGGGGGTGTGAACTGTCCTTAGGGGAGCTCGGCCATGGGTGGAGCTTTCTGTGGTTTTCACGAATTTGAACCTAGTGTATGCAATGGCACATTTACCGTGCAGGCCTTCCCTTCTACCTATGATTACTAATATCTACGCAGAATAGCGCTGCCGCTCATGCCTCAGACCACACCATTAGTTTGACTATATTTGATTATATTAAAATGGAGTCATGAAAAATCAGAAGGCGTCCCTTTCACTGTTCCCCCTGCCCCCTGGCCCATCATAGTGCCTTGAAAGCATCTCACCTCACTTTAAAGCACCTTGGGGGGCAGAGCTGTCCCCTTCCTAACATTCCCCCTTTCGTTACTTCTACAGTAACAAATTCTGGAATGTTTCTGCACTCCTGCTCCCCCTTCTCTGCATTCATGTATGGCTGAGTCCCCTTTATTGGCACCCAAGCCCTATACACTGATTGGAAACTCTCCCCCTACGTAGATTCCCTTCAGGTGAACAAGTCATATAATTGCATCCCCCATCTCCTGCTAGGTCCACCCAAACCTATGTGTAATTTTCAGTATCAGGGGGTGGAGAAATGATAGTGTGTTATAGAGGATCAACTTCATCTCCATACGGGATGGGGAACATTTCATACTTCGGGCCACAGTTTGTACTTCAATATTTTCTGATTTGCAAGGTGCTTTTGGAACCCCAATTGGTACCATCAGTCCTCCGGAGGCACGTATTTACGGCAAGAATCACCAAATTGTTTGGATACCCCTTCCTCCATCGCTGTTAACATGTCCAGCACGTAGCGATTTTGCATAGTCATAAATCTCAATGCCTGCAACTCGACCTTGATCACGTTGAATCCATTCTATGGGCCTCATTACGAGTTTGGAGGTAGCCATGGTGCTAGTAGAACTTCTAGTAGCACCATGGCTGCCTCCATACCTGGCTCCATTACCGGGTTTCTTCAATGAGGAATAACTGGGTCATTCCAACATTGGAAGACCCAGTAATTCCTCCTTGAAGGAACCATTCCCCATTCCCATTGAGCCCCCATAGGGCTCAAGGGGAATGAGGAGGGAGGTAATAACGGGTACATTACAAATGGCCCGTTATTACCTCGCTCTTCCCCTCGTGGAACCGGAAAGGACGTCTGGTTTTACCAGACGTCTGTTCCGAGTCCCGCAAAGGGAACCTCGTAATCAGAGCTCCCGTAATGAAGGGTGCCGGTCCCGTAATGGCACCTTTCATTACGGGACCGCAAGGGTCATAATGAGGCCCTATGTGTCATTTGCGAGCTGGATCCATTCCCACCTCACTATTTGCAACCATTTGACATTGGCTGCAGCCTGCAATCCCGGCAAGAGTATAGATGCGATAAAGGATTGTGCTGAGCTGAAAAACGTGTATTCTTCTGGTATTTCAGCAAGCAATGTGGGAAAGTCTTTGGATATGTAATTTGATCTTCTCATCCTCTGCGGTTGTTGAAACTGTCCTATTCCCAACCATATGTGGTGCTCTTCTGTGGGTACCACGCTCTTATCTTCATTTCCGACTGTGGGGAAACTCATTGGCCCCTCTGCAGGCAGTACTCCCCCCTTCAGGTGTTCTTCTGGGAGGCCAGCGAACAACAGCCCCTTCATGATGGTGGGAGGTGCAAGTAAGCTTGTCGGCCACACACCCAGTAGTAATCCATCAGGGCAGCCGTTCCTTTCTTCATGTGTGTGATGAAGAGAGTTTTATTGCAGTGTTCATTTGTGCCAACAAAGGCTGTACCCTTACTGCGAAAACAGTCTATATTCTTCTTCCTTATGCACTCGCACCAGCTTTTCCATTGTTGTAATCCACGTCAGCTTTGTGATATTCTCTGTCCAGATTTGCGCACAGAAAGTGACCACTATCCCTTCTTTGCTATATTTTACCAGTCCCTCTGCCAAGCAAGGTAGTATGTCGTCCTGCCAGTTGTTACTTACATGTTTTCGGCCTTCCACCATCAGATCGGGTAGTTCCACACACTTGATGTTTTCTGGGTCTTCATTGCACTTTACAAAATCGGGGCCCACCATTTGCAATTGCACACTGTGCCTGGAACGTTCCTTTTATTCTGCATGTCGCAAGATGAACTAGGCATTGTGTCTTTATAATTGGGACTGCTTGCGGTACTAACACCATGGGAGCCGCGGATGCGTGTGTAATGAGTGAACACACATAAGAGCTCCCATTGACAGCGTTTCCCCCCACACCACTCATATCAGAGTACCACGAATTAGTGAACTCGGGTGATGAATACCCTCAATCACATCAAAACCCAGCCTTTGATACATGTCACACTTTTGTCGACCTATAATACCCTCCCCAACACACTCCCAACAGTACTAGTAATATCAAACACAGTCCTCCAGCAATAACTGATCCACAATAATAGATATAGGTCCATATTCTCTCATTTGTGTGTCTATGTTTCGGGTCCCTCCTTAACAAATTATTTACATTAGTTGCGTCCATCTTCTTCTCTCCTGAAATAGAAGCACAGACACACAAGACAACAAAAAGGGAGAAACGTCCAAGACGTACCTTGTACACAAAAGAAGAAGAAAGAAAGAGAATGAAAGCACTCCCAGAAAAAAGAAAAATGTGGAACTAGCAGCTGAGCCTTGGCCTGCCACTTGATCGTGCCACCACACCTGTATCACCCCAGGACAAGCCAGTGAAATAGTCAGGGTACAAGGACCGTTACCCCTCATTTCAAGATAACTGATGCACCAGTGTGTTCTTTGGAGGTGCCCTAAGAACGTCAGAGAGGTGGACCCGATAACGTAATTCTTTTCATTTTACTGTGAAGGGAGTACAAAACACCACCTCGTAAGGCCCTTGGAACCGAAGGTTATTCCATCTGCATACAAAATTGCAGACATAAATAAGGACCGCAGGCTGCAGTGGTTGTGTGGTCATATGCTCAGGATCTGTCACTGTAGTAGTCTCAGCATCTGGAGTCTGTCGACACAATCATGGGAGGTGCAATCTGCCGTGAGATACATTTAATGGCCTGAGTAAGTG
This sequence comes from Ambystoma mexicanum, assembly GCF_040938575.1. NCBI lineage: Eukaryota > Metazoa > Chordata > Amphibia > Caudata > Ambystomatidae > Ambystoma > Ambystoma mexicanum. The sequence goes on along the minus strand of NC_090931.1, from coordinate 1,138,594,013 downwards.
TAGTCAAATATTCTTTAAACTTCTCCCCTAGCACCACTGCCACCCTATGTGCATCAGAACCCCTTACAGGGGATAAGGGAGTATGCATACACTGGCCAATGACAACTTCGTCATGTGATCAAATGGTGGTCCTTGCTTGGCTGCGTGCATAAAAAAAGGGCCTGGGGCACCGAGTTTTTCTTCAATGTGGTACACAGTTTGGATAATTTACTCTTAAGAAGCTCATTTATTCTTTCCACAATGCCATTGGCCTATGGGTAATAAATTGAACACATCCAGTGCTTAATGACAAGCAGTGCTGTAACGTGTTGAAATAATGCATTGGAAAATATGTGCCGTTGTCTGACCTTAAAATCTCGCACACACCCCATTACGGGAATACTTCCCACACTAAAAACCTTGTAGCACACTTTGCATCTGGGTATGCACAAGGACCTGCTTCCACCCACCTGGAGAAAGAACAGACCACCACAATGAGGTACCTAGATCCATTACAATGCTCACCCATATCAGCATAATCTATGTATAATTCATGGAATGGCCCAATAGGGTGCTGCAGGGTGCCGTAACGTCCGTAGTGTCATCCCTGTACTGAAACATTGGCATGTGGTGCAATATTTGACCATTTTGTAATGCTTTCCTGGCTGTTTGGTATAAACCAGCCCTCCTGTATGTCTGTGGCTATGTGCAGCGTTGAACTCCGGGATAGATAATGTAACTGTTCAAAAAAGCTGCTGCTAGCAGCTTCTAGGCCATTACTGTCTTCCCAGAGGTCTCTTGCCTCCATGACAGATCTGTCAGGAATTGCTTGCAACCTCTCTGTAAACACAACTTTTTCCTTTTCAGGTGCCCTTCATTGTAGCTCAATAATCTGGGGGATAGGCAAAGCTGCGTAAGGTGCTGAATGTTCGCTACTGAGTGGGGCAGTCACAACGTACTCAGTGAATATTTACTTTGGCAACTATACTGCTGTTTTGGCTGCTGTATCGGTGGCTGCGTTCCCCATCGATATTTTGTGTGTCCCGCCACGGCAGATGGCTGTGATAACGCTTTTATCAGCATTTCTAACCTTGTTGCATGTTGCACTGGGGATCCATCCGCCCTTTGAAAACCCCTCTTCCAATGGGATAGACAGGTACGTACCATTGTAACGTACACCGAGTCAGAATATATTGTGACATGACGCCCTTGTCACACTCTCAGCGCTTTGATGAGCGTCACAAGTACTGCCGCTTTTGCAGAATAATGCATAGGCAACCTTTTCATGACCCCCGCCTTGTACTCCCCTTCCTCAAGTCATACCACTCCGGTACCTGTCTGACTCTGCCCATCCTCTTGATCAATTGTGGGCGACTCATCGATAAAGAGTATCTCACCCTCTGTCAATGCACAGTCCCTTGCTTTGGGAGTGTCATCCTCCTCCCTCTCATTTGTGGCACAGTCGTGTGCTGTCAGGTCTTCTGCAGTAGGCATGTCTGCTAAAAAGGTGTCAGGATTCACTGTTTTACACCTAACCACATGAATATGGTGTTTAGAAATGATGATCTCATATTCCGATGACCTAGTTAGGGTAGATTTTGACCTTTCTAGAATGGCAAACAAAGAATGTTCCACATACGTCACTGAAAACCCCATTATGATTGTAGAACTTTTCTCTATTGCGAAAGCAGCAGCTGCTAAAGTTTGTTCGCAAGCGAACTGCCCTTGCATCACTGCATCCAAAGTGCCACTATAATAGGCCAATGGCTTATGGCCTATAGTCCTTTTCTGCATCAACACCGCTGTCATAAGATGACCATTAGAGTCTGAAAACAAATCAAATCCCTGCGTGTTATCTGGGGTGGCCAGCACGGGTGCCGAACTAATGACTTCTTTTAAGTCATCCAACTGTCTGATCATCTCAGCCTTCCACTATAACTTATGTTCTTTTGTCTTTTGTGCTTCCCTAAGGGCCTGTAGAAGTTGTCTTGTGTACGCTGCGTAATCTACCATCCAAGTCCTCCACTAGTTATACAGGCCCAGAAACGTCTGCATCTCTTTAACTGAGGCAGGTCTGGGGCTAGCGAGTACTGATGCTGCACTGTCTGGTAGTATTCTTTTACCATTTGCTGATATGATCTCCCCCAAATAGAGCACTTCCTGTTGCAATTTCGCCTTGCCAACCATATACCCCTTAAAGGCCAGCAATTGTAGGAGTTCAATGGAGTCCCTCAGCAATGCTGTTCACTGTCACTACACACTAGCAGATTGTCCATGTACTGGATAATCGTGCTAGGCACCTGAATATTCTTAAAATCGGCATGCAGTATTCTGTTAAATATGCTCAGGCTCTCACAATTTCCCCCAGGTAATCTAGTGTGTTCGAACCGCATCTGGTCCTGTATAAATGCTGAGAGGTACCTCAACTCCGAATGGAGTGGAATCAATTAAATTCATTTTTCAAATTCACTTCAGTAAAATACGTGGCGCCTTTGGGGATGCTGCATAGCATTGTCGCAGGATTCGGAACTACTGGAAATTCTTTCTGCACCACATCATTTAGGGAGCGCAAGTCCTGAATCATTCTCCAATTGCCCCCGTCGATTTTTAACAGGGTATATTGCCGTGTTACACAGGGACGTAGATGGCACAATAATCCCCTGGTCCAGTAGAGCCTCCATTGTTTTTCTAATTCCCTCCTACACCTCTCTTGATAGTGGATATTGTCTTTCAATAATCCTATATCATGTATATGTGCAGTCCACAACTGTGAAGGCACGTCCTGTAAGTCTTCATAAAAAAAAATGGAGATGGAGTTAATGCTGCCATTAAGGGACTCTGCACTCTTCGGTACTGTATCATTATGTCACATGGGATGCAGATCTCTAGGACTATTTCCCCTCTTCATCAATTTTTTCAAACAATTTGTCATCCATCATCTCCTTTAGCTGCACTATTGGATCTACACAGAGCACTGTGCACCACTCACACCCACCCCTGTCCATTCGCAATAGGACAACCCTCTTTTCCAACACCAAAAACCCCTGTAAATCCAATGACAATATCATTCCTGCCACCACCTCAGGTGATACCGCTGGACAAAAGATTAAATCAGTGGGCATTTGCCAACACTGTTTGGCAATCTGAGGCACCGCCTTCACAAGCACTGTAATACCATAAACATGTCCGGGTCTACGGAAATCCTGCGGACTTCCACCTCCCTTGTTATTGTGTATTATCAACATCACTCTTACAGCGCACATCTCAGGGGTGGAACATACTATCCAATGATCTGTCAATGATATAGTCATGTTTAACTTTCTGAGCAGGTCCCTACCCAGTAAATTGACTGGAGAACTCATGGAATATAGTAAATGCGCCTGTACTACCTTCCCTCCCACTTTTACGTCCAACTCCTCAGTGTATGGAACCTTGGAAATAGTCCCAAAGAATGCCTGCATGTCAAGATATTTTCCTGATAGTGGAAAGTTTCCTTCCATGATACATGATTTTGTTGCACCAGAGTCCACCATGAATATGAATTGCTTATTTCCTATCTCTGCCCCCACCAATGGTTCCTCTTCAGGGTGGGTAGTCGTCAACAAGACTGGACACATGAGTGCTCTCTGTGGGCTGTCCTAATCATGATATGTGTTTGCTCCAGGGAACAAAAAGGGACTACCTCCTACCACTGCTGCTCCCGCAAAGGGAGCAGCAGTCCCACCTGGTACCCTGTTCACCAGGGCAGTACCACCCTGCTGTTGTGGCAGGGGCTGTGCTTGTATGTCCGGTGCTTGGAACTGCTGATTATAGGTTTAATACTGTGCCCATGGATACTCTTGATTCTGATACCCTTGACCCTGTTGTGGGTACCCTGGTCTTTGGGGCTATTGGAGCCCTTGACCCTGTTGGTGCAGCCCATAATCATACCCCACTGCAGACCTGCTCATGCATTCCCTTGCAAAATGCCCCCACCTTAATCAATTCTAACATTGAGACTGTCTGAACCCACCCCTTGGGTCCAAATCCTCCTCCTCTTCTTGCTTCTCAAAATCCCCCTCTTCCTTGCTGCTGCCACTGTGGGCTGGAGTACTGTTGCCCTCTGCCCCACTGTCCTTGTCCTCCTTCAGCCCAGAGCACAGCAATAGCGTCACTCAACACTTGCTGGATACTCTCTGTTCCTTCCACCTGTACTGGCGTCGATACAGGCACCTGGACTACTACCTTTGCCAACTTTTTCTCTAACCAGTTTCGCTTCATCCCCCTGATGCCTTTGGACTGTTTCCCCCTCTCGCTCCTTAATCCTTTTACAATGATTCACTACTATCCTCTGTATTTCTGGCCACCACCTTTGCCTCAATACCGATGATCTTATCCAGTGCCTTCTGCTCTTCCTTCAGCAAGCCCCTCTTTACAATAAAATAGAGTAATGGTATTGATTAATTCCACGGCCCTCCCATCTCAGCTCTCTACATCTCTTGCATTTTAAGAATAAATCTAGCTGGGTCCTCATCATCCATAGTATACTGCTTTAAAGACTGTAAATTAGGGTGTATCTGGGAATGCCCTCCGTAGTACATCTCATACCATTGCCCTAACTCCATTAAATGATGCTCCATCATGTGCATCGTCCCCCGGGGTTACTTCCTGGTATCCGGCCTTCACACAATCGTCCCCAGCTTGGTCCCCAATTATGGCAACCACCAGGATCTTAAGATACCCTATTGCCAGGGGCAACCCTGCTGTTTTCGTTTTGAATTTGTATATCTACTTGCTCACCCCTGCTGTGAGCTGCGGGAGTACCTTAATTAAACTATTCTTATCTATTTGGGGCCAGGCCGCATACTGTGTCCTCCCTGCCCCCTTACATATGAGGGGCAACTGCATCTTTGACCTACTTCCCACACCCTTCTTCATGATTTTTCTTTTCTTTACCAACCGCATCCAGCCGGCCCTATTCCTCAACCTGCTCCCCGCCCATAGACCTTCTACTTGGGCAGTATTCTCAGCCGCCTTTTCACCCATCCCTTCTCCTCTGCTCGAATCCTCATTAAACATATCCGCAGCCTCTCCCTCCACATTCTCTCCCAACAACGTATTCTCCTCTGCCAGGATGATCCACCCACCCAGGCTTCTTTCTTTCTGAACACCTACACGTCGTATTCCTTCAGTGTTCATCCTAAGCATCACTTCCCCTGATTTCCATTCTCATGACCCTTCTCTTAATGCACCTATATCCCTTGCTGTTCCTGGGATGTCTGCATCCTTCTCAGTTTTGTCAGTAATCCTGTCAACCTATCCTCGAACTCCCTAGACCTGTAACCTGCTGATGCTGGTACTTTAGGCAGGTGAGTATATGGAGGTGGGGGAGTGGTTACCTGTTGTGTTACTGGTGCTGCGAAAGACCCTACCGTAGCATAAGGGGTCCCTATCGCAGTGGGAACAAAGCTTGGATTAGTATACCCTTCTGCGTGATATGTTGTCAAGGGATATAATCTCCTACCTATCACTGTTGCCCCGCCTTCTCCTTCTCCCTTTCTGCACCTCCCATCTTTCTGCCTCTGCACCTCCAGTCCATTCCATCGATCTTCTGCGTCTTTGAAAATGCACCAAAGATCGAGACTTTCTTTACTCTTTTAGCAGCTTCCTCTTATATTTTGCTACTAGAAATGTAGACATGTGTTCCAAAATAATCTTGTTGTGTGAGCTCTGCCCTGGCCATGGACAGAGTATCCCCCCCTCCTCCTGTCTATGCAATCCACTGCTTATATTTCTCCACCCTGTCACAATCAGTTGCAGGGCCTTGTACATGTGCTCTATTGGTGTTCCTCCCCCCATGCTAGTGATGTCTATCTCTTACAGATGCTGCAAAGTCTCTCTAGTGTGGCGCGCACACTGCCGTTTGCTAGTAATAAAAACAAAGACAATCAACCCTCGCCCTTCTCTCTCACCCTTCCATGCGCGCACAAACTGATCCACAAAATCGTCCAACACCACGCCACACCGTAACGCACACAATTACCGCCCCTTCTAGTGCCTGTTCTTCACCTAAAAAGCACAACCCAAATATATTGAAATACACTAAACTACAAACCACTACTTTTTCCAGGCCTACTACTTATACGAGACCACTTCTTTTTTATTCCCATATACCTCCTTTAAATACTATACTCCCTTGTGGTACCACCTTCCCTCCCCTTCCAAGGAGGGGCTCCCCTGCCTCACCTTTGCCTTACCTTATAATGCCTTACCCTATAATACTTTACCGAAACACTCCATTCATAATATGTATTTTAACAGCAAATAACCCTGACCTCATCCACGTCACATTGATGACCTCGCTCTCCACGTACTCACACCTTTCACACTTCCCCATGCATTTGTCCCCTACTTGTTATCTCTTACAAGAGTCTACTCACATGTGCATGCTCACCCAAACTCCTCCGTCACAGGGTCCAACACCGTCCTGCTTCATAGAGCAGAGAAGACTTTTCTTAAAATGGCTCCTGCTAAACCACTCGAAACATGTGTTTTTTTGGGGGCGGTTGCTGTAGGTGGGCACGGTATCTTCTGGAGAAGCAGCCTGGAAGCCTCTGCAGGTACTGGGGTTGCTGGGATCACATCTGGGTCACCAATTGAAGGTACGCCCCTGAACGCTCACAGCAGAGAGAATACAACCCGCTAGGGAAGAAAGGCCGAAGTCGATTTTGTAAGGCTAGCAAGTTTAAATCTCACTCGCAGATGAGAGTAACAGCAAAGAACTCTGCTGCTAAGAACATTCTGCCAAAAAGAGGTACAAGCAGAAACATTTAAAGGTACACCGCGTCATGATGACGCTACAACATACAATAGAAACCTGCGCGGCTGATTGAATGGACCCTATACATGTACCACCTTTATCCATAAAGGACGGCAGTTTATTGGCCCCAACCCAGTCTGTCCATCTTCCATCACATAGGTGCTGAAGGGCTCATCTTCTCCTCACGTCCAAGGTCAGAAAACAAATTAATTATACTCCCACTATAGAGCTTGTTTTTATCACTCATACTGTGCACTTGGGAGGCCTTAAGACGGACACATAAGAGGTTCTGGGGCACTCTAACCTTCACACACACATTTCACACACCCCCTCCGTGCCATCTGGTCCCAAGTTCTCCACTCTCTTTTTGAACTATCATTTATGATATATGATATGACATTTGTAAAGCGCCTATACACAAGTGTTTCAAGGTGCGACGAGGCAAGGGAGGGGGGAACAAAGGGAAGACGGACAATGATCCTACTAGGCCAAGTGTCATTCAGATCATGCAAGTGCATGAGATGGGTAAGTGGGAAAGTGCGGGAGAGGGGGACAGTGATGTACATGGGATAAATAAATAACAACAAGTAAATATGTGCGGCCAGCAGGTGGCAAGGGTAAGTGCAGACATCGGGTGTCGAGTGCTGGTGGTGGGACTAGTAGGGAAACAGAAACAGTCCCAAGTGTGGGGGTTGCCAGGAAGGCAGAGCAGGTGTGCAACTGGCAGGGGAGGGGACCTGGGCCATAGATCCGAAGGTGGCCAGGTAACCAGTGCAGTGTCCGATTCAGTCAGGAAGTCAGCAGGGGAGAGAAGGAGAAAAAGCAGAAGCAAAGAGAAAGGTTTTGAGATGTCTGCGAACCAGAGATGATTCTCCTCGAGTTTCAGGGAGGATGTTCCAGAGGGAGGCCCCAGCAGAGGAAAGAGATCTACCACCAACTCGTTGGAGGTGGATGAGAAAAGGGCTTGAGAAGGAAGATATTTGGGGAGAGAGAGTTTAAGGTAATGAGGCCCCAGGCCACAGAAGGCCTTGTGGACAATGCAGAGGGTTTTAAACTTAATCCTCACAGCCACTGGGAGCCAGTGAAGGGATTTCAGTCAGATACAATCCCAGGGCTTGAGGCAAGGACAAGTCTCGTAGTCCTGTTTTGGATAAGCTGCAGAGGGCGGAGAGTAGAGGCAGGTAGATTTAGAAAGAGGCTGTTGCAGTAATGCAGCCTAGAGAGAACCAGAGCTCTGGAGACAGTGAGCTTCTGGGGGAAGGAGAGGAAGGGAAGAATACCTCTAATGAGGTGCAGCTGGTAGTGTGACTTATTAGAGACGTCAGAGATGTGAGGAGAGAAGGAGAGTGTGGAGTTAAAGATGACCCCAAGGTTTTTAGCCTCACAGGCAGGCGCAGGTGGAGGGCCCATAGAAGCCGGCCAGAGAGTGACAGGAAAGGAGGTAGCGGGTGTGCCGATGAGGCCCTCCCAGCATCTCGCAATACAAATCACACACTTTTCACTTCCCTGATATGTCCTGTCACTCCTCTTTGAACATTTCAGGACTTGTTACTTTGGGGTTGGTGGTCAAAGGGCACCTGGTAGTAGGAATTCTGGGGTTTTAGGGTTTAGTCAGTTATATGGGCTATAATTCGTGGTCACTCGGGATGAGCCGGGTCATGCTTTGGCCAGTGTGAGGTAAAATACACACCAGGTGCCGGTCTCTGATCGCAACCTTGTAGGGCACATTCCTCTTGGGTGAAAAACACATTTTTGCAACACTTTTGGAAAAATTAATAGACGTTGTGGCGTTTGGGGGAGTGAACTGTCCTTATGAGAGCTAGGGCATGGCTGGGGCTTTCTGTGGCTTCACAAACGTGGGCCTAGTGCATACAAAGCTGCATATACCACGCAGGCCTTTCCTTCTACCTTTGATTACTAATATCTACGCAAAATAGCGCTGCCACTCGTGCCTTGGACCACACCATGTAGTTAGACTATATTTGATTATATAAAAATGGAGTCCAGTAAAACGGGAAGTCATCCCTTTCACTGTTCCCCCTCCCCCCTGGCCCATCACAGTGCCTCAAATGCATCTCGCCTAACTTTAGAGCACCTGGAGTGTGGGGGGCTGTCCCCTTCCCAACAAACGCCAGCTAAAGAAAGAGGTAGGAATGGAAGAAAGGCCATGGCCAAAGATACACTTGGCAATTGTGCATTACTGTATAATTTTAAGGAAGAAAGACAAAAAGAAGTAGATGGTAGAGAACAGGAAGAAGTGAAGTTGATGCAGAAAGAATTATCAAACACACCATAGAAGGAGCCATATTGACAAACAATGAGGGAGCGATAGCACAAACAGTGCAGTTACTGCAACAGAATAATGCAGCATATGCCATGGATCAGAACGGATATAATTTTATGCCTAGAGACGGAGGGAATGGGCCTCGAGGAGACGGACAAGGTGGATTTCAAAACCATCAAGGAAGGGGAGGATTTAATGGTGGACAGCCACCGCAATGTTGGAGTTGCAGTGAATAAGGACTTTTAGCTAGAGTATGCGGAAGCAGGGGAGGAATAGAGCAACAGAACTGGCAATCTCCAAGAGGAGGGGATGGGATATGCTCAACAGTACAATACAGATTCACAAGGATATTATGCCCAAGGTCACACGCAAACTCAGATGTATGCATCGCAAGCACAGCAAATACAACAAGTCCCAATGCAGCTGCAGTTGCCACGATGGCAACAACAGCAAGTACTTATGCAGACACAAGAGGCACTGATAACAACACAGGCAGGTGCATTATTATGGCCCTTGGATACGGGACTCACGCAAGTAGCCACACCCAAATCGGGGAATATGACTGTGGTGGGAGGAAATCTTTTCACAGGTACAGGGATGGATTTATATCCACAATAGGACAGCCCAAAGAAGGACCTGATGTGTTCAGGGATATCTGTAACACCAGACCCCAGAGGGGAACCAAGGCTCAAGGTGATGATAGGAGGCAAGATGCTTTCATTTCTTGTGGACACTGGAGCAACTCGTTCCTGTGTCCGTGAGGTAAAATATCCAATGTCTGGTGTTGTCATGAATGCGCAGGGATTTTCTGGGGCAATGAATTTAGTTCTATTTACAGACGAATTACCAATTTCTATAGGTGAACACGATAAGTGTATGACATTATACTCTAGACAAACACTGACAAACATTCAAGGGCGTGATTTGATGATGAAACTTAACATGACAATATCTTTTAACAACAAAGGGATAGTGTGTTCTACTCTAGGAATACATTATGTAAATGTGAGGGAGCTCCTACTAGCATTCACAGGAAAGAAAGTTCTACGCAGAGTACCTCCTAGACGAGGAAGTGTTTTTGTATGGAGTCTTATTATCATGGTTGCCTAAATTGATCGGGAAGCTATTGAGGATACCTGATACGTTTTTGTTCACGCCAGAGATTTCTATGGATGATGAGGAAGGGCAAATTATCCCTTTGGAACTAGAAGCCGCAATAGTATGAGAAGTACGGGTGATGGTTCATGGGATAGACGATGAGTAAAGGTGATGGAGAACGGTGATAGCCCTCAGGGTCGTTTTGGCCCCTCGGCCTTTCGGCCCGTGGCCGGGCCGAAACCGTCCCTGGGGAGTGGGGGCCAGTTTCTGGCCATGCCTGGACCAGTTGAAAAAGAAAATTGAAAAAAAAAATCACTTTTTTTTTCTTTCAAAAAACCTTCTTAGGTTGATAAATGAGTACCAACACAGGTTGGGTGAAATTGTATGCATATTTGTTTTTATAAAAAAGAGCTTAAGCGTAAGTGCTATACAATAACATATTATCTATCATTTGGCCTCGGACGTCTGCTTGGATTCACAGTTATTTAGTGTACTTAGGAGCAATGCTATTTGATGACGCTACCTGTTTTGTCAAGGGGTGAATGGTCGTGTTTCATCACTTCCCGGGATGTCACTTTGGGGTGGGGTCAAATGACATCACTTCCGGTGAGGTCAAGGTTCGTGAGGGGTGGGCCACTTTTATGAGGCGAGGGGTGGCCACTTTGTTTGGGTGACCGGGCCTATGTCTTGTCCCAGTCCGACCCTGATAGCCCTCGATGAAGGATACAGGTTGGCAGGTTTATCGGTAGGGGAGCTATTTAGGGATGACTATTCAAATGAGGAGGTAGTATTTTTCATAAGATTAAAGTAGAGAATGTAGAAATACCACAGAGAATGGCATTGGTAAAAAAGAAACTGCCATTTTCTTTAGGAAAACTTGGAAAAAGTACCAAGTATCTTATGGACTACAAGTCCATATGATGTGGGTTTACTGAACGGAGTGGGAGCAGTAAACAAAGCTCAAACCAAGAGCAATTCTGCCACGTGCAAAACAGTATCCGATGTCTAGAGAAGCAGATGGATATATATTAGAAACAATATCTGCTTTAATGGAAACAGGCATTTTGGTACCATCTGATTCCCTGTGTAACATGGCTGTGTACCCTGTCAAAAAATCTACGGGGGGCCGTGGAGATTCATCCAGGAGTTGAGACCCCTAAACAATATAGTCAAAGCAGAATTCCTTTAGTTCCAAATCCTGCGACAATATTGTGTAATATCCCATCAAACACAAAGGATTTTACTGTTGTAGATTTGAAAAATGCATTTTTCTCAATTCATCTTCATGAAGCCTCAGAAGACTTGATTTCCTTTTCATATAGAATGATTTGTCTGAAACATACTCGTTTGACACAGGGTTACTGTGAGTCCTCATCCATTTTTATTAGAGTCCTTCAGATGGACATGGGTAATGTTCAACTGGAAAGTACCATAATTCAATATGTTCATGAAATTTTAGTGTGCAGTGAGACAGAAGAAAGATGCAGAGCAGACCTGTCAAACGTATGACTATACTGGCAGAGAAAGGGTACAAAGTAGATAAGAGGAAATTACAATATTGCCAAGAAGAAGTACTGTATATAGGTCAGTTGATCTCGCACGAAGGGAGAAAAGTGACACCTGAAAGAGCAGAGGCTATTATGAGGACTGAACAGCAAACAACAATGAGACACATGCAACCAATTTTAGGCCTATACAATTATTGCAGTGCCTGGATCTTTGGTTACAATACATCTAATCAACCCCTTTTAAAAGGACTTAGAGGCACAGATGACTATAAATGAACTAATATGGACAGAAGAGATAACTGAAGGATTTCATGAATTAAAAGAGGCGATCAGCACAGCCCCTGTGTTAGGAATTTAAAATTACAATGAAGCATTTGACTTATTCTGTCATTCAAATGGAGAAGTCATGACAGCCATGCTCACACAGAGAACAACATTATGACATGATCATAAACCATTGGCTTATTATAGTGGGATCTTAGATGCAGTCATGAAATGACATTATCCTTGTGAGCCATCTTTGGCAGCAGCTGCCTTTGCAATTGGAAAAGCCTCAAGCATGACCATGTAGTGTTCAGTGAGGTTGTTCGTAGAACATGCATTATTCCCAATTTTGGAAAAACTCAAAAGCACATTGACCACACAAAAAGCGTCAGGATATGAGGTAATTATCTCAAACCCTGCAATTAAAATTGTCAAGGTGGAGCACAGTGCATCCAGCCATGTTCATAGCGGAACCAGTGAGAGAAGATGATGAAATGCGTGATTGAATAACGTATAACGTGTGTTATGATGAAATTCCCCACGTTAGAGAAAATGCTCTAGGTCTTCATTGACGGGTCATCGAGAATTGACCAAAAGAGTGGGGTGAGACATTCAAGATCTGCAGTGGTAAAACTGTACTGAGAGGGTAAATTTTAGGTAATGATTAGTAGGAGATTGTTCCCAAATCATTCAGCACAGGCTGCAGAATTAGCCACGCTTATTGACATGCTGCAAAGCTTTTTGGATGAGGAAATTACAGTGTAGTCTGATTACGCCCATGTGACAGCAACTGTACAAGCAGGCTTGTCACGTTGGAAAAGGACAGGTTTCCTCGTGCAGACGGCACTCCAGTGCAACATGCAGGATTATTAGAAAAATGTATTGAAGCGTTCAGTTTCCCAGAGACCATAATGATTGTAAAATGCACAGCCCATTCAAAGAGAACAGATTTAATATATTGTGGAAACAAAGCCACAGATTTAGAGGCCAAAAAAGCAGCCTATTACCCAATCACATTTGAGAGTGATGTAAAGAACGTAAGGCAAGCAACAGGGCAATGCATGTTGGTTAAGGAAGGATTTAATATGACGTCCATTGTGCAGTTAATTGAAATACAGGGACGAGCATCGAGGAAAAAAGAGTTATGGTAAAAACAGGGATGTTCTTTATCCCCTACTGAGGCAATTTGGAGACAGGACTGCTCTGGAAAACCAGTTATGCCTCTAGCATATTGAGGGTAGCATTGGAACAGCTTCACTACCCAGCGCATGTGACTCGAGAGAGTCTAGCTGTTACTATCGCAGAAGAATGGTTTGTACCAAACCTATTTGTACATGTGGCACAGTTCATTATAAACTGTATATAAACTGTATTGTGTGTCAGAAATTTACTGCAGGACACACTTTGTGAACAGTCAGAGGAGTAATTCCCAGACCAAATGGACCATTCCAGCATTTACACATAGATTATGAATGATTATCGGAGGCGGCCAGCATTGTGAGCAGTGTGTTGGATCATAGAGAGCTGGTGTGACTTCACAGTCTTGAGGCAGATACAGGTCCTTTTCTCTAGCCTCTGTGTGGTTCCAGCGAGTCGGAGTTGGTGCGCTTTCTGCTCCGCGTATCATGCATCGCAGCGCAGTGGAGTGTCCTTGTGCCTGGAGGGGCCAGTGGGCTGCGACAGTGGGTGCGGATCTGTACAGTTTGGGCAAGTGACCGAGTGACTATCGAGCAACGACCGTGTCCCGGAGCTCCCTGGGCTGAGACATGTTGCTGGAGCTACGGGTGCCGCCAGTACCGTGGAGCAGAGCACTGGGCAGAGCAGAGAGTGTATGGTAGGGAAAGTTCCACCATGTGTGCGGCTTAGTGCTTAGTGCTGCGAGAAGCGGGAAGCGGTGAGCGGTGAGAGTGGGACTGGAATGGGTGCTCCGGGTTGGCATTGGCCGGTGATCAGTGATTAGAACTGCCCTTCCTACTCCACCTGGGGTAACACGGAAATATTTTAACAATCCTTGTGAAAGAGTTCATTCTTTTATTTTATAATATTTACACTTGTCTCCTGGTGTATGAAAATTGTGTTCAGTGATATCAGTCCAAGAATTTTTCCTTAAGTTAAGGTACATCCAAAGTACATCCAAAAGTCTCGGGGACTGCAGGAGTTGGGCCTTTGACCCAAGTGTTGGAGTACTTGACTTGCCTAAGTAAACCCCAAACTAAATTCTTCTAGTATAAGAAGGATTTTGGTGTCTGATTCTGTTGACACTTGGTTATTGGGGACTGCGGGCCAGTGTGGCCTTGGACCCAAGTGTAGAGGTAATATATACATCCCTCTGTTAATGGATGATTTACGCAGCTCGGCCCAAGGAGCTGTAAATTCCGGCAGCAAACAGAGTAAGATTACTGAAATGGTCAAGAAGTCACAGTGCACTGAAAAGGGGGGGCCAACTTCAAGTTGCTTTAAGCCCTACAAGACAGGGGGGGGGGGTATTTTTGAGCCTCCCCCAAGTATCTATCCAGTGGAAAATCAGTTACCAATGGGGTCTCGCTTAATGCAAGAATCAGTAGGTGATAGACACAAAGTGAGTCTATCCCAAAAAACCATCCCATTCGTGCCCTGTTTCAGGGAAACCTGGATTATACTTTAAGGGCGACCACGATGAAAAACGTGATTTCGAATCACTTACTGACAACATCAGAACCACAAATGAACAGGAGTGTGGACGATCTGCCCATTCAAGGTGAGCCTCCAACTGAATATGAAGACCCCCAGCGTCAGGTGCATGCCAATCTTAGTGACCCGAGAGATGAAGATCTATTGGAATCAGAAATGGATGTCCCAGTTATTGGACCTAGTCAGCAAGACTCTATCATCGAGGGAAAAGAGCAAACGCATGACAATCCTCTTGGCCCACAAAAATCCAGTAATCTTGCTCGTGGGAGGCAATCAATCTCAAATACCCATCCAGTAAACACATCGCAGGAACTGGTACCACCCACTATAATGGCTTTAAACTTTGTCCTAACATTGTTGGTCAAAGTGTTTGAGAACTTAAATCTGGAAGTTCAACAACATACGGGTATACTACTGGAAGTCACAAAAGAATTAGAGATAAACAAATCAACTATGGTTGCTCTAAAATCTGCAATCATTGAGTCTTTAGGGGAAGCTGTAAGGGATTTCCAAAAAGAAGTCATGGATCAATCAGGAAAAATGTATCGGTTGACTGCTCTATGTGGAAATCTGGTGAAAAGATTGGCTACTATCTCAGAGAAACCTGAACTTAATGATAGAAGGTTGGAGAATCGAGAGAAAGTTTCTCCTCAAAAAACCAGCAAGGAATCTTTCTCACAAGATACTCTGCTTTCAGTTTCCGTAATGGAAGCGTTTTTGAGGATGGCACTGGTGGTGGATAATGATCTCTGGCAAGCGGACAAAGAGTGTCCAATTAATATATCTTTTTTTTGTGTGTTTAATCGTGGTAAACAATTTTTTACAAACTTGGTGCGTTTTTTTGTTTTGTAGTGTCTTTTTCTTTCTTAATATATCTTCAGGAGATTCTGTTCAGGCGGCTCCACGCAGAAAGAAAGTGAATGGAAAAATGAAAAAGAAGAGAAAAAGAAGGGAAAGAGCAACGTTTGAAAGTCCACCTCAGCTGAATATTCAGGGAAAGAAAGAAAAGAAGTGCAAGTCTTCAGACTCTAACCATGAAAAGGGATGAAAAAACAAGAAAGAGACAGCGCCTAAAAAGGGTCAGAGGAAAAAGGCCAAGAAGACAAATGAAGTAATTAATGAAGACCTTAATGATTCAATGGAAAAAGAAAAAACTGTGGACAAATTAACGGTTGGAAGCCAGACGGAGATACCTGAGCCCCCAAAGAAAATAGCTCCCATATTTCTTTGGTGAAACGACAATGTAAACCGGTATTTTCCTCAGTTAAAATTGCACCGATTTCTTTGAAAAGGCCAAAAATTATGCAGTCTCAAGTTTGGGTGTGGCCTTTGATTTGAGCAATAGAGCCGGGGCAGTAACTGCTGGAGAGGTGAAAAATTTGGACAGCAAAGGGCTGACAAATACAAACAAGGGCAGGTATCCCCAAGCGCAACAGGCTGTGTAGATGTCAACGAGGGGCAATGGAAGTTCTCTTTTGGTTGCCAAGGCGGTTAATACCAACGTGGCAAGAGGTTCTCAGAGTCTACACAACCAGTACCATCAAATAAAGGACTGCAAAGTTTTCCTCTAAAGAAAACTTCCTTCAATGCAAAATAATATGCCACTGAATCGTTCCATAATTCTACGGGAAATGATTATGATCCCCACACTAAAATACTTTACAACAGCTGACATTGATGTAGTGAGTTTCCCTTTCGGCCCTGATACAAACACTGCAGAAGTGACTTTGAAATTAAGACTGGCTCTGGATTTAATCTTGGGTGAGACACTGGCATGGGAACAAAGAGGTTTTAGGATCTCCCAGGTTTGTCCTGCACCTTTAACTCTCAACCCAGGATATCCGCAGAGTGAAATCCAACAGATCTTACCCAAGAATATAGAATTAGGCCTTTTAAACCCAGTAAATGTGTGGGAAATGGTTCTGGAGATAATCTCACAGTTTATCCTTAAAATGGGAATGTCCCAACAGAGACTCTAGGGAAGACTCAATTAAAAGTACTGTCGTGGAACTCGAGAGGGTATTCATCCTTCTCCCAAGAACCAAGGAAAACTCACTTTTATGAGGCGAGGGGTGGCCACTTTCTTTGGGTGACCGGATTCTAGCTTACAAACTTTCTGACCAACAATTAGCAAATTTTTGCAACCCATGTGGTTTCTCTCTTTTTCTATCGAATAAAGCCCCTGCAGAAGTAAACACGCAGAAAGTACATAGGATCCACAAACATACCTTTGATGCTGAAATAACGGTTCATAAGAAGCAATTTAGAATACAAAGAGGGTGGCTAAAGAGATATTGTCCAGATCGGGAACAGCTCAAGGAGGGTCTGAGAGTTATAATAGCTATAGAAATTGGCTGAGAGCTCTCAGGGGTCTTATGTTCCAGCAAGACAGGGAGAGAATGCTTTCTGCTCTCTCACGGTGCAACTCAAGAAATTTCTGGGCAATGGTAGGAATGAACGATTTCATTTAAGTTTCTCGCAAAAGCAGGATGCGGTTATTCAAGAACAGGTGTGGTGTGAACACTTTGCAGGGGTCAATGATTCTCTGAATACTATACTTGGGGAGAGAAACAATCTGGGCAATTGGTCTTTGGACTTTTCTGTCTTGGATCTGGAAGTGCTGATATGGAAATCTTCAGCCTCCAGGGCCGTGGGACCGAATGGTCTGAATAATTCAATCCTAAAAATGGATCCACCATTGTCGGCAAGGGTTCTAAAAAAATTGTTCGATTATATAATCTTGTGGGAGACCCTCCCCGACTCATGGAAACACTCCATAGTTATTCCTATATATAAAAAGGGAGACAGATTGGTAGCAGCTAACTACCGGCCAATTTCCCTGCTGGATGCAGACAGCAACATTTTTGCTGGTCTCATCCTAGGGGAATTGGAAGCTTGGGCAAAAAAGACGGGCATTATACCAAGGCAGCAATCAGGTTTTAGAAAGGGGCTTTCCACTTCACTTAATGGTCTGGTTTTGAGTTGCTTGACAGCGCTGTCTTTCAAAAAAGGGGGAACTCCCCTTTTTGTTGCATGGCTAGACCTTTTCCAAGCCTTTGATACTGTTGGTAGGAACCTCCAATGGAAATAAACTGGATGGTTGGCAATTCTGAGAGAGATGCACTCAAACAACTCTATGCGGGTAAGGCTGAGTAGAGCAGGCCTACTGACAAATCCGATCAGGATAGAGAGATGGGTCTGTCAGGGGTGTTTGTTAGCCCCTTTTCTTTTTATCCTGTTTATGGCAGACCTTGTGGGTTGGTTGAAAGAGACAGGTTTAATATCCCCTGTAATTGGAAATTCAAAAATCAACTGGTTGGTTTATGCAGATGACGTTGTAGTCCTGGATCACTCTAGGGCTGCAGCGTCTCTTGTCTGCAGTGGAAAATGATGTGCAAAATAATAATCTCACTATTAATCCATCGAAGTCCAAGATACTAAGGTTTAAACAACCTAGGAGGATAGTGAAGCACTATGTCTGGAACTTGGACCAATTACCTATTGAGTTAGTCTCGGAATTAACCTATTTGGGAGCAACTACCAGTTATTTTCAAACAAAATGTAACCTGCTACGATCAATTGAATTAAAAATAGTAAAGCTGGGAGCGCAAATGAAAAAAATTAAAACTCAATTTTGCACATTTTCCTTACTCCCTCTAGTGAGATTCTATATAGGCAAGGTGGTTCCGATAGTTCTTTTTGGTTTGGACTATAATTGTCTAGCCATGGAGATTGAATGGGACACATTTGAAGCCAAGTTGTGGAAATGCACACTAGGGTTACCGGATTCTGTCCCTATAGTCTCTCTTCCTTTTGAATTAGACCTTGCCTCACTTAGATATTTATTGCAATGGAAATGGGTGTCTTTATATAGATCGGTGTTAGATCCTCCCAAGAATACTCTATTTGAGGAAATAGCACTAGAGTTGCACATGAGTTAAAATGGTTTTTTGTCCAAGTTCCAGCAAAGATGCTTAGAAATATTAACGAAATTGGGCTGTGAAGTTGATCTCCTCCTTGGGAATCCGGATAGGGTGAAAGAAAAGATGAAGCAGAGCGATTGAATAGATACCATAGATGGTATGAGGAGGGCAAAGAGATCTGCCTCTTTCACAATGGTTGATTAGCGACTATCAATGCTCCCTAAATGAAGCTATGGTGGGATGAACTAGTGTTTTTTACTTTGCTCTTCTTGTGTTGTGTCTAATGAAGTAATTCCTGCAGATGGTAGTCTCGATGACACTAAAGAGTTTTAGTGTTTTAGAAATAAGTTGCCCCTTGGTGTCCCTTTTTTCTTTTTTCCTGCTTCAGTTTTTTTGATTTTAGAATCAGTGCTGTTGTTTTGTTAAGTTAATAATGTAGGAAGTGGAGTGTGTATATTGTTTGTAAAGTCCTAGTTTTATTCGGATTGTATGTATTTCTTTGTAAGTGTTTAAAGTCAAATGTTGGCTATGGCACGATAAATAATAAAAAATAATAATAATAAAGGTAAATATGCTCCAGATTTGCAATGGTTATAGATATGTTAGTTGTAGTATGTCCTGTTGTAAGATGGTTCAAGGGTAGTCCATGCACGCACCCTGATGCTGCGTGTGCTGCCATGTTCCTTGTGCGTGAAGTATTTCCAAGATGGGGTGCGTGGGAGGTTTTGAGATCCGATAATGGACCACACTTTGTAAATGAGTTATTTGAAAATATAGTTCTGCTATTAGGCATTAAACACAAGTTTGCTTCAGCGTATCATCCGCATGCAAACAGACTTTGTGAGAAATTAAATGGCCTGTTGAAAAAAAGGGCAGCAAAACTAAAAGCCACTTTAAAGAAGAGATGGCTTCATTGCTTACCCCTTGTGCTATATGCGCTGCGGAACCAGCCAGGCTCAGATCATATGACACCCCATGAGTTGGTGATTGGACGCTGCATGAGAACTTCTTCTCACTCCGCCAACAAGGGCAAATACAGATGCCCATAGTGTAGCAAGGGCTTTAGGCGATGACATGCAGGATTATTTGAAAACAATGACTGAAAGGGTTTCTTTTATGTCCCAACAGCTCCAGAACCGATGGGAGGGGCCAAGGGAAAACAAAAAAGCCCCTTAGTTTATACCCAGGTGACCAGGTGCTGGTATGTATTTTTGTGGGCACCTGGAGTACCCCTCATTTTGAAGGTCATCACGAAGTAGAGGAAGTAAGCTCTACTGCTGTAAAACTACAAGGAAAAAGAGCGTGGATACATTTACATGAGGTCAAACCCTAACAAGAAGAAACCTTGACTTCTCCTGTAGCTACCCCTACTGAAGTAAGTGAAGAATTTCAACGAATGCAGACAAGATCCAGGACCAAAAGTCAAGACAAAGGAAGAAGAAGCAAAACATTTAGATTAGGGTTTCTTAAGGACTGATGGACTTGCAGTGATCTTGGAACACCTTCCCATGACTCGGATGACAGAGACAATGGTACAGAAGCAGTAGAAGTCAGAAGAAAAGAAGAATACTTTATTTTCTTATACTACCACATGTTCTTACTTGCAGTGTTTTCATACATATTACAGTCTTACGCAGCTTTGATAAGACATACCGATATAGTGACCTTTCTCGGAAATCCTAAAAGTAAAACTATTGTTATACGAATTATATTGGCAATGTTTTTGCTATAAATTCATAAATCATCAATAATTGACACATTTGATATATGTCCAAAATAATCAGAGAAATGGAAATGTTTCAAGAGTTAAGAACTCTAGCTCCACGAAAAAGATGTACTATACGTAGAATCATTATTGGAGCTTTTTGTGGTATTTTTATTTTAGCTGCTATCCTTATTATGTTGGCATTCACACACATTATAATCAGTGATGGGAAAGAAAACAAGACATCTCCCATTGTTCCTGTTATCCCCATTGACCCTATTAAGAGTCCGAAAACCCCACTAATGAGACATTTTGTTGAATAAAGAGATGCGGAGGAAGACAATGAAAGTATGAATACAAAAATCAGCTCATCTAGCTAATAATCTATGGTACCAGCACATGGAAGACGTGGGAGAAAGAACATTGGAAGAGAGTTATGTCTGCTCATTAATACTGTATGCTATGAATGCTGCAAGAACATTTACTGCAAGAGAAATGTCTTCAGACGATGTAAAATGTCTGTCATCTGGTAGCATGTATTACTACAGGACAATTCGAAGGAAAATGGGCAACTCTGAGCTGCCGATCCAGACAGACTTTTCCATATGAAGATACATACGTGAAGACAAAAATAATGGAGACTGGACTATGATAGACAAACAAAAAATGTATGTATCCATCCCAGTATGAAGAGAAAATACAAACTGTTGAAATTAAAAGAATGAACTGCTCGGACATGAATGGAAGATTAGGAGAGCCAGGATGCTGGGAGAGAGCACAGATGTTGGTTGGTGTATGGGAGTGTAGCAACCGGTAATGGATGGGAAGATGGACTAATATCATGCCCTGCACATTTATTGAAGAAAGAAACAGTCCAAAAGGTGCAAAAGGTGAACAATGAATGCCTGGAGCCATGGGCCAAGTATGCAAAAATACTAACCTGGGTTGATAAAGCAGGACCAGTGCATATATTACAATTGAAGAACGGAACGACCTGCTTCAAGAATGATGGCAAGGCCTATGTTGGAAAGAATAAAGGTTGTGGAGAAATAATTGAAGTGCCAGGAATGAATGAAGGAACTGCAGTTCTAATGGATCAGTATTGGGCCTGTGGGTCAGGAGTTTAGATGCAGTTGCCTAAAGATTGGGGAGTAGTGTGCTCCATTATAAATGTACAGGTCCCAGCGTTGGTGATCCCCCAAAGTGCACTCCATATTGAGGAGTTCCCAAACATGAATGAATACAACATAAGGAAGAGATAATTTCATCTTTGTCGACTAAAAAGAGAGAATTATTTCTCATCAAAACCAATAAAGGCTTATGAAGCCTTTGCTGCTGAACACCAATTATTAAGTAAGACTGCCATGATAATGGCATCTATATTTATACTGGGACTTCAAGCTACAGTAAATGCCAAGTGGTTACCTGTCACTATGTGGGAATTGCTGCAGACAATTAATGCAACGATAAAAGGATTCAATGCAATCAAAGAAGAATTGAGACCTAACAGGCTGATGACCCTCCAGGACAGGTCTGTTCTGTATCTGATAACTGCAATGGAAGGAGGCATCTGTGCCAAGGTTGGGCCATCTTGCTGTATGTTTATACCAGCTCATGATGTAGAGAATCGAACCCTGACAGAAGCAATAAGGATGTTGACAACCCTCCATACAAAAATGGAAGACAGAGCTAATGAGACAGCAGGAGATGATTGGTTCTCATCCCTATTTTCATAGATTCCATCTTCGTTGGCGAATGCTTTCAAATTACTTGGAGCAATACTAGTGTGGGTGTTGCTAGGATACTGTCTCTTAAGGATCATCTTGGAGCAATGCCACAAAACAGCCAAGAAAGCTATTGGAATGAATATAATGATTGACATTAACAGTGGCACTGGAGAAAAAACGCAGACTGAAGAAAGTACTTGAGAAAATGAGAAGTTCTCTTGCACCTCCAGGAACAAAGTTTTACTATCCCCAAGTTCAGAAGAGATATGTGGGAAGATGGATATTTTGTTCAACAGCAGGAGATTGTCGATATATGACCTGGAGTGTGGATGAACAAATAAAGAATGTGGGTCACCTGAGGGGGTGACGAAGATATGGGTCTCAAAGAAAGTAAATATGAGATGATAGAAGAAGATGAAGCAGGAATTGCGGAAGAAGAGGAAAAGAAGGGTATGGTCGAATATTCAGCCAGAGGGAGGGGAATGTAGAGGAGCCTCTTCTCTATTCCCTGCCCCCTCACCACCATCTTATTGGAGTAGAAGACAAAGAGCTGCAATTGTCCATACAGCGTCAATTGTATGAAAAATGATATGCACTCAGAAAGCCATTCAGAAGATACCCTCATGTTGAGACAGTCAAAGGAAGTCACCAAAAAGGATGCCCACTGCCAGAATGCAGATATGGAAATTGTGGATGAGCGCTAAGTAAAAATCTGACGACAACAGCATGATGTCATGAAGAAGATATATAAACCTATGTTGAAACGATATGAAAATACTTAAGACTGATGATGTAACTGAAGCACGAAGAGAAACCTGTACCTAAAAATGAAGTAATTGTGCAAATAAGATGAAGTAACTTTCTGACCAATAACTTTAAATATGCTGTATAACTGTAAATATGCTGTAACGCAAAGTAGAAAAAGCACATAGAAGATTGCTAAAAAGAGGTATAAAGTTAACGTTTAGGGAGGCCATTGTAAGAAAATGGACGACGGCCTGTGTTAAAGAAGCAACCCAGATACCTCAAAATACGACGCTGGGATTGCAAATTGAAGAATTGATAAAGAAGCTGTTTTTGTGTGCAGAATAAGTGAGTATGTTGGCCTGAAGTCAAGGAGGTAATTTGGAGAGATGGGTGCAAGGCACAAAGGAGATCGAATGATCAGACCATGTGCGTAAGATAAATTTTTGCTAAGATTAGGAGGTACAAAGACATTTACAGATGCCAGGTATTGAACAAATACGAAGGCAAGAGCCTTTGTGAGGTGAAGTGAGCAAGTCTCTAAAGGCCTGAAAGTGGAAATTACACCCTGTTTATTAAAATCAAATAGCAGTAATTGAGAGGCTGAAATGGACAAAATCGTTGTCGCCCAACACATGATGAAGAACTCAAAACCAAGACTATTCATTAGAGCTTGAGTTGATATAGGGGTGTGCTCACACTCCCTCAAATGTCCCAGAACAGTGAGCAGACTACGAGGTCAACTACAGATGATAGCACTTTATCTAAAGATCAGATCAATTAAATGCGATGGACTAATTGGGAAAACAAGAGAGCAAGTTGACGCAGCTTGAACACCTAGGTTTCGTTCTGTTCATGTGCTGCTAAGGAGCCGAAGTCCAAGGTTGGATAGGGTTGCCAACCAATCATAAGGCCTGCCACGCACTTTCATACACAATGTTGCAGTAATTAGCCTGCTGCCATATTTTTTAAAAACTTTATTTAATTTGCTTGACAATACAAAAGAGGACAGTGAGCAGCACATGCGCAATCAGCATTTCACAACACAATACATAGTCAAGTGCTGTGGCCTCGCAGGACCATGTAAGTCAAACTTATGAGCCTTTCAACAGGTGGAGTTTACATCTAAGGAGCTGGGAAACAGTTCAAGTAGGGTTATGTTCAGGGTATGAGGGGTCATCATTATCGACCTCGTCTTCACTAGAAGAAGAAAGTAGATATGAATGAAAGGGGTTGCAGATGTTCCTAGGACTGCTTACTGCCGGCTGTAAACTCACCCAGCGCTCCTCAGTATCAGAAGCCCAGGTGACAGCCCGAAGCTATTGGTTAAGGGTGGGAGCTCTGGGGTGCAGCCAGAGCAGCAGAATACAGCAGACAGCAAGTAACATGCACAATCGGGCCAGTTTCTTGAGGTCGCGGCCCATACAGGGAAACTCATGTAAAAGGCAGGCCAATGGAGATGGTGTGATGGTACACTCAAGTATTTGAGATATGGTTGAGAATACTTCTATCCAGAAAGGGAACAGATTCGGGCAGGACCAGAGCATATGTACGTAATCCGAACTGGCCGCTCTGCACCAGGGGCAGTCAGAAGGATGATCCGTTGACATGCGGTGTAGCCTGACTGGGGTGTAGTGGTATCTGCAGAGTATCTTGAATTGGATCAATTTAAATCTAGAGTTGAAGGAGACTTCTTGGGTGCGAGCACACATAGCTTCCCAACGTTGATCAGTCATTTCGACACCTATGTCCCTACTCCCTAAGCCCCTCGCATGTATGGATCATTTTGCCCTGGAGGAGGCTGTACAGTCTAGAGATTCTCCCCCTGGGGGCACTGGCCATCATGATCTCGGCCAGCAAAGAATCTTTACGGGGAATCGAGGGGAATACAGTCCATCTGCTCTTGAGGGACCAGCAAAGCCCTGCATATTGTAACCAGTGGGAAGGCCATTCACGTAAGGATTCAGGTAGGTCTGGCCATTCGGTAAAGGTCCCCAAGGAGAACACATCTCGTAAGGTGGCAAAGCCCTCCGTGGCCCAGTGGCAAACTGTGGTGGTGTCTACACGTGGGGAATCGGGGAGGTAGTTTCACAAGGAAAAGTTACAGTGAAATGGGTGAGGGGGTACCTATGATATGATATGATATGGCATTTATAACGCGCCTCTACACAAGGGTTTCAAGGTGCGACGAGGCAAGGGATGGGGAACAGTGGGAACACAGACAATGATCCTACTAGTCCAGGTGTCATTCAGATCGCGCAAGTGCATATTCTTTTCCAGAGTTTCTTCTATGGCATCATCGTGGACCCAGTATGGTCCCTAGAGTCTAGCTTGAGACTTAGGGAAGGGAGAACCAAGGAGCGAACGTCCAACTCGCCAGCTGTCAAACGCTCGAGTTTGATGTGGGGGGGAATCCATCGGAGTCAAATGAGAATGCAGGGAAGTGGGCTTGTGCAGCAATCTAGTATCCCTCAAAGTTAGGGGCCCAGACCCTCCCTGTGCAGTTGGAGTAGCTAATGTTTTGAATTTTAGGTGGACAGCCCTGGAGTGCCACAGGAAGGTGTTAACGGTTCGGGTCAGTGATTTGAAGAACTCCTGGCCTGGACAGAGAGGAATATTTTGGAATCTAACCAGGAGTTGTGGTAAGACTATCATCTTGAGAACAGCCACCCTTCTGGCTAATGTGATCGGCAGTTTAGCCCAAACAGCGATTTTCCGGGTAAGAGAGGTGAGGCAGTTTCCAAAATTGAGATCATAAAGAGGGGTCCAGTGACGAGTGACTACTATCCCAAGATAGGTGATTTATGTCTTGGACCATGTGAATCCCCGGAGATCTGCGGGGTGGGGGCAGTGGCATTAGCCAATGGGAACAATATGGATTTAGTACAATTAACCTTTAGGCCCGATAGATCACCAAAAAGGATTATGTTGTCTTGTATATGGGCCACATTAACATCGGGAGAGTGGACGTAAAGTAAGGCATCATCCGCATAGAGAGATATGATCTCAGGAGCCTCAGACAGTCTCAAACCTCTATGAGCATGCCGTTGCCATTGCTGTATCTGGTCGGCCAGCGTTTCGATAGCCAACGAAAATATTAGCGGTGAGAAGGGACAGCCCTGCCTGGTACTTCTAGCTATCTCTAATTGGGCGAAACGCGGTCTTCGGTACGGACCCTGGCAACAGGAGAGAAATATAGCAGTTTCACCGAAGATATAAAATGGGGGCCAAAATTGCACTTTTCCAGTACCATCCATAGCAACCTCCACGAGACCGAATCAAATCCTTTTTGCATGTCACCAGGGTCACCTGGGTCAGTTCGGGCAAGAATGTTAAACAGCCAGCGTAGGTTAAGAGAGGTGGAGCGCCCAGGAATAAATCCCGATTGATCTGGGTGGACTACAAATGACATGTATGGTGCAAGCTGGAGGGCCAGTGCTGTGGCAAATATTTTTACGTCGCAATTTATAAGGGAGAGTGGTCAGTAGGAACCGTACTACGTTGCCGGCTTGCCAGGTTTCAGTACAACTGAGATGATCACCTCTCTAAGAGGGTGGGAGCTCACCAAACTCGCAAGCCTCCTCCCATAGAGCGAGCAACCGGGGGACCAGGCGAGCCTTGTAGCATTTGTAGAATTCAGTAGTCAGCCTGTCCATGCCAGGCGCCTTACCTGATGATAGGGAGTCTATTGCTCTAGATAACTCCTCGGCCGATACCGGCTGATCCAGAGTTCCCCTGGTCTTTGCGGACAGCGTTGAGAGCGGTAGACTGTCTAAAAAGGTTTCGACCTACGCTTTGGTGGCTGTGTCAATATTTGTGTAGAGTGTTTCATAGAAAGAGCGGAACTTGTCATTAATATCCTGGGACGAAAGTGCAATGGTGCAGTCTGCTCTCTCGATAGCTGTGATATGGGGTGTCCCCCTTTCTTGACAGAGTAGTCTGGCTAACAGACAGCCGGGGCGTTACCCCTCCCCACATCTACGAGCGACCCAGGGGTCGTCAAGGAACTTTTGCTCACGCTCGGCCTGGTCCGGGAAGGTATCCAAGGCGACGCCTATCTCTCCGAGTATAGTGGCAGTTGACAATGTTGCGTATTGAGTTTCGAGTCTAGCCAGGAGAGACTCACTCTCCCCGATGGTCCTCCAAATCACTTTAAGGATGCCTGCCTCCCTTGCAGTGCGATGCCCCGATATAGACCTTGAATGACTCCCAAAGAGTGGCTTGGGATTTCACAGACCCGGTGTTAAGTAGGAAGAAGTCATCAATACTAGCCCCGAGTTCAGACTCAAATACAGTATCTAGTAAGGCGTGTGGTTTCAGTCTCCATGTGTGTGTGTCCCCACTACCCTCACCCCAACTCAATGAGATGGTGACCGGGGAATGGTCTGAGAAGGTTTTGGCTAGGATGGTCATCTGTACAATAGATCTCATAAGGATACGCCTACGTGCGAGTCGTGTACTGAGGAGTAGAAGGTAAAGACTCAGGAATCAGGGTGCATCAGCTTCCATGCATCAACCACTCCAAACTGTGATTGTCTTTCAATTATGGTTTTCACGGCTTTAGTGAGTTGGCGAGGCTTAGTACCAGATCGATCCAAGTCTAAATCTACTATGGTATTGAAGTCTCCGCCCCAGATTATAGGAACGAGGGGGAACCCAGCCAGAAAGGAGGAGAGGAGAGACTACGCGTGGCATGGTTTTTGAACCTGTGGTGGAGGCCGCGGAATGTTTGTCAAACTGGTGAAGTGCAGAGCAGAGTGCAAGCGCATGGGGCTCCTTGGAGGGAGCAGGAGCCACTGAGTCAAGGCGAGATGCAGAGCCACCATCAAGACCCCACTAGGAGCCGGAGGCAAGGGATCACACTCTCCATTAGAGTCAAAGGAAACTAACTGATGGAGACTGCACCATCTCCCCAACAGGCCTGACTGGATGAGTGCAGCCTGAAAGAAAAAGGTGTACTGTTGTTCAGTGAAGTCGGAATGTGAGTGGAAAGGTCATGACAGACCCCAAGGTGGGGTGAGAACCAAACCACCACAAGGCGGGGTGAGATTGAAATGATTAGATGGGATGGAAACCAATCAACCCCAAGGCAGGGTGAGAATCAACCCCAAGTGGTGTGAGAACCAAACGACCCCAAGGGAGTGAGAGAACCGAACAACCCCAAGGGAGTGCGAGAACCGAACAACCCCAAGGCAGGGTAAGAATCAACGCCAAGTGGGGTGAGAACAGACCAACTCCAAAAAGGCAGGGTAAGTGCAATCAAGCCCTGAGGTGTGTCAACTAGATACAACACCCAAGGGTGGGTGTGAGACCTGAGAACCTAGGAAGGCTACTCAACAGGAGAGAACGGAATTTAGATCGTATTACTAGAATGCAAGCTCAGATTACTACTTGGAACAGGACGTACTAATCCTAGAAATCCTAATGCTATCAGGCCTCTGCAACTGATATAAAGGGTCTGGCAACTCCAAAGGCAGAGCGAAAGAGGGCAGAAAAGACAATAACTCAAAGCAAATTCACAATCCAAGGCAGGAGATGTGAAAGAGACATTTTGGTGCCTGTATACTTGACCTGAGCAACAGGAGCAGGGACCCCCTTTTGAGAAAGAAATGCAACAGTGGAGTCAGAAACCAACCACCATTCAACCATTGTGCAATAGGCCCATATCTTTGCTTATGTTAGCCTCTTTTCTGTTTTAGTAATAAGGAGAGTAATCAGGCTAGATTAGATTTCTGGGCATTGGCTGAGGTCATGGTGTAGGACATTCTGATTAAAACCCTTTAGACATCTTTCTTTTCTGCAGGATAGGGCCAAGAAAAGTAGGGACAGGTAGGTTGTTTGAATAAAGAGACACGTTATCCAAAATGTCACTTTGTCCGTCTCCTGATTCTGACTAACAAGAGAACCTTGAGCACACACACACACACCACATGAATAGTTGAGTGACATGCCACACTGTCACCGGTCAAACAACCCATTCCAAAAAGGTAATTTAATTGTGCTGTTACAAACATGTGCGTTCTCAGTTACAGGCTGACTTTCCCATAAAAACGTAAAGGATCATGGGTCCTCTTATATATAGGGTAGGGATAATGCTATGGGTACACCTTGAGGACTCCCACTTTTTTCAAATCTGAAATAAATCATATGAGAGCTTGGCTGGCAGTGTTAAATTGTAATTGTGGCAGGCAGCGTGTACAGTGGATCCCTATGGGGTCTGTCTGCTTTATGTATCAGCATTGATTGAAAATGTGGCATGGCGTCAATGAAGGGCATTAAAGCCATCATCGAACAATAGAACATGAGCTCCTTTGTATATTCCTGAGCTTTTCCTTTGCTGTCTGCTAGTGCAGGTGATGTAAGCATTGTTATGTTGTTATTAATACTAAAGCCTGACATTCTTGTCATGTTTTCCTTTGTAAAAAGAATAAAATATAAGTCACCAAAAAAAAAAACGACTTACCATGCCCCAGGATTCAAACACCAAGGCAGGTAGAGCAGGTAGATGTCGAAACTGTTTCAGACAGTAGGGTGAATAGTATATCTGTGCACCTCCACGTTGTTCGTAGTTGATGTTGCTCTACATTATTCGTAGTTGATGTTCAATGTGTAAATGTCAGATGTATGTCGGCAGTGTGAGAAACAAGAAGGTGTCTCACCCACTAGTCCCCAGTGATCTGACATCCAGGTTGCCAGGACACGGCCATCGCTTTTGGATCCAGTTCCTGGGGGTGGCCCAGTGCGGGAGGATCACATGGGTGAGGGGTCTTCAGGGAGTGGGACATAAGATGGAGAGACGCGGTATCCCCCTTCCCTGTAACACCTTTACCCCATCCTACCAGGTAGGATACATAAGAACTCTACCCCCGCCCCCTTTTCCTACACGAACACATTCACAATGACAGCCCACTCTGGGAGAAAATAGACTAACATCTGAGCAATATACCTGACGTATCCCAATACAATGGTCTGACGAGGTCAGGCAATTACTGACCATCACTCACACCTGACTTCCATTAATCTTCCCCACACGGATAAAAGGTGAAGCACGAAAGCACACTGGGAGCAAGGCAAAGCACACGAAGAAACAGCAGTTTCAAGACAGCAGCTGAAAGAGAGAAGAAAGACGGCAAACCAGGAGGGGATCACAAGGAGGAAAGTTCTCTTGACCTTTCCGACAGGAAACCATAACTTTCAAGAGCCCTCAAGATTAGAAAGTGTAAGACCAGGAAACCAGGCTGAAGAATCCAGTATTGTGTCTCAGAGATATCCGGGGCCCTCCCGCGTCACTAATCCGGGCGGGGAGAAACATCAGCTGCTGTGATATCGTCTTTGGCTCTAAGAACAAAGTAGTATCAGTGAAATCAACACAGCCGGTGAGTTGGGGAGACAAATACAAGACCGGTCTTTGTTGAAGCCAAGGTTACAAGCAGCAACATTGTATGGCAAGCGCTGGAAAAAACATTATTAAAATGCGTATGATAAAAGACGCAAGTAAAGTTGAAGTAAAGTTGAAGTGCCTATGAGTGTTTGAACTTTGAAGAGACTTTGATATGATATCTTTGACTGAGAGGTCCGGCACCGCATGGGTGCTCAATCAAAGGTCTCTGTAAGGTATCCAGCTGAGAGGTACAGAAGTGAAAGTTGAAGGGTTATATTAAGAAGAGAACAAAGAATTGTGAATCAAAGTGGTCCTGCGACGGGTCAAGCCAAAATCATGCATACAGTCGAACGTCTTAGATTTTAATATTGTAAAGAAAGTTTGGTAAATGAGATAAACTTGGTCTGAGCCCGGCGGAGGGGTACCCGGGGTGAACAGTGAATCACCAGAGAAGTTGTGCATATGAGAATCCTGAAGAGAAAGGAACTTTGAATGTTTGTTTGTCACATCAGGCCCTCTGAAATAAGAGACTTTGAATGGTGGAGACTTTGGCACAGAAGGTCCTGATAATAAGATTTTGAACTACATCCTTGTGCTAGAAAAGCCAGATTATGTGCTAAGCTCGAGTGTGCTGCCTTGTCCTGTGTTGAAAATGTGGGTAAGGGAAGCTAACGGTTCAACTATCCTGACACATCATTTCTTGAACACTTTTCTTTTGTATAACATTGTTTCCCATACCATTTGTATTTAGAAGTAAGGATTGGCAATATGTTTTTTTTAGTATAGGCCCTTTTATTTTAACTAGAATCTACCAGGCCTGTGCTAATATTATTTGATGGTCGTAGCCTGCTCTCATCTTTAGATTTAGGATTAGATAGGCATATTTCAAACCCAATTGAAGTTCAATAAACACCCTTGAACTGTGATCACTTGTGTCTGTCTTCACTGTTTGATACCATGCCTTTCACTATGGAAAATATGCAACTGTATGTTAGTTAGATATAGTTCTGCGCCATGACAATAATAAAATCAAAAACTGGTGTATAGCACCAAACATAATGTTTATTCTTGATTATATCAAAAATCCCATGGGGTCCTAGGTACAATCCTAGGTTGTATAAAGTGGTGTCAAAGGTTTTCTAAGCCAACATTAACCAAATGGTGGCACTTGCTAATGTTTCACCCCTGTGTGGGCTTTGTCAAGGCGTAGCAGAGATTTTACACAAATAGAAACCGAATCCTTGTTCAGAGTCACAGGTAACTGTGTTTTAGTAACATTGAGCATACCATTCCATTAGTTAACTCAATATCCTGATATAGCAAATACACACTCTTCAGATGTTAATAACCTTGGGTAATCACAGTTTGTAGCACTTGGTAAGCCTTTTAATGCATTAGTAATATGCATTAGTATCCCATTGGTATTAGGTTCTTGCATTAGTAGCTTGTTGTTCCTTACAATAAGTTCAGTTTCACATATATATTTTGGGTCAATGCCTATCTTATAAATAGTCCTGTGGGAGTAAAAGTAGAGGAGGAAAGAAGAAAAGAATGAAAAGAAAAAGAAGTGTTATACACAATGTTACTAACACACAGTTACCTGTGACTCTGAACTGGGATTCTGTTTCTATTTCTGTAAAAACTCTGCTACGCCTTGACAAAGCCCGCACAGGGGTGAAACATTAGCAAGTGCCACCATTTGGTTAATGTTGGCTTAGAAAACTTTAGACAGAACTTTATACAACCTAGGATAGGGCCCTATGTTTTTTTTTTTATTTAATCAAGAATAAACATTAAGTTTGGTCATATTCATCATTTTTTTATTTTATTATTGTCATGGCGCAGAACTATACCCAACTAACATACAGATGTCGAAAATGAACAGAAGGGCATGAGCCCTGCAGCACTGTCCTGCCTCTGATACTCAGCACACCAGGTGCAATATGCATGAACACTGGTGATTGTGGATCAAGCATAAACCTCTGTCAGGCTCCCAGCAATGCCACATGCTACAAAGGTGATCACAAAGCTCTCCCATTCAAAACTTGCAACATGCCCTTGAAGACTCAGTAACAGTTGATAAACACTGAACGCTGGCACAGCACCCCAAGTATGCCGAGCTGATCCTAATGTTCCAAAATGCCAAGGCAGTCCTAGAAATCCATACCACTTCGTTGCACCAGACACCCCAAATTGTCACAATGATGACTTCAACTCAGGACAGCGTGCGACATATGATGTTTAACATCTGGGACAAGCTAGAAATAATGAGTGAAGCAGAGTGTTGACCGTGTTGCCCGGGGTGCACGGGTGTGCTGGGTGTATTGCGCCGAGCCTCATATCTTGTGCCCCGCCCCGTTCTATATTCTTCAGGCATTTTTGGGGCTAATAGAGACGTTCGCCCATTGGAAGTCGTATGATTGTGCCTGAACCTGAGCCTGGCCCTTCGGGCCTCATTATGGAAGACGCTGCGGTGCATCCCGGGGATGATGGAGGCGTTCACCTGCTCACTCTGCGGCAGCGACGCTTCCTGGTCGCGGGCAGACGAGAGACTTTTGATCTGCGGGCGGCTCCCGTGGTAAGCAACAGCAAGTCCCGTAAAAGGACCTGTGCCTCTTCTTCTTCCTTAAGCTTGGAAATTTGTTTTGATTATCGAGCAAGTAATTCACCTAAATTTGTAACAGTACCAACACCAACTCCTCTAACAATGAACGCATCTAATGTTATGAACTTGGAGGGAGACCAAATTAATCATTTCGTGCTTGAAGTATTTCCAGAGGTAGAGACGGACGCTTATGTAGAGAGTCGTCAAAGTACAAACATTCATCAGACAACCTTAGCCCTTAGCCAAGGTGGGGTAGATGAACCGCAACATGTCAAGACTCTACGAGCCTTAGCTGAATGTGTCGTAGGCAATGGTAAGACACCGATGGAGGAAGGCGCGAATATACGTGCCGATACAGTAGACATCATGGGCTGGTCTAATGACAAAGACAGTGAAGCCAGTGGTAAAGATTCAGCCTCGATCGATCACAGTAACCTGGTGCAATCAGAATGGGTTATCGATAACAACACTTTGATACCCGTAAAGGATCTGTTAACTGAGGCTGATTTTAGTCCACAAGACTATGTGGACTGGCCTAGTCCAGTCCGTAATTGGACCAATCAACAAACCTCAGGAGGAGTCCTACCCGGCGTAGCTCGATTGCCACAGTTGATAAGGTCCTAAAAGACCCTATCCAAATAAACATCAAACTGGGAAGTCAACATGCCTCTGAAAATAGGGTGGAAGCACCACCCACTGAATCCATTGAACCTCAAAATCCCCACGAGCAGGAGCAATGTGCACCTACGCTTTTGGCCAATCAGCTACTTGCAACACAAGGATCTAATGAGAAAAGGAACCTGTGGTCGAAACCAATGATAAAAAGGAAAAGATTTGACTCGTCAAATGATGACTATAGAGACCAGCTATTTGTGTTGCAAAAAAGGCACGCCGAGGAAAAGGACACTGCAAGCCTATACATAGACGGATATGAACCGTATTCACTGCCATGCTTAGATGGTCCCCACACAGATGATCTACCGCCAAAGACACGCAATCTACGCAGGGAAAAAACTTTCCCAGGTCAAGACCAATCAATCCTAAAAAACTAAATGTCTTAACAAAAAATTGGGCTGAATGCCTCTCAAAGGAAATCACTACAGAGCTAAATGGCCTTATAATGGCCGCACACACTATATCGATGCTACCACATATGAAATTATATGAACAGCTAAATGAGAATATTAAGGACCAAACTACTCTTCTAGCTTTGTTGAACTCGAAAATGATAAATGTGGAGCATGAACTAATCCTAATGAAACAAGCTTGGTCAGATGAGCATCCAAGATCTGATGCGAATGTGAATATCATACTGGAACACACTAAGAACAGTGTGACCGATAAACGACTATTTGCAGAAGTAGCGCGAGAAGCTGTCGTACTACTGAAACAACAGAGGTCTAACTCCACCTCTACTTTGTCGGATTCCGAAAGAGAACAAAGAGTATCATGATGTCAGCGTGGAGATGATTTCAGTTACCAAGCCAACTGATCTGAACATTCGAGCTGCAAGCTCTGGACATGGATAAAGGCGAGCAGAGAAATCAAGAGGCAGCAAGTGAAGAGGGACGCGGGAAAGATCCTCCGTCGAAATGCAAACAAAAATTAAAATGTCTAAATAAAGCCATTCCTCAGAAAGCTAACACCGTCAGTAATAGCAGTGAGAAACAGGTGAGCGTGATACCTCCATCAATAGAATGCGCTCCTCAAATTCCTGGAAGTAATTGGAAACCAAACCTATCTAAATTGCCTGCCAACTACCCCTGCAGTGCTGAGTGTTCTATGTCTGAACAATCTGTATGTGTTGGTGCCTCTGCTGTTGCAGAATCATCTGCCACACATCATGATTCTAATACTGACTTGGAGAACGAAAGTCTCATAAACTTTGCAAATAAGAGTGAAGAGTCTGGTGTCGAAGTAGCCTTGCCGAAAAAGTGTACAGGATCCATAAAAGAAATATTTCCAATTTTTGAACCAAAAAAATCAGAACCCACACTTAACAACAAAGCTGGAGAGTCAACAACTGGGAAAAAGTCGAAAAAACATGAGGAAAAGAAAAACTCAAACAAGAGCAAGTGTGCGATCATTTCTCAGGAATATAAAAGGCTTTTGTATTACAACAACCACCAAACAAGCCTCGGGTGTGTCAGTTAAGCCCATCTCTGGCAACTCAAAGATTTCCGCATCTGTAGACCAACCGAGCAATATGGAAGCAATAAAGGATCCATCAACTGGAAATGAGATCTCTACAGACGTTCTTTTAGACCTCTCTACGTATGATCATCGCGAGGGTGACCAAGGAGAATGGATTGAAATTCCGATTCTGCTATGAATGAGGATGGTCTATCCTCAGACGTTGTCATAAATATTGACCTTAGCCCTGCTACAAGTGAAGTGAAAGCGTCTTCAATTAAGAACAGTTCCTTACTGCAGTCTGCCCCTTGAATAACTCCAGCCATCAAACTTTGTTGTCCAGTAATGAAGAAATCTGAAAACTCGCCAAGATGTGTCACAATGGATTTTATAAAACAAGATGGTAACACACTACCCCTAGTAGGGGATACATCGACTGAATGCATTACGCTAGAAGATAAAAGAGCGCAAACAATAGCCACCAAGAAACGAGAACAGACTAATTTGAAGTCTAAATCTCGCAACACAGATCTGTAGAAATATGAGCAAGAATTTGTAGTCTTGGAGGCTAAAATGACACTAATGGATGTCGGGTTGACTAATGCCGCCCCGAACACTAGAATTGAGATTGGAGCTGGGGCCGCACAAATCACTGAATCCTTTTCTCAACAACTGTTGAATGATCCAGCACTGCAACAAAAGAGTCATTGTGACCATCGTCAATCAGAGTCTGGGAAAATGCAGAATAATGCAAGAGCGAATGCAGTTGTTGACAAGGATCTGCGCAAACAAGTCCGAAGCAACAAGAAAATGGGGAAATATCTGCTGCGATTAGAGCGAATAGTGAGAGAAAAAGATGGTCTCCTTCTAAATAGGAAAAACGTGATGAGATTACTACATCACATTCCCCAATTAAGAACTGTGGCTTCGAAGATATTCAAATAGTGGAATTTGAAGATGAGAAAAACAATGGTTGTGTGATATTACACATAGCGTCTAAAATCATTTGTGACTCACTATTAAACACAGGTGCCATCCTGAACTCCCTATGGTTTGACATAAATGAGACATGGAACCCAAAGGAGACAGAACAACCGATGGAAAAACGATTGTCTTCGGAACCCAAAGCTTCTACCAATAGCAGATTTATACAAGGAGCCGAAGAATGCAGTCCGAAGAGTAAAACTGCATCTCTAAAGAGTCAAATCAATGGCGTAACTCCAACGCTGATACTAGACTCGTCTGTAATAATGACAGAGCCCTTAGACTCCAAAACTCAGAGGAAATTCAATTCACGGAATGAGGATCTTGATTGGACATGGGTTGCTAAAACCATCAATAACCCAAAAAACAGCTAATGTTCAAAGTTTAACGAGTCTGGCAATATATGCATAGCCTCATGGAAACCACGAGGGCATATGCATCTTTTTGAAAACACACCAGACAAACTGAAGGATATTGACCTACTATGTCTGCAAGAGACATGGTTAATGCAACCCCCAGTTGCGATTGGCTTTGAAATTGCCTTTAATAGGGCAATCAAAGGAATCCAAGGACGTCCGATTTCAGGAATGGTTACTCTTGCAAAAATTAAAAGCGGTATACGTATCCTTTCCGCAACTAATGTGTCAGCGTACTTACAAGTCTGCAGAGTTAAAATTCCTGGGAATTCGATGAACAAAGACAATTTACTAATATTGGTAAATGTA
This sequence comes from Ambystoma mexicanum, assembly GCF_040938575.1. NCBI lineage: Eukaryota > Metazoa > Chordata > Amphibia > Caudata > Ambystomatidae > Ambystoma > Ambystoma mexicanum. The sequence continues at coordinate 1,138,557,484 of NC_090931.1, read as the reverse complement.
TACTGGCAACACGCCGCGATACAACTGAACAATTTCTTAGAAACCATCTCTGAACTAATCTGTGACATTAAAAGGAATGAAAAAGATGAAGTCACCGATGAAGAGAAGGAAACTAAGGGTGCCCATGCAGCAATGTGCTGGATGCTGGAAATGAAAGCATGGAATCTCCAGATGCTGAATGGACAAACTCCAGGAGACATTCCCGCCCAACCAACCTGGCGCAGGAATGCGTCAAGATCGACAATTGACTACATGTTTGTAGATGAGAGTCTGAGAAGTGAAGTCACCTGCTTAAAAATCACCGAAATGGAGTCTAGCGATCACTGCATAGTAAAGATGTATCTAAAGTTACACAAATTCGAACGCTCAACTGTCACTAAAAAGAGTGTACTTGAAGTAGGCCCAGGTCGTAATCGATTAAGACTAAATGCACACAAAGTGATATCATTACGGAAATTACTAGAAGAAAAACCAGAGATGGAACAAATTGAATACACAACCTTCTTAGAGATCTACCGAGAGAAAACTACCAAAGCCAAATCGGATTTTGCACAGCTTCATGTATGGGATGCAGAGGTTAATCGAAAGAAAAAAAATCTGAATACATCCCTAAGAATCGTTAAGAACAAATTAGATCCGACCAACCAAAGCAAGGCAAAACAACTGAAACGGACCTATAAGAACTGGTTAATTAGCCACAAACACACAATGTTGCAAAGAGATGCCGAAAATATGATGAAAGCACTTGCTAACAGAAACACCAGCGATTTTTGGGCCTACTTGAACAACATCTCAATCCCCCTAGGCGCTATCATAAAATCTATAATTCCTGAAGAAACATGGGTAAGGCATTATGCAGCAACATTCTACAACAATTCAATTAAGCTAAAAACATCATCAGCCCCAGAGCATGCGTAGTCCATCGAATTAAAACAAGAAGATATATATAGAAACATCATAAAATTAAGTACATCAAGAGCACCTGGGCCAGATGGTTTAACTAATCAACAACTAAAACAACATCCAGATTTATGGGCTGAATTTTGCTACTCATTGTTTAGATCAATTCTACAGATGCGAAATATACCCACATCCTGGCGGAGTGCTATTGTGGTCCCGATCTTCAAGAAGGGAGATCGAACAGACCCAAAGAACTATCGGCCCATAGCTCTGCTTGATGTGGTTGAGAAAATCTTTGCCACTCAGCTTCAAATTCAACTACTGAAATGGATCGAAGACTCTAAAAGATATGATCTGCGTCAAACAGGATTCGTGAAAGGGGTTGGATGCGGGCTGAACCTCACAATTTTGAATTTCATAAAGATGGAAGCAATTCGCCAAAATAGAAAGATTTACGTAGCGTTTATTGATCTCTGCAGCGCCTTCGATACTATCGACCGAGAGATGCTCTGGAGTAAGTTAAAGAAATGGAAATGCCCGGAAAATCTACTTCAGCCCATAAAAGAACTGCATGCGGACACAGAATTTAAAGTCAGACTGGACTCCAGTGGAACTCTGAGTCAGTCAATAAGAACAAATCAAGGCGTAAAACAAGGCTGCCCATTGGCAGCCACGTTGTTTGGCCTATTCTTGACTGACATCGGAAACAGTCTTGAAGCTGTAAACTCATTTCCACGGAAAATAAATGGGATGGCCATAAATCGGTTGTTATATGCAGATGATATTGCATTATTAGACTTAACCCCAATTAGCCTGACAGGAAAGCTAGCAGCTCTAGAGGGATAAGTGGAAAAAACAAATTGAAAATCAATCCTGCAAAGTCTGAACTAATAACTTTTCAAGATCTCACGCGAACCAATAAACGGAACATAAAATGGGCACCAAAATGGAGACTGTGTAATGACAAGTTGAGATGTGTGTAAAAAGCAAAGTACTTAGGAGTGTGGATTAACAGTAACATAAATGATGCATCTTGGACAGAGAATGCTAAGCAAAAATGTAGACAACTAGCATTCCAAGGTGTAATCATAAACAAAAAGTTTGGGAAATTCTCCTTGTTACCAGTGTTAGCCCACTACAACCAAAAAAGCTGTACCAACACTGATCTACGGTGCTGAAAGCGCTCTAGGAGTATCTGCAACTTTATGGCCGGAATTGGAAAACCAATACTCGAGGCGAGTTCTGCTCTTACAAAAAGGAATCTCGAGTGCTTGCATGCGATACGAACTCAACTTGATATTCATGCAGGCCCGAGTATTGTGGAATATGTTATCCACATATAGGAAAATAATCACAGTAGACTGTACTCCTCAGTTTAAGATTCTACAAGAAGCGCTGAAGGGAAATCCAGAATCCCTACTGTGCAAATGGGCAACCGGCTGTAGAAACCAGTTAGTGAAATTGGGCACCGATCAGGTTACACTGCAAAACAATCCGAACCATGTTAAGAAAAAGTTATGGGAGCTGGATTGGTGCACGACAGTCGATGATCGAAATCGTCATAAACTCATGGAAGTTGCGGCCATCGAAGCTAAACATTGGAAGAAAATGCCACAATATCTGTTGGGGACTGCCAACGCAAGACATCGAGCAACTTACATGAAATCTCGACTAAACCTATTCAACACACGAGTAAGCCAAGCAATAAGAGCTTGGAAAGTTACAGCAATACTCAGTTGTCGCTTCTGCAATAAACAGCATGAGACTCTCAAACACCTCACACTGTATTGTGAAAACCTGAAAGCTCTGAGATCCTTGCACTTAGGAAACTTGGTTCAACAATACTCCACTTTATGTGGAGAAGACATATGGCGAAAATTCCACAACCCAGGCGAAAAGGACATTTATGGGTTAACAAACTTTTTACAAAACCTGGAAATTTTGCTAAAGGGTGGATAAATAGGACGGAAATCAGGTAGAAGTAAGATGTCGGTGTGAAAGGGAAGCAGAGATGCGAATATGTTATAAAGACTAATTCCGGAAATCCGAGCACGAAAGAAACAAATCCTCTTAATCAAATTTTGAATGCGAAAACAAGACTTAGAAGTTTGATAAGAGGTCGGCATCTGCAACAATGCAATGGTCATATTGCATTGACAATTAACAGTAATTTGTCACTACTTAGCTTCCCGGACACACTGTAAGAGGGGGATGGGAATTCTTTTCAAAAAGTTTTGTATAAACTAAATGAAATTAAAAAAAAAAAAAAGAAAAGACACTACTTCTTCTAGTCTCCTGATTGCTATTATGCCCCTGACTTATATGAGCAAATGTGCACAACATTTTTGGAATGGACGAGGGTATAACATTTTCACTACCTCTTTGGAAACCCTAATAGCAAGAATTCACTGAATGAACGTTTGCTATAACTAAGATATTCAAATATATTTAGATATTTTACTTTAAAGGAGTGCATACTAATCAATCGAGTTACAAACTAGAGCAGGAATTAACAATATTTTGAAAACACACCCTCACTGCTAATGGAATTTGCAGTTCTATTTGCTTCCTTTCAATAAGAAGTGAAGTGACCTTTTGCATAGATAACATAGATAACTATACTAGCATAGGTAAAAAGCACACAAACATTGAACGTGCAAAATAGATCAACCTTTTACCTTGGATTTCTGATTGTTGGTTTATCATGAAATCTCGATTGGGACAAGTGCCAAAGTTTACAGTAGATTTGATGTTATGGTATGTTAATATGCTTTTATACTGTACCAAATCACAACTTGCATGGCCTCAAACGTCGACACAAGGTAAAATATACAGTTTCTAAAAAAACAATGGGCCTCATTATGAGTTTAGTGATAATTTGGCAGTAAATCCGCTGAATTATTGCCAAACTCAAATGCCGTTACTGCCACTTAGTTCTGCGGATTTGCTGTGGTGGTGGTAGACCAGTGGTGGTAGACCAGTGGAAGTCCCCATTTGTGGAGTCCATAGGACTACATGGGGATTTTGGTGGAATTTCCGCTGGTGGTAATTCCTCCAATTTTGCTCATTTCTGGCGCTAAAGTGGATGATTTACCATCACCTTACCATCAAACGCATAGTACAGCGGTGCAGTAATGCTGCAGTAACCTAATTACCACTGGACTACCACCGTTTTTTCATGCACCAGCGTACTTGACGTGAGGCCCATTACATGCTTACAAACTTGGAAAGTGTGGAGTGTTCAGCTGCTATTTTAGAGTTTTTGAGTACGCCAATCCAGCGTTAAATCTTTCAAAGAGTATGTTATGTTATCTAACATTTGTATAGCACCTCCTGACATAATATATGCTCTCTGATGCGCTTTTGCCTGTCAGAGATGCAAAGGAGGAGTATGGTAGAATATTCAGTAGTGGTAGTAGAAGTCTGTCGTTTGTAAAGCACCTTTATCCAATTGGTATGGCCTTAAAGCGCTATGGGTGAACGCCCTCAGAGGACCGAAGTCCAGGATATGGGAACATTGTCAGAAGAATAGAATGCATGTGTGCATTTGGCCAAAACGAAGTTGGGTGGGATGTCCGAGCCCCAGTTAGCTACCCATATTATCAGGCATGTGGAAGGGTGCTGTGAGTTAGTCATGAGAGTGCGCAAGTGCAGGAGACTCGGTACGCGTCCAGCTAATCTGAATTTTTGTCGTGGAACTTAGCTGCATTCTGATGGCAGAGGTGTTGTGCACTGTGTTTTAGACTGGTGTATGGTAGCAGATGTGTGCGGATGAGTCCTTCAATGTGGTGTGCGATACGTATCATTGAGCCCCAGTTGGTTTTTGCTTTCATCGATGTGGCCTGGAATTCTGTCATCTGGTCTGGGGAGACAAATAGTGCCATGGCCTAGATGCCATGTGGGTAAGCATGAAGTGAGGAAGAGTGTGTCACGTTGCAGAGGGGAAGAGCCAGGTCTTGAGGGCCTTCCAAATGTAGTCCTCTACGCGGCGGATGCTAAGTGGAAAAGAATATTCCAGATTGTGGGAGCTTGGACAGAGAAAGAGGACCGCCTTATTCTAGTGGAATTGCAGGGAGGAATCACAAAGAGTGGTGCAGAGCCTGATCTGAGGTTTCTATTCAGATGGTAGCATGTATGTTTGTGTCAAAGGAATTCAGAGTCTGTCTTGTGGAGGGCATGGTGGGTGATGCACATGGCCTTGAAGGTGGCCCGTTGGCCGATAGGAAGCCAGTAGGGCTCTCCGGAAGGCAGGAGTAATGTGTTCTCTGGGGGCAAGTGTAAGTAGGAGCCTAGCTGAGGAATTTTGGATCTGTTGGAGATTCCCAGGAACCCAGGTAAAGGGAATTGGCGTAGTCTAGGCAGGAGAGGTTGATAGCCAAAATTGCCGTGACTCTGTGAGGGTAGGTGTAACGCTCACCTGATTCCCGTAGAGGCGCCGGTCTTGACTGGGCGTATACCGTATCTTCAAAGGTGATGTGTAACACACGGCTGGCTCTTTGGGCTGGACCTCTGTGCACTGTATGTCTGACTCGAAGGGTAAGATGTCTGCAGATAGAAAATATGGGATTAAGGAACTGGGTTATTGAATGTCTCTCTCTTCTTCCCTTTCTCTTCTCCTGTAGAACCCCAAAGGTTAACGCTCTCACCTTAGGTAAGTGAACGCCGTGCTCTCCATCTGCCTCGGGGCAGGGTGCTGTAACCAGTTTCTTCACTGGATAAGGGGAGCAGGCCTCTTGACTTCAGAGGACTGCTGTCCGTCGTTTACTGCACGAACGGTAAGTTTCGAGTAATTCTAATGTCTTTAAAGTCTTTAGTAATGATGTTTCTTGTTTTGCAGGGTTCCGGCGATGGCGGATGACGGGCTGAAGTGAGTTGAAGATGGAGCCCGTGTGATGAATAGAAGCGCCTGGAAGCACGTAAGTAAGCGCTTGTTGCCTGCTTCACGATGCGCTCTAACTGTCTTTTTATTTTGCAGGTACAAGTTCAGAGCGGCTGCAGGGTGCCGGAATACCCACTGGGTTAGATGTGGAAAGGAGTAATGGCACGTGAGTATTAAAGTTCCCCAATGTCTTTAAACACACCTTGTTTTGTCTTTCAGATGCGGGATGCAGCGCCGAAGGCCTCCGGAGCGTGCGAAGAGTTGGTAAGCTTTTGTCTTTCAGATGCCGGAATGCAGTGTGAAGACCTCCGGAGCGCACGAAGAGTAGGTAAGCCTTTGTCTTTCAGATGCCGGAATGCAGCGCGAGGCGTTGGTGACAGCCGATGGACCAGGTAAGTGAAGAGCTGTCACTGAAGACCGTAATGCTAACCTGTTCTTTCTTGTCTTTATAGGTGTTGCTGAAGACTGGATTCAGGATGGTAAGCCTTTTTCCTTAGGCCCAGGATCAGATGCAGAAGACACGATGAGCGTTCTGCTGCAGAGGATGCAGAATAACGCAAAGCAAGATTCATCCATCGGGTGTGGTTTAAATAGCCTCCTGTAGTGCTTAGGTGTCTCCTTCCACAGCCACGCCTAGGTAAGAAAAGAGTTCCTGCTTTCCAGAAGAGTTCCAGTGTTCTGAATCTAGGGAGTGGCTCCTGCCCCACCCAACAGGAAAAGTAGTTCCAAACAGAAGAGGATCAGAGGCTCAACTGGCACGCAAGTAAGCAGCATGGTCTGCTGCAGGTAAGTCCACCCAAGCATTATGAGCCCGGCGCTTCCAGCGCTGGGACTGGGCATATTTATGAGTCTGGTGCCACTGGCGCCAGGACTGGGTCCAAAAGGTCCCAATTGGGACTGGTTGGCACTCGGAACCTGGGTTATGGATCTGCTTCCAAGGGAGTTGGGAAAACCCTGACCTTTTGGAAGCAGAGATCATGACAGTACCCCCCCTCAAGGCCCCTCCCAAACCGGGCTTCTCCGGGGGTTTTGGCTTGTCAGTAAATGTTCGGTGAAATCTTTTGATTAGGCGAGGAGCATGGACATATTCAGCGGGTTCCCAGGATCTCTCTTGGGGGCCGTAGCCTTTCCAGTCAATTAGGTAAAATAGTTTAGATTTGGAGATCTTGGAGTCCAGAATGCTTTTGACTTCAAACTCGAGTTCTCCATCAACTAGGATAGGTTTTGGAGATTTAGTTAGTCGGGTTTGAGGTTGCACGGGTTTTAATAGAGAGACGTGGAAGACCGGATGTATCTTCATGTGCGGGGGCAAGTCCAACTTGACCGCTACTGGGTTTACTACGGTAGTGATGGAATAGGGACCAAGGTATCTTGGGTTGAATGTGCGTGGCCCTTTTAGAGGTAGATATTTGGTGGATAACCAGACTTGATCTCCTACTTGATATTGAGGGGCTTCCTTCCGATGTTGATCTGCTCCTTTCTTGTATTGTTCTTTAGCCCTTTGAAGGTGAGAAACAGCTTCCTTAAAGGCTTGGGTGATTGTAGAATGCAGGTAGTCTACTGCTGGTGTTTCAAGATCTTGGAGGGGATCCAACTCCGAGGTTCGAGGGTGACTGCCGTACAAAAGAAAAAACAGGGTTTTCCCAGTTCCCGAATGGACAGAGTTATTGTAGGCATATTCGGCTATCCAAAGGATGTCTTTCCAAGTTTTTTCAGTTTGTTGCAGCATGCAGCGTAAATACTGTTCCAGAGTTTGATTGGTCCTCTCGGTTTGTCCGTCGGTCTGAGGGTGGTGACTGGTCGATAGTCTCACATCAATTTGAGCCGACCGACAGCAACTTCGCCAAAAATGAGAAATAAATTGACTACCTCGATCTGAAATTAGAACCGAAGGAAAACCGTGCAGTCGGACAATGTTTTCGAGAAATTCTCGGGCCAGAGTTGCTGCTGTTGGCAAGCCTTTGAGCGGAATGAAATGCGCCATCTTGGAGAATAAGTCCACGATTACTAGAATCGTATTGTATCCGGAGCATGGAGGTAGATCGGTGATGAAGTCCATAGAAAGCGTATGCCAAGGGCGAGGTGGGATGTCAATAGGGCGTAAGAGGCCTGCTGGTCTTTCCTTTTGACTCTTGTTTTGGGCGCATACTCCACAGGACATTATAAAGTCTCTGATATCTTTTTTCCAAGACGGCCACCAGAAGTAGCGCTTGATCTTTTCTGAGGTCTTGGCCATACCGGGATGTCCTTACATTAAAGAATCGTGATAACAAGAGATTACTTTTTTCTGTAAATCTGTGCTGGGTAGGTATAATCGTTCTTGGAAATACAATAAGTTGTCCTTTACTGCAAAGTCCTTTCCCTGCAGATGCCAATTCTGTATGTCTGCTGGAGTTACAAGTTGCCTGGCTTTATCCTTAACTTCCTCTATGGATTCTGTGGCGATTACACCCAGAATTCTTTGTTCGGGACTGATTGGTACAGGTTTAGGGTTGATCAAGTGTTCTTCCACTCCCATCCGAGAAAGGGCATCAGCTTTACTGTTCTTTGTACCAGGTCGATAGGTAATTATGAAGTCAAACTCGGCAAAGAATAATGCCCAACGGAGTTGTCTAGAGGATTGGGCTTTTGCGGTTTTCAAATATTGCAAGTTTTGGTGATCCGTAATCACAGTAACGGTGTGTCGGGCCCCCCGCAGATAATGCCGCCAAGCCTTAAAGGCAGACTTGATAGCCAGAAGTTCCTTGTCAGTAATCGTGTAATTGATTTCAGGAGGCGAGAATTTGCGGGACCAAAATGCCACGGGATGCAACTGATTGGTTACCGGGTCCTTTTGTGATAGAACTGCCCCCATGGCAAGGCTTGAAGCATCAGTTTCCACGATGTAGGGGAGTTCGGGGCGAGGGTGTTTTAAGATTGGTGCAGAGATAAATTTAGTCTTCAAATCCTGGAAAGCTTGTTCCGCCTCGGTAGACCATTCAAAACGTTTGTTTTTCTTTAACAAGGCAGTGATGGGCTGGACTATTCGAGAGAATTCGGGGATAAACCTGCGGTAAAAGTTAGCGAAGCCTAACATGCTGCACACCTTTCACGGAGGATGGTGATGGCCATTTGAGAACTGCATCGACCTTCTTTGAATCCATACGCACTCCGCCAGGTGATAATATGAATCCCAAGAATTCAACTTCAGTCACGTTGAAAACACATTTTTCCAACTTAGCGAAAAGTTTGTGTTGACGCAATCTTTCGAGGACCATTTTCACGTGTTTCCGATGTTCAGATTCCGATGAAGAATAAACGAGGATGTCGTCAATGTAAACAACAACACACACATCTATGAGCTCTCTAAGGACATCGTTCATAAAATATTGAAAGGCGGCCGGGGCATTGCAAAGTCCGAAGGGCATGACCTGATATTCAAATAGCCCATACTTGGTGCGGAAGGCCGTCTTCCATTCATCGCCCTCTTTTACTCGTACCAAGTGGTAAGCTCCTCTAAGATCCAGCTTTGTATATATGCATGCTTTTCTGACTTGGTCCAGGAGTTCAGGGATCAAAGGTAACGGATATCTTTTCTTAACGGTGATCTGGTTCAGGGAGCGATAATCTATACAAGTTCTAAGGTCTCCTTCCTTTTTTGGAACGAAGAACAAAGCTGAAGAAGCAGGGGACTTGGAAGGACGAATAAACTCATTTGCCAGGTATTGATCCAGGTATTGTCGAAGGTGAAGGTTCTCAGGCTCGGTGAGGGCATAAATTCTACTACAAGGAGGAGTAGATCCAGGTATCAGGTCTATCTGGCAGTCAAAAGACCTATGAGGAGGTAGAGAGTTAGCCTGATCCTTCCGGAAAACATCTTGGTATTCTAGGTATTCGGGAGGTAACTGGGGAGTCTCTGAAGAAATTGCTGCCAGTGCAACACCAGGTGGAGGGTGACAAGTAGAGACACATTCTGGAAACTGGACCGTTCTTGCTCGCCAAACGATCAGAGGATTGTGTTTCTCTAACCAAGGTATTCCTAGAATAATCTGAAACTGAGGGGCCTTGATCACATCGAACACGATCTTCTCATGGTGTCCATCTTGACTTACTAGCGTCACCTCTTGAGTGGTATGCGTTATTGGCCCGGAGGCTATCTCCGTACCATCCACCGTAGTAATGACGTCCTTTACAGCCTTGGGACAAAGAGTTAGATTCATCCTCAAAACCATTTCATGATCCACATAATTGCCGATGGCACCGCTGTCGACGTAAGCTTCAATTGCATGTAATCGATCCGGATTATCAGGGCTAATGAGGACCATATGTATCACGAAATGCGAGGTCACGGAACTGGTTTTCACGCTCGGCAAGAGGACCTCTATTCTTGTCGGGCGAGGTCGTTTCCCTGCTCAGAGTTTGTAACTTTGGTAACTGCAGCTCCTACTGCCTTCTTGGCTGGTTTCACCGGACAGTCTCGAAGAAAGTGCCCTGAGTTTCCGCAATAGAGGCATAATTGCAACTGTTTTCCCCTTTCCCGCTCCTTTTGTGTTAGAGGACCTTTCAGACCCCCTATTTGCATGGGTTCCCCGGAGTCTACTCCTTTGGAAGGAGTTGGCGGTTTGGAAAATACTCGAGCATCAAACTTGGAACGATCGGCCTTCCTGTTCTGCAGTCTGTGATCTATTTGAACGACTAAGTCTATATAGTCCGAACAATCTTGTGGGGGATTCACTACTTGGGCTAACACATCTTTGAGCTCTCCACGTAGACCTCTATAAAACAGCGTAATCCTTTTGTCCTCAGGCCATTGAGTTTCCACTATCAGTCTGTTGAAAGACGCAATATAAGCCAAAAGGTCTTGATTACCTTGTCGCAACGAAAGAAGCTCATTGTCCAAGGCCTGCCCCTGTGAATGTCTTGCGAACAGTTTTTCCATACTGAGCTGAAAAGCTTGAAAATCATGGAGGACCGGATCATCTTGATTTACTAGAGGGATCGACCAGTCTGCCGCATTGCCACTAAGGTACGAAAGCACGAAAGCTACTTTAGCTTGATCAGTTGGAAAGGCTGCTGGCCGGCATAAGAAATGCAACCGGCACTGATTGATAAATACTGCAAACCTCTTTGGGTCACCAGAAAATCGTTCGGGCGGAGCCAGAGGTACATTCCCAGGTAGGTTGATCTGCACTGGATTCATAGAGGATGTAGAAGGAAGATTTCCCCCAGATGCGGGTAACGGGGTCTGTCCGGCTTGTGACTGTAGCAATTGTCTAGCGAGATCATCTGTTCGCTCCTTGGAAATAATCAGTTCCCTTCTTAGAGCGTTCGTTTCCTGACGGGCTGCATGCACTTCTGCCCTTAGTTCCCCAAGTAACTGGGCTAGCTGGTCGGTATCCGAGGTTTCCATAGCGCCTGGACGGGAGTTTTGTGGTAGGCTTTGCGTTCTGTAACGCTCACCTGATTCCCGTAGAGGCGCCGGTCTTGACTGGGCGTATACCGTATCTTCAAAGGTGATGTGTAACACACGGCTGGCTCTTTGGGCTGGACCTCTGTGCACTGTATGTCTGACTCGAAGGGTAAGATGTCTGCAGATAGAAAATATGGGATTAAGGAACTGGGTTATTGAATGTCTCTCTCTTCTTCCCTTTCTCTTCTCCTGTAGAACCCCAAAGGTTAACGCTCTCACCTTAGGTAAGTGAACGCCGTGCTCTCCATCTGCCTCGGGGCAGGGTGCTGTAACCAGTTTCTTCACTGGATAAGGGGAGCAGGCCTCTTGACTTCAGAGGACTGCTGTCCGTCGTTTACTGCACGAACGGTAAGTTTTGAGTAATTCTAATGTCTTTAAAGTCTTTAGTAATGATGTTTCTTGTTTTGCAGGGTTCCGGCGATGGCGGATGACGGGCTGAAGTGAGTTGAAGATGGAGCCCGTGTGATGAATAGAAGCGCCTGGAAGCACGTAAGTAAGCGCTTGTTGCCTGCTTCACGATGCGCTCTAACTGTCTTTTTATTTTGCAGGTACAAGTTCAGAGCGGCTGCAGGGTGCCGGAATACCCACTGGGTTAGATGTGGAAAGGAGTAATGGCACGTGAGTATTAAAGTTCCCCAATGTCTTTAAACACACCTTGTTTTGTCTTTCAGATGCGGGATGCAGCGCCGAAGGCCTCCGGAGCGTGCGAAGAGTTGGTAAGCTTTTGTCTTTCAGATGCCGGAATGCAGTGTGAAGACCTCCGGAGCGCACGAAGAGTAGGTAAGCCTTTGTCTTTCAGATGCCGGAATGCAGCGCGAGGCGTTGGTGACAGCCGATGGACCAGGTAAGTGAAGAGCTGTCACTGAAGACCGTAATGCTAACCTGTTCTTTCTTGTCTTTATAGGTGTTGCTGAAGACTGGATTCAGGATGGTAAGCCTTTTTCCTTAGGCCCAGGATCAGATGCAGACGACACGATGAGCGTTCTGCTGCAGAGGATGCAGAATAACGCAAAGCAAGATTCATCCACCGGGTGTGGTTTAAATAGCCTCCTGTAGTGCTTAGGTGTCTCCTTCCACAGCCACGCCTAGGTAAGAAAAGAGTTCCTGCTTTCCAGAAGAGTTCCAGTGTTCTGAATCTAGGGAGTGGCTCCTGCCCCACCCAACAGGAAAAGTAGTTCCAAACAGAAGAGGATCAGAGGCTCAACTGGCAGGCAAGTAAGCAGCATGGTCTGCTGCAGGTAAGTCCACCCAAGCATTATGAGCCCGGCGCTTCCAGCGCTGGGACTGGGCATATTTATGAGCCTGGTGCCACTGGCGCCAGGACTGGGTCCAAAAGGTCCCAATTGGGACTGGTTGGCACTCGGAACCTGGGTTATGGATCTGCTTCCAAGGGAGTTGGGAAAACCCTGACCTTTTGGAAGCAGAGATCATGACAGTAGGAGAGATAGGGGAAGATTTGCCTGAGGATGCAGAGGTGTAGATGGCACAATCTAGAAACAGAATTGATGTGGTGAGAGAGGGTTAGATCCCAATCCATGGTGCATCCCAGGTTCTTTACTGAACAGGATGCTGTGGGTGGTGTGCCTAGGGGCAACGGCCGGGGGTGGGTTGGGGAAGAGTGCCGTTTTACCACAGATCAAGATTTCTGTTTTACCAGGATTAATGAGGTGGTTAGCCATCATCCAGTGGTCGATTTCTGAGAGGCACGAGGCGAGGTCAAGATGGGGAGAGGCTGAGGTCTTGCAGATGTTGAAGATGATCTGGGTGTCATTGGCGTAGTTGTAGCAGGTTAGGTCATGTGAGCGAATAAGGGTTTGGGAGGGGGCTCAGATAGAGGTTGAAGAGTAGGGCGGTAGGAAGGCCCCCCTGTTGAACCCTGTTGTAGAAAGGGCGGATGCGGAGTAGGAGGCTGATTTGAGAACGGTTAGCAAGGAAAGAGGAGATGCATCTTAATGCAGAGTCCCTGATGCCTAGCGAATGGAGTCTGTCCATAAGGATGCTGTGTTCTATAGTGTCAAAAACTGCCAATAAATCAATGAGGATAAGTGTCAAACAGCCTTCTGAGTCTGCAGTTCTTTTCAGGTCCTCCCAAATGGAGACGTGGGATGATTCAGTTCCTCGGAGGGCTCTGAATCTGGACTGGGCAGGGTTCAGCAGAGAATTGGGTTTGGTGAAGAGGCAGAGCTGGGACTATGCCGTGCAGTTAATGAGAATGAGTTTGGGAATGAAGCAGGAGGGTTTTTTGAGTAGGGATTTGATGTGTGTGGTTTTTAATGTGACTGGGAAAATGTCTGAGGTCATTGAATGGTTAATTATTGATCTAGCAACGCTGCCTGCACAGTTGGAAGAGTGTATGTTCTTCAGAAGCGAGGGGGCATGGGTCTCCTGGGTATCCAGAAGGGCAGCTACTGGCTAATAGCTTCAGGAATTCTGGGTGGATGATGGTCGAGAAGGATGAGAGGATAGGGTGGGCTGGGGGAAGGAGAGAGGAGTCAGGAAAGGGAGCAGACGTGGGGAGAGGGGCGAGCGCTGCTAGCTTAGTGCTGATGGTATCGTTTCTTTCGATTGCAATGTTGTAAAGGTGGTCTACAGGACATCACAAAGTGCTTGGGAGAGGGGGAGGAGGGAAAAACCAGGGGCCTTAAATTCTGCAATGATCTTATGGAGTTCCCTGCTGGAGTTACGGGCATTGGTGGTTGGCTTTTGCAAGAAACCAAAGGGCATCCTCACCTGCTAGTCCCTGGGGATCTCTCTCTCAGGTGGTCAGAGCACAGCCATCGCCTTTGGATCAGACCCTGGGGTGTAGCAGTGCGGGAGGATCACCTGGGTGGGGGGTCTTCGGAGAGTGGGGGTGAGGCAGCCGATGGCGAGACTCGGTATTCCTCCCTTTCCCATACCTATGATCCCTCCTATTTCATAGGATTCTCTGATGTCCCAGCTCCCCTCCTCTTTCTACACAAACACTGGGCAGAGGAAGAGGGCGATTGAGAGTAACAATGCTAATTCTTACAACTTGCATTGCACATGTCCCACTAATTGAGTCATGCAAATTCAGGCACTTGACGCTAAGGCATACATCTGGTATCAATTAGCTCTCCTTGCACGGATGAAAATCAGAACATAGAGACACACTCTGAGCAAGGTGGAATGCGAGTAAGAGCAGAACTTCCCGGGGGGGGGGCCCACTGGAGTAGAGTAATGCAACGGACCAAGGGACGAGAACCCCAGGAGTTTCCTGCAGGAGGTTGTTGCCTCCAAAAGGCAGCGAAAGACACGGAGAGAAGGCTGAATCCCAAACAAGAAGACTGCATTGTGTTTCAAGGATGCCAGCGACCCTGTCGGGTGAACGTCAGAGTGGGGGAGGTGAGGCCAAGCCAGTGGTACTAACCTTGACAGGTAAACTGGATGAAAATGAAGACAAGAAAGAAACGCACAGAGCCGGTGAGTTGGCAAGCGACATGAGAGAACAGTGTGTGCTAAAGAAAGATGGAAGTGGCAACATTAGATCGCACAATTGAAGGCTGCAAGCATATGGATGAGACGCGAAGAAAGGCAGATCTGTGAATGAACCTTGAAGTAACGATAGCTGTAAAGTCAGTAATAGTCCTTCCTCTCTAACAGAACAATGAGGGTATTCACCCTGACTGTATCTGCTGAACCTGCACCAGTATCTTGTGGAGTACAGCAGGTCTCTTATGTTTCCCCCAAATTGTATAACATATTCACTAAGCCTCTTTTCAACCACTTGGATGACTTGGGTGTCACATACACAAATTATGCGTGTGGCATTCAAATCCTCATTCCCATCACAGGCTCCTACAACACCGATTCCAAACTACTTAATGAGATATACAAAACCATACAAGTGTGGATGGATATCCACGGTCTTTGTCTTAATGGCGATAAAACAGAGTTACTCCTTATCGGATCGAAGAACAAACGAAACAAACTAGACGACCAATTCAAATCCTTCAATACCGATAGCATCACTATCAAAGTGTCAAAGGAAGTGAAAACCTTCAGTATCTACCTTTACTCAGCTCTTACCCTTACTAGACAAGTTAATGCAACGGCATCAATAGCAGCCTACACATCAAAATTAATCTATGCCTGTAGACCTTTCCTCCCATCAGACAGTTGCATTACACTGGCCAGAGCACTCATTATCTAAGCAAGACTATTGTAATGCCTTGTATGTAGGTACGAGTAGCCGCAATGTAAACAAACTACAGGTGCTACAAAATAATGCCTTAAGCACTCAATATACAGAGAGTCAACCACATTACATCAGCAAGACAAAATGTCCACTGGCTCCCAATCCAGGATATAATTGCCTTTAAAACACTTTCTCTGACACACAAGTGCCTCTCAAATACAGCCCCAAAATATCTAATTAATAAATATACAAAAAAATCAAACAAACAGACCTACCCGGTCTAACAGTTTCCCGGTACTAGCTGCCAAACTCTGGAATTCTATGCCCCCAGCTCCAAGAGCAGAACCGTCCTTTTGGACCTTCAGGAACAATTTGAAAACTTGGCTCTTTGCACATGAGCGGTAAAGTCATCCTTTTTCAATTTTACCTGTACTGTCATGAAGTGCCTCTGCCAGGAATGTCTTCACTTTACCACTGATGTAAAGGAACGTCTTTCAAGCTTGTAACAACAGTGTAATCTCTCAAGGAATGCGCCCAGATACCTTTGGGTTAGGTGCGCTCTACAAATGAAAAAATAAATAAATGCTGAGTAACGGAGTGGTCAGGCGAAAGGAAGTAGCCCACTCGAAAGTCTCTGTGAAAGGTGAAATGTTTGTACCAATAAAGTGAATGAACTATAAAAGCAAGGTGATTGGAATTAACCCTGAGAAAAAGGGGAGAGTAAAACGGTGAACGTTGAACTTTGGTGCATAATACAGTAAACTACCCAGACCAGGAAGCACTGGGGCAAATAACATAGGAGTGTGAGTTGAAAGCTGGAAGTCAAAGTGGTCCTGCGGAGGTCTGTAAAAAAAAAACCACTCACAGTCGAAAGTCATTAACATCAGGAAATTGTCTAAGCCCGACTGAGGGAGACCGAAGGTGTAATCATTTAGGGGAAGGGAACCACTAAAGGAGATGAATTAAGCTTAGGGAAGGGAACCCCTGCAAGTGTTTTGTTTTACTGTCAAAGTTCTGAGCCCAACTGAGGGAGACCGACATGAACATTTGCTTTAAGAGGTATGAGCCAGACAGAGGAGGGCCAACGTGAACTTTTTGGTGTACTGTGTTTTGGAAGGTGGAAAGAAAGTCCTTAACGTGGAAGGCCAGGTGGGCCTCGATCCACGTTTTGAACTGCCTTTGTGTTAAGAGCCTGAGCCAGAGTATGTCATCTTGCTTACAGGGACCGCCTTACTCCGTGCTGTCCAACGTGGGAAGGAGAGCTGACTCAGCCACATTTATTCTTTATAGTTGAACACTGACTTTCTTTTGCATACGTATTCTCCTTTTCACACCTTTTGTACAAGATATAGGGCAGGCATAGGTTTTTGTTAGTATAGGCCATTTTGATTTCACATACTCAACTAGGACTGTTTTATTTATTATTTGATGGTCGGAACTACTCCCATCTTAGCTATAGGGGAAAGTAGGAGTTTCTCCAAACCCCATTGAAACTTCAATAAAGGTTTTCCAAATTGTACCTTTTGTGTCAGTGTCATACTTGTGATACCATGCCTCCCTTACACTTTCCTAATTTCTGCCCTGTAAGACTTGATCTGCCTGGCATAAGAGGCTCTGTTCTGGCAGGAAGGGTTGGCCTGCCATTTGCGCTCCAGGCAGTGGTTAAAGGTTTTGAGGGATTTGAGGGAGGGGGTGAACCATTTGGGGTTGCGGCTTTGTCTGTGAGAAGAGTAGCTGGTCAGGGTGAGGGGAATGAGGGCATTGGAGAGCCATAGGTCAACATTTTCAACAGAGGGTAATCTTCCTTGGAGAGAGATGTTGGGAACAGAGGAAAGCAGGGAGTCTGCTAGGTCGGCGGTTCCAATGGCCTTGTTCCGCAGAGGTACACAGGAGGGCGGTTTGGTGCTGGTGGAGTCTGGGGGGGGTGGGTAGCAGTCGTAGGAGAGAAATGGGATGGCTGCATGATCAGTTCATATTAGTGGTCGGGGAGGGAGTGTGGAGAAGAGGTTGGTGGAGTTGAATATTATGTCACGGGTGTGTCCTGCTATGTGAGTGGGCTTGAGATCAGTTGGGTCCTTTTGGGGGCTTCCATGTTGTCGATGAGTGGACGGGTCATTGGGTTGCTTGGGACATCAATCCAAATGTTGAAATCCCCTAGCATGGTGAGGGAGGGGTAAGAGATCAGGATGGCCATTAATGAATCACTAAGGGTGTCTGTGAAATGTCTATTGTAGCACAGAGGTCTGTAAAGGAGTAGGAAGCTGTGGATGAGGGAGTGATTTGGAATTTCATTAGCAAAGATTTGCAGTCTGTTTTCTATGGTTTTTTCTCAGAGAGTGAGACTGTGACGTGTAGTTTGTGGAGGATGCCTTACCGCCCCCCTGGTCTGCCGGTTCTCTTGTGCACGATCAGAGTGTAGCCAGGGGGAATGCCTTGTGCACAATAGGGTGGAAGTCGTCAGAGAACACATTTTCTGTGATAAAGAGGATGTCTGGGCTTTCGGAGGAGATGTTAAAAATGTTGTGTCTGTAGGTTATAAGGGATAGAGTCCCATAAAGTGGCAAAAGTTATTTTTAAACAGTGCAGAGGATGTGCTTTATTTACTTGCACCACTTTAAGAAATGTGCAGGTCACCTTATTCACGAAGGCAACCTGCCTATTTCTTTGGGGCTGTGTGGCAGTGAAACGGATGTACTGGGCAGCCCCTTTGCATACATTACTGTCAGAAGCACATTCCCAACACTAGTGCATGACAGGCTCCCAGCAGCTACGTGCGTACCAGGACCCTTAGAAGGCCTGTGTTTGTGAAATGTAAAGAAAAAAACGAAAGCATATCTATCCCTATTTGAGGGATAGAGATGCAAGTTTCCTTTAGAGGAAAATGCATGACAGAGTCAGAAATGGCCCTGTGATGCTTTACGCATCCCAACAGGCACAAGGGAATTTGTCTCATTCCTGCGCTTTTCAAAGCACGTTCCATTTGTTAATTTGGGATGCACACTTAAATGTGAAAAAATGCCACATTACTTGTTCAAATCCACAAACTGGGTGGGGACATCTGAATTTGTGCATGTTGTTAGAGCAACCTACAGAGGTTTGTACCCGTATCAAAAGTGACATAAGGAAATCATGTATTGTTTTTGAAGTCATGGGGTACATAGCCATTGTTGTCATCCTTTTTATAAAGGTACCTGCAATTGAAAAGGGGTTTAGTTCATGCACACCGTTTTTTTTTGTCGGGCAGAATCAGTAGAGGCTGGGGGGAGTAAGGGGAGGCAAAATATACCCTAAACCGTGTCTATTGCGAAGAGCTTTTGTTATGGAGATTTTAACCACCCCCATCTGCAGCTCTCTTCCTGGGGCCAGATTATCAAAGATTTGCACTTGTGCAAAAAAGCATAGCAAATGAATTTAGCACCAATGTTGCTACAGTGTTAACAGAGAATGGTGCTAAATGGTTTAGCCCTCAATTGGTATTATCTAAAATGTTTTCACCTGGGGAAAATAGGAACGGGCTGTTTTATTTCCGATGTGCGCTGCGTAACATAAAAAGAAATATAGTAGGCACCTTTTGTTGTATGTTATGCAGAAAACATAGTACACAAAAACAGTCTAATTCATTTTTGACCGTGTGCAAAGGCTTTTAGATAATATGGATTGTGACAAAATCGGTTTGCTCCCTTTTGTATTATCAAAGCATTTGCTCACTTTTTAGCACCAGAGAGAGGCCAACTCTTCACTGCCATATTTACTAAACAAATATTAACGCTGGAAAATGACCAGTCATTTGAACTGTCCACACTTTCTTGAAATGTTCCTGAGTGTCAGTGGTTTCTGAAAGTGCACTGCTCTTCAGAAAAACCTCTGAAACTAAATGCCAGTTTCGTGTTATAATGAGCAATACGGTAGACACAATTTAAGCAGGTGACTTTTTAGTGGTCAAGTGTTCATGTTTACTTGAGTGTCTAAAAAATCTCTGTAGCCAGAGTAGAGCAGTTGCGCACTGGTAGAGCTGTGTCTGCCTATGCCTATTGCTAAAATGCATACATGGTGCAGGTACGGAAACAGGACTAGCAGCAGGGTTATAGGTTTTCAGAGCATTAGAAAAATCTCGGCGCACCTCTTCAGAAAGGGCTGTGTGTGATCCAAGCAATGACATAGCTCTCAACCTTTTATGTCCCATTGATGGGTGAAAAAAAAACATTTTGTTTTTGACAGTTTAGGGCGCATGGAAGTGGTGTGGGTGGATAAAATGATTTTGAAGTGGGTGACACCTGCCAAAAACATTTGCGTTGAGAGATGTAAAGTAAGAATGAGCAAGGGACTCATTACGAGGAAGGCGGTAACCACCTACCGCCTCATTACGTGGTCCGCTCGTGGGACCGCTAAGCACGTCCGGTTTTACCGAACGTCCTTAGCGGGTCCCGCGAGTGGTCCAGCATGCTAACAACAGGCCAGTCATTAACGGGCCCGTTGTTAGCATGCTCCCCATTCCGATTGAGCCCTATGGGGACTCGAATGGGGATGGACCGGGTCCGAGTTCCTTGAATGGGGAAATACCGGGCCTTCCAAGGTTGGAATGGCCCGGTATTTCTCCATTCAGGGAACCCGGACCCAGTACACAGAATGGGGGTAGCCATTACCTCCAGGGTCGTAATGAGGCCCCCAAGTCTTTTGCATGTGAAAACAGAGCAACTTCACACAAAGATGTATGAAACTGGTCAGATAGCAAAGTTAGTTAAGTGCTTGTCTGAGACATTGGTGAAAACTTGGAGTCAAAAGTTTAAATCCAGTAAGAGCTCTGGCTCAGGTTTTCATTCTTTCAAGAGCAATGCATAGTGTACCATTTAACGGGGTGATAAAACACGTATAGTTACAGTGGTTAGAAGTGAAATCAATCCACCATGAAGCGCTTTTTAAGAACCTGAAATTATTATTGCAGCACATTTTAAGGTGCACATCAGGACTAAGGCACATTGGCAAAGCAGCGTGATTCTGCAGTTAAGGGGGTTTTGGGCTCTCTAGGACTGTGTACAGGGCCTCATTACGAATTTGGCGTTATTCCAGTGAAATACCACCAAACTCAATGAGCCTCATTACGAGTTTGGCGGTAGCTGCGCCTGTTTTACAGGCAAGGCTACTGCCAAACTCGCTACCGGCACCGCCACCCACGATTGGTCAATAACCGGTCCATTACGAGTTGAATGGGCCGGTAATTGCCCATTTGCGGGTGGCGATATTGCCGGGATCCCGATCCCCATTCTGCCCAATAGGGAGCATGGTTGCACCGGCACCGTTGATAACGGTGCCGGTGCAATTACGAGTTATGCTCACTGGTGCCGCACAGCCCACCAGGTCAGACCTGGCGGGCTGTCAGGCATCCGCGAGCCGAACTCGTAATTCGGCAGTACGGTATGAACGGTGCTGGTGCCTTAAGGGCACCGTTCATACCGTATCCAACAACATTATAATGAGGCCCAATGACTGTTACCGCCATTTGGTCCCATGGAGTTACCACGGAATTACAAGTGGTGGTAATTCCCCATTTTCGAAGCCCATAGGACTCCATGGGGATTTTTGATGGATTACCACCGGTGAAATTACCGCGCAGTACATCTGCTGTTTTTGGACATAAAGTGGAGGGATTTACCTCGAGCAACAACCTGGGGGTGAATCCGCCACTTTTCCTCTGAAAATGGGCAGATTTACCATGCAATAATTCCGCCAATGTTAAATCCGCCAAAAATCATAATTCGGTGGTGCGGGAAAAGTGGCGGTTATGCCAACCTCATGAGTTTGGCATTTGTGCAAAACCTTACTTGGTTCCATTGCACAGGCCTTGGCACACATCTCTACGCCCTGCCTGGGCTCTACAAGACGGGCACATCTGGCAACCGGCACTACAACCCCTTGCACACCCACCTGCAGACCCTGACCTCCACACACCAGAAATCACCTTCTATGCTCGTGCACAGGCATGGCCAGCACCCAGTCTGGTCACCACGCCTGTGCTGGCAATGAGGCCCCACCACCTCAAGCCTGCAGCCTTGCCTAAACACAAACTCAACAAAGCAAACCCCCACAAGCCTGGGTCTCCTAACAACCTGCAGCCCAACCCTGTGCGCTTCACCACAGTACTTACCTCCACTGCTAACACTCTTGCTACCACAGCAGAGCGTACCTCAATTGCCAACACTACTGCTACCACAGCAGAATGTACTGCAAACCACACCACCTTGCCCGCACTACACTCCTGCCACCTGCCTTCCAGCCTGTCCCACCCCAGCAACAGCCTACAGAACTCTTACCTCTACAGTACGGACTGCCAAACTCCATACACCTGGAGCACGCCTAGCCAGCCCACTGTGCAGGACGTGCCATAAAGCTCGGCCACTGGCTGTACCCCACAGCTCACTGCATCTGCTTCCCACACACAGAGTAAACCTAGGGCGCCAGGGATGCAAATGTGCTTTGCTGGCTAGCTGGGCCTATCTGCTGTGCATGCATGCCTATCCAGTTGGTCTGCATGCAGGTATGTCTCTTGCATACGTGGTACATATAGGATGGGGAGACTTGCTGGTATTCTTTGGTTTCTATATGTTACCATCAGGTATGGTACAATAGCAGACATTCGCATGCAGACTAGCAAAATTCTGGGGTCCTTTCTGGGATGGTGTGCTGTGCATTGTTGGATGCATTCTCTCCTCCCTTTTCAGCAGATTGGGGATACACAGGCATGTTGTGGGGTTTACTTCCATGCACTTTCTATATGTAATTGTGGGAATATATAAAGAAACCCCGAAAAAGTATTTGCATTGAGCTGCGTGCGCACACACAATGCTAATCTAGAGGTCATTCATTTAAAATTAAGATATATTCTGGTAAATCTGTGGTCAGATATTTATAAGGCAGATTTTATCCAGAGAAAATAGACACAGAATCTGTTTTTATCTGCCAATGTATTTGTGTCCGTCATCAGGGCAAACTATGCCTGCATTCAAGTGAATTCTCACTGCTTCCAAGCCACTGCAAGTAACTTCCACTTTAACGAGGATATGGATTTTATCACCTATGAAAGACCTTCATCCTCATTAACTTATGTCAAGAAAACGGCCCACACAAAAGGGTGACGAGTTTTTTCTCTTCCTTTATTTTCGGAAAGTAACAACACACTATCATACACTGAACAAACGTTAAGACAAAGTGGCACAAAAATTGGCTACAAAAGCACACTAAACGTCAAGAAACGAACAAACAAAAGACCAACAACAGAAAGAAAAAACTGCACAAAACACTGCTCCCAAAAACACCCACCACGTGTGAGCCTGCCCTGTTCAATACCTTCCCTCATAGCCTAGCAAAATCCACAAGGGAACAGAAAGCGATGTGGGACTTATGTAGGGGGGCACGCCTCCTTTTAGAGATGTGTGCTGCAATTGCTGAATGAACCAACCGAGAGGACTCCAATTGGATAGATGAACCCGATGAATAAAAACAAATAATTGCGTGAGAACTGGAAGTCTGCAATGTGTTGTTTGGGTTTACTGCACAAAAATACCCAGACTTGCTTTGAAGTGGAAAAGGTGGCTTCAATGTGACAGGCCACAGCTCACAAAGAAACGCTACCCTGGCTCCCTGGCCTTACAGACTAAATAACCGTTTTTAACAATTGCCAAACAATTAAATAAACAAACATTTCAAATTCCTCCCTTCTTATCCCTTGCTCCCTTCCGGCTCCTTAAACTCCTCTCAACCTTCATTCCTGCTTTCTCCCCGAGGCCACACCCCTCCTTCTTCAATACCTGTTCCCCCTCTTTGTACCCCCGGGGCACCCCGTTCGTGCAAACAGCACCACCCCCTTCCTTTACCATGCTAGTACCCCACTGTGCTTCCTACAGCCCCCCCACCCCAAAAGTTCATGTCCCCGGCATCCCGCAACTCCTTAACCCATTAACCCCCCTCAACACCAATCTCTTCCATCCTGGACCTGCAGCCAGGCTGACCGGCCACATCAGCAACAATGAACCTTACAATACATCGGCCTGTCTAATGCCTCAGCCTGTCACTCGAAAAAATACCAGACCCGCTGTACTTTTGTAACCTTTCCAGAGACCCGTTCCTGAAAAATGGGGGTAAAACTGAAATTCTGATTAATATCCAACCCCCACTTAATTAATACCCAAAAATTAAATAATTAAAGGGGTGGGAAGGCGGGGACAAACATTTGTCCCAACCGTCGCCTGCTCCCCAACCTTCCCTACCTCCTTTATAGCCCCTGGGGCGCTCTGCACACAGGCCGGCTCGCTGGCCTGTACACCGCCCAAAATTACCCCGGGGGGAAACGCTTTGCGTTCCCCCTGGTATCACCCTTAGGGCTTACTGCACAAAAATACCCAGACTCGCTTTGAAGTGGAAAAAGTCACTTTAATGTGACAGGCCACAGCTCACAAAGAAACGCTTACAGACTAAATAACCGTTTTTAACAATTGCCAAACAATTAAATAAATATTAAAGCATTTCAAATCCCTCCCTTCCTATCCCTTGCTCCCTTCCGTCTACTTAAACTCTTCTCAACTTTCATTCCCGCTTTCTCCCCGAGGCCACGCCCCTCCTTCTTCAATACCTGTTCCCCCTCTTTGTACCCCCTGGGGTAGCCCGTTCGTGCAAACAGCACCCCCCCTTCTTTTACCACGTTAGTACCCCATTGTGCTTCCCCCCCTCCAAAGGGCCATGTCCCTGGCACCAGAAAAACCCTCCCCTGAGGTGTTCTTTCTGCCCCACCTAATCAAACCTTTCCTCTATTTCCAGTTTTTATGATGTCCTGCCCTTCCAACGTTGCATCCACAAATTCACACTTATTCCATCTACCGATAGACGCACTACATCATCTCAAAACCGGAAATCCTTCAAAGTTATTACCCTATGCACCAGCACTTGCGCCCGCCGCCCTAAAAACTTCCCCAACTCCCTGTTAAACGTCCTCCTAGTCCTTCCCAATGCCCCTTCATTCCCATCCCCCTCTAAAACCCTCCTCAGCGACAACCTTGTCCAAACCCCTTACCTTGCCATATCTCCCGAAACCAGCTAGGTCCCCTACTATCCTCCTCAACAATGCTACTCCTGTTACATTTACTAAGCCATTCTACCCGCGTGTACTATTAGCCCCTCCGGAAACCCCATGACGCTCCCCTCCTTCTGCTAACATGGGCAGCAATTAGTTCCACCTAAGCCCACTGTCTCACCCAAGCACTGTCGAAACTGCATCCCAGTTGTGTCCCCCACAATCCGATTTCACCCCTCATTCCCTGCCCATTAACAATTTGATGGCCACAATTCCATATATACGCTGTAACTCACCACTTCTCCATGCCCCCATCTGAAAGAGAAAAATTATTATAAGTCTCTCTTCGTCACTGCCAAACCCCCCACCCCCTGCTCTTGCCCTCGTTCCTAATCGCCCCCAAATCCCAGAACACTCTACTTTTTCCCGCTGAACATTCCTTAACCCAGTGCCCCCCCTTTTCCCCTTCTTGTCAAGGCCCCTCCTGCTAACTTCTGATGCCACCCGCTAACCTCCTGAAAGCATTAGTTCCCAAAACTCTTCTCTCTCCCCCAAGGCCATCAAAGCCCTCCTCCTACCCCTGCAACACTTGTGCTGCCGACTCTGCCGATCTGCCGTTGTGCTGCCAGGCCACCCGTCTTTTCCCCCATATGTCTCCCCCAAGACAAACTCATCACCGGGCACAACTCCTTACTCCCCTTACAGAAGCACTCAGCAGCCTTATCTTTACTGAACCACCTTCCCTTCGTGCATCTTTGCCCCCAAATTCTAAATAAATGCACCTTTCCCAACGTAGACCTCCTTCCTCGGTTACCCTGTTCCCCCTCCTATTCTCACTTGACCAACCCTATAGCACCTTACGTCCAATTCACCATGTTTCCCACACTGCACCAGGGGCCATCGTGCCCCCGTCCATGCAGGCCCATCTCCCCGCTTCCCACCCCCCACACTGCACCAGAAGCCAACCTGCGCCCAGTCCATACAGTCCAATCCACATTACCAGCCCATCCGGCCACTTCCATCCATTTCACCATGTTTCCCCACCTGCACTGGGGGCCCTCGTGCACCCCCGTCCATGCAGCCCCATATCCTTTCTTGCAACCCCCGCTGCACTAGAGGCCAACCTACACCTGTCCATGCAGTCCAATCTACATTACCTGCCCCCCCAGCCCTTATGTACATTTCACCATGTTACCCAAACTGCACAAGGGGCCCTCGTGCACCCCCGTCCATGCAGTCACATCTCATTGCTTCCCCCCACACTGCACCAGGGGCCAAAGGAGCACCCCTGTCCATGCAGTCCAAACCAAATAACCTGCCCCTTCACGTAGCCTTTCGGCACACTTATCCCCTTCATTGCCTCTCATTTTCCGCTCCTACCCCAAGCACCAAATCTGATGTAACACCTATTTTGCCCCCAGCAAATATTTAAAATAACCCAAGCCAAACTTGCAATCCCTTTGACCACGCCTGCCCACCTCATCTTGTGATGTGTGAACCGAGTTCCTGCCATAGCGCACACCCTTCTCCTCACATGCGAACCGGGGCCACTACCGTACCCACAAAATTGCAATACCCACTTAACCTCTGTCATTCTCTCAGTATTATTTTGCGCCGCTATCACCCTCTCAAGCCACCCCTGCAAGCCTGCTCACCTTGTCGTGTGGCAAGCATGAGTGCCCTGCCACAGCCGTCAACTCCCTCCCTATAACGGCCAACCCCCGAACGGCTCTTCCGTTATAACCCCCACCACTGCACTCCCTGGGATCGTCCCGCTAATGCCCCCCCCTACATAGTCCTAACTGCCAGTAAACCTTGTTGCACCCACTAACGCCAAAATACCCAACCATGCACCTGGAAGAATGCCCCGCCCTAAGGTAACTCCTTGTCCACATTACTTTGACCTATGAAACTGTATCCCCTTACCCCTGGACCTTGATAACTTGCTTAAAAAACCCATGCAAAACCTTTCCCCAAACATTTGGCCTCTCCCCACCTTTTCTGGTAAACCTATGCACCCTTCAGAACCACAACTTTAACTGGCGTACAGGCCTACCCCCCCCAAAACCTTGCCCTGTTCCTCGCCCTTTCTCTCTGTCCCCTGCTTGAAAGCATTGCGTAATCGGATGCCGACCCGCGCATTTGCTGCACTTGTGCCTAAATTTGCACATCGTCCTTGTGCAGCCTTCTTTATTGAAGGCCCAACATGCTGCAGAGGGCTGACCTCTGCATCCTTCCCCCACCCCCTCCCGGACGTGGCGACCAAGAAAGGGCCTGTAAGGCATGGGTAAGCCGCTCGCTGTGTTTAAAGTTGGAGCTGGCCTCATCGGCACCATCCATTGCAATCAGAGATCCACGTCGATCTCGCCCCAGACAGCCTGGCTGTCCTCTGCCATCCTCACCCTGAACTCCTCGTCATAACGGACCCACGCGAAACCCCCAAAACTTGTGAATGCCTTCCTTATCACATCTATATACTTCAACAGTGCAACACACCTCTCTGGAAATTTCTCGCAGTAGATGGTCACGTAAATAATAAAAGCTGACGTCCAATTCTCAAACGTCACTGGCACCTTTGGACGCAAGACCAGCTCCCACTCCTCCTCCTTAGACCCCTCCTTCGCTCTCACTTCCCTATGTAGTAGCTTAAACACGTCCACAAATTCCCCTGACCATATCTTATCCTTTGCTGACCCCATCAAATGCACTCCCAATGGCTTCGTAATGGCCATTAATGGCAACTTTTTATCCTTCCCCGTACCCTCAGCAGCCTTCTCTTCCGGGGCCTGTACCTCGGGTGCCACAGGCTCAACCTCCTTGTCCGTCTGCACCTCCACTGAGGATACCCTCCTCTCCATCTCCATGGCCCCCGTGGGCCATAAGCCCTTCCCCCGTCCCCTGTACTCCCACCCCTTTTCTTCCTGTCCCCACCTCGTGTCCCCCCCTGCGCCAAGCCGCTGACCATTCCCCATTCCGCTCACCTCTTTCTGCCCTGCCGTCCCCCATCCGCCGCCTGGCCTCCACTCCAATACTCCTCATCTCCTTCCTCACCGGGCTCCTGCTGCGGGGACAAAACATGTCAGCAGTCTCACCCCACCATTCTCCCCACCAACCCCTTGCACCCCAGACCCCCCGCTCTTGGCTTTCCCCTTCCCACCGTAAACCCCTTCTTCCCCTTTCTCTCCTCCTTACACCACTGTACCCCTCATCCTCCCACTGTCCACATACTCCTCTTCCCCTTCATCATCGCCCATGCAATACCATGGCTGTTGCGAGCGCATGCTCGTGTAGGGCAGCTCCTCCTCAGGTGAGCCTGTGGTGTCCGCCTCGCCACTTCGTCGGTGTCTTCTCAGCGGGGCCTTAGGAACTCCTGCCTGGTCCTCCCTTCTCAAGCGAGGGGTCCTTGCCTCCACCCTTCGATCCTCCGTGCTAGGGGCCGTGCTGCGCCCTCTGGTCTGTCCTCATAAATCCTGCAAAGGGGCCATTCTTAAACCCTCTCCTGTCTCATCCTCGGGGACCGCGGGAGCCGTACTATGCCCTCTGCCCAAACTCCTACAAGGCGGGGAGGCCGTTCCGCACCTCTCCCATTCCTCACTACTCGAAGGGGACCGTTCTCTCTTCCTCCCACCTGCAGTCTTTTGCAGGTATTTTCCTCCCTTACCCCTCTGCACCGCCGCCCCTCTCTGCTCTACGGCACCCCTAACCTCCCCCTCGTCTGCCATGCACCCTTTTGCAATCTCTTTCCACCGGCGTCCTCCACCGGCTCTTTGTCCCCCAAACTCCTCCCTGACCCCTCTCCTACCTCTCCTTCCCCCCTGAGCGCACTCCAGGTAATCTCCTTCCTGCTCCTTCTTCCCTCTTTCTCCCAAACCTCTCCTCTACCTGCCGCCGGGCTGCCACCACTGCAGCAAGCGCCCGATCTGCTGCCGCTCTCTGCTGCGGCCTACCCCTATAAGCCCCCTTTTCCCCTGTAACCTCCCCCACCACCCCCTTGAGCTGGGCTTTGGTTGCCCTGCTAATAAACTCCAGGGCCTCCCTCAGCGCCTGAGGATCCAACAGGCCCTTCTTCTTGGACCCTTGCCCCCACCATCCTGCTAATAGCACTGTCAGCCGTGCGTAACCGCCCCTAGCTGTTATTCACAATATATATGCTGGCCTCCTAGCCAAGTGCCTCACACGTACACCGCTCTACTGCAGGGCAAGTACTAAGCTTAGTAACTAAAACCTGCTTAAAACCCCTCCTTGCCTGAAATTACCCCACCTGGGAAATTCAATTACCCATATAACTGCTTATCCCTATCTATCTTATTTTGTTTATTATTATTTTTCTTTTTTTAGTTTTTTAAAAATTTAAATGTGACCCTCCTCGCCACAGTATTAAAAAACTGTTTGCTGCGTGTAATTACTTAGCCCCTGCCAGAGGCGCGCAGCTGTAGCTGCTATCCTCGGCGCTCACTGCTCCCGGCGTGAGCTGAGCAGCAAGGGCACTGCATTGCCCTCTAGCGACACTCAGGCATCACCGCAACGCTGCCCCTACCCCACCTAGCCGCCACGTACCCCAAGGGGCCACTGGCAGACCCACGAAACCTGCCCCGAGGCCGCCATGACCCCACACGGCACCGACAGCCAGAGGGGCTTTGAACGACACCCTACTAGACACTCTGGCCTTTTAAGGCCGACAACACCTTCACCCGGCACTGGGTAGACCGCACTCTGGCCCCTGTGGCACCCAGCAACCGCCGACCGCACGCCCCATCACGCACAAGACGGGATCTGCAAATGAGCCCCCGCCCAGGTTAAAGCGGGCGCTAGAACCCTCACAGCAGCCCACCGCCACCTGCTGTCCCACAGGAAATGTAGCCTGTTACCCCCACCAAACCCAGAGACCAAGCTCCGTGAGTGCCTAAGCTTCTCCCCCCCCCCGAATAAGCGGCCTATGCCGCCCGACACCATGCCCCGGCAGGATGGTACTTTATGTACAGTACCTTAATTATTTAAATATTGATATAACCCTCGAACTGCTAGCTAGCTATCCAGATAACACGACCCTATGGCTCACTGTCCTGCACCCTCTACCTCCACTGCTGTTACCGCACCAGGCTCCCAGCAAGGAAAGCTCACGAGCAGGCGACCAGGACAGCTGACAAAACTCGTCCCAACCGTCACCTGCTCCCAAACCTTCCCTGCCCCCTATATAACCCCTGGGGTGCTCTGCAGGCAGGCCAGCTCGCTGGCCTGTGCAGCACCCAAAATTACCCCGTGGGAGGAAATGCTTTGCATTCCCCCCACAGCCCCCCTTCTGGTATTCGTCTACACTAAAAACCCATTCTGTTCTCACAGGAGGGATGAAGAGATTTGTCCGTTACCAAGGGTCTATTTTTGGGCATTCATCCAGGCCTACACATCAGGACACTCCCATAAACACAAAAGGGGGAGCTGGGGCAAGTAACAGTGAATTGTGTATTTCAGCAGAGGCGGCTGCCTTATTTTAGACCTCTTTGCAATGACAAGGGCTAGGAACTCACCAGAAGGATCCCTCAGGAGGGATCAATAGGGTTAGCATTTTCAGGGGACTCAAATATATCTTGTACACATTTCCACCCTTACCATGGTTCTGCGTATCTTTCAGAAATAGAAGGCCTCAACATGCAGGATCATCACGAGGACCCAGAAATGTGCCAGCGAAATCCGGTACTCTAATCCCCTGACTCTGTCCATAGTGACTACATCACACTCAGGGTACACCTTACACTGCTCACAATGGAAAGCAGGATGGCCTGCAAAACATTCTGTGAGCATTTCTCAGAACGCGTGGGCACACTTCACCGACACCCCCACCCCAAGCTGTCCCTCATTTCCACTACCCTTTGTTCACCCTCTGTGTTTTGTTTAAGAGCCATGAACTGGCCCTCCTCAGGCCAAATTGACAGTTAAGCATCCTCTGCGTAGAACTGCAAATTGACTTCCCAAGATCTACTTAAAGATCCATAGCACCTTGAAACTAAAGGTCGGTTGCTACTGGTTAGTTGAAGGCAAAGGTTGCATTTGCAGGCATTCCTCGGCTCTCGTCAGAAATCCCTAAAAGGACAAAGATATTCGGAAATCTTTTGAATTAACTAAAAAAAAAATTCGAAGCCCACAACTACAATTAGCTCCACTGGAATAACTTGATGCAATATTAATTGTCAGCGCATCCACCATTCTTACGCACAGTGTCACTATATTGTCTGAAGTGGAAGTGTTCCTTTGCAGCGCCTCACCCATATAATGCAAGGCGCTACTTGATCGTGTAATGCAATGTCAGCACAGACTGCCTCTACCCTTGGGAGGCCATACCCGCTGATTTAAGAAGGTGCCACGTAACAGAACATCTTTCCTTCTGCTGAGAAAGGTACTTCTTTCCGGGGTCAATCTTAACTGGATTCATTTGTATTGTCACAGGTTTCAAAACAGTCAGACTGTGCAGGATTTCTAAGCGCACTTCTCCAGCTGAAAAGAAAAGCGCAAAGTCTGAGAGTCAGTTTGGGAGCAAGTTTATTTGTGTTCCAAGGCCACTTTAAGCCTGAAGATGGTCTTGCTTCTCACCTACTTCCGGCATACTTTGAAATCCAGTGGAGATCAATTTTCCCAGAGTTATATAGGTGCCCCGTGTTAAACTGACTAGGCATCCGGGTAAGTGGTTGTAAAGGGGCGATATAAATGTAGATTACCCCCAGAGACCACCAGCAACCACCTAAAAGAGTGCTCCCAGTTATCCCCAATATTGAACAAGACCATGGCCGTTCGAGGAAGAGGTTGACCCCAGTGCAGAACTTTTAATGCACTCGTGATTACATTGTTTTTTTGATATAACATTTTTATTATTTTGTGGACATAAACAAGCACAACAATAAGTAGATGACATTTGGTCACTACACATGACCATTTAAACATTTAAACATTTAAACACACAGGTATACATTTCTTCCCGGCATCTGGTTTATGTTTGCATATATTGCAAAGTGGTTACATCTAGAGTTTCTCAAGATCTTTCCAATGGCTTATATCAGTAAACTGTTCGGCGCTCAGTGTCCCTATGTCTGTTCTTTGCTTGGCTTCAGTTGTCCTCCCATTTTTGCCATATCTTGGCCGCTTTCTCTGGGCATCCTCTTGTGGTGTACACTCTCGCCTCCATTGGTACGCACATGTCCACGTCCGCTACCCATTTGGCGTACTGTGGCGGTGTGGGCGAGACCCATAATTGGGCTATGTTTCTTTTTGCGAGACTCGTAGTCGTTGCAGGCATGAGTATTTCAAATCAGGATAGCTCTATATCCGCATCTATTCCCAGTATCAGGAGTTTGGGGTCCATCGGTATTTCACGGTCAAGTACTGTTGAGAGCCTATCGCAGCATTGTTGCCAAAAGTCCTCTATCCGCAGGCATTCCCATAGGATGTGGAAGAAGGTTCCTCTCAGATGGTGACATCTCAAGCAGTTACGGTCCGTCGCCCTTCCCCATTGGTGCAAGGCCTCTCTAGGATAGTAAATCCTATGTAGCATTTTTAGCTGGACCAGCCTGATTCTGGCTGAAATTGTTGATTCCCGGGGGTACATAGTGCCGCTGACCAGTCCTCTGCTTGTATTTGACCCACATCTCTTTCCCATTTCTCTTTAAGTCCCGTGAGTTCTTTCGTTGCAAACAAGTTGATGGCATTGTACATTGTGGATGTTACTTTGTGTCCAATTCATTCCATCACTATGTTCCTCTCGATCGGGGTGCATTCTGGCACATTTGGGAGGTCTATTTCGCTTACAGTAAGTGCGTGCCTTGTCTGTATGTAGTGAAAGTGCTCCGTGATGGGAAGGTTGAATTCGTCTTTCAGGACTTGGAATGTCTTGATTTCGCCATCCTGTACCAGGTCTTCTAATGTCTGTATCCCCGCCTCCTCCCAGGCTACCCATTTGGGAATGTCTTTAAGTTCCGGGAGGTGTTTATTCCACCACAGAGGTTGTTTCAATGTGACCTTCCCCTCCCACCCCAGGTATTTATGCGCATCCATCCAAATCTGCGTTCTCTGAGCCACCATTGTGGGTGTGGCTTGTCGGGTTTTCTTTTGATACAGGCTTTCTAGCGGGGTGATTCCATGGTCCGTCTGGGCGTCTGCTCTGTTGTGTGGTATCATTGGATCGGCATGCAGGCTATCATCCACCACTGACATTTGGGCAGCCCAGTAATACATCTGCAGGTGTGGAAGTCCGATTCCACCCTCCCACACTGAGTGCTGTAGGGTTCTGAGAGCAATTCGTGGGTGCCCCCTCCCCATAGCAGTTTCCTGAGTGATTCATCTATTTTGTGAAATTCTATTTGGGGTATATATAGCGGTGCGTTCTGCAGGGCATATAAAAACCGGGGGAGGGCCAACATCTTGAATAAAGCAGCTCTTCCCAGTAGGGTGAGCGGAAGGGCCATCCAGTGCTTTACGTCATTCACAAATCTATCTCTTACTGGGTGCAGGTTTTTCCCTATATACTGTGTTAGGTCTGTTGAGATTTGTACCGCCAGATATCGGAACTGCTCTTTCTCGATCTTAAATGGGTTATTAGCTAAGGTCGCTGCATCGAGTCCCTTTATTGGAAAGATCAGGGATTTATCATAGTTTACCCTTAACCCGCTAAAGGCTCCATATGTACTTAGTATATTGCTACAGTGGGACAGGAGATCACTGGGTCACTAACGTAGATTAGGAGGTCATCTGCATATAGGGACACCCTGTCCTCCCAGTCCTGTGCCCAGTGGAACCCCTTCCAATCTAGGGACTCCCTCAGCATTATCGCCACTGGTTCAATTGCGAGTGCAAATAACATTGCCGAGAGGGGACATCCCTGCCTGGTGCCCTTTCCAAGTTTTATGGTTCGTGAGGACCAGCCATTGACTCTGATTTCTGCTATCGGGGCATTGTACTGGAGTTTGACCCAGTTTGTGAATTCCTCTCCAAATCCCATTTTGCCCATGATGAGCCACAGGGCCTCACAATGGACCGAGTCGAAGGCCTTCTCAAAGTCAATAGTAAGCAGTGCCAATGCGTCCTGTAGAGTGGCCGATCTTTCAATGGCAGAGTAAAGTCTGCGTATATTCATTCGCCTGGATCTTTGTGGCATGAAGCCGCATTGGTCCGTGTGGACCAGGGAGGTTATCACTGTTTGCAGTCTGTTGGCCAGTATTTGGCCAATATTTTAGCTTCTGTGTTAATGAGAGAGATTGGGCAGTACGAGCTGCATGCGTCTGGAGGTTTGCCTTCTTTGTGTATTACTACTATGCTGGCTTTTCTTAGGTCCGGTGGTAGGATGCCTTTCTCCTTTGCCTGTAGGAACATTTTGGGCATGTGTGGCGCCACTTCTCCAGTGCCAATTTTCTTCCATATTTCTACTGGAAGGCCATTCGGCCCTGGGGTTTTTCCATTCTGTAGCTGGGAAATGGCTGTCGTCAGCTCTTCCTCTGTTATTGCGGCTTCGAGATTCAGCCTCTGGGTTTCGTTTAGTGCTGGGATGGTCGCTGAGTCCAATAGGGTGGCGTCCAGCGGAGTCATCGGTGGGGCATATAGTCTTTCATAGTAGGTTGCAAAGGCCTCCGCTATGCCTCAGTCCGTTGAGGCCCATTCAGTGTTTGTGATGCCTATCCGCCGTACCTGGAGGTGGCTGTCCTCCATCCTTTCCAACCATGCCAGCATTTTGCTGGCTTTGTCTCCCGTTTCATATATCCTTGCTCGTGTAGTTCTGTGCGCCTGTTTTGTGCATGTCAGCGCCACATTGTATAGTTTCTTTTGTGCCACCTTTTGAGATGTATTGTTATCTGTCGTTCCTGATCTTATGAGGTTCTCCTCAGCACGTCTCACATCTGCTTCTTCTACTTCTTGCTGGTGTGATTTTTTGTGTGCTGAGGTCCAGCTCAGTATTTCACCCCTTAAAGTTGCCTTATATGCTTCCCATACTATTCCAGCATTGTCCACAGAATCCTGATTTAGTTCAAAGTACGTTGCGGTTGTTTCTTGGATTTTCTCCGTTAGTTCTGGGAATCCCAGGTAGTATGCATTCAATCGCCACTTCGGTGGGTGCTCGGGTCTTTGTGTCTCAAGCAGCATTGTGAGTGGGGAGTGATCCGATATTCCTCGGGGCTGCAGAGTTGACTCAATTACTTTGTGCATATTTACACCGGGGAGGAAGAAATAGTCTATCGTAGACATCGATCCGTGTGCACCCGAGTGAAAGGAGAATCGTTTCTCGCCTGGGTGGAGGTCCCTCCATGCATCTTTCAGGCCCAATGCCGATGCAAAGCTGGCCAGCTTGGTCGGTCGTATCGGATTTCCTCCTCTCTGATGTGTGCGATCCTCAATGCTGCTCATCACCTCATTGAAGGCCCCGCCCATCACCAGTGTATCCGCTGCGTTATTTACTATTATCGGCGTGCTTTCTTCGAGTAGAGGGGCCATTAATGCTGAGGTCGAGTAGATCGCCATTGTAGCTATGGTTTGGTTCCATAATGTGCCATGCATAAACACAACTCTGCCTCCCGGATCTTGAATTATCTGTGTTATGTCTATCGTGGTTCTTTTGTTTATCAGTATCAGCACACCTCTCAAGCCCATGGAGAAGCCTGCATGGATTGCTGTTTTGTACTTGGTTCTCTTGAAGAATTGGCAGTTCGTGCCCGCCAAGTGTGTTTCGGTTAGCATCACTATATCCGGATCATGTTGATTAATATATTGCATTACTAGTCTTCTCTTTATACTATTTCCCAGGCCATTCGCGTTCCATGTCATGAAGGCAAGCTTTTTTTCCCTAAGTCCAGCTGTAGCCATTGCTCACTGAGTTCCTTGCCATATGTGGGCGTTTGATTCTTGCCATTTTCAAGTATGTCTTGTTTGAAGTGGTCCTGATGGGCCAGGTGTCATTTGGATACCTGTGTAACTCCCGATTCCCCCTCCCCATACTCCTTCCCCAACTGAAGCATCTGTCGCCTATTAAACAAAACATTTATCTACTTGTAGTCTCTTTGGTATTAGGAATACCACAGTGTGCACTTGGTAATTGTTCGGGGGGGTTGTGCCGTGCTGGGTTTTGGGCCGCCAGCATTCATTTCGCCAATTGTTATGATTGTTAGGTGGTCATCGCTTAATTTTACGTTACGTTGATTTTATCTTTTGTCTGCTCTTTCATTTATTCACCTTAACTTTGTGGTATCGCTTTCATATCTTGGTAGGATAGTTCTTGTGGGGGTTCGTTTAGCTTTGGTCCATTTCTATTCGGCTCACATCTTTTGCATGGGTCTAAGGTGTCATGAGTTCTTTCATCTCTCAGTCATGTTTGTAGTTAATCATTTTCTCTCTGGGGTCTCGCTTCTATTTCCTGATGGGGTAGCCCATTTGGTGGCTCATTCAGGCATGGCCTGTTCCTTCTTGTTTCTTGTCATTTGCGTGGGTTCCATTCTCCCTTCAGATGCCAAACTAAATGATGATGATCAACTTCCAGCAAATAATAAAAGACCAAGGCCAGTAGATTGTGAATGTCATCACTCGATAGACCCATCCATGCGTTCAAATAGATGTGTCAGGCAATGAATGGATCTGTCTGCGAATTTCATGTATCAGCCAATTTATTGCAGATCGATTCCTATGATCTCTCGGGAATACACAAGTATTGGTTTGTCATCCAAACAAGATAAGGATGTTCTTCAATCAAGAAATAAAATACCATTCCAAGTAGTTTGTGAGCATCTTCGCCAGACAGGACCATCTGTACTTTCTGTTCAGAACTCAGGTAACTGGAGGATTTGCTCAATTATGGCTGTGAGCAGTCACCTCACGATTGGACCATTTTTAGGATCTTGCAAAAACACGTGAACGTCAACAGTTCTCCCAACGAACGCACGAAGAATGAAGAGCAAAACAGCAAAAATGATCCGATAAATGTTGCCATTAGACACCGCCATGGGTGCCTCCAAAGAGAAACTCGCTGCGGAAGGAATCAAGGAACTGCTCCCTTTTCCAGTCGTCGAAAATGAATTCAAGATTTGTAATTTTTTCTTCTTCTGGGTCACAATAATTCACAGTCCAATGTTTAGCAAACTCCTGTGGCTCAAGAACAATAGCTTTTTCACTCCTTGCTTAGCAGCTACAAAAAGTGTCTCGAACGAACCGCAGTCCAATTAACTCTTTGTCTGTCTACTGGACAATCCAAAATGTATGGCAGCACCTACTGCCGACATCCAGGAGCAAGCTATCAAGTTTGACAGCTTCTTTGAACAAAGGATTGTGGATATTTAGAAGAGTATCACTGAAGTGAGGGTTGCTGAAAAATGGGAAGAACCCCAAGAAGAGACAGAAGTGGAAGAAAATCGGGGAGAAAATGAGAGCTTTCACTTTCAAACTATTGAGAAGGAAATAGTGCGAGCCTTAATACTCCAACTAAAACCTACAAAAGACCTGGCATTTCCTATGCCATCATGTACTGTCATACGTTTGGCAGAAAATTTCACCCCATTTATAACTACCTTTATAAATAAAACTTTAATGGAGGGTTATGTCGCAAGCATCCTGAAGGGGGCGATGGTGAAACCCCTAATAAAGAAACCCAATTCAGACCATACAGTTCTAAAAAACTATTGTCCAGTTGCCAACTTATGTTGGCCGACTAAAATCCTAAAAAAAAAGTGGTCTGTAACCAATTCCAACAGTTTGTAGATAGTAAAGGTCTCCTGGGCGAATGTCAGTCAGGGTTTCCTCCAAATCATTAAACTGAGACCACCCTATTGGTGGTCCAGGGTGATCTACTGGAAGCTACAGATAGGGGAGGCTCCACAATATTGTCGATGCTGGACCTATCTGCGGCGTTCGATATGATTGACCATAAGATCATTCTTCAATGCATTGGAAAAATTGGTAGAGCTTTGAAAGTAGTGGTGGATTGGTTTGGCTTTTTTTCTGCAGGATAGAACCCAGCAGGTGACAATAGGAGCCTTCCTCTCAGAGCTACTAGGGCTGAGATGCGGAGTCCCCCAGGGCTCAGCGCTCTCACCATTTATTTTTATTCTTTATATCCTACACTATTTTTTTACACTATTTGATATACTGAGGAAACACAGACTAAGATTCCACTCCTACGCCGACGATACGCAGATCTATGTGGGGACGGAAAACTTGTCTGAGGCATTTGAAAGGATTGACCTGTGCATGCAAGACATAAAAAAATGGATGGCATGTAACCAGCTGCAGCTCAATGCAGCTAAAACAGAGGTAATACTATTCGGACCAGAAAAAAAAAAGTAGAGGGGAAGAACAAAATATAACACCGCAGATTCTGGGTGAAGAAATTCTGTTCTCAAACAAAGTGAGAAACCTTGGGTGCATATGGCAGAAAAACCTGGGCAGTGAAGCCCAGGTCGGGCCAGAGTAAAGGCTGTGTACTACTCCCTACATATGCTTAGGAATGTACTCCCCTTTGTGGCAACTGAAGACCACTCTGTGGTCATAGGGGCGTTGACAAATTCTCATCTTGACTAATGTAACAGTCTGACGACAGGGATCCCAGTGAAACAGATGATGAGACTCTCGAGGGCCCAGAATGCAGCAGTTAGGTTAATTGGCCATCTTGGGAAAAGG
Organism: Ambystoma mexicanum; assembly: GCF_040938575.1. Lineage (NCBI taxonomy): Eukaryota > Metazoa > Chordata > Amphibia > Caudata > Ambystomatidae > Ambystoma > Ambystoma mexicanum. The sequence continues at coordinate 1,138,519,404 of NC_090931.1, read as the reverse complement.
GACCTGTCTCAGCGTCATGGAGAGCTCTCCACTGGCTTATGGTGGAGGACCGAGTTAAGTTCAAGGTGGCGTGTTTTATGTATAAATGTTTTTATGATCTCACATCAAAATACCTGAGCGCAAGAATCCACCATTATCAGCCAACCAGAGATCTCCGGTCTGGAGACAAACCTCTGATGGGTATACCCCGGGCTAAACTGACCTCGAAGGGGGACAGGAGGTTCTCTGTATTTGGCCCAAAGTTATGGAACCAGTTACCAACCGCCATCCGGTCATGCCCATCGTTAGAAGACTTCAGAAAGACACTCAAAACCTTTTTATTTAATTGAGCCAAAGAGGTAGGGGCGATAACAGCGTTCCTCAGTTAAAGCTTAAATCATAGTTAACATCTGCGTCCGAATGCAGTTCAGTCTGCCTGGTGCGCACAAGAAATAACCAAAATCAAAATCAAATCTATTTGTCCTTCTTCCTCATTATTGATCTAGCCTGCACATGCTGAACAACTTCTCTGTGGCTTGCTTCTGGATGGGGTGGGGGTGCAGTGTTCTCGCCAGTGTAGATGTTCATGTCTCCCAGGTGCAACCAAGCGTTACTCCCTAAAACCTTCACTGTCGATGGAGTGACATCCTCTACGATGAAAGGACCGTTAAATCTGGGTTATTTTGGTCTGGTTGCTGTATGGTCTTCATCTATGTTCTCAGACCTGCACCCGGTCCGCTTGACTTGGTCTGAAATGACAGAGATACTTGTAGTCATACATGTTAAGTACGCACGTAGCTCATCTCCTAACAATTCTACTGTTGTCTGGGCATCATTTCTAATCCTCGATGGAGGAGTCATAGGCATTGTCATTAGCCTCCCTTTTCCTAGTTCGTGGGCATGAGGTGATTGTCAGAGCATGGTTGATTCCTCAATGTATATAATGCAAGAGGCAGGCAATGCAGCCATCCTTTTTTCAATGTTTGCTTTAACATAGCTATCATTTTCTTGAGCAGACCGTTGAGTCTCTCACATATTCCGTTTGCTTGCGGGTGATAAGCTGAGGAAAACATATGCTTTATACTGGGCAATAAGCTAATTTGTTCAAACGCTTCATTCACAAAATGTGGGCCATTATCTAATCTCAATACCTCACATATTCCCCATCTAGGAAATACTTCTCAGACTAAAAACTTTGCAGTGCAAGTGGTGTCTGGGGGTGTGCATAGGCCAGCCTCGACCCACCTAGAAAAGGGGCACACCACCACTATCAGATATCTATAACCATTACAAACTTGCAGCAAATCAACATAGTCAATATGTAAATGCTGAAAAGGACCATTCAGTCGAAGTATAACTCATCTGACTGATAGCAGCGTGTGCCCAGCATGAACATTTGGACATACGATGCAATTTACTACATAAAAAGCAACGTGTTCTAACAAATTCGGCACAAACCAATCCTCTGCAATAGTTGCTGAAAGGCTTTCCCTAGTGACACATGCAGGGTAGTGTAGCTGTTCTAACGCCACCCTTAATAAGGCTACAGGCATAATCGGTTTACCAGTGCTTCACTGTCACCACAATGCCTCGGAAGGGGATAAAGAAAGCCCCCTCCGTGTCCACAGGTCTTTCTCATCCTGTGGTGCTTCACCTTGAACTTCCATCAATTGTGTCTTCAATAAGTTATTAAAGCTTTCATTTACAATCATCATCACCACCATTCTTTCATTCACAGGCGTATCAAAGCTCATTATGTCTGCTGAATATGCAACTCGTTTTGCTTCTTCATATGCGGCTTGGTTTCTTCATGAAATAAAGTCTGCTCTCTTAGTGTGCGCTGCGCATTTAACTATCACGTTGCTACTGGTAGTTGTAGTGCTTTAATGAGTCTGTCCAATAAGGCGGAGTATTGCACTGGAGTGCCGTCCGCTCGGAGGTAGCCGCTCCTTTTCCGACATGCTAGCCCTGCGTGTACTGTCGACGTAGCATAGGCAGAGTCACTGTAACCGGTTATTTCCTGGTCTGCCTTGTTCTCGAGCACGACAATCAGCGCCACTAATTCTGCAGTCTGTTTCTCTCTTTCTTTTTTATCCTGTTTGTCCGTATCTTCTTTTGTCTTACTTCCTCAATGCTCTTTCCATCAAGTTTGAGTAATACCTGACCGCCCATCCATTCGTTCTGTATGAGCGCTACCTCATCAGCTTTATCTTTCTCTCCTTTCCATCTTTTTATTTCTCTCTCTATATCTGGAGACATACCAGGTCGATCACTTCTCTCCTTGTCCCATGGTACTTTAGGAATCACATCTCTTTCTGCAGTCTTTCCGTGACTCTCGTCGCTGCTACATGCAGGCAGCGTATACGTTTGGTTGCTATACCATGTTTCTGCCTTAAGCGCTCTTAAAAGATATGATCCTTCATCTTTCATACTGTCTCCATTTATTTCAGGTGTGGTAGGGGGCGCAGAAGGCTCTTCACCCCCCTCTTTACACTGATTAAGCATTCATTCTTCACTAGGCAGGTCTTCCCTTTCCTCCGGGTACATCTTCCAAAGCTCTAAACTGGCTAACCTCTTTTCTAGCTTCTTTCCCGTGTATGCTGCGTGCAAGTATGTCGTCATGTGTTGTAAAACTGCTTTGGACAGTGATTTCCCTTTGTGGCCATGGCATGAACATTTTATCTGCCGTACCGTTAACCCATTCTGCACTGTACTGCTTGAGTTTGGGTGCATGCTTTGGCAGCTGTCTGCACAAGTGTATAAGCAGAGTAATATCCTTCATCATGACTTAGTCGCGATAGAATGTCACAACTTACTGTTCTTTTACACAAATAAATGCCTTCAAGAAAAATAATACAATATGAGTCTACACCAATGGTCAGAGCTCCAAGCCTCTAGATCACGTTTACTTCAATCTACTTATTCACTAAACATCATCAGTCAACTATATAAATAAATAATTAAATTTCAAATCTCAGTGTTTCCACCACAGTCTATGTCTTCCTTGTTTTTCAATAATTCATTTCTTTACCACATGCACAATATTCAGACAGACAAACTGACAGACTAGCCGGCCCATATATACTTCCATCAATGCTTGGTAAAACATGCCATTTAGCGTCCCAACTTGTCATCAGGCCAGCCCTTAAATTAAGCATTAATAGCGCTACAGCCGCATTTTAGACCCCAACTTGTGATGTGGCCCATAGTCAAAAATACACTTCTCTACACCAAGCTTAGAACTATTGAAGATAAGATTACGCTACTAGTCATCTCTTCCACTTCAATTATTTTCCTGAAATGTAATGCATACGCTATGCATGTTCAGACTATGGTCTACTTAATTCTCAGATAACCCTAAGTGCTATGAGGCCATGACAATGATAAGCCCTGTACAAATCTCATATAACATTTTTTTTAAAATAATTTTTATTGATTTCTATTTCACCAAACAATACAAACCAAACTAACAGTGCATATGATAATATTGAATATACATCGCTTCATCCAGGTCCACTGTTTCACCCATTCCCACCCCCCCTTCTGAGCCTACTCTCCCTCATGTTCCGTTTCTCCGTCTTGCAGTAGGGATTCCTTTTCAATGGTTTCTGTTGGATCCCAGTCACTTGACCCATCATACATGGTTCCAAATAATTCAGCTATTAGTTGCCTCCAATCTAACAAGGTTCCAGACCCTTCCTCCCCCCCACCATTGCATGCTTCCTGCCATACTGTAGTTTATGCCTCTGCCAATTTCTGTAGATCTTTCCACCATATTTCCATTCTTGGTCTATAACACGCCTTCCACCCCATAGCAATTCTTCTCTTTGCTAGAACATAGGCCAGATCTTACAATTTACTCACATGCTTGAGTTTACGTGGTCTAGGAAACCCTCCTATTAGGCAAGCCTATGCTGTATCCACCTCTATTTTGATCCCTTTTTCTTCCATCCTATTTGCTATTTCTCCCCAAAATCTCTCTATTATTGGGCATGACCTGAACATGTGTACCATTCCAGCGTTTTCTTCGTCACATTTGGGGCATGATTGTCGTCCTGTGTTTTTGAATTTGGCTATCCTTTGGGGTGCCATATACGCTCTGTGAGTTATATATAATTGTATCTGTTGTACTCTAACATTTCTTGACACTTTTTTTGTGATATCCTTGGGCCCGCTCCCACATCCCATCACTCATTGGGGCACCCACTTCCTCTTCCCAGTCCTGTCTGAGTTGTACCACTTCCTTCCCCACTTTGGTCATCATCATCTCATATATTCTAGATGTTTCATGTCCCCCCTCTGCTAAGTCATATATTGTGTCTATGGTGGTGTCCGGTTCATCTGCTAGTACTACTTTGGACCAGGTCTCTTTAATTTGCTGCACCACCCTATGGTATGCGATATACTGCCCCGCGTGTAACCCCGTTTCCTCCACCAGCCCCTCAAAATCCCGTATACTCCCCTCTTGCCACATGTCACCCATTGTTGCTATCCGCACCGGTTCCCAGTGCTTCCTAATCATTAGTCTTAGTTCCTTTTCTTTTCCCACCAGAGCGACTAATGGAACCTGCGGGGAACACAGGGATGGATTCTCCATTAACTGACAGGCTCTCCGCCATATCTCCCACCCAAGTATCATCATACTCGGGCGTCCTTCCATAGCCGACCTGGGCAGCCACATCATTTCTTTTAAGAAGAATGGTGCGCAGTCCAATCGGAACAGCCTGGATTCCAAGGTCGGCTCCTCAGAGAGCCATTTAGCTACGGACGTAGTTGACTTGCTATGTAATAAATTTCATAGTATGGTAGTTTTATGCCCCCTTTCTCATATGAGTTATGTAGCTTCCATAGGGCCACTCTGTTCATTGCCCATGCCAGAGGAATTCCCTGCATATGCTGACCAACCTGGCAAAGAGTCGTCTATGTATCAAGTATGGGATGTTCGCAAAATAGTGCAACAGTCTTGGCAGTACCACCATTTTAAGCATTGCCCCCCGTCGATCATCGCCAAGGGGAGCTTCACCCAGAACTCCATACTATTTTCAATATTCTTGATGGCTTTCTCAGTATTGTGTTGATGCTCTGCTTCCACCGTGTGATATATGTCTACCCCAAGATATCGGAATGTGTTGACCTCCCATGGTATCTGCAGGATCGGTAACTGCTCTAACGGGATCCCTCTATACCTGCCCAGTGGAAAAACAGAAGATTTTTTGGGGTTCACAGCTATGCCTGAAAACTTGTAAATCGCTCCATAACTTCCAGGACATACTGGAGGTTCTCTTCCGGGTAGCTGAAATACAACAACATATCATCAGCATACTAGGAAATTAGATGTGGTTCCCCCTTTATGGTGATGCCTATACGCCTCAGGTATATTGCCAGGGCTCTAAGGCCAAAATATACAGCATGGGGGACCACGGGCATCCCTGCCTAGTACCTCTACTGAGTTGCCATCTCTCTGATATTACTGCTCCTGTCTTAACTCTGGCCAGCGGCGCACTGATAGCTTAGCCCATTTAAGATACCCCGGTCCTATTCCATAATTGGTCAGGGCCGCAATCAGCCATGGCCATTTGACCGAGTCAAAAGGCCTTTATTGCATCTAGCGATACTATCGCCATCTCGCCCGCGTCCCCGTTTGCATGTTCAATGACTCGGTGGAGTCACCTGAGGTTGTTGGATATGTTCCTATTGGGGACATAGCCGCTCTGATCGGGTTGTATTAATTTGATGACCCTCCTCATTCTGTTTGCTAAAACCGCCGTTAATATACTGTCCTGGTTCAACATTGACAGGGGTCTGTAAGAGCCACAGTCGCAGCTAGGCTTATTGGGTTTGGGAAATGGTATAATAATCGCCTCTCTTAGGGACTACGGTAGTTTCCAGACTTCATATGCCTCATTTAGCATCTCTAAGAGCGGGGGGAGTACCTCATTTTTATACATTTTATAAAATTCGCTAGGGAGTCCATCAGTCCCCGGGGTCTTACTAGTGGGTAGCTGCCTCACTACCTCCTCCAATTCCTCTAGGGTAATCGGTGTGTCCAGCTCCTCTCTCTCTTCCGCGCTAATCTGTGGCAATCCAATATCCTCTAGTGTTTCTCCTATTTCCTTGCAGTCGCTTCCCTCCTCGTCTCCCTACAGGAGTTGGTAATAATCTGCGAAATCCTGATTAACTCCCTCTTGAGTGTCTACTATGCGCCCATCATCCTTCGCTATCGTTCTAATTGTAAGTCTGGGAGTCTCGCTTTTATATAGCCATGCCAGAACTCTCCCTGGTTTGTCCCCCCTGCATGCTGTCTCTCAATATACTTTTTGTAGTTAAGGTTGCATAATCTTTCCCAGTATCCTGCACATTTCTGTTGCAGCCTAAGTACTGCTTCATTATCTTCCTTGGTATTACCTCCCCTTTTCAACGCTATTTCTAGCTCTGTTTCCGCTTCTTGTAGTTCGACTAAGATCCCTCCTTGTAGTCCCTTGGACTTAGCTATGGCTATCCCCCTCACTACCACTTTAAAGGCTTCCCAGAGCGTGCCCGCTGTCTCAACACTGCCAGTGTTGATCTCAAAATAACTTATTATTTACTCTCCCATGTCCTCCCTAAAAATATCGTCTTTCATCGTCTCTACTCGTAGGTGCCATGCCGGTATCTTTGCTCTCGGGGGTCGGTATTGCCATACTAGTATCAGCGGCGAGTGGTCGGAAAGGACCCTCGCCTTATATTCTGACTGTGCTATTTCTGTCATTAGTCCATGTGTAACAAACACATAGTCCAGACTAGTGTGTAGGTTCTAGGGGGCTGAATAGTGAGAATATTGTCTATCTTGCGGATGGTGTGACCTCCATGCATCGTCTAACCCAAAATCCACTAACAATGACTGCAATGTCCTGGAAGCTGGGGTGGGTCTATCTATTTTGGTATCCAATCCATCTATTTTTGGGTTTAGTACACAATTAAAGTCTCCTCCCCAAATCACCGCCCCCCCTAAACTCACACTGAGTTTGTTATATAGGGTTCTAAAGTATGCTGCCATGTCCTGATTTGGGGCATATGTGTTTATGATACATATTTCCTTGTTTTCCATCAGCCCCTTTATCATGACCATCCTCCCATCTGGCTCCACTGTAGATTGCAATAGCTGGAACGGGACATGTGGTGCCACCCAAGTAATTACCCCTCTGGCACAGGCTGAGTATGTAGTCCCCCCTCCACTTGGCTATGTCAATTTTCTGCCTGCACAGATACATCATAACCCTATTCCTTTTTAAATAGCTATTGAGCCCCCTAACATTCCAAGTAACTATTTTAAGGTCTCCCATAACATATTAGATTCTCGCTCTTCCCTCCGCAAGTGCAATCCCTTCATTGTTACATGTAGGCTCATTCCCCAACTTAAGTTCTCCTTAACTATAAACACTTCAACTCCCCCAAACACCCTCCCTCCCACCTCCCTTCCCAACCCCAACACACTCCCCAGCCCCTCAACTTCCCCAGCCCCATCCCCCCTCCACTCTTGCCCCCCTGCCCAACTTACATTGCAATCCCTTCCCATCTCTGCCCTTCCCCCTCTGTTGCCCAGCTCCATCCCTGGATCTCAGGCACCCCACATCGTGCCCTTTTCCAACAATTGCCATACTCATGGCTCAGCAGGGAGATATCGCCCTAAAGGCGGTCCTACTACTCTAATTCCTGGGGGTAGGCTGTCTCCATCTCCTATTGTGTTTATCAGATTAAGCACACTTATCGCTACCCTTTTCACATTTTGCAAAATTATATTCTAGTTCCACGTGCTCAATTGTCACATGTTAATCTTCCTTCATAATATCTCGTCTAGCTGTATCCTTGTTACCAATTCTATTGTCTCTATTCCCGGCCCCCACCTCCCATCTGTTATCATAATAGCATCGTGGTCACTTATCGTGTTCCTGCTGGGACAACCGTGTGCATTCAACCACGTCGCCACATAAAAAAAAGTGTGCTTTGCCTTTGTGGAGAATTTTGAGCTTTGCAGGATACAAGAGCATGTATTTGAAGCCAGCTGTACGCAGTCTCCTTTTGATGGCCACATAGCTATAGCGCTGCCTTTGTACTAGCATGGTGAAATCAGGATATGCAATGATGGTCACCGACGCCCTTGATATCGTCCCTCCTTTCCGAAAAAACTCCAAGATCTTCTCTCTGTCCCTGTAGTTCAAGATTTCCGCTATGATTGCTCTGGGGGGGGCTCCGGGTTGCGGTTTCCTCATCAAGGCCCTATGTGCGCGTTCGACTGGGAATCCTTGGGAGAGCTTGTTAGCTCCTATTTTCTGTATTATCATGTTCTCCACATAGTCCGTGCCATTCCTCTCCCTCCGGGAGGCCGACCACACATATGTTATTGCGTCTCGCTCTTCCCTCAGCTTCCTCCGCTCGATTCTCCAGGTTAGCCACCTGTTGTTTCAATATGTGAACTTCTTTGGCATTGCTTGCGCTAGTATCCGTGTAGGTCTTCACCGCAAACTTTAGGCCGCTCGTTCGTTCAGCAAGCGCTCTCACTTCTTGTCTCAGCAGATTGACCTCTATTCCCACCGCATCTATTTTAGTTTCTAGTGCAGTTCTCAGGTCTGCCATCGCTGTCCCCCATGAGGTTTTCAGTTCTGTAATAGCTGTTAGGATTGCGTTGTCCTCTCGTGGTGAAGCAGCGTCTGCAGATGTGGCTGCCTTGCCTTGTGCTGGGGTGGTGGGGGTTTGCTGTGCCTTAGAGAAAATGTCCATCGTGGGCCGTTTGCCCTTAGCTTTGCCTCCCCTTACCGACATTGCTCCACTTTGCTTATGCTCCAGAGTCCGTGGTTTTTTCAGTTATTGCAGGTATCAATGCCCCCAGTGCTAGTCCTTCCTGGGCCGTGTTTTAACACCTGGTCACAAGCTACTCTTCTCCCTTACTGCTTCCACCCTTAATGTCACACGATGTGCCACCGCGTGCGCTTCCACATTTCTGCTCCCCCAACTCTTCCTGGTGGTGTTATTTACAGTCTTTTTGTTCTCATGTCCCCCTGCGCTGCTGACTGCGGGTTACACCTGGTAATTTCATTATGGGTGTCTCCTCAGGGGGGGTGCTATACCGCCCCTTTCAAGCAATCCTCTTATCTGGAGGTCTTAGGAGGTATTCCAGGCAATGTAGTTCTGTCTCAGCGCCATGTCATGGGTCTTCTCTTGGCCTCTGGGTCTCTGCCGACACCCCTCTGCTGCCTGCGTTGTTTGCGGGGCTCTGTTTCCTTTCTGTAGCGTGGTGCTGCACGCATCATGGCATTCAGGTTACCCTTCCTTCATGGGCTGCCTAAATGCACTTCGTATTCGGCCCATACGTTCTTATTTGTATTTTTTTTTTTTTTATTTATTTTATTTGTATAGCGCAGACCAGGCCCGGAGGCTACCGGGCGCATTTCTTAAGGCAATGGTTACATAAGTTGCATACAGTGATAATATATCAGACAATAAATATGGCATAGAAATAGACATAGGTAGGTAGTACAACAATACATGGTTTGTCAAGTAGTACATCCCTACATAGGTTATTGCAACACGTTTTCAGAATGTAGCTTAGGCATTGGAAGAGGCAAGCCAACGTTTGGCTCTATGTTTGAAAAGGTTGAGGGAGGGGAGGTTTCTGATAGTCAAGGGGACAGCATTCCACAGTTTGGCTGCCAGGACTGGGAAGCTAGAACCACCAGTTGTTTGGAGCTTGTATCTAGGTATCCGTAGGCTCTGGTTGAGGGTAGATCTAAGTGAGCGAACTGGAGTGTACAACGTGAATCGTGAGGAGAGATAAGTGGGGGCCAGGTTGTTCATGCATTTGTAGGTAAGGGCAAGCGATTTCAGTGAGATCCTTTGGGTGACAGACAATCAATGAAGGTTCTTCCTGGTATCCGAAATGTATGCGGATCTGGGGATATTGAGGGCTGCCCTGATGGCGTTATTTTGAATGATTTGGAGCTTGTCTAGGTTACCCTGATTAGTGCCCTGGTACAATGCATTGCAATAGTCTAGTTTGGACATGACCAGGGTCCTAGCAAGGGTAGTACAGTTTTGCGAGGAGAGGAAAGGGCGACATGCTGTGATCAGCTTGCAGGTATAGGAGGCGGCGGCCATAACTGCATTAGTTTGTCTGTGAAGGGAGAGGGTGGAGTCGAGGTAAATTCCAAGCGTTTTTGTCTCTTTGGAGACTTTTATTATATTTTCATCGATGTTAAAGGAGCTGAACATAGGGTTCAGCTTGTTTAGTCTTTTCTGAGTACCTAGGATGAGGAGCTCTGTCTTGTCGTCATTGAGACAGAGCTCATGTTGGGCCATCCATGTTTGAATGACATGGTAAACGTCATTCAAGGCTTTGTGTAATCGCCCGTGATGGGGATGAGTATCTGGGTGTCTTCCGCATAATTTGTGTAGGTGACACCCATATAGTCGAGCACATCAAACAAGGGTTTAGTAAATATATTGTAGAGGGTCGGGATACACACGATCCTTGGGGGACTCCGCAAGGGACTGGTGCAGGGTCAGCCGCGGAGGTGGGTGAAAATACCCTCAATCTGTCTGTTATCCAGGAAGGATTGAATCCAGTCTGTGGCCATGTCGGAGAAGTGAGCTGCAGTTTTCAGGTGGTGACAGAGGATTTGGTGATTAACCAGATCAAAGGCAGCAGATAAGTCTAATAGTAGTAACAGGGCTAGTTTACCTTTGTCTTCGAGATCCTCAATTTGGGTCTTGAGATCGAGGAGGGCTGTCTCCGTACCGTGCTTCGGTCTAAAGCCGGATTGTCTCGTGCCTAGAAGGTTGTTTGATTCCAGATAGTTCTGTATCTGAAGATAGGCTGCTCTATCTAGGATCTTTAGCAGTAATGGGACCGTTGTGATAGGCCTATAATTGGTTGGAACCTCCGGGTCTAAGGTGGGTTTTATTAGGAGAGGGATAACCCAAGCATCCTTTAGGTTATTGGGGACCACTCCCGATTGAAAGGAGGCGTTGATGAAAGAGGTGATAAAAGGTGTGAGGTCATGAGCAGACTCCTTAATGATCGGGGCTGGACAGGTGTCCCCTTGGCAGTTTGAGGGTTTTAAGTTGCAGATGATTTTTTCAACCTCCAGAACGGTTAGTGGTGTAAAGCTGAACGGCACAGGGGAGTCAGGGGTTGTTAATTTAGGCGACCTGGTATTGCTAAATGTAAGGGTGTGGAGGGTATTTTGTTTGGCGTTGATTTTGGATTGCAAGGTGGATATTTTGTTGAGAAGGGCATTTTGTATATTGTTGCACCAGGTGCTGTCCTTGGTGCACGTGTCCGGGGCAGGTGAGGGAGATTCTAGCTCTTTGAGGATTTTGAATAGTTCTCTAGTGTTCAATTCTGCCTGGGATATTCATGAGTTGTATGTCTCCTTTTTGGCTTGTAATATGGCCTCCTTGTAGTTAAGAGAGGTGATTAGAAGGGAGGCTTTATTGGCAGCATTGGGGTGGCTTTTCCAAAGGGCTTCAGCCTTGCGCTTTTCTTTGCGTAGCGAGTTGAGCTGCGGGGTGAACCAGGTGTTCAGGTGGGACTGTTGTTTGGCTTTACGGATTTTTAGTGGAGCTAGGCTCTCAATGGCATTGGTCATTAGGCTGTTATAAGTGTCTACTAGGACAGTGGGGTCCTCGTCCTTCTGCTGTGCAGCAAGAGTGTTCAAGCAAGGGAGGATAAGAGGAAGCAGTTTCTCCCTGGTGATATCTTTTTTATTTCTGGTAGGTATAGCAGGGGCTATGGTAGGTATGGGCTGGGGGTTGGTGGCTGGCAGGAGGAAGGTAATAACATGATGGTCAGACCACGCGCATGCATCATTAGAAGTGACATTGGTGTTACAGTTAAGGTCGGCTAGCCAGTCGAGCGTTCTTCCTTTGATGTGTGTAGGATCGCGAATACGCTGCTGGAAACCTAGGTTGGAGAGGGTGGTGTCTACTTCAGTGGCCATGTGGTCCTTGGGATCTGAGAGACCTAGGTTGAGGTCTCCTAGTAGCAGTATCTGAGAGCTAGGCTTGGTGTTAGTTGACAATGTGGATGCAACATCATCTGTGAATGAACCCAATGGGCCTGGAGGTCTGTATATAAGGTGGAGTGTAGCTGTATTGGTAGGAGAGAGCGATAGTTTCACTGAGAGAGATTCTGCAGAACTAAGTTGTATGTGGGGAGCAGCTCTCGTAATGATTTTGTTGCTATGAATAAAGGCGACTCCTCCTCCTTTCAACAAGTTGGAATGGCGGTCGTTTCTGATGATGGTCTAACCCTTGGGTAGGGATAGAGCGAGTAGTGGGCCAGAGGCGTCATGTAACCAGGTTTCGGTAATAGCTAGGAAGTCAAGGTTCTGGACCGTGATGAGGTCAGCGATGTCAAGGGCGTGCGCCGTGAGGGATCTAGCATTGATAAGGGCTCCCTTGAGTGCTGCGATGGGTAGGGTGGATGGTGGAGGACTAGGCGTTATGGTAGAGTTGGGCAGTGGAAGGGCAGAGCGATTGCGCAAAATACAAGGTGGTCTGGGCAGTCTAGTTCTAAGTCTGCTATTCCTTTGTTGTAAAGTACATGGGATGTTTGGAGTGGGTTTGGTAGCAAAGTGCTTGAGCCAGAGGGCTGGGTCATTGAGGTAAGGGTTTGATAGGGGCTCAGGATGGTAGAGCATGGTTGATGGGCGAATAAGTAAGGTCTTAGTGTCACTTGCGCGGTAGCTGGCAGCAGTGCAGGCTGATAGTCCTAGGAAGACTATGAATATAAGGTCAATGCTGGCACAGGTTCTTAGCTGCATGTCGCAGCTTGTATTACCCAGGGGACTGAGGATATAATTATATGGGTTCAGGACAAAGGGTATAAAGGAGTAGAGGTGGCGCAACTAGGCAGCCAGCAGCAGTGTAACTCAGGTCATGTAGGCACAGTACAGGGACATCTGTAACGCTCACCTGATTCTCGCAGAGGCGCCGGTCTTGACTGGGCGACTACCGTATCTTCAAAGGTGATGTGTAGCACCCGGTTGGCTCTTTGGGCTGGACCTCTGTGCACTGTATGCCTGACTTCAAGAGTAAGATGTCTGCAGATAGAAAATATGGGATTAATGAACTGGGGTTATTGGGGTGTCCCTATCTCTTTCCTTTTTTGCTCTCCTGTAGACCCCCAAAGGTTAACGCTCTCACCTTAGGTAAGTGAATGCCGAGCTCTCCATCTGCCTCGGGGCAGGGTGCTGTAACCAGTTTCTTCACTGGATCGTTAGCGCAGGCCTCTTGACTTCAGAGGACTGCTGTCCGTCGTTTACTGCACGAACGGTAAGTTTCGAGTAATTCTATTGTCTTTAAAGTCTTTAGTAATGATGTCTCTTGTTTTGCAGGTTCCGGCGATGGCGGATGACGGGCTGAAGTGAAATGAAGATGGAGTCCGTGTGATGAATAGAAGCGCCTGGAAGCACGTAAGTAAGCGCTTGTTGCCTGCTTCACGATGCGCTCTAACTGTCTTTTATTTTGCAGGTACGAGTTCGGAGCGGCTGCAGGGTGCCGGAATACCCACTGGGTTAGAGTAATGGCACGTGAGTATTAAAGTTCCCCAATGTCTTTAAACGCACCTTTTTTTGTCTTTCAGATGCAGGATGCAGCGCCGAAGGCCTCCGTAGCGTGCGAAGAGTTGGTAAGCTTTTGCCTTTCAGATGCCGGAATGCAGTGTGAAGACCTCCGGAGCGCACGAAGAGTAGGTAAGCCTTTGTCTTTCAGATGCCGGAATGCTAACCTGTTCTTTCTTGTCTTTATAGGTGTTGCTGAAGACTGGATTCAGGATGGTAAGCCTTTTCCCTTAGGCCAGGATCCGATGCAGAAGACACGATGAGCGTTCTGCTGCAGAGGATGCAGAATAACACAAAGCAAGATTCATCCACCGGGTGTGGTTTAAATAGCCTCCTGTAGTGCTTAGGTGTCTCCTTCCACAGCCACGCCTTGGTAAGAAAAGAGTTCCTGCTTTCCAGAAGAGTTCCAGTGTTCTGAATCTAGGGAGTGGCTCCTGCCCCACCCAACAGGAAAAGTAGTTCCAAACAGAAGAGGATCAGAGGCTCAGCTGGCAGGCAAGTAAGCAGCATGGTCTCTTGCAGGTAAGTCCACCCAAGCATTATGAGCCCGGCGCTTCCAGCGCTGGGACTGGGCATATTTATGAGCCTGGTGCCACTGGCGCCAGGACTGGGTCCAAAAGGTCCCAATTGGGACTGGTTGGCCCTCGGAACCTGGGTTATGGATCTGCTTCCAAGGGAGTTGGGAAAACCCTGACCTCTTGGAAGCAGAGATCATGACAGTACCCCCCCTCAAGGCCCCTCCCAAACCGGGCTTCTCCGGGGGTTTTGGCTTGTCAGGAAATGTTCGGTGAAATCTTTTGATTAGGCGAGGAGCGTGGACATATTCAGCAGGTTCCCAGGATCTCTCTTGGGGGCCGTAGCCTTTCCAGTCAATTAGGTAAAATAGTTTAGATTTGGAGATCTTGGAGTCCAGAATGCTTTTGACTTCAAACTCGAGTTCTCCATCAACTAGGATGGGTTTTGGAGATTTAGTTAGTCGGGTTTGAGGTTGCACGGGTTTTAATAGAGAGACGTGGAAGACCGGATGTATTTTCATGTGCGGGGGCAAGTCCAACTTGACCGCTACTGGGTTTACTATGGTAGTGATGGAATAGGGACCAAGGTATCTTGGGTTGAATGTGCGTGGCCCTTTTAGAGGTAGATATTTGGTGGATAACCAGACTTGGTCCCCTACTTGATATTGAGGGGCTTCCTTCCGATGTTGATCTGCTCCTTTCTTGTATTGTTCTTTAGCCCTTTGAAGGTGAGAAACAGCTTCCTTAAAGGCTTGGGTGATTGTAGAATGCAGGTAGTCTACTGCTGGTGTTTCAAGATCTTGGAGGGGATCCAACTCCGAGGTTCGAGGGTGACTGCCGTACAAAAGAAAAAACAGTGTTTTCCCAGTTCCCGAATGGACAGAGTTATTGTAGGCATATTCGGCTATCCAAAGGATGTCTTTCCAAGTTTTTTCAGTTTGTTGCAGCATGCAGCGTAAATACTGTTCCAGAGTTTGATTGGTCCTCTCGGTTTGTCCGTCGGTCTGAGGGTGGTGACTGGTCGATAGTCTCACATCAATTTGAGCCGACCGACAGCAACTTCGCCAAAAATGAGAAATAAATTGACTACCTCGATCCGAAATTAGAACCGAAGGAAAACCGTGTAGTCGGACGATGTTTTCGAGAAATTCTCGGGCCAGAGTTGCTGCTGTTGGCAAGCCTTTGAGCGGAATGAAATGCGCCATCTTGGAGAATAAGTCCACGATTACTAGAATTGTATTGTATCCGGAGCATGGAGGTAGATCGGTGATGAAGTCCATAGAAAGCGTATGCCAAGGGCGAGGTGGGATGTCAATAGGGCGTAAGAGGCCTGCTGGTCTTTCCTTTTGACTCTTGTTTTGGGCGCATACTCCACAGGACATTATAAAGTCTCTGATATCTTTTTTCCAAGACGGCCACCAGAAGTAGCGCTTGATCTTTTCTGAGGTCTTGGCCATACCGGGATGACCTTCCATTAAAGAATCGTGATAACAGGAGATTACTTTTTTCTGTAAATCTGTGCTGGGTAGGTATAATCGTTCTTGGAAATACAATAAGTTGTCCTTTACTGCAAAGTCCTTTCCCTGCAGATGCCAATTCTGTATGTCTGCTGGAGTTACAAGTTGCCTGGCTTTATCCTTAACTTCCTCTATGGATTCTGTGGCGATTACACCCAGAATTCTTTGTTCGGGAATGATTGGTACAGGTTTAGGGTTGATCAAGTGTTCTTCCACTCCCATCCGAGAAAGGGCATCAGCTTTACCATTCTTTGTACCAGGTCGATAGGTAATTATGAAGTCAAACTCGGCAAAGAATAATGCCCAACGGAGTTGTCTAGAGGATTGGGCTTTCGCGGTTTTCAAATATTGCAGGTTTCGGTGATCCGTAAATCACAGTAACGGTGTGTCGGGCCCCCAGCAGATAATGCCGCCAAGCCTTAAAGGCAGACTTGATAGCCAGAAGTTCCTTGTCAGTAATCGTGTAATTGATTTCAGGAGGCGAGAATTTGCGGGACCAAAATGCCACGGGATGCAACTGATTGGTTACCGGGTCCTTTTGTGATAGAACTGCCCCCATGGCAAGGCTTGAAGCATCAGTTTCCACGATGTAGGGGAGTTCGGGGCGAGGGTGTTTTAAGATTGGTGCGGAGATAAATTTAGTCTTCAAATCCTGGAAAGCTTGTTCCGCCTCGGTAGACCATTCAAAACGTTTGTTTTTCTTTAACAAGGCAGTGATGAGCTGGACTATTCGAGAGAATTCGGGGATAAACCTGCGGTAAAAGTTAGCGAAGCCTAACATGCTTTGCACACCTTTTACGGAGGATGGTGATGGCCATTTGAGAACTGCATCAACCTTCTTTGAATCCATACGTACTCCGCCAGGTGATAATATGAATCCCAAGAATTCAACTTCAGTCACGTTGAAAACACATTTTTCCAACTTAGCGAAAAGTTTGTGTTGACGCAATCTTTCGAGGACCATTTTCACGTGTTTTCGATGTTCAGATTCCGATGAAGAATAAACGAGGATGTCGTCAATGTAAACAACAACACACACATCTATGAGCTCTCTGAGGACATCGTTCATAAAATATTGAAAGGCGGCCGGGGCATTGCAAAGTCCGAAGGGCATGACCTGATATTCAAATAGCCCATACTTGGTGCGGAAGGCAGTCTTCCATTCATCGCCCTCTTTTACTCGTACCAAGTGGTAAGCTCCTCTAAGATCCAGCTTTGTATATATGCATGCTTTTCTGACTTGGTCCAGGAGTTCAGGGATCAAAGGTAACGGATATCTATTCTTAACGGTGATCTTGTTCAGGGAGCGATAATCGATACAAGTTCTAAGGTCTCCTTCCTTTTTTGGAACGAAGAACAAAGCTGAAGAAGCAGGGGACTTGGAAGGACGAATAAACCCATTCGCCAGGTATTGATCCAGGTATTGTCGAAGGTGAAGGTTCTCAGGCTCGGTGAGGGCATAAATTCTACTACAAGGAGGAGTAGATCCAGGTATCAGGTCTATCTGGCAGTCATAAGACCTATGAGGAGGTAGAGTGTTAGCCTGATCCTTCCGGAAAACATCTTGGTATTCAAGGTATTCAGGAGGTAACTGGGGAGTCTCTGAAGAAATTGCTGCCAGTGCAACACCAGGTGGAGGGTGACAAGTAGAGACACATTCTGGAAACTGGACCGTTCTTGCTCGCCAATCGATCATAGGATTGTGTTTCTCTAACCAAGGTATTCCTAGAATAATCTGAAACTGAGGGGCCTTGATCACATCGGACACGATCTTCTCATGGTGTCCATCTTGACTTACTAGCGTCACCTCTTGAGTGGTATGCGTTACAGGCCCGGAGGCTATCTCTGTACCATCCACTGTAGTAATGACGTCCTTTACAGCCTTGGGACAAAGAGTTAGATTCATCCTCAAAACCATTTCATGATCCACATAATTGCCGATGGCACCGCTGTCGACGTAAGCTTCAATTGCATGTAATCGATCCGGATTATCAGGGCTAATGAGGACCATAGGTATCACAAAATGCGAGGTCACGGAACTGGTTTTCACGCTCGGCAAGAGGACCTCTATTCTTGTCGGGCGAGGTCGTTTCCCTGCTCAGAGTTTGTAACTTTGGTAACTGCAGCTCCTACTGCCTTCTTGGCAGGTTTCACCGGACAGTCTCGAAGAAAGTGCCCTGAGTCTCCGCAATATAGGCATAATTGCAACTGTTTTCTCCTTTCCCGCTCCTTTTGTGTTAGAGGACCTTTCAGACCCCCTATTTGCATGGGTTCCCCAGAGTCTACTCCTTTGGAAGGAGTTGGCGGTTTGGAAAATACTCGAGCATCAAACTTGGAACGGTCGGCCTTCCTGTTCTGCAGTCTATGATCTATTTGAACGACCAAGTCTATGTAATCTGAACAGTCTTGTGGGGGATTCACTACTTGGGCTAAAACGTCTTTGAGCTCTCCACGTAGACCTCTATAAAACAGCGTAATCCTTTTGTCCTCAGGCCATTGAGTTTCCACTATTAGTCTATTGAAAGATGCAATATAAGCCAAAAGGTCTTGATTACCCTGTCGCAACGAAAGAAGCTCATTGTCCAAGGCCTGCCCCTGTGAATGTCTTGCGAACAGTTTTTCCGTACTAAGCTGAAAGGTTTGAAAATCATGGAGAACCGGATCATCTTGATTAACTAGAGGGATCGACCAGTCTGCCGCATTGCCACTAAGGTACGAAAGTACAAAAGCTACTTTAGCTTGATCAGTTGGAAAGGCTGCTGGCCGGCATAAGAAGTGCAACCGGCACTGATTGATAAATACTGCAAACCTCTTTGGGTCACCAGAAAATCGTTCGGGCGGAGCCAGAGGTACATTCCCAGGTAGGTTGATCTGCACTGGATTCATAGAGGATGTTGAAGGAAGATTTGCCCCTGATGCGGGTAACGGGGTTTGTCCGGCTTGTGACTTTAGCAATTGTCTAGCAAGACCGTCTGTTCTCTCCTTGGAAATAATTAGTTCCCTTCTTAGAGCATTCGTTTCCTGACGAGCTGCATGCACTTCCGCCCTTAGTTCCCCAAGTAACCGGGCTAGGTGGTCAGTATCCGAGGTTTCCATAGCGCCTGGGCGAGAGTTTTGCGGTAGGCTTTGCATTCTGTAACGCTCACCTGATTCTCGCAGAGGCGCCGGTCTTGACTGGGCGACTACCGTATCTTCAAAGGTGATGTGTAGCACCCGGTTGGCTCTTTGGGCTGGACCTCTGTGCACTGTATGCCTGACTTCAAGAGTAAGATGTCTGCAGATAGAAAATATGGGATTAATGAACTGGGGTTATTGGGGTGTCCCTATCTCTTTCCTTTTTTGCTCTCCTGTAGACCCCCAAAGGTTAACGCTCTCACCTTAGGTAAGTGAATGCCGAGCTCTCCATCTGCCTCGGGGCAGGGTGCTGTAACCAGTTTCTTCACTGGATCGGTAGCGCAGGCCTCTTGACTTCAGAGGACTGCTGTCCGTCGTTTACTGCACGAACGGTAAGTTTCGAGTAATTCTATTGTCTTTAAAGTCTTTAGTAATGATGTCTCTTGTTTTGCAGGTTCCGGCGATGGCGGATGACGGGCTGAAGTGAAATGAAGATGGAGTCCGTGTGATGAATAGAAGCGCCTGGAAGCACGTAAGTAAGCGCTTGTTGCCTGCTTCACGATGCGCTCTAACTGTCTTTTATTTTGCAGGTACGAGTTCGGAGCGGCTGCAGGGTGCCGGAATACCCACTGGGTTAGAGTAATGGCACGTGAGTATTAAAGTTCCCCAATGTCTTTAAACGCACCTTGTTTTGTCTTTCAGATGCAGGATGCAGCGCCGAAGGCCTCCGTAGCGTGCGAAGAGTTGGTAAGCTTTTGCCTTTCAGATGCCGGAATGCAGTGTGAAGACCTCCGGAGCGCAAGAAGAGTAGGTAAGCCTTTGTCTTTCAGATGCCGGAATGCTAACCTGTTCTTTCTTGTCTTTATAGGTGTTGCTGAAGACTGGATTCAGGATGGTAAGCCTTTTTCCTTAGGCCAGGATCCGATGCAGAAGACACGATGAGCGTTCTGCTGCAGAGGATGCAGACTAACACAAAGCAAGATTCATCCACCGGGTGTGGTTTAAATAGCCTCCTGTAGTGCTTAGGTGTCTCCTTCCACAGCCACGCCTTGGTAAGAAAAGAGTTCCTGCTTTCCAGAAGAGTTCCAGTGTTCTGAATCTAGGGAGTGGCTCCTGCCCCACCCAACAGGAAAAGTAGTTCCAAACAGAAGAGGATCAGAGGCTCAGCTGGCAGGCAAGTAAGCAGCATGGTCTCCTGCAGGTAAGTCCACCCAAGCATTATGAGCCCGGCGCTTCCAGCGCTGGGACTGGGCATATTTATGAGCCTGGTGCCACTGGCGCCAGGACTGGGTCCAAAAGGTCCCAATTGGGACTGGTTGGCCCTCGGAACCTGGGTTATGGATCTGCTTCGAAGGGAGTTGGGAAAACCCTGACCTCTTGGAAGCAGAGATCATGACAACATCTAGATTCAGAATGTCACATTTAGGCAGCTAACGGCAGTGCAAATCAGGTCAGTAGGCACAGTACAGGGACATCTAGATTCAAAATGGTACAATTAGGCAGCTAACGGCAGTGCAAATCAGGTCAGTAGGCACAGTACAGGGACATCTAGATTCAAAATGGAACAATTAGGCTGCTAACAGCAGTGCAAGTCAGGTCAGTAGGCACAGTACAGGGACATCTAGATTCAAAATGGCACAATTAGGCAGCTAACGGCAGTGCAAATCAGGTCAGTAGGCACAGTACAGGGACATCTAGATTCAAAATGGCACAATTAGGCAGCTAACGGCAGTGCAAATCAGGTCAGTAGGCACAGTACAGGGGCATCTAGATTCAAGATGGCACAATTAGGCAGCTAACGGCAGTGCAAATCAGGTCTGCACAGTACAGGGACATCTAGATTCAAAATGGCACAGCAGTGCAAGTCAGGTCAGTAGGCACAGTACAGGGACATCTAGATTCAAAATGGCACAATTAGGCAGCTAACGGCAGTGCAACACAGTTCACTAGGCACAGTATACAGGCATCTAGATACAAAATGGCATTGGACAGGCATTACAGGATATACTGGTAAAATAGGGGCATGTAAAGAAAGGTCTAGAGGAGAGGGGCGAGAGAGGGATGCACTGCGTTCAGCCGTAGGTGTAAAGGATGTGGTCCATGGTAGTTGTAGCTGCGGGTAAGTGGCCAAGGCGTCCCGCGACGGTGAGTCGGGAGGTGAAATGCGGGGTATCCGGGTGGCACGTTATAGGCATGGACAGCCGTGCGGGATGGCAACGTTAATTGGACAGGAAATTAAGCACTTCTAGTCAGCAGATGGTGTTATGCATGTGGCAGCGCTGGCTTACCTGGAGCAGAACGGGCAGAGTTCCTGGCCCCTGGCTCCTGTGGCTCCAAACAGGCACACAACAGGCCTTAGTATGGCCTTCGTTGTGGCCGGCGTTTCTGCCTGCCGGCGGATGCCGGAACGAAGAAAAATGAAAGTGCGGCCTCGTTGTTTATCCACTCTACCTAATTTGTATGCGGACAGCACTTTTTTGGAGATCACTGCATGCTTTCCCCTGGGCCTTTCCTTGGGTGCAGGTGGCACTCCACTGTGCCCCCTAATGCTTATCTCCTTTCTGGCAATCTACCTGGTGCAAACGGTGTGGAGCCCCTTTTTGAAGTCTGCTGCCAGCGTAGCACCCAGTGTCTCTGCTGCATACAGCGCCAGCAGCACGCACCCGACACCGCTCTTTAGCGCACACTTAAATTCTGCTGTGCATCTATCGACCCCCCGGCAACCTCTTGTTGGCTGCCTTAGTACACGCCCATGCCATCCGGGTCACCTTATCCGGCTATGAGTACGAGTCCTGGGGGCCTTATCTCAGCCCAACGTTATTTTCAGTGCAGCACTTAGTGCCTGCCCTCCCCACACGGCGTGATGTTTGCGATGTTGGAGCCACAGGTCCCCGACACACTATGTTGGCATGGGGTGTCCCACCTCCAACAATTTGTGTTGCACGCTCATAAGCGCTCCTGTGTTTTGGGGGAAGTGCCGGTCATCCACGTCTCTCCGCGCCCACCCGGCCTCACGGGGGCCGGGCCCACCGTCCTCTCAACCGGCCAGCTCAATTCCTGACACAGTCTTCGGCGCCCACACGGCACAGGTCTCTGTGCGCTTTGCCTTCCTCTCCAGACAGACAGGGACGCCCTATATACTGCTCAGGTCCACACACTCCGCGTACTCCTCTGTGTATCGACCCATGTTTGTGCGCTGTCATGGCAGCCTTCCTAATTTCAGCAGCTCATCAGCTGTTTCCTTCTCGGGAGCCCGCACCTTCGGTGCCCTGATCACATTCAAGCGTCCCTTTGTTTCGGAGATGTCGCCATCTTGTTGTTTTTGTTCCGGGACGTGACCCCGGACACAAAGTAACAAATCTCTTGTTCAGCTGATCCGATTGATCTGCTGATACGAACTTCCTGATCCTTTGATGTTCATACGTTTATGCTGTTAATTTGGAACATCAGTCTTCCGTCAGGTAGCTTGCGCTTGTACGGATCGTTTGCCGGATCACCGAACCCTCTGGAGATACAGCCTTCTCTATGGCTGCCAAGCCACGCCCACAAATGTCATAAAACATAATGGTTAAGCCTCCTGCACTGTCCTGGGAGTTGAATGTCGTGCTCACCAGGCTTATGTCGTGTCCTTTGAATTTAGGCATTTTGTAGATGTTACAGTAAGTCTCATAGAAGATAGCCTTTCTTGTGGCACTAACATCAGGTCATCAAGTTCCACACCAACAGTTACCCTTTAAGCACATCCTCGGTTTCTCCTATAGGTGGACTTATAGTACCATTTAAACCATAAAGGAATCTACCCATGTTCTTTAAGGACTCAAAATATATTCCAGGTGAAGAGAACAAAGGACAAAAAAGACACATGCAAACATTATCTGCCTTATGGGGTGGCCAAGAAGCGTCTGTCTCCAAAGCAACAATAACCAGATGGACCTTTGATAGGACACTAAAAGACACTTGCTGGTTAGGATAACTGGTGACTCGACAAGAGGAAAGGCAGCAATGACTTCCTTCTGAATAGCGTGACATTTGTAGAGCACTGACTTGGAAGTCCATGAGGGTGTTGGGCCAGTGCTATTGTCTGTATAAAGACACAAGATCAGATACTCTGGCGAGTCAGGCAGTCTTGAAAAATATTTTAAGATAGATCAATTTCTGATCCCACCTTCCAAGTACATATTTCTCAATTGTCTGTTGTTGCACAAACAAACATGTGGATATGTAAAAGCTATAATTGTGAAGAAACGGTTACTTACCTGTAAATATAGTTCAACAGCATTGGTAGTTTTAGAGATTCACAAGTGACCCTTTCAGCTTCTCCAGAGATTGGATTCACATGGATTCACATGCACATGAATAAAGATTACACTGTAGTACATATACACAACCACAGGAGGTGGCAAGGCTCAACAGAAGCAATAACACACTCACCTCTGAAACAAACTAATTTCAAGTAAATAGGTTGCATAGCACCTCTTGGCTGACTTGGACTCCTCCCTGGAAACCCTGTTGATGCAGTAGAGCCTTGTGAAGGTGTGCGTGGACCTCCACATAGCAGCCCTGTAGATGTCGAGCAGGGGCACTCCCGAGAGAAACGCTGTAAATGCTGCGATGGCTCTGGCAGAGTGGCCTCTCAATCGGCATGACAGTGGCCAGCTTTCCAGTCGAGGACAGTGCATGATGCCACCTGGAGATGGAAACCTCGATAAGGCTTTTCTGTGATTTACAGGTCCAACGCTGACGAACAACTGAGAAGTCTTCAGAAAGTTCTTTGTACGTGGCGCAGAGAACTTCAAGGCACAAGCCATGTCTAGCAAATGCAAGGCCCTCTCTGCTGGTGACAAGGGATTCGGGAAGAAGAAAGGTAACACCAAAGGTTCATTGAGGTGGAATTCTGACAGTACCTTTGGGGTAAAGGTGGGGTGTGTACGCAGTACCACCTTTGAAGCGTGGAACGACAAGTAAGGTTGCTTGCATGACAGGGCTTGGATCTCACCAACCCTCCTGGCTCAGGTCATAGCCACGAGGAAAGGCGTCTTCCACGAGAGGAACTTGAGTGGGACTTCATGCATAGGTTCAAAAGGAGCTCCCAAGAGCTTAGTCAGTACTACCTTGAGTTCCCAAGCCGGGGTTGCAATCTTCACTGGTGGAAAAGTCCTGAAGAGTGCCTTGAGGAACTCTTTGACAAGTCTGTGCGACTACAGAGAGGGTCTACCCGGAGACCTGGTGTACCGGTATATGGCAGCGAGGTGCACCTTGATAGAGGTGTGAGCCTATCCCGCCTTGACCAAGGAGAGCAAATAGGGTAGAAGCTGAGGGGCTGTGACCTGCAGGGGGTGTAATCTTCTGAATCCAGCACCACACAGAGAAACGCTCCCATTTATGGCTGTAGCATTTCAATGCTGACAAGGCTCTGACAAGGCTCTGGCCAGGATCTCCTTACATTCCGTTGGTAAAGCATGACCTCCAAACTCTAGGGCTGTAGGAGCGATGCCCTCAGGTGCAGTGGCCCCGGGGCCTGGTGCAAAATTGCCCCTCCCTCTTTGGTGAGAATGAGCTGGAACAGCGGGATCTTGATGGACGGGCCACTGACAGACGCAGCAGGTACGGATTCCATATCTGGCACGGCCACGTTGAGGTAACAAGTATTATCTTGCAGTGGTACTGTCTGAGTGTATTGATCACACATAGCATGAGTGGAAATGGAGGAAAAGCATACAGGAAAAGTCCCTCCCACAATAATGATAATGCGTCCCCGATGCTCCTCAGCTGAGGGAAACTGCCAGCGAACTGCTGGCACTTGGCGTTCGCCACCGTCGCAAAGAGATCAATCTGGGGTTTGCCCCAACTGTCGAACAGAAGGTCCACCTGGTCCTTGCAAAGCTCCCATTCATGGCAGGAATGCAACTTCCTTTTGAGTGAGTCCGCAATGGTTCTTGGTGTGTGCTTGCTTGACAGAGTTCATGAGCGGGAACGCACCAGCCAGTCGTCCAGAAAAGGGTATACGTGGATGCTTTGTAGACAAAGATATGCCACCACCGGGGCCGTAAAGACCCTCGGCCGACTTCAGGCCAAAGGGCAGAGCATTGAACTGGTAGTGCTGACCCTGAACCACGAATCGTAGGAACTTGCAGTGTTTCTTGTGAACGGGGATGTGGAAATAGGCACCCTCCAGATCCAACGATGTCAGAAAATCCCCCTGCTCCAGTTGACAGAGCATATGCTGCAACATGAGCATCCAGAACTTTTGGGACTTAAAGTACTTGTTGAGACGATGTAGCTCCAGGATTGGCCTTCCACCCCCGCCCCCTCCCGTTTTCTTTCAAACCATAAAGTATCTGGAATATACTCCGGAGCCCGGAGACGCTAGGGGTCGGGCTCTATCACCCCTTTCTGTAACATGGCCAGCACCTTTTGCAGAAGCTGTGGTCCGTGTTGTACTTGTAGCAGTGTTGGTGGAATATGAGGACACCTGCGTTGCAACTCCAAGGTGTGGCCCTGTCCGGGAGCGTCCAGCACCCATCTGTTCATGGTCATCTTTTTCCACGTGCTGATGAACTTAGCCAGGAGGCCTCCCACTGGGGTGCATAAAGTGGGGGCCCAAGGCCACAGATGGTTCAGGCCTGCTTAGGGGTCGGAGCGCAGCCCTGCGGGCAGAGCCGGCGCTGTCCTCCGTTGCCTTGAGAGCGACCCCTGTCCGCTTCTTGCATGGAGGAGTATGAAAGCTGCCTGTACGGGGTAGTATAACCCTTCGAAGATATACTGGGTTGTCCTCTGGATGAACGAAAGGATGACAGCTGTTGTTGCTGTAGGATTCCCAGGGAGCGCGCCATCTCGGTGTCAGCCTTTATTGCTTGCAGAGACTCATCGCGGGCTTGCCGGAGATGTTTTCCCCGTCAAATGGCATATCCAGCACTTTAGCCTGAACGTCCTGGCGGATGTTTGTTGCCTTAAATCAACCTTGCCCAAGCAGGGAAACCGCTTACCCATCTGGCGGAAACCTGTGTCCGCGATATCCGCTGCCACTGTGATGGCATGGACCGAGGCCACTTCCCATTCTTGAAAAGATTATAGTGCCTCAACCTTCTTGTCCTCGGGCAGGAATTCTTGGATCGGACCCAGCTTGTACTAGTTTCTGGTCATATTGGGACAAAATGGCTAAAGCGTTAGCTGCCTTGATGGTAAAGGATATTATATAAATTATCCTCTTGCCCATTGCATCCAGCTTCTTCCCCTCCTGGTCCGGAGGTACCATGGCTGCCAACAATGAATTTGCTGAGTGCTTCCTGGCTGCGGCTGAGTCTGGTGAGGGCTAAGACCTTAAGCACCTAGGCGCTGAATCTGGTACCCTGTACTTTTTCTCCAATCTGTTACGCTTGAGTAGGGCTGTACTTGGATTCTACAGTAGCACCAGACCTTATTCCCAGATGTCCTCCAGGAAGGGAACGGACATGGTCTTTCTTCTTGACTTGCACTGCTGGTTCAGGAAACCCTGCTTCTTAGTATCCTCAGAAACCAACTGAAACAGCTCAGAGGCCCTTGATATCATGGAATGAAAGGATCCAACTTTGTCCAGTGGTGAGGCCCTATGGGGCTCGTCCTTATTTGGTGTTTCTTCATCAGCCGGCACAAAGTTGTGGTCCTCGTCGGTGCCCATAGCCATGGTAGCAGTGTCTGTGCCTGTGTCTGTGTGCAGAGCCAGGGCTCTCAGTGGGGTCGTGTCGCGGCGTGGTGGAGGGGTCGGATGACACTGAGGACCAGTGCCCCTCTTAGACTTTTCTTCCGCGGGTGCCGTGGAGGCACACTTTGCACCCCTTCCTCATCGTGGTCCGGATGGAGGCAATAAGCATTTATGATGCTGATCTTCCATGAATACATTCCTTAATCCACACTTTCGCGCAAAATTTGAAGAGGCTTCTGCCTTCCTTCTCCTCAGACATGGCTGAAAGGCACGGAATAGGCCCAAGGCCGGGCCTTCTCGAAATTTTGATGACAATCCGACAGTGGAAGAAGATCTTTGCCAGTAGCGGATCCCCGCTGACAGTCTCTGTCCTTCATCGAAGACGAAACAAGCAAACGGTCACATTTTTAAAAACTTTTAATGGAATTTCTTTTTTTCAAAATAGCATAAAAATAGCTTGGAGAGCAACTTGAGGACTCCCAAAACTGAAGCGTGCATTCAAATTCTGAATGTGGCCACCAGGGGTGGAGCTTAGGGAGAGGACTGTCATTGGAGAGGACAGCATGACCCAGAGGACAGTGATTGGTTTAGAGGAAAACAACAAGTTAATTACCAACTGGTAACGTCCAGGTAGGGGTAGACATAAATTCCCCCTCTCTGAAATGCGCTGCCACCACCACCATCAGTTTGGTGAAGACCCTCGGGTGCAGGTCAACCCGAATGGCAGGACTCAAAACTGAAAGTGCGAGCCGCCAACAGCGAACCTTAGGTATTTTCTGTGCTTGAGAAGGATTGGCACATGAAAAGAAGCATCTTGAAGGTCCAGTGACACCAACCAATCCTGTACTGGTTCCATTTGCGGTCAGCAGCGGGACGCGGCCATGGACGCGCCTTCTCCCGATTTTCAAACAATCCTGGGGTATGGATCACCGTGCACCACAGACATGTGGAGCCAGAGGACTGCCCATTTCTTCGGCACACACAGGGACACCCTTGTGAAGGTTCCCTCCTAAACCGATCCAGCCTTATGGCACCAACGACTAGGTGGTAATGTAAATATACTTCCAACAGTCGTAGTTGTGTTCCCTCAATATGGTTAGTACACATTTTTTGACTGAACCTATTGATCGAATTTGAAGACTGTATTGATGAAAGTCGCCCCCCTCATACTTTTGCCACTGAAACCGGTCGACGGTGGTTGCTACACACAAGAGGCATAAATTGGGCCTAGCTGTCATGATCTCTGCTTCCAAAAGGTCAGGGTTTTCCCAACTCCCTTGGAAGCAGATCCATAACCCAGGTTCCGAGTGCCAACAAGTCCCAATTGGGACCTTTTGGACTCAGCCCTGGCGCCAGTGGCACCAGGCTCATAAATATGCCCAGTCCCAGCGCTGGAAGCGCCGGGCTCATAATGCTTGGGTGGACTTACCTGCAGCAGACCATGCTGCTTACTTGCCTGCCAGTTGAGTCTCTGATCCTCTTCTGTTTGGAACTACTTTTCCTGTTGGGTGGGGCAGGAGCAACTCCCTAGATTCAGAACACTGGAACTCTTCTGGAAAGCAGGAACTCTTTTCTTAGGCGTGGCTGTGGAAGGAGACACCTAAGCACTACAGGAGGCTTTTTAAACCACACCCGATGGATGAATCTTGCTTTGCGTTATTCTGCATCCTCAGCAGCAGAACGCTCATCATGTCTTCTGCATCTGATCCTGGGCCTAAGGAAAAAGGCTTACCATTCTGAATCCAGTCTTCAGCAACACCTATAAAGACAAGAAAGAACAGGTTAGCATTACGGTCTTCAGTGACAGCTCTTCACTTACCTGGTCCATCGGCTGTCACCAACGCCTCGCGCTGCATTCCGGCATCTGAAAGACAAAGGCTTACCTACTCTTCGTGCGCTCCGGAGGTCTTCACACTGCATTCCGGCATCTGAAAGACAAAAGCTTACCAACTCTTCGCACGCTCCGGAGGCCTTCGGCGCTGCATCCCGCATCTGAAAGACAAAACAAGGTGCGTTTAAAGACATTGGGGAACTTTAATACTCACGTGCCATTACTCCTTTCCACATCTAACCCAGTGGGTATTCCGCCACCCTGCAGCCGCCCTGAACTTGTACCTGCAAAATAAAAAGACAGTTAGAGCGCATCGTGAAGCAGGCAACAAGCGCTTACTTACGTGCTTCCAGGCGCTTCTATTCATCACACGGGCTCCATCTTCAACTCACTTCAGCCCGCCATCCGCCATCGCCGGAACCCTGCAAAACAAGAGACATCATTACAAAAGACTTTAAAGACATTAGAATTACTCGAAACTTACCGTTCGTGCAGTAAACGACGGACAGCAGTCCTCTGAAGTCAAGAGGCCTGCTCCCCTTATCCAGTGAAGAAACTGGTTACAGCACCCTGCCTCGAGGCAGATGGAGAGCATGGCGTTCACTTACCTAAGGTGAGAGCGTTAACCTTTGGGGTTCTACAGGAGAAGAGAAAGGGAAGAAGAGAGAGACATTCAATAACCCGGTTCATTAATCCCACATTTTCTATCTGCAGACATCTTACCCTTCAAGCCAGACATACAGTGCACAGAGGTCCAGCCCAAAGAGCCAGCCTTGTGTTACACATCACCTTTGAAGATACGGTATACGCCCAGTCAAGACCGGCGCCTCTATGGGAATCAGGTGAGCGTTACAGAACGCAAAGCCTACCACAAAACTCCTGTCCAGGCGCTATGGAAACCTCGGATACCGACCAGCTAGCCCAGTTACTTGGGGAACTAAGGGCAGAAGTGCATGCAGCCCGTCAGGAAACGAACGCTCTAAGAAGGGAACTGATTATTTCCAAGGAGCGAACAGATGATCTCGCTAGACAATTGCTACAGTCACAAGCCGGACAGACCCCATTACCCGCATCTGGGGGAAATCTTCCTTCTACATCCTCTATGAATCCAGTGCAGATCAACCTACCTGGGAATGTACCTCTGGCTCCGCCCGAACGATTTTCTGGTGACCCAAAGAGGTTTGCAGTATTTATCAATCAGTGCCGGTTGCATTTCTTATGCTGGCCAGCAGCCTTTCCAACTGATCAAGCTAAAGTAGCTTTCGTGCTTTCGTACCTTAGTGGCAATGGGGCAGACTGGTCGATCCCTCTAGTAAATCAAGATGATCCGGTCCTCCATGATTTTCAAGCTTTTCAGCTCAGTATGGAAAAACTGTTCGCAAGACATTCACAGGGGCAGGCCTTGGAAAATGAGCTTCTTTCGTTGCGACAAGGTAATCAAGACCTTTTGGCTTATATTGCGTCTTTCAACAGACAGATAGTGGAAACTCACTGGCCTGAGGACAAAAGGATTACGCTGTTTTATAGAGGTCTACGCGGAGAGCTCAAAGATGTGTTAGCCCAAGTAGTGAATCCCCCACAAGATTGTTCGGACTATATAGACTTAGTCGTTCAAATAGATCACAGACTGCAGAACAGGAAGGCCGATCGTTCCAAGTTTGATGCTCGAGTATTTTCCAAACCGCCAACTCCTTCCAAAGGAGTAGACTCCGGGAAACCCATGCAAAAAGGGGGTCTGAAAGGTCCTCTAACACAAAAGGAGCGGGAAAGGAGAAAACAGTTGCAATTATGCCTCTATTGCAGAAACTCAGGGCACTTTCTTCGAGACTGTCCGGTGAAACCTGCCAAGAAGGCAGTAGGAGCTGCAGTTACCAAAGTTACAAACTCTGAGCAGGGAAACGACCTCGCCCGACAAGAATAGAGGTCCTCTTGCCGAGCGGGAAAACCAGTTCCGTGACCTCGCATTTCGTGATACCTATGGTCCTTATTAACCCTGATAATCCGGATCGATTACATGCAATTGAAGCTTACGTCGACAGCGGTGCCATCGGCAATTATGTGGATCATGAAATGGTTTTGAGGATGAATCTAACTCTTTGTCCCAACGCTGTAAAGGACGTCATTACTACGGTGGATGGTACGGAGATAGCCTTCGGGCCAGTAACGCATACCACTCAAGAAGTGACGCTAGTAAGTCAAGATGGACACCATGAGAAGATCGTGTTCGATGTGATCAAGGCCCCTCAGTTTCAGATTATTCTAGGAATACCTTGGTTAGAGAAACACAATCCTCTGATCGATTGGCGAGCAAGAACGGTCCAGTTTCCAGAATGTGTCTCTACTTGTCACCCTCCACCTGGTGTTGCACTGGCAGCAATTTCTTCAGAGACTCCCCAGTTACCTCCCGAATACCTAGAATACCAAGATGTTTTCCGGAAGGATCAGGCTAACTCTCTACCTCCTCATAGGTCTTATGACTGCCAGATCGACCTGATACCTGGATCTACTCCTCCTTGAAGTAGAATTTATGCCCTCACCGAGCCTGAGAACCTTCACCTTCGACAATACCTGGATCAATACCTGGCAAATGGGTTTATTCGTCCTTCCAAGTCCCCTGCTTCTTCAGCTTTGTTCTTCGTTCCGAAAAAGGAAGGAGACCTTAGAACTTGTATAGATTATCGCTCCCTGAACCAGATCACCGTTAAGAATAGATATCCGTGAACTCCTGGACCAAGTCAGAAAAGCATGCATATATACAAAGCTGGATCTTAGAGGAGCTTATCCCTTGGTACAAGTAAAAGAGGGCGATGAATGGAAGACGGCCTTCCGCACCAAGTATGGGCTATTTGAATATCAGGTCATGCCCTTCGGACTTTGTAATGCCCCGGCCGCCTTTCAATATTTTATGAACGATGTCCTCAGAGAGCTCATAGATGTGTGTGTTGTTGTTTACATTGACGACATCCTCGTTTATTCTTCATCGGAATCTGAACATCGGAAACACGTGAAAATGGTCCTCGAAAGATTGCGTCAACACAAACTTTTCGCTAAGTTGGAAAAATGTGTTTTCAACGTGACTGAAGTTGAATTCTTGGGATTCATATTATCACCTGGCGGAGTGCGTATGGATTCAAAGAAGGTCGATGCAGTTCTCAAATGGCCATCACCATCCTCCGTAAAAGGTGTGCAAAGCATGTTAGGCTTCGCTAACTTTTACCACAGGTTTATCCCCGAATTCTCTCGAATAGTCCAGCCCATCACTGCCTTGTTAAAGAAAAACAAACGTTTTGAATGGTCTACCGAGGCGGAACAAGCTTTCCAGGATTTGAAGACTAAATTTATCTCTGCACCAATCTTAAAACACCCTCACCCCGAACTCCCCTACATCGTGGAAACTGATGCTTCAAGCCTTGCCATGGGGGCAGTTCTATCACAAAAGGACCCGGTAACCAATCAGTTGCATCCCGTGGCATTTTGGTCCCGCAAATTCTCGCCTCCTGAAATCAATTACACGATTACTGAAAAGGAACTTCGGGCTATCAAGTCTGCCTTTAAGGCTTGGCGGCATTATCTGCTGGGGGCCCGACACACCGTTACTGTGATTACGGATCACCGAAACCTGCAATATTTGAAAACCGCAAAAGCCCAATCCTCTAGACAACTCTGTTGGGCATTATTCTTTGCCGAGTTTGACTTCATAATTACCTATCGACCTGGTACAAAAAACGGTAAAGCAGATGCCCTTTCTCGGATGGGAGTGGAAGAACACTTGATCAACCCTAAACCTGTACCAATCATTCCCGAACAAAGAATTCTGGGTGTAATCGCCACACAATCCATAGAGGAAGTTAAGGATAAAGCCAGGCAACTTGTAACTCCAGCAGACATACAGAATTGGCATCTGCAGGGAAAGGACTTTGCAGTAAAGGACAACTTATTGTATTTCCAAGAACGATTATACCTACCCAGCACAGATTTACAGAAAAAAGTAATCTCTTGTTATCACGATTCTTTAATGGAAGGACATCCCGGTATAGCCAAGACCTCAGAAAAGATCAAGCGCTACTTCTGGTGGCCGTCTTGGAAAAAAGATATCAGAGACTTTATAATGTCCTGTGGAGTATGCGCCCAAAACAAGAGTCAAAAGGAAAGACCAGCAGGCCTCTTACGCCCTACTGACATCCCACCTCGCCCTTGGCATACGCTTTCTATGGACTTCATCACCGATCTACCTCCATGCTCCGGATACAATACGATTCTAGTAATCGTGGACTTATTCTCCAAGATGGCGCATTTCATTCCGCTCAAAGGCTTGCCAACAGCAGCAACTCTGGCCCGAGAATTTCTCGAAAACATCGTCCGACTGCACGGTTTTCCTTCGGTTCTAATTTCGGATCGAGGTAGTCAATTTATTTCTCATTTTTGGCGAAGTTGCTGTCGGTCGGCTCAAATTGATGTGAGACTATCGACCAGTCACCACCCTCAGACCGACGGACAAACCGAGAGGACCAATCAAACTCTGGAACAGTATTTACGCTGCATGCTGCAACAAACTGAAAAAACTTGGAAAGACATCCTTTGGATAGCCGAATATGCCTACAATAACTCTGTCCATTCGGGAACTGGGAAAACCCCGTTTTTTCTTTTGTACGGCAGTCACCCTCGAACCTCGGAGTTGGATCCCCTCCAAGATCTTGAAACACCAGCAGTAGACTACCTGCATTCTACAATCACCCAAGCCTTTAAGGAAGCTGTTTCTCACCTTCAAAGGGCTAAAGAACAATACAAGAAAGGAGCAGATCAACATCGGAAGGAAGCCCCTCAATATCAAGTAGGGGATCAAGTCTGGTTATCCACCAAATATCTACCTCTAAAAGGGCCACACACATTCAACCCAAGATACCTTGGTCCCTATTCCATCACTACCATAGTAAACCCAGTAGCGGTCAAGTTGGACTTGCCCCCGCACATGAAGATACATCCGGTCTTCCACGTCTCTCTATTAAAACCCGTGCAACCTCAAACCCGACTAACCAAATCTCCAAAACCTATCCTAGTTGATGGAGAACTCGAGTTTGAAGTCAAAAGCATTCTGGACTCCAAGATCTCCAAATCTAAACTATTCTACCTAATTGATTGGAAAGGCTACGGCCCCCAAGAGAGATCCTGGGAACCTGCTGAATATGTCCACGCTCCTCGCCTAATCAAAAGATTTCACCGAACATTTCCTGACAAGCCAAAAGCCCCGGAGAAGCCCGGTTTGGGAGGGGCCTTGAGGGGGGGTACTGTCATGATCTCTGCTTCCAAAAGGTCAGGGTTTTCCCAACTCCCTTGGAAGCAGATCCATAACCCAGGTTCCGAGTGCCAACAAGTCCCAATTGGGACCTTTTGGACCCAGTTCTGGCGCCAGTGGCACCAGGCTCATAAATATGCCCAGTCCCAGCGCTGGAAGCGCCGGGCTCATAATGCTTGGGTGGACTTACCTGCAGCAGACCATGCTGCTTACTTGCCTGCCAGTTGAGTCTCTGATCCTCTTCTGTTTGGAACTACTTTTCCTGTTGGGTGGGGCAGGAGCCACTCCCTAGATTCAGAACACTGGAACTCTTCTGGAAAGCAGGAACTCTTTTCTTAGGCGTGGCTGTGGAAGGAGACAACTAAGCACTACAGGAGGCTATTTAAACCACACCCGATGGATGAATCTTGCTTTGCGTTATTCTGCATCCTCAGCAGCAGAACGCTCATCGTGTCTTCTGCATCTGATCCTGGGCCTAAGGGAAAAGGCTTACCATTCTGAATCCAGTCTTCAGCAACACCTATAAAGACAAGAAAGAACAGGTTAGCATTACGGTCTTCAGTGACAGCTCTTCACTTACCTGGTCCATCGGCTGTCACCAACGCCTCGCGCTGCATTCCGGCATCTGAAAGACAAAGGCTTACCTACTCTTCGTGCGCTCCCGAGGTCTTCACACTGCATTCCGACATCTGAAAGACAAAAGCTTACCAACTCTTCGCACGCTCCGGAGGCCTTCGGCGCTGCATCCCGCATCTGAAAGACAAAACAAGGTGCGTTTAAAGACATTGGGGAACTTTAATACTCACGTGCCATTACTCCTTTCCACATCTAACCCAGTGGGTATTCCGCCACCCTGCAGCCGCCCCGAACTTGTACCTGCAAAATAAAAAGACAGTTAGAGCGCATCATGAAGCAGGCAACAAGCGCTTACTTACGTGCTTCCAGGCGCTTCTATTCATCACACGGGCTCCATCTTCAACTCACTTCAGCCCGCCATCCGCCATCGCCGGAACCCTGCAAAACAAGAGACATCATTACAAAAGACTTTAAAGACATTAGAATTACTCGAAACTTACCGTTCGTGCAGTAAACGACGGACAGCAGTCTTCTGAAGTCAAGAGGCCTGCTCCCCTTATCCAGTGAAGAAACTGGTTACAGCACCCTGCCTCGAGGCAGATGGAGAGCACGGCGTTCACTTACCTAAGGTGAGAGCATTAACCTTTGGGGTTCTACAGGAGAAGAGAAAGGGAAGAAGAGAGAGACATTCAATAACCCGGTTCATTAATCTCACATTTTCTATCTGCAGACATCTTACCGTTCGAGCCAGACATACAGTGCACAGAGGTCCAGCCCAAAGAGCCAGCCGTGTGTTACACATCACCTTTGAAGATACGGTATACGCCCAGTCAAGACCGGCGCCTCTATGGGAATCAGGAGAGCGTTACACTAGCTTGTAGTTTGATCATACCTTTAATTCTAAATCCCACACCCCGCCAACTAATATCACTCACAGACAGAGAGTGGGACTTTAGTGTCTTCTTGTCAAATATTATTGTCTAACATTGTTTGTTTTTGTGTCATTGTGCTTTATTAAGACCTCAGTTCCCCAGGGTCAATTAGACAGTCTGTAGGCTAATAAAGTATGAAATACCCTACTAGATGTCTATCTTTTTTACCACTAGTGCACTATGATATGATATCATATTTATAAATTAAACAATAAAAATATGTTTCTCTTCCAATACATGCATGCACATAGTGGAAGAGAGTGGTAAAGGACCAACAAGGCTGAAAGTATTACAGATCTAGAAGTGGCTAGTTTATCTCTTATTCTATCTGTTAGATAAGCGGCATACCATTGTGATCTGATTGAGGCAGGGTTAGAGACTCGCTCTATCCTTACTGTCCTTCGTCACAGCCTGGTTTCGCACCTTTCTTAGGGTGACTGAACATCAGTCCTTAACCACGTATGTTTTACTATCTGGATTGCAACTGGCTATAACATAATTAAGAGACAGCTGGCTGTTGCCCAATTTTTGTGTTAAAATATGTATAAAGTAAGGGCAATACCCTGTTAACTTTACTATTTGCACCCCCTGTTTTGTCAAAACTGGTTCAATAGCACCTTTCTCTAGCAGGGTTAATATTTCCTGCACAAGGGGCGGATTTGGAATCCTCAAAGAGTGTTTCCACGGTGGATTGTTGTGAGGCTGTATTATAAATGGAAGGTAATAGGTTACTACCTTGGGCTATTGTTTCCAGAGCCCAAGCATCTGAAGTAATGGCTTGCCATTCTTGCAGATGCTGAGATAGTGTGCCCCCCACTGGTGATTTGTGACAGAAGCTCTCAAAGAGGTTTCGGGGTGGTTACTGCAGCTGCTGATAGCAAGGATGCTGTAGCTGGCTTTGCACTTTTACCTCGTCCACCACAAGGGTTTTTTCTTTGGCCTCTTTGACTGGCCATTTCTCTCGCCTTTCCAAATGAGGAGTAGTAAAGATAGGATCGCCTCCTCCATGGTTGTCCTGAAGAACGAAAAGGCTGAGTTTGCTTAACAGCGGCCCCTAAAGATTTGGCAGCCGCCTTCGAGGTCTGCAACCTCTCAAGGCTCTTGTCAGCCTTGCTGCCAAAAAGGTGAGACCCGTCAAATGGAACGTTTAGAAGACGGGCCTGCACATCTGGTGCGAAAACCGACTTCCGCAAACCACGCAAATGTGCGCATAACCGTGCTTGTAGCCATGGGCCTGCTGATGCTGTCTGCAGTGTCTAATCCAGATTGAAGGGATTCCTGCATGGCTTCTGTTAGGGAGAATTCTCTGTTTAGGCTGAATTTCCCTACCTAGTGAGTCCCCCAGCAGCTTTGCTGGATTTCTGGGGTTTCTTTTTTTTTCCCTCCTGCCAAGAGTGAGACTCTTTTACCCTCACTCTTGGACATGTTGAAGTGTGTTTTCTTGGTTAAACCTTGTGTTGAATGGGCTGTGGGGTCTTTTACTCCATAGGGCCTCATGTGTTTTTGTGATGTGGGTTACACAGCACCCTCTGTGCCGTGACCCAGGGGTGTCCTAGGGACTCCCCAACATAGACTCCATACCCTGGGACTGACTACTGTCTCCCAGGGCATGTAAAGTCACCAAAGACTTTGCTAGTCTTGAATCCTGAACAGAACCAGTACAAACCATCATATTGTGGACGTACTGGCTGGGGCAATTCGATTGCCCCAGGGTCTGTTAGTCGAGGGGGCACGTCTCCGTCCCCCCTGATCGAGTTTTGGCTGGTGGCAGTGGAAACTACTTTTTATATTCGACCGCGAATATTTCCCTATGGGATTTCCCATTGTTTTAGGCTAACACATTTAATTATTTATTTAACGGTAGCCTTAAACATACCGCCGGTTTATATATTTATTATTATAACTCCGGTTGGGATTTTTTGCCAAAACTTGATTCCAAAATGGCGTTGGCGTTCGCCTCTGTAACTCTGACCCAAAGTGGAGCCCTTTGTTCCACTTTTGGCAGGCTTCTCCACAGAAGCCCTCCAAAGTGGTGCCACTCTGTCTGGGGTACTTAGGAGGGGTGGAGGGGGATTTAGGCACCCTGGACTGAGTTACCTTGGTAACTCAAGTCGCACTCCGTCCTGATTGGCCCAAGTGGTGAGCCGGCCGGCTCACCACTTAGCATGTTTGCGTGACAGCTAGGCTGAGTGAATGGGGTTTTCTGCATAAAAGCAGGGCTTTGGGGACTGGAACGTCAGAAGTCGCCACAGGACCAAGAATCCGACGAGGGAAGAGCTGAGCCGACCTGCTTCGACGACACCACCCGGTGGAGCCCTGCTGAACCGTCTCACCACTTTTTCCGACGACCGAGGAGAACTCTTAACGGAGTGGCTCCTTCCCTTAACTGGTGGGGACAACCAGTTTTCGCCTTCTTTTCGCTTCTCGAGGTATCTCGTGGCCGCCTTGCCAGTGCCAAGCACCCCGGCAACCGGAATCCCACCACTTTTACCCCAACCACGAAAGTCGGTACAACCCTTTAACCGGAGGACTCCGCGGCTGGTTTCTTCCCGGGCAGTGCAACGACCTTCCTCTTCTGCTCTTCAGCGAGAACTTCTTCTCCCCTGACCGACGTCGAGCCTTGCTGCCACTGCCTGGAACAACTGCCACCGCTGGAGGACCCTTTCCGCTTAAGGTACCGTGTTCCGCCTGGCTTCCCTTGCCACCGACTGTACGGGGTAGATTTAGCCCCCGGCTTTCGAACCTGGGAGTGCCTGGGACACCCTGGCTAAACTTTCTAAGCCACTCTAAACTCTTTCTAACTCTTTGCAAGACTTTGAATCCCTAATAACAGTGTGATCTTGGGCACATTTTCGCTCCGGCCACTCTAAGAGTGGGCCCTGCCTAGTGACTTTTGCTCACCTGTGACTTTGTGCTTCTTTGAGCCTATTGCAAGTGTCCTGGACCTTAGAGTGGTGTGTTTAACCCATTTCTGTTTCTTTTTATCCCTTTCTTGAACCTACTAGAGTGTCATCTAACGTTAAGCGCTCACCTCTGTTTTAATTATGTGGTGTTAACCTAGAGTTGTCTAGATAGGAGTAAGGGTTGAAACTGCTTTCATTATAACTGTGTTTGAAGTGTTTTTACTATATTTTGCTAGAGTGTTTTCAACTTATATGTTCTTAAAAAAATAAATAACTATATACTTTTGAAACCAAGCTCTGGTCAGTGTTTGCTCGTGCTATTGTGTCTGAGTACATATTGTGTATACTTTGCATACTGCCTAACTCTTCTTGAGGGAAGTCTGACTGCTCAGCCACAGCTACCAGGTAAATCTGGGTGGTGCAGACTGCTACCAAGTGGGTTTACTGCTATACCTGTAGTCTTAAATCTTTTGCAGTGTTCCCCAAGGGAACTGCACAGGTTTCTGCCTAACACTGGTGTACAGCGGTGGGATTTGTATTGAGTATACATTTTATTGTGCTTTGAATACCTTAGTGCAACTAACCACAAAGCTTAGCACTGTAGAAGTAATCTTCTAACATGTCAGTTATAGAAAGCTATAGTCAAGAGTCCCTTGCAGCCAAAACTGCTGATTGTTTAAGAGTGCTCTGTAAACATAAGGATCTCCTGACTAAGGGCAAGAAAATGGAGCTGATTGAAAGATTGTTAGCTAACCAAAGTCTGGGTGATGGTTCAGAGGAACCTACCACTCCAGCAACTGTAGATGACAGTATTGAAGTTAACATGGAGCAAAATGTTGATGATTCTGAGGAAGAGTCAGAAGAGGAGGGTGAGGCTGTTGTGACTGCCCCCCCTAGGCCTCTGCCTGCTCTACCTGCTGTACCTACTGGACCTTTACCAGGTCCCACATTTAGTCCTCAGTACTTTGAACTGGAGAAAATGAAACTAGAATTGGAGTATAAGAAACTTAATGCTCAAACTGACAAAGAACTAAGGCTAAGGGAAATGGAGCTCAAGTATGACTTAGAAATGAAGAAATTATCTGTTGAGAATGTTTCTCTCTCTGGCTCCTCTAGAAGTTCCAGTCCTAAAAGACCCCGGATGCCTAAAGAATTGGTTGGTATGTATGAGCCTAAATTGGATGTGTTGGATTGGTTGTCTCTGTTTGAATATAATCATGGGCTCCAGAACATCACAGGAAATGACTTACTCACCTGGTTGTTCTCTAGGCTTCCCCCTGTTGCAACTGATGTGGTAATGGAGATGGGGGAGGAGGATAGGAAGGACTATGAATGTGTGAAACTAGCTTTGATAGCTAGGTTTGGGAAGACCCCTTCCCAGTATCTTAAGAGGTTTAGGAACCTCAAAAAGCATGATGGTACCCCTTGGGCTACCTGGGTGAGTGAATGTTTGAAAAACTTAGAGGGATGGATTAAGGGTTACAAGGTGAACACTTATGAAGGTATGAAGAATTTGTTTATGTTGGAGACTATTTATGATGCCTGCTCTCCTGAGCTCAGACAACACTTGGCTGATTCCAGGGAATTAGATTCCCGGAAACTAGCTAAGGCTGCTGACTTGTGGGTTGCCAACAGGGCCACTCACAAGGATTCTGGGGTAACTCAGAAGAAGGATGGGGAGAAACAGCCTAAAAAGGACTCCAAAGAGAATTCTAATACTACAAATTCCAAAGAGGGCCCCAAACAAAACTATAAGGGTAAGCCACAAGGGAAACCAAATCAGGCTAGTGTACCTTCTGGTCCCAGACCAGAAGGAGGTCAGAACAAGCCTCCATTCCAGCGAGCCTTTGGCTCATGCTTTGTTTGTAAGGCTACTGACCATGTGAAAGGAGATCCCAGATGTAAGGGTAAACCTTCAGGGGTCCAGCTTGCCTCCTTAGCCTTCGCTCCAGAAGAGGAAGTACATATGGCAAGTGGAAACTTTCTATTACTAGCTGATGAACCCACTGGAGTCTCAGCTAGTGTTTCTTTAGTCTCTCTGGGGTTGTGGGAACAACAGAATTTAGATGTCTATAACTCTATCCCAGATAATACTAAAGAGTATTATAAGGACAGTGTCCAGGTGAATGGTCAGGAGACTCCTGCCATTAGGGACACTGGAGCCAGCATAACTGTGGTGGATGAATCATTTTTCAAGGCAGAGGATGTTGCTAAGGCACCCAAATGCCTCACCAAGTTAGCTGGTGGGCCTGTGCAGATGTGTCCCCAGTTACCAGTTCTCATCCAATGTAATGATATGGCTGTAAAAATACCTGTCAGTGTACAATGTGAAGTGCCAGGTAGGGTTCTGTTGGGTAATGACCTCAAAGCTCTTGGAGTTGTATCTCATACCCCCAGACCTCCTAGCAAAAGGTTTCAGGAGCTCACAAAACCTGCAAGAGAGAAAACCCTGAGAGGGTTATCTCAGGAGATGATGACAGAAATCACTCCTCTCCCACTGGAGCAACTTACTGCAGTAACTACCAGATCAGGAGCAAAGGGGCAACCCAAGACTCCTAGGAAAAAGCCAGCAGCAAGCACTCCAGTGCTTCCAACAAGGACTTCCCCTAGGTTGTCCAAAGTTACACCTGTAACTCCACCTCCAGCTGAGGCTGAGAGGGAGGTACAACCCTGTGTGGTTGAGCTAGACTCTGAGGAAGAGCTAGAAGGAGGCCCCAACCTTATTGGAGATTTGGACCCTGAGGACCATCCTGAGCTGCAGTCTTTACTAGCAGAAGGTGGGCCTAGCAGGGCAGCTTTTCGTAAGGGGCAAAGAGAATGGCCAACTCTGGAAGGTCTCCGCCACCAGGCAGCTGCTCAAGCTGATGGGCAAGAGCCTGGGAAGTATAGGTTGCACTGGGAAGATGGCCTCTTCTACAGTGAACCCACTGAGTCTGAACCTGGAGACTACAAACGCCTTGTAGTCCCACAAGAGAACAGACAACAGTTCTTACAACTAGCCCATGAGATACCTTTGGCTGGTCACTTGAGTTTCAAGAAGACCAAGGAAAGGCTCTCACTCTACTTTTATTGGCCAAAGATGGGGGCTGAAGTAGATAGATATTGTAAGAGCTGCCATACCTGCCAGACTTCTGGTAAGGTTGGTTCCAAGAATGTGGCACCTTTAGTGCCTCTCCCAGTTGTGGGAGTCCCATTTGAGAGGGTAGGGATTGACATTGTTGGTCCCCTTGATCCCCCAACCTCCTCAGGCAACAGGTTTATACTTGTTGTAGTAGACCATGCTACTAGGTACCCTGAGGCAATTCCTATGAGGACTGTTACAGCTCCGGCTGTGGCTAAGGCCCTCCTTGGTATTTTTACCAGGGTTGGGTTTCCTAAGGAGGTAATCTCTGACAGGGGGTCAAACTTTATGTCCCACTACATGAAAGCCATGTGGAAAACCTGTGGAGTTACCTACAAGTTCTCAACCGCATACCACCCTCAGACAAACGGGTTGGTTGAAAGGTTTAACAGAACCATGAAGAGCATGATAGGTGCTTTAGAAGAACCCCTTAAGAAAAAGTGGGACCTTCTACTGCCATGCCTTCTCTTTGCTTATAGAGAAGTCCCTCAGGAGGGAGTAGGTTATTCTCCCTTTGAGCTTCTCTATGGCCATCCAGTCAGAGGTCCATTGGCCCTGATTAAGGAGGGATTGGAAGGTGCTCCTCCCCTCAAGCCAGTCAGAGTGACTGACTATGTGATAGGTCTCCGGAGGAGAATGTCACACATGATGGCAGAAGCAAGTGACAACTTGAAAGCTGGTCAAGCCCTGGTCAAACATTGGCACGACCAGAAGGCTAACATGGTTGAGTTTACTCAAGACCAGCTAGTTCTAGTTATGCTCCCAACAAGGCAGAGGGCCTTGCAAGACAAATGGATGGGACCCTTCAAGGTTGTGGGAAAACTTGGAGAGGTCAACTATCTGGTGGATCTGGGCAGACCCAGGGAAGCTCCTAGAGTCTTCCACACCAACCGACTAAAAGCATACATCTCCAGACCTGATGTAGGAGCCTTGCTTCTAGCTTCAGCTGCAGAGGAAGAAGAGAGTGAATCTCTCCCGGATCTCCTCAGAGGTGTGCCTTTAGATGAAAAAGTTGAAGGAGTCAACCTCTCTTCAGACCTGACACCTGAGCAACAAGAGGAGTGCAAATCTATGTTAAATCAGTTTGCCTCCCTGTTCTCACTGTCACCAGGCTTGACCCCTTGGGGCCAGCATGAGATACTCACTGGTGACTGTCTGCCAGTCAAAAGCAGAGGATACAGAATGTCAGAACATATCAGAGCCCACATCAAAGGAGAGGTCAAGAAGATGCTTGATCTCGGGGTAATAGAGCCCTCTACTAGTCCATGGTCTAGCCCAGTTGTGTTAGTGCCAAAGGCAGGATCCAAAGACTTGAGATTCTGTGTGGACTATAGAGCTCTAAATGCAGTCACCAAGACTGATGCCCACCCTTTGCCCAGGACAGATGAGTTGGTGGATAAACTTGGTGCAGCCAAGTACCTCAGCACATTTGACCTGACGTCAGGCTATTGGCAAATAGCCCCGACAGACCATGCCAAGGAGAAAACTGCATTTTCAACCCCAGTTGGCTTGTACCAGTTTAAGGTCATGCCTTTTGGACTAAAAAATGCACCTGCCACATTCCAAAGGATGGTGAACCAAGTTCTGGCTGGGATGGAAGAGTTCTGCATGGCATACTTGGATGACATTGCAGTCTTCAGCCACTCCTGGGAAGAACATGTGAACCACCTAGGACATGTGTTGCAGGCTCTGGAAAAGGCCCATTTGACAATCAAAGCCAGTAAGTGCCAGATTGGTCAAAGTAAAGTGGTCTACCTTGGACATGAGGTAGGAGGTGGAGAAATAAGGCCTTTGCCCAGCAAGATTGAAGCTGTGCAAAATTGGACAACACCAACTACTCAAACCCAAGTGAGAGCTTTTCTAGGCCTCACTGGATATTACAGGAATTTCATTGAGAACTATGGGACCATAGCTTCTCCACTGAATGTAATCTCCTCTCCCAAATTCCCTAAAAAGGTAAAATGGAATGAGGAGTGCAATCAGGCCTTTGAAAAACTGAAGAGAGCTCTTTGCCAAGCTCCAGTATTGAGAGCTCCTGACTACCACCAACCTTTCATTGTACAAACTGATGCTTCCAATGTAGGTATAGGTGCAGTTCTAAGCCAACTGGATGAGAAGGGTAGGGAGCACCCCATTTGCTTCATCAGTAGGAAACTGAAGGATCCTGAGACAAGGTGGGCAACTATCGAAAGAGAATGCTTTGCTATTGTGTGGGCACTGAAGAAGTT
The DNA here is from genome assembly GCF_040938575.1 of Ambystoma mexicanum. Taxonomy (NCBI): domain Eukaryota; kingdom Metazoa; phylum Chordata; class Amphibia; order Caudata; family Ambystomatidae; genus Ambystoma; species Ambystoma mexicanum. Next base: position 1,138,476,116 of record NC_090931.1, on the reverse strand, counting down.
TAGGCCATACTTGTATGGTTCTACTTTTGTTATTCAGACTGACCACCAACCCTTGAGATGGTTAATGCAAATGAAAGGGGAAAATCCAAAACTATTGAGATGGTCAATCTGCCTGCAAGGGTTTGATTTCACCATTGAGCACAGGTCAGGGTGTCACCATCAAAATGCTGATGGACTCTCTAGGATGTATATCATCGACTAGAGGTATGAGGTTCATCCAGGAGTGGATTAAATCCTCCTGTCCCTTAGTCTGGGGGGGGCGAGTGTTAGGGAGAATTCTCTGTTTAGGCTGAATTTCCCTACCTAGTGAGTTCCCCAGCAGCTTTGCTGGATTTCTGGGGTTTCTTTTTTTTTCCCTCCTGCCAAGAGTGAGACTCTTTTACCCTCACTCTTGGACATGTTGAAGTGTGTTTTCTTGGTTAAACCTTGTGTTGAATGGGCTATGGGGTCTTTTACTCCATAGGGCCTCATGTGTTTTTGTGATGTGGGTTACACAGCACCCTCTGTGCCGTGACCCAGGGGTGTCCTAGGGACTCCCCAACATAGACTCCATACCCTGGGACTGACTACTGTCTCCCAGGGCATGTAAAGTCACCAAAGACTTTGCTAGTCTTGAATCCTGAACAGAACCAGTACAAACCATCATATTGTGGACGTACTGGCTGGGGCAATTCGATTGCCCCAGGGTCTGTTAGTCGAGGGGGCACGTCTCCGTCCCCCCTGATCGAGTTTTGGCTGGTGGCAGTGGAAACTACTTTTTATATTCGACCGCGAATATTTCCCTATGGGATTTCCCATTGTTTTAGGCTAACACATTTAATTATTTATTTAACGGTAGCCTTAAACATACCGCCGGTTTATATATTTATTATTATAACTCCGGTTGGGATTTTTTGCCAAAACTTGATTCCAAAATGGCGTTGGCGTTCGCCTCTGTAACTCTGACCCAAAGTGGAGCCCTTTGTTCCACTTTTGGCGGGCTTCTCCACAGAAGCCCTCCAAAGTGGTGCCACTCTGTCTGGGGTACTTAGGAGGGGTGGAGGGGGATTTAGGCACCCTGGACTGAGTTACCTTGGTAACTCAAGTCGCACTCCGTCCTGATTGGCCCAAGTGGTGAGCCGGCTAGCATGTTTGAGTGACAGCTAGGCTGAGTGAATGGGGGTTTTCTGCATAAAAGCAGGGCTTTGGGACCAAGAATCCGACGAGGGAAGAGCTGAGCCGACCTGCTTCGACGACACCACCCGGTGGAGCCCTGCTGAACCGTCTCACCACTTTTTCCGACGACCGAGGAGAACTCTTAACGGAGTGGCTCCTTCCCTTGACTGGTGGGGACAACCAGTTTTCGCCTTCTTTTCGCTTCTCGAGGTATCTCGTGGCCGCCTTGCCAGTGCCAAGCACCCCGGCAACCGGAATCCCACCACTTTTACCCCAACCACGAAAGTCGGTACAACCCTTTAACCGGAGGACTCCGCGGCTGGTTTCTTCCCGGGCAGTGCAACGACCTTCCTCTACTGCTCTTCAGCGAGAACTTCTTCTCCCCTGACCGACGTCGAGCCTTGCTGCCACTGCCTGGAACAACTGCCACCGCTGGAGGACCCTTTCCGCTTAAGGTACCGTGTTCCGCCTGGCTTCCCTTGCCACCGACTGTACGGGGTAGATTTAGCCCCCGGCTTTCGAACCTGGGAGTGCCTGGGACACCCTGGCTAAACTTTCTAAGCCACTCTAAACTCTTTCTAACTCTTTGCAAGACTTTGAATCCCTAATAACAGTGTGATCTTGGGCACATTTTCGCTCTGGCCACTCTAAGAGTGGGCCCTGCCTAGTGACTTTTGCTCACCTGTGGCTTTGTGCTTCTTTGAGCCTATTGCAAGTGTCCTGGACCTTAGAGTGGTGTGTTTAACCCATTTCTGTTTCTTTTTATCCCTTTCTTGAACCTACTAGAGTGTCATCTAACGTTAAGCGCTCACCTCTGTTTTAATTATGTGGTGTTAACCTAGAGTTGTCTAGATAGGAGTAAGGGTTGAAACTGCTTTCATTATAACTGTGTTTGAAGTGTTTTTACTATATTTTGCTAGAGTGTTTTCAACTTATATGTTCTTAAAAAAATAAATAACTATATACTTTTGAAACCAAGCTCTGGTCAGTGTTTGCTCGTGCTATTGTGTCTGAGTACATATTGTGTATACTTTGCATACTGCCTAACTCTTCTTGAGGGAAGTCTGACTGCTCAGCCACAGCTACCAGGTAAATCTGGGTGGTGCAGACTGCTACCAAGTGGGTTTACTGCTATACCTGTAGTCTTAAATCTTTTGCAGTGTTCCCCAAGGGAACTGCACAGGTTTCTGCCTAACAGCTTCTTTGCCATCCCTAACGATAGCTAGAAAACCGTCCCTTTCCTCTGCTTCTGGAATGTGCTCCGCTGCCATTGATATGCACTCCCACAGAGTGTATGAAAATTGGGCTAAGGCACATGTGGATTTGCCCGATTTAAGGGCCATACACCCAACTAAAAATACCTTGTGCACCCATCCATCCACACGCTTGTCGTCCCTATCCGGAGGGATGGAAGGGTACGCCACTTTATTAGATGTAGCTGTGGATGCCTGGACCACCAGACTCTCAGGAGTGGGGTGTTGGGACAGATAGCCAGGGACGCTACTCGAAGGGCGGTATTTTTTAGTGAGGGATTTATCCACCAATTTTTGGTCACCCTATTTTGTAAGGTCACATGAAAGGGTAAGATTGGGTCTGTAGGTGGACCTTGGTCCAGAATATCATTAAGGCCATCCTGGATGAATTGAGCAGGTGGGTTTAGCCCAATTTAGGTATTCAACTACCTTTGACATGAGGTGCCGATACGAGGAATCAGCGAGTTTCCCCGGCTCCGGTCTACCGAACTCAGTTTCAGGTTATGTGTCAACACCACTAGGATTGTGCAGTGTGTCGACAAGATCTCACATCTTACTCTTCTCTGAGATTAAACAACCTGGCACATTCGGAGTTCCGAACTCAAGGCCAAAAGGGAACCTCCTCATCCTCAGACCTCTCTTCTTCATCAAAAATCGAAGAGAGAGATTTAAAGTACTCCTTTCTAGGCAACGGAGTATAAACTTTGTCAGGAACCACCAAAGGTGTAGGCTTATGGGGAGGCTTTGATTTGCCAGTTTTAACATGCTCGGAAGGATGAGTTGAGGCCACAGTAATTTTTGGCGCCGATGATTTTGGTGTTGATGTCGACAAAGACGTTAATGGAAATGGTGCCGACAGTATCGAGGATTCGACGGTCGCCTTTCTTAGATTTCTTCTTCGAGGTATGTGGAATCTTCAATGGCATCAATGAACTCGAGCGCCCGTCACGACTCATGTGACTTTTTTTCATCGGAGACCTAGAAGGTTCTCGATGGGTCTTTCTTCAATCACCCGGGCTTGAGGGCGTGCGAGTATTGGAACGGGACCGCTCTCATCCGGCTTCCAAAGAAGGCACGGCTGGAGGATTGTCCTTCTCGAAAATGTCTAGCATTTTCATACAAAATGCCTCCCACTCTGCAGATGAAGAATGTTTTGTGTGGCACTTACATTTTCTGGGGGAGTCGTCCGACGATTATGAAGAGGATGGCGACCGATGGTGCTGTCTCTTTGATCGTTTCGAGGACGACGAGTGGCAGGAGCCACTACGGGATCTTGATCTCTTTTTGTCCTTTTCGCGTCAGGGAGAATGATCTCCAGACTCGACAGTTGAGGAACGATTAGTTTTAGTTTTACGGCCAACCTGCAATATTCCTTTCCTTTCTCGCAGCGCTTTACTCGTCATTGCTTGACATTTCGAGCAGGAATCCGTGTCGTGGGCCTCCCCCAAACACCATAGATACGAGCGATGCTGATCCGTGATGGACATTTTCAAATCACATTCTCTGCAATTTTTGAAACCTGAAGGAGGTGTAGTCGGGGTCGATGATGAAGACATATCTTGAATGATTTATTTTGATTTTTGAAGAACTGCGTAGTAAGTAAATACCAACGAGGCACGCTGAGTCTCTGAAGCAAACACGTTTGCGGAAAAACAGAACTGAGGCCAACGGGCGTCACGCGTACTACTTATACACCCGATGACGTCACCCTCGACGGAGGCCTTCGAGAGACACTGACTTGACGCCATGAACGCACAGCGCCCTCTAACAAGAAATTTTGTTTCCGAAAGCAGCCAAATCTGGACGAGATATCAAAGATGAGGAAAATGTTGGAGGACACAATCCATTCGAAATACAGTTTTAAAGTGAAAGTGAAACTGTTTTTTTCTTTTACTGAGGATTCCGAGCCTGAGAACGGGGAATATTCATGAGCATGTGAATCCATGCCAGACTACATGCTGGAGAAGATAAGCTTTACAAAAACAGGATGCTACATTAGAACCCAGCCATTAGATGGTAATGGAGATTGCAAGCATGCGCATAAGTTGCAAATCTATTGTTACAGGGAAATATGTTCCATCTTCTGCCAACTGCCCTCACACTCCAACCCTACACCACTAAACACAAATGTCCCTGCCACTCTGTGCCACCCACCTTTGTCAAGGTTCTTCTTTCGAATCACCTACTCACATTTAGAAACCCCCGATGTCTACTGCCATCCTCGCCAAACAAAAATCTCTATGGTTGTTGCTACCTGCCTCTTACTCCCATGGCTTCCAAACAAAGAAACTAGCACTGAAGCAGGGCCAGTGCAAGGATTTTAGCTGTCCTAGGCCAACGGTCATATTGCCGCCCCCGTAGCCTGACCATCCTGCTTCAAATGTGCCTGCCTCTCCACAAGCTTGCCCAGGCAGCACTACCATGTGAAAGATTCCACATTGCGGCTCCTGTTTTTAACGTTCTTGTTTTCTTTTTTGAAGACTTTATAGATACATAAAAATATAATCAAAATCAAAACAGACCAAATATTAAGATAAACAGGAAACATAACAAAATCAGGGTGGTATCAGGGCAACGCAATTAAATATGGCCGAAGCAGGGAGTGTGAAGGGAAGATCTGACAAAGACCATAACGTTCTTGTTCTACTCTGTCAACTTAATTCACTCACATGCAGCATCTCCTCCACTCAGGTTCAGAAAGAACTATTCGAGCCTGATCATTTCATGCAGCATAAGAAGCAGGTGCCACCAGGCACACTATCCCAACAAGTACGCACATCAGGGCTGATGCGGAGTATGGCGGTGCAGAGTGGGTGACTGGAAAAGCGGGGCAAGTGGCTGCAGAGTATTTGAAGTTGTTGGTTATGGGCGGTATTCACCTTTTGCAGGTGCAGTCTTCAGATAGGTGTGATTCTTCCAGGCATGGTTAGCATGACCAGGAGCGTCTTAGCATCTGTTAAAATCATGCTTGCCCTTTTTCATGCCTCACTTTAAGTCCTTGTTGTTGTATCTTACCATCACAAATATGATAAATCGCTTGAAGGCCTTCGGAACCTGCCTTCTGGTACACAAGAGACGTTTAAGCAGTTTTGGCATAGTGCAGATAGTGTACACTTGTCACGCAAAAGCCTTAGATGGGACCTAACATTTTTTGGAACTTTGCATGCTAAACCATCTAGGCCACATAAGCAAAGTTGTAGCTGCATGGTTGCATTAAACATCACGTTTAAGCAATTCACTGGCATTATTGTATAGCGAGGCCTCCTATTTTAGGACTCATGATAAGCATCAAACAAATGAAATTCCAATGCACATGTAAGCCACGTGTTCACATCTCCTGTGGGTACACATGACTAATGAGATGTGCACACCTGGTGATAGTTCCTGACTGCACTGGGAAATACCCGTTCATGAACTCTTCTAACGAGCAGCTACTGACTCCACCAGAGACTACAATCTGCCCCTTCCCCATTGACTCCACTGCTCTGTAATGGGGAGAGCGCTATGCCAAATCTTCCAGACAGAAAATCGGGCCCCAAGTGCAATCTTCCTTAACCCACTGAACAGAAACGGCATTAGCAGTGCACGTTTCACTCACACAACATACAGCAATTGTAGCATATGAAGTAGCAGTTCTGACTTCACTCATGTACAGGACTGGTACGCTATAGGCAGAAAGAAACAGTACAACACATATATGAGCAATGAAAATTGCCTATGCTTACAGCGCAGGGTAGTCTTGATTCTATTAAAGACACGGAGGCAAATATTATGCTATACTTTCTTTATTACTGCAACTCACAGCTTTTTAAATTTAAACTGAACAATTTTCGTTTTACTCTTAAATTCACAGAAAATGGAAATCCATTGTGGTTTAAAGAGTTCAAGAAAAAGTTAACTGGAACCACTAGCCCCATGAGCCTCCAGTCCTTGGTAGTCCTAAGGCTCCTGCCCTTCGCCTATCAGATGCTAGGGCCCAGTACAAGAGGCTCCTGACCCAGGTCCCTTCCTCCTTTTTTTAAAAGCGAACTCTGCCAGAACTTGAAATGTAACATTCTTCGCTCTATGCAAGCCCTTCCGTGTCCTAGAGCTTCCAACTATCCTATCATTCCACGGTTGCTCTGACCCAAAAGGACACAATGTGCGGTCTCTGCAACAAATCTCGCCTCCTTCTACTGCTCACATGTCAGGCTGTTTTCTGTTCATCCCCTATGAAAAATGGAGAAGAAATCATGAGGGTGAGTATACGCTAAAAAGTTTACAGAATATCAATCTACATGTCCACATAGCAACTCTTCGCCGTACTGAGAGGGATATAATGCTCACATCTGTGTCTTTAATATAATCAAGACTAGCCCCAGTAGTCTAGCCCCCAGCAGCCTCCAATTGTGCCGGACTTCCTACCTGCTGCGAATTGCTGGGCAAAGAAACCGTGACATTGCGGACATTTTCAAGTGCGGCGACGATCGACTTTAATGTTGGCTGGTAATTGCATGATTCGTTTCGTGTCTTTGTAATTTGGGATAGTGTGTGCATCATGTTTCGCTCTGCGCCTTTTACACCTGGCATTGTTTTTTAATATATTTTGTCCTGCCTACTACCACCATGCCTTAAGACCCTTCAGGATGGTCGTTCTTCGTTCATAGCGAAAAATCCAATGTTTTTTTTCCTGCTCCTTGGCCAGCTCCAGCCCCCTTCCCATGGTTGCCTTTGGCCCTTAAGCCAATGGCTGAAACCGGGAGGCGGGAGCTGGCCAGACTACCTAAGGCCCACAATGAAGGCCCCGTCTACCCCTGTTCACCACGGTACACTGCAATGCTGCCCCCGTGAGTGTGTACCCCCTCTGGCCCATGAGTGCATCTGTGCACCCCCTCTTGCCCATGAGTGCATCTGTGTACCCCCTCTGGCCCCAGAGTGCGTCTGTGTACCCCCTCTGGCATCTGTGTACCCCCTCTGGCCCCGAGTGCATCTGTGTACCCCTCTTGTCCCTGAGTGCATCTGTGTACCTTCCCTGGCCCCCCGAGTGCATCTGTGTACCCCCTCTTGCCCTGAGTGCATCTGTGTACCCCCTCTGGCCCCCAAGTGCATCTGTGTACCCCCTGTGGCCCCAGAGTCCGTCTGTGTACCCCCTCTTGCCCCTGAGTCCATATGTTTTACCTCCTCTGCTGCTGAATCCCTTGGGCCCCCTACTCACCACATCATCATAGTCCCCTCCTCACCCCTGCCCCCCTTCATTCTCTCAATGTCCAACTCCCACCCTCCCCATGCCCTCCGTGAAGTTCCCTTTCCCCCCTCACTCCCTTCCTGCCTTAGCATCCTTTGCCCCTCTCCTCCTCCCCCTTCTCACTCCTCCCTCCCGCCTTCCCCGCCTTCCCCTCCTTCCCCTCCTTCTGTCAATCTCTGGCACTACCCCAATTGACGTCAGGCATAGTAATTGTAGTCGCCTGTCTTTTGCAGCTGCTTCCCCTCCCCTCCTTCCTCTCCCTCCCCTGTCCTGTGTAAGTTGGGCACTACCCAAATTTACCATCAAGGCATATAAATTGTAGCTGCCTGCCTTCTGCAGCCATCTTGCCCTCCCCTGACCCACTTTCACCTTTCTTTTATCTTAGCACTTACTCCTATCACTGTCCCTCGACCTCTGATAAAAGCTTGTCTGTCCCCCCTTTCCTCCCACTCCCTCCCCTGCACTGCCTTGATCAGTCACTAACCCTTTAAGCTAGTCACTTGTTTTGTTCCTCTCCTCTTCCCTTCCCTTCCCTTCTCCCCTCCCCCACCTCCCATTCTCCCCCTCCTCTTGTCACTCTTGCACAGCAATAATTGTCGTCAGGCATAGTAATGTTACTGCTAGTATGGTCTCCTTTTTTTCCCTTCCTCTACTCTCCCCTATTGTTCCATGCACTTGTACTATCTGTACAGATTTGATAGTTATTCTCACATTCTGATGTGTTTCAAGGACCTGTAAGAATGTACCTGTATTTTCCCATGTTCCCTCCCTCCTTGAAGCGCTTTGAAGCAGATTGTGCATAGGAGCTATACAAATAAATAATCAATCAATACCCTGTACTGCAAGCATGGGCACTCTTCATTCTATGTCAAGATAGGAGGCAAGCATTATGCTTGTTCAAAGTTCGCCACCACTCTATAAGTTATTTTCGACACTGGCTTAAAATAAAAGGTCTTGAATGTTGCTTCAGAAGACCAATCGGCTGACTTCATAATGTCCTGCATTGATACTCCTGCTGAGAAAGCTCTAGGTGCCATTGCCCCTCTAGTTGAATGCGTGCCAAATATGGACAGGTCTATGCCCGCCCAATGCACCACCTCTCTGACCCATCTGGCAATCGTGAATGTAGCTACGGCGCGGTATGGTCTCCTGCACGCTATAAGCAGCTGGGTTACTCCTACCAGTCTAATGTTGGCAACTCAATCTTTCATGCACTGTGCCACACATCATATTATTAGGAAAGTATGGGTAGGAAATGTTCTTACAGTCACATTCGTTCTTCTAGCTATGCTGAATGCTACGCCCTACTGGTAAAATATCTTCCTGTCTATTTCCAATGCCTTGATATCTGATACTCTCCTACATGCTGCTAAGAAGAGTAGCATTGCTAGTTTCCCTGACAATTGCGACCGCAAGAGATTGCTATTCTCCGGCCAGCTGAGAAAAGGTTGAAATACTTCTCTGACGTCCAAGAGCACTGTGTATTTGGGTCCTGGTGGCTTCCACAACTTTACTCCTTTGAGTAAGCGAACACCTGCGGGGTGCTCTCCCACGGGCTTCGCTTCTATTCTGTCATGCCCTGCTGATACCGCCGATCTGTAAACTCTGAGCATCCTATAGGCGCAGCCGTCGTGAAATCTGTCTGCTAGGAAATTGAGAATGTGAACTAGAGGAGCTGAAATGGGATGAATACTGCGTTCTGTGCACCAGAGGCACCAGCAGTCCCAAGCGGCACCATAGCTACGGATGGTGGCAGGCGCTCAGGAGTCTCTAATGCAGTCGGCAGCGAGCAGCAAAATGCCTGGGAACTCCGATCCTGTCCCAAAATCCTGCAGGCTATTAGGTGGAGAGTGCCTGCTACTATTAGAGGGTGCAAAAGGCCACTCGGGCTGAGCAGAAGGTCCTGCCGATGAGGAACAATCCTGGTGAAATTGCATTACCACTGGAAACCAGGCTTGGGACTTCCAAAATGGGATTATTATCACTAGCTCTGCGGTCTCTCTGCGGACTTTCACCAGGACTCTCGTTAGCATGACGAAGGGTGGAAAGGCATAGTGCACTGCTCTGCTCCACTGGCGTAAGAAGGCATCTGTCCCTACTGCACCCGGGTCTATCCTCCAGCTGATGTACTTGGGCATCTGCGCGTTCAAACTGGACGCCAACAGATTGGTATCTAGGGTGCCCCAAATCTCTTGTTATCATTTGAAAACTCGGGGATGAAGCCTCCAGTCGCTCGCGTCCACGAGATATCGTGAGTTCCAGTCTGCTACACTGTTCGGTTGTCCTGGTAAGTATTTTGCTGATACTGCAATCCGATGTTGTAGGCAGTGATGCCAAAACTCTTTTGCCAATTCTGCCAACATTTTGGATTTGGTCCCTCCTAATTTGTTTATATAGCATATGGCCGAAGTGTTGTCCGTCTTCAGTAAGACGCGACAGTTGGCCCAGTCTTTGGTAAAAGTGCACACTGCGAAGGACCCTGCCAGAAACTCGAGACAATTTATGTGTAATTCCAGCTCTTCTGCTGACCACTTCCCTCCCATCTCTATCTCTCTGCATCTGGCTCTAGAATTATATCTGCGTTGTTGCCGAAAATCACCCGGCCATTCTAAGCCTCCATGTTCTGGAGCCACCAATGGAGTTCCGTCAGTGCCTCTTGGTCTAGGGTCACTAGCTGATGATAACCCACTCCTCCTTGTAAGTGTCTGATCTTGAGCCTTTGCGAGGATCTGCAATGGAGAGGTCCGGGAAAGATCGCTTGAATCGAGGCTGCTAATAGCCCCATTATCCTGGCTAGACTGCGAAGCGGAATAGTCATCCTCGCAATGACTGTCTTGAGCTCCGTGAGGCCTTCACCTTGTGGGCCAGAAGCTTGAGAATCGTTTTCTTGGTATCTATGATGAACCCTAGGAATTCCACTATCTGAACTGGCTGTAACTGAGACTTGTCTAGGTTCACAATGAACCCTAGAGAGGACACAAGGATGTATACCCAGCGTACGTTCTCCTGGAGAGCCACTTTGTTCTGGGCTAGGATGAGGATATCATCCAGGAATATGATAATCCTTATCCCTCTCTCCCTTATTGCTGCTGCAACTGGCCTGATTATCTTGGTGAACGCCCAAGGGGCGGATGCTAGACCGAAAGGGAGACATGTGAAGCACCAAGCCTCCCCATTCCACAAAAAACAGAGAAATCTCTGGTGCGCTGTCGCTATCGGAATAGTGAGGAATGCGACTCTGAGGTCTAGGCGTGCCAACCAATCCCCTGTGCGCAGGAGGTCTCTGAGGTGGTGTATCCCCTCCATCTTGAAATGGTTGTAAGTTAACCACTCGTTTAGACTTTTCAAGTTTATCACTGGCCTCATCTTCTCTCCACTGTGTACCAGAAACACACTGCTAAAGAACCCAAGGCCTCCTAGTGAATCGCACCATATTGCTTTCTGGTCTACTAGCGTGCCCAACTCGTCTTGTAGGAGTGCTAACTCCTCTTGGTTCATGTGCATTGGCAGGGGCTATGTTCTTTGCACTGACTCGCCTGTGAACTCTAAATATAGGCCTGCTATCGCTTGGAGCACCCAAGCACCATTGGATAACGCTTGCCATTCTCGCAGACAAAGGAGAGTTCTCCCCCTCCCACTTTTTGTAGTTGCGCATTTGGTGTACTCAGCGCCTGCTGCGCTTGTCCGTCTATACGAGCCTCTACCCTTGCAACCTCTGGGGAATTATGCTCTGGCCAGGAAGCGCCTGCTGCGCTTGTCTGTCTATACGAGCCTCTACCCTTGCAACCTGAGCCTCGATCTGGGCACTTCTAAGCCCTTTGCTTCCGCCGGCAGGCGGATACGCCGGCCCACACGAAGGCCATACAAAGGCCCTGTTTTGCGCCCAGGACCCCCCTTCCCGACGACCTTCGACGAGGGTGGTGGGCAGGAGCCCCCTCCCATCCAGCAGACCACCCGGCAGCAGCAAGTGCAGATCCGCTGCACTGCACACGGCGGCCTGCCTGTCCCTGTCTCTCCCGCTCGCCTGACTTCGCCATGCCGGGCGCGACGCGGCTTCAAAGCGAGGCTGAGCCTCGATCTGGGCACTTCTAAGCCCTTTGCTTCCGCCGGCCCTGTTTTGCGCCCTGTTCGGCGCATGGGAGGCGTAGCCCACTCCTATTGCGCCCGCTCCCTAAATGCTGCAAGGACCTTTGCTCACTGCCTGACGGACCCATACTACTATGGTAAGTCCAGGGGCTATTTATTCTTTTTTTTACATCTCATAACAGAGGAACCATCAATTTGACATCCTGACATTGGTTACCTGCAAGCTTATGTTTATCTATGTCCACTGTGCCCTGTGCAACTTAGTCACTGCCTATGTTTATCTATGCCCACTGTGCCCTGTGCAACTTAGTCACTGCCTATGCTTATCTATGCCCACCGTGCCCGGTGCATCCAGCTCCACATCATGAGTATCACACTTTGCAGCCTGCTATTGTACCTATCTGCAATTATCTTCCACCATAGAGAGGACAGTAGCCTCCCTACTATGCTCACAAGACCCCTAAATTCCACCATCACCACCCTCTCTACTGACACCAGTATGGAACACCCTGATCTGAATCCCCTATCCGAGCTTCCCAGCAACCCATGTAGTCTACTCTGTCGAAACTCTAGGCTCAGAGCTAGACTCTCGAAACTTTATGAGCCTCTGACCAGAACCCTACCTCCCAACAACAAAAGATCCAACACCCAGAAGCCCATCACCAACGTCCCCCCAAAAAACAGGAGACTTCCTCCCACTACCCAGACCAAAACTACTTAAAGGAGGACTAATAAATGCAAGATCCCTGATAGCACATGCCACAGATATCTGCGATCTGATAGTGCTTGACAATCTGGACTTCATCGCCATCACCGAGTCCTGGCTGCATAACGCAGCAGGACCCCTACTCTCCTTAGCCATCCCAGAAGACTTTACTATATTCAGGCAAGATAGAACCAACACGCGCGGCGGTGGCATCGCCATCATCGCAAAGACCAGCTTAGATATGAGAATCTCACCTACAATAGCAGTTGACTCATGTGAATCACTCACTATCAAACTTCCACTAGCTAGCTCCCAAACCTTGACGATCCACCTCATCTACAGACCACCTGGTCCCTTAGGGACCTTCGAGGAATATCTACATAATTCACTCTCCAACAACCTTAAAACCTCTTCACAACTACTTGTCCTAGGAGATTTCAATCTGGGCTTCAATGACCCTTCAGATAAAAATGCCACCATTATTGCCAATTCCCTTTCAAATCTGGGCACGACACAAAAAACTCTTGAACCTACACATAATAAGGGAAGAATCCTTGATTGGCTAGTAGACTACAATTGCACGGTCAATATCAAAGCTATTATCCCTCAACCTTGGACAGCCCACTTCTTCCTGTCATTTGAACTATCTACCTCCAGACCACCTTCACTAGCCTCCATCATGGCCCCGCCTTGCCCAACAAGAAACAAAAAGAGCATCACCAGAGACAAAGTGATCCCGGCCATTCTACCTACACTTAACGGATTAGCAGATCATCTAGACCCAGAAACACTAGTCAACGAGTACAACAAAATTATGCTAACTACCCTCGACAACATCGCACCCTTGAAACTTAGAAAAAGTAAACCCAAATCTCACCTAAATAAATGGTTTACCCCCGAACTAAAGGATTTGCGACTACTTAAGAGGAGCTGCGAAACAGCTTGGAGGCTCACCCCTTCAGTAGACCATAAAATGAAACTAACAGAAATCTCCTCCCAATACAAAAAAGAAATCCATCTGGCCAAACAGAACTCCTTTAATAAGCGGATCTCCAACGCCAACTCAAGCATGAGGGAACTTTTCACCATCCTCAAAGAACTAGAGTCACCCATCCCCATTCCGGACACTTGCATCAAAGACAAAACTTGGTGCTCCAACATTCAGCTAGCCTTATCCAATAAAATCTCCCTTCTCCAAACAAAAATAACCAAAAAGAAAGCCTCCCTTACTCATCATCCCAAGACTAACACCCTCATTACAGACCATACCGCAAAGACCCAGGACACAGCCACACGGTTTATGTTTTCCAAAACATCGATGCTCGAGGTGGAGAAAGTCATCCTCTCTCTTAAGCCGTCTAACTGCCAGGGCGATTCTTGCCCTGCCCAGCTTATAAAAGATGCAGTTAGAGACCTCTCCCCGTTTATTGCCAAACTCGTCAACTCCTCATTCACGTCCGGTACGGTACCCACCAACTTAAAACAAGCCTGGGTATTACCATTGCTTAAAAAGCAAACGCTAGACCCTCTCATACCCACAAACTACCGCCCCATTACAACAGTCCCCTTCCTGCTCAAAATCTTGGATAAAATCGCCTACAATCAAATCCAAAGTTTCCTGGAACAACATAAACTTTTAGGAGAGCGCCAATCAGGATTCCGTCCACAACATGGTACAGAGACTGCCCTTATTGACCTAAAGGCACAAATAGATGAAATAAGAGATAAAGGTAAAATGGCTCTCCTCTTGCTGCTGGACCTCTCGGCGGCATTCGACCTTGTAGACAATGGAGTACTTTGTAGCCATTTAGACTCAGCCGCACATTTTTCCAAGGAGGCCATATCTTGGATTGAATCCTTCCTCAGTGATAGGACCATGAGGGTGTTCTCCCCTCCGGCAGCGGCGGACCCTATCCCCATCCATTGTGGAGTCCCTCAGGGCTCATGCGTCTCCCCGACTCTCTACAACATATTCACTAAGCCCCTTTTTGACGTTCTGGACCATCTAGGTGTCACCTACACCAACCATGCAGATGACACCCAGATTCTCCTCCCACTTTCCGGGGACTACAACAAGGAGTTGGCCTTGGTGAATAGGGTGTATTTCATCGTCCAGGCATGGATGGCAACCCACGGTCTATGCCTGAACGATGACAAAACAGAGTTGCTCATCCTAGGGACACATTCTAACATACAGAAACTCAGTCAGGACTATACCTCATTTGAAATTGACGGGAACATTATCAAGGTTTCTAAAGATGTGAAGACACTTGGCTTCTATCTGGATGCCACCCTCTCTTTTGACAAGCAGGTGAAGTCATTGGCATCTGCCACCGCCTACACATGCAAGCTCATTAGAGCAGGCAAGCACTTTCTCTCCGATAACAACTGCCTTATCCTAGCGAGAGCATTAATCCTTTCGAGGCTTGATTATTGTAATGCCCTCTACATTGGAGCTAATAAATCCATTATCCACCGACTGCAAATTCTTCAAAACAATGCCCTACGAGCCGCCCTTGGTGTACCTAAAAGATCACATATTTCTAACATCAGGCGTCAAAACAACTGGTTGTCCTCCCAAAACAAAATCCACCTTAAAGTTGCATCCCTAGTTCATAAAGCCCTGAACAATGCAGCACCAAGCTATCTCCGCAATAAACTTACAATAAGACATCACTCGCGCCCTGCCAGAACTGCAAATGCCAACAGCCTCATCACTCCGAGATTCAGGTTATCTAAGGCGGGGGGTAGTAGCTTCCCGGTGCAAGCAGCTCAATTATGGAACTCATTGCCTAATCCTCTACGCGAGGCACAGCCCTTCCCTAAATTCAGAAATAACTACATCAATCTGCTAAGGACTGCCAATGAATAGCCTACTGGCACCCACTTATCCTTCACCCCACCCTAGAACATACATTTCATCATGATCTTATGGTCCCACCCACTTTGCCCACCTGACCGTTGAGCTTTCGCCCACACAGTATCTGTACATAGACTGTCTTGATCATATCTTGTATTTATTCCGCATGTAAACCGCAATTGCTGATTTACCGTGATATTTTGCATTCTATATTTGTATTTTGTATTTGTACAGTGTATGTATCCCATGAACCCACCTTGCAACCTAAGCTTCGCATTTTCTGTACTGCTGCGCCCGGTTACCTTCGGGTCTGGTGCGCATTATAAGTGAATAAAACAAAACAAACAAACAAACAAACCTCTGGGGAATCATGCTCTGGCTAGGAAGAACATATGTTGCTGCCTTCCTTCCCAATATTGCGCTCGAGGGGCTTGGGGTCTGCGGTGGGTGCAGAAGCGACCGGACGATCGATCCGATGTTGTCCGATCCCAGCAAAAACACGTCCTAGAAAGATTTCCAGATGGAGCTTTGGGCTTTTTCTAAAGCAGAGTAGGTCCCTACAAACTGTGCCATCTCCTTGTCGAAGCCCCCTTCGAAGAGTAGCCCTTTCGCTCCTTCTCCCGCTTGATAGGAAGCTAAATCACTGAGCTTACTGTCGATCTTCAAGAGCATTCCTCTCCTCCTCTCTGAGGAGAGCACGCAGTTAGCGTTCCCTAGAAGGCATACAGCGTGCTGCACACAGCTCCCTAGAAGTTGGGCGTCTACTGGGGATCCAGTGTCTTCAGCCTTCTCTGCCAAATACATTATTTTGGGCAGTGGCCCTGCTAG
The DNA here is from genome assembly GCF_040938575.1 of Ambystoma mexicanum. Classification (NCBI taxonomy): domain Eukaryota; kingdom Metazoa; phylum Chordata; class Amphibia; order Caudata; family Ambystomatidae; genus Ambystoma; species Ambystoma mexicanum. Next base: position 1,138,460,004 of record NC_090931.1, on the reverse strand, counting down.
GTCCAGTAATTTGTCCTGGCACTCTTTCGCACCCTTTCATGGCGCGGTCAACGCCTTTTATGATGTCTTTGTTACGTTCATTACCATTTTAGGGTCGAGGTTGTGGGTGTCTGCCAGTTTCCCAGGCAGCTCGGGTCGTGGACATTCCGCTCTCATTCTTGAGAAAACCTCCCTGTCGAGAGGTTTCCTGATATGCTGGGACATGTATAAGGCCACTCTCAGGGACGACCCCATGATTTGGGGTGCCGGATAGACTCTGGGTCAAACATGTCGCCTGTATGATCATCATCCTCCAGAGTCGGGTCAATGTTGAGGGGTTCCCTGAAGTCTTCTTCCTCCTCCTCATCCCCTTCGTCATCGGGCGAGTAACTGCTGTCTTCCTCCCCTAATTTATCCACCCCTGGGGTAGGGGGTTGTGGGTGTTATACCGCTGACTTCATCAAGAAGGCCTTTTTTAGCCTGCTGACTGGGTCAACCACCTCTTGGGGAACAAAGTTAATCCCCTTCTGTTTGGCTCGGGGGGGGGGCAAGGAGTTTAGCATCTTCCAAGCTTTTTGACACCCCTTTTGTTCAACCCCTGCGTGGGGGTATCTGGCTGATGTCACTTTGCCAGGGTTGTCTGCCCGTCCTTTTCTAGAAGCTTTTTGGTCAGCTTTTTGCTTGGCTAGCAGAGCTTCCAGCATGTCCAAGCGTTGTACAATAGGCTGCACACCCTGGGATGCTGCTTGGGAGAGAGAGTCCCCTAGGAATTTTTTTAAACTGAGGGATAGCTCTGTCTAACCCTCTGTGGGTTCTTCCACCCACTCCTCCTCACTCCACTCTGGTGAGGTATACAGAGAGTCTTGGTTCTTCATAATGAGCCATGGTTGTTCAAGTGTCTGGCAAGGCCAGCTTCTGGACAATCAGCCTGTAGTGGCACCGAAAGAAGTAACTGGTTAAGTTCTCTTGCTTCTTTCTCTCTAATATTAATTTTGTTTTTTTTATATGCTGCCTGTCTCATAGTAACCCCGAAATGTAATGTTCCGTAAAGCTGTGGAATGTTGGTGGCGAATAACGTTGCTTGAAGAGACCCAGAGGATGACGGGAAGGCTATGCGCCTCCCGCTCCCCTGGGTCCTACTGCCCTCCTTGTTCACCGACGCTCTACACACTCCAGGAAGGCCGATATAAATATACACGGAGCAGGGCCGGCAGCCTAATGGGAACACGTTTGATCGCAGCTCCGGCCCGACTCCAGAGGAAATGCAAAGGTAAGAATGCTGATAATAAATATGCATGTGCGTGTGTGTCCGCAATAACTACCAATGTGTCCTAATATAAACACATTGTCACTAGGCGAAATAGCGTTGTCTATCAGTTCAATACTCCCACTGTTATGAGGTGAAAATATACGCTACAGAAGGTCGTATGAAAAATTGTCTTATCTGAGGAGCTGCAGCTAAAAGAAAGAGGAAAGGACCTGGGTCAGGAGCCTCTTCTACTGGGCCCTAGCATCTGATAGGCAGAGGGCAAGAGCCTCAGGACTACCAAGAACTGGAGGCTCATGGGCTAGTGGTTCCAGTAAACTTTTTCTTGAACTCTTTAAACCACATTGGATTTTAATTTTTCTGTGAATTTAAGAGTAAAACGAAAATTGTTGAGTTTAAATGTTCAAAATTTAAAAAGCTGTGAGTTGCAGTAATAAAGAAAGTATAGCATAATGCTCGCCTCCTGTCTTGAAATAGAATGCATGTTTCGCTCACACACAAAAGAGACAATGAAAGGCAGGCATGATACAATCATCCTTCACGCAGAGAAGAGTTACTGCACAGGCTTCCATCAAATACATAGAATAGGTACAGCACAATCAGCAGAAGTACAAGAACACCCTAGTCACTGAATAAGTGTAATACAGGTAGCGGCCAGGCCAATTCCCTTACATGTACTGTAAAACAGGTTACAAGTACCAAATGAGCAGTAGCAGTGCAAGTCCCTCATAAAAGAAACCACTATTTTTAGTTATTTAAATTTATAGAGCGCGCAAACAGCCCATAGGCATCGAGGCACTGTTACTTGTGATGAGCTTAGTTACATGAGGCAAGTGTATGGAGTTTAGAATGGATACAGACTTAATACATATATTACATATATTACAGGCAGGCATATTGGTAGCGTTACATACAGATTACAGAGTATACAGACGTCACATAGCCAAGATTAGGTGAAGTGTAGTGACTTGGCAGCTTTGCGGAAGGCTACATTGAAGGTTTCAGCTCTTCGGGACGGTGGAAGAGCATTCCATTGCATGGCTGCTAAGTAGGGGAAGCTGGCGCCGCCTGCTCTGACTCACTTGATTTTGGGCACTGTGAGCATGCTAGAGTATGGCGTTCTCGTTGGTCTGGAGGATGCAGCTCTGTGTATTCTTTGGGCCAAGTAGAGGGGGGCCGTTAGGTTGACATATTTATGGGTTAGAGCAAGAGTTTTAAAGAGTACGTGCTATTTGATGGGTAGGCACTGTTAGAGCTTCGCGTAGGGCGTTGTTTTGGATTATTTGCAGATTCTCCATATTTCTTACTGAAGTGCCAGCAAAAAGGGCATTGCAGTAGTCGAGTCTTGACCCTGTTATAGCTCTGGCAATGGTGAGGCAGTTTTTCTTAAATAGGAATGGTCTGGCTGCGTTCTGCAGTTTGCTGTGCTATGCTGCAGCAGAGGCGGTGGTATTAACTTAAAGTGGTGCTGTTGTGGTGCAGCAGCAGAACGTGGGCAGAGCATTTGTGTGAGTGACAGTAGATGCTGTAAGCTGGAGGAACCCGGTGTCTAAAAGCTGACTTCAACAGAACCCCGTAAGAGTAAGGGGATTGTGCTGAGGTAAGCCCTCTAGTTGCTCTCTCCTCCCACCTCCCAACGGTAATATTGTAGTGAGTGCATTCGGCTAATTTACTGTTCCCAGGGGTAGTGGGGAGGCTTGTGATCTTGGTTGGGTTTTACTGTTTGCCTAAAGTGGCCAGCAAAAAACAATCGTTTTTTTTTTTACTGTTTTCTTCAACCAAGGAGGAATTGCAGCATAGCCAGAGCCAAGTGCGGTAAAGTGGCAGTTGGCAGCCAAATGTACTGTTGGACACTGCTGCGTGCTGCATGCTCCTGGCTCTGCTTTTTCCTTTTTGATACAATGTGTTAAAAACAACAGAAGACGGCAGAAAACGGTAAACGAACATTGGAAAGTGAAAAGTTTGGATACCAAACATACCATTAAAAGAAAAGAAAAAAGTGACACTTTCACTTCAATTTTGCTAGGAAACGCTGCTTAGTGGAAAGCGCTCCTCCTCCTACTATCAAGGAGTTAAAATCCCTTCCAACCGCAAAGTGGGATAAGGTGGCAGTTGGCAGGGAGCGGCTGCGCCCCCGGCTGCCGGCGACTGCCATTAGATTAGGAACCCCCAGTGTCTAGCTTCAAGACCTGTGAGTGACCCTGATAAACTGTAAGTAACGCGCAATCAAGCTTACTTCTTTTAAGTATCTCATCTGTCACCAAGACCGCGTAGCTTATGAGAGACTGTGGGGCGTGTATCTTTGATCTCAGGAGTGAAGCTGCCTTGATTAATAGTTATAGAACTGACTGAGCTCTGGGCTGCGAGAAAGACCTACTAGTACAGCAAACTAGAGGCTACTACTCTCTCATCAAAAAACACAGCGGATAGCAGTCTCTAGCAGTCTGCTCTTAAGTGTATAAACATCTTTTACACACTAGTTTCACTACCAAGTGATTTGAATTCCAGTATTAAGATACGAAAAGTCTGGAAATGAAAACCTGCCAAGGTATTAAGATACGAAAAGTCTGGAAATGAAAACCCGCGACTTCTGCCTGGGTGGCCATAGATAGGTAAACGAACTGTGAAATATCACGGACCCTCCTAAGAGCCCTCCAGACATCCAGGAAAATCAAAGCAGAAAACTATTAACACAGAGTTTAAAATCAATGCAAATGGAGAAGGAAAATGATACGACCCATAAAAGAAAAATGGGCACAAAATTGAATTAAGATAGCATGGGCAAATTGAATCCCGGATCAGAGACAATCCAAGACTCCACCCAAAATGCTTTGGGCGAATTAAAACAGATAGTCACAAATAAAACACCAACAGAAACTGTAAAGACATTGAAAGGAGTTGCGAGGTGGATAAAAGAATAGCTGAGTTGGAAGGAAAGGATTCGGACAGTGCCTCCGTGGCCATTAAAAAGCCCACCCCTCAATCTGAGGCAGATATATCGGAGACCTCACGGATAGACATTCCGTGGACAAGCAGGTAATCGTGCTAAATCTTAAGACTAAAGAAACTGCCACTGAGCACCAGGACTTAATACACCGAAGCTACTAAGTTCAACCATTTTTTTGGAAGAAAACATTGTGGATATTCAGAAAAGTATTACTGAAGTGAGGATTGCTGAAATATGGGATGAATCCCCAGAAGATATGGAGACTGAAGAACTTCAGGGAAAAAATTAGAGCTTTTGCATTAAAACCATCAAGGAGGAAACTGCTCTATCCCCGATACTGCAACTTAAACCTACAAATGATCTGGCATTTTTGATGCCAGCGTGTACAGCAATTTGCCTGGCAGTAAACCTCACTCCATTTATAACTAGGTTTGTAAACAAATCTTTAGTGGAGGGGTATGTCCCTAGTGCCCTGAAGGGAGCACTGGTGAAGCCCCTACTGAAGAAGTCTAATTAAGACCCCACTATTCTAAAAACTATCGCCCAGTAGCCAATCTATGCTGGCCTACTAAAATCCTAGAGAAAGTGGTTTGCGGTCAATTTCAGGATTTTGTAGACAGCAAGAGCCTCCTGGACGAATGTCAGTCAGGGTTTCAACCCAATCATCGAACAGAGACCGCCTTATTGGTGGTCCAGGCTGACCTGTTGGAAGTTGCAGATGGGGGAGGATCTACAATTGTGTTGATGTTGGACCTATCGGCGGCTTTCGATACGATCAATCATAAAATTATTCTCCAACGTATTGGGAAAATCGGGAAAGCCTCAAAAGTTGTGGTAGACTGGTTTAGCTCCTTCCTGAGGGATAGGTCCGAGCGGGTAACACTGGGGGGCTTCCTTTCAGAGTTGCTATGGTTAAGATGTGGAGTCCTACAAGGCTCAGCACTTTCGTGATTGATTTTTAATTTTTACATTTGCCCATTATTTGACATATTGAGACAGCATGGATTAAGATTCCATTCCTATGCTGATGATACCCCGATCTATGTGGAAACGGAGAATTTAGCTGAGGCATTTCAGAAGATTGATCAGTGCATGCAAGAGATCAAAAGATGGATGGCAGTTACAGCTCAACGCAGCCAAAACTGAGGTAATACTGTTTGGACCAGGGAATAAGATGAGGGCTGAAAAACAAAATATTAGCCCACGGATTCTGGGTGAAGAACTCCAGTTCTCAAAGAAAGTAAGGAATCTGGATATGGCAGGAAAGCAGGAAAACCTGGGCAGGTAGGTGCTAATGTGAAAGCTGTGTGAAAGCTGTGTACTACTCATTACGTATTATCAGGAACGTACTTCATTTTGTGACAATTGAAGATCAACCAGTAGTCGTAGGGGCGTTAACTAACTCTCATATAGACTACTGCAATAGTCTACTGACATGGATTCCAGCAAAACAGATGATGAGACTTCAGAGGGCCCAGAACGCGGCAGTTAGGTTAATTGCCCATCTGGGAAAAAAGGGACCATGTCTCTACCCCCTGTAGATTGCTTCATTGGCTGATGGTGGAGGATCGGGTCAAGTTCAAGGTGGCATGTCTCATGTTCAAATGTTTCTACGACCTGGCACCAAATATCTGATTGCTAGGATCTACCGCCATCAACCAACTAGAGACCTCCGTTCGGGAGATAAATAGTTGGTGAACATCTCTCCGTCTAAACAGGCGTCAAAGGGTGATAGGAGGTTCTCAGTGTTTGGCCCGAAGCTATGGATTCAGCTACCATTGACCATCCGGTCATGCCCATCGTTCGAAGGCTTCAGAAAAGCACTAAAAACCTTTGTATTCAAGTGAGCCAAAGTGATACCGGCCATAGCAGCTTCCTTAGTTAAAGTGCAAACCATAGCAAACATTTGCTCCCGAATGCAGTTGATTCCGCCTGGTGCGCTTAAGAAATACACAAAATCAAATCAATCAAATCACGTAAGAACTCTGACCATGCTGCTCAACTAGTTAAGGATCTCGATTCTAACTGAGAGAATTTCTACAGAAAGAGGAGGAGCCTAGCCCCTATTCAAAATAGACTCTCGGAAATTGAAGCCAATATATTGCAAGAAGAGATGCCCATAAATGCTTATCTTGAGTCAGAGGAAAGTGACCACAAAAGTGAACATAAGAAAAAGCGAGACGAAGAACCACTAAACAAGAACATCGATTTGAGCTCACCAATAAGCAGATCACCTAACTTGAATCCTGACAATTTAGAGAATACAGCAACTAATGGTTTCGAGATGAATGAGCCAACTAACTCCTCAAATATGAGTCCAGAGTAATCGTAATGGGATCTTCACAGAAGGAAAGATGCCCCCCAAAAAAACAGACAGGGAAACACCAGAGCTACAAACAGTCAACTTGGCCTCCATATCAATCTCCATGGCCCCATTTATAAAACTATATGAGGCAATTAATGATACAATGAGGGATCAGGGTACATCATAGCTCTCAACCATTTGAGTCGCAAAAGCGGGTGAAAACACCAGATTTTGTTTTTGGCGGGTGAGAGGCCCATTGAAATGAATGGGGCTGCAGGAGGCTTGGCGGGTGGGTCCACTCTTTACAAGGCAGGTGACACCCGCCAAAAGCGTGTGAGTTGAGAGCTATGGGGTACATTGATTGCAATGCTGCAATCTAAGCTAGCAACAGTGGAGACCTTAGTTTCAAAAGTAGACTCTCAGTTGGATAAAGAAGCGGAAACTTCCGCTCAGTGGCAGAATCGGTGTGAGATCTAGCGCGTAGAGAATCTTCTGAAAATACCACCTTAATGGAAGCAATAATAGAAGACTCCAAGTGGATGAGGTTGATGTGGAAAGGCCTTAAAACTTATGAACCTTCAACGCAAACAAAGGAGCCACCCCTCCCTCTCCAGAAGCCGAAAGACTGCAATCGCAAAAGTAGATTTAGTTCATGATGACCAAGAAGGAAAAGAAACGCTGCCAAATATCTTCTCGATATTCTCAGAGAAAGATCTGCAGGGTCGAAAATGCGACCGAGAGAAAGTCCCTATAAAAGAAAAAAAGAAAACCAAAAACCAACCTATACCGAAAAAAAATAAATCTAATGGCTCAAGAACATTTCTCTGAAATCTACGAACCCCACCACCCCTGTTAGAGATCCAATCACCTAAGAGAGCAAGAAGGGAACTAATAATAACAGTGGATGATGCCACCCCGCGGGAGAATTTTTTTTACCATGTTTCCAGAAACACTAAGTCCAGCAAGGGAAGAGCCTAGTCATTTATCGAATTATACATGTCTCAGCGATTTAGTAGAACTCATTGATCAAGACAGACGACGCAAACTGGAATAATCTCTCCAATTCAGAATGGGAGGAAATTGAGCACCTGGCTGCCCAGACGGCAGACAAACTCAGTCTGAAGCAGAAGAAGATAGAGAAACGAGTACATTCCATGGAACCACAAAAATCTGTAGAAGTGAAACCCTTCCTTACTATGGACCAGAAAAGGGAGAAGCTGACCCAACAAAAACCATGTCAACAGGTCTCCTCCAGTCGGATAATAAAGAAAAAAACCTTACACCTATAGAGAAGAGCAAAAAAGGGAAGTTCTGAAAATCCATCTTGAAAGAATCGTGAAGGGTAGTAATGCCCCGATCTTTAACAGAAAGAATGTCATCAAGTTGTTGCAACATTTACCAAGTCTGCAATTTGTTTCCTTCAATGACATTAAAATTGTCGAGTTTGCATCTGAACAGTCAACCGACTGGGTAATCCTACACTTAAGATCAAAGGAGATAAAAGTTGCTATTTTGGAACAAAGTGAGAAAATACTCCACCTGGGCTACGATCTAAGAGACTATCAAAGACCTCGTTGTCCGTCTAACTCGCCAGTCAAGAGAAACAACTTCAGCGATCATCAAAGAAGTAAGCCCTCAAATAAAATAGTAACAACTGCTATGAAATCACATCATGCTAATCACTCAGAAAGAGTCCAAGTCAACTTGAAGTCATCCAAGCCCCAACAAAAAACTAAAAGAAACAATGAAAGGAGCACCAATATTCCATCACGAGGTGCGGAAACGAAAAGAGCTATTGATCCTTCCCCAATTAGCAAACCCAGTAAGCCGTCGACGGTTAGCAAGATCGATCTGACAAAAGTCTGATCTACTGTGGGCAATTCTCTATAAGAGGAACAAGGTGGCCCATCGGGGAACCGTGACAACTGGGGCTGGCTGGCAGAAGCACTGGCTTCAAAAAGTCAGAAATAGACCAATTATAAGGATGAGACATCTCTGACCTGATTTGCCTCATGGAACACTAGAGGCGTTAAGCCCCTGTTTACAGACAATCCGAAGGCCCTAAATAATTATCAAATCATCTGCATGCAAGAAACTTGGCTCAGGAAAGTTCCAGCATGTGATGGCTACGAAACCTTCCTCAATCCAGCAAGCAAATGACTTATGGGAAAGCCATACTCGGGGCTACTAACACTGGTGAAGGTGGACTCAGAATATGAAGTGTTAGCTCACTCCACTCCTAACCCTTACATGCAAATCCTGCAGCTGCTAAAGAAAATCCAATGTAAACAGGAAAATCTGCTACTAATCAATGCATACTTGCGTGTGAATTCAGTACAAGAAATTAACTTTGTCCACGCAGTATGCAAGGAGATAGACAGTGAAGTGGGAGAATGGGACAAAAGACTCCCCCCCAATCTCCTCGCACCCATGGCCTAGAGGATCGCGACCCAGACACCCGCCACGAGATGAATTTGCCTATCTACCAGACGACCAAATACCCTGGTACAGGAACATACGGATGTGCCCATCAGCCTGCCCACCAGCCTGCCCTGCTCAAGCCGACACCTGCGGCATGGATGAACTCGACTAAACCATTCAACAGTAAATAAACACATCGTTAGAGATGCCATGACGACCTAGCCAACGGTCAGAACACACGTGCAACCATGCACACTGGACACCCCCACAGCAATCCACACGAAGAACATATTCAGTGCTATGACGTAGGTGACGGACACACCCACTGACGCGCATCTTTATTATTTTTCACATAGGTTTTTCAAAATGCAGAAACGCAAGACGCACAAAGCACTCATCTAAAATGCTTGCTGACGCTCCTCCTAACCCTTACATTGTGAAGAAAATACAACAAAGACATGATACTGGATATGAAGCAAAGTGATACCGTAACTTAAAGTGCCGTGCATTAAACATCCCCACCTATGCACCAGGCCCAAGTAGGCCGCAAGCAAGAGCCTCCACGAACATTGAACGAACAAGAGTACAATTGCTGACCCTGCAGAATGAGCCCAGCGAGAACTGACAGCCAAGGGGGCAATGTTGCAACTCGCATGCCACAAGCCGAAGCCAAGGTCACACCTGCAAACTAAGCCAGACACACAGTGGAAAATACAACATTAAATGTGCAGAATTCTGCCTCAACCACGGTCTCTCCTCACGTGACCAGGCCGAACCTGACAGGGTGCCAGACCCAGGAGGGAGAAGTCGCCTGGGTCCCACGTTTGAGACACAGGCTGCAACAATGAAATGACCCAATGGACACCTACAGCGGTGGGAATAGTCTGCTCTCAGGCTTATGAGTAAATCCACGCATTGTCTGCATAAACACATAGTTACATATTGTTTCAAATGACAGGTACACCGCGAGCTGGGAACAACGATGGTCCCAGGCTGGGGGGCTCACGAGTGAACAAATCAGAACATGGGGCACTCATCACTGACGCCATTAACATTAGCCAATCATTAGGGGTTTTCGTGTAACAATTTTCATGTATCTAATAGAAGGGACAACCCAAGTATACCACCTGACTGACCCTTAACCACTAACAGCGTTCTCTATACGTATGCTATACTAACCCTACCACTCGAGGAACCAATCCAGAGTGGCGATAGGTTTTTTGCTAACTTTCCCAGGTGACGCAAGTAGCGCGTCATACTGAGGCAAAAAGGGGCCTGCGAGCCCCACGAATTTCGAGAGTCAGGACGGACGCGTACGATCCTAGACCCATCCCTGCCGTTATTCAATAAACAGCAGAACCACCTTGCTTCTTGTGTGTGTCTCATACTCATTTTTGGGATACGCGGGAGGAGTTGGGGCCTCCCAGCCCGGGAGTCCGCGGAAGGCCCAGCAGACCCCGGGAGAATCGCCACGACAAGTTGGAGGCACTGCTGAGATCTGTTTAAGATCTGCTTTTTATTTCATTTTTCCGAGTGCTCTCGTTGCGAGGAGGCCCGGCGGCGCGGCCCCCTCTGCCGCTGCCCCCTTTTTGAGGACTACAGGACCATCGCGGAACTGCGAGAAGACCGGACAGCGCAATCCGGATATTGGCCTTCGGGAGCCGGTTGAGAAGTATCCCGCCCGCGGTTGGCAAGTGTCCAGACGAGGGGAGGTGGCGAGCCGCTTGGAGGGGTGCACGCAGTCGAGCGGCCCCGCATCAAGAGAACTTGGTGAGTATACCACACCCAACAAGCAATGTGAAATTGTGAGGGAGGGGGGAGGAATAGAATAAGGGAGGTGGGAGGTGTTACAAAGGTGCGCGGCGAAGGTTTGATAAATTAGTGTTGACGGTGAAGTGAATGGTAGCTGGACAAGTGCGAGAGCAGTCCGCTACATTACGAAGAAGAGGGGGGCAGGGCACGAAAACATCACGTGCGGCCGCTCGCAGACACTGATTGGCCTAGGTCGCGACCACCTGTAAGAGTGGGTGTGTGTGTGCGGTTTCCTACGAATTGGTGATTATTGATCAATGAGTAGATGAGGATCCCTATTGATCGAGCAGAAAACTCGATAGATAGATGACGTTTCCCTGTAGGCGGTAGCTAGTTGGTTGCCTAATACAGAAGATAATTGGCTGGTTAAGCCCTCCTGTCGAGGGGCGTATCACACGCGAGGCGGCGCATTGTGCGCAGTCTGATTATATTGTTGATTACCTTGTTCCATGCGTGACAAGAGGACAGCTGTGGGGTTAACAGGGATAGATTGCAAACTTATTTCAAACTTTTAAAACATGAAAAGAGCTTACCGGTAGTTTCGGAAGAGGTCGGTGACCTCACCAGTAGGGCTTTCATAGGATATCTCGAGCACCAGGCATTGTTGGAGAGTGGTGGGTAAGAGAATAACGGTAAGGGAGTGAAGACGGAGATAAACGGTAACGATTACATCAGGGCAAGGTGAAGAAAGGGACGTGGCCGCGCACGGAGAACGCTGGCCACGGCAAGTGAAGAAAGAGGAGGAGGGGTGAAATAAAGTGGGACGGCTGTATAAGAACATCACACAGGGCACGCAGCCACAGGGGGCTACGTGCGCCTCGGCCGTAGGGGGCCTTAACGGTGTTAGGGGAAAGAAGAAAAGAATATATAAATGCAAATGCTATATTTTACTATTTTCTTTTAGCGGACAATCGCAAGTCCCCAAAATTACAGGGCCAGGTAAAACATCTGAAATTGTATAACGTTCATTATTAGCAAGATAACCGCTACCATATCGAGGGAGGATAACAATTCAGTGCTACCATGTCATACGGGACATGATCGGGAGGGTGGGGGAGCACCGTCACTACCCCTCTACAGCATATATGCAAAACACTGTCACCCCATAGGGAGAAACTGATTAAATACAGCATAGAATTGACACAGGGGACGGACAACAAAATGACGACACCATGGCCGCCTAATGGCAGTTTCGACCCATATACCCAACACTCACTATTGACCCATCTACATAACACATACAAGGGGAAGAAGTTGACGCACCATGTGGAGGTGTTTAACTTATGGAGGATGTTCCAGGGGTCCCGACCAGGACCAAATGGAATGTTCACTGTAGGGGAAACAAAGGAGGAGAAGAAGATTAAGGAGGAAGAACAGAATGGGGAAAAGGAGAGTGAAGGCACACAGTGCACGGGGAAAGGACAAGAGGGAGGAGAAAAAAGTAGCAACATAAACGAAAAAGAAATAAAAAAGGAACAGGGCGACGACATGCCCCTAGCGAAGGTAGTGAAAAAAGAGGAAGGGGGGTTATATCCTTTAACGGAACTACGAGAAATAGTGACAGAACAATTAAGGGCGGCTGAGGGGTACTCAAACCCGGCATACAGCCCACCACCATATACAGCTACAGGTGGCTACACGGGAGGGGAGCAGACATGTACGGCAGGGTCAACTTATACGAAGATGCCCGCAGGGGAGGGGAAGAGTAGCGAAGAACAAATTGCAGCAATAGGACATGAGTGGGTAGCTGCACAGGTATTATTAAAATTGCGAGGTTCATTAACAGGAGAAGAGAGGGAAGCAGTAAGGAAAATGGACGAGGACAATGAGAGAAAGGGCGAGATGAAAGGGGAAGGGGGAAAAGAAAGGAGGAAGAGTTGTTAAGAGAAAAAGAAGAGATTTTGGAGGAACGACTAGCAGAATTAAGGAATGAACAAAATGCCCTGATCAAGCAGCTTGAGAGGGAGGAAAGAGAGAGAACACGGGAAAGGAAAGAAAGTAAGAATGAGTTAGAAAAAATGAGGGAACGAACTGAAGAACGAAAGAGAGAAGCTGAAAGGGTAAAGGCAGCAGCAGAAAGGGTATCTCGAGCAGCACAGCGCGACAAGAAAAGAGAGGAAGAAGAAAAGGAAAAAGAAATGGAAATATGGAAGAAGAAAATACTATCAGAAACGACCAAGAAATACGAAGAAGGGAGGATGATAGAAAACATATTAGAGCGGGAAAGAAAGAGATGGGAAAGGAAGAGAGAAGAGGAAAGGATATTGGAAAAGATGAGTAGTGAAGTAATGGAGGAATTAATAAAGAAAAGAGAGGCAATAGGTAGAGAGATAGTGGAGAAAAAAGAAGGGGAAAGAGAAGATAGGAGAGGGGAGAGGGAAGTAAGGAGATATGTACGCAGGGACACAGAAGTAGCAACAACATCAGCATGAAGGGGAGCAATTGGAAAAGAAGAAACGCGAGGAATGGATTTAATAGATTTAAAAACAGTAACGATTAGGGGGAAAAGGACAGATTGGGGGTTGTCGCTCCTGGATGACTTTTGTAGCGAGGAAGAAGAAGGAATGGAGAAAGAAGGAAGAAATAGGGAAAGGGAAAGCTTAGATAAATTGTACATCACCCGGACTAACAGGGAATCACCATGGGCCTGCAGAAGAAAGGAAGAACTGGGGGGAAGTGAGGGGGAAGAGCAAGGATTGATGGGAAGGCACACACGTGCAGTTACACCCTCATCATCCCGTCCAACATGCTCCACTACCCCACACTCATCCCGTGCAACATGCCCACCTACACCCGCCCCTCACGAACACACACCCTACGCTGGCAGGCTTAGAGATCTCCCTGGACGCAGGCAGGAAGAACGAGTACACACGCCCACATTAAATAAAGGAAATGATAAAAGAAGGGGAAGAGATGGAGGAGAAACAGTTACGAGCAGGGGGAATATGGACTGAACAGATGATGTAGACGACACGGAAGAAGAAGAGGGGTATACGGACTCGACTCAGGAAACAACCTAATGCCACTTTTGGAGACGGGAGGGGTTAGACCAAATTACGTCCCTTGGAAGCACGCAGACAAGGAAAATATAAAGTGCAGGCTCCCATCATTAAGTGGAGGTGCGGGGAAATGGATATATGAAATGGAAAAACACACTGCAGGACAGAAACTGGCAGTAGGAGATGTGAAGGAGCTCCTAATATCAATATTGGGGGACGCAGCAGATGACATCTGGAAGAGAGCAGGCTTCCCCGGGGTCACAATAACAAACACATCACACAACAGGGCACCATTCGCAAACTGCAGACATGCATTATGGCAAGCACTGAGGGTACAATACCCAGACACATCAGACATAGGAGCGATTACATCACGCAAGATGCGTGAGAACGAAGATCCTGTTGATTATATCCAGGAAATTCAAGAGAAATGGCGTATGGAAACTAGAGAGCAATGGGACAAGACACCAGCAATATTTTACCATATACCAATACAAGGGCTCCCGGAGGCAGTGCAGAAACAATTGAAGAAAGTAGTGGGGATGGAAGCAAAGGCTTGGCCAGAGATACAACTGACGATAGTACATCATTGTAGGACATGGCAAGAAAAGATGAAACAGAAGGAAGAGGATAGGAAAGCGGAAGAGGCTAAATTAGTGCAGAAAAAACGTACTAAGTATACGATGGAAGGTGCCCTAATAACTACCCCTACAACAATGACACCAAACCCCAAGCAAGTAGTGGCTGCACAAGATCCCTCCCAAATACAATCACCACAGATTATAGCACAACAGCTGCCACCACCCCCACCATACACGACTAACATGGGAGGAGGATACTCAACACCAGGAGCTGGATATTATATTTACAACAGGGGAAGGGGAGGAATGATGAGGGGGAGGGGATACCGCTATAATGCACAACAGCAAGGGGGAGGATTCAGAAGTTTCTACACCACTGGGCAACCAGAATACCAGGACAATTCAGGGAGTTTCCCATGGCAGACCAGGGAGCCACCTGTATGTTGGATTTGTGGATTATTAGGACACATGTCACGCACATGTAGAATGAGACCCGGCACACCAGCATGGGGAGAACAGGGACAACAAGGGCCTACAAGGGAACAGCAGGGCCATCAACAACAGCAGGCACTGCAACCGGGAAATATGCAGCAACAGTTAGTAACACAACAACAGCCACGGACATATTCACTACCGCAACAACAGGTAGCGATATCACAACAACCTCAAGTGCAGCAAGTACAGCAGCCAACTCAAATTCTAGACCATAAGGTGACCTCTACCAATACACAGCTACAGCAAACACAACTGGGAAGGGTGACGGTCCTGGGACACAACCCTTACAAAGGAAGTGGTCAATCATTATACCCACAATAGGACAGCCCACAGACGGCCTTGGTGTGTCCCATCCTGTCGGTAACACCTAATAGTGCGGAGGAACCACGCATAGAGGTAACGATAGGTGACAAAAAATTATCATTCCTTGTTGACACCGGGGCAACCCGGTCTTGCATAAGGGAAGGTAAATTTAAGATGTCAGGTGAGGCCATGAACACCCAAGGATTCTCTGGGGCTCGGGGGTTGGTTCCCTTTACTGATAACATCCCCTTATCGATAGGGGATTATGACATGTCCGTCCCGCTTTTATATTCAAGGGACTCGCCAGTAAACATACTTGGTAGAGACATAATGAGCAGGTTGAATATGACAATCTCCTTTACGGAGGACGGCATAATTTGTTCCACTCCTGGAATAAACATGCTCACTGCACGGCAAATTATGCAAGCATACTGTGGGCAGACAGTGATCAGGGCCGAGCCAGTAGATGGCGAACTGTTCCAGTATGGAACAGACATGGTATTCGCATGGATGCCAGGAATAGAAGGGAAGATCTGGAGGAGGCCAACAGCCTATCTGTTCAGACCGGAAACACCAGCGAATGAACCAGAAGGAAAGGTGATTTCAGTGAGCATGGAGAGCATTATAGCGACTGCTGATTACATCGCAGTACATGCCTAAGACAGGGAAGGAAGAGCATGGAGGTCAGTGATAGCACTAGCTGAGGGATGCAGGCTCACCCAGGTCTCAGACGAGGAGCTCTTTTCAGAAGAGAAGGAAGAGGGTGAAATGGTATTCATGATGAGTGTAGATATATGGCTAAGAGTAACATACAAACAAGTGGCACAAAAAATTGCAATGGCACTTGAAGCACCCACATCCACCCCAGTTCCCTTTTTTGAGGAGGATATGGCAAAAGTTCCAACATCATTGTGGACTACTAGTCCCTATGACGTGGGGTGCATAAAAAGTATCGGGGGAGTAAGAATAAAACTAAAAAAAGGTGCAATACTCTCTATAGTAAAGCAATACCCACTATCAAAAGAGGCAGATGAGGGCATATATTAAACAATAACGGGCCTTATAAATAATGGCATATTGGTACCATCAGAATCACCATGTAACACGGCCGTGTACCCAGTGCGCAAAGCTAAAGGAGGGTCTTGGCGTTTCATCCAGGACCTCAGGCCCTTGAACAACATAGTGGAAGCGGAATACCCCATAGCAGCAAACCCGGCCACAATATTGTGTGGAATTCCAGCAGAGGCATCACGATTTACAGTGATTGACCTAAAAAATTCCTTTTTCTCAATACCCCTGCATCCAGATTCACAAGATCTGACAAGCTTCACGTACAGAAACACAAAATGGAAACACACCAGGTTGCCACAAGGGTACTGCGAGTCACCCTCAATTTTCAACAGAGTAATACAGATGGACTTGGGAAACATTGAATTGGAAAGTACAGTGTTGCAATAGGTTGACGACATAATAATTTGCAGCACAAGCGAAAAAAGGTGCAGGGAGGACTCATTGAAGATGCTGACAATATTGGCTGAAAAGGGTTACAAGGTAGACAAAGAAAAGTTACAGTACTGTCAGGAACAGGTATTGTACATTGGTCAGCTGATATCCCAACACGGAAGAAAGATTGCACCACAAAGAGCACAGGCTATATCAAACACGCCATTGCCACAAACAGTGAGGGAGCTGCAGCAGTTCCAGGGATTGTGCAACTACTGTAGAGCATGGGTATTTGATTACAGCTCATACATAGGACCCCTACTTGAAGCATTGAGAGAAGCTAACAAAGGGGAGAAAAAATTGGGGTGGACAATGGAAATGAAAGAGGCCTTTGACGAATTGAAGGACGCAATATCAACTGCTCTGGTACTGGCCACCCCAGATTATGAACGACAATTCTTGAAATTTTCACATTGCGACTCAGCAGTAATGAAAGCAGTGTTGGCTCAAAAAACAAGCATGGGATACAAGCCAGTAGCATTTTACAGCGGTCACTTAGATCCTGTCATGTTAGGTCATTTCCCCTGCGAACAAGGCTTCGCCACAGCTGCCTTCGCGGTAGAGAAATCATCATCTATTACAATGGGGTGCCCAACCACCCTATTCGTGGAGCATGCACTATTCGCAATATTGAACAAACATAAGTCCACACTAACCACGCAGAGGGCATCAGGTTATGAGATTATCTTATCTAGACCAGAACTATCCATTGTTAGATGCAGCACAGTTAATCCTGCAAGGTTTATAGCGGACGTTATTGAGGAAGGTGACTATGCTCATGATTGTACGCAGACCACTGAAATGTACTCATGTACTAGAAAAGTTGAAGAGGATGCACTAAATGGAGTAGAGCTCTTGTTCATTGATGGGTCATCAACAATAGACCGGAGTGATGGGATAAGGAGAACTGGAGCAGCAGTTGTAAAAATGACAGAGGAATTGGTGTGTGTGGCAGTGAAATGTGTACAGTTACCACAACATTATTCTGCTCAGGCAGCAGAATTGGTTGCACTGATCTTGGCGTTGAAGGAAAGTTTTGACAAAAGAGTTACCATATATTGTGATAGCGCATATGTCACATCTACTGTCCACTCGGGGTTGACAAAATGGCGGAGAAGGGGGTTTAGGAGAGCAGACGGCACCCCAGTGCAACATGCTCTCTTATTAGCTGAGTTAATTGAAGTAATAAATAATCCCCAAGAACTAGCTCTGGTCAAATGTCCCACACACACTAATGGAGAAGATCATATCTCAAAAGGGAATGAAGCAGCAGACGCACATGCAAAGTATGCTGCTTATTTTGGTGAGATCTGGAACCCCCCAGAGTCAGGGAGAGGGAGGGGGAGGGGGATAGCTAAAGAGATGTTGATGAAAGAAGGGTACACTCATCTCCCAGCCACACAGATAATGGATTTACAAGCAGCTGCACCAATGTCAGAAAAAGAAATATGGGTGAAAAGAGGATGTACAATGTCGCCAACCGACGCACTATGGTGTCACGGTAACACAGGAAAGATGGTCATGCCATTGGCACTATTGAACACCGCCCTGAGCCAGCTCCATCACCCAGCTCATACAGGGAAGGAAGTTATTGCAGCACGAATTAGGGAAGACTGGTTCTGCCCCGAGCTAAATTCTCATATAACAAATTTTATCAGCAATTGTCTCACATGTCAACAGTTTATGGCCGGTCACACGCTGCAAGTGATAAAAGGTACTATACCCCGGCCAGAGGGACCCTTCCTGCACATTCATATTGATTACGTTGATATGATCAACGTATGTCAAGGGAATAGGTATATGATTGTAGTAGTATGCCCATTCTCCAGGTGGATTGAGGCAGGACCCTGCTCACACCCGGATACGTTCAGAGCAGCTAAATTTCTAGTGAGGGAGGTTTTCCCCAGGTGGGGAGTGTGCGAAGTAATGCGGTCAGATAATGGCCCGCATTTCGCTAATGACAAAAGACTCCCCCCAATCTCCTCGCGCCCCTGGCCAAGAGGATCGCGACCCAGACACCCGCCACGAGATGAATTTGCCTATCTACCAGACGACCAAATACCCTGGTACAGGAACATACGGATGTGCCCATCAGCCTGCCCACCAGCCTGCCCTGCTCAAGCCGACACCTGCAGCATGGATGAACTCGACTAAACCATTCAACAGTAAATAAACACATCATTAGAGATGCCATGACGACCTAGCCAACGGTCAGAACACCCGTGCAACTATGCACACTGGACACCCCCACACCAATCCACACGAAGAACATATTCAGTGCTATGACGTAGGTGACGGACACACCCACTGACACGCATCTTTATTATTTTTCACATAGGTTTTTCAAAATGCAGAAACGCAAGACGCACAAAGCACTCATCTAAAATGCTTGCTGACGCTCCTCCTAACCCTTACATTGTGAAGAAAATACAACGAAGACATGATACTGGATATGAAGCAAAGGGATACCGTAATTTAAAGTGCCGTGCATTAAACATCCCCACCTATGCACCAGGCCCAAGTAGGCCGCAAGCAAGAGCCTCCACGAACATTGAACGAACAAGAGTACAATTGCTGACCCTGCAGAATGAGCCCAGCGAGAACTGACAGCCAAGGGGGCAATGTTGCAACTCGCATGCCACAAGCCGAAGCCAAGGTCACACCTGCAAACTAAGCCAGACACACAGTGGAAAATACAACATTAAATGTGCAGAATTCTGCCTCAACCACGGTCTCTCCTCACGTGACCAGGCCGAACCTGACAGGGTGCCAGACCCAGGAGGGAGAAGCCGCCTGGGTCCCACGTTTGAGACACAGGCTGCAACAATGAAATGACCCAATGGACACCTACAGCGGTGGGAATAGTCTGCTCTCAGGCTTATGAGCAAATCCACGCATTGTCTGCATAAACACATAGTTACATATTGTTTCAAATGACAGGTACACCGCGAGCTGGGAACAACGATGGTCCCAGGCTGGGGGGCTCGCGAGTGGACCAATCAGAACATGGGGCACTCATCACTGACGCCATTAACATTAGCCAATCATTAGGGGTTTTCGTGTAACAATTTTCATGTATCTAATAGAAGGGACAACCCAAGTATACCACCTGACTGACCCTTAACCACTAACAGCGTTCTCTATACGTATGCTATACTAACCCTATCACTCGAGGAACCAATCCAGAGTGGCGATAGGTTTTTTGCTAACTTTACCAGGTGACGCAAGTAGCGCGTCATACTGAGGCAAAAAGGGGCCTGCGGGCCCCACGAATTTCGAGAGTCAGGACGGACGCGTACGATCCTAGACCCATCCCTGCCGTTATTCAATAAACAGCAGAACCACCTTGCTTCTTGTGTGTGTCTCATACTCATTTTTGGGATACGCAGGAGGAGTTGGGGCCTCCCAGCCCGGGGGTCCGCGGAAGGCCCAGCAGACCCCGGGAGAATCGCCCCGACAACAGAGTCCTAGCAGAGTGGAAGGAACCCCTGATAATTATTTGTGGAGACCTGAATATGCATCTATTAGATGAAAAGGGATTACCAAAAAAAGAGAAATATCTACAAGGAAGAGCATAAAATTGTAGTCGAAAAATAAATCTGAAAGAAAAGAAATCACAAAAATTGGAGGTCAATTCAAGTGAGCAGTAGAAGCAGACAACATGTAAGTGGAATATACCTGGATACCGAGAGACTTTTCCAAACCTAGGCAGAAACGTGAGAAACCATGCTCAGCTCCTAAGAAGATCTACGACCCCCTAGTATGCAGAGCCAAATAAGACTTCAGAGCAGACTTGAGAACAATCAAAACTTTAAAATTACTTGACTGGGTGGAATTAATACAGCTAAGAAAAGAGAGGTTAAAAAATTGGCTACTTTCCACCAAATCACAGAGATTGCAAACAGAATCAGAACAAGTGCTAAAGATTATATGCCGGAGAAACACCAGAGACCTCTGGGAGCTTTTAAATAATGGAGGTTCCTTTAGTGTAGAAAAAATGCTCTAAAACAGTGAGACCGGCTGGTACCTGTCCGGTGGTGAAGGATGCATTAACAAAGGCCGTCAGAAAGGGGAAGAGAGTGGAGGCACATTCTTTGATAATGGCATGTAGCATAGGCAGTGTTCCAGATAAGATTTTGAAGTGAGAGTATTTTTCTCCCTACTTTTTAAAGTTGGGAGTAAAATTATTTCTTAGGGAGTAAAAAGTCCCATTTTGGGAACAGGAGTATTTTATAAGCGAGTACAAATATGTTTTAACTGTAAAATAGAAATGTTTCGTAATAACTATTTCTTTGCATCAAGTTGTTCATGCACATTAAAAAGATACATTTGTACCTCTTCAGATCAGGCAGCAAGACTAGAAGACTTCCGGTGGCATTGAGTGTACTACTGGTCCAAACATATCATTGGAGCTGTGTGGAGGAAAACAGGAGACAGCATCCTATGTGTCAGTTTTCCATATTTATTGGGAGTGTTTTTACTTGCTATTTTTATTTCTTGGAAGTATTTGACTAATTTTTAGGAGTAAAAGTAGCCGAGACACCCCTTATCTGGAGCATAGGCAGCAGCGGAAAACAGACGCAGACATGAGCGGGGTAAGAACATGTGCAGCAACTCCAGGTACCACGTCCTCTGGGGCCAGTCCAGAGCGATCAAGATCAACGTGGGCCCAAACAGGCACAGTCTTGTGAGAACTAGCGGAATGATAGGGATTGGTGGGCATGTCTAAAGAAGGGTGAACGGCCACTCAATCGTCAATGCATCTCAAAGAGCCCCCGACAAGGAAATTCTCTGCAGTTCCCAGTTGAGTAAGCTTTCTCTCCCATACATTAGAGCATGATGTTTAAGGTATATATTGCTTTACTTTGAAGTCTCAATTGACGGTGACTTACTTGTGGGCCAATATGTATTTTAGATGCAGAACCAAGTCATTCAGGTTCTGGAACCGCAAGACAGATTGTCTGAAGAAACAGGGTACCCTCCGCTCCATACCACTGGAAGTCAATTATTGAACATGCTGCTATATACATCTGATACACAGTTTTTAATGATTTTTAGGTATGCGAGTTCATCACAATAAGTGCTATGGAGTACCACATTTCAGTTGACGCACACAACTTACACGAGTTAAAAGTATGAGCTTCACGCTTGATGAAATACTATCACGTGCTTAATTGAAAAACGTAAGGACAAAAACTTAAAGATATGAAAACAATGTATCATTTCAGATGCTTGATATGCTCTGATGAAGACGAGATCCAGAGCCATTAAAGTGGTTAATCGTCGTAACTAGTGGGAGAATTTGAACACATGTTTAGGCGTCTTGTGGAAATATGACTGTTACATTATTAAGATTCAGAATTTTACACAAATAAATAAATAGGCGTTCTGTGTGGTATGAAGACACACGGACAATCTTTTTTTATTAGCATTTGGTTTTACAGTTGAAAAACACGGACAATCAATCATTGTGAATATTGGTTGAAAATGTAATACAGAAATATGAATCAATCATTGTGAATAAAGTTTGTATATGAAATGATTTCTAATTGGTTGCAGTAATTTGGTGACTTGTGTATTTTGTATGGACAAGCACTTTTAGAATGCGATTAGCAACAGCACAAAAACGGCACTTCTCATATTTGTACTTTTGTATAATAAATGATGTATAGCATGTCAGCATAGTCCCCCCTCATTTGATTTACTTTTTTCTTATATATTTGTGCGACCACTGAGAAAAAAAGTCTATCCACTTAGAATGTTACATTGCCTCATGTGTACAGTCCCCAGTTGGGGACAATCACTCATGTTGTGTGCTCTAGAAGCACAGAATGAGCAGTGGACATCCCTCATACAGGAAACAGGTATACATGTAGCCCAACTGCGGAAAAAGAAATCTGGGAGGAGGTGGCCAGGAAGGTCACTGCGGTTGCACCACCACCCGCACTGTGAAGGACTTAAGAAAAGGTGGGACGACCTACATCTCTGCGTTCGTAACATCTTGTCTGCCAACCGCAGGGAGGGCCTGGCAACAGGCGGAGGGGACCACTCTCCCACAAAACTGACAAGGTGAGAGGAGACTTGTAGCAGCACCATCAGCATGGAGTCGATAGAGGGATTTGGAGACGTGGAGTTGGGGGTGCCTTCATCGGCAGATGGAGGTGAGTGTCCCCACAAACCACAGAGAACCAAAGCATGACGTAGCACAACTAATGTGAAAGTGAACCAAGGCAATGCATGGTCCATCATACACACATTAACAGATCCATGTCCAGATGGTGGCCCAAAAACTGGCACATTGATATGCATGCTGCATGCCAATCCCATAACCAATAGACACCCAACACACAGCAAAACATCACATATCGCACATCACGCAAACCACAATACAACGGTAGGCCACATAGCAGAAATCAGTGCAAAAAGGAGAGTACTCAAGGTATGGCAATATGGCCCCCCCTATTGCAAGCACCCTGTGCGTCACACCTACAAGTATGTAATGCATCAAATGTGAACAACTGAACACCAATGTATGCATCATGCACGTACCACCATCACTGATGCCCTGCCTCACTTGGTCCCCCACAGGCACAGATGCGGACAGTGAAGGCCAGGAGGCTGCCACACAGGCCACAACACCCTCCAAGGGATCCAGGCCCAGCCAAGAAGGCACAACACCATGAACCTCCAGGGCAACATCAATGCCCAGACTGCCACACAGGCCAGCACCAGCAAAATAGGGCAGGTCACTGGAGAAGCAAAAAACAACTGAGACACTACCCGACAACACAGCCACACCTGAGTTGTCCACTGTTGTCAAAGCTGAAGCGGATGGCACACAGTCTGCTGCCACCAGCTCAATCGGGGAGGTAGCTACCTCAGTCCCCCTTAGCGATGTAGAGGGCCACGTTGAAGAACAATCTGACATGGACGGCAACCTCCATGGGGAATGTGCACATACCCCAAGCCCCCAGCCCACCCCTCAGGCCACCCACCTGCACACCACACAGGGCACCCCAGTCAGCCCCAATCAACACCAGTCCGGAGTACTGGGGAGTCCACATCCTTGGTCCCCATCAGAGGACAGCCCTGCATTGGGCTGCCCTGCAACTGCCCAGTCCACCTCCACAGCCATCTGTGACATGGAGGCCTGCATGACGAGGATTGAGGCCCGCCAGGATCGGATGATAGAGCTGGTCAGGCAGTACGTAGCGGAGGGGGAATTGACCCGCCCGCCAGGAAATTTGTGATGCCAATGCTGCAAACATCCTTGCCATGAACAATAACACGATGGTGATACGTGACAGTCTAGCAGCAGTGACCCAGGTCCTGGGCAGGATTGTCGAACAACTGCAGCAGCAACGACCTGCACCAACAGATGCACAGGCAGCCACCTCTACTCCATCCAGCACACCTGCCAGCTTGGCTCAAACAAGCCCTGTGCGCTTGACCAGGCGCAGCGCATGCCACAGACATGCAGCCCCCAGAACAAAAGAGAGGCCACCACTAGCAGGGCCACCCTGCATGTGCTGACTGCATCTTGAGGAAAAACATAATTAGCACATCATGTGTGGGATGTCAATGGGGGAGGGGCTATGGGGTATTGGGGGTGTTGGGGGGAAGGGGTATGGGGTGTTGAGGGGACGGGGTATGGGGTGTTGGGGGTTTTGGGGGGAGGGGGTATAAGGTGGTGGGGGTGGCGAGAGGGTGTGTGTGAGGTGGAGGGTTCAACCACAAATTTGTTTAATTTTCAATACACCCTTTGTGTGCAATATCATACCATGCTTGGACATTTTTCATTTTGTGTGTGTTTATTCAATTCATGACAGTGCACAGTGCACAACTCCCCACACACCCTGTGTCCAATGCACACGATCCTAGTGCCCAGTGTAGGACTAAACCAGGACCATTAGCATCCCAGTGTCTCAGAAGAAATCATCAATCACCGATTGGCGCACAGCACGGCCATCTTGTGCGTCGCGACCTGGCAGGGGTGCTGCTTCTCCTCCATCGTCTCCTTCATCCTCACTTGGTGCATGCAGGTCAATGTCAGGTGGCAGTGGTACGTTTCTCTGGATGCACATGTTGTGCAGCATAGTATAGACCATGGTGATCTTTCCCACCTTCTCAGGCCCATAAAGGATTGCTCCACCAGACCTGCTGAGGCAGCAGAACCGTGCCTTCAACAGGCCAAAGGTCTGCTCAATCACAACACGGGTTTGGGTATGTGCCCGATTGTAGTCCTCTTCGTGCCTGTTCTGCAGGTTCCGAACAGGGGTAAGGAGCCACGGCTTCAAGCGATAGCCAGCATCACCTGCATGGGAGCACAATGAGGTATGTGTGAGTTGATTACTGACATGACACCTGTACAAATCACTGTCATGCATGCAGCTATTTGGTGTTGACATACACATGTCCCTGGATGTATGCACACAGGTTCATTTGTCACAATGTGTGCTGTACTATGGTCTGCGTGTGTGGATTGTGTTGTCCAGATGATGCAGGGTGTTCACTTGCATGCTGTTGCAGATGTACTGTGGATGCCTAACATTGTATTTGCACCCATATTGGTGATGTATAGTACCCTGTATGTACTCCCACTAGCAGCATTGGCACAGGTGTCATCATGATTTGTCATCCATCGGTTGGCATTCCCATGGTGGCATGCAGCACGACTTCGGTGGTGGGCCAGTGACAATCAGTGTATTCCCTCGGTGGGATTTCTTTGTGGCCACTCATGGGTGCATGTCCTGTGTTGTGCTTTGCTGTTGTCATGTCTGTTACGCATACACACTGCATGTTGCTGGATTGTGTTGCAGTGGGTATGCTCAGATGATGTGCAGTCGACACGTTGAGGGATGTGGCCTGCTTGTACATCTGGCATATTGGCATTGGTGTGTAGCATTGGTCTTATGTATGGCATTGATGTGTCATGTCCAGGTTGGGATGTTTAGGGCCACAGTGTTTTGCTGTATGTGCATGCATTATCCACTCACCACCCAATCCAGCACTTGGGTCAGCATGCGTGAAAAGAAAGGTTGTGATATGCCATGCAGCTGCCCCACTGTGTGCTGGTAGGTGCCTGTGGTCAGGAAGTGGAGCACAGACACTACCTTCAGTAGAGGGGGGGGTGGCAGTGCGGATTTCAATCAGGCTGACGATGTTGTTGTGTATTATGTCCACAATGGTGGTGATGGTGTCCCGGTCCAGCCGGTACAGGGTGTGGATCTGCACAGGGGTTAGGTTGTATGGACTGGCTCTGATGCAAGGGATTGGTGGCTGCCTACGTGGTACCACTGCCTGCACTGTTGGAACTTGCTGGGCCTGTCTCACCCTCCTTCTCCTCCTACGTCTCTGCTGTGGTGCCTGTTGTTGCTGGTGTAGCAATACAGGCATGTCCTCCAGCCCCAAGATTGCAACAGCAAGTGGGATCATTTTGGTGTAGCAAGGGGTGTGGTGTGTGGGTGTGCTCCTTTTGTGCTGGGACAGGCTCCATTGCCTCCACCTGTGGTAATTGTGTGCACCTGTGGCAGTTGGGTACACAGCAGGTTGCTATTTAGGGGTGATCCGCGATGCCTGTAATACCGGCATCATGCTGACCCTATTTACTGCCTTCGGGATGCCGGTAGTTGCATGCCTGCGTGACTTGTGATGTCCTCCTGTTAGCGGCATCCCGGTATTGCCGCCACGAAGGGCGCGTGCATGCCGGTAAGAAGAGGCACAGTGCAGGTGGTGGCGATAATGCCGTATTTTTTGCTCGTAATGGTCCGGACCGGTACTCGATGCCGGTATTACCATTCCGCCTTCCTTTTTTGCTTACCACAAATCTTGTAAAGAGGCCCATAGTTTGGGTATGGTAGGTTTAGGTTGAAGGGGGATTCTAAGGGTCAACCCCCACTTTATGTGGTAAAAAAAGTGGTAAAACTGCAAAGGAAAATTGGTGAAGTTGCCATTTGGTAAAAAAATAAAACATAGCAAACCTTCATAGAACCAAATCATCTGCCTCAAAGTTGTTTACAGCCGTTAATCTGCCTTTGTTTCTGTTTCTTTATCAGCAATAGTATAATATGCTAGAATGCCAATTTCATACGCCTTCCCTCATCCAGCATGAGACAGCGCTTTCTCTCCACCTCATCTCCCTTCAACCAACCCTTCTCTTACCTTCCTCTTGTCCTGCAAGCACTTTGTTTCCTACACCACTCCACCTTTTTTCTTGTTCTTCTAATGGATTCCTTTCTTTCACAGTTTCCTATTCTATGATAGACTCCAATAGCAGTATGAGGGTCTGGAGGAGGGAGGAGAACAAGGACACCCCTATACCAGAAAGCTGGGAAGGACTGCCCTACCAAAATGTGGTGTTGTGCTCTGACTGGGAATCCAGGAAGTAAGGTTTGGCAAACGTGTGCAGAAAGGCCCACGCAGCCACCTGGAAAATGTCCAGAACAGGCACACTTTCTCTGCAGGGCAGAGGTAGCAGCAAATCCTCTTGTAGAATGAAGTCTGAGACCTTCAGGCACATTCATCTCAGCCAGATCATAGCATTCATAGATGCAGAGAATGATCCACACAGACAATATCTGTTTGGTCACAGCACGGGCATCAGCATACGCCAGAAACATCTGGTCAATTTTCCTGACGTCCCTTATCCGAGAGACATTGTAGCTTATTTAAAAAAAGGCAGCAGGCGCTCCTCTCCAGAAAGAACATGGCATGATAACTTGTTCTGAGAGTTTACAGCACACACTTTTTGCTCACTGTACCTTTCACAGATGGGAAATATGCATTTGCATATCAGTCTTTGTCCCGCCCACACGGGCAATCCAGCACCAAAACGCTATGGTTGCCCCCAGGTAACTCCGGGTGACCAACCTTTTCCAAGCTCCTTGCAATTATTTCAAAAAGGTAGCAGGCGCTCCTCTCACATTGTAGCTTAGGGCACACCACGGGTCCAGCCAATTTAAATTGTTCCTCTGCCATGTAAGGATGGAGCAGAGGAAAAAGCACAGGAAGATGAATCTTTTGGGAGATTAAATTCTGAGATGACTTTCAGGATGAAGGAAGGTCTCGCTCTCAATGTCACTCAACCAAATAAGGAGGTTCAATAGATAATGCTCGGAGATCACTGAACAGACTAGCAGAAGTGATGGCCAGTAGGAGGATCACCTTAAGGGTGAGCAGTCCAGTAGAACAAGAATGCATGTGCTCAAACGGAGCATCCATAAGAAATGTTAGTACCAAATTGAAATCCCACCCCTGGACCACAAATTGTCATGGAGGAAAATGGTAGCACAATCCCCCTAAGAATTGCATACATGTAGGAATTGTGATGAACGAGCCCTGATCAGGGGGCCGTTTAAAAACTGAGATAGCGGCTAGGTACCACACATCACAGTGCCAATCGGCAGACCCGATTGGGCCAAACAGTAGAAAATCAAGGGTAGAGTACATGAAATAGGGTCCAAATTCCTTTCCTGGCAACAAGCAGAGATGTTAAGCCATTTACAAGCATAAATGGACTTGGAGGCAGGCCTCAGGCAGAAAGGAGCACATAGCAAACTCCATCTGACAATTCCCACCGCTTGTATCTCAGCCTCTCAACAGCCAAGCATGAAGGTTCTGGCTGCTGAGGTTCAGGAGGAGGACCTGCCACTTGTACTGGGATAGTAGATCCACCCTCCCAAAAAGGCACCAGAGAGGGCAGATGGACATTTCCAGAAACTCTGGGGACAGTCCGAAGACAAAGATCAACGTGGTCCAGAACAGGCACAGTCTCCTGAGAACCAGCGGTATGACAGCAGATCGAAGACTGTCTGCCCAAGGCATCCACAAGAACATCCTCCCTTCCAGCTAGATGGGCAGCTGTCCGAGGGACATCATTCTCCAGATCCCAGAATCACAGCCGCATTGCTTCTCTGCAAAGTGGCAAGGACCCCAATCCACCTTGTTTGTTGCGGTAGTGCCTGGCTGCTCTGTTGTTCGCAACAATCAGTACACATTTGCCTTTCACAGAGGGGAGGAAGGCGACCAGGGCCAGCATCACCCTCAGCTCCAGCGGATTCACATGCTCCCAAAACTCTGAGGGAGACCACAGTCTGCTCAGTCAGGCCCGACATGTGAGCGCCTCACCCTGTGAGAGACACATCCTTAACTATCTTTACCTAAGGCCATGGGTGAGAGAAAAACAAGCCTTTCAGCAGGTTGCTTCTCTGGGATCACCATACAAGGTCTTGGGCCACACGACACAACACCTGCAGAAGATCTGACATGTGTCCCTGAAACTGTGACCACTGGTAACAAAGAAGCCATCGAAGCAACCTCATGCATAGTTGTGCCTCCAGGACCACCAGAATGCTGGAGCACCTGACACCCAGCAGATTCAGGAAGGCTGAGCCAGGAACTTGTAGTTGGGATTGGACGAAAAGTACCACCTGACAGATGTTTGCCAATCGGCCCCCGCACAGAAACACTCTGCCCAGGCGAGTGTCCAAGACCGCCCCCATGAACCAGAGGGTCTGGGACGGCAAACATGGGACTTTTTGAAGGTCAGAAAAGCCCAAGCTGCATACCAGGCTGCATGTGCTGAACAAATGGCCCAATGTCTGGTCTGCGGAGTGAGCTCGGACCAGTCAGTTGCCCAGTTAGGGGTGATATGACTGTCCTCCCTCCTGAGGTGAGCAGCTACCACTGGCAGCAGTTCAGTGAAAACCCTGGGTGCTGAAAAGGCCGAACGGCAGGACTCCGAGTGATGTTGGCCCACAACAAACCACAGTTATTTCCTGTACTTTTGAGCAATGGGCATGTGGAAGTAGGCACCCTGAATGTCCAGCAACACTACTCAGTCCTGCAGATCAAGGGCTCGGAGGATCTGGGCTAGAGTCACAGGACCTCATTACGAGGCGGGCGATAAGGGATTACCGGCACCGGTAAGGGCACCGGTGCTGGTAATCCCTTACCGCCCCTACTACGAGTTCCCTTTGCGGGTCCTCCCTTAACGCCTGGTTTTTCCAGGCGTCAAGGACGGGACCTGCAAAAGGACTCTGGAGCTAATAAAGGTACCGCAATTTGTAAGGGGGCTCAAATGGGAATGGGGAAGGGCCCTGATGAATGGGGAATTACCGGTCCCGCCAACCTTGGAATGGACCGGTAATTGCTCCATTCACCAGGGCGGAGTCGGTAGGGTTTCGGAGGCAGCCATGGACATAATAGGCATATGGCTACTATGTTAGAAGACTTCCAATATTTCCAAGAGTCTGCCCAATTAGGAGACAGGTCCACCAATTATATCCAGGGGTGCTTAATTTTGCGACTGTCGTACCCTTATACAAGGCTTCCATTAAGGTAGGACACTGCTAAACTTGCCGAGTCTATGCCTATACTCAGCTTGATGATGTAAAGGGGCTTTCACTGAATCCCAGTGGCAGTCTATTCCGCTAACAAACTGGCCATTGTACAAGGGAGGGTGGGCATTTTGCCAGTGGTGGGTGTGTAGGTGCCAGAGGGCTGTATATTATGCAAGGAGCACCCACTATGTAAGAGGATTTCCTGTTTCTGCAGGGCTCTGCTTAATCATGCCAGTGGAACTAAACAATTAGACCAGGGTGCTGCTAAACTATGCCAATGGTATGGCAAATAATTTTTTAAAAACCATTTTGCCTTTTATTTGAACAGATAAACCAACAGATAAACACGGACAGGTCTTCACAGTGCCATAGTGATCATATGAGCATACATCATTCCTATGCGTGTTATATGTCCTTATTGCCTCTTGTCTAATACAGCCTCATCTTATCTAAGACAACTTGTTTATTCACAACTTCTTCTATCGTATTTGTCATGATGTGATACATAGTGGCCCCCCAGACACTGTATCTAGGTTCATCCTACCACAGATGCTTTTTCAGAGAGTCTCAATGTCAGTGGAAGTAAACATTGTCTGTACTAACGCATTCCAAGCTTCAATTCCCTAACTCCTTTCATACATCTGTGAGGAACTCATGGTGGCAACAGTAAAGACAGACACAAGTGATCACAGTTCAAGGGTGTTTAAACTGTATGCAGGTTGGAAAAATGCCTAATCGAAACCTAAATCTAAGATGTGAGCAAGCATCGACCATCAAATGAAAATAAGGCAGTTCTTGTAGCATCTTGTCAAAACGAATGGCCTATACTAAAAAAACAACGATTGCCAAATTCTTACAACTAAATATGGTATCCAGTCATTATTTCGAAATACAAAGCATCGAAAACAAATCCATTGAATACTTAACATCGAAAAGCCATTCCCTTGAATGGACGTTCCTTTGAAAAAAATTGATGGTTCCATCGACATGTTATGGGTAAGTATTGGGTTGGGGCTAGGGTTAGTTTAAGGGTTAAATTAGGGTTAGGGTTGGGGTTAAATTAAGTTTAGGGATGGGGCTTGGGTTAGTTTAAGGGTTACATTAGGGTTATGGTTGGGGCCGGGGGTAGGGTTGGGGCGTGGGTTAGATTTAGGGTTAAATTAGGGTTAGGGGGTGTGGGGAGAACCCCCCCAATATACACAAATAAAACGTTACAAGGGCTGACCAGTGCTGACATTTCAGCACTGGACAGCGCCATGTAACATTTTAAAGTTAGGAAAAATGCATGGAAATACTTTTTACATGTAAAAGTGCATTTCCATTGAAACCAGTCCATGAATATTGTCTATGGACTAGGTTAGATGGAATTGCACTTTTGCATGTAAAATATAGGTTTTCAATGCTTTGGCATTCAACTGTTTGTAGTCGAAGCTTTTGCAAGTCGGCCCTTTATTTTCGAGGTAATCACTATAAACCCTAAATATAGAAAGAGTGTGGGATAGGTTTTTCAATAGAAAGAAGTGTTCACAAATAATACGTCAGGATGAGTTTGCCAGGGGTCTATTTTCCCCATGTTTTGAGCACGGGATAAGGTGGGTCTTCCGAGCGTAGCACACACTCGAGCCTCCCCAGCATGAGTCAACAGTTCCGTTTGAGCTATCAGGTTCTCAATGGCCAAGTCTCTTTACTCTCAAAAGGCTCTTGCTTTCGAGGGCCTGATGTCTCAGCTAATCAAATAAAAGTTTGTTCCAAATGTACGTTGGGTGATGGCTTCACCCCTGGGTCCCCCTCTTCCAGGTACAGACCCCTCTCGAATCTCAGCCTCCCTCTGGCAGGTTCATTATGGCTTTCTTCTCCTTCATAAATCTTAAGGTCTTTTTATACAGTTCTCATGGACATCCTCTGCCGGGTTCACCTTTTTCAACACACTGTTTCTGGGGACTGTAGACTTCACCCTTCTTTATCAGCATCCCTCCTCTGGGTTCACTCTTGCCACTTTTCACTTGAGCGGGATTCGCTCTCCTTTGCGTTCTCACAGGTTTTCTCTTCTTGATGCAGTATTCACTTACCTTGCCTTCTTAATAGTTTGACAGTCAAAGACAATCAATTGTACAGGGATTTTGCTAACCTCCTGTATGACCACTTTAACCTGTCTTGGCGGCTCTCCTACAGCCTTCTGGTATCAGTAGTTTCATTAAACACGGGATCAACCAGAGTTTCGAGTCAGCACCCACTTGGTGCCGGTCCCCTGTGCAGCTGGTTTTCCCTTAACAATTTTACAGTCTTCCAGTGGAGTTCGCCTCGGGGTTAGTTGGTCCCACTAACCCAAGGGAAGAAGTCGTCCCTTCCGGAGCTTCTCTTGTCGATCAGAAAAAGGAGTTTCAGCACAGCAGCAGGGCCTCACTGGCCAGTTCAACGGTCCAGGAGAATGCAGCAAGCATTGTTCACTGTTTCTTCTTCGGGTAGCTTTTCCCAGTGGTCGACTCGGTCTCTAGTCCCAAAACCCTCACCTTTTAAGCAGGTTTCCCCCATTCATACACAGCCTAGCTGCCACTCTAACCGCAGGGTAGCCAGCCAATCAGGAATGGGTGCATTCAGGTTTCCCTAGAGACGAAGGACAGGGGATCTTCGGTCACCTCCCTTACTTCCTGCCCTTCCAGACACACTGGAGCCAGAGGCGGCTTTCAGTACTGAAGTCCGCCAAAGGCAAAATGAACAAAGGGCTCAAACCTGGTTTGGCGCGCAGAGTAAAAACCAAGAAAGACCTCACAAACAGAAAATGGTGAAAAAAGAAGACCCGGGCATTTTGACAAAATGGTCTGCCATGGGTGCTATACTGCAGGTGAGGATTCAGCCTGCGGTAGAAAAGCACAATGGTAGGAAAATTAAACCATTGCCACCAGCCATTTAAAGTAGTGAGGACAACATAATAAATGTTACATGAGTAGGTAGGAAAAGGGGCTTCTAAGTAACCACCCAGCACTCCACATGATATGATATATTTTATTTGTATCGCACTCATACCCAAGTGAGGGAACAAGGGAGGACAAAACAACGATCTTACTAGGCCCAGTGACATTAAGAATGCGCAAGTACATGGGAGGGGGAAGGGGAAAAGTGCATGGGAGAGGGGGGAGTGGAAAGTGCTGAGCAAGGGATAAAACAACAACTGGTAGTGCAGCCAGCAAGGTGGCAAGTGCAAGGTTAAAGCGCAGACAAGAGGTGTCTGATAAGTGCAAGTAAGGGGACTGTGGGGTTACAGATACAGACCCAAGTGGAAGGTGTTAGGCAGAATCCTGTGCAGTGCCCTTAGGGACCACCACACACAATTAAGACTACAGGTGGCAATACAAATTTTACCTCTGGTACAAGCCTGTACTACTGTGTCAGAGTGGTAGCAGCGGCGGAGCAGCCAGGCTTATCTCAAGAGTATATGAGCAGTAACAGAGATTACACAAAGGGACCACAATTACTATGACTCAAGCAAACACTGACTCAAGGTTTCAGGTAGATTGAGATTGAGATTGATATTATATTTCTATCGCGCTCGTACACAAGTGTTTCAGAGCGCGACAAGGCAAGGGAGGGGAATAGGGGAGAACAAAACCGCGATCTTACTAGGCCCAGTGACATTGAGAACGTGCAAGTGCATGGGAAAGGGGGAAGGGGAAAAGTGAATGGAAGGGGGGAGAGATGGAAAGTGCGAAGCACAGGAGAAACAGTTAAATAACAATAGATAAATAATAAAGGCAACAAACAGTGGTAATGCAGCCAGCAATTTGCAAGTGATAGGTTTAAGGCAGCCGACAGGGTAGGTCCGATAAGTGCAGGAAGAAAAAGTGGGGGCTGTATGGCTACAGATACAGACCCAAGTGCAAGGGGTGACCCGGAGGCAGTGCGGGAGGGTGACAGGATGAGCCTGGGCCCAAAAGACAGAGGGTGGCCAGGTGCACGGTGCCAAGAGAGAACAGATCAGCGGGGGAGAGGGGGAGCAAAGGCAGAAGAAAAGAGGAAGGTCTTGAGGTGCTTTCGGAACCGGAGATGGTTCTCCTCAAGTTTTAGAGTGATAGGGAGGCTGTTCCAGAGGGAGGCCCCAGCCGAAGACAGAGATCTACCCCCAGCTCGTTTCTTAGAAAAACGACTGACCCTGAGTGAGTTGGAGGTAGAGGAGCGAAGAGCTCGAGAGGGGAGGTATTTGCAGAGGGATAGCTGAAGGTATTTTGGACCCAGGCCCCAGAAAGCCTGTGGACAATGCAGAGGGTGTTGAATTTAATCCTTGCTTCCACTGGGAGCCAGTGAAGAGATTTCAGAGCTGGAGAGATACGATCCCAGGGCTTGAGGCCAAGGACAAGTCTTGCAGTCCTGTTCTGGATTAGTTGCAGAGGGCGGAGAGTAGAAAAATATAAGTACTGTCCTGTTCTGGATTAGTTGCAGAGGGCGGTGTTACGCTCACCTGGTTCCCACAGGGGCGTCCAACGGACCCGGACAGCTGCGGTCTCCACCAACGTGATGCGTAGTGAAGAGATGACAGTCTGGACTGGCCCGCCTAAACTTGTCTGCTGGATGTAGCAGTATTCTCCTGCAAGTGGAGAAAGGGATTTAGCCACCCATGGACTTTAGTCATGGCCCCCCAACAGTTCTCGTTCTCCCCACTAATCACCTCCGATATCCCCTTTTGGTAATCTCACCTTATGTTTTTAAATGATGAGCTCTCCATCCTGCATGGCATGCAGGGGCGCGTAGATACCAGTTACTTCACTGGGTTGAATGTACTGGAGGAGTTCCGGAGGAATATTAACTCCAGTATCTATAAAGTTCAAAGAGTTCAATATGTTCGATTTTCACTCTTGTTCCATTCCCTCGTTAGGTTGCAGCTGGGTCCAAAAGAATATTGCCTGGAGGCAGCTGATGGCGTTCAGGTAAGAGTCTGTATTACCAAACACTGTCCGGTAAAAGTTGCATGAGTTTAACTTGCTGTTTTCTCTCCCTTTATAGGTGCGGCATAGGAAGATGCAGCGAATCAAAGAATACCACCTCCGGTGGTAAAGCAGGTAAGCCTATTGTGGCAAAGATTGTCTTTGTCGGTTTTCTCGGCTCACCTGGTTATTCCTTTAGCTTTCCCCCCAGGTGCTGGATTCCGACAAAGAAAATGATGGAGGCAGCACCGAGTCGAAAGATGCGGTGGACTGGTGACTATAACACGGCGCTGCTGCTGGCAAAGCGACACGTGCTGAAATAATGTCCTTTCCAGGCTCGGAGATGTGTTGGGTCCGGAATCAGGTAAGGAATCAAATCATGTCTGTGATCTAACCTCTTCTACTTTCTTTTCCTTTTGTCTAGGAGCTCCGGATTCGAGGCGGGCGTGGCAGAAGATTGGATGCTGACTTGCAGACACGGTGAGCGTCACGCTGCTGGATGCAGAATAACGCGAAGCATGGGCTGCTGTTCATGCATGGTTTAAATAGCCTGCAAAGTAGTCCCAGGTAAGAAGTTCCCCAGAACCACACCCGAGTGAAAAATAGTCCCTGTAATAAAATAGTCCCATCCAGGCCTCACGTTGGCTTGGACTCATTTGCAGCATGGTCTGTATAAGGTAAGTAAAGTCTATGAGCCTGGCGCCTAAGACGCCAGGACTGAATCCAAACAGCCCCCAGCCGGGGCTGTTGGAGTTTTAATGAGTATCTGGATGTCTGCTCCCGGGGCTGATGGACA
This sequence comes from Ambystoma mexicanum, assembly GCF_040938575.1. NCBI lineage: Eukaryota > Metazoa > Chordata > Amphibia > Caudata > Ambystomatidae > Ambystoma > Ambystoma mexicanum. The sequence goes on along the minus strand of NC_090931.1, from coordinate 1,138,424,340 downwards.
CGATCCGGATGCCCGGGGGTAGGCATCATGACAGGCGGAGAGTAGAAAAATATAAGTACATTTATTTTTAAACCATTTGTTATAAACACACCACTTCTATAAAACTCAAACACAAACCACACAAAAAAATAAACTACAACTAACCAATTCACTTTGTACAGTAAATCTGAGGGCAAGTACCCTGTGTTTGAATGGACCGATGTTACGAACAAAACACGTTACCGTGAATACGATTGCAATCACTTTTTGACAGTTCGGTCTACTAAATAAACGCGTATCCGTGACACGAGATGCTACGGGGACAAAAACACACTTAGCACCTGAGATACCCAGAGGGAGTTGGAGGCAAAAATCACAGGCAACATTTTCATTAGGCAGACGGAATTGAGAAACATTCAGAGACAGGAGTTCAAAAGTCAAAGGGCCGGAGCCTGGGTAAAGTGACACCAGAGACCTGTTGCCGAAGATCACACAGACAGTTCACGATTCAACTTAGCCAAGAGTACTTCGATATTGTCAATGTTCGGAAGCAAAAGTTATAAGAAGGAGGGAAGACAAGGGCAAGCCTTGAAGGTGAAGAAAAGGGGTTCACCCAATTTCCTCAAGCAGAACACAGTACCTTATTCCAATGGTGCAGCTAGTGCCCTGGCAGTTGTTCCTGTTGGTTTCCCGCAGACCCACGGTTCCTGGAGCTTCGTTGTGAAGGAGGACGTCTGAAGGGGGTCTGCACCACACAGGGATGAGGCTGGCAGCAGTGACAAGGAATAAAAGGTGTGCTCCTTAAAAACAGGAGAGGCTCTTCAGATGGCTATCCGGACCACTACAGCAGTGTGCAGTGATTTCAACCAAGGAAGAGGATCCTCTGGCTGTGGAAGATGAGCTGGTTATCCCCACTAGGCTCAAACGAAGACGACTCTGGGCTGGATCTTCTCTTAGTCGTCAAAGGGTAGATAGCTCAGGACTGCAGCAGGGCTTCAACGGGACGGGGTTAGTTGCAGCAGTCGTCGTTCTCTCCACTTCTCTTCGGTTCCTTGTAGTTCCAGTGGCGACTCTGACTTTTAGCCCAAAAGACCTGCCTTTTATGCGCAAAACCCCCATTCAAAGCCTGGCTGTCAATCACCCAGCAGGGGGGTTGTCCAGCCTGGACAACCACCTCAGTCAATCATGGCAAAGTGCGACTTGGGTTTCGAAGGATACCCTGCGCAGGGGGTGACTACACCCCTTCCTCACATTCAGCCCACCTAGACACCCAGGCGCCTGGTGGCGGGCTTCTGTGCAGAAGCCCGCCAAAAGATGTTGAACACAGAAGGCGTACCTAGTTTGCCGCGCAAAGTAAAACACAAGAAGGACTTTAACAAAAAGAAATGGTGAATAAACCCAACCGGAGCCAAGAGAAAGACAATTTGGTCAAGCAGGTTTATGTTCGAGGCTAATATAATAGCCAAGAACAATACCACGTTTATCTAATATAATCGCAGTAGAAAAGTTAGGGTAGGTACCACTGCCACCAGCCAAGTCTAAGGCCCTCATTACAACACCGGTGCTAAACCATGGCGCTATTAGCACCATGGTTGGTGCCGGTGTTGTAACGGGTCCGCCATGGTTGAATGGGGAATTATCACCTTATTCCAAGGTTGGCGGGGCGGTAATTCCCCATTGAACCATGGCCCTTCCCCATTCCCATTATCGCCCCATAGGGCTCTATGGGAATGGGGAAGGTGCTAAGTACGGTACCGCAAATAGTGGTACCTTACTTAGCACCAAGGTCCCTTTGCGGGTCCCTACTTTAACAGCCGTTAAGGTCGGGTCCCGCAAAGGGACCTCGTAGTAAGGCGCTAAGTGTTTAACGGCGCCGCAGCCTTTTACGGCGCCGTTAAACACTTAGCGCCAGGGTCGTAATGAGGCCCAAAATGTTAAAAGAGCAAAACAATGCTCTAGGAGGTACAGATAAACAGGGATACAAATTAACCCTTTCCAGTACTCCATGGACGATGGTGTGTACTGGATCTGTGGTAGATTGACTAGGTAAAGTTAATGGTAAATTTACCCTTTTCTGGGGGACTGTAGCCAGCCTCAGAAATGGAGTCGGGGGGGAAGTCTCAAAGACAACCCTGTGTCAAGGCACTGAAGGTGCTGTGTGACTCACAAAAGAAGGGGGCTACTGAAGTGGTGTACTCAAGAGTCCGCAATCTCAAAAACTGAGAAATATACTGGCCAAAACACAGGTAAGAGTGGGGGAAAAGCTCACACTCTTACCAAGTGGAAAAAAATAAACTCCGGAAGTCCAGCAAAGCTACTGGGGGACTCAGTAGGTGAGGGAAATTAGCCATAAATGAGAATTCTCCCTAACAGAAGGGTTGCCAGAAGTCGGTGCAGGTGTGTGGCTGGGTGGGCAGGGACCTGGGCCTGAAAATCAGAGGGTAACCAGGTGCCCGGTGCCGGAGAATACAGATCAGCAGGGGAGAGGAAGAGTGAAGGCAGAAGCAAAGAGGAACGTCTTGAGGTGCTTCCGGAACCAGAGAGGATTCTCCTCAAGTTTCAGAGATGCAGGGAGGCTGTTCCATAAGATGGTATGTGCTGGACCTACAAAGAGAAAAGGTAAGTAAAGTCAATTTCACTTTACTATTCTTGTGAAAAGAAGTTCACGCAAGAAAAAGTATTTAAACGTTATGAGAAATCTAAAGGATTTCTCTGTGACACTGCACTGAAGTTGCTGTGTGTCACCATACAAAAAGTAGAGGCCTATGGAGTTTGTCAGACTCTAAAAACAGACGAAACACATAATCCAAATCAGATCAAATTACATGAGAGAGTGAGAAAAAGGGCTTACTGCAGGGTTAAAATTAGAAAGTCCAGCAAAAGAGCTGGGGATATCTAAGGTGGGAGGAATTAAGCACCAAAACTGAAAATTCTCCCTAACAGTCACCTCTAGGTTCCCGCCGTATTTCTCCTTCTCTTGGACTGCTGGGTCTCAATAGCTGTCTCGTCATGCAGTCTGCCGTGCTAATAGTGTGCTTTCGTGCTCCACCTTTCATCGCTGTGGGGAGGGGAAAGGACCATCAGGTGTGTGTAATTCTGGTCAATTGCCTAACCTTTGTATTGGGACGTGTCAGGTAAATGGCTCTGGTGTTAGTCTGTTGTCTTTCGTGTTGTGCGAAAGTGTTTGTGTCAGAAAAAGGGGTGGGCAGTGTTTTTGAATGTGCTATGTGGTAGGCTGGGGAAAAGGTATGGGAAGAAGGGGGATACCGCGTCTCATCCGTCGGTGTCCCACTCCCACAAGGAACTGGATCCAATAGCGATGGCCTTGTCATGGCCACCTGGAGGACATGTCCCCGGGGACTAGCTAGGGAGACACCTTCAGGTTTCTCACATAACTTTCCTCCATACGATGTAGCCACATTTGGTTCACTGGGGAATCCGGAAAGAAAATCCATGTTTCCCTGGTACTTTCCCTTCCGGTGTTCCACCGTGAAACAATAGGGTTGTAGGTCTAGAAACCCTTGCATGAATCGAGGGTTGGACTCTGTGCTGGCTAATCCAAACTAGGGGTGAGTGGTCTGTAACGAGTGTGAACCTTCGTCCCAATAGGTAATGCCTAAGATGGATAATGGCCCATTTGTTGGCTGGGGTCTCTAGTTCTGCCACTGAGAATGTATTTTCATGTAGAAACAACTTGCGACTGGTGTATAGTATGGGATATTCTAATCCGTCACAAATTTAGGACAGGACGGCTCCTAACCCTATAAGGGAGGCATCCGTCTGCAACACAAACACCTTCAAGAAGCCAACTACTTTCAGGATTGGGTTCTGGCATAGCGTCTGCTTTAGGATGTTATCGCATACCTGGTTGTCTTCGTTCTAATGAAGTTTCTGGGGTTCAGCATTTTTAAGTTTATCGGTCAGCTGGGCCCTTTTGTTCAAAAAGTTAGGGATGAAACTGCAGTAGTATCATATTAACCTGAGGAAAGCTGTAAGGTCTCTTTTGGTCTTAGGAGTTGGTGTATCTAAGACAGCTTTTACCTTTTCATGTTGGGGCTGTATGTTCTCATTCCCTACAAAGAAGCCAATAGATTTTACGGCTGACTGGGCCAATCTGCATTTAGCTGGATTAGCAGTTAGGCCAGCATTTCTGAGGTCCTTCATGATGGTATAAAGATGGAAGAGATGTTCCTGCCAGGTCTTACTATAGATGACGATATCGTCAATATAAGATATGATATGATATGATATGGTATTTGTAACGCGCCTATACACAGGTGTTTCAAGGCACGACGAGGCAGGGAGGGGAGGAACAAGGGGAGACAGACAACGATCCTACTAGGCCAGGTGTCATTCAGATCGCGCAAGTGCAGAGGTGGGGGAGGGGGAAAAGTGCAAGGGGAAGGGAAGGGGGGGGAGTGCAGTACAAGGTAAGTGGCGTAAAGTAATAATTAAATAGGGCCAGCTGGTGGCAAGTGCAAGGTAAGTGCAGGACAAGTGCTGGGGAAGGGGGGGCTGTAGGGATACAGAGACAGTCCCGCAGTGCAGAGGGGTTCCAGGGCATCAGTGCAAGTGGAGAGTGGCTGGGCCCAGGGCCGAGGCCGTTTAGAGAGGTCCTGTTGCAGGATCAGTGCAGTTTCAGTGAAGAATATTAGCTGTAAGCTCCACAGAAATCAGAGTAGGGGTGTAGGATGTTATCAATAAGGCTTTGGAACGTAGCTAGTGCACCGTGTAGGCCGAAAGAAAGGACTTTAAACTGGAATAATCCAAGGGGTGTTGGAAATGCTGTTTTTTCCTAGTCTGGCCCATATACAGGGACTTGCCAGTAAGTACCCTTTTGTTAAATCTAGGGTAGATTAACTTGGCTGTCCCAAGTTTATTAATTAGATCATCAATGCGCGGCATGGGAAAGGAATTGAAGTCTGATATAGCGTTAACTTGACAGAAGTCTGTACAGAATCTCCAGGAACGGTCAGGCTTAGTGACCAACACGATAGGAGAGGACCATGGAGTTGAGGAGGGCTCAATAATATTAGCTTTTAACATTTTGCTGACAAAATGGTTTTAAGTGAACCACTTTACCATTCGGTATTCGGATATATTGCTATGTACCTTTCACTCTTCCTGGATTTTCTGAGAATACATCAGGAAATGAGACCACTGCATCTTCTCTCTGTTGGATAAATAACTAGGAAGGAAGCTAATCAAAGTTATCTAGGTCCTCTGGAACCAGGCAGGCTAGTACTTTGGCATGGGTGGCTGATTGGTTCTCTTTCCACTCCTTCTATTATCTCATAAGGTCCGTGCCACTTGGAGACAAGTGGTTGCAAAAGTGGTCTGAAGTGGGACAGTATCGCACTTGTGGAATCTGTTTTCCAGTTTCATTGTTAGAGTAGGAGCTCTCTGCTGACTGTTTCCCAGCATGGTTAAAACCCCATTTCCAGCGTGGAGTGCCGCGCGGTGCAACAAGTGGTTGCAAAAGTGCTCTGTAGTGGTCCATAGGGGGACTGTAGGGCACCACATTAGCGAAACTGCATAGGACTATAAGACTACTGGAACAGACTCCGGGACTGCACACCACCTCATTCACGGAATTACAGAGGTTGCATTACTAATTCAAAAGTTCCCTGCTGGCGGACTCTGAGACCGCGAGGTTGCCATCAAAAAGATAAGGTGAGCTGTCTTCAAGTATCTCTGCACGTGATATATGTAACCATCGTCAAATAAATCTCCCTGGAAGTGACAGTGGGCCTTAGAGCCTTTGAGCTTCCAGTGGATTATAAGCTAGAAGACTGCTAACTGCTACTCTGTGAAATTGTGGGAGAGCAGCAAGACAGCAAGTTTGGTCCCACCACAGTTATTAAAAGGACGCCGTGAACAAGACTGCACTTTGCATACGGCACCCTGTACTAGCGAGTGCATCAGATTAGATTTAATGGCGAGAGAGTGTGTACCATTGAGTCTGAGCTGGGGAGCGCCATCACAGCCTTTTGCAGCGTAAGGGCGGATATGATATGGCATTTATAACGCGCCTATACACAAGTGTTTCAAGGCGCGACGAGGCAAGGGAGGGGGAACAAAAGGAAGACAGACAACAATCCTACTAGGCCAAGTGTCAGGCCAGGTGTCATTCAGATTGTGCAAGTGCATGGACAGGGGGAAGGGGAAAAGTGCGGGGGGAAGGGACAGTGTAGTACATGGGAATAAAATAACAACAATAAGTAAAAGTAACGGCCAGCAAGTGGCAAGTGCAAGGTAAGTGCAGACATCAGGTGTCAAGTGCTGGTGGTGGGACTGTAGGGATACAGAAAACAGTCTCAGTGTGTGGATTGCCAGGCAGGCAGTGCGGGTGTGTGCGACTGGCGGGGGAGGGACCTGGGCCCGAGATCAGAGGGTGGCCAGATAACCAGTGCAGTTTCAGTTTCAACCAGGAGGTCAGCATGGGAGAGGAGGAGAAAAAGCAGGAGCAAAGAGAACATTTTTGAGGTGCTTCAGGAACCTCGAGTTTCAGGGAGGCAGGGAGGCTGTCCCAGAGGGAGGCCCCAGCAGAAGAGAGAGATGTACCACCAACTCGTTGCTTGGAGAAGCGACTGACCCCGAGGGAGTTAGAGGCAGATGAGCGAGGAGCTCGAGAAGGAAGATATTTAGGAAGAGAGCGTTGAAGGTATCGAGGCCCCAGGCGCCAGAAGGCCTTGTGGACAATGCAGAGGGTTTTGAACTTAATCCTAGCAGCCACTGGGAGCCAGTCCAGAGATTTCAGTCCTGGGGAGATACGATCCCTGGGCCTGAGGCCAAGGACAAGTCTTGCAGTTCTGTTTTGGATGAGTTGCAGAGAGTAGAGTGTAGAGGCAGGCAGATTTAGAAAGAGGCTGTTGCAATAGTCCAGCCTAGAGAGAACCAGAGCTCTGGAGACAGTGATCTTTTGGAAGAAAGAGAGGAAAGGAAGAATACCTCTGAGGTGGTGCAGCTGGTAGTGTGACTTCTTAGAGACGTCAGAGATGTGAGGAGAGTGTGGAGTCGAAGATGACCTCAATGTTTTTTAGCCTCGCATGTGGGAGAGGGAGGGCCAAGAGAGGCCGGCCAGATAGATCCGGGACTCTGCTCAATTTATAGCTTAATTGCTATGAGGTGCTCAATGGTTTAACTGCCACTACGTCCTTTCAAATTAAAATAAAGACAAAGTATCAAGTATAACAATGCCTCCAGTTCAAACAAGGAAAAAACAGTCTACACAATCTACACTGACTGTGGCGGTCCTATGAAAACCGACTAACAAACAGAAAGGAAGTAAGAAGGTGCCCCAATTGCAAAATACACAGGCCCCACCAGTAATACTGAATGGGACATCAGGGGGACTTGATTAGCTTGGCGGACACAGTGAATGAAATTCCTCAACAAAAACCACAAGAACTTCTGGGTGCCATATGTGCAGGCTTGGGTATAGCAGAGGCTGAACAATCAACAGCCACCAGAAATAGTGAAAAAGTGCCTAACATTCTGCGTGAAGCTACTTTAACACTGTTCGTTATACAATCAGTTGATTGCAGTATGGGGGTAAAGATGATACTTCAGGTGTCACTCAGAGGCTACATAGCTTCTTTAAACCCGTGGGTGCCAGTACTGTTGCAAAGAACTTGCGACCATACTCTGTAAGGAGCGATGTTGGGAGTAACACGAGTGACAAGTTTCTTGGACGGTGTTGGAATGCTAGGCTGTGTAGAAGAGGTGCTGATAGAGAATACAAATTTGCATCCGGTGGAATCCGCTAGTATGGGATATCCAGCGGTGAGTCCTGCAAGCCCCTAAGGATAGTGCTATGACAATTCCATGGCAGGATCACCCTCAGAACTGGTTGAATGAACGTCCCTAAGCAATTTAGCACAAGGTCTGGAGGTGAGTAGAAAAAACATACTTCACCACACTCTACGTGAAGAGATGAATGCATAAAACTATCATCCACCTCCATATCAGCGTTGAACTCCATACTGCGTGCACAAGTAGCTTTGTACGACAATATCAGGGATGAAGTAAGAGCACATACGCTGATCTTGTCGGTGCTAATTGTAAAAATTGATATATTAAGTATGAGTTACTTCAACATGAAAGAACTGCGAAAACCTGTACGGAGATGGAAGTGGTAACTAGCGACGGGATAGAGGTAATGGACCAAATACCAACAAATTAACCTATGATGAACAAACTACCATCTACAGAGATTTCTAAAAAAGCAATACACAATGGTATAATGAACCAGTTAAAGAAAGACTCAAAGTACTTAAGAGATGTATCATGGCACTCAGATCAAAGAATCAGGAAAAAGGGAGCAGGACCGAAGGGAAATAAGTGAAGGCACAAGCAAAGGAAAGGAAGGAAAGGCAGAATGAGTTAGCATCAGACGACGTGTAATCAGCAAAAAGTTCTGAGAGTCTGATGGAAGTGGGTGAATATCTGATGGCAGAAATTGATAGTCCTAATCAATCGTGCAATTTGAAAATGGGGGCTAAGGAATGGCCTATGTGCCATGATCAGTTCTTAACAAAGATGAAGGAGGTTGGAGTAAGGGTTGCGAGTACAGCCCTCTTGGACAAAGAGAGAGAGAATAAGGCTGGGGCATCATCTAGTAAGCCCAATTAACACTTGAAGGACAATACTGCTATGACAACAGCCAAGGAACAATGGACAGTATTATTCTCGAACCACACGGCCAATCAAGGTCCAAATGTCCAAATACAAACAGGGGCTACATCTACACAAAGTCATCTCTCTGGCTCAAAAGTGACTGCTAATGAACAAGTTACCACCCAGGATACAGCCACGGATGTCATAGCAAGTCTCATATCCTGCATGCACTGCACCAAATTATGGAGGGCACGATGGACTGATGGAGAGATATGTTCGGTCCTGCGGCAATTAAAGAAGATAACCAAATAAATTGAAATTCTAAATTGGGACTGATGCAGCCAACTAAGAAAAGGGAGAACTTTGAGGGGAGGACCCATTTGATGCAAGACCAGAATATTATGTATCTGGAAATGTGTCCTTATGTCAATCTCAATATTGTGCTTAATAGATCTACTATCCTGACACTATTAAGGCAGCCTAGTAGTCTGGCAAAAATCTACTTACGGGATATATTGTACATTGGCTTCCCTTTTGAGGGCAGGTGTGACCTTGCAGAAGTGGGTTGGAGGTCTGCATTTGTCAAACGTATGGTATTAGAAGAAAGGGGCGAAATAATGAAGTTTGGTTGTGTGGTCTATGAAGAACAACAGGAAGTGAGAAACATCTTATGTGAACCAAATGATGGAATGAGGCAGTGTGATACTGTAAGGATAAAAGCTGATGTAGTGAACACAATGGAGGCAGGAGGTTTAAGTGGGAACCAATTGACAGCTAACCCCCTAGCTAAACAGCACGGACTGGTACAAACTGTCCTTCAGATGCTAAAAAATGAATGAATGGGAACAAGTGGGGACCAAGCTAATATCTTGACACAAGGGAATCTGCACTTATTAGATTGGAACACGAGAGGTTTTAATAGCTTTCTGGGGTTTGAAGACACTAATCTTATTCGTAAAGAGTATGCTATAACTTTTCCAGAAACCTGGTTAACTAGTAATTTATGCCGAGATGCCTTCACCATAATGCAGCAAGAAGCTAAGAAACCTAATAAAGGTAGGCCAGCGGGTGGACCGTTGGTGGCCTCAAGGAATTCGAAAATAGCATCCTCTCACATAGATTCTAATGACATAGAAGGGATACTTGCGGTCAAAATGGAGATAGCTTGTGGGGGGAAAGAAGGAAGCTATTGGTGATAAACCTGTATTGGAATAATCAGTTGGAAACCCTGCATAGCTATATCCACCATATTTTTCAATTGATTGTTGAGTGGCAGATGGAGGGAGATTCATTGATCATGATTGCGGGGGATCTTAGCACTGTTTGTGTCAATTATAATACTCAACCGAAACGAGTTGATCAAGTGAATGAGCAAAAATGGGATAATTTGTGTGATAACTGGGATCTTCACATTTTGAATGAAACAATGGCTGTTAATAAAAAAAAATGGCCTCCACATGGAAACTATGTCATTTTGTCTTGACCATTACTAGATCTGTGTGATCAAGTGTTAGTGAAAAAGACTTTTGGAAGTGATCACGATATGTTGGTTACCAGTTTTGCAATGAAGGTGAACTGTTCTTTAACCCTAGCAGCTGTAGATTTGATGGTTAATCCTGCTGGACACCGGATTCGGAAATACAGATGCAGGGGTACAACATTGAACCTTAAATTGCAAAAACACGTAGAATGGGCAACTGAGGTGGCTTTGATTGAGGACTGTTCTGTAGAAAATTTTAAAACTTTCTCCTGTCTCAAGAAATACCAAAGATGACACTTATATCGACAAGTTGGCATAAATATGCCTTTCACAAAGAAGTCTGGTTAAACAAGAAAACAATGAATTCTCACTTGAGGCAGCCTAACATTAAACGAGTATGGCTCAGAAAATTATTAATAAAAAAAGAAGTCCAATTAGCCTATAAACATTGGCTGAGGGGACAGACAATTGTTGAATAATAAATCTGGGGAGATGATGTTGAAAGTACTCCTTAAAAATTATACTAAACAATTTTGGACCATGGTGAATAACATTGATCACCCTCAATGTCTAATGCAATCAACAAGCGTATCTGAGGCCGCTTGGATTGCGCATTGGAATATAATAAATGGAGAAGAATTTGATGGGTCAAGACAAGTGGCTGACAGTAGAATACCCTGGATCCTGGAATTTTATAAAAGCTTCCAGGTCACCTGCATGTGGCCGAATAGCCTATCCAACGCAGTCTTTAGAAATAACGCAAGTTTATGGGCAGGTTTGTTGAATCTACTCTTTAAGGATATTTAGAAGAAACGAAAGATTCCAAAATCATGGAGAATCCATAATTGTACCCATCCATAAAAAGGGGGATCGCTCTGATCCATTAAACTACCGCCCAATTGCTTTGTTACATCCTGACAGCAAAATATTTGTGGCTTTAGTCCTTGAGAAACTGAATGATTGGGTAAATGAGAAATGTATTCTACTGAAAGCACAAACAGGATTCCGTAAAGGAATGGGAACAACTCTCAATGGTCTGATTTTATCGGTCCTAAAGGATAAAATTGCTAAGGATCAAAGAGGAAGTCAGACAAAGGTCTTTGTTGCCTTAATAGACTTCTCCAAAGCCTTTGACTGTTGATAGGGAACATCCATGGAGGAAACTTAAGGCATGGGGTATTCCTCTGTCACTATATATTTATATACTGCATATTTGCGCCATGTCTATTTAATCTTTTCATGGGGGACTTTAAGAAGGCAATGGAGGGAGTGGGCTTGGTTTCTCCTAAACTAGCAGGAGAGATAATACATTGGTTTGCTTATGCAGAGGATGTGGCACTTATAGACCATACCCCGGTAGGGTTGCAACATCTGCTCCTAAAAACTAGTGAATATGCTAAAATCAACGGACTAGTAATTATCCAGAAAAAGTGGCAGGTGATACAGTTATCTCACCCCATGGCGACTCGAGCAAAATATACCTGGAGAGTGGACAACATTTAGATAGTACTTGAAAGAGAAATAATCAACTTAGGTTTTCAGGTTACCAACAGAACATCGTGCAAGCATAGTGTGAATCAAATGTTGTATAAAAGCGGCCAGATGATTTACCAAATAAAAAAGATCCTTTCCAAATATTGCAAGGTCACAATAAAACCTTTGCCCCTATATTATGTGGGGAAAGTAGTGCCCAAAATAACATATGGGAAGTAAACCCAATAAGTTTAACCATACCATGGGCAAAAATACAGGGCTTTATATGAAAAAAGGTATTGAACCTGCCAACGGGACACCAACACCATCAATCCTCTATGAATTTGGTCTGTTATAATTGGAATACTGGGTCCAATGGAAACTTCTGACATTAGTGACAAAAATTATCTATCCCACTACAAATACATTATTTATAAATAATAATAATAATTTAGCATTTATATAGCGCTACGAACCCTCAGGTATCTGAGCTCTGCCTATTACCCACGGTGTGTGGTGCTCATTTATCGACCTCGGAAGGATGAAGGGCTGAGTTTGTCCCTGCCGGGATTCGAACCTGCGTTGGAAGGCTCGGCACGGATGTCAAAGCAATCGCTCTACTCGCTGTGCTGTCTGACCGGCACCCAGAAATCTAGTCATAGAACATTTGATTGTTTTTATGTGTAACTGCTAATTCTGTTCTCACTCTTACCTTTCTTTCTACATTGCTGCCAGTCTTTTTTTATTACTATTTCATATTTTAATTGCCCAATTTTATATTGGTGTTTGTTGGGTTCGTTTACTTTATTAAATATACTTTATGCAGCAGATTAGTAATGGAATGGAATGCTAAACTTGTTCTAAACTCTCAAGTTCCCTTTATATGTTTCCCTGTAGATAAGCTCTGTGTTGCATTATGACTTCATGCCATTCTGTTGTGGAGTGTTTACCTTTATGTAGGATTCTGTAATAAGACAGTTGGAGCCTGCCTTTCAGAGCAGTGCCTGCTGTCGCGAAGGCTCTCATTTAATAAACCTTTTATTTGCTTTTAACGTCTGAGACAATTTCCTCAATATTGGCGACGATCGCAAGGCCCCGCCGGCATCTCCGAGTGGCTGACTCGCTCCACGGTGTCTCCCTGTGGCCGTTTGGATTCCTCCTCCCTTCCTGCGTGCGTGACAGCAGGCGAAAGAGCAGGAAGGAGAGGGAGGGCAGCGGTCACCCCTCCGGAGCGCCCATCAGGTCAGGAGGTCTACGTACACTGTGGTGCCTGCCCCGAGGGCACCCGCGAGACAAGCCTAAGTGCGCTCTGCTCGAGCCTGATCCCGAGCAGCCCAGCCCCTCGCGGACTTCCACACCCGCCTCTACACGTCGGCACGTGTAACGTGCGCAGCTTTGGAGGCGTGTCCATTTGTCTGGCTGGCCTGCCAATCTCCTGCACTCCCCATTGTGACGTTGATTAATTAGTAACCCAGTTTCCATGCCCAAGGACTGCCTGGAAGCTCTATGTTCTCAGTTTTCTCTTCTCTGCAGCAAGGAACTAAATGAACAATGCAGCAGCTTGTGAATTCTAAATCACTCGGTTGAGACAATTGAAGGGCCTGCTCAACTAATTTTTGGTTTCAACATATCCCGGGAATGGGAACACCAAGCGGTGTGTGCCACTTGAACCTCTGATTTGTCACAAGTGTTGGCTTATTTATTTATTTACCTGCAGCATTTCAGTTGGTCAGCAAACACGTCCTTCTTTCCAGGCATTCTCACCTGGAAAAGGAAATTGTCCTTATATTTTTTTTTCTCTCTGCCATGGCTGCAACTATACCTCCTCCTGCCTCCTTCTCCTTCTTGAATGAACCAGGCCACCCTTCCATCAGGTGGGACAGATAGAAGGATATTTTCGAAAATGCATCTTGTAGCCATGGGGGGAGACAGGTTTATTTCGGCACATAAGAAAGCTCTTTTGCTCCACAATCTTGGTGTGGAAGGGCGCATGATTTTTGATGGTTTAACTAGGAACCAAGTGCCGGAGGCTGGAGATGCAAATGAATACGCTTTGGCTCTCAAACAATTGGAAGTGCACTTTGACCCACAGAAAAATGTCATCTTTCAGAGGCACAAATTCTTTCAACGCACACAAGATCAGTCAGAGTCTGTAGAGTCTTATGTTGCCTGTCTGAGATCCTTAAGCTATTCATGTGAGTTTGAACATTTAACTGACTCACTAATCAGGGACCAATTGGTTAGGTGTACTAACAATATCAGGATTCAGGAGAAACCTCTCACTAAAGACATGAAGTTGGATGAGGGGGCGTGGCTAGCGCTGATGGCGTAAAGACGTGTCCGTGAGGAGCTCCCGTCTCGATCCTGGCCCAGATCCTTAATCCGATCGATATTTTTGATCTGAACAAGATCCAAACCTATACTCCGGTGTGGGAAGCGATTCTGGCCCAACCCGGCGCAGGAACGAGGAGAAACGGAGCCGGCGTCCCTGAAAACGCAGCATCCGAACTGGTACCCCCGGGAGAAACAAGATGGCGGACGGCGCCGAGCCCTGAAGGAAGAGCAGATTAAGCCGGCAGCGAGGCGGCGGGGAGACGGTCCAACGGGCGCTGCCTCCTTCGTCGCGGCGAAGAAGTCCCTGTGAGTAGAGCGGAAAGACCCCAGGGAGGAAACCAAGCGCAGGACCGGCCACCCTTGGATCTCCCTCCCCCCCGGGAGCCCCCGAGCGCCCAGGAGAGCCTCCGCATTACCCAGGGGAGCGAACGGAGCTATATCCAAGGCCCCGGACCGCTGCAGAGGAGACCCGTCGGTGAACTGCCAGCCGCGAGTGCGGCGGTGCTCCGTGAGCCGGAGCGGCAGCGGCGTTGGCGGACCCCTGCCGCTGTCGTTGCAGCGAACTGCATGGGGCCCTCCTCCCTCCCTGAATAGGCAACTGAGCGGGTGAAGAGGGAACAGTCCACGCTCGGACGAGCCGGAAGGCCCGAAGACCCTAACCCAACACCGGGGAGCAGGAACTTGCCTGTGCCGCAGACAGCAGGGCCCAGCAGGGTTACAGGACAGTGGCCCAGCGTGCTGAGAGATCGCAGAGCACTCCACTGCCCAACTGGGAGAATACCCTGCGCAGGAGCGCATACTTAATTGCACCCCCCTGTGTTATCCGGTGCCATCACTGAGTATCGCTGAGCATCATTGCATAACGCTGACCTGTGAGGCTCACCTTGTTACACACTGTCCAGGGGCTCATATCTGCCATCACAACGCCAGGAGGGACCAATGTCCACTTCACGAAACAAAAACAGGGGTGCAACAATTATGGACTCGTTCTCAGGGGCTAAACCTAAACAGCCCAGCCAATATGAGATCCTCACACAGACGGAACCCCCCGCAGCAGTTGATGACCCCAGCAACGCCCAAGTGCTGCAGGCCATTGCTACACTCCAAACGTATATGGAGACCAAGATAGATGAACTTAAGGTGGACATGCAGCTCATCCGCCAAGATGCCCGCAACCTAGCGGAAAGAATAAACACGTTGGAAATAAATCTGCAGGATACCACAGACACTGCCAAGGACTTAAAGCACAAAGTTATCGCACTTGAGAAACAAGTGGCTCATCTCGAGGCGAGGTCTGAGGAAGCAGAGGGAAGGGCCCGCCGCAGTAACATCCGAGTCCTTGGCGTTCCAGAAGGGATGGAGGGTACTGACCCCACGGAATTTATTGAGTCCCTATTAATGCAAGAGGTTGGAGCTGGCAAGCTCACACAGGGATTCTCCGTCGAGAGAGCCCACCGCTCCCTACAGAAACGACCCCCACCGGGATCACACCCATGCCCGATGATAGCCAAGATCTTAAACTTTCGCGATAGAGAGACGATCCTCAAATTCTCGAGGGACGGAGGCGAGATTAGACGCAATGGCTCCAAGATCGTTATCTACCCCGATTATACCCCGCAAGTGCAGCGCGCCAGGAACTCATTCATACCCGACAAAGCCCAACTGCGGAAGCTTGATCTTAAATACATGCTCCTGTACCCCTCGCGCCTTAAGATACTATACAAAGGCAAAGCTGTCTTCATGGAGACTCCGGCAGCAGCCACTATGTGGATGGAGCACAATAATTTGGCTGAGGGAGAAGAACACGCCCTGGCGCCCAACGGCTGATCACAAACAGATCTCTTTGCTGCAATGATCAATTAGTTCTTTCAAGGACGGGAGCCATATGGACTACCCACGGACATTGTCACAACCCACCCCACCCCAAGCATGGCTGGCCTAAGGCCAACACCACATCCGCACCTCACGACCCGGATCGGCCAATGGGTAGCGGAAGCCCCCGAGCGTTGTCCTCCCAGAACGGCTGCTGGGGGCAACACACAGTTATCTTTCATGTTCGATCCACCTGTTCGAGTGGAAGTTAAATTTGTTCATAAGTCTCCGTTTAATACATCAACACAACAATCATGGTCAACAGGAAGATTACAATGCGCATTGCTCACGGCCGACCCAGGGGGCAATTGCTCAGCACACGAAGCTGGCTTGAATTCAGTGCTCCAACTCCTCTGCCGCCATCATGTCTACACGCCTTAAAATCGCCACTTGGAATGTGAGGGGTTTGGGTACCTACTTACGCCGCAACAGAGTTAAATCCTATCTACACAGGAAGAGGATAGGGCTGGCCCTGTTACAAGAAACCCACTTAACCAAGGAATCCACTGCGACGCTCCAATCATACTGGGGTGGACAGGGGTTCGGGTCCGCCTATTCTAAATTCGCAAGAGGGGTGTTCACTTGGATCAGCCCTCACATCCCCTTCCAGCTTAAAAAAGCTGAACAGGACCCGGAAGGAAGGTACGTGATACTCTGGGGCCACATTGAACAAACAGAGATATGTATTGTCAATTCATACTTCCCCAACAACAATATCCCTGCGCACCTCGCTATGTTGTACACAAAGATTACACTGTATAGAGATACATTCCTTATCTGGGGAGGCGACTTTAATTGCGTCAGTGACTCTGTGCTTGACAGATCTGCTCCTCCCTTGGGGGGCCCGTCGACCGCTACCACCGCTATGAATGTCATGCTGAACCGCCTAGACCTGGTAGACATCTGGCGGGAGCAACACCCAGGGGATCGAGGCTATTCCTTCTACTCCTCGCCACATAATCTTCACACCAGAATTGACTACCTCTTTACCGGCAGAGAAAGCTTTCCCCAGATTGTTTCTTCCAATTACTTGGGCCGCACCATCTCTGATCACTCTCCCCTGGTAATTGAATGGAACATCACTGGCCCCAGACCTCCTATACCTACATGGAGGATGCCCACCGAGGCACTTAAAGATTCGGAGTTCAGGGAAGATCTCAGGGAATCCCTAGAGAACTACATTCGTGAGAATAAAGACAGTGTTGACCACCTAAGCACAGTCTGGGATGCTCTCAAAGTGGTTGTAAGGGGAGAGGTCATAGCAAAGGCGGGAGGAATGAGGAAACGCCTAAGAACTGAACTTGAATTACTAGAAACTGAAATAGAACAGCTAGAATCCAACACCCTGGACCCCCAACCGCAGGAAGACAGGCTTGCCAATACTAGGGCCACCTGCAAGGAAGCCTGGGACAGACTGGCCAAATTCGATTACATCACCAGAACCAATAAAGCACACGCCCACGCTGATAAACCTGGTAGACTGCTCGCCTGGCTGTGTAGGAAAGAACACCCTAAACATTCGACCACAGCCTTAAGGGATGCTGATGGCACGCTACATCTGACCCAACATGAAATTAATGACACTTTCGGGCAGTTTTATGCCCAACTATACTCCCATAATGACATGGTGCCCCCTGAGGAAATTTCAAACACCTTGGATGAAATTGGCCTGCCCCTACTCCCGCTGTCACATAAGGAGGCTTTGGATGCTGATATCACCATAGATGACATAACCGATGCCATCAAGTCGCTGGCCACTTGTAAGGCCCCGGGCAGTGATGGGCTACCTGCCGAATTTTACAAAACCTACGAGCCGGAATTGACTCCGCTGCTGCATGAGGTGTTCCTAGAAGCCTATAAGTCGGGTATCCTGCCTGAGAGTATGCGTGAGACTTTGGTGGTTCCGCTCCTCAAGCCAGGTAAACCTGCAGATGACTGTGACTCCTATCGCCCTCTTGCGATGCTCAATTATGATGTTAAAATCCTTACAACCATTCTGGCTAAGCGGCTGTCCAGGGTGATCGGAGAAGTGGTGCACCCTGACCAGAGCGGCTTTGTGCCGGGTCGCAACACCACTGCCAATCTTCGTAGGCTACAACATGTATTATCACATTCCACTCATGTAGGGGAATCTTATGCTTTGCTCTCATTGGACGCCATCAAAGCGTTCGATTCTATTTTCTGGGAATGGCTGATTGCGGTGCTTCGGGAGTTTGGCTTCGGAGAACGATTTGTTAGATGGATCACAGTTCTCTACACTAAACCACGAGCACGAGTAAAATCTGGCAGGCTCATCTCCACGGCACGGGACATACAAAGGGGCACAAGGCAGGGCTGCCCGCTCTCCCCTATGCTATATATACTTGGGCTCGAACCCATCGCCATTTTTTTTAGGAAACAATTCTTCGATGCTGGTATAAGGCTAGACGGGGTGGACCACATAATTTCCCTGTATGCAGATGATGTCCTCCTTTATGTGAGGGACCCGCAGTTGAATGTCCCAACCATGCTGGAGGTCCTCGGCAACTTTGCCAAGGTATCAGGCATACACTTCAGCAGACATAAGTCTTGTCTGTTTCCGCTGGGTGCCCTCCAAAATACTCACGTCGATGACCTCCCCTCGCTGGGTATAAGTTGGCGCCCCATCAAGTTCCGCTATCTGGGCATTAATATCTATCACACGCCCGAACTTATGCACGTCAATAACACGGCAGCGGCGCTGCCTCCCTTGCGCAAGTCGATTAGGTTTTGGGCTCGCCTCCCCCTATCCATGATGGGTAGGGCTTCCATCATCAAGATGATTGTTCTCCCCAGATTTCTTTATGGTTTCCAAAACATTTTTTATTATATTAGGACTCCCTTCTTTCGCCTTTTGGGGAAGATACTTAAAGACTTCCTGTGGGGAATTAGTAGGCACAAATTTGCATTATCCACGCTGACCCTACCCTATGAGCAGGGAGGCATTCGGCTCCCTGATCTGGAACGATACTACCTGGCTGCCCAACTAAGCTTCGTGGCTAAATGGCTAGCCGATGATGACACCCCCGAAACAATGCTTTTACAACGCTCAACTGCTCCGATCAGGCTAAACGAACTCATTTGGGCCCCTCAACGTCTTGTGAATGGGATTCCATACTTAGCTGCCCTGGGTTGTCAGATATGGCAAAGGGTTAAAATTCTTCTCCACTTGAAACATAGATACACTCCGGACATACCGCTCCTTGCCGACCTGTGTCAGAACTCTGTAGACCTTGCTTCCATTAGATACTGGGAAAGGCTGGGAGTGTACACTTGGGGGGATCTATATAACGAGGGCTCCTTCCGTGATTTCTCCTCCTTGCAATCTGTCGATGGCGTCCCGGCCGGCCAATTCCTTTGGTACTTAACGATCCGTAAATTTGCTCGAACCAAATGGGACGCGTGGCCAGAAGAACCTGAAACTGACCCCTTCATAACACACCTATATAGTTTGGGAGATGGATGGAGGCCTGTGTCCCGTATATACAGTCACCTAATTGATAGGCCCAATCCCCACAGTCGGGATCTCAAGCTCAAATGGGAAGGAGACTTGGGACACGAATTGTCTGAAGCTGAATGGGGTAGAGCACTAGCGTTTCCCAACGTGGTATCTAGAAACTCTAGATTTAAATTGATTCAGCTTAATATGTTATACCGCTCGTATCTGACACCGCTTAGAATAGCCAAAATATATGAGCTACCCCAACACAACTGCCCTTGGTGCGGCAGAGATGAAGCAAATCTTTTACACATGTTCTGGGGATGCGTCCAGGTCCGACAACTCTGGGCGAGAGTGGAACTCCTCTGTAGCGAGGCAGGCATGACCAGATATGAGTGGACCCCAAAAGAGTGCCTTCTTGGAACGTATCCCAGACTGGCCAAGTTCAAACACTCAGTTAAGCTCATGGACCTGGTATGCATTCTGGTCAAAAGGACCATTGCTATGGCCTGGAAGCGACCTGGAGGCCCACGATACCAGGTATGGCGTAACGAACTGGAGCGTTGGATAGGGGCAGAAACCTCAGCTTGGGAGGATGGTGTTACAACATCCCCCGAAGACACGAGCTTGGCACTTTCTGCCTGGAAAACTCTCACCAGGGCCTTACTTAATCCCCCCAATGACGATATACCCCCTTGAGAAACTTGCCGCCATTGATACACGCTATCTGACACAGAATACTTGCGCAGTCCCAAACCTGAACTCATTTGTTGCCTGACCTCCCCACGTTGCTTACATTACTGACCATACGGAGACTTGTTAATGTTGTTTATGTTTCGCTGTTTCTGTTTAATTGTTAATTTCTAATTGGCCTACTTTTGTTTAATCCTGACTTATACCACTGTGATCGCACAATGCTACGATGCAACTGTTTTATTATATAAATGCCAATAAAGAAATTTGAAAATAAATGAAGTTGGATGAGGCTGTTGAGTTGGCCAGGAGTATAGAACAGACACCCTAGTATGTCAAAGAACTCAGAATTGATAAGCAGGGTCCTCCAGCTGCCTCGGTGTGTGCCATTGATCAGAGGAAGAGGCCAAATTTCTCTGCAAGCAGGAAGGGAAATTGGAATGTGAAGAATTCTTGTGCCAGGTGTGGAAATCCTACACATGGGGCCAACTATCCGTCTTGTCCCGCCAAGTTTGCAGAGTGCTTCAAATGCAGGGGTAGAGTTCATTTTGCAAATGTTTGTAAAGCCATGTCTATAAACCTTGTAGAGCCCAGAATAGAAAGCAGAGCCAGTAGTGAAGAAAGTATTCGAAGGAATTACAACATACAAGAAGTGTCGAGCATGCAGGAGTCCACTCCCAGGCATGTATTTGAGATTTCATCCATTTCTGGGGAGACGAAAGGTCCTGTAGATGTGTTCCATATTGATGGCTGCAAACTGGTCATGAAAGTTGACACTTGCTCTCCCTGGACCATAATATCACAAGACACTTTAGTGAACACATAAAAGAAGAGTGAGACAGTAATTTGTCCCACTGACATTAGAGCTTGTGGTTATGGTGAATCTGCAACAGAGATCTTGGGGGAATTTCCTGCGAAAGTACTCTACAAGGAGAGGCAATGCCTAGCCAACATCTTAGTAGCCAAGAAAGGTGCCTCTTTGTTAGGTTGGGAGGAGCAAAGAAGTTTGGGAGTGAGAGTACAGGCAAGTGCTCCTAACCCAGTAACTATTGCAGAAATTGATGATGTGTGGTGCAAGGACTTTCCTGGGGTATTTTCTGAAAGTTTAGGGAAACTTAAGGATTTTGAACACCACATAAAGCTCAAGAATGATGCACGACCTGTAGTCCACAAAATGAGGCAAGTGCCACTGAGCATGAGGAGTCAACTTCGAGATGAATTGAACAACCTCATTAGCAAAGGTGTGATCGAACCAGTGACGGCCACGGAATGGCTGTCGCCAATTGTGCTAGTGGCCAAGCCTAATGGGAAGTTGAGGACCTGCGCAGTTTGAATCAGAGCATAATTGTTGAAAAGCATCCGCTTCTAAACATTTCAGAAACTCTTTCTACAGCGGGTGAATGTCATGATCTCTGCTTCCAAAAGATCAGGACTTGCCCGACTCCCTTGGAAGCAGACCCATAACCCCGGTTCCGAGTGCCAGCCAGTCCCAATTGGGACCTTTTGGACCCTGTCCTGGCGCCAGTGGCACCAGGCTCATAAAGATGCCCAGTCCCAGCGCTGGAAGCACCGGGCTCATAATGCTTGGGTGGACTTACCTGCAGCAGACCATGTTGCTTACTTACCTGCCAGTTGAACCCCTGATCCTCTTCTGTTTGGGACTACTTTTCCTGTTGGGTGGGGCAGGAGCCACTCCCTAGGTTCAGAACACTGGAACTCTTCTGGAAAGCCGGAACTCTTTTCTTACCTAGGCGTGGCTGTGGAAGGAGACTTCTAAGCACTACAGGAGGCTATTTAAACCACACCCGATGGATGAATCTTGCTTTGCGTTATTCTGCATTCTCTGCAGCAGAACGCTCATCGTGTCTTCTGCTTCTGATCCTGGGCCTAAGGGAACAAAGGCTTACCATCCTGGAATCCAGTCTTCAGCAGCACCTGTAAAGACAAAGAAAGAACAGGTTAGCACTACGTCTTCAGTGGCAGCGCATCTCTTACCTGGTCCATCGGCTGTCACCAACGCCTCGCGCTGCATTCCGGCATCTGAAAGACAAAAGCTTACCAGCTCTTCGCACGCTCCGGAGGCCTTCGCGCTGCATCCCGCATCTGAAAGACAAAAGAAGGTGCGTTTAAAGACATTGGGCAACTTTATTACTCACGTGCCATTACTCCTTCCCACGCCGAATCCAGTGGGTATTCCAGCACCTTTCAGCTTCTCTAAAGCTCCGAACTTGTACCTGCAAGATAAAAGGGACAGTTAGTGCGCATCGTGAAGCAGGCTACAAGCGCTTACTTACGTGCTTCCAGGCGCTTCTATTCCTCACGCGGTTTCGATCCTCAACTCTCATCAGCCCGCCATCCGCCATCGCCGGAACCCTGCAAAACAAGAGATATCATTACAAAAGACTTTTAAGAGATTTGAAGTGCCCAGAACTTACCGTTCGTGCAGTTAACGACGGACAGCAGTCCTCTGAGGTCAAGAGGCCTGCACCCTTATCCAGTGAAGAAACTGGTTACGGCACCCTGCCCCGAGGCAGATGGAGAGCTCGGCGTTCACTTACCTAAGGTGAGGGCGTTAACCTTTGGGGTTCTACAGGAGAAGAGAAAGGGAAGAGGAGAGAGGCACCCAATATCCCCAGTTCATTAATCCCATATTTTCTATCTGCAGACATCTTACTCTTCGAGTCAGACATACAGTGCACAGAGGTCCAGCCCAAAGAGCCAACCGTGTGTTACACATCACCTTTGAAGATACGGCATTCACCCAGTCAAGACCGGCGCCTCTGCGGGAATCAGGTGAGCGTTACAGTGAACCAAAGATGTTTTCAGTCATTGACATCTCAGCAGCTTATCATCAAGTTCCATTATCTAGAGAGTCTCAACACTTGACCACCTTCATCACCCCTGAGGGTATGTTTAAATACAGTTGCATGTCGTTTGGGCTGGCTTCAGCTGCGTCTGCATTTCAGAGAGTGATGGAGGTTCTAAAGGGTTTGAGAAAAGTCACAGTTTTCCAAGAGGACATGTTGGTGTTTGCCAATGATGAAAATGAACACAATGAAATACTGAGAGCTGTCCTGAACAGACTCAGGGAAGCCGGTTTAGCTGTTCAAAGGAACAAGTGTAGAATTGCTGTAAAGGAAGTGGAATATTTAGGCCACAAAATCTTCAGTGATGGTATTTCCCCAAAGAAATCACTTGTTGAAAGTATCAGTAGTGCTCCCCAGCCCCAAGACAAAGAGTAATTGCGTTCGTTTATGGGACTAGTGGAGTACTACCATAAGTTTGTCAATGGTTTTGCCACAATCTCTTCTCCGTTGAGAGACTTGCTGAAGAAAGGAGAGAAGTATGATTGGTCGACTTAGTGTCAAGTGGCCTTTCGAAAGATCAAAGAGTGTATAACACAAGCGCCTTCTTTGGGTGGTTTTGTTGTAGGCAGGAAAACTGTGTTGGCTGTAGATGCAAGTACCCTAGGTCTTGGTGCTGCTTTATCTCAGTATGATGCTGGGAAGGTTGAGCACATTATTGAATTTGCCTCTAGACCGTTAAGGGGGGGGGCAGAGGAAAATTACTCTGTCATAGAGAGAGAAGCATTGGCAGTTTCGTGGGCTGTTGCACATTTTAAGTTTTACCTCTGGGGTCAAACATTTATAGTGAGAACGGATCATAAACCGTTGGTCCAGCTATTGGGCAGTGTAGAGTGGGCCAAGGGATCTCCCAGGATTTCAAGGTGGATGATAGAACTGTTAGCTTACAATTTCAAAGTTGTGTACATACCTGGCAGGGAGAATGTTGTAGCAGATTGCCTGTCCAGGCTACCTGTGAAGGGCGAGGATGCTGGTGAGGTATCTGTAGAGCAAGGACTGAGCATTTCAGAAATTGAGTACGAGGCTATAGGAAAGGATGAATGGGAGGTGCTGATGAAGAAGATGTGTTGTTGACACAAGTTAAAACATGGACTAAAACAGGGTGGCCTCACAAGAATCTTGTTGAAAAGAAATTGACAGGTATTATGACATAAAGGATGAGTTAAATCTGTTGGAGGATGGTTTCAAAATCAGGAAAGGCAGTAAAGTCGTCCCCCCCCCCAGCAACATCAGGCCTCAGTTAGTGGGCATAGCTCATCAAGGACATTTAAGCATGCGAAGCACTAAAAGATATCTTCGACAATCCTTTTGGTGGCCAGGAGTTGATAGTGATGTTGAGAGGTGTGTAAAGAACTGTAGGGAGTGTGAGAGAAGTGCTAAGAAAAAAATTGTTAGGGAAGCACCAATAAGTCCTGTATATGTGCCCAACGAACCTTGGAAAAAATTTGCTGTGGATTTGGTGGGACCATTGCAGAATTTGGGTGATGACTTCAAATATTTGGTTGTTCTGGTTGATTACCACTCAAAGTGGATTGAATGGAAGGCGATTTGCAAAGCCACCACTTCAGAAATGATTTTGTTTTTTGAGGAAGTGTTTCATAGAGAGGGTACGGAACTTATTTCAGATAATGGTGTTCAGTTCTGTTCTGATAAAATGTTGGCTTTCTCAAGACATTTTGTATAAAACATTCTAGGACAGCTCTATACCACCCAAGGGCCAACAAGCCTGGTGGAAAGGGCAAACAGGTTCGTGAATGGTGGTTTACAACTGGCCATGGCATCAGGTTTGAACTGGCAGAAGGTTTTGAGAGAAGTGATTTGGAATTATTGCACTACTCCACATACTGTTTCAAAAATGTCTCCATTCATGTCTCTCAAGGGTAGGCAACCAGGTACGACACTCTGCCCAGGTTGGTTAAACATGGCAAGGAGTGTCAATGTGGATAGAGAAAAGATCATGACACTTATTAGAGAAGCACAAAACGAATACAAGGAGAAGTTCGATGTAGATAAGAAAACTAGAAAGATAAACTGGAAAGAGGGGGACTTGGTCTTTGTCAAGAATCCCAGGTTGTCTCCCAAATGCCTAGAGAGTACGTTCATTGGTCCAAAGAAGATTGCTGTAGTGAGAGGTAATGTAGTCATCATGGAAGGGGGAGAGTGTTGGTCCATGGCTAAATTAGTAAAGTGTACCCATAATGGTAAAGCAGAGGACCCTGAGACAAGTGATAATAGCACTGACAATGAGCAGTTGTGTGGAGCAGGATTGAGTAATGTACAAAAGGATAGCAACATGGATGCAAATTCAGAGAGAACAAGAAACAAACCTCTCTGGTTGAAAGACTACTATTTGGAGTAAACTTGTTAACATTGTAAGGGCGGAGATGTGTTGGGTTTGTTTACTTCATTAAATATTCTTTATGCAGCAGATTAGTAATGGAATGGAATGCTAAACTTGTTCTAAACTCTCAAGTTCCATTGGTATGTTTCCCTTTAGATAAGCTCTATGTTGCGTTATGATTTCATGGCATTCTGTTGTGGAGTGTTTACCTTTATGTAGGATTTTGTAATGAGTCAGTTGGAGCCTGCCTTTCAGAGCAGTGCCTGCTGTCGCGAAGGCTCTCATTTAATAAACCTTTTATTTGCTTTTAACGTCTGAGACAATTTCCTCAACAGTGTTCCATTTTAAATACTTAATGGATCAGATTTATACTTTCTGCTTTGAACCTTTGTTAGTCAATCTTGCTCCACTCACTGTATTGTGCGATTTGAAACTGAGCCCTTGTCGTGACTCTTCATGCACGTACTGCGCAAAAACTACATTACCCATAAGCATTGTAGTTTTAGCGCGTGCTTCTCAGTGAACGCTCTGGCGTGAAAGAGACAAGCCGGTCTGTGCCGGTCCGTGCTGGGCCGGAAAGGGCTGGAGGAGTCTCTTCCGGACACTACATGGGTATTGCAGAAGTTCTGGCTGCAATATCAGCAGCTAGAGTAATCTTTGACACAAGTAGATCAAGGTCCTCACAGGCACTGCTGGAGGGTCCCACTGCAGGTACTGGGCTCAGTGATGATGCCTCAACTATGTCATCTCCTTTGAAACTACATGTGGCAGTGTGTTCTGCTTTACCAGTCCGACTCCTGCAGACATCTGCTTGTCTAGGAGTTGCATTTTTGGGGGATATCTGTAGGCAGTTAATTAATGCTATGGGGTTAGCACACCAGACTATGCCTATAGACATCCCTGTGCCAAATGTAACTGTGGCTGCTACTGACCCTTTTCCCCTTACTGAACCTTAAGGGACTACTACTGATCAGAGAATAATAACTGGGCCTGTTTCAAAAATGTAATTTCTTGGTTGAATGCGAGATCTTTGGTGAAGCACGCCAGTGAGGTGGCCATGTATATTGAGTCAAATTGTCTGAATGTCTGTGCCATTACAGAAACGTGGGCGCATGATGCTATGAATTCATCTCTTAACTTAGCCATTCCAACGGGCTTTGAACATATGTGATAGGATGGAAGGTAGGGGGGTGGTGTTGCTATATTTTATAAACTATCAGTGAACATTTGGGAATCCAATGGGTACGTCATGGTGGGTGTAGAATCCCTTTGTATCAAAATTGGCTTGAATGCAGAAACAACGCTCAATGTATTGGTGAAATATAGCCCCCCCCCACTATGACAGAAGATTTTCAAGCTGACCTTTCCAGCTATCTTCTCCCTCAATTGAAACCTAACTCAAACTTCCTCATTATGAGTGATATTAACCTTTGGTTAGGGCACACTGATGATAGCGCTGTGTTACAACTTCAATCAGCTCTTACAGGGTTTGGCTTGGAGCATGTAATTCACACGCCTACTCATTGCCTAGGACACATGTTAGATTGGGTCGCCTGCCATAAGGTCAGGACGAGTGATTTCTCAGTTTCCCCTTGCCCTTGATCTAATCACTTCTTTGTTGAGTTTAACGTGCTAGCAGATTTTCCCTTGAAAGTGAAAAATAGACTTAGCACTGAAGTTATGACTAGAAATCATAAACATCTCTCAATTGATAGGATTGAACCCCTGCTTACTTCATTGGGTAATTTGTTGGACTCAGCTGCCCCTGAGGTGATGGTTGGATCTATCCTTTCGAAATTGGAGTCAGTCGCTAATAAGTTAGCACCCCTAAAAAGAAAGATGATCAGACAAGACCCGAAATGTAATTCATGGTTTTCACCTGAACTAAAAACTCAAAAATCTCTAGCGCTGAAACTTCTTTATGCATGGAAAGCTAAGCAAACTCAGACCTCACTGATAGCATATAAGGTAGCTGTAAAGAACTATAGAACAGCTATAATTGAGGCAAAAAAGAACTCATTAATGATAGAATTAGGAATGCCCAATCGGACACAAGGGAGTTATTCACAATTCTCCAGAAACAAGGCTCCACAAACCAAACTGACGCTGGTCCGTTGAATGATGATAATGCTTGGTGCGAAGCAATTCAGCAAGCTATGCAAGACAAGCTCAAGAATATCAGGGCTGATATTGTAAAAAAAAATAACTTGTCCTGGCAAACACGAAGAGCAAGGTTTCAGGGTGGATGTTTGAGAGATGCCACTCTATTCCTCTCTTTAATTTTACTACCATCACAGTAGATAAACTGGCATTAATTATCAAACAGCTAAAAGCTTACAAATGTAAAAATGACTCTTCTGCTGCCATGATCATTAAGACCTGTCCTCCAACATTGTTGGGAGCTATCTGCTCTTTTGTTAATGCCTCTTTTACTTACTGAATTGTTCCCCAGGATCAGGAAAATGCCTGGGTTACACCCATACTTAAAAAACCTGGCCTCTCTACGGATTCTCCAAACACCTTTAGACCCATTACAAATACCCCTTTTCTCCTCAAAGTTTTGGATCAAGTTGCCTATAGACAGATAGCTGAGCACTTGAGGAAATATCCAATCCTGCACGATCTCAATCAGGATTTCGGGCAGGCTTTGGAATGGAGACGGCCTTGCTGGAATTAAAATCAAGGCTATTGAACCGTATGGACACAAGACAAGCCTCCTTATTGATGCTGCTGGATCTGTCTGCAGCCTTCGGCCCAGTGGACCACAACATCTTGGTCACCAAGTTGGAGGTTGCAAATTTCTCACCCAGAGTAGTCCAGTGGACGACTTCTTTTCTTAACAAACGGGTTAGCAGAGTCTTCTATCAAGAAGTCGAGGCAAAGCCTATTGATATTAACTTCGGGGTCCCGTAGGGCTCATGTACCTCGCTTTGCCTCTATAATTGGTTTACAGTCCCTTGTTTTGCTATGTTGGCCCATGAAGGGGTTATTTTTACAAACTACGCTGACAATACCCAGTGTGTGATCCCCTTGTCTGGTAATCATGCTTTGGATGAAGCTCTGATTAATAAAATCTATGGACTGATTGAGACCTAGTTGGTACACAACAAACTTGTCATAAATAAAGAAGAAAACAGAGCTGCTGGTGGTTGGCTCTCCCCACATATTTCAGAAACTTGGCTCTACCTATGACTGTTTCTATATTGGTGGTGTAGAAATTACACCCCTAAAGAAAGTTAAAACATGAGGGGTCATTTTTGATCAAGATCTTACCATGGAACCTTAGGTGGGCTGTATAGTGTCTTCATGTGCCTACTTTACGAAACTACTAGCCCACCTTAGAACCCTTAATTCTCAAACTGGCAAGAGGTATTGTGGGTTTGAGGATAGATTACTGCTGTAGCCTATTAGTGGGCATTAACAAATCTCTCTGCAAAAGGCTACAGGTATCTCAAAATGGCACTGAGGGTTGGTATGGGTCTCTTATGGAGAGATCATGTCTCGTCTGCTAGAAGGGCACTGCACTGGCTCCCGGTAGAATCAAGAATGTATTTTTGACTCTTGGTTATCACGCAGAAGTGTAGACAGGGGAAGATGCCTGGTTATCTTTAAGCTCTGCTCTTGAACAAAACTAATGGAAGAACTTTAAGATCTAGCAATCAGGATCAGCTGAGGATTCCTAAATGCAGGCCTGAGAAGGCGTCTAATGAAGCCTTCTTTGCCATCGCATCAAAGGCCTAGAATGATTTACCACTAGAGCTAAGAGGCATTGAATCTGTAGAGATTATCAAAAGGAAACTGAAAACATTCCTGTATGCCTAAAGCCTAAGCTATCTGCCTTTCTCTCTCCTGCTTGATGGTTCTATCCTGGTTGCTTATATGTTGTGTGTTTGTTATGTGTTGTTATGCGCGCTTAAGCCTCGGGTCCATGGCCTGCGCTATACAAATTTAATAAAGTAAAGAGTCAAATAAGTCATTGTTTCATACTGCAATAGTCAAAGCTGAGGCCATTTTTGTGGAATGTAGTAAAAATCGAAGAGAGATGTTTGAAAATCCAAATGCAGTAAAAAAAAAAGAAAAAAAAACATTTAAGGTCTGGATCTGGATTAAGGCAATTGCCACAGTCAGAAACTATAAAACCCACTCTACATTTGCCAGGACTGAAAAACTTTGTGGATGCTGCCAACATACTTGAAGCAATTCCCATGCCCAAGAATACAGAGTCAATTCCTGCGATTCCGCTTGAACCTTCTGCCCACGGTGGAAATCTTGGCCATTAGAAGAATGAGTGCAATGATAGACATGTGTTGTTACTATAAAATGACCAAAGAGACCTTATACCACTGGATGGTCGAATATGTGCTGCTAAAAGACATGAGAACGAGACTCCCGAGTAGATTTTTTACATTAAGCAATGAAGATCTGGCTCAAGTAGTCTGGGAGAGGCTAAGTGCAAGCAATGACGTTTTTTTGACTATGGAGGTCATTAGAATGATGGATGAGCTAGGTTTCACTAGAAAATATAAAACATGCATTTGTAGATGCTGTGATTAAGGGGCTGATTCATGGAATTATTTGCGACAAAAAACGGGGATTTGTGCGCCATTCTGCCCGCAAATCCCCATTTGTTAAACAGGGATTTGCGGGCAAATGGCGCCCAAATCCCCGTTTTTCGGTGCAAATAATTCCATGAATCAGCCCCCTTATGTATGAAGCATTACATAACAATGGTTTAATTTTCTGCTTATGTCGCGTATTTTCGCCTCATGAATAGAATAGATTTTTTTTAGTGTTAATTGTTCATTAGATAATAATGTGAACGAAGGTTGAATGTCTGAATTAATAATTTATATATATATTGAAATGAATGTGATGGTAGGATAAATTACGTTAAGAATTATTTTAGAATTGCTACATTTTGTTTGTTAACTAATGGAATAGGTAAGTATTGTAAATGTGTAAAGGTTCTAATTTTGAAGATAAACACAATAAAAAAAATCAAATAAAAAATAAAAGTTTGTTTTCTGGGGTGGGTAGGAGGACCAGTATTTTGTCCTATAGAGAAATAGCCTGACTGTACTTTCTTATCATAATTGGCCTTTTGCTGGCTCTGGGCCTTTCCCATATACAACTTCATGTGTTCTCGCATTCTAGTGGTGGTTTGCGAGATTGGAAAAGGGGCCTCCTCTCGTTCTTCCCAGGTTTCCCGGAGCATGTCCAGGACATCTCTGGGTTCTCTTCCATCGAGTAACTCAAAGGGAGAAAAACCTGAGGAAGCCTGGGGGGCTTTCCTCACTGCAAATAGTGTCCATGGGAACATTCGGTCCCAATCTTTCCCATCCTTGTCTACCAATTTCCGTAAAATCAATCAGTTTCAGGGTCTTATTGAATCTTTGTACCAAACAATCGGTCTGGGGTGGTACACAGAAGTTCACAATTAGGAGTAGCTCTTTGACTTCGACCATAGGTTTACTCCTAAAACGTGAAGCCTGGTCGTTTAGTATTTCTTTGCGAAAGCCAACCCTAGAGAAATACGGTAGACAATGTTTGAGGATCTGCTGAGTGGTGTTGTTTAGCATTGGGAATGCCTCTGGATATCGGGTTGTATAATCCACGATCACCAGCACATACTTATTGCCCAATTTAGAGGTCTCTAGCCTTCCTATTATATCCATAACAATTCTTTAAAAGGGGATTTCTATCATCAGGAATGGGTTCAGAGGGGCAGGCAATGGGATGTGCGTGCTGGTCTTTTGGCCATTTTGCACGTCTGGATGCAAGTTTTTATATTGGTGTGGATAGCTGGCCAGTAAAACTTCCCACTAATGTGTGCCTGGGTTTTTTATTGTGTCCTAAATGTCACCCGGTAAGATGGGAATGCACGATCTCTAGCACAAACTTTCGGTGGCTCTTTGGTATCACCAACTGTGTTTTTACCAAACCTTCTGTGGAGGTTTCTCTTCTAGAAAGAAAAAGGGACTTCCCTTCTCTATGCCTTCTTCTTCCGGAATTGCTTGTAAGGAACAAGTTACTTACCTGTAACTGTTGTTCTCCAGCATGGGTCTGTCATGGATTCACATGCTCATGAATATTCCCCGTGGTGAGGCTGGGAATCCTCGGTAAAGAAAAAATCAGTTTCAGTTTTGTTTCTGAACTGTCTTTCTACTAGTAATCAATCACTGGTCTCTGGGTCATACTGCCCCCAGCCAATGACTGCCCCCTACCTAAGCTACCTAAATTACAGGTAAGTAACTTGTTCCTTCTCCAGCATGGGGTCTGGCATGGATTCACATGCTCATGAATACAAGAATACATAGCAGTACCCACATGCGCAACCACGGGAGGTGGCAAGGCTCAACATTAAGCATTTCAACAACTCAACATTAAGCATCTCTTACCTCCTCACCAGGCTCACCTTCAAGCGAACAAGTTGCGAAGCACTGCCTGGCTGACTCTGGACTCCTCCCTGGAATCCCGGTCGACGCAGCAGAATCTTGTGAAGGTGTGCGTCGACCTCCACGTAGCAGCCCTGCAGATGTCCAGCACGGGCACACCAGACAGGAACGCCGTAGTAGCAGCGATCGCTCTGGTTGAATGGGCTCTTGGACGGCCAGGCAACGGTCGGTTTGCCAACCGGTGACAGTGCATGATGCAGCCGGAGAGCCATCAGGAAATGGAAGCCTTCAAGAGGGCCTTCCTCCCTTGTTTCACATGGCCAAAGTTCACAAACAGCTGTGATGTCTTCCGAAAACTCTTTGTGCGGTCCACGTAGAACTTCACCGCTCTAGCCACATCCAGCGAGTGCAAAGTCCTCTCAGCTGGCAACGAGAAGAAAACAGGTAACACCAATGGCTCGTTGAGATGGAAGTCTGATGGCACCTTGGGCATGAAAGAGGGGTGCGTCCTCAGCACTACCCTCGTCTCGTGGAATGTCAGATATGTAGGCTTACAGGAGAGGGCCTGGATCTCTCCCAGTCGTCGTGCAGAGGTGATGGCCACAAGAAAAGCTGTCTTCCATGATAGGAAGTTCAGCGATGCAGAATGCAGGGGCTTGAATGGCGGACCCATGAGCCTGGTCAGCACCACATTGAGCTCCATCGGCGGGAACGAGCGGAATAGTCCTTTCATGAACTCCTTCACCAGGCGGTGTGACCACAGCGATGACCGCCCCGGAATTCTGGTGTAGCGGGAGATAGCCGCCAGATGGATTTTGATGGAGGCATGTGCCAGCCCCGCCTTGGCCAGCGACAGCAAGTACGGCAGCACCTGAGGGACCGTGATCCGTAGAGGGTTGATCTTCTGTGCACAGCACCAGACAGAGAACCTCTTCCACTTATGTCCATAGCACTTAAGAGTCGAGGATGCCCTGGCCTTTGCAAGGACTTCCTTGCAGCCCGCTGGGATATCGTAGCCTCCGAACTCTAGTGCTGCAGGAGCAAGACCTGCAGGTTCAGCGAACCCGGGTCGTGATGTAGGATGGCGCCTCCTTCCCTGGTGAGTAGATCCACGTCTGTCGGCAGTTTGACTGGGGGTGGGACTCTGACATGTCCAGAAGGTCCGGGAACCAGATCTGCCTCGGCCACGCCGGTGCGACGAGGATCATCCTGCACCGGGACCGTCTGAGTTGACTGATGAGTCGCAGAAGCAACGGCAACGGTGGGAACGCATACAGGAACAGGCCGTCCCAGGGGAAGGTGAATGCAACGCCCATGCTCCCCGGCTGGGGAAACCTGCTTGGGAACCTCCGGCACTTGGTGTTCGTCGCCGTCACGAACAGATCGATCTGGGGATGGCCCCACCATCGTAATAGGAGATCCACTTGATCCTGCAAAGTTCCCACTCGTGGCAAGAGCGCAACTCCCGGCTGAGCGAGTTGACGGCTGTGCGTTTCACTCCTGCAGGTGAAAAGGTACCAGGAACATCCCCTGGGCGACGGCCCAGTGCCACAGGTCCTGCGCTGCCTTGGATAGGGCTGGGGATCTGGTGCCTCCCTGTTTCCGGATGTAGAACATCGTGGTGGTGTTGTCGGTGAAGACCCGTACCACTTTGCCCTTGAGGGACGGAAGGAAAGACCTGAGGGCCCAGAACACGGCCCGGCACTCCATGACGTTGATATGCAGAGACCTCTCCTATGGGAGCCAAAGGCCTCTTGCGTGGAGATCTCCGGTGTGCGCTCCCCATCCCTCTAGGGAGGCGTCCGTCATCATCGTTTCCTGGTGTGCTGGGGTCTGGAAGTCCATGCCCGCTGTGAGATGCGCGCGGGTGCCCCACTACCGGAGCGCTTGACGGAAGGTCTCGTTGAGGGGGATCCTGTCTTCGAAGCTTCCCGCCAATTGCATCCAACGGGCGTCGAGGAACTCCTGCAGTGGCCGCTTCCACAACCAGCACAGACAAACGAGGTAGATGCACGATGACATCATGCCGAGCAGGGACTTGATGGACCTCACCCTGGCTACTTCCATGGTCAACAGCCGTTGTACCTTGCCCAGGATGGCCCTCGTCCTTTCCTCCAACGGTGAAACCAATCGCGCCACTGTGTCAAGTCTGGCTCCCAGGAACAGGGCGTCCTGCGACGGTTCCAAGTGGGACTTCGCAAAGTTGATTGAGAATCCCACTTCCATGAGCAGGCGGATGGTATTCGCTGTGCGGTCGACGGCAAGTTCTCTTGACTTTGCTCGGATAAGCCAATCTTCCAGGTAGCGGTATACAGGGATCCCCTGCAGGCGCAGCCATACCACCACCGGTGCCAGGCACTTGGTAAAGACCCTTGGAGCTGACTTCAACCCAAAGGGCAGGGCCTTGAACTGGTAGTGCAGCCTTTGGACCACGGAACGTAGGAACGTTCGATGTCCTTTGTGTATGGGGATGTGGAAGTAGGCATCCTCCAAGTCCAGCGACGATAGGAAGTCGCTTTCCTCCAGCTGTCCCAGTGTTACGCTCACCTGGTATACACAGGGACGCCACACAGCCCTGGTTGGATGATATGCGCCTCAAACCCTTTCCCCGATCCTTGGGTAGTACCTCCGATGGCAGTTGAGTCTTAACTCCTTAGAAGGCGTGCTCTCCGTCCTGCTCTTCGTGGCAGGGGTGCATAGTCTCGTGTGGGCGTGAACGACCAAGTTGCTTCACTGGTGCAAGCCCTTTTGAGTGTCTTTAAGGTAGGTCTTGCTGCTTTACAGTCTTTGTATTCTATTCTGTTCTTTCCTTCCTTCCTCTTATTGTTATTAATGTCTTATTTCCTCTCTTTAGGTGTGCAGAGATTTTGGCATTTTCGTGCGGGTTGGGGCTGAGCACGAGCCGGTAAATGAAGGCACGGTGTGCGCAATGCTGTCCGGCAAGTTATGCACAATGCGCAGTGCTGTTTTGCCTTGTATTTGCTAACCTGTATCTTTTCCCTTCCTTCGTAGGCCACGGTGCTCTTCGCCGGTTGCAGTGATGTTCCAGAATGATGCTGAACAAGAGGCGACTAATCCGGTAAGAATCTTGTGATTTTCGCTGTTCGTGTGGAACCCTGAGTATGCGCTCACTAATGCTGTTCTTCTCTCTCCCCTTTTCAGGTTGCTGGGTTCCAGGAAGCATGCGGTGCCCAGATGATGGAGTTCGCTGGATCGAATGTCTCCAGGTAAGCAGAATCATGAGCGGACGATGGGCTGAAGACAGGATGCCACTCAGAGGAAGGATTCCCATACCAATGTTCTTTTTCTCTCTGCAGGCACGCAGTTCCAAGAATAGCTTGCATCAAAGAATACTGGAGATCCAACTGGAGACGGTGAGTGTTAGGCTGCAAACAGCACAATAACGCAAAGTGTGTTCTGCTGTTTGGGTGTGGTTTAAATAGTCTTCAGGAAAGTAGTCCAAGTAAAGTAGTCCCAGGCCAGCCACACCCTAAACACTATACCACATAGCTCAGTTCTTGGGAACTGAGCTATATGAGTGCCTCCACTTTGACTGAAGCCCCCAAGAAAGTAGTTCCAAGTAAAATAGTCCCAATCTAAAGGTGTACCCTATAGTGATTATGAGCCTGATGCCAAAGGCGCCAGGACTGACTCCAAGAGAGTCTCGGGTGAGATTTTAAGGCCTTTAAGTCCATAATGGAACCCCAAAACCTGACCCTACCGTGCAGGCTGACTTGCCAGTGGGAGTCAGGGGTAGGGATCATGACACCTAGCACATGCTGAAGGGTAACCATCCAGAACTTCTGGGCTTTAATGTATTTGTTGAGGAATTATAGGTCTAGGATGGGCCGCCTGCAGCTGGTCTTTTTTCGGACGAGGAAGTACCGCAAGTATACTCCGGAGCCCCAGAGTCTCTTTGGGATGAGTTCTATCGCGCCCTTTCTCAGCATGGCTCGTACCTCCAGAAGCAGCTGTGGAACGTGGTTTTCTTTCCTGGCCACAGGTGGGAAACGGGGGCACTTCCTTTGGAACTCCAGAGTGTGCCTGTGGGCCAGGGCATCCAGCACCCAACGGTCGGTGGGGATGGACTCCCACACGCCGACGAAGTTCACCAGCCGGCCTCCTGGCGGTGTGCTCAGGTGGGGGCCTGACGCCACGGCCGGTTCAGTCCCGTTTTGCTGAGGCCTTGCCACCCTGGACTCCTTGGCGGCGACGACTGTATCCACCAGCCTTGCTGCGGCATCTGTAAGCTTCCTGCGACGAGGAACGAGCAGCTTGGCGGTACGAGGATGAACTGCCGCCAAATCCTTTGGAGGCACCTTGAGACTTGCCTCCGGAGGTCCGAAAGGACGGCCGTCACTGATGGAGAGTGCCCAAGGCCCAGGCCATCTTGGTGTCCGCCTTGATGACCTGCAGTGACTCGTCCACCGCCTTTCTCAACAGGTTGTTTCCATCGAAAGGCATGTCCAGTACCCTGGTCTGCATGCCCTGACGGAAGTCGGTGGCCCTGAGCCAAACGTGCTGGCGCAGGCAAATGCCATTGCCCATCTGACGAAATCCAGTATCAGCAATGTCCTTAGCTACCGTGATGGCGTGATCCGACGCCACCTTGCCTTCTTGCAGGATTTCCAGGGCTTCTGCCCTCTTGTCGTCCGGGAGGAAGTCAAGGATAGGGGCGATCTTGAACCACAGCTCCCTATCATAGCGGGCCACGATCGCGAGGGCGTTGGCCGCCTTGATGGTCGTCGCTACCGACGAGATGACTCAACGTCCCATGGAGTCTAGCTTCTTTCCCTCGCTGTCCGGAGGGGAAGTGGAGGATGACGCCGTCGCCCCTGCCGCTTTCTTCTTGGCTGCCGCGGAAACTATGGAATCCGGGATCGGTTGCGCCCTGAGGCACATAGGAGCAGAGTCTGGGACCCAGTACTTCTTCTCGTACTGGTCTCTCTTCGCAGGGGCTGTGGATGGGTTCTTCAAAAGGGACAGCCCTTCGTCCCATATGTCGTCCAACAGCGGGACTGAGAGTACAGTTTTCCTCTTGGCTTCCCGTCGTTGGTACAGAAATCCCTCTTTCTTTTGTTCCTCAGGGCACAGCTGGAAAAGCTCTGAGGCCCTGGCGATCATGGCGTGAAAGGATGTTAGGCAGAATCCTGTGCAGTGCCCTTAGGGACCACTACACACAATTAAGACTACAGGTGGCAATACAAGTTTTACCTTTGGTACAAGCCTGTACTACTAAGTTATAGTGGTAGCAGTAGCAGAGCAGCCAGGCTTATCTCAAGAGTATATGAGTAGTAGCAGAGATTCACTGACTCAAGGTTTCAGGTAAAAAATAGAAGTACATTTATTTTAAAACCATCAGTTATAAACACAACACCTCTATTAAACTTTAAACAAAACTACACATTAAATATACTACAACTAACCAATTCACTTTGTACAGTAAGTCACAAGGTAAGTACCCTGTGTTTGAATGAACCGGTGTTATGAACAAAAGAAGATACCGCGGATACGGTTGCGATCACTTTTTGACAGTTCGGTCTACTCAATAAACACGTCTCCGTGACATGAAATGCTACCGGGGCAAAAACACACTTAGCACCTGAGATACCCACAGGGAGTTGGAGGTAAAAATCACAAGCAATATTTAGGTTAGGCAGACAATATCGAGAAACACTCGGAAACAGGAGTTCAAAAGTCAAAGGGTCGGAGCCAGGGTTAAGTGACACCAAAGACCTGTTGCCGAAGATCACACTGTTAGACAGTTCAAGATTCAGTGTAACCAAGAGTACTTTGATATTGTCAATGTTCGGAAGCAAAAGTTATAAGAAGGAGGGAAGACAAGGGCGAGCCTAGAGAAGATGAAGAAAAAGGGATTCACCCAGTTTCCTCGAGTAGAGCACAGTACCTTATTCCAATGATGCAGCTGGTGCCCTGGCAGTTGTTCCTGTTGGTTTCCCGCAGACCCACGGTTCCTGGAGCTTCGTTGTGAAGGAGGAAGTCTGAAGGGGGTCTGCACCACACAGGGATGAAGCCGGCAGCAGCGACAATGAATAAAAAGGTGCACTCCTTAAAAACAGGAGAGGCTCGGCAGGTGGCTATCCGGATCACTACAGCAGTGTGCAGCGATTTCGACCACGGCGGAGATCTTTGGCTGAAGAAGATGAGCTGGTTATCCCCACCAGGCTCAAGGGAAGAAGACTCCAGACGGGATCTCCTCTTAGTCGTCGAAGGGTAGACAGGGTAGTTGCAGCAGCTGTCATTCTCTCCGCTTCTCTTCGGTTCCTTGTAGTTCCATCGGCGACTCTCTGACTTCTAGCCCAAGAGACCTGCCTTTTATGCACAAAACCCCCATTCACACAGCCTGGCTGTCAATCACGCAGCAGGGGGGTTGTCCACCCGGGACAACCACCTCAGCCAATCATTGCAAAGTGAGACTTGAGTTTCCTAGGATACCCTGTGCAGGGGGTGACTACACCCCTCCCTCACATTCAGCCCACCTAGACACCCAGGCACCAAGAGGAGGGCTTCTCTGCAGAAGCCCGCCAAAAGACAGTGAACAAAGAAGGCGAACCTAGTTTGCCGCGCAAAGTAAAACGCAAGAAGGACCTTAACAAAAAAATGGCGAATAAACCCAACCAGAGCCAAAAGAAAGACGATTTGGTCAAGCGAGTTTATGTTCGAGGCTAATATAATAGCCAAGAACAGTACCACGTTCATCTAATATAATTGCGGTATAAACATTAGGGTAGATACCACTGCCACCAGCCAAGTCTAAATGTTAAAAGATTGCAACAATGTTCAGAGAGGTACAGACGGAAAAGGGGTACAGATTAGCCCTTTCCAGTACTCCATGTAAGATGGGGTGTACTGGGTCTGTGGTAAAAATGACTATGTAAAGTAAATGGCAATGTACCTTTCTCTGGGGGGCAGTAGTCAGCCCCAGCAAAATGGAGTCAGAGGGAAGTCAAAGACAACCCTGGGTTACTGCACTAAAGGTGCTGTGTAACCCATACAAGAACAGGGGCACCTGGAGTGGTGTGCTCCAGTGCCCAAGATCACACAGTGAGTAAAAACACATAGGCCAAAACACATGTAAGAGTGGAAAAAGGATGTACACTTTTACCAGGTGGAAAAAATAAACTCCAGAAATCCAGCAAAGCTGCTGGGGGACTCACTAGGTGAGGGAAATTAGCTCTAGACAGAGAATTCTCCCTAACAGGAGGCAATCTCGTCGGGGGGGGGGGAATCACGGGCAGGAGGCAACGGGAGATCCATTCCGTCATTGCCACCGTCATCAGTTCCTGTCGTCGCCGTCTCGGTCCCTGTCTCTGTCTCGTCCCTCGGCGGAGGGGATGGGGGTGAAATCTGGAAGGGAGGGGGACGATGGACTCGCCTCTGCTTGCTCGGTGGGCTCTCTGACGGTCCAGGAGCTGCTGGGCCGTCTGCTGGGGGTAAGGGCAACCTTGTCCTTATCTCTGTACACAGGGTCTGCAAAGCCATCAAGATTGCTCCTGAATTGTCCTGCGGTGTAGGCATCGGTTGTGACGGGAGCGTCGGCTGGGGCGTGGGATCCTCCGTTTCCTCCACGGCCTGCTGTTTTCGCTGGCTCCACCGTCGCTCTCTACGTCCGCCTTGTCGGGATCCTTCCCGTAGGTCCTGACCTCCTCGAACTTCTTGTCCAGGATAGCTTTGACGCCAGACAGCTCATCCTCGGAGGAGGTATCTGAGTTTGTTAGGGCTACCGTGTCCCCCCTCTTTCTCGTCCTGGGGTTTCACGGGGGGCTTCTCGATAGGCAGGAAAGATGATTCCCTCCGGGGTGGCAGGGAAACTCTAGGCCCGCAGGTCGTGTCCACCAGGGTAACCCCCACGGCTTCGCCAGGGACACCACGACTCCTTCAATCGAGGCCTTATCCGGGTGAATCCAGGCCTTCACGACCTTTGGTGCGTCTGAGGCCTTCACCTTGGGAGGAGGGTTACCGGCCCACCCCCACCTTGGCTTTCTCCGTCGGGATCGACCGGGGCTTCTCCCGAAGCTTACCTGGGTTCTCCGACTTCCTTTTCACCGAGCCGGAGTGTTGGCTTGTGTGGACGGCGTCAGTGACATTGTGCCCTGCCTGGCAGCCAAGGAGCCCGAACCAATGACGCTCCCAGTACCCGCTGACTCGCGGTACTTTGCCTTTTGTTGGGCCT
Organism: Ambystoma mexicanum; assembly: GCF_040938575.1. NCBI lineage: Eukaryota > Metazoa > Chordata > Amphibia > Caudata > Ambystomatidae > Ambystoma > Ambystoma mexicanum. The sequence continues at coordinate 1,138,384,639 of NC_090931.1, read as the reverse complement.
CCTGTCGCCAGAGCGCCCTCAAATGTCTTAGAAGACTGCTCGGACTACTACTTCTCACCTGCTGCTGGGCTCTTCGCCTCCAGCCAGTCAGAGAGTCGTTTACGACGGTCCTTCATGGTCCAGACGGACATGTTCTTGTAGAACGCACAGTCCTCCTCCACGTGCGACTTTCCGGCATGTAGACAGTAGAGGCACCGAGAGTGCTCGTCCTCCTTAAAGACGTTCTGCAGTCCACATCCTGGGCAGTTCCTAAACAGTTTGGATCCAGTAGGCGTTGAATCTCCTTTGTCCTGGGCCATGTCCAACTCGGGGTAGGCCTCGAAGGTTTCCAGAATTCTCCAAGAAGTGGAATTGGATGAAAATCCACCTTTGAGGGGCGTAGAAATTTCCAAAACGCGTCCCCGTTGATCGGAAGAAGAATCGGTGGAGCTTGAGGCTCGATTTGACAGAAAAATAAGAGTAAACTCCTTAAAAAATCGCAATACGCAGTAAAAGCTCGAGAGCTAAGCATGAGGACTCCCCACACTTGAACGTGCAGTAAAAATCTGAAGATGACTCCCAGAGGAGGGACTTAGGTAGAAGGCAGTCATTGGATGGGGGCAGTATGACCCAGAGACCAGTGATTGGTTACTAGTAGAAAAACAGTTCAGAAACGAAACTGAAACTGATTTTTTCTTTACCGAGGATTCAAAGCCTGACGACGGGGAATATTCATGAACATGTGAATCCATGCCAGACCCCATGATGCAGAAAAAAGCTTCAGCAAACAGACCAGCTCCATCTCACTCTCCGATCACACCACCCTGTGGGCCGAGATAATGCTGACCCCAAGGGTCCCTGGGTTGTGGAAGTGGCGACTCCCAGAGGAAATAATCTGGGATCCAGCGTTAGGAAACACCCTCCGAGAACATATCACTGAATATCTATCAGACAATAACCTCCCAGAAATATCGATAAAATCCCAAAGGGAAGTGCTAAAGGCGGTCACGAGGGGACACTTAATCGCTTTAAAGGCCCAAAGGGAGAAACTAAAGCACCAATGGGAAAAAGAGTTAGAGGCAAACATTAGCAAAATCCAAGCAGAAATTTTGCAGAAACCCACATCTAATCTACAAAAAGCCCTGAGACATGTCCAAGGCCAGCTAGCGGAGAGACACTTGATCCGGTTGAAACACTGATACTATATAAAGGAAAACAGAGCTGATGGATTACTGGCCAGACAACTCAAGGGGAAAAAACAGGATAGGACAGTAATGGCGTTGATTGATGACAAAGGGGATAGGAAGACACAATCAATGGAAATTGGGGGTATATTTGAGCAATTCTATCAGCGTCTTTACTCAACGGATCAACCAGACGAGAATCAGCAAAAGACCTATTTCGAGGGTGTAAACCTCCTGGTATTATCGGACATAGAAAGGCAAACACTAGATAAAGATATTACTCAACAAGAAGTTAGCAAAGCTATTAGAGATCTCCCCAGGAATAAGGCTGCGAGCCCTGACGGATATACCGCACAATTTTATAAGACGTACAGCGACATATTGACCCCAGCCCTAACTGAACTATTTAACTCCTTCAAAGATAAAACTAACATCACCCAATCGATGAATGGGGCAAAGATGCTGGTAATTCATAAACAGGGGAAGGACCCGCAGCTCCCATCTTCATACCGCCCGATAGCGTTGATAAATCAAGATACAAAGTTGTATACCAAAATTTTAGCCACCAGGTTTACGCAAGTACTCCCGAAATTGATCCATCAGGATCAATCCAGATTCGGCCCAGAAAGACAAATGCACAACAACATCAGGAGGGTTCTCCACCTAGTGGAGAAAATAGGAATAACACTCCCCAGCAATAATATTGGCCCTGGATGCAGAAAAAAGCATTCAATCGAGTAGAGTTGACATTCCTGTTTCACACACTGAGGAAAATGGGGGTAGGTGAATCCTTCATAAGAATGGTGAAGGCTAACTATAACTCTCCAAACATAAGAGTAGCAGTGAATGGAGGCCTATCCAACAAAATTCAAATTGAGAGAGGTACTAAACAAGGATGCCCCGTATCCCCCCCTACTATATGCTTTCTTTTTGCAATCACTACTGGCGCAGATAAGAAACAAACAGGAAATAAAGGGCATAGAAATGGCAGGAAACACCCATAAAATTGCAGCATACGCAGATGATATGTTGGTGATTCTGGGGGAACCAGAGAAATCCCTCCCAATCCTGATGCAGGAGATCAAAACATTTGGCTCCCTGTCAGGCCTGAAAATCAATAGACAGAAATCAGAAATCCTGATACTGGCGGGCAATAGCACGCAGATTCAATCAGTAGCTGACGATCTGCACCTAAAAGTAGCGAAAAAGGGGGTTAAATATCTGGGAATCACCTTGGCAGGCAAAATACAACACCTATACTCCCAAAACTATCCCCAACTACTACAACAAATTAAACGGGACCTGGGGAGATGGAACCCCTTATCAATTACGTGGTGGGGGCGGATAACGGTGATCAAGATGACCATCCTACCAAAACATATGTATCTATTCAAAGCGTAGCCGATAAGACCCCCACCAGCTTTCTTCAAATCTCTAACGAAAGAGGCTTCAGAATATATATGGTAGGGAAAAACCCAGAGGGTATCTAACATGGTTCTTACCGCCTCAAGGAAGGACAGAGGGTGCGCCCTTCCTCACTTTAAAAAATATTATGAGGCGGCCCAACTATGGGTATTGAAAGAATGGATACCAGACAACTCACAGAAGTTGTGGGCAGCACAAGATAGAGCAGTGGCAACTACACCCACAAGACATCTACTATGGGTGGGGAAGAAACACAGACATCCCAAAGTACAAATTAGCGAAATTATGAAAGCAACGCTAGAAATATGGGATAAGGCAACACAGAAAGGTACACTAACAAAAGATCCAGCCCCCTTTATGCCTGTATTAAAAAATCCAGAATTCCCGCCAGGACAAGAGAAAAGGGCATTCCAGAAGTGGGAGGAGGCAGGATGTAAAATGGTCAGGGATATGTTCCAGGGGCAACAGATAAGATCATTTAAAGAGTGCTCTGCTAAATCTGAACGCTAAGGACAGATACAAATACAATCAATTATAACACTGGTTAGATACGCCCAGAATAAAAAAAGCCGCAACAAGGGAGCCAACTCCTTTTGAAACATTCATTATGACACACAATGGAACGAATAATATTGTATCAAACACCTATAGATACATTCAATGAAAAAAACTTAAATTGACGTTATGGTTTAAGGGGACGTTATGGTTAAGTTGTGCTACTAAAAACCTATGAAATTCAGTGAAAAAAACGTTGTTAAAGGGATGTTATGGTTCCACATAAAACCGAAAAACCCTTGAAATTCATCAGTTATGGTATGCTAAGCAACCATAACTCGCGCCACCACCGTGCACTACTAAGACTAACACCCAGGACATCAAAGATGACATCACAAATGTCATTGATGACATCACTGATGACATCACATGTCTGGCTCCCTCTTTTTTCCTTTACTGACATATCTAGGCCAGTAACAGTCAGGAACTAAACATTCAAAAAGTACTATATTTGTAGACTTATACTTCAAATATGTTCTTGCAGTAATTCACTTGGGGTTCACTCACAGCATATGAAACATATACATAGGGGAAAACACAGACTTGGAAGACAGCAATACCTTCTATGTATGAAGATGATCAGTAAGGTTATCAACACTTTCTTATAGTTCTGCTGTTTTTTTATTACTGTACTTTCACTGGATATGCTCAAATGTGTATACATTGTACTCACAATACTTTCCTTAGTGTCCAGTCACATTATGTGATAGATATACGTAGGAAACTAGTACCTTTGAAGCAGAGCAATCATTTCTGTGCATGAAGATAATCAGTTACGGTATGAAGATTGTCTGGTAATACTGCTGTTTTTTTGTTTACTTCATTTTCCCTGTATATGCTCATATTTGTATGTGTTGTTATCTGTTTGTGTTTTGTTTCGAATAATGCAATTATGTAGTAACTGGGTTTTATTAGCTAGTTATTAAGTGTTGGACAGTAGGCGAATCTGTAATAAAAAGCATTTATCATTTTCTATTCAACATGGTAAGATTAATAATATTGCACATCCATCATGTATGTTGCACACCATGCCTATTTTTCTACAGGAGTACCTTAGTATACTGGAAAGAACCTGATAATAGAATGGTATTCGTATCAATGCATTACTTAATGCACTACGTACCTCATGATATTTATTCCAATAATCCATCACACTTTTTTATCAACATTACTATAAGAATCCCTTGTACAGACTTTTCATGAAAAGTAAATGCACATGTGATGTCATCAATGACATTTGCGATGTCATTTTTGATGTCCTGGGTGTTAGTCTTAGTAGTGCACAGTGGTGGCGCGAGTTATGGTTGCTTAGCTTACCATAACTGGTGAATTTTGTTACGCTCACCTGGCTCCCACAGGGGCGTCGATCGGACCCGGACAGCTGCGACCTCCTCCAACGTGAAGCGTACTGCAGAGATGACAGACTGGACTGGGCCGCCTAATCTCGTCTGCTTAACCCGTAGAAGTATTCTCCTGCAAGTGGACAAAGGGATTTAGCCACCCGTGGATTTTAGTAATGGCACCCCACTGTTCTCCCCACTAATCACCACGATATTCACTTTCAGTAAGCTCACCTTATGTTTGTAAATGATAAGCTCTCCATCCTGCGTGGAATGCAGGGGCGCATAGATACCAGTTACTTCACTGGTTTGAAGGCGTTGGAAGAGTCCCGGGTGAATATTGACTCCGAGGTTCCAGTCGAGAAACCGTAAGTATAAAGTTCAAAGATTCAATATGTCCAATGTTCACTCTTGTACATTCCTTCTTGTGTTGCAGTTGGGTCCAAGAGAAGATAGTCTTTTGGCAGCTGATGGTGTTCAGGTAAGAGTCTGTATTACCAAACACTGTCCGGCAAAAGATGTGTGTGTTTAAATTGCTGGTTTCTCTCTCCTTATAGGTGCGGTGTAAGAAGTTGCGGTTTGTTACAGAATAATGCCTCCGGTTATTAATCAGGTAAGTCTATGGTGGAGAGATTGTATTTGTTGGCTCTCTCGGCTCACCTTATGTTTCTTTGTCCCCTTGATGGTGGAATTCGGCGGAGAAAATGATGGAGGCTGCGTCGGATCGGAAAATGCTGTGAGGACTGGTGAGTATAGCGCGGCGCTGCAGCTGGCGATGTGACGCGTGTAGAATAATGTCCTCTTCAAGTTCGAAGACGTGATGGATCCGGAATACAGGTAAGGATTGAGATAATATCTGTTTTCTAACCTTTCCTTCTTCTTTCTTCTATTGCTAGGAGCTCTGGATTCCAGACGGGCGTGCCTGAAGACTCGATGCTGACTGCAGGCACGGTGAGTGTTACGCTGCTGTATGCAGAATAAAGCGAAGCATGTGCTGCTGTACGGGCGTGGTTTAAATAGCCTCCAAAGTAGTTCCAGGTAAGAAGTTCCTAGAACCACACACGCGTAAAAAATAGTCCCTGTAGTAAAATAGTCCATCCAGGTCTCACGTTGGAATGGATTCATTTGCAGCATGGTCTGCATGAGGTAAGTAAAGTCTATGAGCCTGGCGCCTATGGCGTCAGGACTGATTCCTATTATGAGCCTGGCGCCTAAGGCGCCAGGACTGAACCCAGACAGCCCCCAGCCAGGGCTACTGGGGTTTTATTAAATATCTGGATGCCTGCTCCCGGGGCTGATGGGCATGATCCGGATGCCTGGGGGTAGGCATCATGACAAATTTCAAGAGTTTTTCGGTTTTACGTGGATCCATAACTTCCCTTTAACAACGTTTTTTTCCACTGAATTTCATATGTTTTTAGTAACGCAACTTAACCATAACGTCCCTTTAACAAAGTTTTTTTCACTGAATATAAATATAGATAATGGAAATGTGATAAATATTTGCTAAGACTCCCTTACCTTACATTTATATAACATCGAAAATACTAAACCCCCTGTCTTGCTAGTGATTTTGATGTCCTCGGACCGTGCGCATGTCCGTGGGCGGACAAAGACACCATCAGCACTATCCAAAAACTCAGGGGGTATCTTACATTGTTGTATCATGCAATAAAAACAGTGAACATGTTCAAAAAGCAGCACATAAATACAGTAACCCCTTAAGTGCCACCGCTGAGCTGGCTCTTCAGTGGAAACCGCTCCAGGTTGCCACCGACGAGCCGGCTCGTCGGTTTTGGCACCTTGCTTTGAGCGATCCCTGCTGAGCAGGGATAGCTCAAAACTGTAATCCAACCCCCAGGCTATGTGAGGGGGAGGTCCCCCCTCACTGCCAGGCGGCTGGATTAACTTCAGTTTCACTGCAGCAGCCATTTCAGGCTGCTGCAGTGAAAATATAAGGCGAGTCTTCACCTTTCTCCCCCTCGATCTCTGGCTGTATTTCAAGCCGGAGATCGAGGTGGGTATCGTTGGAAAGGGGAGATCCTCCCCTTTTCAACGGTAGCCTTTGTGACAGCATTGCTGCCCGCGGATCGGGCGCAGAGCACTCGATGCGCAGGCAGCAATGCCCACTAGACACCAGGGATGTCTTTGAATGCGGGGGGAGGTGGGGGCTGCTTACACTAAGCAGCCCTCAGACAGGAGACCATCTGCCCCGAGGGGAGGGGGCCTAAAAAAATAAAAAAATTAAATGAAACGGGGATGGGGGACACAGGAATTTTTTGCCCACCCCTAAAAGGGTGGTGGCCCTCCCCCTCCCACACCAAGTGGAAAGGGGGACCACCCCTTGTAGCCCTCCCTGGGGGCAGATTTCTGGCCCCAGGCAGAAGTACATGAGGTGGCCCCCATCCATTTGGGGGAGAGGGGAGGGCCACCAGAAAGAAGTGTGCAGGCCCCCCAAAAGGTGGGGCCTGCAGGTTAGGGCCCCCCTGGGGGCAGATGGGTGATCATCTGCCCCCAGGGAAGGGGGCAAAAAATAAAATCAAGGGTAAAAAAGTGATGGGAAGGGGGAGGGGGTTTGGGGGCCCTAGCCACCAGAGATGTTTTCGGAAAGGGTGTCCTTGGAAAGGGGAGATTCTCAAGGACACCCTGTGTGACAGCATTGCTGCCCGCGGATCAGGCGCAGGGCGTTCGATGCACAGGCAGCAATGGCCACTAGACACCAGGAATGTCTTTGAATACGGGGGTTGGGGGGTGGGGGTTGCTTACAGTAAGCAGACCTTGCCCCCCATCCCCCAAAGCATGGGGGCACACACGTGTGTACAACCCTGGGGGCAGATGGTTGATCATCTGCCCCCAGGGAAGGGGCAAAATAAATAAATAAATTAAAAAAGGGAATTTTGGGTGGGGGTGGGGCACTAGCCACCAGAGATTTACAGTAAAGGGGGGTGGTCCTCTTCCCCTCACCCCAAGGGGAAATGGGGGCACCGCTTGTAGCCCTACCTGGGGCAGATATCTGCTCCTAGGAAGGGGCATCTGCCCCCAGGGAAGGCTGAATGAGATGCCCCCCTGCATTTGGTGTGGAGGGGTAGAGGGTCACCCCCCATTACATTAGAAAATTACCTGGCGGTTTAGGGTGTCCCTCAGCCCGCCCTAAAGTGTAGTGTACCTTTTTCATTTTGTTCTTTGTTTACAAAACTTGCCTTGGCGCAGAGGGGCACATTAGTGTGCCAATCTGGCGCCTGGTTGCCCAAACCTTACTGCCCCACCCACTGGGGGGTCTGTCGCATCATTTTTGGGGGCCCTCTCCCCCACACCCCAAATGGGTGGCAGGGGCACCTCATGCAGGCCTTCCTGTGCCTCCTACAAACGGCTGCGTGAGGTACACCCCCCATCCATTTGGGGTGGGGGGAGAGGGCCCCTAAAAATGGTGGGACAGGCCCCCCAGTGGGTGGGGCAGTAAGGTTTGGGCACCCTGGCGCCAGATTGGCACACCAATGTGCCCCTCTGCGCCAAGGCAGGCATAGTAAACAAAGAAAACAATTCAAAATGACAGGCTGCCCTTTAGCGCGGGCGGAGGGGCCCCCTACACCGCTGTTGAATTTTCTAATGTGAAGGGGGTTGCACCTCTCCACCCCCAACCCAATTGGAGGGGCGGCCCATCTCATGCAGCCCTCCCCAGGGGCAGATAAGTTGGTGGGCTGTCCTGCACTCTTCCCTGGGCTCAGGCGTCCCTTCCTAGGAGCAGATATCTGGTCCCAGGGAGGGCTGCATGACATGGCACCCACTCCATTGAGGGTGTGGGAGATGGGGTCACTACTCCGTCCCATTAGAAATTTGCCCGTCCCTTTGGGGTGCCCCACAGCCCCCCCTAAAGTGCGTTCCACCATTTTCCATTTTTTTCATTGTTTACGAAACTTGCCTTGACGCAGAGGGGCACATTGGTGTGCCAATCTGGCCCCGGGGTGCCCAAACCTTACTGCCCCACCCACTGGGGGGCCTGTCCCACAATTTCTGGGGCCCTCCCCCCGCACCCAAAATGGGTGGTGGGGGCACCTCATGCAGGCCTTCCAGGGCCTCCAACAAACGGCTGCGTGAGGTACATCCCCCCTCCATTAGGTGTGGGGGGAGAGGGCCCCCAAAAATGGGGTGACAGGCCCCCCCAGTGGGTGGGGCAGTAAGGTTTGGGCACCCCAGCGCCAGAATGGCACATCAATGTGCCTCTCTGCACCAAGGGGAGTTGGGTTAGCAAAGGAAAAAAGTGAAAATGGTGGAAGGCATTTTAGGGGGGGCACCCCAAAGGGTCCGGGAATTTTCTAATGGGATGGGGCGTTGACCCCCTCCGCCCCAGCCACAATGGAGCGGGTGCCATGTCATGCAGCCCTCCCTGGGACCAGATATCTGCTCCTAGGAACGGACGCCTGAGCCCAGGGAGGAATGCAGGACAGCCCCCCCGCTTATCTGCCCCTGGGGAGGGCTACATGAGATGGGCCGCCCCTCCAATTTGGCCATGTGTGGATTCCCACTGGTGTCCTCTTTTGGGAAATGCATGGGGTTCCCCGTTTTCCTTGCTGGCTTCGACACCCTAGGCCCAAATCTGAAGGTTGACCATATGAACAAAATGGTCGGTGGCGAAAGGCTTGGGGTTACCTGTGGCTTACCCTTTTCCTTTTACGCCCCCGGTAGGCGCACCCACACATGTGAGGTACCGTTTTCATCGGGACACGTGTGGGGATGCGGGAATGTAGGCCATGTGTTGTTGGCAGCTTGTTTCGATGGGTGGCAGAGCAAAATGTCTGAGAATTGTCTTAATTTCCAGCCAATTTCAGAGACATTTCCCTGTGTCCACCCTCCGAAACACGTCACCAACAACAGATGTCATACCTTCTCGTGTTCCCACAGGTGTTGTGAGGTACCTTTTTCGTCGGGACACCTGTGGGAACGCGAGAAGGTATGACATCTGTTGTTGGCGACGTGTTTCGGAGGGTGGACACAGGGAAATGTCTCTGAAATTGCTGGAAATTAAGACAATTCTCAGACATTTTGCTCTGCCACCCATCGAAACACGCCGCCAACAACACATGGCCTACCTTCCCGCGTCCCCAAACGTGTCCCGATGAAAACGGCACCTCACATGTGTGGGTGCACCTACCGGTGCGCAACCCACTGGTAACCCCAAGCCTTTCGCCACAGCACAATTTGTTCATGTGGGCACCCTACAGATTTGGGCCTAGGATGTCAAAGCCAGCAAGGAAAACGGGGAACCCCATACATTTCCCAAAAGAGGACATCAGTGGGAAGGCACAGAGGTCTGACTTGCGCGAAGCGGCCTAGTATCTACTACCCAGAACCCCCGGCAAATTCCAAATTTGGGGGTAAAAAACAATTTCCAGACTTTTCACTCTGCTCAACCACCGAAATACGCTGCCAACAACAGATGTCATACCTTCCCGCGTTCCCACAGGTGTCCCAACGAAAACGGTACCTCACATGCGTGGGTTCACCAATCTAGCCGCAAAGGGAAAAGGCTAACCCACTGATAACCACAAAAGGGTTTGGGGAGATAACCTACAGATTTGGGCATAGGGTGTCCATGCCACCAAGGAAAACAGCGAACCCCATGCATTTCCCAAAAGAGGACACCCGTGTGAATCCACAGAGGTCCAACTTGCGCAAAGCGGACCAGAATATTTTACCCAGAACCCCTGACAAAGTCAAAAATGTGGGTTTTTTCGGCACATTTCAGACTTGCCGGGGCTTCTTGGTAATAAATTCTGGGCCGATTTGCACAAATCATACCTCTGCGGATTCCCTCTTTTTGGAAATGCATGGGGTTCCTTGTTTTCCTTGGTGGCTTGGACACCCGAGGCCCATATCTGTTTGTTGTGCTTTTCTGTAGAAAGTGTCAAATTCAGGTGTCGAAAAATAGACTTGGGGTTACCTTTGTTTTAGGCTTTCCCCTTGGCGCCAAGGTAGGTGCACCCACACATGTGAGGTACTGTTTTCATCGGGACACCTGTGGGAATGCGGGACGGTAGGCCATGTGTTGTTGGCGGCGTGTTTCGATGGGTGCGCCGAGTGAAATATGCGGAAAATGCGTTTTTTTTCCCACATTGCAGACTTTGCGAGGGTGTCTGGGTAATAAATTCTGGGGCGATTTGCACAAATCATACCTCTGCGGAGTCCCACAGGTATCCTCTTTCTGGAAATGCATGGGGTTCCCTGTTTTCCTTTGTCGCTTGGACACCCGAGGCCCATATCTGTATGTTGTGCTTGTCTGGAGAAAGTGTCAAATTCAGGTGTCGAAACAGACTTGGGGTTACCTGTGTTTTAGGCTTTCCCCTTGGCGCCCAGGTAGGTGCACCCACACGTGTGAGGTACCGTTTTCATCGGGACACCTGTGGAAACGCGGGACGGTAGGCCATGTGTTGTTGGTTTGTTTCGATGGGTGCGCCGAATGAAATGTGCGGAAAATGCGTTTTTTCTCCCCACATTTGGGACTTTGCGGAGGTGTCTGGGTAATAAATTCTGGGCCGATTTGCGCGAATCATACCTCTGCGGATTCCCACGGGTGTCCTCTTTCCAGAAATGCATGGGGTTCCCTGTTTTCCTTGGTGGCTTGGAAACCTGAGGCCGATATCTGTATGTTGTGCTTGTCTGGAGAAAGTGTCAAATTCAGGTGTCCATTGTTGTTCTGCACGACAAGAATATAAAGAAAACATTTTGATTCCAATGTGTGGACTTTAATTGTTACCAAATAGAATACTATGGATGTGGACTATTAGTTCCAAGTGCGGTGATAGCTTTGCAACATACAAAAAACCATTACCTGTGTTTAAGGCTTTCCTCTTGGAGCCCAGGTAGGTGCACCCACACATGTGAGGTACCATTTTCATTGGGACACCTGTGGGAACGCGGGACGCTAGGCCATGTGTTGTTGGCGGCGTGTTGCGATGGGTGTGCCGAGTGAAATGTGTGGAAAATGCGCTTTGTTTCCCTACATTTTGGACTTTGGGGGGTGTCTGGGTAATACATTCTGGGCCGATTTGCACAAATCATACCTCTGTGGATTCCCACGGGTGTCCTCTTTCCGGAAATGCATGGGGTTCCCTGTTTTCCTTGGTGGCTTGGACACCTGAGGCCCATATCTGTATGTTGTGCTTGTCTGGAGAAAGTTTCAAATTCAGGTGTCGAAACAGACTTGGGGTTACCTGTGTTTTAGGCTTTCCCCTTGGCGCCCAGGTAGGTGCACCCACATATATGAGGTACCGCTTTCATCGGGATACCTGTGGGAATGTGGAAGGTATAACATTTGTTGTGTTTGTGTGGTTTTCATAAGTTTTTGACACATTTGCTGGTGCCCTTTGTCACACAACCCTTTCATTTCCCAAATGTGACCTACATTTAGTCGCTGCTTTAGGCAACATACACTTTTGTGACCTGCACAGGTCACATACCCTTGAAAAGGTTTGCCTGTACTCTTTCAAAAAATGTGTGCTTGCCGTTTCTCACCACATTGGTTTTCCCGATTTACACATGCAAAGTGCATCTGTTCAGGCCGTGAGCGTAAAACTCCTGTGTACCATGGCTCAGTGTTTGGCTTGTGATATTACTTGTTTTGTAAAACACTACAATAAATGTGTGCTTTCCTAACTGCAAGAGTCGGGGGAATGTAGTGAAGCATTGCTTTTCTCAAAATTCATAGAAGCCATTGCTGTACTAAGCCAACCATGTCCAACCCATACCTTTTTTTCTGTCATTTTCCCGCTTTTCCCCCAATCTATGGCATTTTCCCCTACATAGTGTTTGCCTGACCTACGGAAATCACCCCTTCCTAAACTTGGAATTTTGTCTACTTTTCAGAAATATATGCCTTTCTGTCCTCTAATTCGGCTTTCCTACCCTTTTCTCCCATTCCGTCCATGCATGTCCAATTGGCAAAAATGGCCAAAATCGCCTACATCTCACAAAACAGTTGATAAGCACATCAAAATAATTGTTTTCTGTTTCCACTTAACCTGTTCTTGAAAGCCAGGAAATTGGGGAATTCAGTACAGCAAACCATTTGTTCGTAGCTCTTACAAGGAAAAATCCACAGGCTTCTTTGTACATCATTTTATTGGCATCATTTGAAAAACCCCAAAATCTTTGCCCTTTTTGCTTATTTTCACTCACCCCCCTACAGCAACCTATGATTCCTGGGTGGCATTACGACCGCTTACATGTGGGAAAAAAGGAGCCAAATTTGGCCGAGATATCTCATGTAACAAAAAAGTTACAAGGCTTTGAATGGCCACATACCGAAATCACCAAAAAAGGCGCTGGCACTGGGGGGAAATACCCATGGCACTTAAAGGGTTAAATTCAATAATAAATAAGAAGTGGAAACTGTTGATGTAATACACCAACAGTACAATTACATAACATATGCAAAATAATGAAATATAATAAAACAAAATAATTATCCCTCCAACAGAATTACCTCACACAAACTGCACAGCAAAAATCAGCAGCACACCTACGCAACAGTAACACCAAAACTTAGCAAGAAACTAGTGAGTACACTACATTCATTTTATACATTTGTAAACTTTCTGTATTAGGTACAGTAAAAATAATATATATATTTCTTTTTACACAGAAATATACTTTGAAATGGCTGGAAGAAAATGTTCCTTGTGATGAAATGAGTGAAAACAATGATACGAATGGTAGACCCTACACTTCTCTATATAAACCAATTATTACCCATTACTTTACATGTACTTGCCAAATTTTTATTTTGAAACACACCATACAGACATTAAAAATAATATAGAAACAGAGACCTTACAAAATCATCTGCAGCGAATGCAGCAAAAAATGGATCTATTAAAAGAATAGTGCGCTCAGAAATATTATTGTCCCAAGTGTTCGGGCATGTGCTTGTAAGCATACGTTGATCAATCGTACAAATATTTCCAATGCACCTTACCATAGTTTTCCTCTTTTTTACACAAATGCAAAATGAGGCACCAGGGCGTGGCCATCTTGTGATAATCTTATCCGTTGCTGCATCGCCCAAGGTGGACTGCCCTGGTGGTACTAATTCATTTGCCCGCCCCTAAGACTGATATCACCAAACCTAGTGATATTCTCCACCTATCTCCAGGATGTTACTATACAGCGTAGTAAAACGCACCCAGCCATCACCTACGTGATAACGTTACTTGACGCAGAACCCAGAATATCAACACACATCATCTCACAACACAGCGCGTTCCAATTTTCAATATAAAACCATACTTTTAAAGGAAATAGCAAAACTGTACAATTTGTAAAGTACTTTTATTTCACAATAAACACTCCTAGAACATCCAGCGATTGCCATATTAAAGCAAATAAGTAATTTTTTTCTTCGTTCTCGATCCACAAATGTTTATCGTGAGTCACGCAGTGTTCCTTTTGGGTATAAGAAGCGCATTGGACGCAGTGCGAATCGCAAGGCTTTGGCATCAACTTGGCGCTAGGCCACCGTAAACGATGTCAATTTGCTCCTTATCGCTGGTACCGCGTAAGGGCATATCGGCCCGTGGCGATCGTCCCAGAAAAGGGTCACTGTGATCCACCCATTCACATGCATCTGCAACTGAGAGTTTAAAAAAACATCAGTTGGTATCTGGAATCCATGACAATCGCAGAAAGCCAAGATGTAGCTGTTTAAAAAAGATAACAGAAATGTGTCTCAGTAGCCGATCTTTATTACAGTTTATCATTTTAACCATTAATTTGGCCCCGTGTTACAACTATTGATAAACACGGACGTGAAAAAAAAGGAACACAGAGAAAACAACATGGAAAGTACTCTTCAATTGCTTCAGAAGTTAGTGCTATGGAGTATGGTCAGTTCGAAATGGGATGTGGAGGCTGACGCTACAATCAGGGAGCAAGCTAAGGGCAAGACGAACACAGATGGAATTTTAATTAAATATTAGCGTTGAATTACGCGTTTGTGGAACCTGGGAGAACCCACTAGTGGACTACACGCATCTCGATGCTCAACTGCCCATGTGCCCAGGACAAAGCCAAGTACACACACAAGTTGTAATTGCGTGTCGTTGCAATATGCCACAAACACCAACCGAGTGCAATGTAACCCACCAATAATGGTCGGCGAATGATAATTTGACTATTAGTCTATAAAATCGTCGAAAGTAAAACTTACATAATATTCAGCATTTACATTCTATCGGCGTAACGCAGACACTCCGTTCAGGTCAACAAATTTTCATAAAATCAAATTACATGTTCCTTTGTCCAGTTTTGGAATGGTGAATCTTATATTTGAAAGTGTTACATCCCTCCCTTCATGCATTCCTTTTGGAACCCTCCCTTTGTTTCAAGGTCGAAAAACAATTGAACCTTATACTGTGTACGATAAATGTGTTTGCTCAGCTATGAAACAAAAATTCAACGGCGCTGACCTTCACTCAGAATGGGAGCCGATAGCCCTTCAGACCATAGTGGCATTACAAATATTTTTGAAAAACATATGAATTGTTTGCTACCATTCACCAATGCGGGAAACATTTCTATGGATTTATTTTGTTCCTCTGGAGAACTTGCACTCTCCCAGCGACTCCCACAGTCAGGCCACACCACTTGTCAGCTCATCCCATCTCCTCTTCACTCAGCAAATCACGTAAACATTTTTCAAAGGAGCAAGTCTCGAGCCCTGACAAAATGTGCTTGTATGAGAATGTCTGAGCAAACCCTGCTGCACCCCCCTCCGGCCAGGCCGTGGTCCCCTCACCCCAATGACCGCAGTTATATATTAGAGGCCTATAATTTGCACACGTGTGTTTGTACTATCCCACTTTCGGTCACTAGCGAGATGAACGGTGTGGGTGTCTTGCCACCTTACAAATACAGACACATAGTAAATATGTAATAGTAATGCTTTTACGTTAGAATGCAGATGGTACCAAAAACAACTGCAACCTAACTGGATTCACACATGGTAAACTATCACTTGGTAAGAAAACCTTCACAACAGTAGGTATAATCTACCACACAGGAGTCACAACCAATACAGGGCACTACACTGAATATATAAAAAAAAAGAAGTGTGGATCGGTCAAATATAATGATACCAAAATTTCTGTAAAACAGAGAATGAGAAGGTCTGCGACCTACCTCAATAAAGCCCACCCTACAACTTCCTCTCTCCACCTGCGGAGGACAAAAAACAAAACTATTGTCCCATACTCCTAAACCAGAAAAAATAACCTTGGCATTTGGAAGTATTTTCATTACTGCCTGAACCAAATGTTCCAAATCTGCCAACAAAGTAGAAGCACTGACATACCCCAAATGCAAAGCACCACAGTGCAAAACAACTACATGTGGAATGTTTACCCTGCCCATATTTCCACAAACTTGTACAATTCCCTGCACATTGAAATCAGGCACAGTGACCACACCACCTCCACTCCATTAACATAAAATTTGTTTGCCAAATTCCTACATTTAGCATACTGTTCCAAACCACCAGATTCATGCCACTACTGACAACGCTGCACCTATAAATCATGATGTAGTGTCAAGTAACCATACCCAAAAAAATATTTTACAAAAAATGTTCTGCCACAGTGTCCTTCAGAACCTTATAAAAACAGGAGAGAAATCATGCAAAACCCTTAAAATCTACCCTAGAAAATGAATCCTAGAAGCTCTCAGAGACAGTGCAATCCTTCTCAAAAGGAAGTTATTTATTTTAGTTTTAAACAGAATTAAACCACTAACCAAACTAACTACTAAACTACTAAAAAAAGACTTCTAAATAAACAAAATATCAACACAAATAGCTTCTTAAACATCTGTGGAGGTGAATGGAGTCACACTACGAGCACAGAACCATATTTTAATGAAGAAGCATATAAACAAAAGCAAACAAACCCAATTGCCATACATAGCAGTGGACAAGGGTATGAAAAACCTAACACCACCATTATGGAACAAGAATGGCGAAAGGGGGAGTACTGTGCTTTGTTGCAGCAGTGTTTTTGGCATGCCCCTTCTGCAGCTTCTACGGCGACAAAACCTGGAGGTGCGTGTGCCTTTAAGTCAGCAGGACCAGCTGACTTTAAAAGAGCCGCCTCCTCGCCCTTGCGGCGTAAGCCCTCGGCGAAAGGGCGAGTACTGTGCTGTTTTGCTGTTCTGGTGGTCTGCGGCAAAGGGTGGTCTAGTTTCAGTTTGATACTACAGCAGCACGGATGATTGGTGACTCTCCTGTACAGACTGCCTCGTCACCTTTTACAGTCATGCACCCTGTCAAGACTCGTGCACAGTCAAAGAAAGGGATTTCCACGGACTCACAGCAGGCTCCCGCGACTAGGACAGCAGCTCAACGCCACGGCTACAACTCAACGTCAGTAAGTACACCACGTATGCAAGGCGCAGTGACATCTGACGACACATTCACTATTGTTGACACCGAAGCTGATAATTGTGTAATCATCGCTCAGGCCGTACCTGCTGCAGCTGTGATAGAGTCTGAATTGCTCACGTCGCCTGACAGACGTAATGCAGTAAATAGTAGTAACGTGAAAACGCAGATCTTACATTCAGAACATTTCGCGAACACTGCTGAGCACACTATTACCCCACTGTATTACCAACACCTGACCACAGTAAAGAGGCTGTTGTGTCTAAGTCTGTGACTGAGCATCTAGAAAAAGGTGGTGACACGGAAGGTAGATGTGCGAACCAACACTGCTCGGAGGCCACTGTAATTGACAACAACTTTGAAAATGGTGCAGCCAGAATTATTGAATCAGATGTTTGTAGCTGTAAATCACACGAAACACGTATTAATCGTGAAGCTGCTTCAGGAGGTGATGGCATGGAACGTGCAGTTACGTCTATAACAACTTCATGCTCTACGCCTTCCACTGATGTAACCTCAATCAATCAAAATTGCTGTTTTTACATCAGCGCGTCGGTTATACCCCGAGAAAAAACATCATACAACTCATGCGATGAGGTTTTTCTGAAAACTTGTTTAATCACTGATGAACCGACTACTTCTTCATCAATCAATCCGAAACTTTGTAATGACTCATGCACCCCTCAGGGCTCTGAGATGTGTAGAAACTCACTTGATATTGCAAACAAGCTAATCTCTGACTTAGCATCAATGAACAAAGCACAACAAAATCAGCATCTTGAAACGGCGACTTCTGTCATCATGCCACACACAAACAAACAGATCAAGCACGGGCCGCAAACTGTATGCAAAAATCCAAAAGTAGAGCCACTGTAGGAGAGAAACCCAGACGGATTAACATACGCAGTTCACCATCTCTGCAATGTTCTCAAGTAAAAAAACTGAAAGTTACCCAGAAACAGGTGTTTCGCAATGCTCAAATAAGTTTCGAGACCTCCTCTCCAGAACATGTGGAGCCGTTCTCAAAAGTCGTTGATCAACTTCAACATACTTCTGCTTCAGAAATTTCTTCCTCCGACTCCTCAATTATGGAGCGTCCATACCCTAAAATCAGATCAAGCAAGCACACTTATCCATTAAAACAAATTTGTTCTAACTGTAGTAAAGATGCTTTTCCTGATCCATCTATTTCTAAAGAACTACAGTCCACTATCATAGCATCCATGGGATTATCCATTGCGCCCTTTCTGAAACTTTACGAGCACATGAACGAAAACATCAAGGATCTTTCAACTTTAACTGCACTTCTTAACACAAAAATAATAGAAATGGAAAGGAAAGAAACAAACTGTAATACCGAGCTGACTTCCGTAAATGGTAAAATCGATCAAATTTTAAACTCTGTTTCTGGCTGCACCTCGAACAACAATGAGGATAAAAAACTTTTGGCAGAAGTGGCGCGCAAAGCGTTCAAACTTTTTAAGGAAAACCCAGCGAAGTCCAAGCCGATTGTAAGTCCAGAAGTACCTGCTGCAGACAAAGCACATAACGAAAAAGGGTGTTCGCTTGACGAAACATCCTCAAACTCCATGTTGCTGCATGACAACCGAAATTGGACAACATCTTTACCTGCTATGAAAAAGCAAAAACGCAAGAATAGATCAATTTACGACGCCTTACCTACCAACGAATATCGACAGGTCCTTGGGTTCTCACTTGCAGCATCTGGCAGTTGATTTAATGTCTAACATATGCGACAAGGACCTTTTTCAGCAAGCGGTTTCCTCCTTTGACGAGGTGGTTGAAATCAGTCAACAACTGTGCAACCTTGCACTCGCAGACCCTCAATCAGCGTCTTCTTCAGGAAGCAAACTATTGTCTCAAGTAAAAGGCTCAAATGATGGAAAAAAACTGACATGCATAGGTGATTCATCTACCCCTAAAATTGTGGAGATATATGACATCTTTAAAAGGCTCAAACGACTGCCAAATCCAGTATCCACACTTGTTGTTGGGAAGCCTAAAATCTGCGGAAAAAAAGCCTAAAAATCAACATGCAACCGAATTTAGATGTGGAAACGGCTCTAGGAAATTTTTGCGTAATCTGAAAACAGTAAACTTATCAGTTCACAATACAGGACGCAAAGTTTCTACCGTTCCAAACCCAAACACACCGCACGAAACTGAAGTTGAAGTAAGTCCATCTGAAGCAACTCTGAATGTCGATTCAGATTTGATAAATCTGTCTACATATGAAGACTTGGAAGAAAATTCTACAGCTGAGCAGGCTGACTTAATGAACAAGAGTCCAGATATGCCACACGCTAGAGTGGTATACACAAATTCGGGCAGTTGTGCAGACAAGTCTCGGCCTGATGATTCATCAGGTGTTCTAAAATCATCGAAGCCATGGCGAACATGCACGATTGTTAGCCCTGATGCTATAACTACAGAATCGAATAATGTACCAGACCTACCATTCATAACCATGGTGGAAAGATGCCGTAAACTGGTGATTAAGAGATCCATTGCTCTCAAAAGTGAAATCAATCAACCTTAGGATCTTCATACGCCCACAGACAGCGGAAAAATCTGTATGAAGAACTCACACCTTATGACTTTTCAGTCTCAGTCCCTGCACAGAAGGTCCGACGATGTAATACAACCCATCTCTAAACGTAAGGTGTTGAACTCTAAAACACCGAAAAAGGCATCTTCATTTGAAAAACTAATTCTGGAAAGACTGGACTCTAGTGACAACCTGATACTAAACAGGCAGTATTTAGCTAAGCTATTCTACCTGATACCCAGTGTGCGAACGCTTCGCTCTGACAACTTGAAAATATTGGAGTTTCATTGTGAGGAAAGAAACAACATGGTGACTCGGCACCTTGCATCTAACATAATTTGTGATATATTACTGGATGCAGTTCCGGCATTGCTGTCATTAGGTTTCAACTTATATCCTCAGAACCGAGCTGTCAAAGCTTCCGAGTCTTCTTATAACAACTCGTATGACAAACATCTGAAAAATCAAAGGAAACCAACATCTACGAACATAAACCATAAAGAATTTAGAGATTCAGAGTCCAAGATATCTGTTGAAATGTGGCGATCTTAACACAGATTGCTTGAACTTGAACATCAAGCCTAAAACAAAGTCATCGAACAAAAAGGCCAAAGAAGAAATGGCCAACTTCTGGATGACTGAAATGAATTTGAGGAACCCAACACTCTTGAATGGGAACACGCCTGGTGACATTCCCGCTCATCCGACATGGAGACGCGAAAACCACTCTTCAACTATAGATTATATTTTCGTGTCGGAACTTCTGGCAGCAAAAGTTCATCGGATCGAGATCACTATAATGGAACACAGCGACCATGACATGCTCAAGTTGGAGTTTAATGCCTGCAGTGACTCACTTCAACAACTATGGTCTCATGTCATCTCCTATCGTTCTGGAAGGATTCGTCTAAATCTGGAAACAAGGGAGATTAATTCGCTAACATCTGCCTTGGAGGCCATTCCTGATGAGACAGAATACCAACATCTGTTGAGTCAATTTGCAGAACGCAAACAAGGCTTTAAACAACATAAGATGCAGAATAAAACATAAGTTCGATTTACAGGTGTTGCAACATAAACACACACTTCGTAAAGAAATACGGATGCTACCACGAGGTAACAAAGATTACTTTTATGCAGGCAAAAAACACAACACAAAAATATAGAAACTGGAGAAAAAGCCACTTCACAGTAACTCTACAGAATGACTCTGAAGAGATGATGTGTAAACTAAAGAACAAAAATTCAGCTGAGTTTTGGCGCGTAATAAACAATCTTGCAGCTCTGCAAGTAGCACTGCAAGCGTTGCCAATTCTTCAAGAAACTTGGGTAAAACACTATACGGACTTGTTCAGCACTTTAGAAGTGGAGCCCAAATGTACGTGTAAGGCTGGAACCCCATGGTCACTGAAGTTCGACACAGATGCCATCATAAATTCAATTAAGAACTCTAACGCGTCGAGAGCCCCAGGGCCTGACGGTCTTACGAACTACACAGTGAAACAAAATCCTGAAGAATGGGCAAAGCTTTGCCTTCTCCTCTTTGAAAGGATAAAAACGAAATGTGCGACTCCTAGGTTGTGGAAAAACGCTATCATTGTGCCCATTTTCAAAAAGGGCAACAGATTGGATCTGAGAGATTACCGACCAATCGCCCTTCTTGACGTAATGGGCAAAATTTACGCGACCCAATTGCAACAAATGTTAAAATCTTGGGCACTTGAAAATCACATTAATGACCCACGACAAGCGGGAATTGTCAAGGGCGTTGGGTGTGGTCTTAACACCTTATTGCTGAACCTCCTAAAAATGGAGTCAATAAGAACCAACACTGCGATCTATGTTGCTTCCATCGAACTTTCACATGCTTTTGATAGTGTCGATCGACACATTTTGTGGCAGAAACTCAAAACCTGGAAGCGTCCACCTGACCTCTTAGATGCAATCAAAGAGCTACACTCTAACACCACAGTCCAAATTAGATTAGATCAAGGAGGCTCCTTAACACCCTTGATTCCAACTTTTAAAGGAGTGAAACAAGGCTGTCCTTTGGCAGCAATTGTTTTCAATCTTTTTATTTCCGACATGGGTTATGCACTAAAAGAGGTAACAGCATTTTCACCTAAAATCTATGGATCTCAGTTGGGCTTATATATGCTGGCGATTTACTGCTTTTGGACGTTATGCATGTTGGTCTGCAGCGTAAACTAGACTCTTTAGAAAGATACGTAAATAAAAACAAGCTGTGCATAAATAAGAAAAAATACGAAGTCTTGATTTTACGTAATCTGGCATCTCATAAAAGAGGATCAACACAATATGTTTGGCATCTGGAAAAAACATCTCTTCGGATTTCTCCCCACATAAAATATCTGGGATCTCCGTTATGTGCCAACATAAATGACAACTCCTGGGTTGATGCTACTAGGAGAAAGTGTCAGCAATTAGCCTGCCAAGCTGCGACCATAAATAGAAAATTTGGAAAATTCTCTATAAAACCCTTGATAAACTTCCATAGACAAAAAGCTATACCAGCTCTGATTTACGGCACTGAAAACCTGTTTGGTTGCCCACACGAGCTGTGGAACACATTAGAAAACAATTTTTGGACCAGAGCGCTGCACATTCATAAAGTGTGTCCGACTAGTAACATAAGATTTGAACTGGGCTTGACATCCATACAAGCAAGAGTATGTTGGAATGCTTTAACTCTATACAGAAAGTCTCAGCTCTCGAACTCAGCCCCACCATTCAACATATTATACAAGCTGGACTCGGACCCAGAGTACACAATGCTTGCAAAATGGAATGAGTTATGTATGGAAATTTTGGATGATAACAACATTAAAATCACCACTCTACTTGAAAATCCTAATAAGGCGGATCTTAAACCGTGGGGTGCTGATTGGCACCAAACGTGTGCCGATAGATCTAACTCTCGCCTCTTAAGAGACGTTCCATCTGAAGCGAGACAGTTGGACAAACTACAACCATACTTGTTACAATCTCCGGATCAGAATTCAAGACTATTACACTTGTACTTTCGACTTA
This sequence comes from Ambystoma mexicanum, assembly GCF_040938575.1. Taxonomy (NCBI): domain Eukaryota; kingdom Metazoa; phylum Chordata; class Amphibia; order Caudata; family Ambystomatidae; genus Ambystoma; species Ambystoma mexicanum. The sequence goes on along the minus strand of NC_090931.1, from coordinate 1,138,362,112 downwards.
ACCTTTTTCTGACCAGAGATCGTACAAGCACTTGGTCCCCTAAAGAAACTGTTGACCTGACTTGTCGTTTTTGTAAGCATCCAACAGAGACTTTAAAACATTTGACTTTGTACTGCCCAAAGTTTCGCTCCATACGAACAAAATAGTTCGGAACTCTCTTTGAGACTCGCGGTACCTACACGGCTAATGACTGGTGGAAAGTTATGTGTGAAGGCTCTGATCGAAAAATTATGTTTGGCTTAGTAATGTTTTTGAAGGACCTGAAACTCCAGCTGAATGAATCGAACTCCGCACCAATGAAGAAACTTGGAGAAAGACTGTAACGACAAACTGTGTGGGTTCGTATGGAGCGAAGTAAATGGAAATGGCTTTCTTAATTTTTGCTTTCTTTTTAAAGGTTTCTTTCTGTAAACCATATAAAAATAAAAAAATAAAAAAAAGAAACTCTGCTCACAAAAATATCCCCAGACAACTCAGTATCACCTCTCCATTCTAATGAACCAAAATGTCCAGTCTACAAATGGCTGTGCACATCAATGTGTAATATTGCCAAAAAATCTTTCAAATCTTTACGCCAGTTCCTCAACCAGAATGTAAAAAGCAAAGACAAATTCAAAATGAAACTACTACAAAATATGGATGCCTGTCCAGTGCGCAAATACACAGGACTACAACGACATTCATTAGCCTGCATTTCAGGACCTATTTGCAAAAGCACCTTCCATCATATAAAACGATATCAGCACATCATTCAACTATAAGGCATCTGGTCCATAAACTCTAAAATGCGAAAAGTCCTCCTTTAGCACTAGCCAATTTAAATAACAATCTTCTACATGGTACAGCCAAACAACTCCTCGAAGAAATAGACCATATTCAGAGAAAATATTTTGGAAGTGAAAGCCACTTACAAAATGCATTAGCTTTACAACAAACTAGCAACTACTGTACAAATAGCAAACTTCTATTAAACACATACAAAAAAGAAATACTAAACCTCTGCTGCAGTACCAAACCATGTGTGTGTTGCCGCAGGACTTTTTATAAAAGTAGCACAAAAAGTGTACACATAACGTACAAAATAGAAGACAATGAACATTCCAAATAGTTCCAATTAGCTCTCTACCTTATAGCAGAAAACAAATACGAAATTACTGACCCCTGAATACTTTGCAATTACTGCACTGCAAAACGTGACAACAACCAAACACCTTCACGTGCTATCACAAATAACTTGGAATTATTCCCACTACCAAAACCACTGCAACAACTAAATTCATATGACAGCATCATAATTCAAACAGTGCACCAATTTCAAGCAATAATACGCCTTCAACCAAAAACAGCAAAATTACCTCCCCCTGAATTAGTGAAAGGCATTCGAGGCAAAGTAGTTTATTTACCATTAGATCTCAAAGAAAATGTACACACTCATACACCACAATCCAAAATGTTTACTTCCAAGGGTATTTTAGGACGCAGTTCTGTTACAAACTCTAAAATCTTAACTGCATAGCCGAGCCAACACTTCACTTACAAACTCTACAAATGAAACAGTACACAAACTTTTGGGTTGTGGATATTTGATGGGTGTTTGATTCTATGGGTGTGTTATGCTGTGGTGGTTGCGGCCAGGGCCTTCAGCCATGCACCCAAGACTCTAGGCCCTGGCCACAACCACTGCAGCATAACACACCTACGCTACCAAACATTTTGACTGTGGTATGTGGGCTGCTTATAGGGGATATTAATTACAATCAATGCATTTATTATGTCTGCGGACAGCTGTGCACATGGCGAACACATCAGGGGCACCTTCCACCTGAACAAATACAGAATTTGACCCATCTCTTACTCCCCAACCGTCCCCAAGCATTGGTGCACATCAACACACTCTGCAACATTACATTTTGGCTCTGTTCGCCGCTGCGCTGTCCGCGGATCCAAGATGGTGGGCGCTTCGAAACAATGTGACGCACCTCACGCCTCACTCCAGCCAATCGGCGAACACGTGTGTCTGCGGACATGATGCAAGTCGATTAGCTGCGGACACAGATATCACTAATTTGTTGCCTTACGTTTTGGTCATTTAAAAAAAACTACTGGCCGGATTTACACCAAATTAACAAAAGCACACTTTCGGGACTAAACCGCAGCTCCTGCCACACATTTGTTGGAAATCCGTCCAGCGGTTTGGGCTGTAAGCGTGAGCAAAGTATTTTCCCATTATGTCTATGGGAAAAAATACATTTTGGGAACCCACCTATAACTTTGCCCCCCCTGGACCAAACCTCACCACAATTTGCAAAGAAATTCAGAGTAGGCCATATACTTTTTTTGCAAAGTTTGCTGAGGATTCGTCCAGGGTGAGCAAAGTCATAAGCCGCCCAAAAAGTGCTCTTCCTATGGGATTAGCAACTTAAGCATAACTACACAGCCACTAGCTTGGGCTCTGTAATAAACACCTCTGCGGAGGAAATAAAATGGCAATACATTAAAAGATGGGAGAAGACCCTGAGAAGAATGATCCCCAAGGAGCGGAGGGAATACACATGGGAGATGATACCTAAAATTACTAATGCGTTACAGACAAAAGAAATGTGGATGAAAATTCTCCTGCAATGGCATTACTCACCAGAAAGGCTTCACACAATGTATCGAGATGCCGCAAATGAATGTTGGAGGGGAAGGGGATTGGCGGCATATTTGGTGGGAGTGCCCAAACCTGCAGCAGTACTGGGTTGACATGAAGGCACATATGCAGCTAATGTTCCCAGGCATGGGGAACTTGGGGGAAGAAGTATGGCTATGTGGGATATGGGACCCGAATGACAAGCAATTAACCAAAACACAGAAATGAAACTTTCTGTGTCTACTGATTGGAACATGGCTGGAAATTGCCCAAAAGTGGAAACAGACGCACCCACCCCTGGCAATCGACTGGATAAGAACAGTATGGTCACATATAACTATGGAACATATCAGGTACAACCTACAGGGGAGTAACCAAAAGTTTAGAGACGATTGGGCCGAGACCCTTGAATACCTCCAAAGCGACTATATGGAACGGTGGTGCCCACACAAAATAAAGATACTGGACTTGTTTAAATAAGAAGGAGAAGAGACATCTCGGAAAACAGAGTTTGATACTTGGAACTTCCCGGGGGGAGGTGGGTTAGAGAGGGGGGGGGGATGGGAATGTTACTAGTTCAATGTTGTAAAACCAATAAAAATATTTGTAAAACATTTTTTTTAAAAACGCTTCAGCAAGAGCTGGGTAATTTCGCAGGGCAAAGGCTAGGTTGGGATACATGGTGGGTTCTTCTCCTTGCCTTTCTTTGATGTTAAGAGATTTATCAGCTTCCCCAAAGCCTAAGTTACTGCTTTCTGTTTTCTCTGGTTTGCTTTCTTTAAACTGAGGAAACAGAGCTCTTTAGAAAAAATACTCTGGGCAATTTGATCTCCCCAACAAATCTCAAATTGGACTTCACCATGATTCTGTAAAAGAACCTTCACATTTTCCCCGGAAGTCAGGATCAATAATTCCTGCTAGGAAATCTATCCCGAACGTCCACGTTAAGCCAACTTTTGGGGCTAATCATACAAAGCACACCAGAGGGGGTATCAAAACCAAGTCCGTAGGAATCATTCCTCTTTTCCCAGGGGGAATAAGAGCTTCCCTACTTCTACAGATATCCAACCCTATTGATTCCTTGGTTGTGATGGAAGGGTTAGAGGCTCTCCGACTACGTTTTTGAAACTGTAGGGTTCCCCAATTAGTTTTAATTGAGTCACATCACACCCTTGACACCATATGTAAGGAACTCATGGTGGAAAAAGTAAATACAGACACAAGTGATCACAGTTCAAGGGTGTTTATTAAACTGTATGCGGTTGGAAAAACACCCAATCTAAACCTAAATCTAAGATGGGAGCAAGCGTCGACATCAAATGAAAATAAGGCAGTCCTTGTGGCATCTTGTCAAAATAAAAGGCATATACTTAAAACAAATCTATTGCCAAATCCTTACAACTACATATAGAAAGAGTGTGGGATAGGGTTTTCAAAAGCAAGAATTGTTCACAAATAATACGCCAGGATGTGTTTGCCAGGGGTCTCCCTTCCCCACGTTTTGAGCACAGGACAAGGTGGGTCTCCTGAGCGTAGCACACACTGGTGCCTTCCCAGCACAAGTCGACAGTTCCGTTTCAGCAATCAGCTTCTCAAGGGCCAAGTCTCTCTACTCTCAAAAGTCTCTTGCCTTTGAGGGCCTGATGTCTCAATAAAACAAAAGTTTGTTTCAAATGTATGTTGGGTGATGGCTTCAACCCTGGTCCTCAGCCTCCCTCCACGTTCACTGTGGCTTTCTTCTTCACAAATCTTAATGTCTTTTTAAACAGTTCTCATGGACATCCATCTGCCAGGTTCACCTTTGTCAACACATTGTTTCTGGGGACTTCAGACTTCACCCCTCTGTATCGGTATCCCTCCTCTGGGTTCACTCTTGCCACTTTTCATTTGATTGGGATTCACTCTCCTTTGCGTTCTCAAGGTTTTCTCTCGATGCAGGATTCACTACCCTTGCTTAACAGTTTAACGGTCAAAGACTTTCGACTGTACAGGGATTTTGCTAGACCTCCTGTATGACCACTTTGACCTGTCTTGGCTGCTCTCCTACGGCCTTCAGGCATCAGTGTTCCGCTCACCTGGTTTCTGCGGAGGCATTGGGGCACAGTTGCTGCCCTCCCGGGGGTGATGTCACTCGGTCCGACTTTGCCCTTTGCGCTTATGTGGTGACTGGTGGTAATGGGTGATGCTGCTCGGGCGTGCTCCTGCGTGGAGAATAGGGAGCGCGAGTATGCCAGCTTGTGCGGCTGATCCCCTTCCAGACCCCTTCTCCAAAGCGTGGTACCCGCAGGATGTGCTGTCCCCGGAAAGCTCACCTGGTGATTAGTTTTGGCGAGCACTCCGTCCTGCTGCTTCTGGCAGGGGTGCTTGTATGATCTGGACCGAGTTACTTCACTGGTCCCTTGCACATGGTAGTCCAGTCCTGCTGTGACTAAGCCACAATACTCCATGTGAGTGTTCCTGTTTGCCTTTGTCTTTCCTCGTCTGTTTTTGTTGTATGTAAAGTTTGTTGTCTTGTATTGCTGTCCGTTCCACTTTTGATGTTTGCTCTTTTGCTTTCTTCCCTTGCAGGTGATGTTGCTGGCCCGGCAGAAATTGCGGAGCTCAAGGAGACAGCTGGAGGGAATGAGGAACGAAGCTGCAGCGGTACAGTAGCTGGTAAGTTGTTAACTAGGGCGCGCAGGGTTCAAATGCGGCGCGGCCCTAGGCCGGATGTTCTAACCTTGTCTTTCTCCTTCTTCACAGGGTCTGTGTTCGTGGATGCAGACTGCGGTGCTCCGGCATCGGGATCAAGATCACTGGATGTCAGGAGATGAGTCTGCAGATGAAGCACCGGTTTCCTGGAGGTGAGTATGCAGGAGAACGCCTGGTTTCAAAAGGTAAGTAAATTTGTTCAAGCAGCGGTGAGCGTCATGTTGCACGTGAGTGCACAGTAATGCAACGCACCGGCCTTAAGGATGGAGCAGCTTATATAGCTGAGCTTCTGAAGCCACGCCCACCAGGTTCAGCCTGCCTGCCACACCCAATGAGTCAGCACATGAGGATGTTCTCTGGAATAAAGGCTTTCAGCTCCTGGAAAGTTCTTGTAAAATAAAACTACTCCTGCACTGAAATAAAGTAAAAGCACTCCTGCAGTGAAATAAAGTGTTCCTGCTCACATCTCTATATGAGCCTGGTGCCAAAGGTTGAGTCCATCCAGGGCCCCTGTGTTTATAGGTCCCAAAGTGACATAAGTGAGTCAAGTGATCCCTTGACCCCATCACTAGATGGTGTGGTTTTTGTGTTCTGGGGCATGTGGTCATGACAATCAGTGGTTTCATTTATCACGGGATCAACCAGAGTTTCTCAAGTCAGAACCCACTTGGAACCAGTCGTCTCTGCAGCTGGTTTTCCCTTCACAATTTTACAGTTCTTTGAACTGTCTTCGAAGTGCCACTTTGCGACTTTAATTTAACACAGTTCGGTTTCTTATCTGCTCTCCCCTCGACTTACTGGCAGTGAGGAACCGCTTGGCTTTCCTTGTATCCGGTACCACGGTAGCAGGAGTTGCCCTCACTCTGGTTTATCAGCATAGGCACGCTCGGTGTACCGTTGACATCTGCTGCAACACACTTGGGCTATTGTTAAAGGCCTTACGTTTCCTCCTACGAAGGCTTTGCAGTCTGGGACAGAAAGGGCAAAGTCGCTTCACTCCTTGCCACCCTCTCGGTTCCCACTGCCTTTCTCCTTCTCTTGAAATGCCAGGTCTGTATAGCTGTCTCGTCGTGCGTTCTGCCTTGCTCGTAGTGTGCTTTCATGCTCCACCTTTTATCCCTGTGGGGAAGGGAAAGGGCCGTCAAGTGTGTGTAATTCTGGTCGATTGTCTGACTTTGCCTGACCTTTGCATTGGGACATGTCAGGTAAATTGCTCTGGTGTTAGTCCATTGTCTTTCGTGTTGTCCGAAAGTGTTTGTGTCAGAAATGGGGGAGCAGTGTTTTTGAATGCCCTACGTGGTAGGATGGGGAAAAGGTATTGGAAGATGGGGGATACTGCAACTCACCCATCAGGGTCCCATTCCTACTCCCCAAAACCCCCCATCCAGGTGATGCTCCCTCACTGATCCACCCTCAGGAATTGGATCCAATAGCGATGGCCGTGTCCTGGCCACCCGGATGACAGATCCCTAGGGACTAGCTATAGAGACACCTTCAGGGTTTTCACACATCCCCTTCTGTAGTGATCTGTGCCGCACTACAGACTCAGCCCGTGACCACCACCTCAAATCTGCCCACCACGACAACTCTGGGATCCTCAGTCGATTTCCAAGCCATAGCAATTCTACGTTTTGCCAATATGCAAATTAGGTCCTTTATTCTCGAGAGGTGCATTGCCTGCTTTCCAACCCTTGGCAACAAGCAAAACTCTGGGGGCCATGCCGGCATCTCAATCCCTCCCCTGTTTGCCCTTTCTGCCAGCCTCTGCCAGAAGAACAAGTTACTTACCAACTGGTAACGTTCTTTCGACTGGATGTTCCTCCAAAGTATTCCACATCTTTCACATGTAATTTCCACAGCTGTGTACTTCGGAATCTTTTTCGGCAGAGGCCGTCCTGCGTCAATGGCGTCGGGTTGATGTCCCTCGAAGGCCTCCGTCGAGGGCAACGTCACTGGATGTTATAAATAGGAAACACAGGTTTGGCAGAACAAGTCAAAGTCCACAGCGCTTGTACACTGAAGAAATTAGGGAAGCACTAAAGCTGCAGGTGGGTGAGGGGTGTGGGAGCACTTCCAGATGCCACCCACAGTTAACCTAAATGAACACGGACAGTACATTTCATTCAGTTCAGCTGCATTGCACACAATTCCGCAATTGCGAAGTAGTGAGAGTGTGCATCTGGCACTGGTCACGATATACTTAATTGGTTAGGCTAGCTCTTGAAACTTTCAGCCTCAGATGAAGAGTCGGTGATGACTCGAAACACGTGTCAGGCTACTTCGTTATAAAACTCATTGGACTCATGAGAAATCCCTCCTTCTTTGAATTACTTGGAACACCTGTCACTATTGCACTGTTCAGCGCAGTGAGACTGAGAACTGTCTGTTATAAATAGGACACACGGCGCCCGTAGCCTCAGTTTATGTTTTTTCCTCCATAACGTGTGACCTTCACAAATCCTATGCCTGCTTGACTGCACATAGCCTTGAGGGAACGCAAGCTGCAATAGCATAGGAAATTCTCCAGAGGGACAGGCTGGGAGGGCGATGTTGAATACGTTGGAGGAACATCCAATCGAAAGAACGTTACCAGTTGGTAAGTAACTTGTTCTTCGAATGGATTGTGTCCTCCAATGTATTCCACATCTTTGACAGACTGCCAAAGCAGTACCAGAAAATGGAGGAGGGAAAAGAATTGAGAATACCCAATCAGAAGGCAGAATAAAGAACCGCCTTACCAAAGGCCATATCTTGACCGTAGACCGTATACAGGGAGTAATGTTTGACAAAAGGTGTGGATAGAAGCATCACACATATTCCTAATAGGAATTCCCATTGTAGGGTTGTGGCCACGCCCCTAGTGGAATGAGCATGCAACCCTTCAGGAGGGTCTTTGCCTGCCAATCGGTAACAATGGTGAGGATAATCCACCTGGACAAGGTCTGTTTAGTAACAGCCTGGCCCAATCGGTATCCAGCATACCCCACAAAGAGTTGATCGTCCACTCTGCCCCTGGACATCCTAGAAATACAAAAGCTCAGAGCGCTCCTAGGGTCTAACGTATGGAGCTGCTCCTCTTCTTTACCAGTATGAGGAGGAGGATAGAAAGACGGAAGAACCACCTTCTGGCTTAAATGAAATTCAGAGACTACCTTAGGTAGAAAGGAAGGACATACCCTAAGTACAACCCTATCCTTGTGGAACACATAAAGGGTGGCTTAGATGAAAGTGCCTGCAATTCACTCACTCTGCTGTGAGCGGAAGTAACCGCAACCAAGAACACTGTCTTGAAAGACAACAGTCGCAAAGGACGAGAGTGCAAATGTTCAAATAGAGCACTCATCAGGAATTTCAAGGCGGAATTCAGATCCCAAACCGGTACCTGGAACGGGGATGGCAGGAACACATTAGTGAGCCCTTTAAGAAATTGGGAAATCAAACGAATCTTAAAATAAGAACATTCTTCAGCCGAGCGCTTGAAGATAGATAGCGCCACCAGGAAACCTTTAATGGTACCCACTTCAAGGCCAAGGCCAAGGCCAAGGAAAGCAAGAAAGACAGAACCATGGGAAGGGAACACTGAAAAAGATCAACATTTTGTCCTCTGCACCAGTTGCAAAACCTACGCCAACGGTACATGGATTTTGTTGCTGGCCGCCTGGCCGAAAGCAACACCTCCATCACGTCATCCGGAAGGTCCCGATCCTTATACCTCAACCTTTCAGATACCAAGCGTTAAGGTTGAGAGTCTTGACCTCTGGATGGAGATCCCCTCGGTAGGGAAGACGGCATGGAGGGCAGATGGACACGTCTAGAAGGTCTGGTACCACGCTCTCCTGGTCCAATCTGGAGCAATGAGGATCATGTGGGATATGAAACTCCGCAACCTCCTTAACACCTGAGGAATGACAGGGACCAGAGGAAACACGTACAGAAGTGGGAATGACCAATTCACTACAAAGGCGTCTCCTAAGGCTCCTCTCGGAGGAGATGCCCTTGAGCAGAATCTCTTGCAATTCCGGTTGGCACAGGTCACGAAGAGATGAACTTGTGGGGTTCCCCAAAGGGCGAAGATCTCCAGAAGGACTTCCTGAGCCAATTCCCACTCGTGAGAGACTGTGCTCTGCCTGCTCAGAGCGTCCGCCGCCGCCTTCTCCTCTCCAGCCAGATAAACTGCCGAGAGTGATATTCCCTGATGGATTGCCCAGAACCAGAGCTGCATCGCCTCTCTGCACAACGGGAGTGACCCTACCCCCCCTTTTTTGTTGAGGTAATGCATGGCCACTGTATTGTCCGTCATGATCAGGACACCCTCCCCCCACACAGATGGAAGAAAAGCCTTCAGGGCCAGCCTGATGGCCTTCAGCTCCAACAGGTTGATGTGGAGTTTGTACTCTGACGGAGAGCAATGACTGCTGGCGGTCAAATCTTTGGCGTGAGCTTCCCATCCTGTGAGGGAAGCGTCTGTCACTATTGTCACACCTGGCCACGGTTGCCAAAATGGCTCCCCCTTCATCAGGTTCCCCTCATTGGCCCACCACAGCAGATCCTGTGAGACCGAGAGTGGAATCTGAACGGGATCCAACATCATGCCTGAGAATTGTGACCACTGCATCTTGAGGACCCATTGCAGGGATCTCATCCCCAGTCTGGCCTCTGGCACCAGAAAAATGCAGGATGCCATGAGGCCGAGCAACCTTAAGAATTCGAAAGCCGGGAGATGCTGGGCATGTTGAAACTTGTCCACCATCTGCACAATGTGATGAGCCCTCACCTTGGGAGGCGAGCACTTCCCCAAGGACATGTCCAACACAGCCCTGATGTACTGGAGCTGCTGGGAAGGTGTCAGATGCGACTTCTTGAAATTGAGGGAGAAGCCCAGCGTGTGGAGGGAGCAGCAGGTGAGACCGAGAGGATCCATCGCTTGCTCGGGAGAACGCGCACGGATCAGGCAGTCGCCCTGGTAGGGGTAGACGTGAATCCGCCCTCGCCTGATATACGCTACCACCACCACTAGCTTGTGAAGACCCTCGGGCCAGAGGTCAATCCAAATCGCATGACCTGAAACTGAAAGTGGGAGATGCCAGCCACAAACTTCAGGTACTTTCTGTGCTTTGGATGAATCGGCACATGAAAGTAAGCATCATGTAGGTCCAGAGACACCGACCAATCCTGAAGTCGAAGGGCCTGGAGGACCTGAGAAAGAGGGCCCATCTTGAACTTGTCCTTCCTGAGAAGTTTGTACCATCCCTTGTTCCTCTCTGCTACAGGCACCAGTTCTATAACGCCTTTCTCCAGCAGGGTCAAGATTTCCTGCACAAGGAGCGGATCTGGAAGCTTTAAAGAGATTCCCCAGTGGGTTGTCATTAGGCGACTTTAGGAAGGGAAGGCACTAGCCGTGAGCTATTGTATCTAGAACCCACGCATCCGAAGTAATAGCTCGCCATTCTTCGAGATGCTGAGACAGTATGCCCCAACTGGCGAACAATCGACCATGGCCTCATGCTTGTTTTGGAGCGGCTGCGGCAGCGCCTGAAGGCAAAGAGGCAGCTACCTGAGCGGTTTTGGTACCCTTATTTCCCCGACCACCACAGGTACTTTTACGCTGGCCCCTTTGACTGGCAGCCCCTCTCGTTCTTCCAAAGGAGGAGTAGTAACAAAAAGAACCTCCCCTCCACTGCTGTCCCCTAGGACAAAAAGGCAGAGGTTGACGCACAGCTGTGCTCAAAGATTTTGCCACAGCTTTTGAATAATGCAACCTCTCAAGGCTCTCGTCAGCCTTGTTGCCAAACAAATGTGTGCCATCAAAGGGCATGTTCAAAAGACAGGCTCTCACATCCGGAGTAAAACCCGACTTCTGCAACCACGCAAATCTGCGTATAATGGTGCTCGAAGCCGTGGCCCGGCTAACACTGTCGGCCGTGTCCAAACCCGATTTAAGGGATTCACACATGGCATCCTTGCCATCCTGCACGAGAGCAAGGAACCCATCCCTTTCTTCCCCTTCGGGAATATGCTCAGCTGCTAGAGAAACAATTCCACAGAGTGTGTGAAAATCTTGCTAAGGCACAAGTGAAGTTGGCCGACTTCAGCGCCATACTCCACGCAGAAAACACTGCCCGTGCCCAACCGCCAAAGCGTTTGTCGTCCCTATCAGGAGGGATGGTAGGGTATGCTGCCTGCCACAAGGTGGCCGTAGCCGCCTGAACCACCAAACTCTCGGGAGTGGGGTGAGACGAAAGGTAGCTGGGGTCGCTACCGGAAGGGCAGTATTTTTTAGTCAACAATTTGTTAACTGCCGGAAGGGATTCCGGAGTCTGCCAGCAGCCGCCACCCTTTTCTGCAAGGTCAAATTAAAAGGTAGCAGCGGGTCAGAGGATAGACCTTGATCCAAAATGCCCGTTAAGTCATCCTGAACAAAACCTTCTGGAGGACTAGACCAACCAAGATACTCAGTGACCCTGGTCATCAGTCTCCTGTAGGATGACACAGCATGAGCCCCAGGCCTGCCAAATTCCACCTCAGGAGAAGTGTCCAAGCCACTGGCATCATGAAGAGATTGCCGTAACTCTTCTGACTGTCTCTGGAAAAGACAGGAGCCACATCAGGCTCAACAGGGTCAATTTCAAAATCTAACCTCTCCTCATAAATGTCATCCAGAGAGAGGAAAAACTTCTGCCTCGAGACAGAAGAGGGTTTGGAGTCCTTAACAGGCCTCACAGACTTGGAAGTAGCCATCCTTGGAGGATCCACCGAACCAGTGACCTTCATCAGCAAATTCCGGCCAAAGGAGAGCGTCGACAGCTTTGGCGTGGAGAGCGTCGACGTCGACCAAGGCGCTGAGGGCTGGTGTGAAGGCAAAGCTTCGACATCTGTATCCGATGGACACAGCGCCGACAGAGTCAATGCCGACCTCGAGCCCTCACCAGACCTCTGCGGTCTCGCCGGGGACGTGGACAGATCTGGAAGCACATATCTGGCGATGACCCTGAACCTTGTCCGGACGGGACCTCGAAGGTTCCCGATGAGAATCGCGCTGAGGACCTGAGCCCGAAGGCACACGAGCCACGGATCAAGACCATTACTTGTTGGCTTCTTGCGAAGGCACCAATGGAACTGTGCCCTGGGATTAGACAATCGCCAGCATCTGCTCCCTGAAGGCAGACCACTCCTCCGGAGTCGAGGACTTTGTTGGGCAAGCCACTTTCCTTGTGGCGGCGCCATCCTCCGAAGAGGACGGGGAAGGCGACCGGTGATGGCGCTTCCTGGAATGCCGAGACGAGGAAGACGAATGGCAGGAACCACTCCAGGACCGAGATCCCAAGGACTCCTTCTGACGTGAAGAGTCGCCCCTCGAATCGTCAGTGGACATCCCCTTAGAAGGTTTACGAGACTTACTTGGTTTAGAACCCCTACCAACCTGAAGCTTCCCCTCCCGCAAGGCCTTAGCAGTCAGCGACTGGCATTTGGAACAGTCGTCGGTGTCAGGACTCTCGACCAAGCACCACAAACCAATGTGATGCGGGTCCGTAATCGACATCTTCGACTTGCAGTCCCGGAGGTGTTGAAGAAGAAGACATATTCACGAGGCACGTCGAGTCTCTGAAGCAAACACGTTCGCGTAAAAAACAGAACTGAGGCTACGGGCGCTGTGCGTCCTATTTATAACATTCGGTGACGTCGCCCTCGACGGAGGCCTTCGAGGGACATCGACGCAGGACGCCCTCTGGCGAAAAAGTTTCCTAAGTACACAGCTGTGGACATTACATGTCAAAGATGTGGAATACGTTGGAGGACACAATCCATTCAAAACCCACAATCACTGGGCATGTCCAGAACATGTGCATCATGTCTGCTCCCTCCTGGACACACCTTGGGCAGGCCTGTTAGTTGTCCTTGTGTATTTGTGACAGCTTATGTGGGGTCAGGTACTCCCTGTGCATCACATTTAATTCAGTGAGCTTAAACCTAGCATTCCCAGACACTCTCCATATACCTCAACACTCTTCCATTCCGCCTCTGTGAAAACTCTTCCCAGGTCCAATTCCCAATTTCTGCACACTGCTAGCTCCCCTGCATCTAGACCATTGAAAAGAAGGTCATACAGTCTAGAGACCATGTGGCCCATTTCAGACACGTCATGCATCGTTTCTAATACTGCATTGGTCTCCCTTCCAGCTTTTATGATATGATATATGATATGGCATTTATAACATGCCTATACACAAGTGTTTGCCATCTCTTATCCATTCTTCCAACCATGCTCAAATATACCAAAAACGGTCCCATATGTATTCTATATTGACTAACCAGGGTCAGGAATTCTATCATCTTACTATCTCACAAGAGGCCGCTTACCATGGCAATTCCCTTGTTTTCCCACTGCTTTAGTGAACCGCATCGCAGTCTCTAATTGGTCCCCCATAATCCCCGCCAAGGGTACACATGTGGAATAAGGGTCTGGGGTCCCCAGAAGTTTCCAGGCCCATCTCCACAAGTCCATGCCACGTTTTAACTGACTAGATGATCTCGGTAACCCGTCATCCTCTGTCCACTGTACCTCCTTCAAGAAGTAGTGTCCCAGCATCGGTTGCAGCAACTGGGTGTCTTGCGAGGCTTCATCTCCGAGACAATTCACTACAAACTGCAATTGTGCCGCTAAGCAACACAATTCACAGTGGCATACCCTTATTCCCCCCTAATATAGTCCCTTTACAGTGTGCGTAAAGCGATTCTATCCCCCCTCCCACCACACAGGTACTCCCGAGCCAACGTATCTAAGCGCTGAAAGAACCCTCCAGGTATATCATAAGGTATATTAGTAAGGTGATATAGGAGGCGCGGAAGTACCACCCATCTTTAACAGTACTGACCTGCCCGGAACCCCAGGGGGCAGTCGCTTCCAGAATCTCATGGAGTTAACTACCCAGTTTGAAGCCTTCTGTGTATTGTTCATATGTGAGGAGGCAGGGTGATGCCACACATCAATTCCCAAGTATCGGAAGGTGTTCACTGTCCATCGCAGTCCCAGATTTGGCAGCTGTTCTGTGGTAAATCCTCTAAACTCTGCCAATGGAAATAAGCTGGATTTTTCACTGTTAATCCTGATGCCTGAGAACCTGGTGAACTGATCGATGATATCTAATAAGCGTGGTAGATTGTCATCAGGTTGATTTACATACAACATATCTGCGTGGAGACTAAATGTACCACCTCATCTATCTCGATCCCTGCCTCTGCATACTCTTTTCTGAGAAAGGCTGCCAGTGGCTCCAGCGACAGAATGAACAGCATTGGTGACAGCGGGCAGCCTTGTTTGGTGCCCTTATGTAATCCCTAAAGTTCATAAATCTAGCCCTAGTTGCAGTATAAATCAATTTCACCCATCTCAGAAAAGTGGTACCAATCCCAAACCGCTCCAGAGTTCCCAGAAGCCAGTCCCACCGGACTGAATTAAAAGCTTTAATTGTGTCTAGGGAGGCTGCCCCACAGTCACCTCTCAAATGGTTTGTACTATCTATTACATGGTGTAACCTCTGCAAATTCCATGAGGTTCAGCGCACTGGAACATATCCGGTTTGATCAGTATGAATTAAACTCGTTATTACTGTTTTGAGTCTATTCGCCAATATTGCGGTGAAAATCTTGCAGCCTTGGTTCACCATGAAGAGTGGCTGGTAAGATCCACAATCTTGGGGGGTGGGAGGGTTCCCTGGATTAAGTATGGGCACGATGGTGGACTCCCTTAAGCTGCTGGGCAACTTTCCCGATTCATATGCCTCCATGAAAATCTTGAGGAGCCTGGGTGCCAATAAGTCTGTGTATGTTTTATAAAATTACCCTGGGAGCAGTCCGGCCCCTGAGCTTTGGCAGCTGGGAGTTCAGCTATAACTGCACTTATTTTGTCTAACGTCAGTGGAGCATCTAACATGACTGCCTATTCGGTCCCCAGCAGTGGGAGGTCTATTTGGGTTAGCGCTTTGCTAACGTCCCCGTCATCCTCATTGATGTCTTTCGAGTACAAGGATTCGTAGAATCTCGAAAATATTCTATTAATCCCACCCTGTGTCCTGACAATGGTCCCGCTTTCATCTGCAATGGCATTAATCATTTCTCTCGGTTCTTCCCATCTGCATAACCATGCCAACAACCTCCCAGGTTTATCCCCTTCTACATGCAATTTCTGGGTGTATTTCGCATACTCAAATCTGCCCAACCTCTCCCATTCCGCAATGCATTTCTAGTGCAGTTCCAGGAACTTTGTCGACCCTTCATTCACTCCCTCCGCTCTATTATCCTCCCGAGAAATGTCATTCTCAATACCTTCCCGTTTCATCTGAAGGTCTTTCCTAAGGCCACCCATTTTCCCAAGCGCTGCTCCCCTTTTAACAACCGTAAAAAGCATCCCTATAGGGTGCCAGCTTTCGCTACACTACCTGTGTTACTGTCAAAATACTCTTCTATTTTATCCCCTAGATGGTTCTTAAAAACGTCAAGCAGGGCTTCAGCCCTTAGTCGCCATGTGGGTATCGGGGGTCTCTGCATAGTCTCCTGCTATACTGTAGTTAACGGGGCATGGTGCGACAGGACCCTGGCCTTGTACTCCATGTCTTGGAACTCACCTAGAGTTTCTACTCCGGTACAAATGTAGTCAATGACCGTATGTACTCCATGAGGGGCCAAGAAATGGGAAAAGCCTCACATCACTCCATGCTTTATTCTCCAAACATCTGCTAATTGCAGATTCTTTAAGAGAATGCCAAGAGCCTTGGCCGGAGGCGCAGGCTTTCTGTGTTTCTCGTCTGATCTATCCAGGTAGGTTTTAATGGTACAATTAAAATCTCCACCCCACACCCATGCTGCCCCTCTGTATGTGATCAGTGCAGCGACCTTGAGAACGCAGTGGCGTCGTGATTTGGAGCATATGTATTCACAAAACATACTTCTCTATTTTCCAGCAGCCCATGGACAATAACCATTCTACCTTCATTGTCATTTTTGAACAGATGGAGCAATCCAAACGAGAAACACCCTGGCATATGCCGAAAATGGTGAGCCATATATCATATATTTTAACCCCCCACCCCGTTTCCTGGCTATCGTGGCCCATCTATCAGCTGTGAGGTGCCTTTCCTGGAACAACTCAACTTGTATTGCCATTCAACTCAACTACGTATATACGCGTAATCTTTTAACATAGTTGTTCAGTCCCTTGACATCCCAGGTTACCACCCCTAGGCCATTAATCTTTGTCATGGGTGGGCTCCCCAGGACTGCCTCCATCCCTTCGCCCTGCCGTATGGTTTTCAGGTTTCCTCCCCTCAAGTTGTACTCCCACCAATCGGGACTGTTCGGGAGAATTATCAGAAATGTGCTAATTACTTCCACCTTAGAGACCCCCAGCAACTTTGCTGGATTTTGAGGACTTGATTTTTTTAACCCAGAGAGAGGGAGACCTTTTTTCCCCCCACTCTCTCATGTATTTTAATGTGATTTCTGAGCTTTGTTTCTCTTTGGTTATGGAGCCTGACAAACTCCATAGGCAACATCTTTTACATTGTGTCACACAGCACCTTCAGTGCAGTGGCACAGGGAAGTCTTTCAGATTTCCCCAAGGTTTAAATACATTCTCTGGGATAAACTACTGTTTCCCAGAGCAGTAAAGTAACTTTCTAGAGCCAGCACACACTATCTTACAATCGGGTGCTGGAGGGGTTACCTAGTATCCCCTTTGTCTAGCTTCTCATGTAACAATTTTCTGTTACCCCTTCCTCACTGAATGGCTGGTGGCAGTGATTAAGTTTTAACTACCGTGGTGTGCATTTACCGTGGGCTGCGTTCGCAGCTGCATTAAAGTACACAAGGGTGCCTTTTTTGTCAAAATTGCCCCGTTCTTAATTTTTTCACCATTTCTTTGTGGAAAGGTCCTTTTTGAGATTTACTCTGAGCGCCAAACTAGGTTTGGTGGCACTGTTCGCTTTGCCTTTGGCGGGATTCACAAATGAAGCCCACCTCTGGCTCCATGGTGTCTGGGGTGGGCAGAAAGTGAGAGAGGTGCCTGAAACTCCCTGTGCTTTGTCTTTGTCTCTTTGTCTGTGGTGATTGGCCGGCTGACTGTCCGGCAAGGACAGCCACCCTGCTGGGTGATTGACAGCTAGGCTGGAATGAATCGAAGAGAACTGAATAAAAGGCGAGGCTTTTGGCTTGGAAGGCATTGTCGACCACTGGACGAAGGAACCGAAGAAGAACTTGAAGAGGACGCCTGCTGCAACTCCTGGACCGTTGGTTTGCCTGGTGAAGCCCTGCTGCTTTGCTGAAACTCCAAATTCGTATCGACAGAGGGGCCCCTGCACGAACAACTTCTCCCCTTCAGTTGGTTGGACCAATCAACTCCAAAGTAAGCCACCTGGACATCCTTCTCGGAGCTGGTTGAATTTCCACAGAGTTGCTGCTGGAAACTGTATAGCCAGGGAGAGGAACACCAGATTGTGTGCGTTGCTTTTAAGCTGGCCTAGAGCTTCAGGAAGATCCTCCGGACTCCCAGGAAGCAGGTCTGACCGAGCCTGAGCCCCCTCAACAGAGTGTGGGACCCCAGAAGCAAGGAAAGTCCATCTCGACAGCCAGGAACCGCAGTGTTGCTATTTGCGGTAGACGCAAGTAGCTGAAACACTCAACAGCCACTGATTTGAAGATTGCCGGTTGCAAGCTGCGACCATCCCATTGCAGTGCAGGAGTCCCCAGAAATCCTCCCTCTTGTACCCACGACTGAGGCCCAGGAACAGTGAGAGCCGCAAAAGAACAGAAGTCATCTGCTGCACTTTTTCTTCAATTCAAAGGTACCGTACAAAGTCTCAGAGAACTTGCCTCTTGCTATGGAGTTGCTTGCATCTTCTACTACTCACAAGTCTAACGGCTTGTGGCCCTACATTTGATTCTTCTTTTCTTCAAAGACTTCTAAGACACTGTGCAAATACTTTTTTACTAAACTACCAGAAGTGCTTCATCCAATAGAAGACTTTTGCCCATTGACTTTGGCCTAGCCAGTCAGAATGTAGCAGGTGAGAGCAGCTTGCCAGCCGTCCAGCTGCAGATTTGACCCCAGCCGGTCCTCGGGGTCCTGTGAGTGTTATTTTGTTTTTGTTTAAATTTGTGACTGCGCTCCGAGCGCATTGTTTTTCACGCCCTTGCAGCCACTTCCTGGTCCCCGCCTTTTTCCCCCTTTTAGGACTCTCATACTTAGGTGGTCTCTCCAGATGCTGTTTAATACGCACTGTACCAGTATTTAAAAATGTTTGCGCTGTGTAAACTAGGCCTTTTTCCCCCCTTTTAGGACTCTCATACTTGGGTGGTCTCTCCACATGCTGTTTAATACGCACTGTACCAGTATTTAAAATGTTGCGCTGTGTAAACTAGGCCTTTTTCCTCCTTTTAGGATTCTCATACTTAGGTAGTCTCTCCGCATGCTGTTTAATACGCACTGTACCAGTATTTAACATTTTGCTCTGTGTAAACTAGGCCTTGTTCCTCCTTTTTTAGGATTCCCATACTTAGTTGGCTCCTCCCTGGTTATTTTTGAGCTTTGGAGCTCTTTATCTCCGAGAGTCTGCCCCTCTCTCCCCCGCCTCTCCTCTACCGACCTACTCTATGGTGCTCTCTATCTCTCCTATCTTCTCTAATTGCTTCTCTATTGACTATCCTGCTCTCCTCATTAAATCTTGTAGGAAAAAGTTTAAAAAGGACATCCTGGTCTCCAATCCAGGCCTCCCTATCACTGACGCCTACACCAGTGCCTCCTCCAAGGAAACTCTCACTGACATCCTCTTTGTCGTGCCTTCACCTGACCTATGGACCCTTCATATGGTCTCTGTGCTCGCTCCTTTCTCCTCTTCTCACATTAATGGTGGCACACGTTGGGATGTCCTCTTGGCCTCTTTCCACTCCTCTAAAGTCATCATTAATGTTTATTCTAATAGGACCGTCTTGGTTCAAGGCCCTCAGGCCAACCTTCACCTCTTTGATAGACGCTTCCCATGCCTCATCAACTTCCTTTCTTCTCCTGCTGTCCCCCCTCCCCTTTGCTCGGCTACCTTGCCTTCCCCCTCCCTCTCTGCCCCCTCTCGGGCTCCTTCTACACCTCTGCAGGGCATACCCCTGATCTGTACCCCTCCCCGGAAGTCCTTCAAGGATGGCAACCTTCTCCACATTGCCACTCTCAACTCTCGTTCTGCTGTCAAACATTCCTCTGATATCTGCCGCCTTCTTGAAGAACTTGACCTTGACCTCGATCTCACCGAGACATGGTTCACGGCCAGCTCCGTCACCAGCTTTGACATGCTTCTACTTGATGGCTACAAGATCCTCTCTGTGCCCAGGCTCAACCGCTCCGGTGGGGGTGTTGCCCTTATCTTCCCTGAGTGGATTCCTGCCTCTGTCACTACTAAGCAGACCTACTCCTCTTTTGAGTGCCTTGTCTGCCGGCTCTCTCTCTCCTAGCCATTCCCTTACCGTGCCTAATATCTATCGGCCACCTGGTCAGATTTCCTCCTTCCTCTCCGAGTGGGCGGACATCTCCTCCTCTCTCTTTGCCTCAACCACTCAACTCCTCCTTCTTGGAGACTTCAACATCCACTTGGATGCCTCCGGTCCCCCCACTGGACACTTTCGTGACCTCTGCGACTCACTTTCACTAACCATTCTCCCCTCCGGCCCAACTCATTCTGCAGGGCACACTCTCGATGCTCTGATCTCCTCCACCTTCCCCTCTCTGTCCCCCTCTCCACTCCTCTCTCCTGGAGTGATCACTTTCTTCTATCCTCCCACCTCAACCTCCCTAACCCGCAGGCCAAGCCACCTTCATCACTGCCACCCACCTTCGCGGCCATCCGAACCATGAAGCGCGTATCAGTTGAGGCTTTCGCCGCCACCTTCTCACCCCCTCGTCCCCCTTTGGCTGACTCCTACTCTGACACAGCCCTCTCCATGCTCCACTCTGCTATATCTGATACTCTTGATATCCTTGCCCCTGTCATCAGAATCCGCCTGAAGCCCAAAGCCAAGTGTAATTCCTGGTATGACTCCGATCTCGTCACCCTAAAACGCAAGTGCAGGGTGGCCGAGAGGAAATGGCATGCTTCATGTTCATCCTCTGACAAACTGGCCTGCCGCCTGCTGCAACGGCAATGCCGGCTCTCCGCCCAAGAGAAGAGAGCCCATATCCAAACTTGGATCTCTGCGGCATCAAAAAACTCGACTGAACTCTTTAAAATCTGCATGGAACTGGCCCATTCTGCTGCAGTCTCTACCTCTCCTGTCCCTTCCCAGGCCCTCTGCATGGCACTGGCTTCTCACTTCATTTCCAAAACTCAGGACATCCTGTCCTCACTCTCCTCCTATCGACTCCATCCCTCCATCCCCTGCTCTTCCTCTGGCCCTTCTGCAGCCACCCCCCCTCCCTACCTCGCTTCCTTTCCCCTTTTCTCTGCAGACGAGGTTTCTCGACAAGTCCGATCTATGAAAGTCTCGTCAAAACAGGTTCATCCCTGTTCCTCCAAAACTATCAAGGACCACATCGACTCACTGGCTCCCGCCCTGGCTGATTTCTGCAATCACTCCTTCGCCATTGGAGTCTTCCCATTCCCCTTGAAGCACTCCCTTGTGCACCCTCTTAAGAAACCCTCTGCCGACCCCTCCTGCCTCGCTAACTATCACCCTATCTCCATCACTCCCTTCCTGGGCAAGCTCCTGGAGAAATTGGCCATCTCCCATCTTAATCTCCACACCGAATCTGTTGGTTGTCTTCATGACCATCAGTCTGGCTTCAGGGCTACCAGAAGCACGGAAACTGCTCTCCTGAACATCTGTGAAGACCTTCTCTCCAACACCCTGTGTGTCCTTATCTTGCTTGATCTCTCTTCTGCCTTTCACACTGTCAACCACGCCATCCTCCTCAACCGTCTCCGTGATAACCTGGGTATCACTGGACAGGCTCTGGCGTGGCTGACTTCTTTCCTCTCTGACCGACTCTCCCAGGCTCAACTTGGGTACTTCCTCTCCAATATCTTTTTCTCTACTTGTGGCGTCCCCTAGGGTTCTAACCTTTCTCTTTGGCTATTCAACCAATACCTGGCACTCCTTGCCCACCGCATCGCTGCTCTCTGTCCCAATTTTCAGTGCTATGCGGATGATACCCAGCTCATTTTCAGGCTACCCTCGGCCTCCTCCTCTCCTTCCCTCATCTCTGTCTGTCTGCTATCCAGGAGTGGTGTGCCACCAATGACCTCTGCCTTAATGCCAGTAAGACCGAGATTCTACTCATTGGCACACCCTCTCCCTCCTTCCCTTCAGCTCTCTGGCCGGCCTCTCTTGGGCCTCTTCCGGCTCCCACTTGCAAGGCTAAAAACCTCAAGGTCATCTTCGACTCCACACTCTCCTTCTCTCCTCACAACTCTGACGTCTCTAAGAAGTCACACTACCAGCTGCACCTCCTCAGAGGTATTCTTCCTCTCCTCTCCTTCCCCCAGAAGCTCACCATCTCCAGAGCCATGGTTCTCTCCAAGCTGGACTATTGCAACAGCTTCTATCTAAATCTGCCTGCCTCTACTCTCCGCCCTCTGCAACTTATCCAAAACAGGACTGCGAGACTTGTCCTTGGCCTCAAGCCCAGGGATCGTAGCTCTCCAGGACCGAAATCTCTGTACTTGCTCCCAGTGGCTGCAAGGATTAAGTTCAAAACCCTCTGCATTATCCACAAGGCCTTCTGGGGCCTGGGGCCGCACTACCTTCAACTCTCTCTTCCTAAATACCTTCCTTCTCGGGCTCTTCGCTCATCTGCCTGCAACTCCCTCAGGGTTACCCGTTTCTCCAAGCAGCGAGCTGGTGGTTGATCTCTCTCTTCGGCAGGGGCCTCCCTCTGGACCAGCCTTCCTGCCTCCTTGAAACTTGAGTAGAACCATCTCTGGTTCCGGAAACACCTCAAAACCTTTCTCGTTGCTTCTGCTTTCTCTGCCTCTCTCCTCTGCTGAAATTCCCTGCCGATCCTGCACTGGTTACCTAGCCACCCCTTCTGATCTTGGGGCCAGGTCCCACCTTTGCACACCTGCCCTGCCTCCCTGGCAACCCCCTGCACTTAGGGACTGGTTCTGCATCCCTACAGTCCCCCTCCCAGCACGTATGTTTTCTCTTACCTTGCACTTGCCACAATCAGGTCGTCTTATCAGCGTATTTATTATTCTATCCCATGTACTGCACTTTCCCCTACCCCTCCCCCTGGCACTCTTCCCTTTTTCCCTTCACTTGCACTTGCGTGATCTGAATGATACCTGGCCTAGTAGGATCGTTGTCTGTCTTCCTTTGTTTGCCCCTCCCTTTGCCTCGTCGCAGCTTGAAACACTTGTGTATAGGCACGTTATAAATGCCATATCATATCATATACTGAATGACTCTGCTGCAGGGATCCAAAAGTACTTGCCTGCTTATGAATATTTATGGTCTCTTGGTGTTCTAATAACCTTTTCCTTTGCCAACTTACAACAGTATTCTAAATGCCAACAATAAGATATTAATGTCCCCAGCACCCTAGCTATTGACGTCCCCTGAGGGTGTAGGTTGTGTCTGTGGGCCATCCCAAAAGGGTTTTTACTGATTTAAAAACTAAGAGTGTACAGTATTGAAGTGTATTTGTGTGTTACTATTATATTACCCCCTTCTGAAGAAGGCTTATTCTAACTGACTGATAAATTAATAATTGTTTATTCAAGAAACCTTGGGTTTAAGTGTTTATTTGAATACTTGTCACTGTGAATCTCTGTGCAACTCCCCTACAGTTCACACTGACCCCTCTTGAGATAAGCTTGGCTGCTCAACACGCTACCAAAACTGTGTAGTACAAGCTTATACCAAAGGTTGGGTTTCCGATACCTGTAGTCAGAGTTGTTTGTAGAGTTCCCAGAGGGTACTGCATACTAACAGGGACACAGCTACTTCCCATCTATGTCTCCTGCACAATACAAGGTATTTGTCTGCTACCCTGGTTCGGGGGTAGATACCCATCCACTGTCCACACTTGCATCTCACCCACCAATATGCCATTGGTCACAGATCAGCCTGTCAGCTAACCAAACAGTCCCCTTCAGAACACTCCCTTTTAGCCCAACCACTTGCTGATTCCCACCTCCCCTCTCATCCCCACAACCAGGAACTCAATCACTCAAATGGTTCCCAACTTCAAACAGCCCAGCAGCACACTGCCTGCTCAGGTTCAGCTGCCTCTCCCATACCCTCCTCCCCCGCCCCAGGGTATTGTGCATCAGCTTGATGCCACACAACTGGCATCTGTAATTACAACAAAGGTATATGGCAGTCACCCACAGAAGCAGCCGTCGAGGCACCTGTTCCTAGTCTCAGTGCCTCTGTTTCCTGTGTCCCGCTGTCTTCCCATCATCTCTTCCGCCTTTACACTTTAAGTTGCTGATGCCAGTACGAGGGCCAGGGGGTTGTGTTCCAGCAGGTTGTGTCGTTGACGCTCTATGACACGTTGCTATCCCGGCTCAATAGCTGTGGCAGTCCTTGCACGCCCATCCAGGAGTGTGCTTGCATCGTGTTGTCGATAAAATGCGTTCCTCCGTCGTGTAAAACCTTCAGTTTGGCACGATAGATCAACACATACTGCAAATTTGCTCTCCTTAATTGTTCTTTGGTTGGATCAAACCTCACTCTCCATCGTTGCACTAGAGCCGCATAATCAGGGTATATTGTCAATTTAGAAGAGCCTTTCGTAATAGTTCCCCTTCTCGTGAAAAGGATAGGATCTGCTCCCTGTCTTTGTAGTTCATGAACTGGGGCGCCAGGGGTGGCTTTTTCGTCAGAGACCTATGCGCTTTCTCAACAGTGAATCCTTGTGTTAGTGGACCCGGTCCCACCTCATGCAGGAGCATATTTTCAATGTAGGTCGTAGGGTCTCTGCCTTCCGGGAGGCCCAGTATTCTGATATTATTCCTTCGGGCCCTCCCCTCTGCGTCTTCTGCCCAGCGGTCCAGGGTTTTCACATGATCAAGTAGGTCTGTCACCTGGGCCTGGGTGCTAGCAATATTAGACGTGTTGTCTTGTATTAGCCGTTCCGCTGTGCCCAGTCGAATTGCCAGTGCACGCACATCTCGGCGCAATAATCCAACATCCACAACGAATGCCTCTATCTTATGTTCTAGTGCGGCTATCAAAGCCTCGATCACTGCCAGGATAGGGCCTTCTTCTTGCGGGCCTGCAATGATGTTGGCGCTGCACTCATTCTCCTGCAGTGCTACGTCATTCCCCTCTTTGCAGGTGAAAGCCTTCATGACAGTGTCTGCTTTTACCTTTACGGCCCTTGTCCAGCATTTATGTTAGTGTCTTGACAATCTGATGCAGGTGCTGCTGCGACACAATTAGCCTCCCGCAGCCGGGGTTCTATCAACTATTAGCTGCTCACATTCTGTCGAGGCGCTTCGGGCTTAACTGTATTAAACTTTGGCTCCTATTGTACCCCTTCCATGCTCATTAATCTTCGCCTGCTAGGTGGTTCTTCACGTTTGCACCTCTTCGGGCACTTACTTTTCTCTATTATGGACACCCCTTTGCTCCGTTTCAGCCGCCCTTCCGCAATCAGGGTCACCCCTCTGCTGTTGGCTTTCCTGATCTTTACAGTATGTTGTCTCCCAGAGCTGCTTTAAAAATAAAATGTATTGGTTTATTACAAACCTTTAAAATACATATAATTCCATCATTCAAAATTAACACTTCATCACATGCAAATAATTAGGCTTTCCTGTTTTCAGTGAAATCTGATGAACACCGGAAAAAGTGCCTCCTAGGTTTAAACTCGAAAACACTCTTTCCCCTTTCCCAGTGGTGCCTTAGTATGAGCAGGGATAGGAGGAAGTTTGAGGTCTCATGTTATTTTTTCCTGGTGTTCATTACTTTTTTTAAAAAGCCGAATATTCGTTTGTCTTGCACACTTTCATCTAAGGGGAAGGTCAATTGAACTACATTTGTACATTTGACTTTAAGATATCTTCACTTACTGTGCGTATATTCATTGGTGTCAAGTTTTGATTTTCGCTATGGGGACAAATGTTGCCACACAGTGTGAAGCGAGAGAGCTGTGCTCATCCCCAGTCAAATCAACACAGCAATAGGAAACAATCCATATGATTTACAGGAAGGTATAAACATATAACATCTCAACAACAATCAACTAACCTGCTCAGTTGCCGTTGCAAAATTCTGCTATAGGATCCCCTGATATTCCCACACCGGCAAACAGTTTTGGCCTGCTCACCCCCTCCAATCACGCCTCAGAGGGTACATTAATGAAACTCCCTTCTCATTTTGTAGTGAGCAGCACTTGATAAACAGTTATTTGCTTAGAGTTCATTTATTTTGACAGTCAAAATAATCCTCATCTCCACCAAAGTGAGTACTCCTGGGAAAATCCTTTTATCACGGTATGCTGTATCTGCTACAATTAGAAGTTGTACAATGTGGAAAGCTCATTTTCACAAATCAAAGTCTTCATGGGAAGAAAGGAAAGGGCAAGGATGGGCCAAGAGTCCCTGAACAAGTATTGCATAGTTTACTACAATAATGTTGACTTGTAGAAATTTTAGATATTACTGGATTAACACCTTTATTCTCCGGAAAGTGTTCATAATATCTTGCTCTAAGAGACATTACCCTACGCAATGAAACAATAAAAGATGTGTGTGTTTCCACTGGACAAAACAGCTATCCACAATCTTTTGAAGTGGGAAAACGGGAAAACACTGAAACACAGATTCTGAAACTTTATGAAAGCACTGACAAAACATCCACGGAAGTAAAAAATAATAAATCGCTAAAACAGGAAACCCTACAAATAATCAACACAGAAGGAAAAGAAAACTTAAGAATGCATAACAGTATAAGTCATTTTCAGCAAGGCTCACAGGCAGGGGGCAATTTATGACAGTTTTATTAAGCTACTGGCCTATTCTTCAGTTTTGACCAGCGCAGTTGACAAGCGGTGCAGCATGTCTTCCAAAAAATAGGTCAGTGCAATTGTTAATTTCCTGTATGATTCGTCAAATAACACTTGCCACCAATCTTCAGTGCTAAGTGTCCACCTTTCTGCAAGGTGCTTCCCCCCCAAATGTCTTGTTCATTCCGAACGGACAGAACAAAACAATGTTAAATGTTTCAGGGTTTCTTCTTGTCGATTGCAAAGCCTGCATTTTTGTATAAACTCAGCATTATTTGACCACGAGCTTACCCTCTCATAGGTGTTGAACAAGTTAAGACGAAATTTCATAAACCGCCACCTTCGATGTCGATCAGGAAATTTTGCTTGATATTACTGTGTTTCGTTCATTGCTTTTGCTTCACTACGTACATTCTTCATGATTTTATGCTTTACACTTTGATCTTCAGTCAGGGGCCAATCGTGTCTCCAGAGCTTTTTTTGGCAAAATCGGGATTGGTGTAAAGCACAGTGATATCAACGTCAAGATTTTATATTATTTCTTTGCATCGATGTTAAGACTGATTTTCTATACTCTGGCCTGGTGGACAGATGTATAGATGGCCAACCTACATTGCGACAGGGACAACTCTGGGAAGCTGTAGCCAAACCAGTTTAAGGTAGCAGTGACAGGCGGTCTAGGCTTAGTTCTTCAGAGGGGTGAGAGTGTAAAGGGTCCACAGAGATGGTCCCTAACTAATATTGTCCAACCCTAAATTGCCTGGAGCCTTGTGCCCTATTGTTCAGGATACAAAGACACAGAACTCAGGAGGCAGGAGAAAATGTAGGCAGGGTCTCTGGGGTCCAGTGATAGATTCTTAGAGTCAGTGTTCAATATAGATAAGTGCCCAAAATTACCTGCAACAGTCAGAAGTCTTGCCAAGGCAAGTAATGGCAAAGCCAATAGTGTTAGAATAAAGGTTATTATAAGTCCATTGATTTATAATGGGAGTGCAGGGGTATGTTAAAAGCTCAGTAACTTACCTCCCTCACTTTGAATCTTCCCAAGTCTTTCCAGAACAAAGGAAGGGTGTCCTGGCTTGCTTTTCCCACCGAATACCAGGGTCCTCGATTTTCACGGGTTGCAGGTACGCGTGATTCTCTGGTTAGGGTATTTTGATGGTGCAAGGACTCTTGATGAAGAAATGCAGAAACAAACAATGCAGCACCCTTCTTGGGACTGGAGGTGGGTCAGAAAAGCAGGTTTCAGACTGTGCACGCCATGCACAGCGATGCAGCAGGACTCAGTAGCCGTGGTGAGACTTTCCAGTCTTTCTCGGGTACTCTTGGTGCTGGGACACCGAGATTTCGCAGAGGGTGTCGTTGCAGTGGCAGCTGAGGGTGTGCCAAGTTTCAGGCGGAAACTCGGAACGGCAACGAAGCTGGTTAGCCACAGGATGATTCCCGACCACTTCCGAAGGCAGTTTTTGTGCTGGGCACCGAGTAGGCTTTGGGAATGGATGGTCCCTACACTCCTGGGGTCATAGCACCTTCGCAGGCCTACTGAAGATCACGAGACAGACAGGGCTCCACCAGGACTGCAGCAAAACTTGGTTGCCAGGCCTCCTTCAGACAGGTTTCAGGTTTCTTTGCGGGTCTTCTCAGCTGGACGGATTCTTGGCTCCTTCAGGTTCTTTGAGGATCTCTCAGAAATGCATGCAGGGGCCGCCTTCTTATCCTAAAAGCCAGGTAGGAGTCGAAACTCCCACTAGCCAATGGTAGAACTTGCCCACACACACCCCCCACAGTGTTCCAATCAGGACCACTGGTGGGAACACTCATGCATACCACTCAGACACACAGAAACCAGGATGTGTATTAGGGTCAGACTGACCCAGCCCACATCCTGCCTGTAAACACAAAAAGCCCTCCAGTAGCCCGCCAAAAGCTGCTGCTTTCCCCGGCACTGGAAGTCCTTATAAGGATCTTTCTGGCCTCTGAGGCTAGGAAGAAAGCTAAACAACAAGATGCAAAATGAATTGGCAAAAAACCTTGTGGCACGGCCATGTTTGACCAGTAGCCACAGTAAGTAGCCAAACGCGGTAAACGCAGTTAAGCTAAAATGAAATTCTCCAAAAAGTGGGGGAAAGTCACTGCTGCCACCAGCCCATCTTTCAAGCACCTCTAGAGTAACCAAAGAATCCTTTGAGTGTTAGTCTAGGGCAAAACAAAAATGAACCACATTGCACTGCAGTGTAAGCTGCTGTGTGCAATGATAAAAAGTTACCACATATGATACAAAAGTAACCACAAGTAGCAACATAGTCACAAGACTAAGGGAAACACAGTTTCCCAATACGGAGCCTTAAGGACATATCAGTTTCCCCATAGCGTGTGTACAGTGAAGCTTTAGGCTTCACTGCACTGCAAAAAGTACAGGTCAGATTGAAAAATAAAATCAAAAAGTGTGGGGGTTCCATAAAGATGGAAGGAAAGGTGCAGTAAAGAGAATGTTTCCTAACACACACCCCCCTTCCCCCCAGACTAAGGGACAGGGGGAACTAATCCACTCCTGGATGCGCCCTCTGTTCCAGTCGGTTAACCCTGTTCGACAGCCCATCAATATGGCTACATTTGGGATCTGGCCTATGCCCAATAGTGAAGTTCCAGGCCTGAAACTCATGAACCACCTGAGCCACTGTGGATTATCTCCCTTAACATCTAACAACCACTTCAAGGTTTGAGGGGGAGCATACACAGTGAAGTGAGTCCCATAGAGGTAGGACCTCAACTTCCTAAGGCACCATACAATGGAAAAACAACTTCTTTCCACCTGGAGCCAACTGACTTCTCCACTCCTAAACTGGTAGCTGACTAGACATATAGGGTGTTCCTCACCTTTGTCATTTAGCTGTGAAAGTCTTCCAACTATCCCAGTGTCATAGGCATCTGTCTGAACTATGAAAGGTATCTTCCAATCAGGTGCCCTTAGACCAGGGGCCTGACCTAGGGATTCTTTCAGGCCAGTGAAGGCCTTATCACACTCAGGAGTCCATTATAACTCTATAGATCCCCTATGAGTAGTGAGGGCAGTCAGGGGGACAGCTATAGTTCTATAGGCTGCCACTTTATCCCTGTATTTCCCAGTGAGGCCCAGGAAAGTCCTCACTTGGGCTCGGGTAGGGGGGTTGCCCAGTTTAGTACATGGAGTACATCACTGACAAGAGGTTAAATCTTGTCCCCACATATTCCAACCTCATGCATGAGGAAGGCCAATGGCTCCTGTTCATTTTGAGACTCTGCTGTCTTCCTGAACAAGTTGGCCTGATGAAGGTCCTGACACCCAGTATCTTGAGTCAGACCCAGTTCGTTCCAAGTGGGAGTTAAATCTGCCATGTCATCCAGACATGTATTGCTGAGATCCATTTTCCCATTCAGAACATGAGCTAAGCTCAGTTGACATGTGTCAGTTGCAGCTACCAATCCAGAAGACCTTACACTGAAGTAGGGCTCTGAAAAGGCCGAAACTGCTGTCTCCTCCTCAGCACAGACTGACAGGGATATGTTGCCAAATCCTGCAGAGAGATCATAACGGCCTCTGTACTTTTCAATACAGAGCTGACCCACTAAGGTGTTACCCTTTAGTGAAGAGTGTGCTTCTGTCTTGGGGACAGAACCCAGAGCTCTAGTGTCCATACAGAATCCAAAACTGGCTTTACCTGTATACCCCTTCAGTTCCTCAGAACTGAACCTTTGACAGCTAGAATGCTCAGACACTCTTTGTTCCAACACAGGGTGGATCTCACACCAACTGTCAGAACTTTGTCTTGGTTCTGAACCACCACAATACCCAATCTTGGTAGGTTCACTTATTCCCAGTATACAGTCTGGTTCCCACCATCCTGTTATAAAGGGTGTCAGTGACAACAAGAGGGGAGATTGCCTCAGCAAACTCTCCAGCTCACCTTGCTGATGTGGGGTCAGGTGAGGAGACACTAGGACATCCTCACTGAAGCCATTAGAAAGGCTGCTTTGGCACAGGGTAGGGAGACACAAAGATTTCTCTGGCTCCCACCCTATAGCCATAAATGGGGCTCCAATGTTATCTCTCAAGATAAAATCCACCATACTATTCACAGGAAACTGTATGGCAACATGTCCAGGTTCGCCAAAGCCTTCAGAATAGTTTGCCTTGCCAAGCTGTGAAACATGGCAAGGCCCAGACCACTGACGGGTAGTCAGGGATTTGTAGAACACATTTGACAGGAGAAGGTCCCACCTCCTTCTCTGGGGCTCACAGAGAGCTCCAATCAAACACCTGAGAGATCTGACAGATCTCTCTCCCAGACCATCCTGTGGATGAAAGCTCAGTGACACTTGACAGGTCACTTCACCATCCCTCCACTGGGTCTGACCACTACTGATGACAGCAGATGAGCTACCTCTGTAGCTGTCATTCCTTGTGGGCTGGCATAAGGGCATATGGGACTATGATCAGTAATCCCTGATTGCAACCTATTGCCTGAGGTCTCCAGAGTCAACGAGCTAATAAAAGTAGGCCTTGTTTCTGGTAACAATGAGTTCACTCCTAAAAGTGAACTCTGGAGTAACTTAATTCCTGCCTCACTTCTGTTAACCTGGTGACAGGGAGTGAGACCCCTACATTGGTTTTCCTCTGGGACCCCCTATCATGGGCCAGCAGGAATGTGTGTTAGACCACACAGGTGATATCCTGACACTAGGATGCATCACAAGGGAAATGTCACACACCAACTGTAGGAGGAATGGCCTCACAACCTGAGTAACCTCCAACCTCTCAAGGTTTGCTCGGGTGGGCGTACTTTGCAGTAAGCCACCTTCTTGGTAAATTCTTTGCTTCACTGGAGGAGACTCCCCCAATTGGAAGCAGGCCTTTATCCATAGGCCTAACCATAATGGTTTCCTTTTCTGTTGGCCCATACTTCTTGTTCTCCTAGGACTCTCCTCTACCTGTATACTAGGCAGCTGAGGAGGCCCATATGATTCAAGGTTTTCTGGGGGTCCCTCTTCCAAACTAGGAGTGGGGACACTACCAACTACCTCAACATCAGTTGTAGGTAAGGCAGGAGGTATATTCTCCTTTCCTCTGCCTGTTTTTCGGACTCCACTGGCCATGGGTTTCCCCTTAGGCCTATGCTTTCTCTAAGGCTTGGCTAAAACAGCTTGATTTTGAGACCGTGCGTGAAGGGTCTGGTGAGGGCCTATCAGGACCTAAGTTTCGAAGGCTCAACTCACCCAGCACTCTTCTAGGAACCACTCTCCTGACATTGATAGATGCCCTGACCATTTCCCTATTCACAGCTTGAATGACAGGTGCTACTGGAACATTAAGAGAGGGCCCACCAGCCAACTGAGTGTCCCCCACAGGAACTCTGGCAAGAACCTGTGAGTTTACCATGAAGGAAGCTACTTCAGTAGGACTGGGCCCAGTGTTCCTAACAGTAGAGGTACTTACACCTATTACCTGAACACTATCCTCAATAGAATTGAAAATATGCAATAGGACAGGGATGGGAGGCAAGGCTCCAGCACTGCTAGTTTCCAAGGAATCTAGACAAACCTCAGACTCTTCCTCTGAGGGAATGGAGTCTAAAGGGAAGGACACCCCTGCAATCTCTTCTTTCTCATACTGAGAGAAGGCCAGACTGGCAGAGTGGACCCCCAAGGTCCTACCCTTACATTTGGGGTCCCCCTTTCTGTGGTCACTTGCTCCACAAGTGTAACACGCCCCACAGGCACTTAACACATAGGGAGGCTTAGAGTAGCCACTTACTTGCTTGGTAGAGTTAGTCCCACTACCCTGACCTGATTCCAATGACTTACCCTTATTAAACTTTTTGTGGGCCTTCTTGGACATAGTTTTATCAATATCCCCACCCTCTTTCTCTTTGTGCTTCTTTCCATCCTCCTGCTTACCTAAAGCAGGCTTGTCCTTATGGGACACTCTATGTGAAACCCATAAATCAGCAGCAATGGCTAGCCTCTTTGGATTTAACTCCTTTGAGTCAGCCAAATGCTGCTTAAGCTCTGGGGAACAAGAGGCAAAAATATGTTCAAGCATGACCAAATTGACCACGCCCTCAAAGGTGGTTGCCTGATAGCCTTCTATCCAGCCACTCAAGTTTTTCAGAGAATCTGCAACAAAACTTACATAGGTCAGACATTCTTTCTATATACTCTAAAACTCCTCAAGTATTGGGCAGGAGTCTTCCCAAACTTGAGGATAAGAGATTGCAAAGTCTACCCTATCAGCCTTTGACATTTCCATAATGGCACCACAGCCAGATTGGGGCAGTCTGCTGATCAACCATGCAATTCTGTCAGCATCACTCACTCCTTGTACCTCACAATCATATTCAAAAGTTACAAGCCAGTCAATTATATCATTCCTTTCCTCATACATACTCGGGAGATCTTTAGGAAACTTAGGATGTGAAGAGGACCCAGAACCATCTCCATTTCCTCAGGAAGAACCTTGTGAAGCCTGAATCTTGGCAAGCTCCAGCTGGTGATCCCTATCTTTCTGCTTCTCAACCCTCTCAATTTCCAATTTGGCCATGGCAAACTCAAGTTCCTTTTCCTGAGGGTGTCTTTCTTCAAATTGAACAATGCCTCAGCATTAAAGTAGGCCTCAACCAGAAGTTCAGAGGATGCACTTTCTCCCTCCTCCTTTTTAACACCAGTCACTGGAGTGAAAATAATGACATTACTGGTGCTGGGTCTAGCCCCAGCTCCACTATCGGGACCATTAGTTAAGATAGGCCCAACTTTGTTTCTTTCAAAATCAACATTTTTTACAACTAATTCACCTTTTAAGCCAGAGACTGTCAAGACTCTTTCAAAACATAACTTTCTCAATTGCTCCACTTTTAAGGCACTCAAAGTGTTGAAAGTGATTGTTTCCATGATACTTAGTTTAGTAGGTGACATATATCTACAAGGCAATCAAATATTATAGTGTCTTGTGTAAGTATAATCTGGACACACCACCAGTGATCCACACTGTGGTACCCAATACAGATCCTGTTCACAAAACACCCAGATGCTATGTGGAGAGAGACATCCCACCGCTGTACATCAATTTGTTAAGACTGAATTTCTATACTCTAGCCTGGTGGACAGATGTCTAGAAGGCCAACCTATATTGTGACAGGGACAACTCTGGGAAGCTGTAGCCAAACCAGTTTAAGGTAGCAGTGACAGGCAGTCTAGGCTAAATTCTTCAGAGGGGTGAGAGTGTAAAGGGTCCACAGAGATGGTCCCCAACTAATATTGTCCAACCCTAAATTGCCTGGGGCCTTGTGCCCTATTGTTCAGGATACAAAGAGACAGAACTCAGGAGGCAGGAGAAAATGTAGGTAGGGTCTCTGGGGTCCAGTGATGGATTCTTTGAGTCAGGGTTCAATATAGACAAGTGCCCAAAATTACCCCAACAGTCAGAAGTCTTGACAAAGTTATTATAAGTCCATTGACTTATAATGGGAGTGCAGGGGTATGTTAAAAGCTCAGTAACTTACCCCCCTCACTCCGTATCTTCCCAGAACAAAGAAAGGGTGTCCTGGCTTGCTTTTCCTGCCAAATTCGCGGTCCTCGATTTTCACGAGTTGCAGGTTCAAGTGTTTCTCCGATTAGGATCTTTTGCTGGTGCAAGGACTCTTGATGAAGAAATGCAGAAACAAACAATGCAGCACCCTTCTCGGGACTGGAGGCGGGTCAGAAAGGCAGGTTTCGGACCGTGCACGCCGCACAGCGATGCAGCAGGACTCAGTAGCCGTGGTCAGACATTCCGGTCTTTCTAGGGTCTCCCTGGTGCTAGGACGCCGAAATATCGCAGAGGATGTCGTTGCAGTGGCAGCTGAGGGTGTGCCACGGTTCAGGCGGAAACTCGGAACAGCAACAAAGATAACCCAGTAGCCCAAAAACGTAGCTGGTCAGCCACAGGACTATTCCCGGACACTTCTGAAGGCGGTTTCTGTGCTGGGCACTGAGTAGGCTTTGGGAATAGATGGTCCCTCCACTCCTGGGGTTGTAGCACCTTTGCAGCCCTACTGAAGATCACAAGACAGACAGGGCTCCACCAGCACTGCAGCAGAAGTTGGTTGCCAGGCCTCCTTCAGACAGGTTTCAGGTTTCTGCGGGTCTTCTCTGCTGGACAGATTCTTTGCTCCTTCAGGTTCTTCCAGGATCTCTCAGAAATGCATGCAGGGGCCCTCTTCTTATCCTAAAAGCCAGGTAGGAGTCGAAATTCCCACTAGCCAATGGCAGAACTAGCCCACACACACACACACCCCACAGTGGTCCAATCAGGACCACTGGCGGGAACACTCATGCATACCACTCAGAGACACACAAACCAGGATGTGTATTAGGGTCAGACTGACCCAGTCCACATCTTGCCTGCAAACACACAAAGCCCTCCAGTAGCCTGCCAAAAGCTGCTGCTTTCCCGGGTACTGGAAGTCCTTATAAGGATCTTTCTGGCCTCTGAGGTCAGGAAGCAGACTAACCAAAAAGAATGGGCGAAAAAACCTCATGGCACGGCCATGTTTGACCAATAGCCACAGTCAGTAGCCAAACGTGGTAAACGTGGTTAAGCTAAAACGAAATTACCCAAAAAGTGGGGAAAAGTCACTGCTGCCACCTGCCCATCTTTTAAGCACCTCTACAGTAACCTAAAAATCCTTTGAGTGTTAGTCTAGGGCAAAACAAAAATGAACCCCAATGCACTGCAGTGTAAGCTGCTGTGTGCGATGATAAAAAGTTACCACATGTGATACAAAAGTAACCACAAGAAGCAACATAGTCACAAGACTAAGGGAAACATTGTTTCCCAGTATGGATAGCCTTAAAGACATATCAGTTTCCCCATAACATGTGAGCAAAGGTCAGTACAGTGAAGCTTAAAGCTTCACTGCACTGCAAAAAGTACAGGTCAGATTGAAAAAAAGCAAAAGGTTTGGGGGTTCCATAAAGATGGAAGGAAAGGTGCAGTAAAGAGAATCTTTCCTAACAATCGATCCGTCCAAAGTGTCAACATACACTGTTTATTTCCACTACTTGGATCACACAGGAAGTCAAATTGAGAAGGGGAATCATCCAAAGTTATCTTACGATACAGAGTGAGCATATTCCAACATATTCTTGCATTCATAGAAATTAGATTTAATTCATAGCGAATGCACGCTGTGGGGGTCCCCTTAGGAAGCCATAGAACTTTGGTCCAAAACATGTTCTCGAACGAGGACCATAGTGCATGTGGACAACCTAGGGCACAATATGCTGCATAAATTAAAGCTGGAAACGCTGTTTATTGGTAAAAGACGATTGCTGGCTTCAGAGAGAAACTCCCATATTTTTTATTCAGGGAGGCAGCTTGAGTTGCTAGTCGTTGGCATTTAGCTTTAACATTTTCAACCCATGGGGAGTCATTCAAATTTGAGTTGATCTTCATGCCCAAATATCTAGTTTCTGCTACAGTTTTTAAGGTCTCAACTCCAAGGTGCCATTGGAATTGTTTATTTTTACCCTGTATCTTTCCTTAGATCTTGTAATGTGAGAATTTCTGACTTGTCCGTATTGATACATAAGCCACTGGAGTTGACATATTGTTCCACGGCTTGCAGTTTTCTTTGTAAACCGATGTGTGTTACATCTAATAGGATAAGGTCATCGGCGTAAAGGAGCCAACTGATGTGAGATCCATGAATCTTCGGTGGGAATGAAGATACACTTTCAATGGTTTCACCAATATCTGAAAGGAACAAATTGAATATTATTGCAGCCAGCGGACATCCCTGTTTTACTCCGCAGAACGTTTTTATTGCTTCTGACAGAGCTCCAGCTTGGTCTAGCCTGATCTTAATTTCCGTTTTGGTATGCAATTCCTTAATAGCCAGAAGTAAGCTCATGGGACAGTTCCACTTGAGCAATTTCGTCCAGAGGATTTCACGATCAATGCTTTAATGATTTTTAAAGTATCTTCATTGTTGAATTTAAGGTCCCATTAAGAAGCTTTTGGAAGCGCTGGTTCACTTACATTGCCTTTTTTGCTATACAACTGGCTGGCTATAGTGCATCATCCAAACACTTTCAGACACCATATTGTTCTGAATTGCGGCTTGCTTTCCGCTTTCTTCATTGATCTGCTTCTAGGTGTTCCAATGTGGCTCCCCAGAAGGCCGATACAATCCCCTGCGTGCCGCCCTTGCGCCTCCAATGGGTCTACTGGTTTACCCAGTGGCCACCTGAGTCAAGCCACTTGTCACTTCACACTTTGCTTTCAATGGTGCCACCAGTGTCTCCTCTACCACGTTCAGGCTACCTGCTCAGGGTTAGACTTCTCGTCTTATGCGGTCAGACTAGCCGTGTTGTGCTAGCAACTCTATGCAGGGCTGGTGCATGCAGCTGCCTGCAGTCCTCCGTGTGCCCCCCAGTGCGGTATTTGTTCCCACTAGGCAAAGCTTGTCCTCGCAAATTTACTGTGTGTACCAGTCAGGATAAGCAAACAGAACTCCACGCGCTCCAGAGCTTTGGACCCCCCAGCACACTCCAAGACAGTATTCTAGCACACAGCACTGCGCAGATCGTCCCAGGCCAGTACCTGCCGTCAGTATATATCCTGCGTTGCCTCCGCCTCTTCTTCGTGGTTGCTGCAAAGTCCTCTCGCTTCGGGTCTCGCATTCCGTTCCTCCTTCCAATGCCTCAACGCCTACATCACAACCTGGTCGTGCTCAGGGTCGACGCGTCTCATCCAGGCCCAGAGCCGGCCCACAGGCAGTGCACCTGCTGTGTTAGTGCTGCACCAGACCTGGCCTTTTGTGCCGAGGGTTCACGGGTGTCTTGGGTCGTCACCTCACCCTGCGCTATTTCGCGGTTCTTCCACCCGGCACGGCTCAGACCTTCCCGGCTGCAATCCGGACTCACTTCCCAGGTCGGAACAATATCGCTGCCTCACGCCCGAAGTCACCTCCTCGCTCAGCACTGGGTCGTGAAGCTCTCAGCACATACAGTCATGGGCTCTTGCCGCCATTTTGAGTGCTCCGTCCTCGCTCTTCCACGCGTCATTCTTCCCTGCCTGTCAGCTTCAACACATGAGCCTTCACCACAGTGATCTATAGCACTGTGACCCACTTTCCCAGCAACAACGAACAGAATCGGGCCGTCAAAATAATCATATTCCAGGATCAAGCAGGAGCCCCACAGGTTTGCTGCCTCACTGCATGGTAGCTAGCCACGCCTCTCTGAAAATAGGTTAGTTGCGTCTCCATTTACTGGTGTTGCTCAATTATGCTGATATGACATTGTACACCAATTGTTGAAAGTCGTCTACCCATTTTGCAAAAGATAAAAGATACATTTGGTATTATTCTAGGTATTTGCCCATAATTACTGGATTGCCAGTGGGGGCACATTCTGCTACGGAATGAAAATTGCTCAAATAAAGCTTCAGTCATCTTAGTGGCATTGCTCACTTTTGAGAGGAGACAGGTGATTATTCTAGAGTCCTGATAAAATATGCCAGCAGGCTCCCCATCCATGCAATATGGCTTCTGAAATAAGTCAGAGGACATTGCCAGGGCTATCTATCAAATGGACTGTGCCACAGTAGTATTAAACGCTTTCAAATGTAATGAAAAAACTTCAGTTAAAGTGACCAATTAAGGTAGCTTGCCACAATTAATTGCTCATATATTCACACAGTACCACTGTGTATCACTGATGGCATCAACGATTACATCATCAATGACTTCCAATACGGCAACAAAGACAATAAATGCGATAAATGATGCCATCGCACAACCGTTCCTAAAACTGTATTTTCAAGTCTGTTTTTATTATAAAAACAATTGAACTTGATAATTCATGAAGTTTCTAGCTTGAGTAAGATTTTTAATTGGCAACACTTACAATACCACAAACACACACGGATACCTTTTAAAAGGCATTACAAATGATAGATGTGGATTGATGGAAACATTTTAATAGGTCAATATTTTCATCATAAATGCTTTACATTTTCCGATTACTATGAATGACCACACATGGCTAACTTATTGAGGAGATTGCCCATTGTCTAACATCAGTGGGGCAATTTGGATACTTGTGTAGAGCTTCCACAATTTGACAATTATCCAAAAGTAGTTTCATCAGACGATATTCTTTTTGTGTACGCACAGATAGACCCTCCATTGGTTTAATCAATTCAAGCTGATGCAGGTGCTCAAATGCCTAGAGGGAGAAGAAGTATAAGTTTAGATTTTGTATTATTTACAAATATTTACACAAACAAAAAAGTATTTCAAGAACATCAATCAATTTTCCTTTCTTAAATATGCCTGGGTAGTATACCATTTAACATTTGTTTTGAAGGATTTTAAAAATGAAGAATATTTGTGGCCTGTTTAGAATTAAAATAGATTTTATGCGTAAAAGAAAACGTTATATTTAAATGCAAATAAGGAGCTACAGCAGTTACCTAAAAGGCAGAGAAGCAAGTTCTTTTCAAGACAACATTGTTTTGGGGCTTAGATGTCTGACAAAAGAAAGAACATAAAAAACAGACTCTAATTTGACTAAG
Organism: Ambystoma mexicanum; assembly: GCF_040938575.1. Classification (NCBI taxonomy): domain Eukaryota; kingdom Metazoa; phylum Chordata; class Amphibia; order Caudata; family Ambystomatidae; genus Ambystoma; species Ambystoma mexicanum. The sequence goes on along the minus strand of NC_090931.1, from coordinate 1,138,323,205 downwards.
CACAAACCTAACTGGAGAAACATGGTCATAGCTAATATCTGGTGATTTTTTTTATTTGTTTTAAACTTTATTTTCAAACTGACGGTTACATGTCTACAACATCAATATTCAGCTCAGTGAAATATGTGAACAGCAGTATACCACAAGAAATGCATTATGTGTCATCACAAACATGGCCCTGCAGTGCTGAGCTACCCATCTCCGTACCTCTCCTCGTCGCTTCTTTCTGCCAAGTATCTCCGTAAAGGTGCCCAAATGTCCTTGGGCCTGCAAATTGCAGGGATTCCCTTTATAAAACAATCTTCACAGTCATATGTATGAATCATCTCCCTGAGCCACATGTGAATAGTAGGGGCCTACTTTGCCTTCCAGCATTTGAGAATGTTTCGCTTGGCAATTGCCCCAGCTACAGAAAAGAGTCGTCATACTTTAATCAAGACTTTCCTCATATCTCCTGATAAATATTAAAACGGAGTAGCTGGTATGTGTATGTCCAGTATGTCCGTGAGTTTTGCGGCAACTTCTTCCCAGAATTCTTTAATGGGCGGGCACTCCCATAACATATCAATCGTATCTGCCACCGGGGCTCTGCATTTGGGGCAACAATTCTGACCGGTTTGTTCATATTTTGCCATCTTGCTTGGTGTTAAATATAAGTAATTTAGATGTTTGAACTCTATTAGCCTGAAGTTGGCACACAGAGATCGCCTTGGTGAAATGGCAGTACCTCGCCCACTGCGCATCGTCTATAGCCAAATTCAAGTCTTTTTCCCATTTGGAATTCATTGTATTTTGAGTAGGAGTATGCAATTGGGCCGCATTATACAGTGTAAATAGGCCACCCCTGAATTCATGTTGTTGCATTTTAGTGGAAAGGAACAGATGTGTGATCGGGGCAGCTGGAAAGGATGCCCATTTGCGCTTACAGGCCACCTTCAAACAATGATATTGCAACGCTGTGGTGAGATTGGCTCTCACCTTCTCCTGCACATCTTCTAAATGTACAAATCTCCCATCAGGGAAAAAGTCACACACCCACATCTCCATTCCGGGTTCCACTTTTTCTGCAAAGTTGTATCTAACGAGGGTTCCAGATCTGGATGATGCCCCTAGAGGTGTGTGTGGCCAATATGGATCAGCACATGCCACTTTCTTGAACAGCGCCTTCCATGCTCGCATAGTGCAGGAGACTGGATCCACTTCCTCCTTGCATTGTTCATATATACCGAACATCAAGGACTTCAACTTCATAGGGGCCGCTGCAAATTTTTCTGCTTGAATATGTACGTAGTGCTCCAAGTTGGGGGAACAAATATTTAGCAAAGAGCGCTTGCACCACGTGGTAATATAATAGTAAGGCCGGAGCGGCCAGGCCGCCTGTATTATAGTGTTTGCATATTTTAGGCCAACTAATTCTAACCATTCCCCCCCCCCATAAGAAAGTGGAAGCGAGCTTTTGAAGTTTATCAAAAAAGGGGTACAACAGTTTGGGCAATATGGCCAATTTGAGCAAGGCTATACAGCCGTATAGTGAGATCGGTAATTTATTCCAGACCCCCAGTTTAGACTCGAGGAGTATCAGGTATGGTGCATAGTTTGAATCATATAGGGTCTGCTTGTCTGTGGCCATTAGAATGCCTAGGTATCTGGCCGAGTTCGGGGACCATCGGAACTGGGCGGTGGCTTCTGATTTTGCCGTTCCCGGTGTAAGGGGGATGATATCAGATTTGGAGTGATTGATTTTGTATCCCGAGAACTCTGCAAACGTCTGAATTTCTTGAGGGGAGGTTACGTTTGGGGTCTCTTAGATATAACATGGTATCGTCAGCATATAAAGAAATAAGCTGAGGGGGGACCCTAATGTTTATACCTTGCCAAAAGTGTTTGTGCCGTAAGCATGCTGCCATACCTTCAATAGTGAGAGCAAATATGAGAGGGGACAAGGGGCAGCCTTGGCGCATGCCTCGGTGCAATAAGAACTCAGTCGATATGGTTTTGTTTGTTCTGACTATAGCCTTCGGATCCCTGTATAATACTTGGATGAATCTTAGAAAACCTGACCCAAATCCAAACCTACGTAAAATGGCGTACATGTACCCCCAGGAGACAGAGCCAAAGGCCTTTTCGGCATCAAGGGCGACAGCGATAGTTTTGGCTTTCAGGTCTAGCTGTGATGTTATGGTGAAGAATCTGCACAAATTTCGGGCTGTAGAGCGTGTAGGGACAAAACCGGACTGCTCAGAGAGTGCTCATTTTTTTATGTGAGGCAATAACCAGTTGGCAATTGCCTTGGCGAATATTTTAGTATCTGAATTTATTAGGGACAGTAGTCGGTATGAAGCAGGGTTGTGTGGTGGTTTCTGCCATTTCAGCAGTACTGATATCAGAGTTCGGGAGGATGCCTACAGCTAGGGATTCCTCCCACATAGCAATCAATGTGGGGGTTATTTCTGTACTGAATTTTTTATACAAGTCTGTCAGGAGCCCGTCTGGCCCGGGCGATTTACCTGCTGTTAAGTCTTTGATCGCTTGAACACTTTTCCGATGTGAGGGGCTGGTCTAACAATTCCCTCTCTTCCCTTTCCAATCGGGGCAATGGAAATGAAGCAAGATAGTGGTCGACATCCTCCGGTGTGGCTTGGTCTATGTTTGTATATAATAAAGAATAGAAGTTCCTAAATATCTTGTCTGCGGACTCAATTCGGGAGAGCATAGCCAATAAGCAATTCTTGAGCTAGAGTTATGCACATGGGAATGAAAAGCGTATTTGTCCTGAGTTGGATGGGTTTCCCGAGATATGTCAATGAGGGGGAGGGTCGACATGATTTGCAGAATGGTTAATGCAGTCTTGGCGTTGATTCCTTTGCCCCGGTGATGTTCTATCTTTATGCATATCGAGTATTGTGCTCAGGTCACCTCCCCGCATTACCTTTACCACCCCCAGAGGTATAATTTGTGAAATTACAGTGAGATAGAAATCTGGAGCGTCTAGTGTGTATTCACCAGGATCAATTCTTGATTGTCAACTGAACCCCACAAGATTACATATCTTCTCTCCTCATCAATTTCGGACTTTGCAAGTTGGAACCCAACCCGGCGGAGGACAAGGGACATGACTGCCCCTGGATTGCGAAGAGTAGTTAGTTCCAACTCTAATCGGTCCCCAATCTCGAGCAAAGGAGGCAGTCACCTTCTGAGATGCGAGTAGTTCTTGTAGGAGGAAGATCTCTACTTTATGTCTATTAGCATATACAAGAACCTTCCTCCCTTTGATGGGGTTAGCCAATCCCCTAATGTTCCACGTTAGGGGTCTAAGTGACTGGCCTCGTCCAGGTGTGGGCATTGCGTGTCACCGATTCTCAACATATATGTTTCAGGATCACTGTAGCCTTTCCCATAGTACATGTTTCCGTCAGCTTTTTTATTTAAACAACTTCTCCCTCATTTAACCATTGTACAACTAGCAGGCAACCGGGCCTCTCCCTCCCTTTTATCCTGCCCTCACCGTCCCCACAACTGGACAGTCTATACCCAACTCTATAATGCAAAACCTGCACTGGCGACGCTCCTCCAGATCCAGACCTGGCACTCCAGGGCGCGTTAGGGAGCCACCGCGTAGTTTCCATGCGGTTCGAGCTGTATTCAGAGAGCTGGGGTTATACCAGCCATCCGGGTCAGTTCAAAAGGCGTCTTAGTGATGAGGGTTACTAGACTTCGCAATTGTTGGGCTCTATGTATGACATGGCCTCTTCTGGGGTCTCAAAAAAGTGGGCTTGCCCTGCATGTTGCAGGCAAAGCTTTGTTGGGAAACATCAAGGTGAATGGGATGGATCTGGCCTTTAGTGCCCTCTTCACTTAGTTGAATGTTCGTCTTGCCGCCTGACTCAACTCGAGAAATCGGGATATATATGTACCCGCATTGAGTCGATTGTTAGTATTCCCTACTCTTGTGCCAGGTGCAGAATCAAATCTCTGTCCCAATAGTTTAAGAGTCGCGCTATGACCCTGCACGGCAGGGCACCTGGCTTGGGCGGAGGGGCGAGCAATCTGTGAGCACGCTCCACCAGGAATTGCTGGGAAAACTCAGCATCCGGGAACAACATTCATAGTGTTTCTTCCATGAAGATTTCCATTGGCTTGTTGAGGGTTTTTTCTGCCAGCCCCACCACCCGGATATTATTTCTGTGCAAACTGGATTCCAAATCGTCACATTTGGTTTGGAGTCCTTTCACAGATATTTTAATGTTCTTGATCTCCTTCACAGGTGTCTTAGCGGTGTCCCCCAGAGTGCGGACTCTCGCCTCTGCAATCCTGGAGTTCACTTACTGCATATCCATTCTGATTGAGGCCCATCTCATCCAATCTACTGTTTGCTGTTGCAAACCCGGCCTGCATCGCAGCCATGTATGGGTCCATTTGGATCTCTGCTTGCATTGGGATGGGTTCAGGCGTGGCGCCCGGGGAGTCCTGACCCTCTTCAGCAGCAGTATTACTGATATACGCGTCCATGGGGCCCTTTTTGGCACCTTTTGCCCCACGCGTCATTCCTATATTCGAGGAGTAGGGTGATGTGAGTATATAAGTTCTGGGGTTTAGTGATGTGCCCAGAGCTGGGCTTATATGATCATTCTGTTTATTTGTGTATGCCCCAGTGGCGGCCGCCGGCCCCCAATCTACACAGCAGGAGGGATTGGGCAAGTTCAGTGCTACCAGCAGCGTATATTCTCATGTTGGTGCAGGTCTCCAACGGCTGGAGCATACGGTTTGCACTCCCTCTGGGCTTGTGTTCCATCTCGAGTTCTCCCTGCCTATTAATATGCGTATGAATACTGCCGACTACAAGGTAATATGTCCCTGGGTCCCCCCCAGGTGTTCAAGCTATAGCTGCCTCTTGAAGTGCTCACTGGGTTTAAGTGCTTATTTGCCCATTTGTAAGCTGAAAGCCTGCATATCTCTCGTGTAGCTTTGGGGGACTCGAAGAAGTCAGTGTGTGTAGTTCCCAGCGCCCCGCTTACCTCTGTGACGCCTGGGCATGTGAGTCTTGAGCAGGTTCACCAGGCTAGCCTCCTTGGGGTGAAGATACCACTGTAGCGTTGAGACGCAGTCCTCGCGTCGGCCTGCCTCACCCGCTGCGTATGTATCAGGGAGCCAGGCTCGCATGACTAGAGCTTCCAGTCAGAATTTTGAGCTTGTATCTCAGGTGCCTTTTCCAAATCAGGTGTTAGATGTCGGGCATCCGCGGGTGGCCAGTCAGCGGTCGCCGCGTCGACACCTGTGCAGCTTCTCCCCAGGGTTTACTACCTTGTATAATGGTCTCTCAGGGCTGTGTCCCCACTTACTGTTTAGCAGAGCTTCCACAATTCGTTTGAACAGATCTTCCACAATTCGTTTATATGTCTGTCCGTGTGGCTGCACCGTGTTCGGCCTCCTGACTGCAGCGGTGGTGCCTTGTGTCACTTTCTCCTCTGTATCATATTTATCTGCCTTCTCACTCCTCCAGCGATCCCACAGATTTCCACTCCAACTGTCGACAGGGTTGGTGCGATCCTAGGCTGTCACACTCCAAAAGTCACACAGGTGAGTCAGATGAGTGGCCGCCCCGGGTCGTGTGGGTTGCAGGACTGTGTCTCTGGCCGCTCAGGGCCAGCAGAGAGGCACGTTCTGGCGCATAATCGTTCCAACAAAGTTTCTAGGGGAACCAGACTCCGATTTGGTTCAATATTCTGCAGACGTGGGTGTTCTGAAATATTCTGCTGCCTTTTTTTGCACAAAAGGACTCTCAGAACGACAGGATGTTCTTTGTAGGGTTTGTTTCACTGCGCAGCTCAGAACCAAAGTGGTCATCTTAGTTGGCGCCCAACAGCACCCCCATATCTGGTGAATTTTAAGGTGAAGGAGTGTGAGCGTTTTCCGCAAATTGGCACATTACACGAGCACCACCCCACTCGGGGGTGCTTCTGCCGATTCTCCCATTGAGAATCGGTTTTAAATGATGGGTTGAAATAGTGCATTTTACAGCACAAATATCAGCAAATCTGGTGAAAAAGCTGTAACATTTACTATACAACCGAAAAATAAAGGGGACTGTTAACAGTATAAGTTAGCACTGCCCTATGAAGACATTTTCAAACTGTCCAGCAATGTATTTCAGTGTTGCCCAGTAAACATGTATTCCTGCTGCTGGTGCTTCACAATGTGGTACCATTCATCTGAAAACATTTCATGCTGAAAGTGCCCAACAAGAATATAGGTTGGCCATGGCCTGAGCACATGCAGGCACACACACACATACACACGTGCAGGCGCGCACACACACACACACACACACTCTTAGACACCCACCCATAACAGCACACACAGGCAGACACACACAACTTTCACTTCCTCAAAACGTACTTGCCTCCCTCCTTCACCTGCCCATTCCTCTCTGCTCCAGCTGCTTCTCCAGATTCTACACCGTAAAACAGTAATCCCTGCCCAGCAGGTATAGATCATGCTGTACTGTTCACACTACATTCAGACTCTATGCATTGTGCTGCACTTCTTTGCTCGTATATCACTACTCGGGGGGGGGGGGGGGGGAGTGGACGGCGAGCGACTAATGTAGTGCGAGATCTGCGAGGCTCCTGCCGCCGCCCATAAAAATCCTGAAAATCATCCTCATTGCAGCGACGCCCGTTGGATCGAAGACTAGATCCGAGCAGGGGAAAGTGTGCAGAGCCGGGTGCTGTCTAGAACTTGCAGCGTGGACAGTGTTTCCTGAAGGAAACCCGCAAGGAGCAAAAAGGCGCACGGAGCGCCGGCGGCATTCCAAGATGGCCACCATGCAGTGCTGACACCAACATTGCCATTGGCGAGACGTGCGCAGGGGACCCGTGTTCCAGGAGAGTAATGAGCTGGTGCAACTCCTGTGGGTACCCCCAGAACCATCAGGTAATTGCAGTGGTGGTGCAATTGGTGGCCGCACAGCTGAGCTGAGGGTCCCGAGTGACAACCACCCACTTGTGTTGCAGGGCATTAAGTAAGACGGCAATGACAGTGGCCTGGGGAATGAACCCAGAGCTCGGGAAGACCCTACCACCCCCTGCAGGGCGGCTTCACAGGCAACTGCGTCCACAACACCAAGTGCCTGGGAAGTGGAGGAAGCAACGTTCTCAGGACCGCGGGGGCACACGTATCCACACGCCTGTGCATTGGTACTCATTGGGGGGCGGCGGAGGACGCAGACCCTGCCACCCAGAAACTGGGATCCCGCAGCTACTCAGCGGGTGGGAACGCCCGTCTATCTGGCTGCCGTGAGTAGTGCCCGACCGCTAAGATTCTCGAGCGGACAGGCAGCGCCACTCAGGACAGCGTGAAGACCCGCAGTATCTCCAGACACCTGCAGCTCGCCATCCGCAACAAGGATCTCAACAAGCTGCTGGACAAAGTCACCATTGTCCAGGGCGGTGTCCTGCCCAACATCCAGGCTGTGCTGTGGCACAAGAAGACAGACGGCCACAAGGCAGGAGGTAAAGCCAACAAGTAACGTCCCAAGTTACACCATCTTTAAAATCAAAACCCAAAGGCTCTTTTAGAGGTAGAGGGCCTGCACAGTTTGTCAACACTAAGGAGCCTGAAGTGCAGTGAAATATAACGGACGCCCAAGCAGGTACCCAGATGCACCATCCTTGCATAACCTGGGTATAGGGGCACCCCAGGAGCCGTCAATGAAAACTGAAGCCAGCCTTGCTCATACCACTATCTCACCTTAGCTTGTGAGGGGATACACCGGTGGGATGACAGTGTTTGCTCAGGATTAACCCTTCCCGGCTGGTTCAGTGTGGAGACGATGAGACACTATGATGGGTGGTAAGAGCAGACAGCCCAAGATGGACAAGTTTTCGGCCCGGATTCCCACAGCCGCTGTTGGGTATCCTGACCCACGTTTGAGCTATCATGCTGCAACATTTGGTGCTGTGGGCTTAGAAAATCCAAGATGGCCGAAAAGCCCACAAGTGCACCAGTATCCAGGAGAACCACGCAGTTTGTGCGCACACCAAAATGGTTACCTAACTTGCCACCCACCAGTGTAAAGAAAGATCTTTGTTAACAAAATCCACTGTTACTGATGTCAAAAAGTTGCTGAAATCGTGGCTCATTGGACCACTTTAAAGATTCAACCCTTTTGTGGGGTTCCACATAACCATCTTACTGTAAGGAGCCCCATCAAAACAATGTTAAGCAAGGATTATTTATTACCATGTAGGAACCATTCCTGTTTAGAATGCATTAATCCAAGAAAGATCCCAAAATTGCATGCAGTACCAACAAAATCCTCAAGGCGGCGCTAGCGGTCTAAACTCTGACAGGAGAACTGAGTGCAGTTGCTGACAAAGGGTTTTGACTCAGCTGACTTCAAAGGCTGCATTTTAATTAAAAATTAGCCACCTGCTGTTCCCAGAGGCCTGAGCCTGGGAAACCCTCTCACCTCCAGAGATTCACACCAGGAGTTAGAATCTCACATGACCTCTTGATTGATAGAAGGCAGACTGGCTGGGAGCCTCCTGGAGACCACACAATAGGCTCTTGCAATTGAATAGGATATGTTGATTTTGACTGTTTCCTGTCAACAAAGGCCTGCCTGCCAGAAGACACATGTGACTGACCCACCCAAGTCTTGGAGGTGGACTCCAACACTCTGAATTGAAAGCAAAATATATATTTTACAGAAACACTGATAACTCTTTGTAATCAAATGACAGAAATGTATAACTTTGAGAGCCTTAATTTAAAAAATGTACCTTCAATTCAAGCCCAAAATCCAATTTGTGTGATGTTCTGGGGCAAAACCCTGCTATTTATGTATACTACAGACTCTGTGTTTAAGCTAGAGACATGTTAATTTACTGGAGTATGTATGGGCAGGCCGTGTACATGTGTACAAATCTGGGGAAAAATCTGATGTTGCAAAACCACTAAAAAGCACAAAATATTGCCATTTCTGAATGCAAGCCCCCAGGAAGAGCAGAGTTTGAACAGGGGCTACCATCAGTAAATGCATGATGGATGCATGTAATTTCAAACCACTGTGTATCTATGAAGTGTGCATTTTGATCAAATATAGATTTTGTGGGCAAACTGACCAGGGGAGGATCCTCTGACCCATAAAACCTACAGCATCACTCTGACTCACAGTTCCTTCCCCAATCATGGGAGAGGGGAGAATTGGGCCAATGGGCAGTTGAGAGAGGAGCTGGCTAGTGATGCTGCACACACACCCACTTTCAAAACACATAAAAGCAGACAGTCAGGACAGATAGGGACATTCAATTCCATTTGCTGCAACGCGCTCTGCCGGACCACACAACATCCAGAAGCTACTAGATTCAACACTTAGACTTTAAAACTCCAAAGAACTTGATTCAGAACTCAAAGCAAGGGCCTAAACCCACAAACTGAGAACTCTTCTCAGTGGGCCTCAGCATCCAGCAAACCTAACAGTGATAGCATCATCCAGGAGCCGTGCAGATCAGCGCTGGGTCCAGAGAAAGCTGTGCAGAAAGATCCAGAAGCAGTGCTGTACCCAGAGAAAGCAGAGCAGTATCCAGAACCAGAGGCAGAGCAGAGCTGACCCAGACCGCTGTTCGCAGAACCAGAGAGTTGACCCAGACGCTGTGCGCAGAGACCGTCCGTGGCGAGTGAAGAAAACCTGTTGACCAGATCCGTGGCGAGGCCCATTTATTTCAAAAATATATTGTGAGTACCTAGCAGAACTGTGCAGAACCAATCTCTTAGTTAAAATAATATAATTCAATCTATTTTAATCTAACCAGAACTGTCTCCTAACTGTCACCTGTCATTTCTAGCTGCTAGCTGTAACTTGTCACTTTGAACTTTTAAAATTTCAAATCTGAAAAACGACCTTTACCATATCGCTCATATCTCCGTGACCGTTTGTCTTAGAGACTTGCAGTAACTTTCCTCTGAAAGCCGGGTATCTTGGCTTTTCAACGAACCTAGAACCGCATTTTCTTTTCCCTATACTTTTGCCGCAATCGCGAAAAACGCACTCGCGAATTTTACCGCGATTTGCAAATTTCTCCACGTGTGAAAACAGCAGCTTCCTTGCTTTCATTTGCCAAAAATTCGCCTGAACTTATTTAAACCAACTAATCCTCAACCTGAACCTCGAGAGGGAATTAAAATCATGTTAGCACATTTTCCAATATATTGCTATCACATATAAAAGCATCTTGGGCCTGTGTTTCAAACTTCTGTAGTCTAAGCTTGCTGGGGTGAACTGAATTACATTTGATTGCATTTCTGAGAACTGTGTGCTTTCCTTCCATTTCCTTGCATTGCATAAAGGGGGGAGGGGATTGCCAGAGAAAAGTGATTACATTGTTTTGTTGAAATCATATTGAGTATTTTCTGTATTGCATTTTCATTCAACATTACATCCATCTGAACTTATATAAAGTATTCTCTACCACCTTATTCTTCTGTTCCTATTCACAAGTGTGCTGGTGCCAGACTATCCATTATTGATTACTGCTCAGATTAAGTGTGATATTCAATTATTAATTATTATAAAGTGTGATATATATATCGATTGTTTAAATTATCAAATAAACCTTTTAAACTTGCAAAACAGAGCTACTTCTTGGCTCAGTGGGGTCAGGGGGATTCCAAGAGAGGGGTGTTATATAGGGGTAGTCATCCAGAACGCATGAACTGGACAAAGATAGATCAATAAGGGTTTCCATTCAGTATCCCAGACTGTCAGGGACTCAGGTAGGCAGAGACAGGGACAGGCTAGACGTAGGGGTGTTGTGGGTACTGTTTTGGGCACTGGAGGGGAAAGACAAACAAAGATGCAACCATACAAAAGGCTGCTTTGCCCCATGTGCAGGAGAAAGGGTCTAAAGACTGCGTTTCCCAGCAGCCGGCGCCAAAGGACTACAATCCCCAGCATGCCCAGGGACGTTTTGGGCCAATCAGGAACCAGGAAGGGCGCGGCCGCCCCATCGCGCATGCGCAGAGCCCCGAGCACGGGGCTTGCGCTTGAGACTCCATGCCGACAAGACGTGTGGACCGGAGCTCCAGCAAAACTTCACTCGAGGGGCCCAGCCCCACCCGAGCAGCAGCCCGGCCCCTCGCCCACACGAGATAAGTACTCCTCTTTGTTCAGGGCCCAAAGGGATCGAGGGGGAAGTGCAGGGGGCGATTGCTTGCCACCCCAGAGCCCCTGCACCGCTACTAAAAAGCTAAGTGCTTAGAGCTTCGGTGCTCAATGTGCCGGCGGCATTCTTTTGGGATACATTGACCTGTGCGGGCGTTTTGTCATTTGGGGTGTTTCCGCCTCTTGGAGACCATGGCAGATCCGTGAGGCGAAAACACAGCACCGGAGACACCTGCCGCAGTTTTGGGGCACAAATCGATCACGAGGGTCTGCAGGAAGATCGCTTGTGCATTTGAACATGTTTGCAGGGATCTGCAAGGAGATCGCTTGCGTAGCATAGTGCAATAGCACTATACAGGTCTTGAGGGGGGCATTAGAGAGTGTGTCTGAGTGAGTGAGTCTGCATGAGGTGAATGCAGATAATAACAGAGGGCATGTTCTAATGCTTGTTAATTTCTTTTAGCTTGGACCTTTTGAGAAACAACCCTTCAGACGTGCCAAGGACGTGACTGCTCTTCATGGACAGGACACAGAAGACCAGAGCTAAGTTGCATGCTAACTCCTGTACTGTTCCGATGACTTAGGGTTAGGCAGAGTAAAACTGTTCTTATGTGCAAATTGGTGCTAATGTACAAGTAGCTAGTAAGGGCTGGGAACACCAGAACAAAAGTAAGCAGCAACCAAACCTTCCCTGTAGAACTCCCCATTCCCACCCATAACCTCTACCTCACCCTCAATCCGGTTTACCTAATTCCCCCGACCTATCCAATCATCGAGACCCTAACCCTCCTTCCCTGCTCTGGTCCAGGAAACCCGTGTAAGCTCCGACTTGCGGGCTCCACGACCAAAGTGGGGGTGGTTGGTACTGCGTCGCTCCTGCGCCTTGGATTCTGGACTTCGTGACAGAAGCGCAAGCCCACGTAATATTCAGGTGCCCGAGCTACGTGGCCAGCCCCCATTGAAACCATGGAAGAGATAGCCAAAGCCCTGCAGGACTTGCAAGGTGAACTGGCAGCGTCTAGACAGGACTACGCCACCCTGTCCGCTCAGGTGCGCAGTTTAGCGGCTCAGACAGCGCCCTTACCTACACCCACTCCGGTGCAGGTACACGTAAGTCCGGAGGCAATAGTTCCGTTGGCACCTCCTGAGCGCTACGCTGGAGACCCACAAAAGTTCACCACTTTTATTACTCAGTGTCGTCTCCATTTTTTGACCAAGACTGCAGCCTTTCGGTCTGTTCAGTCCCGAACGGCGTTTGTAATTTCGTATCTCACAGGGGACGCTGCGGCATGGGCAAACCCATTAGTCCAAAAAGACCATGCCATTCTTTATGACTGGGATGATTTCCTGGCGGAATTCGAGAAAATATTTAACCGGCGAGCTGCCACCCTTTGCAAGGATCGGGAACTGTTAAGCCTCAAGCAGGGGTCTAAGGAATTAGTGATATACGTCACTCATTTCAATCGGCTGGTAGCCGAAGCCGACTGGCCCCGTGAGAAGCGGATGTCCCTCTTTTATCAAGGTTTGAGGGATGACATCAAAGACCTTATTGCCCAGGTAGATCCACAGCCAAGGGGATGTTCAGAGATGATTGATCTGGCCTTACGGCTTGACCATCGAATGGCAGAAAGGCGGGGCGATAAACGAAAGGGAGATTCACGACCCGTGCCTCGGTTTGATCTGTATAGGGGATCCCGGGGGGTGGCGGCCAGATCTGAGGGGGAAGAACCGATGCAGATAGGTTCAGTTCGAGGTCCCCTCACTAAAGAGGAAAAGGAACAAAGGAGGAAGGACGGCCTCTGTATGTACTGTGGCAAGGCTGGGCACTTTGTTCGTGAATGCCCAAGCAAGCCCAAGACCCAGGGAAACGCTTCGGCTCGTCGGTAGTGGGGGTCACCCGATCGAGCCTGTTGAGTAGTAGGGCCCCAATGGCAGGCATTTCGAACTATGCTACGCATGTCACCTTGACGGGTTGTTTGGAGTTCCAAACACAAAAGAAACAGGTCACTATGTTTGTGGACTCGGGAGCGACAGGTAATTTTATGGATGCCCAGTACGTGGTTACCTTAGGTATCCCAGTACAGCAAAAGGCAGACCCGGAACCTGTACGTGCTGTAGACGGCACTCCTCTCAGCTCAGGGCCCATAACACATAACACTTGTTTGGTGACGTTACAATGCGGAGCTTGGCATAGGGAAAGCATTGCCTTTGATATCATTGCCGCCCCGCAATTTGGGCTGATTTTGGGATTACCGTGGCTAAAAAAGCATAACCCCCAAATTCATTGGACCACAGGGTCAATCAGTCTGGACTCACCGCATTGTCTTGAACATTGCCGGCAAGAAAGTACACCTTCAGTGTGTGCTCTCAACGTCTCGGTTAAGCAGGAAATGCGTCCCGAAAGTATACCCCAAGAATACGCAGATTTCATGGACGTGTTTAATAAACAAGCTGCAGAATCATTACCCCCACATCGGCCATTTGACTGCAGAATTGATCTGGAGCCTGGGGCTACTCTACCGTGTAGTCGTATATATGCCCTAACGGAGGCAGAAAACAATCACCTCCAAGAGTACATAGCTGCAAATTTAAAGAATGGATTTATTCGCCACTCTAATTCGCCAGTGTCCTCCCCTTTGTTCTTCGTACCGAAGAAGTCTGGAGAACTCCGGACTTGCATAGATTACCTCAGAGTGAACCAGATAACCATTAAGAACCGTTATCCGCTTCCTCTCATCCCGGTTCTTTTGGATCAAGTTAGAGACGCGACAATCTACACCAAGTTGGACCTTCGAGGCGCTTACCATCTTGTGCGGGTGCGCGAGGGAGACGAATGGAAAACCGCCTTCCGGACCAAGTTCGGATTGTACGAATATCAGGTTATGCCATTCGGTCTCTGTAACGCCCCCGCTGCCTTCCAACATTTCCTGGATGAGGTCCTTAGAGAATATTTAGACGTATGTGCGGTAGTGTACATAGATGACATCCTAATATATTCTCAAAATCTCCAGGAACATGTCCAACATGTACGCGCAGTTTTGCAAAAGCTGCGAGAATACCACCTTTATGCAAAACTGGAGAAGTGCGAGTTCCATTGTACCACCGTGGAATTTCTAGGCTACTTCCTGACCCCAACCGGCGTACAAATGGACAAGAAAAAGGTGCAGGCAATCTTGGATTGGGCTCCCCCTACCAGTGTGAAAGAGATTCAGTCATTCCTGGGGTTTGCGAACTTCTACAGACGCTTCGTAAAGAACTTTTCTGCATTGGTCACTCCAATCACGAAGCTTCTCCGTAAAGGCTGCCCTTTTGAATGGGGCACATCGGCCGACCAGGGGTTTCGACAGCTCAAAAAGGCCTTCACCGACGCCCCGGTACTGAAACACCCTGATTTGTCTAGACCTTTTGTAGTGGAAACGGACGCCTCTAGCTACGCTCTAGGTGCTATCCTGTCCCAGCGGGACCCTCAGACAGGCCTGCTACATCCCGTGGCCTACTTCTCAAGGAAACTACTCCCAGCTGAACAGAACTATATCATTGCCGATCGGGAATTGTTGGCAATTAAAGCAGCTCTTGGTGAGTGGCGACACTACCTGATGGGGGCACGTCATACCACCACGATCATAACGGACCATCGTAACCTCCAGTTTATAAGAACCGCCAAGACGTTGAGCCCGCGCCAATTGCGATGGGCTCAATACTTTGCCGAGTTTGATTTCATCATAACGTATAGACCCGGAGCCAACAATCGAAAGGCAGACATACTGTCACGATATCCCGAGTCAGCAGAGCGAGAGGCAGGCATTACACCACAACCTATTATTCCCCCAACACGTATCGTTGGAGCTACTTCTGATTTCTTTGAGGCCGTATTAAAAGACCTCACTATGCAGGACGTCCATCAGTGGTGCAAACAAGATCCTCAGAATACTTTCGTTGAGGGACTCCCCTACCATGGGTCAGCCTTGTACTTG
This sequence comes from Ambystoma mexicanum, assembly GCF_040938575.1. NCBI lineage: Eukaryota > Metazoa > Chordata > Amphibia > Caudata > Ambystomatidae > Ambystoma > Ambystoma mexicanum. Next base: position 1,138,308,067 of record NC_090931.1, on the reverse strand, counting down.
CCCACCAAGCAACTACGGGAAAAGGCCTTATCTTGGTGCCACGATTCGTCATTGGCAGGACACCCAGGAAAGTCAAAAACTCAGGAATTGGTGGCTAGACATTTCTGGTGGCCCAAGTGGCGGTACGATGTTCTGCAGTATGTGTCTCAATGTGAGGTGTGTGCTCGAAACAAAGCTAGTCACCAAAAACCTGCTGGGCTCCTTCATCCTCTACCGACCCCTTCGGTGCCATGGCATACGATCACCATGGACCTTATTGTGGATCTTCCCGAGGTTCAGGAATTCACTTCTGTATTGGTAATTGTGGATACCTTTTCGAAAATGGCTCATTTCATCCCATGTAAGGGAGTCCCGACTGCTGGTGTAATTGCCGAATTAGTTCTGCAAAACATAGTCCGCCTTCATGGCCTTCCCTATTGTGTGGTCACAGATAGGGGTCCACAGTTCACCTCTCGCTTCTGGCGTGAGTTTTGCAAGATTCTGGGAATGGAAGTCCGCTTGTCGTCCGGATACCACCCCGAGACAGATGGCCCGACAGAACGCGTGAATCAATGCTTAGAGCAGTATTTACGGTGTTTTGCCACAAGTAGGGAGACAACCTGGGTCCAGCATACTTGGTTGGCAGAATTAGCATATAATAACGCCACACATGCATCCACCAAAAAGACTCCGTTCTACTGCCTTTATGGGCGACATCCACGGATCCTCCCAGTGGCCATTCCAGTTTCAGGATTTGAATTGCCTACGTTGGCTGGACAACGGTTGGGCATAGAGCAGGTTTGGAAGGAGGTGCAGGAGAATCTCACAAAGGCCAAGGACGCATATAAGCGCTATGCTGATAAGCGTCGTCGACCCAGCCCACTTTACTGTGTAGGAGATAGAGTGTGGTTATCCACTCGCAACCTTCGCATGGAAGGACCCAGGAAATTACAACCCCGATATTTGGGTCCATTCCCAATAGTTAAAATTGTGAACCCTGTTGCAGCTAAATTGACCTTACCTCCCCAAATGAAGGTACATCCCACTTTCCACACTTCCCTCCTGAAACTCGCTCCACATGGGACAATTGCTAGAAAACCACCTCCCGTTATGGTGCAAGGGGAACCTGAGTACGAGGTTCGAGCAATATTGAACTCCAAACAAGATAAAAAGGGCCAAGTGTTTTACCTCATTGACTGGGTGGGGTATGGCCCTGAGGAACGCACCTGGGAACCCTCCCAGCATGTACATGCCCCCAGGTTGCTGCGTACTTTTCACAGGAACTATCCTAGGAAACCCGGAACACCTGCCTTCTGTGGGAGGGGGAGTACTGTCAGGGACTCAGGTAGGCAGAGACAGGGACAGGCTAGACGTAGGGGTGTTGTGGGTACTGTTTTGGGCACTGGAGGGGAAAGACAAACAAAGATGCAACCATACAAAAGGCTGCTTTGCCCCATGTGCAGGAGAAAGGGTCTAAAGACTGCGTTTCCCAGCAGCCGGCGCCAAAGGACTACAATCCCCAGCATGCCCAGGGACGTTTTGGGCCAATCAGGAACCAGGAAGGGCGCGGCCGCCCCATCGCGCATGCGCAGAGCCCCGAGCACGGGGCTTGCGCTTGAGACTCCATGCCGACAAGACGTGTGGACCGGAGCTCCAGCAAAACTTCACGCGAGGGGCCCAGCCCCACCCGAGCAGCAGCCCGGCCCCTCGCCCACACGAGATAAGTACTCCTCTTTGTTCAGGGCCCAAAGGGATCGAGGGGGAAGTGCAGGGGGCGATTGCTTGCCACCCCAGAGCCCCTGCACCGCTACGAAAAAGCTAAGTGCTTAGAGCTTTGGTGCTCAATGTGCCGGCGGCATTCTTTTGGGATACATTGACCTGTGCGGGCGTTTTGTCATTTGGGGTGTTTCCGCCTCTTGGAGACCATGGCAGATCCGTGAGGCGAAAACACAGCACCGGAGACACCTGCCGCAGTTTTGGGGCACAAATCGATCACGAGGGTCTGCAGGAAGATCGCTTGTGCATTTGAACATGTTTGCAGGGATCTGCAAGGAGATCGCTTGCGTAGCATAGTGCAATAGCACTATACAGGTCTTGAGGGGGGCATTAGAGAGTGTGTCTGAGTGAGTGAGTCTGCATGAGGTGAATGCAGATAATAACAGAGGGCATGTTCTAATGCTTGTTAATTTCTTTTAGCTTGGACCTTTTGAGAAACAACCCTTCAGACGTGCCAAGGACGTGACTGCTCTTCATGGACAGGACACAGAAGACCAGAGCTAAGTTGCATGCTAACTCCTGTACTGTTCCGATGACTTAGGGTTAGGCAGAGTAAAACTGTTCTTATGTGCAAATTGGTGCTAATGTACAAGTAGCTAGTAAGGGCTGGGAACACCAGAACAAAAGTAAGCAGCAACCAAACCTTCCCTGTAGAACTCCCCATTCCCACCCATAACCTCTACCTCACCCTCAATCCGGTTTACCTAATTCCCCCTACCTATCCAATCATCGAGACCCTAACCCTCCTTCCCTGCTCTGGTCCAGGAAACCCGTGTAAGCTCCGACTTGCGGGCTCCACGACCAAAGTGGGGGTGGTTGGTACTGCGTCGCTCCTGCGCCTTGGATTCTGGACTTCGTGACACAGACTAGGCATTGACTTAGCTGTAGTGTTGAATTGAATCCTCTTACACCACTACCTCCCTGGCTCTCACCTTTTCCTCCACCACAAGAGAACAGACAACTAATTTGGAGAGCAAGATTGCTGAAGTTCTACAGGTGGTACAGAGCTCCAGAACAGGGCTGGAATCCAAGACTAGCATGATAGGGGAGGAGCTGTACCTTACCAGGTTGGACATGCAAAAAGCAGCAGAGAGGCAAAAGGCAGCGGATCTGCGGGTTACAGCGACAGTGGAGGAAGTGCCGGTCCTCAAGAAACAAGTGGGCACACCAATTCAGATGACCAAGGCCCTCAAAGCCGCAGAGGGCTGCTCAAGAAAGAATAATATCAGGATATTTGGCCTCCCGGAAAATGCAGAAGGAGACTATGGAGCTGTTTCACACCTGGGCGGTAAGGGCCTTTAGCAATGGTTCGCCGTGGAGCGAGCCAAAATGGTGCCTGCGTAGAGACCCGCGCCAGGAGCCTGGCCCAAACCAATTTTGGACAGAATATTTAGTTACTGTGACTGGGATGTGCTTTTGCAAGCAGCCAGAAAGAAAGGCCCGATCAGTTTTGCAAACTCTGAGGTAATGGTATTCCCGGATTATACAAAGCGAGTGCAGCAGAAGCCACAGAGTTTTGAGGAGGTAAAGAGGATGCGAAGGGACTACAAAGTATGCTACATGCAGATATATCCTGCAAGGCTTAAAATCATTAAGGGTGACCGCCAATGGTTCTGCAACTCCCCAGAAGAGGCATGAGAATGGCAGGAAGCAGTGACAATTGGGTGTAAATGCATTGCCACCTCCCTTGGCATTCGAACAACGTTGCTCCCCACTTTGAGGGGCACAGAGGATAGGATAAAAGTATGGAAAGGCGAAATGGCGATGGAGCGCTGGGCGGAGCAGAACTCCTCTGGGTAAGGGTGCGTCGACAACAGGCACAGGAGCACCTCGGGAAGCATAACTATGACCACTACGCATCAAGGATGTCATGATGCCTACCTCCAAGGAGCCAGGTCCGGCCCAGCAACCCCAGAGGCAGGCATCATTTCCCCCAGGGGAGTGCCAGCGGGCCCAAGCTGGGGCCCTTTGGACGCAGTCCTGGCGCCTTAGGCGCCAGGCTCATGTTGGACCTCTGTCCTGGCGCCTTAGGCGCCAGGCTCATAAAGCTAGACATGTGTTCAAGTGTTTTAATGTGCACTTACCTGATGCAGACCATGCTGCCACATCCAGGCCCTCTTGAGGCCTGAATAGGAACTACTTTACCTGTGGGACTACTTTCCACCCGGGTGTGGTCGGGGAAGGATACATACCTGGTCGGAGGAAGGATACACACTTGGAACTTCTTCCAAAGCTATTTAAACCACACCCGATCAGCAACCCGATCAGCGTTGTTCTGCTCCTCGCAGTTGGACGCTCACCGTGTCAGCTCCTGCATCTGAACTTCAGCCACGCCTGTCGGCATCCTGGGTCACCTGCAAAGGGAGACAAGAGACCTACCAGCTAATCTGAACCACGGAGACATCACCGACGATCCTGAAAGGGAAGACATCATTTTTAAAAGCATTTTGTTACGATCGCTGCAGCGCTGCATTTCACTCACCTTTCCTGGGTTCCTCCATCTTCAGCAGCGATCATCCGGATACACAGCCACTTCCCAGAGCCTAGGGAAAAAGACAAGAATAAGAGGTGAGAGAAGGAAGGGAATAGGAAAAGCTCAGTTACCTTCTAAGACTTACCTGTTGGGTCATTCCCATTTCATTTCGGGTCTTGCTGCTTCCAAGCATTTTCCGGACCCCGGCCCCTATGGGGAAAAAAGACAAAGACATTAGATGAGCGAATTCAAAAACATTACGTGAGCGCTCATCTAGGACTTACCAGATCTTTACTGGAACTGCACGTTTCACTTAGGGTCGGCGACATATCTCCGGCATTCCGAACCCCGGCCCCTATGGGGAAAAGACATTAGCGCTTTGATGCAAGAAGTCTCCAAAGGAATCTTCATTCATCACCTGAAAAAAGACAATGAACATTATTATTTAAAGCTTGAACTTTTGAACTTGCAACAGAACTTTTACAGCGCCTTACCAGTATAATCAAGCTTACCTGAACTCCCATCCAACCTCAATCCAGTGAAGTAACTGGGTTCAACGCGCCCCTGCGTCAGAACCAGGATGGAGAGCTCGTCCTTTCAGACCCTAAGGTGAGACTTCATGGGGAATCGTGGAAGGGTATCGTGGAGGATTGGAAGAGAGTGGGAGGCTTGAGCATAACTCAGTCAGTAGGTAATACTCCCTTTTCACGCACAGGGGTATATTCCTACGAGCCGGAGAAGCCAGAGTAGAGGGCCATTCCTGTCCATCTTCAGAGTCCTGCGCTTCACCATTGAAGAAGCATCAACACTCGAAGCCAGACCTGCGCCTCCGTGGGAACCAGGTGAGCGTTACAAAGGATTCATGTGGAGGGAGACATGGCAGGATGACTCTTGGCTTCGCTCCTCAGACTGGAACAGCCCCAGAATTTGATCACTCAAATTGAGGACGGAGACGGAACCCTGATTACAACACAGGAGGGCATAAACACAGTCTTTCAGATGTACTAGGAACAGACAGTTATATGAGAGTAGGTTGCCTGCGAACACCACAGACATGGAGGATGTGCTGGACCAGGCCTTTCGTCCCCAGCTTGGTGCAGAGGGGATGTCTAAATTAGAAGAACCCCTGACGGAGGATGAAATTAAGCTAGTGATAGTGCCCTTGCGGACTGGGAAGACATCAGGGGGCGACGGCCTCCCGGCAGAGTTTTTTAAAATATATTCTAACCTGTTCGTCCCCCGACTCAGATGACTTTATGATACAGCTTTCCATGGGGGGAGCCTACCGGCATCTATGAGAGAGGAAATTATTATAGTATTGTTGATGCTACGGAGGGAACCACGACATAGTGGGTCCTACCGTCCCATCTCATTACTCAATACAGACACCAAAATACTGGGGAGAGTGCTGGAGACTAGGCTCATCAAAGAGGTCTCCTGATTGATCCATCGAGATCAGTGTGACTGTCTGGGGCAGGAACACAACAATGAACCTCAGAAGGCTTCATTACATCATAGAGAAAGTACAGGGAGTGGAGGAGGAACTGGCGGCGGTCTCCCTGGATATGGTTAAGGCCTTCAACTCGGGGATTGGCTAATCTACGTCCTTGAGAGGAATGGTCTGGGCCTGAATATATTGAGGTGGATACATCTGCTGTACTAGGAGCCCCCAGCGGGAGTAAAGACGGCAAGGCTGTCTTGCGTAGTTGGCTACTGGAGAGAGGCATATGTCAAGGCTGCTCACTGTCCCCCGTCCCCTTTGCCTTAGCATTAGAGCCGGTGGCAAGAATCTTTAGGTCACAATTCAGAGAATCAAGGATAGTGGTGGAGGGTCAGCACCATGCTATCACCCTGTACTTGGCGGATGTTCTGCTCTACATACACAGCCCCAGCGTGCATGTCCCTTACATGTTGGAAGTGCTATATGATTTGGAGGAGCTTACAGGCTTGGTGAATGCAGACAAATCACTGGTGTTACAGCTGGACTCCTTGAAGGACAGGGTGTTACGGGACCTACCAGGGGGTCAGGCTGCGTTGGGAGGTGGATTCCTTCCTCAGGGCACTCAAATTCATCACACTATGGCAGAAACGTTCCAATAAAATGTGGGGAGGGCACTCACAGAGATAGAAGACAGGATTGCTTTTTGGAATAAGCTACCTTTGTCCTTAATGGAAAAAAATGCGATTTGTAAAAGGCTGATCCACCCAAGGCTGCTTTACCTATTTGAGTATATTCCGTGCATGGCCAGGGCCCTCCTTCTTTGAACTTCTGGGCAGCAGGATTGCAGTCCTACTGGGGGGCGAGAAGCAGCACAAGACATCTCTGCTTACGCTACGCAGGAAAAAACAATGGTTGGGGGGAGCTCTCCCGGACTTTGAGCTATACTTCCTGGCCACGCAACTGCTGCCACCAGAAGGGAAATTGGGAAGGTGGGAATTGACCGACAGCTGATGGAGCAACCCAAAAAGCATCACACAGGGATGGCGTTACTCTGGAGAGAAAGAGGGGCAGAGGTGTCCTGTCTGAGCAAGGTGCCAGTTTTCTCCTCTGCAAGAGAGTAAAACGTATCCAACACATACTATCGAATAGTATATTTTAAAGCGCAATATGCAGAGAGGTGAGGAAGTATTTCTTGAAAGTAACAGCTTCAAAGTTTTACTGCGTTTGTTCCAAGTACATTTTTCTGAACAAATACAGTAAAACGTTAACACTGCCATTTTCGGGGAAAGGCTTCCCTCGCCTCTCTGCCTAACAAAATGCAAGTGTGCACATACAGGGGTGCACCAAGGCTAAAATTTAGGCGGGGGCTAACCCTTCAAATGTTGGGAGGGGCACCAACTTCAGAGAGGGTGGAGGAGTGGCAAACTTACTTGTGTAGGGGCATCTAACTACATTACTCATTGTAATGAGACTATTCCAGTGCAGCTTCAATGTTACAATCAGTTAACTCTCTCCTTTAAGTCTGAAACACCATCTTCTCGCAGATCCTGACGGTCCTAGAAAGTGTGAAAATGGCAGATGGAGTGCAATGAAAGATTCAATATCATAGCATAAAAGGGCAGTGTGGGGCAGTTCTCTGGACGGCCCAAGCAACTTCAGTGGCTGGGATCAACATGGGAGAAAATGTAATGTTGGTTCTATCACAGTCCGCTATACTAGAATCTCTGGTGCACTGACTGGCTGGTGAGACTGTCTGCCTGACAAATCCAGTTTTATGAGACTGGGGGAGGGCCAGTGCAGCAATAATGCAATTCTATATGCCCCATATAGAATTGCATTATTGCTGCACTGTGATGTGCCTGTGTTTAACAGTTAACTGCTCACACACATTTACTGGAAGATTGGCTCTTCCTATAGGAAGGAGGGGCTCAGAGAGAAACTGTCACAGTGGCTGTATCCACCTTTTATTGATGTTCAAAGCGTCTGCATCACCTGGACGATTTGCAGATTCCACTTGTGAGGCTGCTAGGTCAGACTCTTTGTAATTGCCCAACCTTTGAAGAGATTTACTGCACTGTTTAAGTCAGCTGTAAATACACAGGATTGTGTGACTAATTGTGCTGCGCGGTGTTGCAGAGCTATGAATGGATTTGCTAGGGTCACACGTAGCTGTCTGGTTAAAGGCCCTGCTTCTATCAGTGAAGATGGATAAATCATATTCAACTCAATGTTAATGTTAAAGGCTATTTATGCTGTGCACTATCACGACTGGAGTGGTCCCCTGGCGCTCTGGCGGATCTGAATGGAAAAAGGGTAGGATGGGTTAGTAGACTTGAGTGTGAAAAGTGCAAGAGAGCTATGATGTGCTGTTAGGAGCTTCAGTTCGGTTAATACCATTCGCTGTGCTGTGTAGACATTACACAGGTCCCACCACCCAGAAGCTGTATTTCCACAGTCTGCTAGAGACAGCACTAATATGTGAGGGACATGGACAATTGCGCAGGCTACATTAGCCGCTGCAGAGCCCTGTCATTTATTCCATAGCTCTAAACATGCTTAGTGTTCTCCTTAACCAGAAGATAGTCCATGAAGAACACTTTTTAGAGAGTTATGTCTGCTTGGGGGATGATCCCTTTAAAGAGTACCCGAAAGATTGGGCTTTTGTCCAGGCAAAATTAACATACCAGATCCAAAATAAAAACATGTTATGTCCCTTCTCCATGGATCGAACATGAGTGGTAGCAATTAACCCCATTCAGATTCAGCCAAATAAATCAAGGGCCATGCATGACATTGTTGGTACTTCCATTTCAGACCGGTCCCCGTCCCCAATCAAACTCACCTGACAGAACCTGTGCGTTTTGAAGAATTGATTTAAAAAGCAACCGCTTGCAGCGATTCCTGTGCTAAGCACGTGCCCTTTCCACCATGCCCAAAAGTGTGTGTCCTACTCCTATTACAGTAATATGGCACAGCAGTTCACACAACGGAGCAGGACGATTTGGCGCGGCCAGTGAGACGTTTCGCCGCAGGGATCTTTTGGCACAAGAGAAACAATTGAAAGGTTGATCTTTTTTTCAAGAATAACAATAAATATTAAAACATATAAAGAGCCGTTTCTGTGTACAATGAACACGTTTGCTGCCGCAAATATGCCTCCCAGAGTCACTGCTTTCTGCGGAAATGCTGACTCGATCTATGCCTGCATTTCACCCCTACGCCACAATTAGACTGACCCAATACTCGTACCATGTATGTCTGACGCGTGTCGCATTACTCATTCTTGGATCATTGCGATTGCTTTTCCATTTGTAAAAGTACAGCAACCTTCCAGCACAATGCACATTATGATGAGGCAAAGGAAACGGGATTGGCCACCCGGCGAATGCACCGCAAGTCGTTTCATGAACCGTGACAGGGGCAAACCTAATTGGATATTTCAGCTTTGAGCAATTATGGTGTAAGAGAGGGGTCATTATCGAGTTGTTTTTGCGCATTTCCCAATTACGCAGGTTTCTTAATCTTTTAAAGCACGAATACGCAGAGGGAAATAGATTACTTTACCCCCGCGCGCAGGTTGCCTAGGACTGGGCACGAGAGGCAAAGAGGCCGGCCCCCCTGGTCCCTGCTCTGCAATTACAGATCATTAAATGGCCTCATCAGGTGTCCTCACCACTCTGCAATGTGCCTCGCCCCCAGGAATGTGCGGCGCCAGCCCCCGCACTGAGGAACCGGCTGTGTGGCCACCGACAAGCGAGCACAAATACCAGAGGTTAACAGGGTTAATTTCCCCATACTGACATACGTAACGGGGTTAATTTCCCCTCTTAGACACGTTCCAGCGTCTGTCTGGAAGGTGTCCCAGTCCCTCCCGCCCCCACCTTTGGTCCCATTTTAAGCATTTATTCAAATAGCTATACTGTGCCAACAAGACAGCTCAGACAGATAAGGCACATTTTACAGAAAACTCAGGTCACAAGTTCAGCTTACTGCAAAAGAGCCGTCGGCGTGGTCATGCCTCTGCTGTAAAGTGCTCTATCTTCAAATAACAAATACATAGCACAGTGGGTTAATGTGTCTGCTGCCAGTTACAATCCTAGTAAGATAGCTGCATGGGTGTAGCCCTTCGGCAAAGATGCCTGTGTAACCTGCAGGTCACATGTTGTTCCCAATGCACTAAAGTAGCCAATCAGGAAATGTGTCAGTCCAGAGCTCCGTCTACAGCTTGTGGAGTTTAGGCGCAAGTTACAGTTAGACATCTCATGGGAGTCCTTTGTCCTCCGCCAATAGCTATGACTAACCTGCAGCACGTCTCACGAAACTTGTGAAGCCAGATAGCTCAGCAGGTACATGTGCCTGCATCCAAGTTCTGTATAGAGCTCAAGGGAAAGAGTTAATTCCTGGCAGTGGTGACGTCATTTTGCAAAGTTGCAAAGCACATTGAGTTGGGTAATAACACCTATTATCTAAAGCGCCAAGAGATAGTGCAGTGGGTGCTGTGCACTGTCTGCAGTTTATTCTAGCCCAGTAAACCGCATCTGCCTGTGAGTCCCGTGCTGGATGAAGCACCTATTGCGATTGGCTAACATTGGGCTCCAAGGATGCATCTTAATCCTGACCTGCTGACGCTGCCTAGGCTATTCCACTAGCGGTACCCACATTTATTCTAAGCACCTCGATCCTAAGACGCTCCACACCTGGCTATTCCAATACTGGGACCTGCACAGAGCTCACTTGATGCACCCCAGCCCGGCTGTATCTCTCGACACCCCTTCCCAGTCAGAAGCATTGCGGCGAGCACTGCATTATGTCTGCAACCTCCTCAAACCGCCAGAGACATGGTGCCGCCCCTACGCACAGGGCTCTATCTATGTTCCTTACTCAAGACTATCTCCACCCCTGTCCATTAAAAACCTGTGACCCACACAGGGGTCGCATCAGTCTAAATCATCCATGATATACCCCAGCCTTCTCTATTCCAACAATGGGACCCGCACATGGCTCTACTGACGCACCTCACCTATGACCGGAGTCAGTCCTCCAACAATGGGACCCGCACATCACATGGCTCCACTGATGTCCCTCGTCCATGACACATCCAGCCCTACCTATTAAAACTTTGGGACCTGTGCAGTCCCACCCCTGCCAAATCCAACAGGGCTGGAACTGCCATTGAAAATATTGCAAATAAGGCAAGAAAATGGGGCGGGGAAAATATAGAAGGGAAAAGTAGAGGGTGACAACGGGAAAAAGATAAAGAGGAAGAACAAAGTTTAAACCAAATCCACACGCACAATTCTATTCAAATGCAACACGTTAACGGGCACAGTACCTGTCAACGAGCTGCATTTAAAAAGAATTATGCAAAAAAGTGGTGTACCGTTCACACAAAGCTAGCAATTGCAAAATATGTGTTCCAGCGCCATCTACTGGAAAGAAAGAATAGGGGAATTCTCAAAAAGTACTGTGGCCAGCCTGCGTAAATGGTACGAAAATAAAAATAAAATGTGGCGTTTTTACATTATTTTACTGCGTAAAAAGCCCCATTACGCTCCTTATCTGGTCAGGAAGGAATGGAAGAGGATGTGCACTAAGTCACAACTGGGGGAGGGATACAGCCCTGACATACCCCCAAGAGCTGACGCCAGGGTGGCTGATATTATAAGGGACATGGGGAACTCCAAGTGTGCTGAGAGGTTTGTCGAAAGGTGGGAGACCTCTTCGAGGGGGAGGGGAGATGACTGGGCAGAGAGCTGTCAGGAGCCCAAAGGTCAGTTCCTAGACTACGCAAGGCTAACCAGTACTCTGGCAACTAAGTGGGATACGATAACAGAGGAGCCCCCCCTCCCCTCCGACGATCCCCATTCTACCTGCCCAGTTTCTACGATCTGCCTTTTGCCCCCATCTATGCTGGAGCATACAGGATTTGCTTTGTGTGTCCCCTGTGAGTATCAGTAATCTTTGCCTCGAGTGTCTAGGTCAGGAAAATCGGTGGGGTTCCTGCTTCTACTGATTGGTTTGGGAACTCGAGGGAAGACTTTAAAGATGGGAGGGAGCTTACCATCACATCGCTCCTGATCACCTGAAGGAATTCATAGGACAGAAGCCTCGCCATTCAGAGAGTACTATATTATGAGTACTGCATTGCACTCACACTCCCGCTATTCGCCCAAGAACCCACAGTCTGTGTTGGTGGAGCAGTCTAAGCCCTCCAGCACTCCCAAATTCAAACATTGCCTGCACACTAGATTTTAAAACCATCCAAAAAAACAGATCACTTAATGGACTATCGGTTTCAGAATTTGCCTGAATGTCGATGGCCCAGTACAAGCTTGCTGCTGATTGATATCAATAAAGCCTTGATGCATCCCCTGCCATTTAAAGAGACAACCCAAGCTCTGCCAACACAGTCCCTCGCTGGTAATCACTCGTAATATGAAACTGAAGATCACACTTAGTTCCACATTCTTTCTCCAGGTGGCCCTGGCAGGACAACTGCCCCTGGGATATCTTGCCAAACTGATAGTCTATAAGCATTGAAATATGACTGGTGGAACAGAGGCCCCAGTACGACAGGACGACATTAACTTCTACAAGGTCAAGCAGTGCCAATGAGGAGTTGGGGCACAAAACGGCTAGCTCAGATTCCAGTGCATCCAAAAGAGGTTTGACTCAATGTAATCGCGAGGACTCAGTAAAGAATACTAATATTTGTATTGCTGAAAGCACAATGGTTATTGAGGAAAAGGTAGTCCTATTTCTATCCTATCCAACCATAAATAATGCCAGTTTCTTCAGTAATGGCAATCTATATGCATTTTTACTAAAGCATTTTCACAGTAGTATTTTCTAAAAGCAATTATTTACCTATGGCTTTGCCATAGAGAGGGGGGGTAGAGGCCGTTGGTAGCCCATCCCCCACTCACCCCAATGCTCTCCCCATCCATATTGCCTCACCCAAATGTCCCCTGCATTGTGCTGCAAAAATGTGGTCAAATAAAAAGTGGTAAAACATGTGCAGTGAAATTTTATTGGATACCTGATGCGATGGTTTAACCTGTAAGTAAAGATAAGTTATGATTTAATATCTAGTTATGCTCCTTGCGCTCTAGTTTCCAGTCATGTCATTGATGTGATATGTGATGTTGGTGGTGTCATCTGTGAGGTTATAATTCTGCTCATCGACTGAACAAAGGGGCTCAGACTTAAGGTGGCGTAGCAGAGTTTTAAGGTTTTTTGTAGTAATTAGATGTCCACACAAAGCAAAGGGGAACAACAGGTTTAATAGGCCATAAGACCCAAACACAAGTGGGATCGCTAAGAAAAAGTAACGTCTCTGTCAAAAGCACTGCACGCAATGGCATTTCAAAATGGAATGGGCGAATGCCATCGCTCGCACAATACATTTACAAGATATGACAGTTTTGTTACGTTAAATCTGCAATTTAATGTCACTTCAATAGGTCACGGGGCAGGTCATCCTGGCTTCCCCGGCATATCCAGTGGTGTTTCACGTGGTGCCTCAGGTAGCTAGGATGCTGCCAAAACTACAATTCCCAGCATGGTGCAAGCCGTTCATGTGATCTATGTAGGACACTATCGCGAATGATGTCACACTCCCCTTAAGGAACGAAAAATGCCACACAGAAGCGCTTTTCAAACGGTTCGGTTCTTGCCAAGTGAATAGCTCTTCTGATATTCTACTTGGATTCCCTGCCGACTGTTGGACTTACGTTTGTACTTCTTTCTGGATCACCCCCGCGGGACATGGCACCTTGTGTTCATCAGCTTCTTCAGGTATTCAATCCCAGCTTTCTTCTTGGACTGTTTATGCTTCTCTCTCAGGTTTTTGGCTCTGCATTCCCCATTTTCTGACCTAGGACTGAACTCTGGACTGAAATTGTGTTTTTACCATCAGATTTGGTATTTTTTTTTTACTTCAGGAGTGTTATGGAGATTTATCATTTTTGTGCTTCATCCAGGGGTCTGCAACCTTTGGCTCCCAGATGTGTTTGGACTACCATTCCCATCCGGCCTGTACAGCATAGTCAATGTCAGGAGATCATGGGAGTTGTAGTCCGAAACATCTGGAGAGCCACAGGTTGCAGACCCCTGAGACTTCTGGACCTTTTTCTTTCAATCATGAATGAGTGGAGCCTTTTTCCTCTCATTCATTCTTGTGGGTTCTGTCTTTTGGAACTCTATTCTTTGTGTTCTACTTGTACTATGGAGTCTGTCTTAAAGGCATCTGTGTTTTTACTACTGCAGCACACACCGCCTTTAAGACTCTTTCTATATCCTCAAGTAACTACAGTTCTTAAGGATAGAGAGATACTTAGTATCTCTCACAAACGCTATAGTCTGAGAGACTGGCACACACTACCTTTAGTGGAGTGCCAAAGCGATACCTAGTATCCCCCCTTCCCTCATCTCCTAGGACTTTTTAGTCACATAGACAATCATCTAGTTATGGCTGGTGGCAGTGCACATGTTCTACCAACTATGGTCTATTGTTTATACCCCAGCCCTACATCCATAGCCTCGGTAGTGCACAATAGGGGCATCCAAGTACCAACTTGGGACCTGCTTCTTTTTTTGACATTACTAACGTGGTTGTCCTTTGTTAGCCATTCTTCTACCATTCTGGGGGGGGTGGGTGTGGGTCAGTGTGTGTGTTTTGCCTAGACCGCTGCTGAGAGATCCCGTCCATTGTCCTGCCTTCAGTCACCAGACCATGGAATCCAGGGGTCGGGGCCAGAGCTGCAACATCGCAGAGCATCCAGCACAAACATATACTTCTAAGCTAAGGAACTGTGGGGGGAAGGGTATTACTCACATGATTCCAAGAAGTCTCTCCAAAGCATTGGAGGGCACATAGAGGTGTCCAGGGCAACCCCCCCCCTTACCTCTGACCCAAGCTGCTGCTTGTGTCCCCTTCTCGAGTCAGTTTTAAGGTCTCCCTTGTTAGTGGTTAACTTGCTGCTTCTATAACTCTAGACACTGAAAGAAATCCACAGGAACTATTCGTAATTCGCTGCTTGTCAAGACTTCAAGTCCTCTCCGAACTGCCTTTAGCTAGGCTTGTTTTTGGATTTAAAAGTCTTACTAGGCAAAGGAACTCTCTCTAGAACTTTGAACTAAGCTTATGTTGCACTAACCATTTTCCTCGCTTCAAGTGACTCTACTAAAAGTGTTTGCAAAGGAAAGGTATTACCATATACACTGTTGAAAACGGCATGAGTGCACAGTAACCGATAATACGATAACATTGTCTTTTACCCTTCTAACATTGCTACAAACTGCGAACAAACACAAAAGTTAAAGTGCCCATTGAAGTGTATTATCAAGTAATCTTAAGTGTTCTAGTATAAACGTCTGACGTATTTAAGGTGATACCTGTGTAAAAATTATAAATATATACTTTTTATGATATGTGTAAGTGCTTCTTTGTTGTGCCTGTCTAGCTAAGATTCAGTGTACTTATCTACAGCTAACAACTTCCTCTTAAGATAAGCCGGACTGATCTGCCACTCTACCAAGGTCCTGAGCTAGTACAGACTGATACTAAGAGTTAGGGATCTCCAAACCACTGGGATAGTTTACTGGAGTCTTACTGCCAGTAGGACTTTAGGAAAACTCACCAAACAAGGATATTTCTGCACTCTTGGTTAATAGATAGCATCCTCGAGCAATGTGGGTCAGGTCCCCGGACTGTGTTCTATTCTTTTCACAGTTTTGTGGAGAATGGGTGTCTTGATTTAAGAACTATGGAAACTACATCGCTTCAATAGGTCGCTTATTCTGAGTCTGCATTCCTAAGGTAGGTCTCGAACTCTATGGGGGCAGGAGGTTTGGGGGAGTTTGAGATTTTTCTAAAAAGGACCCTGACCCATTACCGTTTTTCCCCTTGCAGCTTTGGATGAACATCCTTGCAGTGATCCTCCATCTTTCTGCATGACTCCTCTGCGTGCCTTAGTCGTGGACTGTGGTGTGGTCAGGAACAAAGTGTCAACTTCCAGGACAATGTTACGGCACGCACCGCCACCGTCTCAGGTAACGGGTGCGTCATGATGTTAATAAAAGGGGAGGTTGCCCTGCCTCGCAGTTAGACACTCCCGGTAACCATTAAGACGGCTCGCGTCTTCATTGTGTGTACCCGGTGTCCCACGTTACTCATAACAACTGGCAACAAGGTAGTTACCGGGCTCCAAAATGCTGTGGTGCACTCCCGGCCACACCCGCCTAGCTCGGTGTCCCGGCAGTGGAACTCTGCGGCTGCTGCGCTCCACGAGGGAGGCCTGCGCAGCACGTGCAAGCCCGCCGGTGCACTGGTGCAGCGGTGCTGGGAGGCCCGCTGCCATCCCCTCCTGGCAGGTTCACCACGGAGGACAGCGCGCTTTTTTGAAAGAAAAGAACTAGTTATTTACCAACTGGTAACGTTCTTTCCACTAGATGTTCCTCCAACGTATTCCACATCTTTGACATGTAATGTCCACAGCTGTGCTGCTTCGGAAATTTTTCGGCAGAGGGCGTCCTGCGTCGATGGTGTCGGGTCGATGTCCCTCGAAGGCCTCCGTCGAGGGTGATCTCATCGGATGTTATAAGTAGCATGCATGGCGCCCGTAGCCTCAGTTCGTGTTTTTTCCCTCCACAACGTGTGACATAACCGCACACAGTGCCTCCTTGACTGCACATAGCCTTGTGGTAACGCAAGTTGCAATCACATAGGAAATCCTTCAGAGGGGTAGGCTGGGAGGGCGATAAGGAATACGTTGGAGGAACATCCATTCGAAAGAACGTTACCAGTTGGTATGTAACCTGTTCTTCAAATGGATTGTGTCCTCCAACATATTCTACATCTTTGACAGACTCCCAAAGCAGTATCAGTGATTGGAGGAGGGAGAAGAATTAAGATATGCCCAATAAAGCAATGCTTTACTAAAGGCCATATCTTGACCATGGAAAGTATCCAGGGAGTAATGCTTGACAGTGTGGATTGAAGACCATGTTAAAGCCTCACAAATGATCCTAACAGGAACTCCCCTCTGCATGGCTGTGGATGTAGCCAAGCCCCTGGTGGAATGAGCTCGCAAACCCCCAGGAGGGTTCTTGCCAGCCAATCTGTAACATTCAGCAATGGTGAGGATAATCCACTTGAACAAGGTCTGAACAGCCTGGCCCAATCGGTGTCCAGTGTACCCCACAAAAAGTTGGTCGTCCACTCTGACCCTGGACATCCTAGAAATATCAATGCTAAAAACTCACCTAGGGTCCAACCTATGGAGTCTCTCCCCTTCCTTACCAGGATGAAGAGGAGGATAAAAAGCAGGAAGTACCACCACCTGGCTCAAATGAAAATCAGACACTACCTTAGGAAGGAAGGATGGACGTACCCTCAGTACAACCCTATCCTTGTGAAACAAAGTAAAGGGTGGCTTAGATGAAAGTGCCTGCAACTCGCTCACTCTGCGAGCAGATGCAACTGCAATCAAGAAAACCGTCCTGAAGGTCAACAGTCTCAAAGGACAAGAGTGCAAAGGTTCAAACGGAGCACTCTTGTCTTGGAGTGGGGTGCGTGGATAGGTAGCTGGGGTCGCTACTGGATGGGTGGTATTTCTTAGTCAACGACTTGTTGACCGCTGGAAGAGATTCCGGGGTGTTCCAAGTAGCAGCCACCCTTTTCTGTAACCCCATGTGAAAAGGTAACACTGGGTCAGTGGATGGACCCAAATTTAAAATCTAAGTCAGGTCATCCTGATCGAATTCAACTGGAGGGCCGGACCAACCCAGGTACTCCGTAAATCTCGACATCAACCTCCTATAGGGGGATTCAGCATGAGCCCCAGGCTCTAGCCTACCGAACTCCATTTCAGGAGATGTGTCAAGGCCACTGGCATCATGTAAAGACTGACGCAGATCATCCATTTGATTGTCCTCAGAAAAGACCATGTCAGGAGCTTCAGGAGTTTCACCAGGAATATCAAAAGGCTTCAACTCCACATCAGACCTCTCCTCATCCTCATATATGTTCTGTAGAGAATGAAAGAACACCTTCCTAGGTACAGGAGCAGACCTGGAGTCAAGAATAGGCCTCACTGTCTTAGACAGAGACTTTCTCGGGGGCTCCACAGCCCCAGGGGCCTCCACTGGCAAACGTTGTCCTTTAGGGCCCTTGAGTCATCGGTGGCAAGACCAGTAGTTTTTTGGGATTTACGGGGTTTGGATACCCGACCTACCTGCAACTTCCCCTTACACTCCTGCAAGGCCTTGGCAGTCAACGACTGGCACTTCGAGCACTCGTCCGTGTCGATAAGACATCTTGGACTTACAGTCCCGTCACTTTTTGAAGCCAGACCGTCTGGACGATGGGGTAGAAGAAGAGGACATTATCGAAGTAGAGAACACGAGGCATGCCGAGTTCTCGAAGCAACGTTTGCGGAAAAAAACTGAACTGAGGCTACGGGCACTGTGCGTGCTACTTAGAACATCCAATGACGTCACCCTCAACGGAGGCCTTCGACGGACATCGACCCAACGCCATCGACGCAGGATGCCCTCTGCAGAAAATTGTCCGAAGCAGCACAGCTGTGGACATTACATGTCAAAGATGTGGAATACTTTGGAGGAACCAATCCATTCGAAAAAAATGTTGCCTGTTTAGACAAATCGGGAAACTAGGACAGCAGGTGGTAAGGTGGACATTCTGGGCTGTAGAGGGAGGATCATCTGCGGGACTAATGTTCGAACAGCAGTGCGAGTGGTGGTGGTCCCGCACCCTTCTCTGTGCCTAGCAGTAGTACAGATGATCTGGCCAGGCACCGGTCACACTGAATGGTGCATGCAGTCACTGGTGAGTGCACCAGGCCCCACTGGAGGGGGTGGGTGGTGCTAACCTCGAAAGCAGCCCTGCCAACAGGGTGCTTGTGCTGCAGGTAAGACGTTGGTAACCCTGAAGCTATCGTCTGATATCGGCTGACCTGCAGACTCGGCTAGCGGCCCCGGTTGGACACTCAGGGGTGCTTGAGCCGCTGAGGGGGACTCCTCTAACGTGCCACGACTGCGTCTGCCGATAGCCCTCACTCTAAGGAGTGCACAGAGAAGGAAGTACACCGCCACCATGGGCGAAGTCGATCAGGGCGATGAGGTGGGGGTAGCCGCTACGTCCAGGCTCTCGATATCGGCGTCCAGGAGTGAGGGACGCAGAAGCAGCGGCTCACCACGAGAGGCCCCCAAGGGCGTCACTGGATGCCCAATTCCAGAATTCAATATCAATGGGGAACCTGCTACTCTTGGCTCAAGGTAGGGCATGTGGGTAGAAAGGTTAGAAATGTACTTTGCCAACACCAAGAAGACCGATGACATGGCTGTGAGGGTCATACTCCTCTTCTACGTGGGCAGCGAGGTGCACCAAATCTTCACTAAGACTATACAGGCTGGCCATGACATGCCGATTGGCGGAAGAAACAGACGAATTAAGAGCGCAGATTATTCAGCACTGCGTCAACAAATACTAAAGGAACCGGACATATCCCTACAAAGGATACTGGAGCTGGGGAGAACACAAGAGCTGTCTGTGTCCAGGGAGGCGCAGATAGAGGAGGCATCAAAAGGGGGCAGATCTGAAATGGTGCAGGCTGGGTCAACGAGAGGGGCACCTAGGTCCCACGAAAGGTATGGGTATACAAACAGACAAGGAGGATCCAAGCAGCAAAAGGAAGGGCTGAAGCTGTGTAGTGCCTGCGGAGGGCCGGCACATCAGGATCAAGCCTGCCCAGAGACATGAGCTACCTGTGGGTAGTGTGGCAGGGTTAACCACTACGCACGGATGTGCAGGGCCCCATGGCAAGCAGCGCAAGCATCCCGCCCGCCTGTGACGCGGCAGAGGCCCAGATATCAGCAAGTGGCAGCAGACGACGAGGACCCGAGATCAGGTAGCCCCGCCCTGTCAAGGGTGGAGGGGGGCGGTGATATTGAAGATTCATATTTCATCTCGGCCAGCTGCCTAGACACCAGGTGTTCGCGTAGAAAGCCCTGCTGCTCTGTCTCAATCCTGAATAAGGAGATGTTGATTCTAGTTGACACTGGGGCGTCCGTCAATGTGATGCTGCGGCTGAATTCAGAAGCTGTCACCCACCCTGGCTTTGCGCGAACCAAAACACATATCTTAACATATGGCGGGACAGCGCCTTTGCCCCTGGATGGGGTCTTTGCTGCCACTGTGTGTGCTGCCACTGTGTGCCACGAATAAGATGCAGTCAATGCCACGTTCTACGTCACACCTGTAGCTAAGGAAACTCTGCTCAGCTGCTCAACGGCAGAACACTTGGGCCTTGTACATTTACCTAGGGATGTTCAATTTCTGTGGAAGGTTCATCCTGAACCTCGCCACCCTTACAGAGCCTTTATTCATCGTTAAGAAAAAAGATGAAGACTGGCATTGGGGAAAGCAGGAGCAGTTAGCATTTTTTTATTAACCTCTTTTTTATTGATTTTCAACAGAACAACAACAATCCCCCCTTCCCTCCTCCACGATTCCAAACTGCCCCCCTTCGCCCTCCCTCCCTCCCTCCCTCACTCCCTCAGAGTTCATGGAGACTGCGAACCCATTTGTGTTCTTCCCACGGGCCATCTCTAATTTAAGTCCAATATTCGCAATCGCTGAGGACACCATTGAGCTCTATAGTCCTCTTTCAAGAATGCCAAAACCTCCACCAGTCTCTGGAGAATCGCAGTAAGTTGTTATTCATGGCGTATGTTGCCCATTCCAATGGCACAAAAGTCCCAAATGTTGCGTATCCAGTCTTGAGTCGTGGAGATTGGGCTATGAGCAACATTGCTGCCAAGGTAAGTATCACAACCTTGACTTTTGTCTGACCCCTGCTTCCGAGCGCTCCCCTGTGCCCCTATCTAGCCCCAGCAATACCTCTTTCGGGGAGGACATCACCCCTTCTCCAAACACTTGTGCTTGTGAGTTTTGCACCTACTTCCAGAAAGGTACTATTTTAGGACATTTCCACTATATGTGGGAGCCCGTTCCTACTCCACTGAACCCTCTCCAACATTCTGGCGCCGCAACCAGAAAATTCTTGTGAAGGTGCGCGGGGGTCTAGTGCCAACCCAGTAAAATTATGCACCAACATTATTGCAGTTGGGAGGCCCTGGCCATCCCTGGTATCATTTGCCATAACCTCTCACATTCCTCCCAGGTAATTTCCCAGATGACCACCCTTTTCCATTCACTCATAGGGCCAGGATTCCCGGGAGTGGCTACACTTAGGATCATATAAAGATTGTACACTATGCCTCTAGCCCCGTCATGCGCTGTGAGGAACTTCTCGAATTGCATGAGCTGCCGTTTTTACCCCTTTGTTTTGCTGAAAACACACCATGCTCTTTTTTTCCCCTACCCCAAAGCATTCCTGGCAGTCTATAAATGATCTTATCTCTGCCCCATTAAACATGTCCCGCAGCACCCGGCATCCCCCTCATGACATTTAGTAACCGCTCCCTGCTCCGTCCCTGGCATGAAGTCCGGTTTCCCATAGATTGGAGTTTGAGGTGATGGCAAGGTAGTAATCCCATATTCCCCTACCAGCCTGTCCAAAGTGTCTGCTAGCAGTCTTGTGATCGCACTTAAATACAGGTGCTTTGGCCTGTGTTGTTGTGGCAGCCACATACCTCCCTCAGCTCGTGCCTGACCACTGCTCTGTCCATGGCCACCCACAATTTCCTCTGCTGCCCAGAGAACCTCTCCCGCATAATACATATCTGAGCCACCTCATAATACTTTCAGAAGTCCGGAAGAGTCATACCCCTATCCCTCCTAGGGGCCGTCAACAGGGCTTGGCTCAACCGTGGCCTCTATCTCTCCCATATGAATTTGCTCGTCAAATTGCCCAGTTCCTTGAATAAGCTGTTCGGAACTACCGTCTGCATGGCTTGGAACAGATATAGTATTCTTGCAGTGATACCATATTATCCGCTGCAATACTCCCCACCCATGAGGTACCTTCATTTGTGCAGGTCTGATTTTATCGATGAAATGGTGGAGGGATAGTTTGCTGCATACCAACCCGTCAATGAAGGTGTAATCTGGGCTCCCAAGTATTTTATCCTTTCTGACTTCCACCACCTTCCTTCCCCCTTCTCGTGACATTGAGTAGCCCGGATTTGTAGAGATTGACTTTTAGCCCCAACGCCTCCCCAAAGCTCTCTAGTATCTCCCTCCACGGCCTCACCGACTCCCTTGGCTTTGTTAGTGTTAAGAGCATGTCGTCTGCAAAAGCAGCTACTTTCTGCTGGACCCCTCCAAATGGTACCCCGTGTACCTCCCTCGAGTACCTCAATGACTGCAATAGTGGTTCTAAATATATCGCGTACAGCAAGGGCCAGAGGGGGCACCCCTGCTTCGTTCCCCTGCTTAGTTGGATGACTCTGGACATGGATCCATTGATGACGAGGCGAGCCTTTGGCGCCTTGTAATTGGCCTGCACCATGCGAAGAAAATCCTCCCCACTCCCATCTTTTCCATTAATCTGAACAAGAAAAAACATTCCACCCTGTCAAACGTCTTCTCAGCATCCAAGGACAAGATAATGGAGGGCAGGCTCGACTTGTTTGCCTTCTCCAGTAAACGGGGGACGCGCCTGATGTTGTCAAATGTCTGCCGCCACAGTACAAATCCTGCTTGATCAGGGTGGATTAGGCTCGGGAGGCATGTCTGTAATCTGTTGGCCAGTATTTTAGTGTACATTTTAGTATCGACATTAATCAATGCTATCAGTCTATAATATGTGACTCTGGTGTTATCTTTACTGGGTTTGGGAATGAACATTTTTGCTTCCTCCATCGAAGCCGAAATCCTCCCAGTCTCCCGAAAGCGCTTACATAACCTGGTTAGGTGTGGGGTCAGGGTTCCAGCAAAGATTTTATTAAATGATGCCGTGAACCAGTCTGGTCCTGCCGCCTTATTCAGAGGGAGGCCTAATATCACTCTTTGCACCTCTTCCGGCGAGATCTCTCTTTCAAGTATTTCCCTTGCCTCCCCACCTATTGAGGGAAGGTGAATCCCTTCCAGAACTTTTATTAGGCACAGGCTTGATGGACCTTGGGTATGATATAGGGCAGTGTAAAAATCTGCAAAGCATTCTTGGATTCTCTCCATATTAGAATGGAGGACCGCTGCTCGTCCCTTTTAGCTGCAATGGTGTTGTCCCCTGCCGGGGCTGTGAGGAGCCGAGCAAGGAGCTGGTCCACCTTGTTGGCTTTAGCGTAAAACGTGTGCTGTGCGAATAGCAGTGCTCCTGCCAACCTTTTTGTCCAGAGTACGTTAAGCTGGCCTTACACCTGCTTGTATTCCTTCACCTTTTTCTTTGATGGGGTCTCCCCGTCCCTACGCCTTGTCTCCTCCACCTCCCCCTCTAGCTGGGTGTTAGGGAGAATTCTCCTTCTAGGGCTAATTTCCCTCACCTAGTGAGTCCCCCAGCAGCATTGCTGGATTTCTGGAGTTTATTTTTTCCACCTGGTAAGAGTGTACATCCTTTTTTCCACTCTTACATGTGTTTTGGCCTATGTGTTTCTACTCATTGTGTAATCTGGGCACTGGAGCACACCACTCCAGGTGCCCCTGTTCTTGTATGGGTTACACCGCACCCTCAGTGTAGTAACCCAGGGTTGTCTTTAAGACTTCCCTCTGACTCCATTTCACTGGGGCTGACTACTGTCCCCTAGAGAAAGGTAAAGTTGCCATTTACTTTACATAGTCATTTTTACCACAGACCCAGTACACCCCATTTTACATGGAGTATTGGAAAGGGCTAATCCGTACCCCTTTTTCTGTCTGCAACTCCCTGAGCATTGTTTCGCTCTTTTAACATTTAGACTTGGCTGGTGGCAGTGGTATCTACCCTAACTTTTCTACCGCAATTATATTAGATAAACGTGGTACTGTTCTTGGCTATTATATTAGCCTTGAACATAAACCCGCTTGACCAAATCGTCTTTCTTTTGGCTCCGGTTGGGTTTATTCGCCATTTCTTTTTGTTAAAGTCCTTCTTGTGTTTTACTTTGCGCAGCAATCTAGGTTCGCCTTCTTTGTCCACCGTCTTTTGGCGGGCTTCTGCAGAGAAGCCCTCCTCAAGGCGCCTGGGTATCTAGGTGGGCTGAATGTGAGGGAGGGGTGTAGTCACCCCCTGCACAGGGTATCCTAGGAAGCCCAAGTCGCACTTTGCCATGATTGGCTGAGGTGGTTGTCCCGGCTGGACAACCCCCCTGCTGCATGATTGACAGCCAGGCTGTGTGAATGGGGGTTTTGCGCATAAAAGGCAGGTCTCTTGGGCTAGAAGTCAGAGTCGCCTCTGGAACTACAAGGAACCAAAGAGAAGCGGAGAGAACGACGGCTGCTGCAATTACCCCGTCCCGGTGAAGCCCTGCTGCGGTCCTGAGCCATCTACCCTTCGACGACTAAGAGGACATCCAGTCCGGAGTCTTCTTCCCTTGAGCCTGGTGGGGATAACCAGCTCATCTTCTTCAGCCAGAGGTCTCTGCCGTGGTCATAATCGCTGCACACTGCTATAGTGGTCCGGATAGCCACCTGCCGAGCCTCTCCTGTTTTTAAGGAGCGCACCTTTTATTCGTTGTCGCTGCTGCTGGCTTCATCCCTGTGTGGTTCTGACCCCCTTCAGACGTCGTCCTTCACAACGAAGCTCCAGGAATCGTGGGTCTGCGGGAAACCAACAGGAACGACTGCCAGGGCACCAGCTGCATCATTGGAATAAGGTACTGTGCTCTACTTGAGGAAACTGGGTGAACCCCCTTTTCTTCATCCTCAAGGCTCGTTCTGGTCTTCCCTCCTTCTTATAACTTTTGTTTCCGAACATTGACAATATCAAGGTACTTTTGGGCTACGATGAATCGTGAACTGTCTAACGGTGTGATCTTCGGCAACAGGTGTCACTTAACCCTGGCTCCGACCCTTTGACTTTTTAACTCCTGTTTGAGTGTTTCTCGATACTGTCTGCCTAACCTAAATATTGCCTGTGATTTTTGCCTCCAACTCCCTCTGGGTATCTCAGGTGCTAAGTGTGTCTTTGCCCCGGTAGCATTTCATGTCACGGATACGCGTTTATTGTGTAGACCGAACTGTCAAAAAGTGATCGCAACCGTATCCGCGGTATCCTGTTTTGTTCATAACACCGGTTCATTCAAACACAGGGTACTTACCTTGAGACATACTGTACCAAGTGAATTGGTTAGTTGTAGTATATTTAACGTGTGGTTTTGTTTAAAGTTTAATAGAAGTGTTGTGTTTATAACTGATGGTTTAAAAATAAAGGTACTTATATTTTTTACCTGAAACCTTGAGTCAGTGTTTGCTTGAGCCACAGTAATTGTGGTCCCTTTGTGTAATCTCTGCTACTGCTCATATACTGTTGAGATAAGCCTGGCTGCTCTGCTACGGCTACCAAAATAACTTAGTAGTACAGGCTTGTACCAAAGGTAAAACTTGTATTGCCACCTGTAGTCTTAATTGTGTGTAGTGGTCCCTAAGGACACTGCACAGGATTCTGCCTAACACTGGGTCTCGAGCAATCTCAGTTGCCTCTCCCTTTGCGCCTTAGTGGCTATACATTCTCCCCTTATTGTTGCTTGAAGGCATCCCACCTGACACTTTGTCCCGTGTCAGCAGCCTTGTTCAGTGTAAAGAAGTCCCTAATCTTCCTCTCCAGTTCCTCTCGAATCTCTGTTCAACTCCCCCAGAATGTACAGCCCCATATTCTTGCCTTGCAACCTAGTAATTACAGTTTTATTGTCACTACTTCATGATCTGCTATACATGGGGTCACCACCTCGTTGTCCTATACCGCCCCCAATATGCGGGCTGATACCCATATGTAATCAATGCGGGATTGTGTCCCGTGGACGCTGGATAGAAATGTGTCTCCTGCTGCATCCCCTTCACTCCCCTCCAGACATCTCGTAGTCCCAACTCGTCAAAGCTGTCACTGAGCGCGGACAAGGCTACTCCACCCCGCCTCCGTCCATGCCCTGTCGCGGATCTGTCTCCTTCAAGGGGTCCAAGCCAGATTGAAGTCTCCTGTGATGATTATGTGGCCCTTCGCAAATCCCTCCATTATTGACAGAAACTCCCTCAAGAACGCATCCTGCCCCGTGTTGGGTGCGTAGATGGAGGCCAGAGTGTATGTCACCCCACCACCCCCCTGGAATCCCCTAATACTAGTACTTCTCTCCCCTCCTTGTCTGCTTTTGTGGCCCTAACTTTGAAGTTCATACCATTCCAGATAGCTAGTACCACTCCCTGTGTCTTGGTGGAGCCCGAGGCATGATAGATATTGGAGTATCACCACAGTTTAAGCCTTACCTGATCCCTCTTCAGGAGATGCGTCTCCTGCAGCGCTAGACAATCCGGGGATGTTCTCTAAACAAACTGCTCCATTTTTTTCCTCTTGAGGGGGTGTTCAGCCCCTTACGTTATGCGTAGCCCACTTGAAGGGTTGTGTCTCCCTCCCTCGCCTCTTCCTCTTTCCCCCGTGCTGGTTTGCCCTTAGCTCGTTTCTCCCTTCTACCCTTCCCCTCCCTGGCTCTCAGTTTCCCATGCCCAGCTGCTGCTATTCCTAATCCCTTTGCCTTCTCAGACCCTTACACCCCTCCCTCCCCCATACCCCTCTCCCTACCTCCATCCACCACCCCATCCTGCTCCCCAACTCTGGGATGGTTCCTCCCTCCCCCAACCCCTTTCCCAACTCTGCTCCCAATCCCTCCATACCTCCCCCTCCCTTCCATCCATCCACTCCGAGCCTACTCGCTCTTACCGAAATCAAGACAGAGCGTCCATCCACTCCCTACAAGCCTGATGCACCCACCACCTGATCCACCACCCCTGGTAAATAAAACCTAGCTTGCCGACTGACTCTCCCCTTTCCCCCTCTCCTTAGGTGCTCCCTCTGCCCCTCCTCCCTCCTTAGGGTTCGGACCCCTCAGGTTAGCCCTCCGTCTGCGTTGTTCTCCTGCCGTCGACCGGTCACAGGGTCGATGCCTTGGAAGACTCCCCTGCTGATGGTACTGCTCCTCAGGGTAATGGTCCGGTTCCAGTTGCAGAAGCTCAACCCCTTCCTGGACTGTTGCTATTCACTTCTGCCTTCCATCTCTGTCGAAGACCAGTCCAAAGGGGAACGTCCATTTGTATTGGTTCCCTCGGTGGGACAATTCCCTCACCACCAGACCCATCAGCCTTCTCCTGAGTAGTGTTCTGCTTGCCAAATCTTCAAACGGGGAGATCTCAGTACCCTGATACTGCACCAGCTCCTTCACACTTGCTGCTCTTAAGACTGCCTCCTTCTGGGCATAGCGTGTAAATGCGGCCAGGACGTCCTATGGCCTGCCTCTGGAGCGCTGTGGCTTCCATCCTGTTCTGTGGATTCTGTCCAATTAAATTACCTCTGGGCTCCGTTCCCCCAATATGCCTGCAAAAATCATCTGAATTCTCTTTTCAAGTCTTTATCCGTCACTGCCTCTGGGAGGTTCTTAATTCTTATATTGATCCTCCTGGATCTGTTTTACATTTCCTCCATTTGCCTTTCTAGGTTCAGTGTGGCCACATTTAGCTGTTCTATCGCTTTGCTGTTTGACGTGGCTTCCTTGCCGACTTCTTGAAGGTATTGGTCTAAGAGGTCCGTCATCTCCCCTAGTTGCCCAACCTCTTGCTTAATTTCTGCCAGGGCACTGTTGAGGTCTGATCTCATAAATTGAAACTGTTTGTGAAAAGCCTTTGTGTGTGAAGTCTGGAGAGTCAGCATGTCCGAGTGGAGACCCTGACGGGAGATAGGCTCCAAAGCTCTGGCTCCCCCTGCTCTTCCATGTTCAGCCATGATCTGGGTCTCCTTTGCCGATCCATTCTCCCTGCCTGGCATTGCCCATAGGGTGGGGATGGTGCCTGTCACCTCTGTGATAGCCTGCCCCTACCTTGATGCTCGGGCCTTTGCTTTTGACATCGGCCCCCCTGCTCCGGACTTCCTTCCTTCGGGGAGACTCCTGCGCGCCGGGAGTCCCCGGGCAGCCTTCCCTGACTACGTGTTTGGGCGCAACCTTGTGATCCTCTCCCCTCTCCTCTGCAACCTTCTTGGGGGGAATGAACCTGGCCAATTCCCCCGGGTACTACTCTCCTCTTCAGCCGGTCTTCGTGGGCCTCTCAGTTCTCCTGGCCCCCTCATTGCCGCCCTCATTGCCGTGCCTTCCTGTGCCAGCCCCCAAGCTCTCCTTGTTACTCCCACTCGTGAGGGGCAGCTGCGGGCCCTCTTCTCCGGTTTCGGCCCCCTTCCCTCTTGGGGGTTGGGGGAGGGTGAGGGCAGGTGAAGGGGGGACCCCAATGTCAGTTCTTTGCCTTCTATCTGGCCCAGGGCAGCAATTTAATTCTCTTTCCAGGCTCTTACACAGCAAATCTGCCTTCCTTCAGTCTCCTAGGGTGGTCCTTGCCTGACGAGGGATAGCACTGCTCCTGCTGCCAAGGGGGCTCCCTCTCCTCTGACCCCCGCTGGGGGCCAGGACTTGTGCCCACTCCTCTCTGTGAGGTCTGTGACTGACCGCTATGGCCCGCCGTTCCTTCCCTCCAACTGGGGCTTGGCCCGCACTGGCTGTTGTCCTCTGGGGACCAGGCTTCTCTTGGTGTCACCTCCCGTTACCTCAAAGTGCTTTGCTGGTCCGGGGGTTCCCCTCCTCAGGGCTCGATCCCCCAGGTCAGGGATTCCGTATGACTGCCCTAGGGCGCCGTTTGTTCAATTCACTGCTGAGGTCCGGGTGTGTCAATTCCCCCCCCCCGGCAGCGGCTCTGCAGGACGGCGGCTCTGCCCCCTTGGGCTGTCTGTGTCATGTCCCAGGGCTCAGTCCTTCATCTCCCCTCCGCTGGGGGGCGCTGAAGCCGGTCACCACATCGGGCAACCCCCCCCCCAGTTCTCCTCCTTGGGCACTGCAGTTCTGTCTCCCCGTGCCTGCAGCGCCGGGGGGTGGGTCATTCGTGAGCCGGTCTGCCTGGGGCATGTTAGCCTCCCGGAACGGTTCTCACTTCCCCCACAACCTTCCAGGTGCTGCAGGGACTGGGATGGGGTGTTACAGACACGGGCCGCGCTTCGCTCAATTCGCCGGTCCACTGGTCAGTTCCTCGTCAGAGGTTTTATATCGTCCTCTGCTTACTGTTGCACACTTCTAGTGCCTTTACGCAAGTTTGGGGTGGTGGATCATTCCTGTTCGTGCTCCATGACTCACGGCTGCTGACGCGTCTGCCTTGTGTCGGCAGCCATCTTGGTTCGAGCAGGAAGCATTTGATGCTACCAAAGAGGCCCGCACCGCTGACACCACAGCAGCCTACTTGGACCTGCGGTTGACGCAAGCTTGGTAGGGCTAAGAGCCGTGTTGTTGCAAGTATACGAGTCCGGAGAGAGGAAACTGGTGGCTTTTGCAAGCAAGGCGCTCACCCCAACGCAACACAGGTACTCGCAGATTGAGAGGGAGGCGCTGGCAGTCCTCTGGGGGTGCAAGCACTTCCATATCTATATTTACGGGCACCTGATCACAGTGATCACCGACCACAAGCCCTGGTCCCAATCCTGGGAGGATCAGCACTCAGACCTCTGATTTGGCTCAAACGTTGGCTGCTTCAACGGCAAGAGTATGGTGTGACGCTAAGGTTCAGAGCAAGCGCTGACAACCCGGCAGACTACTGGTCACGCCATCCATGGATACAGGCTCTCGAAGACCAAAGGGACGTGGAGGACACTGAAAACATTGTGGCCATGATAACGGAGGCAGCTGTTCCGAAATCCATGTCAGTGGCTGACATCGCAAGAGCTACCAGCCAGGACACGAGCATTCAAGAGATGGCCGAGCAGCTGAGGTCGGGCAGTGGAAAGGATTCCTAAGCATTACGCAACATCGTACGCCGGAAGCTTAGACGTTCATCCAAGGCCTATGGAAACTAAGGAGTGAACTCACGCTGGGCCCTGAACAAGTACTGCTGCGGGGAACGCAACTGGTGAACCCCATGTCGCTCCAGGAGGAGGTGATGAAGCTGGCGCATGCAGCCCACCAAGGGATGACCAAAACAATTGCGTGCCAATGCGAAAAAGGTGTGTTTCCCAGAGTTAGAGCGGAAGGTGAGATACGCCATCGCCGGGAGCATCTGGTGTCAGCAGGCAAGACCGCCAGCCAAGGACACTGCCCATTGCATCCCCAGTCCGAGACAAGACACCCAGTGGAGTGCCCGAGCATGGATTTTGGTACTGTTCAACATTCTCAGCACGTTCTAGTGGTGTTGGATGAATTCTGCCGGTGTCCTGTGTTTCAGTTCGAGTGCACCGATGCAAGGTCCGTTATCCCAGTGCTGAGAGGCGTGTTTGCAACCTTTGGACTCCCTGACGCGGTGCAGTTGGATAATGGACCTCCCTTGCAGAGTTATGAGCTGACCACGTTCGAGCACTGTATATGGGGGGGTGCACAGTCGGATCATGCAATGTTGGCCCCATGCCAACAGGGATGTTGAGAGATTTATGCAGACTCAATAATGCTTTCCGCATCACCCTGGAAAAGGGCAGCCGCTGGAAAACGCCCTGAGATTCTGCTAGCGTACTGCACCACACCACACCCCACCCCACCCCACCCCAGGGGTGTCCCTGGCTGAAGCACTCTTTGGCCGGAAAGTCAAGTCAGTCATCCCTGAGCATGATTCCAGGCAACATCCCGCTGTAGTACCGTCGGTGGTCCACACATAGCATGAGCAGTTCAATGCCAAGGAGTCGTTGCACAAGGGGCTGGTGGAACAGCCCCTTGAGATTGGGGGCCAAGTGCTGGCCCGGATGAGAAACCCTAAACACAAACTGTGCCTACCCCACGACCCTGTGCCTTGGAAGATCACAGCTCGTCAAGGGACAATGGTCAATGCAACTCGAGGAAGAGACTCGCTGACCCGCAACTGCACCTGGTTTTGCAACTGCACCTGGTTTTGCTGCATCAGGAAGTCTCAGAGAATCGAGGAATATACCGATAACAGTAACAGCAACTTTCAAGACCATGGTGATGGGGACGGACCCACCGAGAAAGAGCTTGACCCGAGGGATGATGGCCGAGAGTCTCAGGGTGCCCCGACCTCTACACCAGGGCCGGCGAGGTATCCCCAGTGTTTCAGTTGCTGGCCTCCCGAGAGACAGACTATGTACTGGAGTGAGCACCAGCAGTCCGCAAGTATCTGACATAGTGTTGTTCCATAATGTTGATGGGTGTTATTCTTCATGTTCTGAGGGAGGTTGGAGGGGATGTTACAAAGCGCCCCACCACTGTGTCAGGGGACGGGCGCGTCATGTTAATAAAAGGGGAGGTCTTCCGGCCTCACGGTCAGACACTCCCAGTAACCCATAAAACGGCTTGCGTCTTCATTGTGTGTACCCGGTTTTCCATGGTTATACAT
Organism: Ambystoma mexicanum; assembly: GCF_040938575.1. Classification (NCBI taxonomy): domain Eukaryota; kingdom Metazoa; phylum Chordata; class Amphibia; order Caudata; family Ambystomatidae; genus Ambystoma; species Ambystoma mexicanum. Next base: position 1,138,276,927 of record NC_090931.1, on the reverse strand, counting down.
ATAACAGACAGGAGGGAGCATCTGCAACTTCTAGACATTTTACAGAGCCAAATTCCTTTCCAAGGTGTGTGTTGCGCTATATAAAAACCGAATAGGATACCATACTATGCCACTGACACTTAATGATTTACACACATTTACTTTGCTGTTAAGTCTAAAACATCTATGACTCTTACCGGAAAAACTTCTACAGGAACAGTCTCTTTCATACTAGACACTCTTGTGTAGCGAAACAGCTTCTTTAGCATCATATTATTTTTAACTTGGAAATAAATACTGCATTGTTTTCTTAGACATGGCACTACCTAATGAAATAGTCTGGAAGGTTCTCCCGACATACAGGATGAATATGCTTCAAAATCTTTCATACTTCTTTCTTTCTTACTCTTCCATACATCTGCCCTTTCTGCCCGAAAACTCCAAACAGTTCCATTATAGGTTTTATTTGATACACACATTAAAAACATAAAATAAAAAAGATGAACAAGTTACTTCTTACCTTTTAACGTTCTTTCGACGGGATGTTCCTCCGACGTATTCCTCATCTTAGATATCTCCTTCCAGCTCTGCTGGCCTCGGAAAATTTTTTCTCTAGAGGGCGCTGCGCGTCGACGTCCTCCGAGTCGATGTCCTTCGACAGCCGCCGTATCGACGTCGACGACATCCTGCCTATAAAGGCCGCGCACAGCATCCGTTGCTCAGTTCCGTTTTGTAGCCCACAATAATACTTTCTGGACTAACTAATCACCCTGAAGGAGCGTAAGCTGCAACAACAAGGGAAGTAGAACTGCGGGGATGGATGGGAGGGTCGATGAGGAATACGTCAGAGGAACATCCCGTTGAAAGAACGTTACAAGGTAAGAAGTAACTTGTTCTTCGAAGGGATTGTGTCCTCCGACGTATTCCTCATCTTAGATAGGCTCCCATAGCAGTATTCTATTATTGGAGGAGGGAGTACTGACTTCACGCTGTCTTCTATTGATGAATAGAATGCAGTACAGCCCTTCCAAACCTAGTCTCTTGACTGGAGGAGGAATCCAGATTGTAAAAACGTGTAAAGGTATGGACAGACGGCCATGTAGCGGCCGCACATATGTCTTTAACCGGCACGCCTCTTTTGAGGGCCGATGAAGCTGCAATACCTCTGGTCGAATGAGCCCTAAGGTTTTGAGGGGGCTCTTTCCCTGCCAGTTTATAACATTCCAGAATGGCTAGAATGATCCAACTGGAAATGGTCTGCTTAGTTATTGGTAACCCCAGCTTGTGACCTGTGTAACCTACAAACAGATGGTCTGCCTGTCTTATCCTGGCTAGTCTACTAATGTAAAAACTTAAAACCCTCCTAGGGTCTAGTCTGTGTAACCTCTCTTCCTCTTTCCCCGGGTGAGGAGGATAGAAAGATGGTAGGGTAATCTTCTGAGTGATATGGAATTCAGAAACCACATTTGGGAGGAAATTAGGCTTCACTTGCAGGACAACTTTGTCTTTGTGAAATATTGTATGAGGGGGTTTACAAGAAAGAGCTTGTAATTCGCTCACCCTTCTAGCAGATGTAAGTGCTATTAATAAAACAGTTTTAAGGGTAAGGAATCTTAACGAACAAGAATGGAGAGGTTCGAAAGGTGTACCCATCAGGAAAGTTAGTACTAAGTTTAAATCCCATAGAGGAACTTGGAATGGTCTTGGGGGATAAACATTGGTTAACCCCTTTAGAAACTGTATTACCAAGGGTAATTTGAAATAGGATGGTTCTTCCGCAGTACGCTTAAAGATGGATAGCGCTGCGAGATAGCCCTTAATGGTGCCAACTTGAAGGCCTGAATTTGCCAAATATAGTAGGAAGGACAAAACCATTGGTGTACCACATGAAAAAGGGTTGATATTCTGTTCTCTACACCAGCTGCAAAATCTGTTCCAACGGCAGCGGTATGAAGACTTTGTTGCTGGCCTCCTTGCCGAAAGCAACACCTCCATAACATCATCAGGGAGGTCCCAATCCTTGTACCTCAGCCTTTCAGAAGCCAAGCGTGAAGGTTGAGGGTTTTGATGTCTGGATGGAGAACCTGACCTCCCTTCTGTGAGAGTAGGTTCTCTCTGAGTGGAAGTCGAATTGGAGGGCAGATGGACAAGTCTAGAAGGTCCGGGTACCACGTTCTCCTGGCTCAATCCGGGGCAATTAGGATCATGGTTCGCCGCAATCTTCTCAACCTCCTGATCATTTGAGGAATGACAGGGACCGGTGGGAACGCGTACAGAAGCGGAAACTCCCAGTCCACTATGAACGCGTCTCCCAGAGCTCCTCTCGGGGGAAATTCCCTTGAGCAGAACAGGTCGCATTTCCTGTTTAGGCTGGTGGCGAACAGATCTACCTGAGGGGTTCCCCAAAGGGCGAAGATCTCTTGAAGGACTTCCTGAGCTAGCTCCCACTTGTGGGAGACTGTGTTCTGCCTGCTCAGAGCGTCCGCTGTCAAGTTCTTCTCTCCGGCTAGGTGAACTGCCGATAGAGAGATTCCTTCTTGGATTGCCCAAAACCAGAGCTGCATCGCCTCTCTGCACAGGGGTAGTGATCCTAGGCCTCCTCTTTTGTTGAGGTAATGCATGGCCACCGTGTTGTCCGTCATTATCAGGACGTTCTTCCCTTGTACAGCTGGCAGGAACGCCTTCAGCGCAAGTCTGATGGCTCTCAGCTCTAACAGGTTGATGTGTAGTCTGGACTCCGATGGAGACCAACAACCGCTGATGGTAAAGTCGTTGGCGTGGGCTCCCCACCCCGTGAGTGAGGCATCCGTGACTACTGTTATCTCTGGCCAGGGTTGCCAAAACTGTTCTCCTTTCAGAATGTTCTCCTGACAGGCCCACCACTGAAGGTCTCGAGCCACCCTGCCGGGAACCTGAAGAAGATCTGTCATTCTCCCTGAGAATTGTGACCACTGAGTCCTCAGTGCCCACTGGAGGGATCTCATTCTCAGGCGAGCCTCTGGCACTAGGAAAATGCAGGATGCCATGAGGCCTAGCAACCTCAAAAAGTCGAAGGCTGGGAGACGTTGGGCATGCTGGAACTTGGTAACCATCTGTAGAATATCTTGAGCCCTCACCTCTGGTGGCGAGGCTTTTCCCAGGGAAGTATCCAGGATCGCTCCTATGAACTGGAGTCTCTGCGATGGTATCATTTGTGACTTCTTTAAATTGAGGGAGAAGCCCAGTCTGTGAAGGAAGTGGCACACGTGATTTAGCTGGTTCTGAGCTTGTTCCGGAGAAACAGCCCTGATCAACCAATCGTCCATGTAGGGGTAGACATGAATCCCTTCCCTCCTTAGACTTGCAGCCACTACCGACATTAACTTGGTGAAGACCCTCGGGGCGGAGGTCAGCCCAAATGGCAGCACTCGAAATTGATAGTGAGAGTTGCCAATTGCGAACCTCAGGTATTTCCTGTGTTTGAGATGGATAGGCACATGGAAATAAGCGTCCTGAAGGTCCAGAGATACCAACCAGTCCTGGAACTGAAGGGCCTGGAGGATCTGAGAAAGAGTGACCATCTTGAATTTGTCTTTTCTGAGGAATTTGTTCAATTCTCGCAAGTCCAAGATGGGTCTCAGTCCTCCGTCTTTCTTTGGAATGAGAAAGTAAGGGGAGTACCAGCCCTTGTTCCTCTCCGCTACAGGTACCGGTTCTATGGCACCTTTCTCTAGCAGGTCCCAAATTTCCTGCAAGAGGAGCGGATCTGGAGCTTTCTGAGAGCTGATCCCCGGTGGATGACTCTGAGGTATACGTAGGAAAGGCAGGCAGTAACCTTGGGCAACTGTTTCCAATGCCCAAGCATCTGACGTGATAGCCTGCCATACCGCCAGATGTTGAGTCAACCTGCCTCCTACAGGTGTCCTGTGAGGGAAGTCCTCAGAGTGGTTTTGGGGCGGCTGATGCAGATGCCGATGGTAAAGAGGCACCTGCTGTTGCTGCGGCTTTTGAATATCTACCCCGTCCACCTCGGGTAGTTCTTCTTTGACCCCTTTGAGCCGGTCGTCCTCTACCTCTTCCGAATGCGGAGTATAAGCGAAAGGACTTGCCCCTCGCAGAGGTTCCTGTGGGACGAAAAGGAGTCTGACGGATTGCAGCTCCTAGGGATTTTGCTGCTGCTTTTGAAGTTTGCAGTTTTTCTAAACTGTCATCCGCCTTTTTCCCGAACAAAGAAGAGCCATCGAATGGCATGTTCAAGAGCCTGGCTTGCACATCTGGGGCAAAACCAGACTTTCTCAACCAAGCGAATCTCCTGGTTGATGTACTTGCCGCCATTGCTCTGCTGATACCGTCAGCCGAATCAATGCCCGTCTGGAGGGATTCGCACATAGCGTCTTTACCGTCCTGTATAATATTCAGGAACGCATCCCTTTCTTCTCCCTCCGGGATGCAGTCAGCCGCTGTAGAAGCACACTCCCAAAGTGTATGGCTGAACCTAGCAAGGGTGCAAGTAGCATTAACAGATTTTAACGCCATGCTACATGCTGAAAAGACTTTCTTTGCCATAGCATCATATTTTTTATCGTCCCTGTCCTGTGGGACAGTAGGATAAGCCGTCTTGACATCAGTAGAGGATGCTGCCTATACCACCAGACTTTCTGGGGATGGGTGTTTAGACAAAAACTCTGGGTCTGTAGAAGATACCCTGTACTTTGTAGACAGTTTTTTATTTACTGCTGGTACTACATCTGGGGTTTCCCAGTTTGTCATGATCTTTCTCTGAAGAGCTTTATGAAAAGGCACCACAGGATCCTCCTGTGGGCCTTTGTCAAGAATATCCATGAGGTCATCTTGTTGGAAAGATTGTGAAGGTGCAGACCACCCCATGAACTCTGTAATCCTGGCCATTAAGGCTCTGTAGGGGGTTTCAGCATGCTCCCCTGGGTCTGGCTTAGCAAACCCCACCTCAGGGGAAGTGTCTAACCCACTTGCCTCATGTAAGGAATCATGAAGATCCTTTAACCTGCGCTCTTCAGAGGAAAATTCCTCTCTAACTGGGGTTACAGGTCCCTGTAACTCAAATGTGTCTTCCTGTTCAGACAATTCACCCTCTTCTAAAATTGAGGATATAGTTCTCAATTGTTCTGAACTCATAAAGGGAGTAAATCCCATTTCCAAGGCAGAGGGTGTCGAACTTGTCATTATCGGCCTCGAAAACGTCAATGTCGTCGACGCTGACGTCGAAGGCTTCGAGCGTGGCGTCGAAAACAAAGGCGGAGGCCTCGAAGACCTCGACAGAATTGGAATTCTACTCGACAATCTCGAAGCCATCGACGTCGAGGACCTGGGGATAGTCACTGGATGTGTGGTAACCGTGATTTTTCTTGGCGTCGACGCCGGTGTCGAAGCTGGCGTCGAGTCGACAGACCCGTGTGTCGAAGGTTCCTTCGACAACGGCGTCGAAGACATCGACCTCGACGTCGACGGAACCCTCGTCGACGGCACCTTCGAGGAAGGTTTGGAGGTCATAGTCCTACTCGAGGGTTCGAGACGCGCTCGAGAGGTTTCCTTCGCCGGGTACTGCGACTCGCAGCGTTTTTGACCTTCGGGTCTTTCGACCAGAGCATCGCTCTCGGCAGTCTTCGAGGGGGTCGAGGCCGCTTTCTCGAAGACGCTCATCATATTTTTTCGGAATTCCTCCCATTCAGCCCGGGAACTATGTTTCGTGGGGCAAGGGATTCTTTTTGGCGAAACAGAGGAAGAGGAAGACGGAGAAGGGATCTTCGACATCTCCTCTTCGAGTGCTTCGATCTCGAGGAGTGATGAGACCCACTCCGAGACCTGGAGCGCGAATGGTGACGAGGAGACGAATGTCTCGACTTCGTCGACGAAGAAGAAGCTTTAAAAGTCTTACCTTTCTCCAGCTTCCCCCTACGCTCCTTCAGGGCCTTGGCTGTCATGGACATAAAGTCCTCGCATTCCGAACAATGGTGTTCAGCTCCCAAACACCACAGACAAACTCTGTGAGGATCGGTCAACGACATCTTTTTCCCACAATCTCGACATTTCTTAAAGCCGGATCGAGGAGTTGTCGGTTCCGACGAGGAAGCCATCGAGTACGGATCGAATAACTCGAGGTAAATAGGATTAATCTGACTAAGAACTGAGCAACGGTATTCCGAGGCACTGAGTAAGCGCGGAAAAACGGAACTGAGCAACGGACGCTGCGCGCGGCCTTTATAGGCAGGATGACGTCGACGTCGATACGGCAGCTGTCGAAGGACATCGACTCGGAGGACGTCGACGAGCAGCACCCTCTAGAGAAAAGATTTTCCGAGGCCAGCAGAGCTGGAAGGAGATATCTAAGATGAGGAATACGTCGGAGGACACAATCCCTTCGAAACACACATACTCAGTCATGGTTATTCTCTGTTGAGACATTGCAATCTTTAGCAAATAGTATGACCTCATCTCTGCACTATCACTACACACTGACCTTTTCATTCAGGATCTTTGGTCCCTTCTCACTTCTTCCCTTCTGACCAACTAAGTCTAAACTAGCCCTTTATGTGTGCTTTTTTATGGCATGAATGTAAACATCTTAATGTCACATTGTGATGTTTACGTCACGAAGAACATTGCACTGTTTTCACAACCAAACGCAAAATGTGCGCCTATTTCAGTTGAACCATAATGAATGCACATGCTGGAGGTGCATGTGTAATTTCAAGTGACTCCAGTTTTCCATTTATTAGCCATATTTCCCAGACTCATTTACATTATGTTAAATACATTTAGAACAGACTCATTTTTTCCTGAGCAAATACTTTCTAAATTGTATTAAAATATTCACCCAAACCCTAGGCTCTCCCTTTATTACTGCTTCTTAAATTTAATTAGTTACATATTGTTTAGGCTCGTTTTAACCACTTATAAAACAGTGTGATGTTACATCGCAAAGCCTTAAAATTGATCGGCGGAGGGAGAATGCGGTTTCCCTTGAATCCACAAAGTATGGACCTTCACCAAACCACATTCCAATGCTTCCCACACTCTACTTTCAGACATAGCTCAGGAATCCCCATACACCACTGATGAATGTTCACCTTAATTATGCGCCCCCTGTTGCGCAGCATATGACCAATGAGATCAATAATTACATCAAATGTGTCAATAGTGATTAAATAGAATATTTTTGTTGACCTCTTGGTACATATTTCATTTTAATAAACACAATAATAACTTAACATGGAACAATACAATGATACAGAAGTATGATCGGATTACTTGTGGAGAATTCCTTTGTAGTACTTATCAACTTTAAACTTTAAAATAAAAATATGTAACCTTATACAAATGGTTTGAATTTAATTTATTAATAAAGAATTACAATACTAAATTGCAGGGAAATTACCTGATTCTGCTTATCTATTTCAGGTATTTCAAACATAATATAATACGTTCATGCAGAAGTTAAAAAAAATATATAGGGCTAGAAGTAGAAACATATTTAATAGTAAATGTTATGAAAAGTCTAGGTTCACATTTAAATTAAGAATTCGCCTGAATATAATGACATTACATGAACACATTTTCTAAATGGCAAGTTTTAGAACAAATAATCGCATACAAAAGAAAGTACGTGCCTGTGTGCATTGTGATCATATATAATCTGTGTGCATTATAAACATATATAATCTAATTATATATAATCTAAGAATTCAAAGTTTGGTTAATGTACACAAAACAATCAGTTGGTTATGCTACATAATTACATTTATAGGAAAGAAAATCAAATTACTTACCCCTGGTAATGTTCTTTCGACTGGATGGCCTGCCCACGGATTCCACATCTTTAATATCACTGTTATCCTGCTTGCAGTTCAGAAACCTTTTCATCAGCAGAGGAATACATGTGTCGTTGGGTCGATGTTCCTCGGCTTCCATCCCTACCTTTGGACGCGACATTGACATTGGTATAAAAAGCATGCACTGTACCGGTTTCATCAGTTCTAGTTCAGCCGACTGGAGGATACATAACCTGCAGGTAGGCTGTGAGGGCGATGAGGAATCCGTGGGAGGAACATCCAGTAGAAGGAACATTAGCAGGGGTAAGTCATTTGTTCTTCTAATGGACCATTTCCTCCCATGGATATCTCATCTTTGACAGATTCCCTTGGCAGTTAGATAGGAGGTAGGACCAGTGGATTTTTGTCACTAGCTTACATTGTGCAAAACAGCTTTCCCATACCTAGCGTCCTGACCTGACAGAGTGTCCAGAGAGTAATGTTTTGAAAAGGTGTGTATCGGAAGAACAAGTTGTAGAATTACAAATGTCCTGCACCAGTACACCTCTTTGCAGAGCCAAAGTGGTTGCTACTCCTCTGGTGAAATGTGCCCTTAGGTTTTCAGGGACATCTTTCCCAGCCAAAGAATAACATTCTAAAATACACAGAATAATCCAGCGTGACAAGGTCTGTTTAGTCGCAGCTTGACCCAGCCTGTGTCCAGTGTAATCAACAGAGTTGGTTGTCTTGACCCATCGAAGGGCATGTACAAAAGTCTCGACAGGACATCAGGAGCAAATCCAGATTTGCACAGATATGCAAATCTTCTTGTAACTGCACTCGCTGCCATAGAGCGACCAACACAGTCGGAAGTATCCAGTCCCAATTGGAGAGACTGACATGCAGCCTCCTTACCATCATGAATTATGTTCATAAAGCCACCCCTCATTTCCCCATCAGGAATATTTTCAGCCGCCTGGGAGACAACATCCCACAAAGGGAAAGTGTATTTGGCTAATGCACAAGACACATTAATGGCTTTAAGCGCCATGCTCCCAGCAGAGAACACCCTTTTCCCCTAGCACATCATATTTCTTGTCATCTCTATCAGGTGGGATGTTTGGATAAGCAGCTGCTTTAGATGTGGAAGTAGCTGCTTGTACCACCATCCTCTCAGGAGTAGGGTGTCTGGATATTAAATCAGGGTGAATGTCCGATGGCTTATAGTTTCTTACCAACTCCTTGTTAACAGCAGGAGTGGTACCGGCTTGCCAATTTTCCAAGATATTGTTCTGGAGAGCAAAGTAGAAACACATGAGTTGGAGCCTTCACGACTTCCTGACGGCTTTAGAAGGCGCAGTGGGATCATTAGCCTTTTTCAGCTCTTTCGAGGGACCAGGAGGCGCCGCCTTTGAGAAAACGTCCATTTTCGGACAGAACTCTGCCCAGTCTGCTGCTGAGGCAGACTTCTCTGGGAAATGTACCTTTCTCTCATCGTGACAATAATGAACAATGGCGTCTCGTCTTGGATTTTCTTTGAGAAGATGAAGAGGGACGCAAATTGCTCCTTGACCTCAACCACTTAGAATGCTTGGAGCGTTTCTTAGGCCTTTGAGGTGACTTATCTTTTAAACTCTTATCTACAGAGTATCTCCTTTTCGAAGGAGTAGAGGACAGGGGTTTTGACACAGACCGACCTAAGGGGAGTTTTGGTCTTCCTTTCCTTCAAGTCCTTACTAGTCATGGACTGACAGGAACCACAGTTGTCGACTTTATGCTCGTTACCAAGACACCGGAGGAATATCCTGTGTGGATCTGGGATCGACATCTTCGAGTCACAGCCTGCACACCTCTTGAAAACAGTCTTCAGAGCAGAGATACTGGAAGAAAAAACATACTATAAAATCGAAATTTGAATTGCTGAGGGGAGTCGAACTGTTCCAAAGTGTGCTGTGCACGCGGAAAAACTGAACTGAGGCAACAGGCCCAGTAACGTGCTATTTATACCAAAATGTCACGTTAGAGCACGGGGGTAGCTGCCAAAGGGCTTGCGACCCGACGACACAGTGTCCTCTGCTGTCAAAATGTTTCCGAACTGCAAGCAGGATATCGGTGATCTCAAAGATGATGAATCTATCGGAGGACACACTCCATTAGAAATGAAGATTCGAAAGTAAATATATATTTATAGACATAGCAATGGTATTGCTAATATTTGTTGTCCTTTCTATTGAAAGGAATACATTTTTATTGCAATTTAACAGATTACCTTCCAAAGTACAAAAATGCTTACATACTCTTCTTCTTTGTAATAATGACTTTGTAATAATGACTATGTACTTACAATTGTATATTGTGTGTTACATTTAAAGAAATAAGAGCAGAATACATTATACTGTGTAAGTATGAAATATGTACAGATATGTTATGTTAAAATACAGAGTTGTCTTTTTAAACCCTATTGATTTTCCAACAAATACAGCACCAAACAAAAATTAAACCTCGTAAACAATAACATTACCATCACCAGAGAGCCAATATACCGTCCCACAGTTTGTCTGCATACATATCGATTATGTGAGAAACCTGAAGGTGTCCCACCCGCTAGTCCACGGGGATCTGTCATGCAGGTGGCCAGGAAACGGCCATCGCTATTGGATCCAGTTCCTGGGGGTGGACCAGTGCGGGAGGATCACCTGGATGGGGGGGCCTTGGGGAGTGGAAGTGGGACACCTAAGGTTGAGACGCGGCATCCCCTTCCTTGTGGCACCTTTTCCCCATTCTGCCTAATAGGATACGTAGAAACTCTACACCCCCCTTTTCCAACAAAGAAACACTATCTCACTGCGTGAACAACAGCGGACTACTACCCAAGCCGTTAACCTGACATGTCCCAACACAAGGGTCAGGCAATTACTAACTATACACATCTGACTACCCTTTCCCTTCCCCAGAGAGATAAAAGGCGGAGCAATGAGGAATCTGTGGGAGGAACACTCAGAGCATGGTCGAACATACGAGGAAACAGCCATTCTAGGACGGCAGTTCAAACAGAGGAGACCTGAAAGGACGTCAAGGAGAGAATTGCCCTTGCCCTTTTCAACCCAGACACCGCAAGGCCTCAGATGAAAGAAACATAAGACCGGGAATCGCAGCTGGCAGGTGGTGTGACTGATGTCAGCGGTAAATGGCACCCGCCAGCATTGATAGCTAGGGCAGGGAGACGTGGTTGCCAACGTGGTACCATCCTTGACTCCAGTGCCAAAGGAACCTGATAGTCAACCAGACTGTGTTAGGCTCAAGGTTGCAGTGGCAACATTAAGAAGATAAATAGACAAGGTCTTTTGAGAACAAACTTGGTACCAGAGAGTGGTCCGGCGCCACATGAGCGCTCCGTCGAATGTCTCTGGCTGGTACCCCTCTTCTGAATAAAGAGACTGTGTTGAACATTTGTGAGTAAAGAAACTACAAGTAACAAGAGGCCATAGGGAAGGCCGGTATAAGGTGTTATGGTGGTCATACAAGGGTCGAGTCAAATCCTCTGCACAATCGAAAGTCCTTAACACATTACAGAGGTTATGTTTTTGTGGAATTGGCATTTCCGCCCAGCGGCGGAGTGAAATGCCGTGCGTACTGTGATGGTTAAAAGCCTGTGCTTGCCATAGGCTAACGCAGTGACCCAGCGAGACAAGATTGCATTTCGGAAGTCTCTGAATCGGCAACTGCTCTGGTTGGTCTGAGCCCGACAGAAAGCCTGACGAGGATCCAAGAGTGAAGGGTAATCACTTGATGTAAAGATTAACAGAAGGAACTTTTATTTTGTTGTTTTGGCATATCAGGCCCTCTGAAACAAGAGACTTTGCATGGGAAGAGGCTTGCGCACAGAAGGCCCTGATACTGAGAAAAGGAACTGCAAGCTTGTGCCGGAGAAGCCCAGCAGTGTGCTGTGCTCGAGTGTCCCACCTTGTCCAGTGCTAAAAACATGGGGAGGGAGACCCCGGCCATAACATCCTGACTTATTCTGTGAACACTTCTTTCTTCTCTTGTGAACATTATCACACACACTTTTGTAGCACAGCAGTAAGGATTGGCAATAGGTTGTTTAGTATAGGCCGTTTTTATTTATTTGACTAGACTTCACTAGGACTATTATTATTATTATTTGATGTAGCTTGCTCCCATCTTGAATTTAGGTTTAGATTGGGTGTTTATCTCACCCACTTTACAGTTTAATAAACACCCTTTAACTGTGATCACTTGTGTCTGTTATTTTTATTTATTTATTGTACATTGGTTTAAAAAAACCTTTACAAAATCACATAGAAAATCATAAAAAGCATTCAAACACAAATATTAGCACGAATATTGACGTTCAAATACATTAAAAGAATCTCTTTAAACTTCTCATTATATCTCTTAGGACATTGATCCATGCTTACAATTACAACAAGTCTAAAATCCCTCTTCAGTATTTTTTGTATAAAGTCTAGAAAAGGTTTTCGAGCCTTATATTATTGACAATACTAAAAATACCAGAGATGCGATACGACATAAAACTATTATGTCACTACTACTAATCAAACCGCATGTGTAGTCCATGATTTTGCGGGTCTAGAGTCAAAACTTATATATTCTTTCCTTTAACAAGTTAGGTAACATTACATACAATCGTAAGGAAAGCTGTCACTCTGATCTTCAGAGAGCTATTAGATCCGTGAAGCATTTCAAACCATATTTGTTCTCTTATAACATACGCTGTGTCATAGACAAATTCAGAAAAATATTTGATCCTCTCGTTAATCAACACAGGAAAAACTAGCAGCAAGTGCAACAATGTTTCATTAGTCCCCACGTTTACACAAAATCTACAGATTTTTTGGTTGTCGGGAATTAGTTTCCTAATGAAACGAATTTCATTAGTATTCATTACATTGAACCTGAAACGCATAACATTATTGTGAAATTTACGAGAGGGATATTTTACCAAATATGACTCCAATTTGGGAAACCATTTCCACACAGATAAAACTTGGGAATACAGTTTAGAATTCATAATAACTGCATTGTTGGCAACCCAGTCAAACGCTTTGATCAACATTTTGGTCTTTGCAGGTCTCTCAATAAGACATTTGAATGTCACTCCGGTATTTGACAAAATATTTTCCACCTCTGTTTTCAGATTCATCATATACTCCCCTTTACATCACCTGCTAAGACACACTTTCTGTATAACATTATTTTTTTACATTCCATGATACCTTTTAGAGAGCAAAGACCAAACTCATATCTTATAATTTCCATTGGTATGCATTTTGGTAAATAAAACAAAACCTTTTTCCAGATTGCTGCTTCAATAGTTTTTGGGTGTGGAGTAAGTTTATCTGGGTAAAATTCAAAACCATACGCCAATCGCGGAATAACCTTCAACGTATAGAAATCCCTGCAAGCTGACATGCTGAATTGACTGACTTTTCTTTCAATCACTCTCATTTGCTACCCTGTTCAATAGCCTTTAATTCTAAGCATTTTTTCACAAAACTATGCGTCATGGTACTTGAAAAGGAATAACCCAAGAACTTAAGTGCTTTCTGAAGATGGATACCTGTTCCTTCGACAAACCACACTGGATTGGAACATTTCCTGTTGCTTTGTCCTAAGTTTATGACTACAGTTTTAAGAGGATTGATTTTCAATTTCAATTCGCCTATAAACCTTGAAATCACATCAATAAGCCTTTGCAGGCCAATTTTTGTTCGATCAAAAAGCAGGAAGTCGTCGGCATAGGCAACCCATTTTATGCAGATTTGACTAACCTTTGGAGATAACAAGCCAGAGGATTCAAACACTTGATTCGCTCCTGACATATACAGATTAAATAGAATCTCTGCCAAGGCACATCCCTGCTTAAGACCATTCCTAGACCTTATTTCTTTCGACATCAAATCCTCATTGTTCAGTCTGACCTTCAAAACTGTGTTGGAATATATATGTATAAGCATTGAAAGTAAACCTCTTTCAATTTTCAGCGCAGCAAGCCTTCGCCATAGCAGCGGTCTATCAACCATATCGAAGGCTGCAGAAAGATCCATTGATGCTGCATACAATGGTAGATGCTCTAATTGCAATGCTTTACTTTGCAGGATGGAGACAAGTAATCCCCCCACATCTGTCTCCAAACCTTTCCGAAACCCAAACTGCCGTATATCAAGGATTTCAGTCTCATCCATCCAGCTCATCAAATTTTCCAATATTATCAATGAAAATAACTTGGTGTCAATGTTGATCAGGGAAATTGGTCTGTAGTTCAAAGGACTCAGAGGATTGCCTTTTTTAAAAATGAGGAGCACATACGATAATTTCCATGAATCTGGCATAGACTGTGTCTCAATCACATCATTAAAAATAAAGCAAAGTATCCTTGCCCACAAAAGTTCATTCTGTTTGAGCGTGGCACAGGACAGATTATTCGGACCGGGAGTAGTGGAAGATTTCATCTTCCATTTTGTCGATAGATACATCTAATATCCATTTTTCATTTCTGTAAGCATCTATTGTCTCATGTTCTGAGGGCGCATATAGATTCTCAAAATAGTCACACCACACTATTTCACCGATTGGGTTGATGTTCAGTTGGACTTGGGAAACCTCAGTACTGTTAATAAGGGATCAGTAATTTCTTGAGTTTGTCTCCTTCATTGCCTTAAGCATTGCTTCGCCATCCCTCTGGGATTGGGAGGCACGATGTTGAATCCTCCAGTTCTTAGAACGCTGGCGACTCAATCTACACTGTTCTTTATAAGTTGACGGGGACAGATATTGTCTTTTTATTACTCGTAATTCCTTGTTCAACTGGGCTCGGTGTTGCTTTGTGTCTAAGTCATAGGCATGTTTGTGTATACTTTTCCGAATTACTCGAGTTGATTGCTCAAACCTGGATTGAATTGAACACAATAATCCCCCAAAAGAAGCAACAGAGTAGCTTCCGTTTTTTGATTCCATAGATCTTTTTTCAAAGTCTTGCAACATCAAATTATTGAATTTGGCTGTCTTCGTGGTGTTCCATTTTACTCTGCTGCCTCTGACTCTGACATTAACAACAGTTTGAGCACAATACACAATACACATTTCTATGATTAAGTTGTTTCCTTAAATTCAGATTGATAGAATGGCATGATCACTATATGCATTGGGTTGCACAATCATGTTTTCGGTGCCCACAATTAGATGTTCACTAGAGAATATGAAGTCTATGATAAAAGCCTCACCAAGAGCATTCCAAGTGGGTTTGTCATTAAACAGCATTGACAATCCCCACGATCTTGTAAAACTAAGCCATAAAGCACCTCTATAATGTTTATTGCCCGTTTTGGGACAATTGGCTCCCCGGGATGTTAACCTCCAATCTAACTCTGAACTAGAAAGATTACAATCGGGGTTCAGATCACAATCCAGGATTATAAGACCGCCTGGCGTGGATTCTAGCCAGTCCTCTATCAAAATTTTCAATTCTTCAATGATCTTTGCCAACAACAGATTGTCAAAATCAGCACTATTCCCATACATATTTATAACCATTAGGTCAGCAGAGCAGTTTCAAGTTGTTAAACGCAAGGTGGCCACTATACAAGAGGTATACAGATGTTTTTCCCACTGCATTGAAATATCTTGATTATTTCGAAATGCAAGAGCTAAACATCCTTTGGGACGGCCTCTTGGCCCACATGTCCCAAGAATGCACAGTACAACACACCCATCCCACATCAGAGATCCACAAGCCCATGTTTCCTGAATAAGTACAAAGTCAAAGTCTTCTAACAGATTACACACTTTCTTATTTGAAGCTAAATGTGCATGCCCTCTTGAGTTCCATGTAGTAAACTTAAAAGGGTCTCCTTCGCTAAAAGGGCTTACCCATATTCTTCAGTTGCTCAAGAGATTCCCTGAGTGACACAGCTAGGGTTCTCCATTCCCTCATTTCCTTAAGGGACATTTCATCAGCTTGACCCTGTGTGGTATCCTCTCCCTTATCCGGTTTTGCTGTATGTTGGTGCAGATACTCTATTATTTGTCACCCCCGTTAAACCTTGACCCCTCTTCTGTAAAGATTCCGCTTCTTTTAAGATCAAGGAACGAACTAAAGGAGACGAAATCACCAAACGTACAAAGTTGAACCTATAGGAATGAATATAGTCCACTAGTTGTATGTCGGAAGACGTAATAAGTGACAGTTCGGGTATATCTCTAAACAAACTCAGGATGTAGGGTCTATTCAAGGCGGGAAGAGTAACCATCGTCAAATACATAATACAAGCTCAAACTCGGATCATTTTGAAAATGTGGCTGATGAAAATTTATATTGGAGACGCCTGTGGGAAATCTACTCTGAGCCTTTCGTTCATATGTGGTATCCCTATTCCTCCCCTCACCCTGATCACACTGGGGATTAAACCACTCCCTCACTTCAATGTCTGGGCTCAGGATTTCCTCCCACTTGCCCTCTATGTTCTTGATGTGAACTTCTGCAAGTTTTTGTCTCAGCTCAGGAGTAACAATGTCAGCTGATGTTTTATGGTTTCCCCACGGTAAGCTTTCTGCAGCGGGCATTTTCTCAACCTTTTGATTCAGTATGTCCTTAATAATGGTTCGAACAAAATCTTCAGTGAGAAAATTGCCTGTTGACCCCGATTGAGTCCTTTATAGAGTTTACATTGCACTTATTAACTGGACAAGCGTTTAATGGTAGTTCATTGTTTGCTGAGGGTATCTGAAGGTCAACATTACTTTCTGACATCCCTCCGGGCATGAGAGCATTGCCACTACCCGTTGTATTAGTCCTTTAGCCTTTTGTTTTTTGGACCCCTCCTTGTTTCCTGAATTGACCCCGTTATCTCATCACTTTTTCTTTCTACATTACGTTCCCCACCCAATATGGTTGGACTTATAAAACGGCCTTCCTCTTCCCTTGGTGGTAATCTTTATTCGTAGAAGGGTGTCAGGATTCTTAAATAGGTCGAATATATCCATTATTCCCAATTCAAGGTTCTTTAGTTTGGTATCAATTTTATCAGTAACAATTTTGTTTTTTAGGGCATCAGACAAGTTTGTTTCCGCTGCGGAGTAACCAGGCCGATTCAACCCATTACAGTGGTCTTCGTTTTCCACCGGCAACGGGGCCTCATTTGGATTCTTTGCCACAGGCTTTTTTACGGGAGAGTCAATTACCAATATTGCATCATTTTCGCCTTGATTGCCATGCATAGCGGCACGCACATTACTATCCCTCAAAAACTTGCGAGAGGATATATTTAATGCTTTTGCGCTTGTTTGCGCCTATTTCTTTTCATCTTTTTTTTGGAAATATTTATATTGAATATGTCAGCAACCTTATTAGGATCATTTGCAACAGTCGGGATCTGTAAATCCTGAATAGTGGGACATTAAGCCAGTGAATCAGGTAATTCAATCACACTAAGCTCCTTCTCCTTATTCTCTTCCACTGGCCTACAAGCAGAAGCAGCCGCTTTGTTTTGTAATGGCCGTTGGAAATTGCTGTAGGTTGTTGCTTTTGTGCATTGCCACTTCCCCCCACTGCTGGCGGGATCATCTTTAAAATGTTTTCTGAAAATATTTCAGGCCAAGCAGTTAGAGCAAGCAGTATTTCATTAAGAATTCTGGCCTGTGTTTTAATTTCCTTTACTAACTGTGGATCCACCACACTCATACCCTTAACCACGCATGTGCAAGTTTTATTATTCGCATCACCTATTCCTGTTTCAGGAATTGTGGGCAGTATGGCATTGGAAATCTGTGTTCATGCATCAAAATACTCAGATAGACCAAGTAACGTTATTTTGCCTGACGCGAATATTGGAGGGGTGTCCATAAATGATAAACCATGATCTGTACTACTCAGTTTATTGTGATCAAGTGAACCCACATCCAGGCCATCAGCCCTTCCCAGTCTCCTTTCTTCATAAAATAGGGACTGTGAGGACTCTGGAATATCTTGCTCGCCCATTTCCTCATTGATTTGTTTGTAGGAATTGTGGGCACATTCCAATAAATCCTCATCCGTATCTGAGGAATCGGGGCGTGGAAGCGCTATAGCTTGAGCAATGCTCATTCGTCGTGTTTTAATGGTATTGGTTGGCATTGCACTGTCACGTTTGCACCCTGCAATCTTTCTTTTCATAACGGCAAGAAGCATGCACTGAACGACACTATGGGAAAACACTTTCACTTTACAGTCCCAGACTGAAACACTTTTCTTCCCAGCAGCCTCTAATCAAAGCAAACGACACCTTGTGGAAATCCTTCAACTTTTACAGACATCCACCCGAGTAACTCGTAGCCTCCCACTCCGTTTTGTATCAAATTGTAAACCCTACTGGTTTCCGCTTGCACTAAACGACAGTGTTTCAATGTAGAAGTATGCTGGCTGTTCAAACCTTCTTTACTCAGCAAAGCCTCCCCAGAGAATCATTCAGTTCTTTACAAACATTCCGACAAACAACAGACATTCATTTTCGAATTACATGCACACTATCGCCGTCTAATGGCTTCAAGCGCTTCCGGTCCTTGTTTATATTAGAGGACAGTATTGTATTATCAGCACTTCTAGTTTTCGTTAAAACTACACAACGAAGTTCAAATGTGACCGTATGCCTGCTGTTCAGACCTTCTTCGCACAGCACTGTCTCCCCAAAAAGACATTCAGCTCTTTTCAAGCGTTCAAGAAAACAAATTGCATTCGGTTTCGCTTCCAATTGTATGCACACTAACGCCGTCTAATTGCTTCGAGCACATACAGTCCTTTGTTTGTGTTAGAGGGCAGTATTTAGATATGGGGAAAGCGGGCGGATCCCATCTAATGAGAACCGCTGAGCTACTATGGCTGTGTCAATAAATGAGAAAGGAAAAAAAAAAACTGAAACATAAACAGACCTCAGCGCAGCACTAGGCAGGGACTGTCCCTACAATGGTTATCAGGCATCCACAGCCCATCCGGCATCCATATGAAAAAAGTGTGGTGCAGCTATGCTGCGCTGCGAGCAGCGAACAGCAAACAGAACCACTTGCAGGACCACTTGCTAGGAGCACGCGGGCCAGTGTTTATGAAGGTTTCCTGAAGTTGGGGGTGTGGTCTAACAAAAAACGTTCGGAAAAGGCGTATTAGTAAGTGATAATACACAGTACAGTATTACAATTGCTTATAAGGTCCATTCCAGTCTCTGAAGGTAGGTAAATACCAAAATGAAAAGTTGCAGAAGCACACATGGTAAAGAAAGTCCAAGGAAGTCCACTTGCAGACTTTCTTCCCAGCAACAGCAAACAGAACCACTTGCAGGACCACTTTCTAGGAGCACGCGCGCGCGCAGGCCAGTGTTTATGAAGGTTTCCTGAAGTTGGGGGCGTGGCCAAAATGTAAAGTTACAGAAGCACACATGGTAAAGAAAATACAAGGAAGTCCACTTCCAGAGTTTCTTCCCAGCAACAGCAAACGGAACCACTTGCAGGACCACTTGCTAGGAGCGCGCTGTGTTATTTTGATGTCATGCCTTCCTTAAAATTCCAAATGAATAACCCACACTTTGCCGCAGTGCCCATTATGTCCTGACATGGCAAGCCCCCGAGAGCCAGACGACAGGAATTGGACATAGAATCCCCATCCAGGGGCGAGCGTGTAGAGGAAGTGCGCGAATATAGTCTGCATCACACTCATGGCAATATGCTTCATCCTCCAACCACTGCAACCTAGTCGGGAATAGCCCCTTCCATCAAGCCATGGCAACTCTCCTTCGTGCTAATATCAACAGAAGGCCGGCGAGCCATCTAACACATGTGGGGAAAAACCCGGTCAGCCCCAACAGCAGGTCAGGTTTCACGTTCTCTAAGTATGGCTGATGTTGTCTCAAATACTTCCCTCCCACCCAAAACCCTGCCACCCGGGGACAGCCCCATGACATGTGAACAAAAGTAGCCCCAGAGTTGTCATATTTCAAAATGTAATTAACCAAACCAGTGAAATCAGTGATGTCATGCATGAGGCAATTAGTGACGGCATTGGTGATGTCATGTATGTTGTAATTAGTGATGTCACCAGTGATGTCATTATTGTGGTCATACGCTGTGCAACAGGGGGTGCATAGTTAAGGCGGACTTGCTCAAAATGCGATAGCTGAATTTCACCTTCACTCTCTTTTAAACACATTTTCCTCACTGAATGTCAAGGTTTTTGTTATACTATAGTTTATTCGGGGTCCCACTAGCCATGGCCTTCGACCATTGCCACTGTAAATGTTGCATCAATAGGTTTCTTCGGGCCCACTGGCCATGTCACACCATTATAATTGGTTACCAAAGATCCATTGCCCCTTGCCCAGTAGATGTAGGCGCTGCAGATGTTAAACCTTTTTCTTTATAACTCCCTAATCCCGCGATCATTTCCAGTAACAGAAATTCCTGTGGTATAGTGACGGGTGGCCGATTCCCACGACAATGGGAAAAATTGCTCAGAATTAGAAAGTCTTCACAGGCACTCAACATGGGTTCCCCCTTCTTTTTTCCATGTTCCCTCACTCCACTGAATTGCTTTTTCCCCTCCCTAATGCTCTTGCATTACCCACTATAACTCATCACTTTGTGCGACATGCATTTCTTTCTGAGCGCGTCTTAAGCCGTTGCTGCTGTAATCTCGTGAGATTCACGCGGTCTTCACATGATAAACTGAAAATCTTCTACCCATAACTGGCTACCCAAACCACTCCCAAATACCCAACTTCACATGGCATCTTCTTTCCCACTCCCGACCTCTACATGGATAATAAATGGGAGGAGGCTGAAAACTGCGCTTTTATGTTTTCTCAATAACTTTTTCATTTTTAATGAATTGTTCCCATAATTTACAGTTTGTTTAGGGAGATGAGGGGGGCCTTGACAAACGTTTCGTTGAGAAACTTTCATCCAAATCTATCTAGCAAGTAATAAGTTATTAGTAATAGAATTTTGAGGTTCAATTGCTGATTTTTCATTTCTGAAATGTCTCTCAGCCTCCCTGCTGCAAAGCACCACGGGAGATGTAGTTATTTTTTGGGAGTAGGGGGCACCTCCTTCCCCATCAAATATTCTTAAAACTTCTGGATGGATTTACACCAAACCTGTCCCGGAAATCGAGTCAACACTTTGTGCCCATGTTGTTTCTCAAGCTGTTTTAACACTTCAGAACGCATTTATTTTGCTTTCTTAATAGCTTTTTCATTTTTTTACTTTTAACTAATCTTACCCAAAAGTCTCGGGGGTCCTCGACAAACGTTTTGTTTGGAAAATACCATTTTCGATTTCCTATGGATCTAGGCAATCACCTTAATATAAATGTATATGTTTATATTTATAGTGTATAGGTCAGCAGTAGCCGCCCTATAATTAATGTGAAGCTGGATGGATTTGGATGACATTTTCCAAAGAAACAGTTTGTCACTGGCCCCAACAAACTGGATATTTTTGCACAAATGTGTTAAAATGTTTTTGGCATTTTCCCAGGAGAAAAAGTCGGCCACTAATAAACAACTTGGACACAAAGTATTGCAGTTATTTCCTTTGCTGTCTTGGCGTAAATCCACCCAATAGTTTTTGAAATAGTCGATGGAGAAGAGGGGTGTCCCCTGTTCCAAAACAACTTGCGTATCTTCCATGGTGCTTTGTAGCAGAAGGCAGAGGAGCTGTTCAGTAAGGAAAAGCCAAGAAACAATGAGGTGTGGTATTTCCACTAGTTCATTTTATCATACTTTAAATCTAGTATGTAACAAGTTTGTTTGTCTGTGGCCGGAATAAGTCAGCCTACGAAAATCTCTAGGAGTCCTAGATGGGCTAGGTCAGGACAAAGAAGATCCAAAAAGGTATTATTATTGCCTTCAGACAAAACACATATATAGCGTTTCCATGTATTTTTCTGTGCGGTTCAGTCTGATACAGTGGTTTTATTATTTTTTGACATTTTTTACCAAACATTAATTATTCATTTTCACAATGATTTCAAACATTTTAAACATGAATGTTCCTTTTTACAATGTGTTACAAAACATAGACATAAAACCATAAAGCACACAAACATTTGTTTTACACTTCAGTGCAGTTAAAAGTAAAACAAACTACAGTACAAACAGTTGTGATATATATGTAGTATCCGCACAGTTAGAGCTGAAATAATGTGTACATTTTCAGTGTAGCCTAACTGTGGTCATATTGCAGTCTCAAAAATGACCAATGCAAGGTCAAATTCAATGACCGATCCTAGAAATAAAAAGCCTTCATTTTATTTTTGCTCGATGCGAGCAATTCCCACGATAATCCTGGTTGAAGCCAAAAATAAAAAGTGCTCAAAACGCTATTTGGAGTAGGAAAAGGGACGCACTCATATCAGGCAAGAGGTGGGAAGTGGAAAAAGGACACCATGTGGTATTGTGGAGTTGAGGGTGGGCTGGGAAGCCAGCTACGGGTAGCACATTTTTGGCTTAATGGGGAATACTCATGGAATCTCGCGAGATTACCACAGCAACGTTGCAAGACACGATTGTAAAAGAAACCATGTCGCACATACCGAAGAATGATATGGAGTAATAGGAGAGGATCGGTCGGGAAAAGGAGAGGGGAGACATGGTGAGTGCCTGTGAGGACAGGACAGACATTTTAATTTCTTGGCTGTTCTATCCGTCATCGCAAGAATCGGCACACTGTTACATTAAAGCAGGAATCTGAAATTATGTCTGGGAAATGATCGCAGGAATAGGGAGTGGAAAACAAATATTTTACACTTGCAGAGATCCCATCTACTAGGGAGGGGCAAATGGTCTTTTAGGAAAAATGTATTGGTCTAACGGCCACTGGCTATGGCCAAAGGCCATTGCTAGTGGGCCCCAAAAAAAACTATATTATAGCAAAACCCTTGATAAATCAGTGAAAAAAAACGTTAGTTAAGAGGGTTAAGGTGATCAGATTAACCCAACAAAACAGAGGATGTGGGAAGTGATGACAATCTTAACTTGGCGTCCCCCATTTCAAAGCCCACGAGCACATACAACAGAAGGGATTTACAATGACATACAAACTGACATCATGGGCGTCATCTATGTGCGATGCAGAGTTAAGATGGTCATCGATTTCCACATCTGCTGAAGTTCAAGGGTTTTGTTGCGTTATATC